>NC_091950.1:345997403-347222403 GCF_031021105.1 Erythrolamprus reginae | reverse complement strand
TTGGAATAGATTGGGTAGGATTAGTTTTTTGTAGACTCATAGGACTGGCCAGGACCTCAGAGGTCTTGTAATCCATCCCCCCTGCCATAGGCAAGAATCTTTATTCATCCACAATTCCAGAAGTTACGCTGTTCCATTAACTAATTGTTCTCACTGTCAGGAAGATTCCCCCTCAGTTCCAAGTTGTATCATTTAATTTCCACCCACTGTTTCTTGTCATGCCCTCAGATGCTTTGGAGAATAAATCAACACCCTCTTCTCTGTGAAAGCCTTTCAAATTATATTGAATATTCAAATATTCAAATATAAATCCTGAGTCTCTCGAGAGTGGGCGGCATACAAATCTAATTAATAAACTAAATAAGACAGCTATCATGTCTCCCCTAAATATTTTCTTCATTAGGCTAAACATATCTAATTGCCTTAGCCATTTATCATTCAGTTTAGCATCCAGACCCCTTATTATCTTTGTTGCTCTTCTCTGCATTATTTCTGGGGTCTCAGCATCTTTGTATCAATGGTGACCAGAACTGGATGCAGTATTCAAAGTGGGGCCTCACTAATGCAATCTAGAGTGGTTCTATCACTTCCCATGTTCCTGCGTTGGGGGCACGCAGCTGTGCACTGATCCCAAAAATCACTACCGGAACGTTAACACCTTACCGTTCCGGTAGCAGGCCATCACTGGTCCAAGAGAGAATCTTGAGATATTCCACTGCATGCTTCCCTCTAGGTGTAGTTCCACTGAGGACCATATGCTGCAGTTGGTCAGCCAACTGCAAATTCATCTGCTGGTAGTACTGTCTATCCTATATCATAGCATATTTCATAGCATAGTATATTGCATTACATTACGTAATAAATTATACTAATCCCTCCTCACGAGCTAGACAAGTTTGTGATACTAAAAAGAATGATGGGGTGAAAAATCGTGGTCAAGAAAGGTAGGAGTCGATCTAAATCTTTTAAAAGAGACAATGATTCAATGGTATGATAACTTTAATTTCTCTTTCTGCTTTTTAAAAATAATATCTAAAGGCAAAAATCTGTCCCTTAAAAGTATTTTAAAATTTAAAAGTTGTCCCTAATTGCAATTTACCAATTTCAGCGCATGAACGAACAACCTGAAATAAAAACAATGATTTCAAACATACTTTGTGCTAAATCTAATGCAGTTACCAAGTAAAAAAAGCGAAACAATAATTCAGATACAAAACAAAATATTTGCTATTGATCAGTTCCTACCCTAAACCTAGTTTTCATAGTGGTACTCTGTGAGCATCTTGCTTTTAACATCTTCTTAAGTACAAGTCAAGCAGAAGGATTGGCATCGGTTAAATAACCATGGGTTTTCATTGCCTTAGAAGCTACAATTTTTTGCATACCATAACAAGTGTAGGGTCAACAAATTCTCTACAGCTCAGACTGCTGCAGATTACCGACTATGTCGCTTAAGTGCAATAGTTCATCAAAGAAAAGTTTGAACTAAACCTCCCCAAGATAGAAGGTTAGAGTTAACAAGGCCACATTTAGATAAGACAAAGCAATACTGGGTGGAAGGGGCGTGTAAAATGCTCATAAAAGCTCCTCTATCGCTGGGTGTCTTATCTCACACAGCAGGACACCGGCTGCTACAAACCCTTCCTAATTAGGAGGAAACAGAAGAGTTTAAACAGCTCCGGGTGCTGACACATGAAGCAGACAAAACTGCCCACTGAAAAGACGGGACAGGTTTTGCACGGCTCTTGTTTAAAAAAACGTGCAGCGCTGAAAATTTATGTGGTTAAATTAAAAAAAAGGAATGTGGCAGTTCCATTTAAATTGATCCTTAAGTAGATTCTCTACAATCTCTTTTGTAGATTCTACAACATTGGTACTGTAGCTCAGTGTTTCCCAACCTTGTCAACTTGAAGATATCTGGACTTCAACTCCCAGAATTCCCCAGCCAGCATTCGCTGGCTGGGGAATTCTGGGAGTTGAAGTCCAAGTATCTTTAAGTTGACAAGGTTGGTAAACACTGCTGTAGCTAATGGTCCTAAGATTACATGAGATTTTTCAACATGCATACTTTTGCACACTTCTACCCCTAACATATACAAGCAGTCCTTGACTTACAACAGTTCACTTAGTGACCATTCAAACTAGGAGCAGATTCCCATTACCGCTGCTAGTGGTAAATGAATACTGGTGTTCTATCTGGGCAGGTCACCGATCGGAATAAAAACATAAGAACATAACAAGAGCCATGCGGAATCGGGCCAAAGCCCATTGAGTCCAGAATTCTGTGTCACACAGTGGCCCACCAATGGGGATCTTGAGCAGGAAAAGAGGGCAAAATCCTCCCTTTCCCTTGACCCCCAACAAATGGTACCCAAGGGAATCCTGCCTTGCTCAACCAACATAGAGGCGGCACTTAGACATTCGTTTCAATAACCACCAACACACTTGGCCATACACACACTCAGGGGATCAAATATGAAGCTGCATTGCTATTACAATGATCAGAATAAAACAGTTTAATATTTTTAGTCAATGCTGACAGTGTTCTCAGCGTAATTGTCTCTGAGATAACCACAAGTCCTGAGCCAGAAACCAAATTCATTAAAGGAAATTCCTTTGAAGTGATTCTGTCAGTCAACTGAACTTACAGTTTATCCAGAGTCTTTTCAGAGATGCAGAGTTTATGAGTTCGAGCGATCTGAAAGCATAAAGTTCTCCCAGAACTCTGAGGCTCACACATGGCCATGATTTCAAACGTTGTTTACCACGCCCACTTACACCTAGACTGTACCTTATATAGCGACAAGGCGTGGCCAAGTGTTCCCTAGACCTTCTAACACTAAGACCCCATTCTTTTCAGATACTCTTGTCTGGACAGAGATCTCCTAACTCTGGTGTCTAACATGGTCTCATCCTCTAATTAATCTTCCTCCTGACTCAGTCCATATCCTAACTGGAGGTGCTACAGTCATCCTCAGTCTCTGACGCTGCATCACTTTAACTCTCAGATGACAAGAACACTGGCCTAAGAAACCAATACTCATCCGTCTCCTGGTCCTCAAAATCCATGACCAGTTGAGCCAGACGTGCACCAGTCACATTGCACATTTTAGTTTTTGCAAGTATTTACATGCTTTTGCCTACAGAATCTTATTTACTGGTTATTATTTAGTTGGAGGGTTTTTTTTAGTAAAAATGTATGCCAGAGCTGAATGGCCGCATGCATTTTTATCTTGGGACTGCAGAAAGCATTTGAAAGGGGTATTTTACAATACTAAATAACTAAATAACACCTTTCCTCAAAATGCTAAAAACAGACACATCCTGTGAAAGGTTCAGCAATTTGAGAAACTTTACCAGTATAAAAGTGTTGTCTGTGCATACAGATGAATATTAAAGACAACTAGTGAATCTTCTGAAGCTGCTTTAACAATTCAAAGAGAGTCTTCCACAAAGCATGTACAGTCTTCTGCAAGGTTTTCTATAGCATAAAATATATTATAGAAACATAGAAACAAAGAAACATAGAAGACTGATGGCAGAAAAAGACCTCATGGTCCATCTAGTCTGCGCTTATACTATTTCCTGTATTTTATCTTACAATGGATATATGTTTATCCCAGGCATGTTTAAATTCAGTTACTGTGGATTTACCAACCACGTCTGCTGGAAGTTTTGCAAGGATCTACTACTCTTTCTCAATAAAATAATATTTTCTCACGTTGCTTTTGATCTTTCCCCCAACTAACTTCAGATTGTGTCCCCTTATTCTTGTGTTCACTTTCCTATTAAAAACATTTCCCTCCTGAACCTTATTTAACCCTTTAACATATTTAAATGTTTCAATCATGTCCCCAGTTTTCCTTCTGTCCTCCAGACTATACAGATTGAGTTCATTAAGTCTTTCCTGATACATTTTATGGTTAAGACCTTCCACCATTCTTGTAGCCCGTCTTTGGACCCGTTCAATTTTGTCAATATCTTTTTGTAGGTGAGGTCTCCAGAACTGAACACTGTATTCCAAATGTGGTCTCACCAGCACTCTATATAAGGGGATCACAATCTCCTTCTTCCTTCTTGTTATACCTCTAGCTATGCAGCCAAGCATCCTACTTGCTTTCCCTACCACCTGACTGCACTGTTCACCCATTTTGAGACTGTCAGAAATCACTACCCCTAAATCCTTCTCTTCTGAAGTTTTTGCTAACACAGAACTGCCAATACAATACTCAGATTAAGGATTCCTTTTCCCCAATTCCTTTTCGGCTTTGTTTTCTATTTTGAGAATTGCTGTAATGAAAGACAGCTATGCCTCTTTGAAGTAAATTCATATATTCAGAGAGAGGAATAAGTTTTTAAAATGGGAACATTATGCACAAATTCTCAATTTAACCTGAGTCAAAGAATTAATATACTTATATGCACCTGTACTATCTTATGGGTTCCTCCTTAATTTCAGATGAAGAATAAGAGAAATGAAGGTTAATCCGAGAGTGGAATGGCTAAAACATGTCGAGTGAAACATATGAAATTAATCATTGTTTATTTTAAACTACAAAAGGCAAATACCTTCTCTTTACTAGGCCCCAAATGTCACCCACTGCCTTATTCATTCTGCATGTGGGATAGTACTTTTACCTACCTTTAGGGATATCATGTTCAAGGGAATCCAAAAAGTCAATGGCTGGATCCAAGTCAGCTTTTTCCAGCAGAGTTTTAGTCTTCAATTTTACAGGCTCAGTAAAATGGAAGTAGGAGCTTAACTTTTTTGCTTCTACCAGGGATAAACCTGTTGATGAAAGTGGAAAAAAAGGAAATCAGCACTGCTCAATAGTCTCTTTTAGTATGTTGCCATTCTTCAATTAATGAAAGTTCACTATCTTAATTGACCTATAAAATATTTAGGCATTTTATTTATTTGACTGATTAATTAACTGTTTGATATCCCACCTTTACTTGTACAACTGATGGTAGTATACATAAGGCTTCTACCTCTTATTTTTCCCACAATACCGCATGGCACTGATAGTACTAGTTAGGTAAATTGACAATAGAAATGGATACTGAGAAGTATTAAGTATAGGTGAAACTCAAAAAATTAGAATATCATGCAAAAGTTCATTTATTTCAGTAATGTAACTTGAAACGTAATATATGAGAGAGACTCATTACATGCAAGGCAAGATAGTTCAAGCCTTGATTAGCTATAACTGTGATGATGATGGGGTACAGCTCATGAAAACTCCAAATCCACCATCTCAAATTAGAATATTACATATGATCAATAAAACAAGGATTGTACATAGAGCAATATCAGACCTCTGAAAAGTATAAGCATGCATATGCACTTAGAACTTGATTTGGGCCCCTTTTGCAGCAATTACTGTCTCAATGTAGTGTGGCATGGAAGCTATTGTTTTCTGTTATTCTGTTGTGAGCCGCCCCGAGTCTGCGGAGAGGGGCGGCATACAAATCTAAATAAACTAAACTAATAAACTAAACTATCAGCCTGTGGCACTGCTGAGGTATTATGGAAGACCAGGATGCTTCAATAGTGGCCTTCAGTTCTTCTGTATTGTTCGGTCTCCTGTCTCTCATCTTTCTCTTCTCTTTGGTCTCGTGTCTCTCCTCCCCACAGATTCTCTATGGGTTCAGGTCAGGTGAGTTTGCTGGCCAATCAAGCACAATAATCTTACAATCATTGAACCAGGTTTTGGTCTTTTGGCAGTGTGGGCAGGTGCCAAGTCCTGCTGGAAAATTGAAATCAGCATCCTCATAAAGCTCAGCTGTGGAACGAAGCCTGAAGTGCTCTAAAATCTCCCGGTAGATGGCTGCGTTGACTCTGGATTTAACGAAGCACAGTGGACCAATATCACCAGAAGACAAGGCTCCCCAAATCAACCCAGACTGTGGAAACTTCACACTAGACTTCAAGCATATTGCTGTGTGTGCCTCTCTATTCTTCCTCCATACTCTTTGGTTTCCAAATGAGATGCAAAAGTTTCTACAGTCTGTGTTAATAACTAACTCAAAGACTCAGGATCATCCCAGCTCTTAAAGGACCACATGCCTGGAATGCACTACCTGACTCTGTGGTTTCTTCCCAAAACTCCCAAAATTTTAACCTTAGACCATCTACAGTTGGCCTCACCCCATTCCTAAGAGTTCTGTAAGGGGCGCTGTCCTATTGTCCTCATTTATCTATACAGTACTTACTTTGCTTATGTTTATATTTATATCTATGTCTGCTATCTTGTACATGTTTGATAAACAAACAAACAAATACAAATGCCTTCAAACTGTTAAATGAGAAGGGTCTTAAAGAAGAAAGTGCCCTTTCCCCATAAGGGTACCATACAACAGCAGCCATTAAGATTTTGAACCAATAAATATGTTAAACATGAACTTATAAATCATGAAGCAGAAGTTTGAAACTAACTTCATGGCTTGGGATTCACATGTTTCCACTTTACTCTGATGATCTAAAAGTGAAGAACTATTCATTTTATTTATTTGACTTCTATGCCGCCCAATCTCATGGGATCCAGGGTGGCTATGTGGAGAAACTCTAAAAGCTAACATTTTCATTTCCATTATGCAGTACGTACAGCAAAAAATTGAGTAGCAGCAATAACTGAGTCTACGGAGAGGGGCAGCATACAAATGTAATAAATAATAATAATAATAACTTATCTTCTCCTATTCTGAAAACATGACATTTTTATGTGTGCTTTACACACATCCTGATTCCTTGTGTATCTGCCACGCACACCGGCATGTCTGTCATATATGAGTTGTGACTGGCTGCTGAGGAAAATTACAAAACCCAATATATGTGATTTTAATTATTTTAGAGTTCAGAGACAACAGAACTGTCCTTGCACAGATTTACCTTCAAAGCTCCTGTTCACATGCACAGGTCCAAGTGGAGATTTCACATATGCGCCCCGTGGTACAATACCCACTTCTTGATCTATCTGATGTATTGTGGATACCAGACGGATCTCCTCCTTGATCAAGGGCTATAAGAAAAAGCAAATATTAAAATCTATTTCCTGTATTTCATAAGAATGAGACTTGGGACAGAATAATATTCTTTCCATCTAATAAGTGTGAAAACTGCTTAGAATCACTGGAAATCAGGCAGCATAAAATTTTTTGTTATTCCTACATTAATGAAAAAATTGGAGTAATCATTAACTCCTTTATAAAATTAGTATATTTTTCTCTTGATGAACTTTGAGGTTAATATATTCAGATATATTTACTGTATATATGTTTTCACTGCAAAAAAATTCAAGGAGAGGAAGTAACTTTGTTCCTACTTAAACACCTTGCTTCTATTAAAAATGGAAAGGAAAATACAATTATGGAGTACTAAGGAGAAAAATATTCCATGAGATTACAAAATACTTAGTATTGGCAAAATCAATAGGGAAGCCATATTCACTTACAAATTAACAACCACAGTGATTCACTTATTAGTTATGGTAAGAAAGGTTGTAAAATGAGACAAAAATCATTTAACAAAGTTTTGCTTAGAAATTTGGGGTTCAATTGTGGTCGTAAATTGAGGACTATCTGTAAAATCCTGCAGTCTTGGGATCAGCCTATAAAAAAGATCAATTTCCAATAGTGACCTGAATAGGTTATTTTAATGTAGAGAAAGCATTAACCAACAGAAGCAAATATGGCAGGAATAGGAGATATAAAGGCCTGGTTAACTCTGTTGGTCTTCATTTACCGTATTTTCCAGCATATAAGACGACTTTTTAACCCCTGAAAATCTTTTCCAAAGTGGGGGGTCGTCTTGTACGCCGGATACTGATTCCACAGTATAGAAAATTCGCCGGATACTGATCACACAGGCTGTAGAATGTGTGATCAGTATCCCATTACTACCGGTACCTCACTGCAGATTCCGTGATTCGGTTCCGTGAAGGGCCGCTCTCTCTCACTGCCAAGAAACCCCCCCACCCAGTGAAATGGTGCGCTCCCCGGCTGCCGATAAGCTCCGCCCCTTTCATGTATCTGGCCCTCCTATTGGTTCCTTCCCCTCTGCCTTACAGACCTCAGCACACGCTCCGGCTGCCGATAAACCCAGTCCCTTTCATGTATCTGGCCCTCCTATTGGTTCCTTCCCCTCTGCCTTACAGACCTCAGCACACGCTCCGGCTGCCGATAAACCCCGTCCCTTTCATGTATCTGGCCCTCCTATTGGTTCCTTCCCCTCTGCCTTACAGACCTCAGCACACGCTCCGGCTGCCGATAAGCTCCACCCCTTTCATGTATCTGGCCCTCCTATTGGTTCCTTCCCCTCTGCCTTACAGACCTCAGCACACGCTCCGGCTGCCGATAAACCCCGTCCCTTTCATGTATCTGGCCCTCCTATTGGTTCCTTCCCCTCTGCCTTACAGACCTCAGCACACGCTCCGGCTGCCGATAAACCCCGTCCCTTTGATGTGTCTGACTCTCCTATTATAGTAATTGCTTCCCTGCCTCCCACATGTGGAAATCAAATCTGATGGGGGTTTTTTCATTTTTATTTGGTGCGCGTCAGAAGAGGGGTAGTCTTATACGGCGAGTATATCTCAAATTCTATATTTTAACTGGAAAAGTTAGGGGGTCGTCTTATACACCCAGTCGTCTTATACGCCAGAAAATACGGTAAATTGAAGCTGCTTTAATCTGATGGATGTGTCTCGTTTCTCAATACATTCTATTTTTACTTGATTTTATATTACGATTATCTACTTCTAAAAATTTAGTCTGTATTGAGTTATTAGTAGTGCTATTTTAATAGAAAAGTAGACAAAAAATGAAGTAAATAAATATACCCAGGGTCACAGGAATTTTTGATATCAATTGATGTAAAAAATATACCCTGCATTGATACTCTGCATTCTAAAGCAATATAAAAATTCAACAATTTTACATTTAAAAGGTTATTTTCCTTTTATATCAAATACAAATGTAGAATACAATACTAACCAAAATATTTTAAATATTTTAAAGAAAGATTGCAGGCTATATTTTTCCCCAACTTTACTCATTTCTGAGTATTTCAGGGGAGGATGAAAGGAGCTTTATTTTAAGGGGAATTTCAGAGCCAAGACATGGCCATTAAAATGTTTTTTCCATTATCCCAATTAAATATAATGTTGATTTGGCCTGAATGATGCATACCTTAATTATAGCATGGGTAACTCTAATGTGTTGTCTTTATGACAATCCTAGGAAAGTATTGAGAAATTAATATTCAGACTGAAGATAGTACACATTGTATATCTCATATTCTGTATTTTTTTCAGTGCTTTTCCATCCATATTATGTACACCGTAAGCTCAGTGAACAAGGATCTTAAGATTTTCCAGTATTTTTCCAGTATTTATTTTCCAGTATTTATCAGTACGTTTTAAGCCTTAGAAAAAGAATCTATGATCTAAAGTCAGCTTGAACATGTTTGTATTGAAAGTGTCAAATTTCCATTCACATTCACTCCTTTCAACATGTTTTCCCATATCTGATTAATATCTTAGTGACTATTAAGAGTAACTCAGGGTGGGGAAGAAATTCTACACTGCCAAATGATGTGAAGGCTGGAGTTTAAAACTTCTTGTAGTCTCCCATCTGTTAAACAACCACATTCATGATTCTTTTCCCAATTCAAAGAAAATCAATTAGGAATAATTATTTCATTGCTGCTACAAAAATATAAGTCTAATTTTCCCTGCTCAGCACTCAAAAGATGTCTTTTTCTGAGTATTTGAAGAAAAGGTTGCCTTTGCTGCTATTATGGGTTGAAAAACTTATACCTGCAGAGAAAAAGAATCTACAGTAGTAAATTGTAGAATTTCCATTTAGAAAACTTACATGGGCCAGAGATTCCCCAGTCCAGAACAAAATAACTGCTTATTTGGATCTTCATACCTTCTATTTGTAAGAATGGCTATTTGTCCAATCAGAAGCTTAATTCTCAAGTCTTGGGGACAACACCCATTTGTGCCTAGTACAGTATTAGTCATTCTGAAGTAAACATCAACAAGAAATTGCTAACAATGGAAAACAACAAGAAACTAATATACTTCCCATTATGTTACTAATCATCTTTTTGTGCAACTTTATTCTAAATAATTAGCCAAAATAGCAGACTGCTATTTGTGGTTTCATCACTATGAAGTTCACAATACATATGAACCATCTGAAGAATACTGTATTAACAACCACTCCAGATTTAATAATTGTCGGTAAGACAAAAAAAAATCCAGTCTAAACATCTGGCTGACTATATGCCAACCATGCTAGTAAACCAACTATTATTATAATAAATCTTTAGCAATTTAGAAATCATACAAATGAAGGAGTTTTCTCATTTTGGGAAAGGAGGATCATGTTCTGCCTATAATCTTTTTTTTCTCCAAAAACAGCACATCATTTAGAACATGGATTGTTTGTTTGCTTGCTTGCTTGTTTGTTTGTTATACTATTCTGTAAAAATGCTTCTAACAAATGTGTGGGTAGGAGTCTAAAATACCCAAATTCTGAGTGTGCCTACCAATGCCTGCTCTTAATTTCTTCCATCTGTAACTGGGTAAAGAATGATCAGCTGAGAAAAATAAAGAGGAAACACGCAGACAGAACTACCATATTTTTCAGAATATAAGACGCACCTTAGTTTTGGGGGAGGAAAATGGGGGGGGGGATTTGCCTACCAGATATTCATCTGGCTAGCATCCTTAGTCTGCTCAGCTTCAGCACATTATTTTATCTCCTGGTTAGGGCTTTAAAAAAAAACCTATTCCGAGAGAGTAACAATGAAAAAAAGCCTGCAAGCCAGGAAGAGACAGGAAGATTGTTAGCTCCTCATTAAGGCTGGGGGGGAAAATCTTCTAAAAAGCTACTTTCCGATTATAAAATGCACTCAAATTTTCAGCCTCTTTTAGAGGGGGCAAAGGTGTATTTTATAATATGAAAAATATGGTATCTTCTCAAATTCTCAGATAGTATTAAGACTGCAATCTTAAGTACTGTAATTCATTCTTGAGGCAAAGAGTGACAAATATCTGAAAAGTCAATGGGAATCCCACATTCTCTAACCAGGTTAAACAAAAGGATGAGACATAAATGCACCAAAAGTAAATAATCACGATGAAAAGAAAATCATAACAAATATTTTTAAAGAAAACTTACAAATGATAAAGAATATTCATAAACAATTATGTACAAAGGTCAAACCATCACTCATTGACTTACTCCAATTTCTTCTTCATATGGTCTTTCACCTTCTTCTTTTTTCTCAGGGTATTCATACTCATAAGATGGATCCCCTTGGAAACGTCCCTTTAATCCTGCAGTCATTGCAATCATGTCCTCTGAGGGGGGTGGCAGAAGACTCCAATCTACACCATTCAAACTATCCACCCCACCAGAAAAAATCAAATAGGTTTAGAGTTACTATAAACAAGCTTTAAGGGAAAAAAATCAGTATCTTTTCTTTATAGACATTTATGGGTTTCATCAAAAATCCCTTTAAAATGTCAAAGGAACAGCTGACAAGCAGAGTTGCAATGGGAAATAGGACATCAAAAAAGACTTGGAATAGCATGAAAGGTTCCCAGATTGAATTTTAAACCAAGCAGTCCCAATTTCAACTGCAATGGTGGCATGAACCAAGTAGGTACATATTCTTGCACCCCACTCTTCATCATTTGCCAAAAGGTGTATATTAGGATAATATTATATTAGACCTTATGGTAGTTGTAGGAATTACAAATTCTTATTATAAATTATGTGCTCTGAATAACTTAAAATTCCTGGATATTCATTTTATTAACATGATTTATGGATGTCTCAATTTTATTCAATAATCACATAAAATCATTAAGATCTGAACCCTAACACTGAAAAGAACATTAAAGCTTTGTATTTTATAATAAACACTCCTCGAATATTTATTTCTATATCTCTACCAATTAAATGAAGCTTTTATTTGCTTTTATTTATATAACACATTAACAAAAGCAATCTTATTTTACTAAAACCAACATTGCTAATTATTTTTGTTCTCTTGTTATAATCCACAAAGGTTCTTCCACAGGAATATTTATTTATTTAATTATTTATTTAATTAATTAATTAATTAATTAATTAATTTGTATGCCGCCCCCCTCCGTAGACTCGGACGGCTATAGTATTGTTTAAATATGGAGAAATTAGGGAAAACCAGTAATTTCCTGTTAATTTGTTTAGTTCAATAGCTTTTCTTCTGTTCCAAAATTGTATATTATTCACATTTTGACAGCAGCTTGGATTGTATATGCACAACAATGGAAAACAAAGAAATATTGAATGAGGGAATGGTCATCAAAAAAAATATGGATTGTGCAGAAATGGATATGCTAACAAGAAAATTGGAAGGAAGAGAGGAACCTGATTATTATAAAATATGGAATAAGTTTTATAAATGTTTAAAAGAAAGAAATGATAAATGGAATCAAATTACATGGGGATAATGTTTAATGGTTTAATAAAGGTTCTTGAAGAAATTCTATTTATATACTGCTCAAAAAAATAAAGGGAACACTTAAACAACACAATATAACTCCAAGTAAATTAAACTGTCCACTTAGGAATCAATACTGATTGACAATCAATTTCACATGTTGTCAGCACATTCAATTTTGTATAGAGCAAAGTATTCAATGAGAATGTTTCATTCATTCAGATCTAGGATGTGTTCTTTGAGTGTTCCCTTTATTTTTTTTGAGCAGTGCAGTATAAATAAGGACTTTGCAATTGTAATATTAACAAAGTAATATGTAATGTACATATATCTGATGTCACTTTTTGACAGAAGAGGGGCTAATATGGTTGCCCCAAGTGTTTGTGGTATGTTTGTTTTGTTTTGTATGTACCTATTTAAAAACAATAAATAAATAAACAGCCCAACCAAAGAATCCCTAAGACCACTCACTCGTTCCCACCATACAGACAGGTAAGACACCAGAATATAAACTCCTTCGCTCCTTACTGGCACTGATAATGTTACCAGGTTAGAGTAAGGGAACTTCTGCAAGGAAACCAAGTACTG
Source organism: Erythrolamprus reginae (assembly GCF_031021105.1). Lineage (NCBI taxonomy): Eukaryota > Metazoa > Chordata > Lepidosauria > Squamata > Dipsadidae > Erythrolamprus > Erythrolamprus reginae. The sequence continues at coordinate 347,209,313 of NC_091950.1, read as the reverse complement.
TATGCTCAGAGAGACACCCCCTCCATTGGGGTCGTAAGTCGAGGACTACCTGTGCAGCGTACAAGCACGGAGAGTCTACGCCCAACCCACTAGATCTCCACCAGATCCCCTGCTGTGGGATTGCACTCGAGGTGGATAGGCATAGATGGGAGGGGGGTCTCCCAGCCGCGGGCGCCCACCTGTAGAGGCGGCTTCTGAGTCCAGCCCTGTCTGGTCCCAAGCCCTCGGCGACATAGTAGGCTCCTCGGATGCCTTGGATGCGGCCCCACAGGCGGACCTGCTCGAAGCGGTAATCCCTGCGCACCAGCAGCAGGGAGTTCCTCAAGGCGGCTCGCTTTTCCGGGCTCAAGCAGATCCCGCTGCTGGCCACCAAGTCCAGCGCGTAAGGCAGCGTCTCAGCATCCATAGCTGCCGGCCGGGCCTCCGACTTACCGACAAGCCTGGCGAGGAGCGTCTCGTTGCCCAGCAACGGTCTCCCGGACGCCGCGTGTCTCCCGATTATCGCGAGATCTGAGCCCTTCCAAAAATGCTTGCCTGCCTTCAGATGATTTTAATTGGTTGTGTTCGAGCTCCCCCCCCCCCTGCCCTACCGCGGAGTCTTTGAATTCCCCGCAAAAATGAGGCTTCGTGTGTTTGTTTGCAGTTTGTTTGTTGTTTATTTGTTTGTTTGTTTGTTTGTTTATTTATTTATTTAATATATACATATAAAACGTGTATAGGATAGTAGTAGTTTGCATAAACATAACAAGTAAAAGGTAACGATATTTATTTGGTTGGTTGGTTGGTTGGTTTTGTTTTGTTTTGTTTATAAATAAATAAATAAACAAACATGTTACCAATAGCACTTTTTAACAGAGCCAGCATATTGCCCCCACAATCCAGGTCCTCAAATAAAATAAATTAAATTAAAAAATAAAACTATAAATAAAATAAATAAAAAGTAACGAGTTGGATGCAACTTTTTGGTTCCTTCCCTTCCAGAAAGGGAAACTTGGGTGGCTTGGGGTTCTTAATTCATTTTACCTTATAGCAGTTTTTAAAGTGATGAAAATCATGTTTGCCTGACTTGAGTTGTTTTGGGAAAGCATAAAAATGGAATAGAATTGAATTTTATTGGCCAAATGTGATTGGACACACAAGGAATTTGTCTTGGTGTACATGCTCTCAGTGTCCATAAAAGAAAAGATAAGTTCGTCAAGAATCATAAGGTAAAACACTTCATGATAGTCCCAGTATAAATAAGCAATCAAAACATATTGGGAATCAGTCAATATAAATTGTAAGGATACAAACAACAAAGTTACAATCATACAGTCATTTGTAGAAGGAGATGGGTGATGGGAATGATGAGAAGATTAATAGTAGTAATCTTTCCAATGGAGTAGATAGAGTGTCATGCACAATTTGAAATCTGCTTCCTGAATAACCCATATGAAGAAACACTCAACACAGAGAAAATGTACACACACAACCAGATTTTATTGGCCAAAGGAGAGGCCATCCCCAGAAGAATCTCCTTACTATTTCCTCCTAAAAATAGAAATGTAACCTAAATAAGAATCTTTTTCTATATTACATAACTTTGAATCTCCAAAGTTGGGAAAAGAATTTGAACAAACGTTTCTCACATAGGTTCCTTTGTACTAGACAATTATGCTACCGGTTTAATTCCCACAGTGCTCTCCAGAAATGCTTGTAAGATGATATACTGTAGAAAAAGTGTTTGTATCTTGTATCTTTATTATATTACAAATAATTCTAGGCAGTGAACGTAAATCATTAAAAAGGTTAACAAAACCTAGCTAAAAGGCAACAGTTGGAGGACCTTGCCTACAATGTTATAAATCCAAGTAGGTAGTGGGATTGTGATATTGGAATAAGCTTGCCAGATGATGACTACAGCATAATTACTAGGTAGGAAGAGTTGTATGAACTACATAATTCTCCCATTTAAACTGCAGTTGCAGTTATAAAAAAATATTTTTCCAAGCATAATATTGGAGCCATATGGATTCCCATACATTATATCTTATCTGCCAAAAATGAAAGTTAAACTTATTCAAATATTATTGTATGGCCATTTATGTTGCATGAATGTTTGTGAAACATTAAAAAAAAGAAACATAGAAGATTGGCAGCAGAAAATGACCTCATGGTCATCTAGTCTGCCCTTATACTATTTCCTGTATTTTATCTTAGGATGGATATATGTTTATCCAGGCATGTTTAAATTCAGTTACTGTGGATTTACCAACCATGTCTGCTGGAAGTTTGTTCCAAACATCTACTACTCTTTCAGTAAAATAATATTTTCTCACATTGCTTCTGATCTTTCCCCCAACTAACCTCAGATTGTGCACCTTTATTATTGTGTTCACTTTCCTATTAAAAACACTTCCCTCCTGAACCTTATTTAACCCTTTAACATATTTAAATATTTCAATCATGTCCCTCCCCCCTTCCCTTCTGTCTCCTCCACACTATACAGAGCGAAGGTTTCTAAATGTAATAATATATGTGACAAATTTCTCTATTGTTACCATACTTTGTATCAAGGCAGTTTGACACAATATGAATTTGGCAGACTTAGTAGTTGAGTGCCTTTCAGGAACTCAGACAAGAAACACAGAATAAGGACACAAACAATATTTGATTTCATTTACTAGATTTTTGCCTTTAATCTCAATAATAATTATAAGTTAGAGGTAAATTTGGGAAGTACTGTGACATCTGTACACAAGGCTGTTGGAAACCCATGTAGCTGAAGCCTTATACTTTGTCTTTTCATTACTTAGAAGTAAAGGAAATGTTGCAATGATGTTTTGCATTTGAAAGGAGGAGGAAGAAGTATTATGTATATTCACCATCTTAAGTTACTTATAAAGTAATAAGTGTGGAATGAAAAAATTAAATGTTATATTCATGGAAATGAATATAAAACATAAAAAATACTAATAGGGTGTATTTGGGAAGCTTAAATATTTGACTAAGAAGGCTTCACAGAATACTTGTTGCTTCACAATAACCAATACTTACATAAGCTGCCCATGATTTAGAAAGTATTAAATATAGGACAGGCATACTTCAAAGTGATTTGGAAGATGTTATTTACAGGAAAGTCTGTAATTGCAATACTTCTCTGCTATTAATCAAAACAATGGGATGAGTGTGAGTCCTTAGAAAATGAGGTGCTGAACGGTACATTGACTGTTTGAAAAGCAGCTGATTTTGCCACAAAAGCTGTTTCTTTGGCAGCACACTCCCCAGATTCAAATGGGAGCAACTAGGAATGACCCAAGATGACCTTTGGATGATCATGGACATACCTGAGAAGAAGAATCTTAACAGCTACTCAAATCAGCTTTAAAAACGCAATACAGCTGAATCCAAGATTAACAGGATGTTTTGCTCACTTTGGTTGATATATCTAAGTGGAAGGTTGCCATTCAAAAAGTTACCTAGATCAGTTAGCCCAGTGTTTCCCAAGCTTGGCAACTTGAAGATATCTGGACTTCAACTCCCAGAATTCCCCAGCCAGCATTTGCTGGCTGGGGAATTCTGGGAGTTGAAGTCCAAATATCTTCAAGTTGCCAAGCTTGGAAAACACTGAGTTAGCCTACTATATGGTCTGTTAAGCAAACAAATCCTTCTTATTCTGTGTTAGGACATATCCTTATTGTGTGTTGACACATATGCTTCTTTTACCCAATCTGAGATGTTTAATGTTTCATAGAAACGCACTTGTTGACAATGGATAGACATGAAATCCAAACAAAAGTTTTACTATCACAGTTTGAGGGAATAGGGGTAAGCATTAGTTGCATTAGTTGAATGTTGATATACATAGAGAGGCAAATTTATTAGCAAATTACAACATAAATATATTCATAGGGTTTCCTCTAAGGTGTTGTTTTATGCTGATTTTTTTCTCTTGTGACAAATACTTTCATAAAATATTTTGCCCTGAAAACCTGGTATTATTCTGCATATCATTCCAGTTTTTTAAGATGCCTTTCTATGAATGGCACTGATATATTCATGTTAGTGGCTATAACCATCTACCTCATACCCTTAAAATTCTATGGTGCTTCGCCAAGCCTGCACATAATTTCTGGATCAAAGAAATCCCTATAGGAGTCAAACATCTAGGGAAAATTTAGACATGCAACCACCAGGTAATTAGAACAGCTGAAAATTAACCTCTTGGTAGGTTCACATTTCTTTCAATTCTTTACCTTTTTTAAAATTCTTGTTCATAAAAGAAGTAAAAGAAGGCAGGGGGAAAAGACAATATAACAAGAAGGAATAACAAATAGGGTAGTAAGAGAAACTAGAGCTACAAGATAAAAATACAAATAGAAATGGGAGAAGAAATGAAATTGATCAGCATTAGTATTAATAGATACAATGCACCAAAAAAGAGACACAAAATTTTTATAAAACTCAAAAAACTTGATTACATATATAATATTTTTATAAGACGTCCACACCAAAAAATAGCATAGCAAACTATTGGAAAATTTAAAACATAGGAATATACAAATGCACCAAATTCAAATTACCGGTAATACACAAAAATAAATGCACCAAATTCAAATTAATACACAAAAATAAAAAAACAAAATTACAATACGAAGAATTTCACATAAATGGAGATTTTAATATAATAAAAGATATTAAAAAGGACAATAAAACTCATTAAAATCATTTTCTAAACCTGGATTAAAATATAATTTACAAAAAGTGTAAATACTAATTTATTCAACGAACGTATATATGAATGTATATAGAAATGGAAAATGTTATAGGTATTAAAGAAATCCATTTAAAAAGATATGTGACATATACAAAAAATTGAGCAGAAAGTAGATATACATAGTATATAAATTACAAGTATATAAAGTATATAAATTACAAATATATCTGAAAATATTTATGTTATAGATATACAAAATTTTGTGAACTGATCTTGAGCTATAATCAAAATGGGACCTAGGATTCCTACCATTGTATGTTTGTATGTAATGTAATTTTTTTTTCTGTACATAAAATTAATAATTTTAAAATGTTGTCTATTCCACCATTTACAGTAGCCAACACTTATTTGAAACAGAAAAAAAGTCTCAATTTGCATTCCCACTCTAGTTTAAGCACTTTGTTTGTTCTTGCTATGAAGTAGAGATAAAAGTAAAAAGTAGGCTTAACTGAAAATAACCATTTTACCAATAATTCTTGAAACTTCTGAGTTTAATCAGAAATCTGAATTTTGCATTATCACTACATATATCCTAAGCCACCACTACCATCAAATTATTTTCTAGTTTACAAATACCCCCAAACATGATACAAATTAGGGGGTTGGAGGCATATTCATTTAATTCAGATTACAGGACTAATCCTGTCAATTAGTTTAGAATGCAGAACACACAAGAGCTTTAAGGTCTGAAAAAGATTTTTAACAGCTAATGGATTTATATCCTTGTTAAGCTACAGCAGAACACAGAGTTTGTGTCTCTTGGGAAATACATTATAGATGAAGTAATAGGCTCCCCTGTTGTGTTTTATATTGTGTTGAGAAATAATTTTTGCTAATATTCTTTTTTAATGACTGCTCTCTACAGGATTTTGTTTTGCTCTTGGCCCAGAGGCTGCTGTTAATCAAAGAAGGATCACCCATCTGTTTTGATTTTAAAAGAGTACCAGTGAAGTATCTGCTTTTAAGTCACCCGGTTCGAAACTGAAGTGCTTTAACTTATTTTTTAACGTAGCATGTCATGCAAATATAAAACCCATGTGATTCTGCAGTGGAATTAGTGGGGCAGAATGTGTCCATCTAATTAAGTAATTAAGATAGTAATTCCTTTTGAACAGTTTTCTATTGAACAATTGGGTTCACCTAACCTGAAATCATGTGGTAGAACATACCCCTATAAATATAATTATAAAACCACAGTATACCTACTCCAGTATTGCATAGGAAGTGCACTGATGACAACCAACTTTATTTTAAGAAGGTGGCGGGTGTTAGGTACTTACCAGCATAATACAAGTGATTCATTTACCTTTCAAAACAGTCCAGGAGAAATTTTACAGCCATTTCTGATTGACCTTGGTGTTCTGCAACTTGTATTTGCAAACATCAGAATAACTGTTTCCCCATGTGGAAGCAATTAATGGCTCCTTTTACTCTTCTGCCAAAAGCAGTTATACCAGTTTAACATCTGGTATTTTGTTGGAAAAGGATGGTTTATCTTTGAAGTAAGAAACCCTTTTTGCTCAGCTAAAGGTGGGTGAACCTTGCTTGCTTCATTTTTCAGATCTTTAACCAATTGGTGAAATGTTATATTAAAACCACATAATTCTAAATGTCTAAGATCCTGCCTGCAAGAAAATCTGGAAATGGAGCAAGAGTTACAACAAAGGTCTAGGACAGGGTTGGGCAATTAATTTTGTCATAGGGCCGCATGAGAAATTAGGATGGTTTTAGAGGGACAGACTAATATAATTAACTCAGTTCTACCCAATACTTCAGCTTCAACCGCAACAACACAAGAGCACACAACAAATTCAAACTTAATATACAGTAATTCATTCCAAGCTTGACTGTAAAAATATGACTTTAGCAATCGAGTTGTCGAAGCGTGGAACTCATTACCAGACTCAGTAGTGTCAACCCCTAGCCCCCAACATTTCTCCCTTAGACTATCCACGATTGACCTCTCCAGGTTCCTAAGAGGTCAGTAAGGGGCGTACATAAGTGCCCTAGCCTGCCTTTCGTCCCCTGTCCAATTGTCTCTCCTTATCTCATATCTCATATATCTTTTCTTCCTTTCATATATCTTCTCCTCTACTTTTATATCTTTTTTTTATATTTAATACTTCATGTCTATCCTCTTCAATGTGTATTGTGTATTGGACAAAATAAATAAATATAAATAAATAAATAAATACTGTATATTATTGGGTAGAACTGAGTTAATTATATTATAATTATAAATTATAAATTATAATTATATATTATATATATATATGACGGTAAGGGGTAACAATTGGGGTCGTTGATGTAGCTGAGGTATGCTGATTAGTTAATGGTTGTAGATTAGGCGTGATGTCCTGAGTAGTTGGAACTTGCAGGCTACTTGATTGCTTTACAATGTGTGTCCTGAGTCTGGTTTCTGTGGCTGGGATATGTTTGAGGGCTGGTTTCCAGATGTCTGATAAGCGAGAGGTATCATCCCGCTTGTTCATATTTTGGGGATGTTTTTCTACGACATCAACGACCCCAATTGTTACCCCTCTGACTCACCAGGAAGTTTCTACACAGCAGGCAATTGCTGAGCCATCAAACCACACCCAGCCACCAGTATTTATAGAAGGAAGGCAGCTTAGGTCTCGCAGTGTTCGCCTGAGAACAAGGACAGAAACACCAGCCTGAAGATGATGAGTGGGACCTCATTGAAACGTCGCCAGAAATTTCCAAATCCTACACGGGAAGAAACCCGAATATACCAAGACCGTCATACCTGTACCCGTTAAAATCTACGAAAACATATATATATATATATATATATATATATATATATATATATATATATATAATATCTTGAACACCCGGTTCTTATCTAGAAAAGTTATATATTATATTATATTATATTATATTATATATATTATATTATATATTATAATTATATTTTTAAATTTTTAAATATTTTAATTAATTGGATTATGTATTGGATTGTTTTTCACTTGTTGTGAGCCGCCCCGAGTCTTTGGAGAGGGGCGGCATACAAATCCAAATAATAAATAAATAATAAATAAATATATTATAATTATAAATTAATTGCCCACCCCTGGTATATAGTATACATATGCTGGTGATAGATGCTAAATGAAAAAAGCTGAAATCATTTGGTCATTATCACTTCCCTATAATTCCAAATTATGAAACATTATGATCCTGGAAAGTTCCTTTATCCAATTTTAAGTTAATAATTCATTCAATTCATATAATGCTACCTGATTATTTCATTTTTTTTAAAAAAATCCTAAATTTGTCTAATTTCTTTCTACTGCTATTTTTAACTATCAAGGAACTTGTTTGCTTTCCATAAAAGGGGAGAGATTCATATTTAATAGTTTTATATTTCCAGAGTAATACCATTTCTCCTGCCTTCCCTCCCTCCTTCCCTTCTCTCCTTCCTTCCTTCCTTCCTTCCCTTCCTCCTTCCTTCCCTCCATTCTCAGTCTTCCAATTTTCTCCCTGCTCCCCAACCTGATTTCCCCCCACTGGGGGTGGGAGAGGCTCCGCCGCGAATTCCCAAAGAAGGCTAAGTCAACTTATGGGAAAGGTGGTAAGGGCGAGGTGAGAGCTCCAGTGTAGGCAGCGCCGTCAGCCGAGCAACAGGCACAACACAACTGCCACTTTTTCACTTTTTGCTTCTGCGCACAGGTGGCGAGGCTGTCCGACTCCACCGCGTGGCTTTTGGAAACACCGCATGGCTTTTGGTTTTTGCCTGTGCTCGCATGCATGCACGCACCGGTTGGACCGACTTCCGCAGGCCGGTCATAGACAGCGGGTGGGCCACATCCAGCTCCCGGGCCGCATCTTGTCCAAGCCTGGTCTAGGACATTGCTAAAAGCAGATTGCTGGGATAAAAGCTAAGTCTACAGAAGTAAAATGCAGTATTCTAACCTGGCAGCTTTAAAATGTTTGGAGACAGCAATATCTAATCAATATGACTATATATACCATAACTAGAAAATATGGATATGGATTCAAAATATGGATTTTGTAATATTTTTGGAGATGTCACTTTAGGCAAAGAAATCAAGCATCTGAAGCAATTCCTTGGCTCTATTATTTTATGTGCAGGAATGCAGACCACTTAAAGAGCTACTAATGGGAAATTCCCTATTCCATTTGGCTTAATGTGGCAATTTTTATATCAGTTGCATGTGTGAGGGGCTTGTGAGGTAACCAGGTTTTCTGTCCTCCAATGGCATTCAAGTATTCTCAGTGTGATCCTTGAGTCCTCAATATTTTTTGCTTTTTGTTGAAATTAGGAAAAATCAGATATGTGGGGAGCCAAAAGTTAATGTGGGCAGTCTCATAATGGCAGAGGTTTAGGAATCTACACAACTGTCAAGATACTATAGAAAAAAATGGTATTATGGGCTTTTGCTCTTTGGTTGTCAAGATAAGCAAAGTTTTAAAAGGAATAGAGTAGAAAGTGTCAAAATTCCATTTCCTCCAAAGTAATAATACTTTGAAGTCTACGAGTCCACGGAGAGGGGCGGCATACAAATTTAATTTAATAATAATAATAATAATAATAATAATAATAATAATAATAATGGCAGAAAAAGCATTGCATGGCCAGTTCTTGGAGAAGATTGAAGGCACAGTGGATAAAGAAAAGACCTGGTCATGGCTTACAAGTGGAACACTCAAAAAGGAGACAGAAGGACTAATACTGGTGGCACAAGAACAGGCCATTAAAACAAATGCTGTTAAAGCCAGAATTGAAAAATCAACAGACAATCCAAAGTGCAGACTCTGTAAAGAAACAGATGAAACAGTCGATCACATACTCAGCTGCTGCAAAAAGATTGCACAGACTGACTACAAGCATAGACATGATGCTGTGGCACAGATGATCCACTGGAACTTGTGCCGGAACTACCATTTACCAGTGGCAAGAACTGGTGGGATCATAAGCCCGAAAAAGTGGTCGAAAATGAGCAAGCAAAACTACTGTGGGACTTCCGACTTCAGGCTGACTGAATTCTGAAGCATAACACACCAGACATCCTGATTGTGGAGAAAAAGAAAGTATGGGTCATCGACATCGCAATCCCAGGAGACAGCAGAATTGAGGAGAAGCAGCTAGAGAAATTAGTGAAATACGAAGATCTAAAAATTGAACTGCAACGACTCTGGCATAAGCCAGTGAAAGTGGTCCCAGTGGTACTTGGCACGCTGGGCGCAGTGCCAAAGGATCTCAGCGGACATTTGAAAACCATCAGAATGAACAAAATCTCCATCTGTCAATTGCAAAAGGCCGCTTTACAGGGATCGGCAAACATAATTCGCTGCTACATCACACGGTCCTAGGTGCTTGGGAAGCGCCCGAATGGTAATGAAATATGAAATCCAGCATAGTGATCTCGTTTGTTGTGTTGTACTGACATAATAATAATAATAATAATAATAATAATAATAATAATAATGATGATGATGATGATGATGATGATGTTAATGTAGCACAAGAAGAATGAGGCCTTTCTTCTGACAATGACAAAGCTCGATAAAACTATTAGAAATTGAATGGGTGAAATTTATGTGAATAAGTTCATAAACCTATCTATTAAGTCAGTGTTTCCCAACCTTGGCAACTTGAAGAGATCTGGACTTCAACTCCCAGATTCCCCAGCCAGCTGGCTGGGGAATTCTGGGAGTTGAAGTCCAGATCTCTTCAAGATGCCAAGGTTGGGAAACACTGTATTAAGCAATGTCATCTTGTGAGACTCAGAAACAGTAGCTCCGGCTGTCTGAGTCCCTCAGAGCTCCATACCACTCCCACCTTATTTTTTTCACAAATCATTAAAAATCTGGTGATTCTGATTGTGTTATGCTAGTTTTAGGCATTGGTTTGGGGTATTTTTTAAATATTTTTATGTTCTGGGGTCAGTCTTCTGCTTGATTGTATTCTTTTCCTTTAGTTTGTTGCTTCTTTTTCATAGTCTTTTAATTAATTTTATTTTTCTGTAAGCTGCCCAGAGTTATTTTAAAGGTGAGTGATCTCAAAATCATAAAATTCAATGTAATTTAACCAAGAGAAGCCACCTTCCCTCAAGAATAATGACATTTCCCCCATGGGATTTTAATACTGCCCCCAGGTTTATATTATTTATTTAACCAATTTATGTGGCCATCCAAGTTGTTATATAGCACTAGGATGTGGCCAACTCACAATTAAACATTCCAACTGTTGCAGACATGGGCATCCAACACCCTGGCCCAATGCCCAGAAGGAAAGGCAGGTCTTTGAGGTTTTATAATTGACCCATAGAGTCAAGAATATCCAAATATCAGAGGTATGCTGCTTCAAAAAAGAATGTGCCATGACAGACAGGGCATACAAATCTAATAAATAAAATAAATAAAAATGACACTATTTTATAGAAGGGATCCAGAGCATGGCCATCCTCTCAGATCTCATAGGATGGACAAAGAAAGTAAGCCTGCTTTCTGTATAAGGACTTTATAGGTGGCAACCAGGACATGAATTGCACTTGGAAGCCTCCTAGAAACCAGTGATGCAATTCTCCATGCTGCTGCAGTTTGGATTAGTTGCAGCTTCTGAATAATCTTCAGCTATGATTCTCTTAATAAACTACTCTGGAAGCTCTGTGTTATTGCAAAAGAATGAGAAGAGACTCTGTGCAACTCATAGTTTAATTGGGAATGGGGTTTTTTTGTCCTCTCTGAATGTAGTTGTTTACCAAGGATGTTACCTAGTTGGGTAATAAAATATCTGCAAACAAACAACCTAACTCAGAAAGCACCAAGGGGCTAACAATCTTGAACTCTTCCCAGTAACTAAGCCAGAACCTCCACAGCTGGAGTCCAACTCAGATTGGATCCAAGCAAGTTTATCCAACAGATATCTCAAATAATAGTAATAACAGGTTACAGATGTTCTTCTGAACCCTCTCTACCCTGGAGGCACCAGATCATCTGAAGCAGGACCACCAGCCAGCTATCTGCAGATATGACAACGGGTGGGGGGGAGATAATTGCATTTTTCTGCCCAGAGTAATCCTTAGTAAAGGCTTTTACCCATGCTCAAGTTTGTTTCTCTCTCCCTCCCTCCCTCCCTCCCTCTCTCTCTCTCTCTCTCTCTTATCAGCACTGCAGATGCCACTTCTGCTGCTTCATCTCCCATAGTTCTTTTGACAACTAGAGGCCTTCCAGCATCCACAGGTTGCCTCTTCACAGGCACAATCCAGTTCCATCCAAGCAGTGATGGGCTCCTACGGGTACGGTCAGGAACGCAGTACCGGCAGCAAAACTTGGAGCTCCACCCCAGAGCACCCAATTTGCACTGAAAGATGTTGAAACAAAATGCATAAGCCACAGCCACAGTGTGGTAGTAAAAATTTTGGTAGTCCATCATTGCATCCAAGGCTCCTGCTAGCCCCTCTTTCCAGTTTAATTTTAGATGCTATGTATTTCTATACTACTTTCATTATAGGGATGGATTTTTACTTCAGCCAAGGTTTAATCAAATAGCCTTTTAAAAGCCAGTTTTGAAACATGTCAGATTTTTCTCCTTGGTGAGAAGGCATCCTTTGCCTGGCCCTCTGGTTTTTTGGTTTTTGTTTGTTTATTTCTTTACAGATCAACTGAGCAGGTGGCATTTTTGCCTCTTACCTTCATGATGACTAGTCTTGTTTTTCTGAAATTGCTGAGAGGATAAAGCCAAGGATGAGGAGTAGGGAATGAGATGCTAACTGCCAAATGTTACACATGTATTCGGAAACTTCAGATCGTGCAGAATGCAGCTGCGAGAGCAGTCATGGGCCTACCCAGGTATGCCCATGTTTCACCATCACTCCGCAGTCTGCATTGGCTGCCGATCAGTTTCCGGTCACAATTCAAAGTGTTGGTTATGACCTTTAAAGCCCTTCATGGCACTGGACCAGAATATCTCCGAGACCGCCTTCTGTCGCACGAATCCCAGCGACCGATTAGGTCCCACAGAGTGGGCCTCCTCCGGGTCCTGTCAACTAAACAATGTCGGTTGGCGGGCCCCAGGGGGAGAGCCTTCTCTGTGGTGGCACCGACTCTCTGGAACCAACTCCCCCCAGAGATCAGAACTGCCCCTACTCTTCCTGCCTTCCGTAAACTCCTCAAAACCCACCTTTGCCGTCAGGCATGGGGAAACTAAACATCTTCCCCTGGGCACGTTGAATTTATATATGGTATGCTTGTGTGTGTGTATGTTAGTATAGGGGTTTTTCTTAAATTTATAATATTTTAATTAAATTGGATTATGTATTGGATTGTCTTTTCACTTGTTGTGAGCCGCCCCGAGTTTTCGGAGAGGGGCGGCATACAAATCCAAATAATAAATAAATAAATAAATAAATAAATAAATAATAAAATATGTGTGTGTGTCACATGTTTTTGCTGAATTTGAAAATTAAGGGAGACTAGGATAGATGTATTTCGGCCTTGTTCTGGCCTCATCAGCTAGCCATACCCTCACTGGGATTTGAACTGGCAGCCTTTGCCTTGAACTTGCAACCTTTGCCCATATATATTTGTTAGGAACATAGAACATAGAAGACTGACGGCAGAAAAAGACCTCCTGGTCCATCTAGTCTGCCCTTATACTATTTCCTGTATTTTATCTTAGGATGGATCTATGTTTATCCCAGGCATGTTTAAATTCAGTTACTGTGGATTTACCAACCACGTCTGCTGGAAGTTTGTTCCAAGCATCTACTACTCTTTCAGTAAAATAATATTTTCTCATGTTGCTTCTGATCTTTTCCCCAACTGACCTCAGGTTGTGCCCCCTTGTTCTTGGGTTCACTTTCCTATTAAAAACACTTCCCTCCTGAACCTTATTTAACCTTTTAACATATTTAAATGTTTCAATCATGTCCCCCCTTTTCCTTCTGTCCTCCAGACTACTATTAATTTTCTCATCATTCCCATCACCCATCTTCCCCCACAAGTGACTGTATGACTGTAACTTTATTGCTTACGTAACCTTACAATTTATATTGACTGGTTCCTAATATGATTTGATTGCTTATTTGTATCTGGACTATCATTAAGTGTTGTGCCTTATTGATTCTTGACAAACCTATCTTTTCTTTCCTGAGAGCATGGGCAGCAAGACAAATTCCTTGTTTTCGTAGATGTTCATGAATATAGGTATGTAGGTTTTGGTGTATTCGGCTCTTTTCCTGAGTAGGATCGAGAGTATCTTGGCAAAGTTTCGGTGAGGTCACACTCGTCATCTTCAGGCTGGTGCTTTCAGGTTTGTGCTGGTGCGACACTTTGTTCATACATACCAGCATATATATTTGATAGAAAAAAACTTATATATATGTATATATATATACTGCTCAAAAAAATAAAGGGAACACTCAAATAACACATCCTAGATCTGAATGAATGAAATATTCTCATTGAATACTTTGTTAAAACCGGATGCCAAATGTTGTGCCCTCCTTTAGTTGGAGGACTTGAAGGTCATATTTCCAGATTTTTCAACATAACTGCAGCAAGGGCAATCAAGTTATCATTTAAAATTATTAAGGAGCTAGATAGTAAAATAGTAAATGGGGTAGAAATACCTTAATCTTCTGACAATTCCACTTTTACAAAATATGTCTAAAAGATTTGGATAGCAAAATTTTCTTCCTATAGCATACCTTCCTGGAAGACCACATTTAGTCTATTTCAGACAGGATAAGATTTCTGGTCATACCATTACAATGGTATCATACTAAATCCATTAAGCCAGCGGTCCCCAAAATATGGCCCGCGGGCCGCATGCGGCCCACTGAGGCCATTTATCCAGCCCACGGGTGAGTGACATAACACAGTGTTCCATCTAATTTTCTATGAATAAAATGTGGTATTTTGTTAGTAACTAATATCAATCATCAAAAAACTTGCAAAAGTTTTTTTTTCTAATTTTGTCATCCAGTTACATTCATTTTCTTTTAATTAAATTCCCTCCTTAATGTTCCTTCAAAAAGTACACCAATTATATTTCTAACTTATTAACCATTATGCCAAAGTGCTTCCTTCTTTCTTTATACATTTTTCTATAAGCCAAGAAAACCTACAATCAGATGTTAACAAAAGAAAATTAAAAACAAAACATAAACATATATGAATTTCAGACTTCTTCCCTCCCTCTAAATAGTACATTCCCATTTTGTTTTTTACTTTAAAATAAACTATGTGCAGTGTGCATAGGGATTTGTTCAGAGTTTTTTTATAGTCCGGCCCTCCAACAGTCTAAGGGACAGTGAACTGGCCCCCTGTGTAAAATGTTTGGGGACCCCTGCGTTAAGCTGATAGCTTGAGCCAGTAGCAGCCCTCCTGGAAGACTAGCTGGCTCTGTCTCCTTTTCAATCCTTTTTAAACACCCCCTTGCCTTTTTAAACATCCCTTTGTCCTTATTTGAATGTCAGGCAGGACCCTCCTTTTAGGGGAAGGTGGCATCGAGGAGGTTCCAGCTTGTAATTTAAGCTTTTTTCTTTGGAACCTTTCAAGGATTTCGTTGATAATAAGGTGGAAACGACATTTCTTTTATTTTCCATTGTTCCAAGCAGTGATTTACTGATGTAATTTTCTTTGGGATGTGTGGAGAAAGTGGAGGGGGTTTGCTCTTTTTAAGTCTGAGGAATTAATCTCTTTTCTTTCTTATTAACTGTTTATTCTTCCTAGCTTCTTATTTCTTCAGGTCATTGACCTTTTAAAACACATCTGGATAGCCAGAAGGAGCCATTTCTAATTCCCTGTGTACTGAGAACAGATGTGCAAAGTACTAGAGAGACAATTTATATGGACTGAATGTTTCATTGGGATCATGAAAATGTGGTGAAGTTAAAGGGTTTAAAAAGGACAATTGAGACAACAGCTTTCTGGAAATTCAGAACAGGGCAATATGCATTTGGAAATAATTTGCCTAGGGGGAAAAAACCTTAGTAAATACTGCCCCCTTGCTCCCAAAGTTGAACTGGATCCTACTCATGTTCATTTCTTATAATAAATGCCATTTACAAATCTCATTTGCTTCCACTAATTTTTAAAGATTTAGAAAATCAGCTAATTGTACTAACAGGAAAGTGTTTGTTTTAATCCAGAAGGAAATGAGACCAACTGGTGTTCTATTTATCAGTTACTAAATTGCCATACAAACATAATTTGACAGATATATGCAATTAATTATTGGAAGAATTATTATAATATATAATAATAATTATTATTATTATTATTATATAATTATTAGAGCTATTTTATAACTATACCCTGACATAGCCTGGCCTTGTCTTTCATACGTGGGAAAGATCTATTTTGCATACTCCAAAGCATAAAACAGCATTTAGTAAAGGATAAATTATTCCACACACAACACACAAGCATACATTGTGTAGGGCGGCCTAGGTACATTCCATAGTTCTTGTTTCATTTTGCACGAAGTATAGAATGGCCTTAAAGTTCTTCCAAAAGAACATAAAATTAGTTTCAGATGCCTACTGTTAAGTTGATGCCATCACAGAACATTTACTATTGTTCTATGCCCAGTTTCCTCTTGCTGCAATCATAAGATTTTTGGCAAACAGCACATTCAAGATTTGCTGCAAGCAAATGGGATAATCTGCACATCCATTGGAAAGTTTGCTTGGTTGACCCCGCCTAACATCTCCTGATGTCCTGCCATGGCAGAGATGGCATAATTGCATTTAAACAGTCCAAACGACAATCATCAAGGAGATATGCCATCATGATAAACAGAGAAGAAGCATGCAATGTACTTTATTTTCTTTCTATTTTTAAATCTTTCTCATAGTGGAATTGATATTTATTTTCACACAAAGCTGATGGGTGGGCAAATATTTATTGTCTGAGATAATTGTGATCTGTTGATCAGGAACAGCAAACTCAGCAAGCTGAATCTGCCAGCTTGCTCTTTTCTGTAGCATTCTGATAACCTTAAATAGGAAGAACAACCCATCTGAGCTCCATGTTGTCTAGAAGATTTCAGGAAGATTTGAACACCAAAGACTGCCTATGAGTTTATTTAGAGTGTAATTCTTAATTTAGGGAAAAATAATATCATCTAGTCAACTGGATGGTGGTAACTGGCATTTGATAATTTTATTGGCTTTGTTTGTTTGTTTGTTTGTTTGTTTGTTTGTTTGTTTGTTTGATTGATTGATTGATTTTTATACCGCCCTTCTCCTTAGACTCAGGGCGGCTTACAACATGTTAGCAATAGCACTTTTTAACAGAGCCAGCCTATTGCCCCCACAATCCGGATCCTCATTTTACCCACCTCGGAAGGATGGAAGGCTGAGTCAACCTTGAGCCGGTGATGAGATTTGAACCGCTGACCTTCAGATCTACAGGCAGCTTCAGTGGCCTGCAGTAGAGCACTCTACCTGCTGCGCCACCCTGGCTCACCCTGGGAATAGTATGAATATGATTATGTATTTATTCAAAAATTCTGAATAGCTCGATTTATTAAAATAACAGGGCATGTTATTGAAATGTTATTCATTTATACTATGACTGTAACGCAATGAATTGTAAAATATTAACAAAATTAAGGGAACAGTTTAAATAATCTAAAGGAAGACATTTAAATAATAAATCCAATTATAATTTAGAATTTGTTGACATAGCCAGGGTAATTGTTCAGTTTCTAATTATAACTTGTGCAAACAAAGTTATCATTAGTGGGCCAGATGAGGAACCACAGATGGAAGCTGACCCAGGAGAGATTCAACCTGGAAATAAGGAAGAACTTCCTGATGGTCAGAACGATCAACCAATGGAAAGGCCTGCCAGCGAAGGTTGTGAACGCCCCAACTCTCGACATATTCAAGAGGAGATTGGACTGCCATCTGGCTGGGGAAGTGTAGGATTTCCTGCTCGAGCAGGGGGTTGGAGTTGATGACCTGCAAGGTCCCTTTCAACACAAACAGAAAGACAGACAGACAGACAAATAAATAAATAAATAAAACTGTATTTTATATTGTACTCCTTCAGTTCTGGCTCTGAAATGCAAGGGTTGAAGCAGGAGATTCACACAGCTTTGGACAATATGTACTAGGGACAATATGCTTAATATGCATGACTTTCTATCATATCATCCTGGAGGCGTCTGTAATATGGTAAATGATATAGCTTTACTAGATAAATGGTCAAAGCAATGGAAACTGCAGTTTAATGTTTCCAAATGTAAAATAATGCACTTGGGGGAAAGGAATCCTCAATCTGAGTACTATTGTATTGGCACTTCTGTGTTAGCAAAAACTTCAGAAGAGAAGGATTTAGGGGTAGTGATTTCTGACAGTCTCAAAATGGGTGAACAGTGCAGTCAGGTGGTAGGGAAAGCAAGTAGGATGCTTGGCTGCATAGCTAGAGGTATAACAAGCAGGAAGAGGAAGATTATGATCCCGCTATATAGAGTGCTGGTGAGATCACATTTGGAATACTGTGTTCAGTTCTGGAGACCTCACCTACAAAAAGATATTGACAAAATTGAACGGGTCCAAAGACGGGCTACAAGAATGGTGGAAGGTCTTAAGCATAAAACGTATCAGGAAAGACTTAATGAACTCAATCTGTATAGTCTGGAGGACAGAAGGAAAAGGGGGGACATGATCAAAACATTTAAATATGTTAAAGGGTTAAATAAGGTCCAGGAGGGAAGTGTTTTTAATAAGAAAGTGAACACAACAACAAGGGGACACAATCTGAAGTTAGTTGAGGGAAAGATCAAAAGCAACATGAGAAAATATTATTTTACTGAAAGAGTAGTAGATCCTTGGAACAAACTTCCAGCAGACGTGGTTGGTAAATCCACAGTAACTGAATTTAAACATGCCTGGGATAAACATATATCCATCCTAAGATAAAATACAGAAAATAGTATAAGGGCAGACTAGATGGATCATGAGGTCTTTTCCTGCCGTCAGTCTTCTATATTTCTATGTTTCTTTAATACTGTACACATTAGAGCAGGCCACTGTGGTGGTAAATCAATGATGAAAAGGGAACAAAGCAAGGAAGATCATTTCTAACCCTTCAGGGACAACTACTGGCTGCCCTTTATACAGAGGCATAGAAGCAATCCCAATGAAAATAAGAAAAAAACCTGTGACATTTTAGGCTTTTTAAAAAATAGAATTTCACCTGCTATTATGAAACCGGTTGCCCTGAGATAAGAAAAATAAAAGGCAAAGAAAAGAAATGGGTGGCTCATTATCCGTTTTGGGCCCACGTTGGCTTAATGCATGCTTCTGATTGTTTTCTTGCCTGGACTAAAAGTAGAAAGTGAAAAATTCATGAACAGATAGGTACAGTGCAGCCTTAGAATGGGAGTGGTGGTTCGCCTGTTTATTTTTGCTTGGCAAGTGTTCCAAGTCGACAGAGTATCTTTGCCCGTAGGCTGTTTTCTTGGAACAAGTGGTTACACGTCTCCACATGAACTGACTATGTCCTGTTTATAATGACCTCTTAAAATGAAACGTAGAAGTTGTTGATATTAGAGATAGGAAAAAGATGTGCCCTACACTAACAAACACTCTTCACTGTGTACAAAAATCACTGATGAGTAGACCAGATAACTTCATCTGCTTCCAAATAGGAGCTTCTGAGGGTCAAGGGAAAAGATATCCACAAGTTGATCTCCACTATTCTAAACGGCAAATGGGGGAAACACAGGGACCAGAATTTTTTTAAAAGCCCAGCTTGCTTTGCATGTGTGTAATAAATAATGTCTCTTCCCTCACCAAAGATCTGTGCGTTCGCCCAGGTTCGCCTGGTGCATCAGTTGCGACCCTATTTGGACCGGGAGTCACTGCTCACAGTCTCTCATGCCCTCATCACCTCGAGGCTCGACTACTGTAACGCTCTCTAAATGGGGCTACCTTTGAAAAGTGTTCGGAAACTTCAGATCGTGCAGAATGCAGCTGCGAGAGCAATCATGGGCTTCCCTAAATATGCCCGTGTCACACCAACACTCCGCAGTCTGCATTGGTTGCCGATCAGTTTCCGGTCACAATTCAAAGTGTTGGTTATGACCTATAAAGCCCTTCATGGCACCGGGCCAGACTACATCAGGGACCGCCTTCTGCCGCACGAATCCCAGCGGCCAGTTAGATCCCACAGAGTGGGTCTTCTCTGGGTCCCGCCAACTAAACAATGCCACTTGGCGGGACCCAGGGGAAGAGCCTTCTCTGTGACGGCCCCGGCCCTCTGGAACCAACTTCCCCCAGAGATCAGAATTGCCCCCACCCTCCTTGCCTTTCGTAAGCTACTTAAAACCCACCTCTGCCGCCAGGCATGGGGGAATTAAGACTTCTTCTCCCCCTAGGCTGTTACAACTGTATATATGGTATGCTTGTATGTATGTTTGGTTTTTATATATTAAGGGGTTTTAATTTGCTTTTAGTATTGGATTTTATTGTACATTGTTTATGATTGTTGTTAGCCGCCCCGAGTTTTTGGAGAGGGGCGGCATATAAATCCAATAAAACTTGAAACTTGAGACTTGCTTCAAGTTTCATTCTACAACAGTCATAAGAAAAATTCCTCTCTTGCCAAGAAAACCCCTAACTATGAGGCACCACCTTGGTGAAATAATATCCTTCCAGGATCACACAGTCCCTGGCAATTAAACTCATAGTTAATCACAGTATGATTAAAGTCAGCTGAATCAGACAAAGGCTTTGCTTTCCCAGGCATGTGAAAAGGAGAGCGGAAGGGAGATTTCTCATGGATCTCTTTTTCTAGACAAACTTCTTCTACCTTCTTTCACCAGAGCAGGATCCATGTTAAAGATCGACTCGCACACTCATCCCCGTTATTTATTTCTAGGCAACTCTGCAAAGAAGCGATTTGTTTTTGTAATATCCTTCTGTTGCAAACAAAAAAAAAGGGAAGGGGCACGGGGAGGAGAAGGTATTTCCAAAGCCAGAGGGGCTGATTCTCCGAAAAGAATTCCTAAGGGGATTAGCTGCAGGGTTGGGGAGGAGTGAGATTTCACCCCAGTTTCTTCCATTAGTCACACATAAAGGCAAGGGCAGTGAAGAGCTGCAAAAAAAATTACTAGCACACTGGGCGTGGCTTATTTTGTGGGTGTGGCTTGCTGGCCATGTGATCAGAGGGCAGGGGCTTGATGATCCTGTGACCAGGGGTGGCTTAAAGGTCATGTGACTGTCTTAAAGGTGGCCAACTCAGGTCAAGAGTTTGGGTTAGGGTTAGATTGTCTGGCCTCTCCTTGCCTCGAAGAGATACAATTTCCCTATCTATTTTCTATTACTGAACATCCAAAATACTCATATACTATTTAATTCTATGTATATATGCCATATGTGTACATACATATTAGACGCAGGCACACAAAAATATACATTATCTACTATATAAACTGTTTGTGTATGTATGCATGCACAGAGCTTCTAGAATTATACACATTCAACCTCATTTACTGCGATAGGAAAAACATACCCAGAGCCCAGAAGGGGGGAAAAGGGAGGGGGGGAAATCAATTTTTTTCTACCAGTACTGCATACTTGACCAAATTTTTCTACCGTCTCTGCGTAGACCATACCCATAGGAGCCCATCACTGGGCAAGGGTCAATGTTATAGATACTGCTACATTTGTTTGTTTGTTTGTTTGTTTGTTTGTTTGTTTGTTTGATTGATTGATTGATTGATTGATTGATTGATTGATTGATTGATTTTTTAATGCCGCCCTTCTCCTTAGACTCAGGGCAGCTTACAACGTGTTAGCAATAGCACTTTTTAACAGAGCCAGCATATTGCCCCCACAATCCGGGTCCTCATTTTATCCACCTCGGAAGGATGGAAGGCTGAGTCAACCTTGAGCCAGTGATGAGATTTGAACCGCTGACCTACAGATCTACAGTCAGCTTCAGTGGCCTGCAGTACAGCACTCTACCTGCTGCGCCACCCTTGCTTCTATGGGAAGTAAGGCCATATTTTATGGGCATAATGGTGGGGGGAACCCAAGGTGATAATTGCTTTATCATCTGGTGGTTGTCATAGTTGGATTATCCTCTTCCAGGACTGGGTTCCTCCCAGTTTAGACCTCATTGCCTGAATTGGTAACAACCCATTGGTGATGTCACTGACCTGGATTGACCAATGCCAGTCCATGGGTGCCACCATCTCTTTTTCTGGAATTTTTAGCAATTTTTTTTTAATGTTTTGAAGGTTTTACCTATTCTGCTACTTGTAAATGAGCCCTCCAGCCTGCCCATGGGTTTATACTGACCTTTATTCCTCCGCTGATCAGCTCCTGAGCTGTGTTTTGGGCTGATTTCTGGTACTGAGAATGCGCAAAAGCCAAATTGCCTGAGGAAATGCATGTGTGCGAAATGTTGCGATGAGAACCAGTGGCGAAGATAAGAGGAACCTACCCCTCTCCTCTTCCATGGGCCACATTAATTTCCTGGCATTTCACTACTATGTCTCTTTTTCTAACAGATGCTATTTGTTAGCGTTTAACAACAGCACTTAGACTTGCACTGCACTTCATAGTGCTTTTACAGCCCCCCATGAGCAGTTTACAATGTCAGCTTATTGTCCCCAACAATCTGGGTCCTCGTTTTACCAAAAGATGGAAGGCTGAGTTAACCTTGAGCTGGTAAGAATCGAACTGGAAGCGAACAGAATTACCCTGTAATACCACATTTTAACCACTGTGCCACCAGAGCTCTTTGTTCAAGTCAGTCCTTGTTTCTCCCATGTTTATTTTGTGAGCTGCTTTATTATCTTTTTCAGGTGTCCTGAATTTCCCTTTGCAGCAACTTTCAAAGTCAGAACTGGCAGCAAGCACTTCTCCTGCTTGCAAATGTGGAGAGTTATTTCCCATCTCTTCTTTTGTCATAAATCTTCTGACTAACTCTGTATCTTCATCCATCAAAAGCATTATCGCTTCGGCGGTACATATACTAAAATTGGAACGATACAGAGAAGATTAGCATGGCCCCTGCACAAGGGTGACATGCAAATTCGTGAAGCTTTCCATTTAAAAAAAAAAAAAGCATTATCGAACAAGCCACCAAATCAGCAGCAAAATCAGTGTCTTGCTGCCAGGATGTCAGCGGGTCCTTTTTTTCTCCTTCCTTGGTTCCATCTGGCCAGATCAATTATCAAGAATAAAGCCACACACACACTGTTTCCAAAGTCTCAATAAACAAGATCTATTGATAATACAATTTTATACAATAAAATGATGAACACCTCTGATAGTTTAACCACACTCACAGACCAAGCTGCAGCAGCTCATACAAAAATAATAATAATAATAATAACAACAACAACAACAACAACAACAATAATAATAATAATAATACAGTAGTACCTCTAGATACAAGCTGCTCCACATGCGAGTATTCCAAGTTACGAGCCACAAGGGGAGAGAAATTTCTGTTCCAGACCCAAGCTCAAATTTGGGATATGAGCCGAGCGTCCACTAGGTGGTGCAAGAATCCTTGCTTCTAGTTATCTCGGAGGGGAAAAACAAAGTCTAAAGCCATTTGTTCCAGATACGAGTTGTTCAACATACAAGCTCCCTTCTGGAACGAATTAAACTCGTATCTAGAGGTACTACTGTAATCACAATCCCAGGGGACAGTAGAATTGAGGAGAAGCAGCTAGACAAATTAATGAAATACGAAGATCTAAAAATCGAGCTGCAACGTCTCTGACATAAGCCAGTGTAAGTGGTCCCAGTGGTACTTGGCACGCTGGATGCAGTACCAAAGGATCTCAGCGGACATTTGAAAACCATCGGAATTGACAAGATCTCCATCTGTCAATTGCAAAAGGCCGCTTTACTGGGATCAGCAAACATAAGTCGCCGCTACATCACACAGTCCTAGGTGCTTGGGAAGCACCCAACTGGTAATGAAATACGAAATCCAGCATAGTGATCTCGTTTGCTGTGTTGTATTGACATTACCTCAGGGACCGCCTTCTGCTGCACGAATCCCAGCGACCAGTTAGGTCCCACAGAGTGGATCTTCTCCGGGTCCCGTCAACTAAGCAATGTCGCCTGGCGGGACCCAGGGGAAGAGCCTTCTCTGTGGCGGCCCCGGCCCTCTGGAACCAACTCCCCCCAGAGATTAGAACTGCCCCCACCCTCCTTGCCTTTCGTAAACAACTTAAAACCCACCTCTGCCGCCAGGCATGGGGGAATTGAGATCCTCTTTCCCCCTAGGCCTTTACAATTCTATGCATGGTATGTATGTATGTATGTATGTTTGGTTTTTATATTAATTGATTTTTAATCATCAATACCAAATTACTATTGTACACTGTTTTATTGTCGCTGTTAGCCGCCCCGAGTCTCTGGAGAGGGGCGGCATACAAATCCAATAAATAAATAAATAAATAAATAAATAAATAATAATAATAATGATTATTATTATTATTATTATTATTTATTAGGTTTGTATGCCGCCCCTCTCCGAAGACTCGGGAGCAGAAGAAGTCCATGGGAGCAGAAGAAGTGTCTCAGATGCCAGGCACCATCTTCCATGATGGGGAACGTTGCTTGCCACACACCCCTTTTCCCAGAAGCCTGTCTTTATATACTGCCAAGGAATAGCCAAATGTCCCATAGATCTAATCAACATCAATAACTCCTTCTAGAGAGATATTCATGTCTGGATCTCATCCTCCTTATTCTTGCATCTAACAGGGGGCCTACGATGCCAGTACTCCTCCATCTCCTGGTCCTAAAAATCTGTGATCAGCTGAGCTGGATGTGGACCACTCACAATACCTTGACACTTTTGAATGCTTCTGATTGGTCCCTGGAGCCTGATCTAGCATGAGTATTTTTATAACACATAGCTTTCATGTTGACTTACCTAAGAATAAGTATCATTAGAGAAACTGAGACTTTCTTCTAAATAGACCTGTGTAAGGTTGTATTATCTATTTTCTGGACCAGGGGTGTCAAACTCATGTGACGTATCATGATTCCCCATCCTCGCTAAATTGGGAACGGGTGTGGCCAGCATGTAATACATCCAGCTCATAGGCCATGAGTTTGACACACCTTGTTGTGGTCCCCCAGCAGCCTGCAGAGCTGGCAGCAGTGTCAGACAGTGAGGAGGCTGAGGAGGAACATGGACCAGGCCTGGAGTCTGGAGAAGGCTCGGTGTCATGCGCAGAACTGCCAGAAGGTAAGAACAGTTACTGAGAAAAGGGCTACTCAGGAGCAGGCTTGGAGATTATTGGCCCCTCCCATAGGATATAAAAGTGGAGAAAATGGATGTGCTCTTTTCAGGAAGCAGCTTATTTATTTATTATCTTGTTTATTGGATTTGTATGCCGCCCCTCTCCGTAGACTCGGGGCGGCTAACAACAATAATAAAAGACAGCATGTAAATCCAATACAAAAACAGCTAAAAATCCTTATTGTAAAACCAAACATACATACATACAAACAAACATACCATACATAAATTGTAAAGGCCTAGGGGGAAAGAATATCTCAGTTCCCCCATGCCTGATGGCAGAGGTGGGTTTTAAGGAGCTTACGAAAGCAAGGAGGGTGGGGGCAATTCTAATCTCCGGGGGGAGTTGGTTCCAGAGGGCCAGGGCCGCCACAGAGAAGGCTCTTCCCCTGGGCCCCGCCAAACGACATTGTTTTGTTGACAGGACCCGGAGAAGGCCCACTCTGTGGGACCTAACCGGTCGCTGGGATTTGTGCGGCAGAAGGCGGTCTCGTAGATACCTTGGTCCGGTACCATGAAGGGCTTTATAGGTGATGACCAACACTTTGAATTGTGACCGGAAACTGATCGGCAACCAATGCAAACTGCGGAGTGTTGGTGTTACATGGGCATTTTTGGGAAAGCCCATGATTGCTCTTGCAGCTGCATTCTGCAGCCTTTGGAGCCTGGAGAAGGTGAAACATGAGCCTACTGGGCCCACCAAAAATTTGGAAACAGGCCGTTTCTGGCCTCCAGAGGGCCTCCGGGGGGTGGGGGAAGCTGTTTTCATCCTCAGCAGGCATTGAATTATGGGTGTGGGCACTCGTGCATGCGCGATAGCACACGTGCACGCTCTTTCAGCACCCGAGGAAAAAAAGGTTCACCATCACTGCCCTACACTATCCTTGTAAACTTTACAAACATTAGGCATAGCTGCTTAGTTGTAAAGGTCTGGTTCTTAGCTAAAAGTTTTTTTTTAAAGCCTTTCCAAAGGACATGCTGGCTGGGATTTTGGGAGTTGCAATCCCAATACATCTGGACAATGGGGAAGGCCAGTAGAGTCCACACTGAATTAGATGGTTTCCAGATCCAATTTAGTAGGAAGCACGTGTTACTAGTCCTACATTTTGACAATATAGTTTGGCAATGACTGTGTCTGGACTACATGAAATCATCCTGTGAAGATACTCCTTTGCACACCAAAAAGGAGCATCTGTGAACTGGAACATCTCTCTTGTCTTAGAATCTGATAGTCCTTCTTGCCTCTTGGGACCTTGAAGCCTGCCAGTTTGTTTTTCTAGTTGGATACACAGACACATTTATGCAATTCTCAAGACTTTGCAACAATTCATCAACTTGTCCTTTCCATTTGTACTATCACCAAATAACCCTTGAGTAGCAGAAGCATAGATGTAATAGGGTAATGGCACTTCTATTCTTATTTAGTAAAGTTCATAGCCCTGTATCCTCCAACTCAACTGAGAAATATTGTTTTTTGTAAGCGGAGCTCTTTAGTTATGAATGCTAAAGTTCTATTGATGTAAAAATTCTTGTGGCTGTATCAATATAGAAATGGGACATTTGGCACCAGGGGGGAAACCTATACAGGTAGTCCTCAACTTAGGGCCACAATTGAGCCTAAAATTTCTGTTGTTAAGTGAGATATGTGTGAGGTTTGCCCCATTTTGCGACCTTTCTTGCCACAGTTTCTAACTAAGTCACTGCAGTTAATAAGTTAATTAGTGAATCTGGCTTCCCCCATTGATTTTACTTGCCAAATACAGTGGTACCTCTACCTAATAACACCTCTAGTTAAGAGATTTTCTAGATAAGAAACGGGTGTTCAAGATTTTTTTGCCTCTTCTTAAGAACCATTTTCGACTTAAGAACCCGAGTCCGGAAAAATTTCCCAGGAAATTTGAGAGTAGCACAAAGGCCCAGCCAGTTTCCTGCCATTCCCCCTTTAATCCCGGCCATCTCGGGCTTTTCTAGGCTGCCAGAGGAGCCTTTCAGTGGCACTTAAGGAAACTTTGGCAACCCACAGCAAACAGAGCGTTTTCCTTTCTCTGGGCGCTTGATGAGGGAATAAACCACTTCGCTGTGGTGACTCCTTCGTGCTGCCTTCTACACACCTGGTGCGAAGTTGCCTCCCGGAGCATCTGGGCACGGAAAGGCAAAAGAGGGTGCTTGACCCTGGCCAGATCAACTCAGCTTCAGCCAAACCGAGGAGTCACCACAGTGAAGGAAAGGCACCAGCTACAAAGTGAGCGAGCAAGAGGAGAGGGGAGCCCTTTAGCATGAGAAGGAAGAGGAAGCAGGTAGCAGCAGCAGCAGTCACCTTTCGGTCAAAGGAGCAGGAGGTTCCCCAATCTCTCCTGCCTGGGTTTCTCTCTCTGGCACAGCGTATGGGAGGCAATCTCCAACTGGGTGTATGCTTTGCACATGCACAGAGGGTAAAAGAACCCAATTGGCAGCGTCTGAGCAGGACTGACTCTCCGGCAACTGACAGGTATGAGTGAACAGGAGCATGTCACCCTTGGTTACCATCATATAAGACTCTTTGGGGAGGCTTTAAATAAAGTAATGAGCAGAAGCTCATGGAAAAAGTGAAAAATTATTAGGGAAGAAATAGATGGAGGAAGGGACAATAAGAAAGTGTGTAAGAAAAAGAGATTGGAGGATTTAGAAAATATGAATGCAAAGCAAAAAGGTTTGCTATAGTTGTAGATTTTTTTAAAAGGTACATTAATAAAGAGATTGGTAAAGTTTGAAACATCTGTACAGTAATCCTCAGCTCATGACCACAACAGAGCCCAAAATTTCTGTTCCTAAGCGAGACAGTTTCTAAGTGAGTTTTGTTCCGTTTTATGATCTTTGTTGCTCCAGTTGTTAAGTGAATCTCTGCAGTTGTTAAGGGAGTAACACGATTGTTAACTGAATCTGACTTTGCTTGTCAGAATATTGCAAAAGGCGATCACATGACCCTGGGACACTGCAACATCAGAAATGATGTCCTAAACCAGGTGGACCTTTTTTCCCTCGGCTACCAAAAGTGTGCATGCATACACTTTTAATAGACGAGGGGGAAAAGGTGCACGAAAGGCCACACCCATAATACAATGCCCCTCCCTCACATCATATTGGATTATTATTGTACGCTGTTTTATGATTGCTGGTAGCCACCCCGAGTCTTCGGAGAGGGGCGGCATATAAATACAATAAATAAATAAATAAATAAATCCTGCACATGTGCATGTGAAACCCCCCCCCCCCTCTGTTTTGGCCTCACATCCCAAAACAGCAGTGGGAGTTGGGAAAGCCTCCCTTCCCCAAACAGAGCTGGGAAGGAGGGACCATAGAAAGTCTTATCGGAATGGGCGGAATATAAATGTAAATGTAAATGTAAATGTAAATGTAAATGAATATAAATATAAATATAAATATAAATATAAATATAAATATAAATATAAATATAAATATAAATATAAATATAAATATAAATATAAATATAAATATAAATATAAATATAAATATAAATATAAATATAAATATAAATATAAATATAAATATAAATATAAATATAAATATAAATATAAATATAAATATAAATATAAATATAAATATAAATATAAATATAAATATAAATATAAAATGTCACCTGGTGGGACCCAGGGGAAGAGCCTTCTCTGTGGTGGCCCTGACCCTCTGGAATCAATCCCCCTGGAGATTAGGACTGCCCCCACCCTCCTTGCCTTTCACAAACTCCTTAAAACCCACCTCTGCTGTCAGGAATGGGGAAATTGATTCCCCTAGGCCATTTCCGCTTTATGTATGGTTTGCATGAGATGTATGATAGTTTTTACATTAAGGGTTTTAAATTGTTTTAATCGTTGGATTTGTATTGTTCTGTTTTTGTGAGCCGCTCCAAGTCTTCGGAGAGGGGTGGCACACAAATTTAATAAATAAATAAATTTTATTTATTTTATTTATTCAATTTTTATGCTGTCTTAAAGTCTGAAGACTAAGTCAACCTTGAGGCGGTAAGAATCAAACTGCTAGCAGTCAGCAGAATTAGTCTGTAGTACTCAGTAGTTGGGTTCCAATCAGTAAGGATAAGGGAAAAAAATATCGCTCGAATGTACAGTTGCATGGCAGAGCCGTGGAGTTGTATGCAATTATCCGTACCGGTAGGAACCCACTACTGGTAGTACTGCATTCTAACCACTGCATCACAATGGCTATTTTTCAATCAATTGCAAAAATAAAAAAAATTAAATTTCCATCTCTCTACATTCAATTGCTAGTGGTTTTCTCTCTGGTTCTATGTAGAGCTGAGGGGCTTGGTGACGGTGGCGGCGGCGGTGGCGGTCGCAATTGGTGTGGCGGTGCTGGCAGTGACGGTGGCTAGGGATACCCGAGGCAGTAGCAGTGTCTGAGGGAAATCCCTGGTTACCTTGTCTCTAGTGCACGTTTCCTCGTCGCCAGATGTTGGATCCTTGCTGGAATGAAGGACTACAATCTCGGTAACGGTTGCAGAACAGAACAAAGACAAAACATGGCCGTGCCTTGCAGCTATATATATCCCGGGCTGCCAGGCTGAGCCAACCAATCAGGTTACAGTATTTTCCCGCCCAAGGAATGTGGGGCGGGTACAAGGCCTAACTGTCCTCTGGACACAACAGTGGGCTTCTGCCCAGATGGAGGGGAATGCAGTGGGGTAGCGAAAATGGAGCTCCAGCCCAGAGCACCCAATTTGCACTGAAAGATATTGAAAGAAAATGCAGGGTGTCCTGCATAAGCCACGCCCACAGTGTGGTAGTAAAAATTTGGTAGCCCTTCACCGGGGACAACCATTGAAGCATATGGGAAAGCATCCCAGAACCACCCAAAGATATTTCCTACCCATTTGTAGGAAACTTCCTTAGCTGAGCAAATTATCAATGAAACTTCCTCGATGCACCTTTGTTGCTGGTCTCGCTATTTCTTTTATCTCCAGAGTTGCTGCTCTCGGTTTTATTACTTTGTTTCAAGGAAAGGGGAGAAAGGAATTGCTAGCAGATCTCCAAATTAATTTCATGCAGCTATATATTCTTCCCTGTTGCGCTCTGGATGTCAGAAGGGGCAAGTCAGAACTTCAAGCAGAAATTATAATATTATCTGACATTTCCTGTATGGTTTAGCTTCGATTTGCCCTGTAGGGGACAGGTGTCACTGAAATAATTTTTGCATCACAATCTGAGCCCTGGGCGCAGTTGGATAGTCCAATGATTAATTATTTGCTAGGGCCTTACATATATTGTGAACATCTTGTTATTCGAGCAAAAGTCTTCTCTTAGTGGGGGGTTTTCAGGCATCCAGCTGAGCTTCTGATGGTAGAAGGAGCTAATAGCTATCCAGCCCCAAGGCCTTTCATGGATTTTAGGATTAATTATACACTGACTGTTTCCTTTCCTTTGCTCTGATCTATGAAACAGTGATTTCGGGATGTTGTGATACTGCTGCCCTACAGGCAAAGCTTCAACAGCCAGGTGTAAGGTGGAACAGCCTCTACTGAGAAATGGTAGTGTAAATTTAAAACAAAAAAAAAAGTAGCTGACAATGCCAATAAAGTACTCACAAACAACCATTGTATGATTCTCAAGAATCTCAAAAGTTTATAGCGGTGATGGCGAAACTTGTTATTGTTGTTACATAGCTGTACGTTCTGTTGGAAGATGTGTCTGAACCAGTAGTCGGTTCTAAAACCCTTTACTACCAGTTTGTGCATGCGCAGAAGCATCCCAGGTGAATGGGCGGAACCTCCCACTGCTGGTGCTACCGGTTCTTAGAACCGGGCCGAACCAGGAGCTGGTCTGAACATACAGCAGGGGTGGTTGAAATGCAAGACCACGATGGTCCTGTCATCCTGTAGACCTCAACAGCTTTTCGGGAATGGGCTGAATGCTAGAAAGCGTTAATCTCCCACCATGAAGCTCCAGAACATCAGGGCTATGCAGGGGCCAAATGGGGACTACAGAATCACAGAAGAATTCTAATCCAAAACACAAAGGATTAAACAAGCACAGATGTTTTCTAGGGATGTCCACCCTGTTTTTGGGAAGAAGCCCATTGCAGCTGTTGTCCTCTGGATGCTTTATTTGCTTAGGCAAACCAGCCTACATTAACCTCTCAGCTCATTTGAGTTTGGTCCTTTCCTGTTTAATGAATAAAGAAGGAGGACACTGAGGAATACTTGTCTATACCGGTAATTTATGCAGGTGAAAACCGTCTACTTTGCTCTTTCAGATTACAGTAGAGTCTTGATTATCTGACATAAACAGGCAGGCTGATGATCAGATAGCTGAAATACCAGATAATCCAGACTCTACTCTCAGAAGGTGGGCCAAAATATCTCCAGGACCGCCTTCTGCCGCACAAATCCCAGCGACTGGTTAGGTCCCACAGAGTTGGCCTTCTCCGGGTCCCGTCGACTAAACAATGTCGTCTGGCGGGACCCAGGGGAAGAGCCTTCTCTGTGGTGGCTCCGACCCTCTGGAACCAGCTCCCCCCAGAGATTAGGATTGCCCCCACCCTCCTTGCCTTTTGGAAACTCCTTAAAACCTACCTCTGCCGTCAGGCATGGGGGAATTGAAATATCTCCCCCTTGCCCATGTAGTTTTTGTGTATGATTCGATTGTGTGCTTGTTTTATATATATATATATACAGCACGAAGCTTGGAAACTTCAGCCTGGTGGCCTTGACCTGACTCAAAATCAAGGCAGGAGAAAAATAAATAAAAATAAATAGGCCCCGGCTCCTGCAAACTACTAAAACCCAACGGGTATTCCATCCACCCCTTGCACGCTCTTTCCTTCCCTCCTCCACTTGCCCAAGCCAATGCCGCTGCCGGCACAAACATTTCCTGCCGGCGGAGTCCCTGCTGTCCTCCGCTTTGCTCCTCCCAGGAACAGTTTTCTCATTGGAGAAATAGTCCTACCCTTACTTTCTTGCTTGCATTTACCCAGACCAGCTTGTGGGAAAATCCTCCGATAGATAAGATTGGGTTGGGTTGGGTTGGGTTGGGTTGGGTTGGGTTGGGTTGGGTTGGGTTGGATTGGATTGGATTGGATTGGATTGGATTAGATTAGATTAGATTAGATTAGATTAGATTAGATTAGATTAGATTAGATTAGATTAGATTAGATTAGATTAGATTAGATTAGATTAGATTAGATTAGATTAGATTAGATTAGATTAGATTAGATTAGATTAGATTAGATTAGATTAGATTAGATTAGATTAGATTAGATTAGATTAGATTAGATTAGATTAGATTAGATTAGATTTTTATGCCACCCTTTTGCTCAGACACAGGGCGGCTAATTATTATTGGTATCTAATTATTATATTTTTATTTGCTTAGGCAAACCAGCCTACATTAACCTCTCAGCTCATTTGAGTTTGGTCAATTAATTACGTTTGGTCAAATTAATTAGACATCACTAATAATTTTTGGCATCTAATTATTAGATACCACTGCCTATGTATTTGACAAACAGTTTTTTAAAATTGTCTAAACTTGTCACCATCACCATATCTGATAGCAGTAAATTCCATAGCATAACTGAATTGTAGGAATACTGTATATAAAAGGTTCTGCACAAGTTTTTTCTGGGCATGAAAAAGCTAGTGTCAAGTAGTTCCAGGCACGGACTGAAATGCATCTATCCCGGGGAGAGATATTTGGGGAGAGGGATGGAGAATGGCAAAAACTATGAAGGTTGTCTGCAGAATGCCTCAACTGAAAGGAAGTAGCGAAAGTGAGGAAGCAGAAAGACGGTCAAGGAGTGGGGGTTGTTTCCAGCCGGTTGGATATGCTGTACTTGAATCCAAGGATATTAAGGGCTAAGGGTGAGTAGGAAAGGCAAATTATTGGGAAAACTGGTCAATTGGGGAGAGAAAACAAAGCATCGAACCAGAATATCTCCGGGACCGCCTTCTGCCGCACGAATCCCAGCAACCAGAGTTGGCCTTCTCCGGGTCCCATCGACTAAACAATGTCATTTGGCAGGACCCAGGGGAAAAGCCTTCTCTGTGGTGGCCCCGGCCCTCTGGAACCAGCTCCCCCCAGAGATTAGAATTGCCCCCACCCTCCTTGCCTTTCGTAAGCTCCTTAAAACCCACCTCTGTTGTCAGGCATGGGGGAATTGAGATATTCCTTCCCCCTAGGCCTATACAATTTATGCATGGTATGTTTGTGTGTATGTTTGGTTTTTAATAAGAGTTTTTTAGTTATTTTAAATATTAGATTTGTTATATGCTGTTTTTATTGTTGTTGTTAGCTGCCCCAAGTCTACGGAGAGGGGCGGCATATAAATCTAATAAATAAATAAAGCACACCAGCATTCTCTTAGTTGCCAAACAAGCTCTTACTGGATTTTGTTTGTGATGAATCCTAGAACAACTAAAATATCCTGGGCTCTGGTTCTGCTGAATCACAGTCTGATGCATTTTCTCATTTACTTTAAGTTTTGTGCACAGCCCTAATAGATGGGGAAAAGAAGTTACAATACAAGTCTATGAATCTCAAACAATGTACAATTCTAGTCACCTTATTGACTGTGTATCTATAAATATATATATGAACTGAAAAAAAGTTCAAAGGGACCTAACAAAATGACCAAAAGTCTCAACTGCCTGGCCTAAAAAACAAGGGTAGGATATTTTGAGCTGCTTTGATCAGATTTATATACCAAGAATAAAATATGTTTTTAACATGGTTCCGCCATGATCTTATTTATCACATTTGTATAGCCACCCATCCCCCAAAAAAGCCATTCAACTTTGGGTGGTGTACAAAAGCCAAGAATGAGAAAGCAGATAGACACCTGTAGCTGATCTATTTGCTAAATTTATATATTGCCTTTACTCCAGAAAAAAACAAAATGATTGGCATTCATTGAGACTCCTTCCTTAATTTTTCCCCCCCAAACAAAATATTGGCTAGGGTAAGTTGAATGATAGTCATCTGCTCAAAACTATTCAATGAATTTCCATAGTTGAAGGTAAATTTGAACTTCATCTTCCTTAAATTTAATCCATCTTCCTGCTTTGGTGGTGGCTTTGAGAAATACAGGCCAGGTTCTTTGAAAAATAAATGGATAATCATAGGATCCAGGATATGCTCTTCATGAGCAATCATAGAAACAAGTTTTAGACAGCAGGTGGCGCTAAAGGACTATGTTAACTTCCTAATCTTTGTTTTTCAGACCACATATCAAAGGTCAGTTGAAGCAGGAAGTTCCCACAATTGTTTCAACCCAGCACAAGCTAAGCTGAATTCATTTGTGGCTCTCCTTTGTTGCAGACATGTGGCAGGAGTTTCTGCAGACTGTCCGGTGAGTGTAAAATGCGGCAACCAAACTGGGGAGGGGGCAGCATTCGAGTGACGGGCAGTTGACCATTTGTCTAGATTTCTACTAAGAAAGCTACTCGAGTAGTGAAGAACTAACTGTACTGCTGCTGGAGGGAAGTGGAGATCCTCAGTATAAAGGCAGCAGCCGCTCCTAATTGTTGTGGACAGAAATGGTGCGATAAAAGCGATAAGATTTTATTTATGGAGCAATTAAGTTGCAGTGCTTGCAGCTTCAGGCTACAGATGTATCTTTTAATTCTTGCCTCTTAGGTAAACATGCATAGAAAACATGATGGAGAAACCTTTGATATAATGAAACGTGCACATAGTAAATGCATAAAATGAAGAAAAGTACATTCTGTATGGAGGATATAAAGAAAGGATATAGTGGAAGAACCATACCATAGTTTTTTCCATTTGCAACAGAACTTGCAGCCTGTTTCAAATTAGCATTCTTAACATTCCTTGGTACTCTGAACCACTAAATTCTTAGGAGATATTTTTTTTATGATCTACACGAGATTGCTCTTCAACAGCCTTCTGAAGTTTCAACTGGTGCATAATGCAGCTGCCCAGGTAGTAAAAGGTGTTGGATATTTGACACCACTGCAACGTGAGCTGCATTGGTTTCCAGTGTGTTTCCAGGTGCAATTCAAGGTGCTGGCTGTTACTTTCAAAACACTTTGTGGCTTTGGGACTCAGTTACCTGAAGGATTGTTTTTACTCAACCAACCTAGCTGGGCAGGTTGGACATGCTTTGGGTTTCAACAGCCGAGGAATGTTAGTTGGCTAAGACTGATGGTTTTTCTGCTGTAACAAACCCTGCTGAACAAACGTCCTCGAGAGATTAGAATGTGCCAGAACTTGTTGGGTTTTATAAAGCCTTGAAGAACAGGTTATGTGCTCAGGCCTGGTTATGTGCCTGGACCTGAGGTTCCGAGTATGTGAAAAGATCCATTTCATGGTTAGGTACAGTTCTCTTTTTTAATCCATTTAAAGCCATTTCATTCTGTGCGCTGAAATTTTATGAAAAAGTTCACACGAGACGTTTGGACAAAAAGAACAGAAATGTTTATTCTCTCTGGGTATACCAAAAACGGTTTGCAAAGCAGGTATTCTTCACAAGGGAAGAGACATTTGTACAGAAGCTAAAGAGCAGGTTATATAGGTTTTACAAATCACAAAGGTACATAGAATTCCTCAACTTATCATAGGGGTACACAGAATTCCTTGCCCAAATATGGTCCACATCCTGCCTCCCTCTCCCGAAGATGAATAGCACCTTATATGGTTTATTGGGTAAACAGCAAACATTTATCTTGTTAAACAGCAAACATTTATCTTGTTAATCAGCAAACATTTATCTTGTTAAAAACAGATCCCAAAATGACAGTCACAACATAAGGAAAAACAGGAAATCCTAATCTTGTTAACGACAGAAACTACAGACAGCAAATACTGATATTCTTAAAATAAAACTTAAATTATTTTATACACAATGGATTTTTCCTTCAATGGTTAGGTACAGTTCTCCTTTTTAATCCATTTAAAGCCATTTCATTCTATCAGAGATTTAAATGGTTTTATGTTGTTTTAGTCTGAGCCACACAGAGCAGATTAGAATTTTATTTATGTTATTTTGTCAAGTATGTATTGGTAGTATACACAGATATAATGCTGTTTATATACATGAGATGGGTACTAATAAGAGGGAAACATTAGGACAGGAACAGTAAGCATGCTGGTGCGCTTATGCGCGCCCCTTACTGACCTCTTAGGAATCGGGTGAGGTCAACAGTGAATAGTCTAAGGGTAAAATTTTAGGGGATTGGTGATGAAGCTACATACATTCACTATCAATTGGGCCTGATAGTCTACGTGCATACTTTCTGTTCTGGTTTCTGGTAGAAGTTTACTAATTACAAATAACTCTCATTAAATGCATAATTTCATGAATAAAGCAATTCGGTTTATTTCTCTGCTCTCTTGTACTTCAACACATTCCAGACATCAATCGGTCCGTTATCTCTCTTCTAGCGCATTCCTCACATTCCTTTTCCTGCTTCACTTGGACAAGATTTATTTCCTAACTACATATCTATAAAAAACAGCAACACTGACTAAATACAATGCAAAATACTTTGGCTTACTTTAGCATGGCAAAAAAAACCTCCATATTTCTTTTCAGCAACATTGAAACTCCACCCTTCTTCTCCACTAGCCCCCTGATGTGCCAAATACCTCACTACAACATTTAACCCATTCCTCTCCTTAATATCTTCTTCCAGACCTTTGCTCTCTACGTTTCTGAATCCTTCTGAATTTAGGGTTAACCCAGCGCTCGTCTGATTCTCCCTCGCTAGATCCTGAACTCATAGCCCCATCCTGTGGCTGGCCTCTCACCTGTTCTACTACCTGTAACCCCGGGCCCCCCACTACTTCATAAACACTATCTGAATCTGAGTCCTCAATATCTTCATCATCCTCCAATTGATCAAGAGTATGTACAACACTTTCTAAAAAAGCTTTCCACAGCCATAGCTGAATCACTAAGCATAATCTTTGAAAAATCATTCAGGACCAGTTCACTACCAAAGTTATGGTCCCAGCGAATCCCAGTGACCAGTTAGGTTGCACAGAGTCGGCCTTCTCCGGGTCCTGTCAACTAAACAATGTCGTCTGGCGGGACCCAGGGGAAGAGCCTTCTCTGTGGCGGCCCCGACCCTCTGGAATCAACTCCCCCCGGAGATTAGGATTGCCTCCACTCTCCTTGCCTTTTGCAAACTCCTTAAAACCCACCTCTGCCATCAGGCATGGGGAAATTGATTCTCCCGGACCGTTTCTGTTTTATGCAAGTTTTGTCTGAGATGTATGATTGTTGTTATATTAAGGGTTTTAAATTGTTTTTATCGTTAGATTTGTACCGTGTTTTGTGTTGTGACCCACTCCGAGTCTCTAGAGAGGGGTGGCATACAAATCAAATAAATAAATAAATAAATAAATAATAATAATAATAATAATAATAATAATATGGTCACAAGCAACGGTCATCCCCATCTTCAAAAAAAGAGATCCCAGTCTAGCTGAAAACTATAGACCAGTGATGGTGAACCCTTTTTTCCTCAGGTGTCGAAAGCGAGTGCGTGTCTGCTATCATGCATGTGCGAGATCCCATACCCATAATTCAATGCCAGGACACGGCAAAAATACCCCCCGGAGCCCCTCTGGAGGCCAGAAACAGCCCATTTCCCAAACTCTGGTGGGCCCAATAGGCCCATTTTTCACTCTCCCCAGGCTCCAGAGGCAAAAATAGCCTCCCCCGTCCCCCCAGAGACTCTCCGGAAACTGAAAGTGCCCTCCCAGAGCCTCTGGATGAGCGAAATATAGCTGGCCAGTAGGCACGTGCACATTGGAGCTCAGCTAGGGTAACAGCTCATGTGCCAGCAGATATGGCTCCACATGCCATCTGTGGCACTCGTGCCATAGGTTCGCCATCACTGCTATAGACCAATCTCATTATGCTGTGTCACATGCAAATTCATGGAATCAATCATAAACCAATCAATTACTCTCCACCTAGAAACTAACAACCTACCGGTACTCTCTAACAGACAATTTGGTTTCAGAAAAAGATTATCTTGCAACCTGCAACTCCTTCACCGCAAAAACATATGGACTGCACATCTTGATCAGGGCAAATCAATAGATGCAATTTACATTGACTTCTGTAAAGCCTTCGACTCAGTGGTTCATGGCAAACTACTTCTAAAACTCAAATCCTACGGCATCTTAGGATCCCTCCATAGCTGGATAATTGCGTTCCTATCAAACAGACAACAAGTTGTCAAAATAGGGAGCACCATATCTAACCCTGCTCCGGTTAAGAGCAGCATACTCCAAGGTAGCGTACTTGAATCAACACTCTTCATGCTCTATATAAATGACCTTTACGATCACATTACAAGCAACTGCATTCTCTTCGCCATCAGTGTCAAACCTTTGAACACTACCGATAACACAGCTACTCTGCAAAAAGACCTTGACTTTGTGTCTGAATGTTTAAACATCTGGCAACTCCAAATCTCAAACAAAAAATGTTCTGTCCTAAACATTGGCAAAAAGAATCTGAATACCAAATATAAGCTTAATAAACAAGACCTTGCAGACAACCCACACTCCGTAAAAGATCCTGGAATATTCATATCAAATGACCTAAGTGCCACTGCAACAACATTGCCAAAAAGGCTTCAAGAGTTGTTAACCTAATCCTATGTAGCTTCTGCTCCGGGAAGTTCAACTACTAACCAGAACATACAAAACTTTCGCCAGACCAATCCTTGGACTACCCTTAGACTATCCACTCTTGACCTCTCCTGATTCCTAAGAGGTCAGTAAGAGGCGTGCATAAGGGTACCAGTGTGCCTTCCGTCCCCTATCCTAATGTTTCTCTTTTATTAGTATCATGTATATAAATATTATTATATCTTGGTATACCACCAATACATACTTGACAAAACAAATAAATAAACAAATTAATAAAAGAGTCAAGTAGTGAGTTCCAGGCATTAACTAATCAGTTGCTGAAGTCAATTGTGTGCATATCCCCAAAATTGCTACTGGAGCGTAGCACCTAACCGCTCTGGTAGTAGGCCATCTCTGGCGCTACCATCACATCTCAAGCTGGTCTCCTGGTGATAGAGCACTCTGGTTTTTCCGATTATCTTTTCTGAACCTCACAGAACCCCACAGAGCTCCGTGGTGACTCTCATGAGGTAGGGATGTAGTGGGTGAACTTCTCCTAAATTCATGGTGCTGCACGGCAATCCTATCATTGTAGGGATGAGTTGGGCACTTTAGAGCGAGAGCCTCACCTCCTACCTGGTCACCGCCATCTTCCAGATGGGCAGCATCCATGTTAAACAAAATAAAATATTGTATTGCTTAGGAAGTTTAAATAAGTTTTTGCTAGCCCTGGTCCAGTATATTTCAAACCAGAGCAAGAAAGAGACATATGTCTGTATATTTGTATTTTCTATACAATTATTTATTATTATTTATTATTTATTAGATTTGTATGCCGCCCCTCTCCGTAGACTCACCTAAACAGTTTATGTCCTTATTGTTAGGTAATTGTTATTATTAGGAAATTCTCCAAGTATAGAGACCTACTGTACCCTTCCTATCCTATCAAATGAAATAAGCATTTATTCTCTTTTTCCCTAACTCAACCATCTACAACTTCTGAAAAGTACCCAGATTAAAAATCACTCACCTGGGGGCACCTCTACCTGGCAGCTTTGAATTACTTCAGTTCTATATTTGCACCTATCCAACCACATTATATTGGTCCATTTGAAGAAAAGAGACTTGTGTTTTTCTTGTGACAATGATAACTTTTAATAAAAACTGGAACAAAATTGAGTTTATATTATTTGATTCTATTTTATTTACACAAAGCTGCAGCATTGGACAACCCAATTTTCCACTAAGATTGTTGCTGCCTCCCTCTCCAGGTTCCTGGGTTCAAGCAAATACTTCAAAAAGGTGGAGTCATAGAATCAGAAAATTAGTTGCAGCTACCACGCTCCACCCTTGGTTTTGTGTAGAAATTCAAATTAAAGTGTCCTCAATAGAGGATTGCGTAACCTGACAGTACTACTTATGACTTGGCATCCTTCGTAATTCCCGTATTTGAAGTTTTGGGTTTAATTTTACTTTATTCAGTTTTGAGTAGTATGGTCAAGTCATTGGAAGGAAGAGCACAACAGATTTTACATACATTGCATTTGTCATTGAATGCCGTTGGCACTTTAATATTGAAGCATCCCTAGATGACATAAGCCTGATTTATTCAAGGCCTGTGACTAAGATAAAACAACATCATAGAAGTATGGCAGAAGAAGATGGGGCTTCCAAGGGCTATCAGGGGTCACGTCCAGCACTCACTAGTTGAATGAGATCAAAGCAGGATGTATTGGCAATTTCAGGTTTTCAGATACAGGACTTCCCCTTTGGTCTGTGTGGCAACTTTTTCACCTGCCATTCTGCCCGTTTTTCAAAAGACAGATAGAGCCTTGCTCAAGCTAAGGTTAATCGCAATTATGCAATAATGCTAAACTGCTCCGTTGGCTAAATATTTTATCTCCCTAAACTCTTATCAATTTAGTGCAAGGGTGAAAGCATGTGAAAAATGAAACGATGACACCAGCCCCTCCCATATCCCCGTAGCTCCTGAAAGTAGTACAAAGGAATCTGCAAATCCGCTATTATTGCATACATATCAAAAAGAAAAGAAGCAGGGAAGGCAGGTCTCATAAGCAGAAGTTCTATTTATGACCTAGCTCCATTTGTGATTGATTTTTAAAAAAATATGCAATTGAATGAAATGCAGAGGTAGGATATAGAAAAGAGTGTAGCAATGACAGTGTTCTGTGGTTATACCTTGTCCTGTATACATTGTAAAGGTGTTTTTCTTGCCAGGTGAGAATGTGCAAAAGAGGGGGTAGATTAGATTAGATTAGATTAGATGATTTATTGGATTTATATGCCACCCCTCTCCGCAGACTCGGGGCGGCTCACAACAATGGTGAAGAACAATACATAGTAACAAATCTAATATTTAAAAATGTAGGTTACAGTTTTAGATTAAAAGTCCAAAAAAAAAATAAAGAAAAAAAAGAAAGAAACCCCAATATATAAAAAACAACACACAATCGAATCATACAAAAAAACTACATGGGCAAGGGGGAGATGTTTCAATTCCCCCATGCCTGACGGCAGAGGTGGGTTTTAAGAAGTTTACGAAAGGAAGGAGGGTGGGGGCAATCCTGATCTCTGGGGGGAGCTGGTTACAGAGGGTCGGAGCCACCACAGAGAAGGCTCTTCCCCTGGGTCCCGCCAGACGACATTGTTTAGTCGACGGGACCCGGAGAAGGCCAACTCTGTGGGACTTAACCGGTCGCTGGGAGTTGTGCGGCAGAAGGCGGTCTCGCAGCTATCCATCCAATATTGGGTAATCCATCCAATAGAAGGTTCCTTCCCTATGCCAGGAAGGCACTAAATAATATTAAATAAATCATTAAATGATCTTATATAAGTCATTGTCTTTCCTATATTTGATTAAAATTTGGGAATAATAGCAGTATCTTAGAATTAAGTTTAAAGATGAGAAGAGGAAACATTTAAAATTTCCAAACACCATATAGATGATATGCTATTATTATTTCTCTGCTTGGATGGAAGGTAAAATAATGTATCTGGTGGTTTTTCTTCACGTGCCACTGATCCCAGGGCAAAGGGCAGTTTCAGGCTTTTTCTATTGTGAAAAAAAGTAAATGTATAATCCAAAACCATGTACCAAGTTAATAGTTGTCTGAAGTGACCTTGCAGAAGACACTGGAATAAGGTTTCCAAAAATGAAATGTGCACTATTTATTTGGCTTTAACTGATCAATCATTTAGTTAAGGTTGTTTTTCAGGTACATAATCGTCTCACCACACCACACCCACACCCACAATATGTAGCGGTTACTCATTGTCTATAAAGGATTGTACTCTTGTTTTTGGAGAAAAATGCATGCTTTTTTCCATTGAAAGGCTTCACCTTTTATTACTAAAAATTTGGGGGGGGGGGGGAACACGTAATAGCTATGTTGATCACGAGGGATAAAAAATCAAATTAAAGCCAATACCTTTAATAAACAAACTGCACTATTGCAAATCACTGCTAGTTTTCAAGCTTCTTTACTCAGATAGCTTCCACACCCAATAGTTTGAAGTTCCACCCAGATGAAGATTAATATCTGTTGAAGTTTGTAAGTACACTTCAAAAAGTTATCACATTTGAGAAATACAGACCTATGTCTGGGGTGTCAAACTCTATTTCATTAAGGGCTGCATCAGGGTTGTGTTTGACCTTGAGGAGGGGTGGGAGGCATGGCCCAGGGTGGATCATGGCCAGTTTGACTTCATTCATGTCAGGGGCATCTGTGGTGGCCCGAATGCTCTGCCAGTGAAAATGGGCTCCTAATCTCCATATTCGGCTGGGATGGCCTCCTGCAATCCTCTGCCAGCGAAAATGTGGCCCTCCCAAGCTCCATTTTCACTGGCAGAAGGTTGCAGGAGGCCATCCCAGTCAAAAACTGAGATTAGGAGCACGTTTTCCCTGGCAGAGGCACTGTGGGTTAGTCCTTCACTATTTGCAAGGTGGCCTTGCGGGCCAGATCTAAGCACCCCACAGGCTGGATCCAGTCAGCAGTTTGACACCCCGATCTAGATAATGCCTGTAGGCAGCGGTGGGCTACGAGCCGGAATGCTAAATTGCTCTTGCCGCCGCGGCTCATAAGTTCTTGCAGGACCAGCGCGATTTTGCTGCTGCACCTGTGGAGGAAGCAAAATCATGCACAGAGCCGCAGGTGTGCCCATGTTTCAGCATGTGAGGAAGCAAAAATACCTCGCCGAAACACGGGCACACCTGCGGTTTCGTGCGCGATTTTGATTCCTCCACAGGTGCATCAGCAAAATCGCGCTGCTCCCACAAGAACTTATGAGCCACCGCGGCAAGCACAATTTAGCATTCCGGCTTGTAGCCCACCACTGCCTGTAGATCAAGCTGGGACTCAGCATTGGTCAAGCTCTTCAGTCAATAAATCTGTAGATTCTTATTCTGATTGCTTTATGCTTTGGGTGTATTAGCGGTGTAGATAAATAGATCAGGGACAAACTTGCCTGTCCTTATATCAATCAAGGAAAAAGAGAACAGGACCTACACACTTCACCCACTGTATGTTTTCTGCTCCCCCATTCTGATCTCAGGCGTCACTACTTACCTTACTGATAAAAACTGGGTTCACCATTTCTGCTGTGTATCAGCATGAAAGTGTGGATCGATGGGACAAAGTAAGACGATATATGGCAAGTAGGATCCGAGACCAAGCTATAAGAAACAAGTTGGAATCACTCTATAATATATAAAGAAATATTTCACTCTTGGGTTTAAATGATTTACACAAGAAATACTCCCAACTGGTGATGGGGTATGATTGATTGTCTGGTGGTGGGCACAATCACTGAGCACATGTTATACGTTATATGTTGTGTGTGTGTTTTATATTATAAAAATCAATTTAAAAAAATTTTTTTTAAAGCATGAAAGCGTGGCAAAAATGTACGAAGAAGCAGTGATGTCTTTAAGGAGAGGTTAAAAACAAAGTGACCAAAAGACTAAAGTCCCATCCCTTTGTCAACAGGTGTTCCATGCAAGACATATAAAAAGTGTAGAGCTTTGATCTCATGACAGTGGCTATCATCTTGCCTCTTTTGATCTGCTGTCCAGATAAAATCCATACTATCTCAATTATCTGTTATCTTGAAACTTATATTTTAATTCCTGGGAAATTTTCCCCAGACACACAAATTTGTCATTTTATCTGCAGGAATTGGCTGCAAATGTTATTTTTCTTCTTTAATCAGAGTTCCTTTCCGTTTCTACTTCACATTATTTTGATTGTTTTGCAGGTCTTATGACGTATCTCAGCAAAATGTGATCGCAACTTCTTGTGTTATAGGAGGCGGAAGCCTCCTGATTTATTGGCTCTTGACAAGGCGCAGGATGAAGACTCTGGAAATAGGAGAGGGATGGTGGGGCTTTGGTGAAAAACCATCAAGAAGTCAAGAAGATGAAATGATTAGACCATTCACAGTTGAAACCTCTGAGAAAGAAATCCAGGTATGAACAAACATGAGCAAATTCAAGAGACTTTGAGAATTAACTATACTACCAGAGTGATGATTTACAGGAAGGATTAGAGAAGGCAAGATGGCGGCTACAGCTGCATAACCAACTCACCCAATCCCTTTTATTTGCTGGAGTGGCAGAC
This sequence comes from Erythrolamprus reginae, assembly GCF_031021105.1. Classification (NCBI taxonomy): domain Eukaryota; kingdom Metazoa; phylum Chordata; class Lepidosauria; order Squamata; family Dipsadidae; genus Erythrolamprus; species Erythrolamprus reginae. Next base: position 347,165,016 of record NC_091950.1, on the reverse strand, counting down.
TATAACTTAACTATGAACATATCCTCATGTCTGCCCTTGTGTATTCTTCTGCCGCACGAATCCCAGCGACCGGTTAGGTCCCACAGAGTTGGCCTTCTCCAGGTCCCGTCGACTAAGCAATGTCGTTTGGCGGGACCCAGGAGAGTGCCTTCTCTGTGGCGGCCCCGATCCTCTGTAACCAGCTCCCTCCAGATATCAGAGTTGCCCCCACCCTCCTTGCCTTTCGCAAACTCCTTAAAACCCATCTCTGTCGTCAGGCATGGGGGAATTGAAATTTCCCTTCCCCCTAGGCTTATAGAATTTATACATGGTATGCTTGTATGTATGAGTGGTTTTTTAAATTGGGGTTTTTTATATTGTTTTTTAATATTAGATTTGTTTACATTGTCTTTTTATATTGTTGTTAGCCGCCCCGAGTCTTCGGAGAGGGGCAGCATACAAATCTAATAAATACAAATACAAATATAAATGCTTGTGCATCATGTACCTCAAACTATATAACAATGATGGCAAACCTATAGCACATGTGCCACAGGTGGCATACAAAGCCGTATTGGAAGGCACGCAAGGCATTGCTCTAGGTCAGCGTTTCCCAACCGGTGTGCCGCGGCACACTAGTGTGCCGCGAGACACAGCCAGGTGTGCCGCCAAGCTCCTAGGGAAAAAGGAGAGCTTAAGGAGAGCCCTGCCCAGCTGGAGATTCCCTGGCAGCACCAGGTAGAAGCCGGCAATGCAGCACCCTTTTCCAGTGCCGCGCAAGGAGCTGGGCGTTGGAGTTTGGGGTGGGGAGCGATAAAAGTGCGGAGGCCGGCGCCGCGGCTGCCCCCACCCCCCAGTGCCTCCGTTCCCCTCGCGCCCCTGGCTTCTCGCCGCTGACGCCCGCCCGCCCACCCTCCCGCTCGATCTGCCCCTTTCTCCAACTCCTCCGGCGAGCGCTCAGAGAAAACCTTCTCACAGCGGAGGTCGGAGAAGGTTCTTTGGAATGTCTGGGGTGCGTGCGCGCGCGCGCCCTATCCCCCAGCCAGCCTACCCGGAAAAGCTTTGCCGGCCTCCGCAGAGAAGGAAGAGAGAGAACAAGAGAGAGAAAGAAAGGAAGAGAGAGAAAGAGATAGCAAGAGAGACAGAATGAGAGAGAGAGAAAGAGAAAGAAAGAAAGAAAGAAACAGCAAGAGGGGGGAAGGAGGGAGAGAGAAAGAGAGCCAAAGAGAGAGGAAGGAAGAGAGAAAGAAAGAGATAGCAAGAGAGACAGAATGAGAGAGAGAGAGAAAGAGAAAGAAAGAAAGAAAGAAAGAGCAAGAGGGGGGAAGGAGGGAGAGAGAAAGAGCAAAAGAGAGAGGAAGGAAGAGAGAAAGAAAGAGATAGCAAGAGAGACAGAATGAGAGAGAGAAAGAAAGGAAAGAAAGAAAGACAGCAAGAGGGGGGAAGGAGGGAGAGAGAAAGAGCAAAAGAGAGAGGAAGGAAGGGAGAAAGAAAGGGATGGAGAGAGAGAGAAAGAGGGAGGGAGAGAAAGAGGGAGGGAGAGAGAAAGAGAGCGAAAGGGAGAAAGAGATTTTTTTTTTGTCCAAACTTTTTTGCACCCCCCCCCCAATGTTCCCCAGGATTTTGAAAATGTGAATAATGTGCCGTGGCTCAAAAAAGGTTGGGAAACACTGCTCTAGGTCAGCTCCTGTGCATATGTGTGCACTGGCCAGCTGATTTTCAGGTTTGGGGAATCCTGTTACACCCTCCACAGGCTTCAGAGAAGCTTCCCTGAAGTCCTGGAGTGTGAAAAACAACACAACCAGCAAACCGGAAGTCTGTTTTTCCGAACTTCCGGTTTGCCCACTTGGTCATTTTTTTCACCGTCCCAGGCTTCAGTGATGCCTGTGTGCATATGGGGTCTGGGTGGTTTTGCACATGGTTGTGGGGGTGGGAATGGGTGTGGACATGTGTGCATGCACTAGCGCACACACACAAACCCTTTGGGCACGCAACCCAATAAAGGCTCACCAACACTGCTATATAATAACTATGATAAATTTGGCATGTCAAATATACACCAGGCATTTATTGTAGATTGTATGCATACTTATGGGTCGCATTAGTTACTACATAGAACAGCGATGTCAAACTCATGTCATGCAAACCAGATGATGATGATGATGATGATGATGATTATTATTATTATTATTATTATTATTATTATTATTATTTATTAGATTTGTATACCGCCCCTCTCCGTAGACTCGGGGTGGCTCACAACAATAACAAGAACAATGTAAGAACAAATCTAATAATTTAAAAAACGCTAAAAAACCCATTATTAAAAGCAAACATACACACAAACATACCATGTATAAACTGTATAGGCCCGGGGGAGATGTCTCAGTTCCCTCATGCCTGACAGCAAAGATGGGTCTTAAGAACTTTACGAAAGGCAAGGAGGGTAGGGGCAGTTCTAATCTCTGGGGGGAGCTGGTTCCAGAGGGTCGAGGCCGCCACAGAGAAGGCTCTTCTTCTGGGTCCCACCAAACGACATTGTTTAGTCGACAGGACCCGGAGAAGGCCAATTCTGTGGGACCTAACCGGTCGCTGGGATTCGTGCGGCAGAAGGCGGTCCCGGAGGTATTCTGGTCCGATGCCATGAAGGGCTTTATAGGTCATAACCAACACTTCGAATTGTGACCGGAAATTGATCAGCAACCAATGCAGACTGCGGAATGTTGGTGTAACATGGGCATACCTTGGGAAGCCCATGATTGCTCTCGCAGCTGCATTCTGCATGATCTGAAGTTTCCAAACACTTTTCAAAGGTAGCCCCATGTAGAGAACATTACAGTAGTCGCACCACAACTGGTGCACCAGGCGAACCTGGGCAAACGCCCCCCTCGCCACAGCTGAAAGATGTTTCTCTAATGTGAGCTGTGGATCGAGGAGGACGCCCAAGTTGCGGACCCTCTCTGAGGGGGTCAATATGTGTCACACACTGGCTGCCCCCATGATCAGTTTAAAAAGGGGGGGAAATGTTGTGATATATCACATGACAACAATGTGATGATGTGAGTTTGACACCTCTGATGTAGAATATTATGCAGCCATCAGTTCTGTCCGGTGTTACATGAGTTCAAATAAAATGACAAACAGCTGTCTGTTTAGGCTACTTTCTCCAGCAACAACATGTTTTTAAAATATCTGCTATAACATCATCCCCATAAGAAATTCTTTCTTTCTCTCTCTCTCTCTCTCTCTTTAGGATTTATATCTTCGGCTTGACCAGACCCGCTATACACCACCACTAGATGGAGCTGCTTTTAATTATGGTTTCAACTCAAATTATTTGCAGAAAGTGGTTTCCTATTGGAGAAATCAGTTTGACTGGGAGAAACAAGTTAAAATCCTTAACCAGTATCCGCATTATAAAACTACTATTGAAGGTAAATTCTTCCCCACTGAACTTTACATATAGTTCTCCTGTAATGGAACAAAGATCTTGTGTCCCGCCTGTTTCTGAATTTTACATTAAATTTCCTCCACTATACAGTAAGCAGGCGGTGTGTGTGTGTGTGTGTTGTGTTCTTGTTCCATTCAATTGTGTCCTATTCTTAGAGATTGCTTTAAAAAGATCCCTGCATTTTTCTCGGTAAACTTTTTCAGAAGTGGTTTGCCATTTCCTCCTTCCTAGGGTTGAGAGAAAGTGACTGGCCCAGAGATACCTATGTCGCTTTGTGTCTAAATCAGGACTAGAACTCATGGTCCCTCAATTTCTTTCACCACTACACCAAACTGACTCTCACATAGCACTGACTGTTAAATTGTATTGAATTTCCAACAGGGATAGAAGTTCATTTCATTCATGTGAAACCATCTCATGTCTCAAACGACCAAATTGTCAGACCTTTGTTGATGGTGCATGGCTGGCCTGGCTCCTTTTATGAGTTTTACAAGATCATTCCTTTGCTCACTGCTTCATCAAGTCGTCTTTCAAACAGTGAAGATGTAGTCTTTGAGGTTATTTGCCCATCCATCCCAGGCTATGGCTTTTCTGAGCCTCCCCACCAGCAGGGTAAGTTATTTTCATAGCAAATGGATTTAATTTATTATAATTAAATAATTGCGGGATTTTTTTTTTCTTTATGGGGGAACATGGGACTAATATATTGGACACTCTGCGGCTGTACAAACTACACATCAATACAACCTTATAGCATTTTAAGAATTAGTGAATTTATTGTGACCTTGGTTTGTATGGACTATTTCTTCAGGTATAAGAAGAAAAGAAATTATCAACATGAGGTAAGAGAGAAAAGAAATGCAAAAGGCACAGACTATAAGCTGTGGTGGTGCAGTGGTTAGAATACAGTGTTCCCTCGATTTTCGCGGGGATGCGTTCTCAGACCGCCCGCGAAAGTCGAATTTCCGCGAAGTAGATATGCGGAAGTAAATACACTATTTTTGGCTATGAACAGTGTCACAAGCCTTCCCTTAACACTTTAAACCCCTAAATTACAATTTCCCATTCCCTTCACCATGTTTATTTATTAAAGTTTATTTTTTAAAAAAATTATTAAAGACAGACTAAAGTTTGGCGATGACATATGACGTCATCGGGCAGGAAAAACCGTGGGATAGGGGGGGAAACCGCAAAGTATTTTTTAATTAATATTTTTAAAAACCATGGTATAGGCTTTTCGCGAAGTTCGAACCCGTGAAAATCGAGGGAACACTGTACAGTACTGCAGGCTACTTCCGTTGACTGCCAGCTGCCTGCAGCTTGGCAGTTCGATCCTGATTTGGCTCAAGGTTGACTCAACCTTCCATCCTCAGTAAAATGAAATCAAGTCAATAAAATAAGGACCCAGATTGTTGGGGGCAATATGTCCCGGAGTCATATGATCCCTTTTTGTGAGCTTCTGGCATGCAAAACCAATGGGAAAGCAAGATTTACTTAACAACGGTGTCACTAATTTCACAGCTGCAGTGTTTCACTTAACAAATGTGGCCAGAAAGATCATAAAATAGGGTAAAACTCTTAACATGTTTCTCATTTAGCAACATTAATTTTGGACAATTATCATAAGTCAAGAACTACCTATAATAGCTCTTGGGAGAAATACATTCTTGCATTACTGATGAGCACTGCAAGTGATAAAAAGCACATCATTATTCATGCCACAGATTAAACTCAGCCGTGTCATAATAAAACCATTTTTAGTAGTTCAGTGTTCCACAATTCTGTAAATTTGAAATGCTTCCTACATGCTTATGGAATATTGATTTTTCTGATGTCAGATCTGTATTTTATTACGTTTGGCTTATTCTGATTATATGCTAAATTCAAGGCAAACACATTTTAATATCACATTATCCCAACTAACAGGTTTTAACACAATAGCTGCTGCTCGGATTTTTCACAAGCTGATGCAGAGACTGGGTTTCCAGGAATATTACTTGCAAGGTGGAGACTGGGGCTCCAAAATCACCATGAACATGGCACAGATGTTGCCAAAGTAAGTGGTTGGAATCTCTCTGTCACTCACTCAGATGTTTTTACCTATATAACATGACAGGAACTGGAATGTTGCAATATCCATGGTATCCAGATTAGATGATATATGCACTATCAATTCTTCATCATTTGGTTTAGTTGGGCTGCTGAAAAGCAGGAGCTTTAATTTGCAAGAATGATTCTACTGTGCAAATTAAAGTTGCAGCCATTATCATATAGCTGCACTACCGTAATTGTTTTTCCATGTTCTGACTCTTTAATCCAGAGGTCCTCAAACTTGGCAATTTTAAGATTTATGGACTCCAACCAGCACAGGTGGCTGGATAATTCTGGGAGTTGATGTCCACAAGTTTTAAAGTTGCCAAGTTTGGGGACCCCTGCTTTAATCTATTCCTGGAGAGATAACATATATTATTTAAAAAATATTCTGTTAAATTATCAGAATAATTTTTAAAAGTGGATTCTGGATTCTAGCTTCACCAAGAATTTTTTTTCCTCATGAAGAATTGCTAGATTGTTTACTCTGAGGAAGCAACTGAAAAATGTCAAGTATTACAATAAAACAAGAATTTTAGTCGCCTCTTACATCCTTTGTCAATATCAGTTTTCTCACAACTCTTTAACATTCTTCCCTATTTTGCTTGTTTTAAATGTGCTATATTGGGCACACTTACTAATGCCATTTACCACCCAATAAGTTTATTTGAGATCACCTTTGTTTTCTTGATTTCAGATCTGTAAAAGGACTTCACACCAATATGGTCTTTATAGCAAAATATGGTTTGGGAGCCATGATAGATTTCCTACTGGGACCCTACATACCATGGCTGGTGGGCCTAACCAGAGAGGACGCACGGCGCATGTTCCCTTTTTTTAAGCACATATATCATATATTGCGTGAATCTGGGTATATGCATATCCAAGCCACCAAACCAGACACAGCAGGTTTGTAACCTCAATCTTTTAATGAAAGATCAAAAACTCAGACATAAGATGAAACAAATCTGAATTTAATTTAAATTTAATGTACAAAACATTTTTAAGGAAAGCAAGTAGCACCTATTGAAGCAATGAATCAATATGTTTCAGAGTCATGTTCTTCTAATAAAATTCAAAAGGTAACAAAAAATCAAGGCACATTGATTTTTTAAATTTCGGATTGAATTTTAAGGGGCATGGTGGCCTAGTGATTAAGATGCTACATTTGTCAACCAGAAAGTTGGCAGTTCGAGACCCAAGTATCATGTGACAGGGTAAGCTCCCATTCCTGCCAACTCAGCACTTTGAAAGCATGTAAGTGCATGTACAGTAATACAGTACCTCTACATACAAACTTAATTCGTTCCATGACCAGGTTCATAAGTAGAAAAGTTAGTAAGTAGAAACAATTTTCTCCATAAGAATGAACGTAAAAGCAAATAATGCAGGCAAAGTCACTATTTTGCCGTGCGCCGGTGGGAATCCCCGCCTCCGGACCTCCGTTGCCATCCAAAGCGCCCACTCTTGTGCTGCTGGGATTTTCCTGAGCCTTCCCTCACTGGGAATCCCCGCCTCTGGACTTCCATTGCCACACGAAGTGCCCATTCTTGTGCTGCTGGAATTTCCAGCAGCCCAAGAATTCCTGAGCCTCAGGGGAAGGCTCAGGGGAATCCAAGCAGCAGAAGAAGAGGTGCTTCTGGTGGCAACGGAAGTCTGGAGGCAGGGATTCCCAGCAAGGGAAAGCTCAGGGGAATCCCAGCAGCACAAAAAGGGGCACTTCAGCTGGCAATGGAAGTCTGGAGGCAGGGATTCCCAGCGAGGAAAGGCTCAGAGGAATCCCAGCAGCACAAGAATGGGCGCTTTGGCAGGCAACGGAAGTCCAGGGGCGGGGCATCCCAGAGGCGGCAGCTCGGGTTCGTAAGATGAAAATGGTTCAGAAGTAGAGGTAAAAAAATCTTAAACACCGGGTTCGTATCTTGAAAAGTTTGTCAGTAGAGACGTTCGTAAGTAGAGATGCCACTGTGTATACATACTGTAAGTACCACTTTGGTGGTAAGATAATAGCTTTTCATGCAGTTCAACATATAGTCATGCCAGCCACATGACAAGGAAGTGTCTTTGAACAATGCTGGCTCCTATGGCTAGGAAGTGGAGATGGGCACCACCCCCTACAGCAGGGGTCCCCAAACCTGGCAACTTTAAAATTTGTGGACTTCAATTCCCAGAATTCTCCAGCCAGCTATGCTGGAGAATTCTGGAAGTTTAAGTCCACAAGTCTTAAAGTTGTTAAGTTTGAAGACCTTTGCCCTAGAGTCAGACATGACTGGACAGGAAAAACCTTTATCTTTTTCATAACACATTTTAAACAACTGAAACAAAAAATATACACAAAAATATGTTGAATGATTGGTTGGGTTAAATAAAATTAATTCCAAATTGCAGATTCACAATCTTAAAGCATTTTCAATTTTCTCTCCTACCCAAGAAGATATATATTATCTTTCAAGTCCTATGTGCATCATCTAAACCAAGGCACTGCAATTACCTTTTTGATTGTTGGGATATGACAACAAATAAATACAATTTAAATCACAACTTAACATTTTACTCTTCTGTTACCTTAAAAATTACTCATTGATAATGGCAAAAAATCTATACTGTACTTTGTATACTTCTAAGCAATTTGTTTTACTCAATTCTTTAGAACTCTAAAATACCCTTGTTCCAGTTTAATTCACTAAGTTGAACTGACTAAATCTGAAATGGCGTTATTTCCCGCTATAGGTAATACATTACAGATTGCATTTGTTTATGTTCATGTTACCTCCAGACAATGGAAGTCGAAAAATATTTTCAAGTACAACTACAGAAGATGCTATTCAAATATTATTTATTTCCATGGAGAAAAAAATATGTGCGGATGCTTTGAGAGTCAGCATGCTGTATTTAGCAGCAACCCAACACTCAATATTTCTTATACTGGAGAAAATACCGTATTTTTCAGAGTATAAGATACACTTTTTTCCTCCCTAAAAGAAGCTGATAATTTGGGTGCGTCTTATACTCTGAATGTAGCAAACAAAACCCAGTCCCCGGTCCTAATTAGCGGCCAATGATCTTCACAGCTCTTACCTTGCAGGCTCTTCACTCTCAGAATAATGTTTTCCAAGTCCTCAGTCTTTGCAAGGGTTTTTTTTCATTACTCTAACTTGCTTTGTATAAGTTTCGTTACTAGGGGATAAAATAAATGTGCGGGCTAAGGATGCTAGCCAGATGAATAACTGGTAAGCAGATTCTTTTCCACATTTTCTTCCCCTGAAACTAAGGTGCGTCTTATACTCCGGTGCGTCTTATACTCCAAAAAATACAGTAGGTTTTTTCAGTCAAGTTAGTTTCATACTTACAAAATGAGTTAAGCCACCATAACAATGTCAAAAACAAGAATTGGCTAAAATCCAAAGCCCTAATTCTTGTTCACAAATCTCAATAGAGCGTCTAACTCTAACGTAAGGAAGTAATATAAAAATAAATGTGCTATTTTCCCATCTAGGGTGTGGCCTGAATGACTCTCCTGTAGGTCTTGCTGCATACATCTTAGAGAAGTTTTCCACATGGACAGATGATTCATTCCTCAACATGGAAGATGGGAATTTGGAAAGGTATGAATATGTACAGCATAACAACCATATACAGCGGTACCTCTACTTAAGAACTTAATTTGTTCCGTGACCAGGTTCTTAAGTAGAAACATTCTTAAGTAGAAGCATTTTTTCCCACAAGAATCAATGTAAAAGCAAATAATGTGTGCAAATCCATTAGGAAAGAAATAAAAGCTCGGAATTTGGGTGGGAGGAAGAGGAGGAGGACAGTCACTGCCGAAGGAAGGTGAGGTGCGGAGAATCCAAAAAATCCAAAACTTTAAGGCTTAAAAAAAGTGGGGGGACTGAGGCGGCGAGAAACATAGAAACATAGAAGTCTGACGGCAGAAAAAGACCTCCTGCCCTTATACTATTTTCTGTATTTTATCTTAGGTTGGATATGTGTTTATCCCAGGCATGTTTAAATTCAGTTACTGTGGATTTATCTACCACGTCTGCTGGAAGTTTGTTCCAAGGATCTACTACTCTTTCAGTAAAATAATATTTTCTCATGTTGCTTCTGATCTTTCCCCCAACTAACTTCAGATTGTGTCCCCTTGTTCTTGTGTTCACTTTCCTATTAAAAACACTTCCCTCCTGGACCTTATTTAACCCTTTAATATATTTAAATGTTTCGATCATGTCCCCCCTTTTCCTTCTGTCCTCCAGACTATACAGATTGAGTTCATTAAGTCTTTCCTGATACGTTTTATGCTTAAGACCTTCCACCATTCTTGTAGCCCGTCTTTGGACCCGTTCAATTTTGTCAATATCTTTTTGTAGGTGAGGTCTCCAGAACTGAACACAGTATTCCAAATGTGGTCTCACCAGCATTCTATATAGCGGGATCATAATCTCCCTCTTCCTGCTTGTTATACCTCTAGCTATGCAGCCAAGCATCCTACTTGCTTTCCCTACCGCCTGACTGCACTGTTCACCTATTTTGAGACTGTCAGAAATCACTACCCCTAAATCCTTTTCTTCTGAAGTATTTGCTAACACAGAACTGCCGATACAATACTCAGATTGAGGATTCCTTTTCCCCAAGTGCATTATTTTACATTTGGAAACATTAAACTACAGTTTCCATTGCTTTGACCATTTATCTAGTAAAGCTAAATCATTTACCATATTACAGACGCCTCCAGGAATATCAACCCTATTGCACACTTTAGAGTCATCGGCAAATAGGCAAACCTTCCCTACCAAACCTTCCCCTATGTCACTCACAAACATATTAAAAAGAATAGGACCCAGAACAGACCCTTGTGGCACACCGCTTATAACCTGACTCTGCTCAGAATACTCGCCGTTAACAATAGCTCTCTGATGTCTACGCTTCAGCCAGCTGCAAATCCATTGAACTATCCAGGGATTAAGTCCAATCTTCACTAATTTATCTATCAGCTCTTTATGTGGAACCGTATCAAAGGCTTTGCTGAAGTGCAGGTAGGCAATATCCACGGCACCACCTTCATCCAACACCTTTGTGACATAGTCAAAGAAATCAATGAGATTAGTCTGACATGATTTGCCTTCAGTAAAGCCATGCTGATTTGGGTCCAATAAGTTATTGTTTTTTAGGTGCTGATTTATCCTCTTTTTGAGTAGTCTCCATCATTTTAACTACCACTGATGTCAAGCTAACTGGCCTGTAGTTACCAGCTTCTTCTCTACTGCCCTTCTTGTGGATAGGCACAACACTGGCCATTCTCCAATCCTCAGGAACTTCTCCTGTTAACAAGGATTGGTTAAACAAATCAGTCAGGAGGATAGCAATGACAGATCTGAGTTCTTTAAGAACTCTGGGGTGGATGCCATCTGGACCCATTGCCTTATTTATCTTTAATCGTTCAAGTTCTTCTAAGACATCGGCTTCTAAGATCACTGGAGCTGAATCCGTACAGCTGGAAGCAATGCTATATCCCTCTATAGTATTATTTTGTAAGGTGTCTTTTGAGAAAACTGAACAGAAGTAGCTATTGAAATGGTCAGCGATCTCCTTATTCCCATTAATGCATGTATTATTCCCGGTACTAAGCTTCCTGATGCCGCAGTTTTTTTCTTCTTATCACTAATATATCTGAAGAAGGTTTTATCCCCCTTCTTTACAGATTTGGCAATTTCTTCCTCTTTTGAGGCTTTAGCAGCATATATTATCTGTTTTGCCTCCTTCTGTCTCATTTTATACACCTCCCTATCAGCTATACTTCCAGACTCTTTATACCTCCTATAGGCAGCCTTTTTTTCATTGACTATAGCCCTTACATCATTGCTAAACCATAGCGGTTTCTTCTTCCTTTTACCTTTAGTTATTTGTCTTCCATACAGTCCAGTGGCTTTTAAGATGGCCGTTTTTAATACAGTCCACTGGGTTCTCGCTCCTGCCATTTTATCCCTCCCCTTTAATTCACTATCTAAATATTCCCCCATTGCATTAAAATTTGTTTTTCTGAAATCCAATACTTTGGTTGCATTATAGGATTGCTCACAATGAGTTTTTACATCAAACCACAAACATAGATGGTCACTGCAACCTAAATTTTCTCCCACCTTGACCTCTGAAACCCAATTCCCATTCGTAAAAACTAAATCTAGAATATTCTCCCCTCTAGTTGGTGTCTTAACCAGCTGTGCCAGAGCTGCTCCTGTAAAGGCCTCTACTATATTCTTACTTTTGCATGTAAGGGCAGTGGGGATATTCCAGTCAACATCAGGCATGTTGAAATCACCCATAACCACAATATCTCCCTTTAGTGCCATTTGGGTAATTTCATCCACCATCTTGTTGTCATATTCCTCAGATTGCCCTGGAGGCCTATAGATCACCCCAATTCTAATGACAGGACCTTCTTTATTTTGCATGCAAATCCAGAGAGTCTCCAGATCTTGACATGTATTTTGAATTAGTGTTGTTTTTAGACTTTCTTTAACATAAATGGCTACTCCACCTCCCCTTCTCTCTATTCTATCCTTCCTATACAGTGTATATCCTGGTATGGATATTTCCCATTCATTAGAATCCTTAAACCATGTCTCAGTTATGGCAACCAGATCCAAATTATCTCTAGATATTATGGCCATTAACTCACAGAGCTTGTTGCTCAAGCTTCGAGCATTCGTGCACATTACCCGAACAACATTATTTTCATTATTAGTTTGCCCCTTATCATCAACAACTACATCTATTTTATTTGCAGCTCCCTTTTCATAAGCTTCCAAAAACTGGTTTATCCTCATTGGTCGAGGACAGAAATCACCCACATCAGTTACATCTCTGTCCCCTTTACCTAGTTTAAATACCTGTCCAAAAAAGTTCTGAATTCCTCACCGAGCACCTGGGTACCTTTGTATGATGGATGCAAACCATCCCTCTTAAACAACTCCATATTAGACCATCTACTGACATCATGACTTACATAGCCAAAACCTTCAGCTTTACACCACTGCCTTAACCACACATTAAACTCTCTGATACACGTTGTTTTATCTTCTTGGCCACAAACCGGTAACAACTCTGAGAAAGTCACTGAATCGGTTATTTTACCCAGCTCCACACTTAGACATTGAAAATCTCTTTTTACTACATTAACATTTCTCTGGGACAAATCATTTGTGCCAAGATGCACCACCACATCAACGTTATTACCTTTACTCACAGCCTTGACAATGTTTGCAATCCGCCTCCTGTCCCTGCTGGCAGTGGCCCCTGGGAGACACCTCATCTCCTTCACCACATCCTTACTCTGTCCCAAATCAACACCTCTAACAGTCGAATCACCCACAAGAAAATGTGTCCTCTTTTTATTTCTACTAACTACACTTGATGGTTTGGTGACACTATGTACCTCACTTAGAACAACTTCCCCTTTGAACATCCCCTCATTCTCTGCCTGAGGGACCTTGCTAATATCTCCAACACCCTTACTATTTAAATCCGCAAGAACATTATAGGAATTCGATACAGAGAGACCAAAATTGCTGTTTTTGCTCAACTGCACGCAATCTTCCTGAACCGACAGTTGTCCACACAGCCCTCCTCCTCGGGCGCTGTGGAAGTGGAGGCTGCACACATGGCTGCATTACAGCACGTGGCTGGGACAATCTTTCCACTTCAGACTGCAAGCTACAAACTAAGGACTGCAATCTAGAGATCTCGCCATCTAACCTAGATGTCCTTATGCAAAGAGGGCAGTACCCCAAGTTCCACAAGGTACTACGGAAGACAACAGCCAAACAAGTGTTACACTGCACCAAGCCAGTCATCTTAACAATGTATTGAAATACAAGTACTTAGCAAGAAAATCCACACCCCCTATTGCTACCAAACTTTGCTGATTTTCCTCTCTCCTTCTCTGTGATCTGAAAGTGCAACTTAAAATGGCTTTTTCCTGCCTTTTATCCTTCCCAGTCTAATCCTGCCCCAGCCTAATCTGATTGAACACAAACTGCCAATAAAATTGTCTCTTACAGCCCCTCCTCCTTGAATTCAAACAATAGAAATGTAAAAAGCACTACCTTCCTCTCTCCTTCTCTGTGATCTGAAGGAGAAGGAGCATGCACTTCCAATACACCCAGCACGAAGCTGCCTCCCATACACTGCTTCCCATACACTGGCGGCTGCTGCTGCTACCTCTTCCTTCCCACGCTGAAGGTCTCCCCTCTCCTCTCGCTCACTTTCTTTGTAGCTGGCGCCTTTTCTTCGCTGTGGTGACTCCTCAGCTGCCCAGAGCGAAGGGAGCGTTTCTTTTCTCTGGGCACTGGCAGAGGTTTATTCCCTATCCAAGCACCCAGAGAAAGGAAAATGCTTCATTCACTCTGGACTGCCAGTCTCCTTAAGCGCCACCGAAAGGCTCCTCTGGCAGACCAGAAAAGCCCGAGATGGCCGAGATTAAAGGGGGAATGGCAGGAAACTGGCCGGGCCTTCGTGCCGTTCTCAAATTTCCTGGGAAATTTTTCCAGGCTCGGGTTCTTAAGTAGAAAATGGTTCTAAAGAAGAGGCAAAAAAATCTTGAACACCCGGTTCTTATCTAAAAAAGTTCTTAAGTAGAGGTACCACTGCATTAGAAGAAAAAGAGAAATTGCAAATATCTAACTGCTGACTTAGAATGATTTAGAGAATATTGTTGAAATATGAATAGTTGCAAGTTATATAAAATGTATTTGTACTTGTATTTATTAGATTTGTATTTGTATATCAAATGACTTGCAAGTGCTTAATCCTGTGAATTCTCTTAACATCAGCAATAATTGCTGGGCATTTATTTACTCTCTGCTCTATGCATGTGAACTAGACTGAGAATATGCGCTTAAGATCTGCTAATAAAGTGTGATGCCCCTTTTCAGGAAATACTCTCTGGATGAACTACTGACAAATGTCATGATTTATTGGGTGACTTCTTCCATTGTGCCTTCAATGCGTTTTTATAAAGAGAATCTCTCCCGGGATCCAAGTACTGCTCCTGATGCCAAGTAAGGAAGAAGAAATTATTCTGGTTTTGAAACCAAGTTAGATATAAATGTGAAGTTTGCTGATTTTATAAGTGAAGGCCATAATCAAAATTCCTTTGCTCATATGAAGCCTGTTGCGAATGCCTAGAATTTAATTCCATAAAAGAGGGGTGTCAAACTTGATTTCATTGAGGGCCACATCAGAGTTGTATTTAACCTCAGGGAAGGGGGGGGCAGTAGCCAGCTCGATGTCCTGCAGCCCTCTGCTAGCAAAAATGGAGTCCAGGAGGACCTGTTCTGACCTAGGCTTCCTGATTAAATAAGATGGCACAAATGGCATCCCACAAACCTCTTTTATTTGTAACGGCTGATAATTATTTTCATTACCAGCCATAATAAGTCCAAAGAAAGGAAAAAAAGTCTGACTACAGTATTCCAGGGAAAGGCAGATCACACACACAAATCTTGCTCTTCTTTGGCAAGCTGCCAAGGACCAATTTACAGGAAAACTTGGCAAGTCCAAGCAGAAACAGAACCCTAGTTGGAATGATGAGAGCTCCAGGTGAACTGAGTTGCTTCCTGCACCTGTTCTCCATTTATATAGCCTATGAGAGGGGCCAATTATCTCTGAGCCTTACTCCCGAGTAGTCGTTCTTTTCTATAACTGTTCTTGCCTTCTGGCAGCTCTGCGCATGCCCGCATTGAGAACAGGCTCCCACTGTTCTTCTGCTCCGCTGGTGTCAGCCTCTGGAGGTTCTGGAATCAGGACAGACCTCCCAAATGGCCCTGGCTGGATCACTGCCTCTGACACCAAGCCTTCTCCAGATCTGGCCTAGGTTCCTCCCCAGCTTCTTCGCTGTCCGGCTGTGTGACCAGTTCCCCAGGCTGCTGGCAGATCACAACAAGACCACACACAGCCATCCCAAGCTTTATTTTCACTGGTAGAAGCACCACAGGCCGGTCCTTCACTGTTTACAGGGTAGCCCCATGGGCCAGATCTAAGCACCCCGCAGGTTGGATCCAGATATCCCAGAGAAGGTTAAGTTTCAATTTCTAAAAAGACACTCAAAGGCTACTACCGTTTCCCCCCGAAATTAAGACTGTCTGAAATAAGCACTTGGCCTTATTGCCACTCACTCAAGAGCCTGTTTGGGGTTATCATCAGGGGATGTCTTATTTGGGGAGAAACAGGGTATTGAAGAGATTGTTCATTTAAAATTGGATAAACATTTAATAACTCAGCTATATATGTGCAAATATACACTGCTCAAAAAAATAAAGGGAACACTCAAAATAACACATCCTAGATCTGAATTAATGAAATATTCTCATTGAATACTTTATTTTGTACAAAGTTGAATATGTCGACAACAAAATGAAATTGATTGCCAATCAGTGTTGCTTCCTAAGTGAACAGTTTGACTTCACAGAAGTTTGATTTACTTGGACTTATATTATGTTGTTTAAGTGTTCCCTTTATTTTTTGAACAGTATAGATTCTCCAAGCCATCCTGGACCTATACTGACACCAAAATAACTAAGAAAAAACAGCATATATTAATTAATGAACTTGATATGCTAGATATGTTCTCTTCTACCACAGGGTTAAGATTACTGTTCCAACTGGCATTGCTGCCTTCCCAAATGAACTTCTTCACTGCCCACGCTCCTGGGCAAAGAAGCAATTTAAGAACATTGTCACCTACACCTACATGCCCCGGGGAGGGCATTTTGCAGCCTTTGAGGAACCAGAACTCTTGGCTCAAGACATCAGACAATTTGTGAAGAAGGTGGAACATCTGAATTAAACTACGTAGCGACATGTTTTCAGAAAATGCTTTATCAACCAAATATTGCAAGTTTCCAACCAGCATGAATCACTTATAGCAAAATATTGTCACTGTTCAAGTATTACAGATATTTTATTCTTGTGTGAAGCCGACTGTTAGTCATATAAGATATAAAAACGTAATACTGACATTAAAGCAAAGTTTCTACAAAGTTGTAGTTCTTGTTCAGATTTACTTCATTATACAAACTGAAATAGGACAGCTTTTTTTTTTTTGACAGTTCATTGAAACAGCACTTTCACAATCAGATATTAAACACATAATTTTGTACATTTTTCCAAATTGATTAGTTATCTGGAAAAATGTTGAATTTTACTTTTTAGATATGGTTATTTTTTCTCTAAGCAAGGAAGTACTCAAATATACAGTAGTTATATCTTCAGAATGGTTCACTTACAGTACAGTACAGTACACAATGTCAAAAAGGAAGGCAATCCTTTATAGTGTAGATATAATAAAACACCTTAATCAGCGTGCTTGTTATTTTTAAAAGCCACAGCCTCAGAGGGTGCTTGGCTATTGCTACATCTGCCCCAGATTTAACTCTAGTGTAAACATATTTAAGAGTGCCTCCAAAAGTCCCTTATATCTTTTTGTGCCTCAGAATAACTGGTTAAGAAATATATCCATTTTCAGAGTTAATATATTGTCCCATCTACCTACTTTCATCAGGCTTCTTTCAAAATGAGATTAGATACTGTATTATCCTATGTTTGCTCAATATTAATCTATCTTCACACAATCTGAGCATGTGCAATAACTAACAGGGAATAAGATTTCTTTTTCACCCATCTCATTACAGTATTGGCAAACCGAACTGAACAGGCAATAAAAACCAAATTTTACAATCTTAAAATGAATGTATAGGAATGGTTAAACACAACTTCTAATTCCATAATGGGTAATTTTAAAATGTAAGCTCTAATAAAGAGGCAGGTTAATAATCAAAAGTGAATACTGAAATTGAAACCTGGATCATTCACACATTCTTAGATAAGCATGTATGTAGTTGTAATCACACCTATCACCTTAACATACGCTCTGAATTGCTGCTTGTGATAGGAATGCACCTAAAATGTCATAATACATCTGCTGTAGAAAATATCAACTTTAAATAGCTATTATTCTTCCCAATGGGAAGGCAACTAAGCTGCCCTGAACTACAATCTATCTTTCGACAATTTTCACTATTGAAAAAAGCAGCAATTTATATAACTTTCACCATGTTTCTTGGGAAAAAACCGGAAACACATCAAATCTGCATAGGTGCACACATCCCACTACTGAATCAGGCATACCCTGGTACAGATATTTTCAAGTATCCTTTTATAGTAAAATCTGCAGCACAGAATACAGGTAAATAGGTTGCATAAGGCTTTGGCAATACATTGGATCACTTCTCCAGCACAGGGGTCGCCAACCTTGGCAATTTTAAGACTTGCGGACGTCAACTTTAAGACTTGTGGATGTCAAATTTAAGACTTATGGACGTCAACATCAGCAAAGCTGGCTCAGGAACTCTGGGAGTTGACGTCCACAAGTCTTAAAAGTTGCCAAGGTTGGAGACCCCTGATCCAGAGATACTTTCTGTCATCCTAAGACACATGTACTTTTTCAGCTCTGGGTTGCAGAGTTTAAACATTACTTCTAAAAGGAAAAGAACTTTTAAACAATGGAGTTGTTCTTTGCGATGGAACAAGCACAAGATCAGCACAGCTAGTTAAGACCTTTTCCTTAAAATACTTATCAAGAAAAATAATTAATGCCTTTGATTATTACTGGTGCTTGGAACCATATATAGTCATCCCAGGCAGAGTTTATTTCTTGGCAAGTCGAAAGGGCTTTACTATTTTCATGACTGCACGATAAGTTAACAGTCAATTTCCTTCCTCGAGTTGGCACTTTGTAGTTTAGTTTAGGTCTGAACCAGTCAATTCCACAGTTGCGATGCCCTTGAACCATAACAATGATGTTCATGGTGGGAACAGCTTGAAGCTCACTGAATACATCTGCCATGAAAAGAGAACGGAATAGTTTGCGAACACAGGCTGAGGTTGACAAACTCTCTTCAGTGCCGCTCATGGATATATCTTGTAAGTTGATTTCATAAAGCTCTTTGGGGCTGACAGCTGTACCTCCAAGCAAAATAAGAACTCGTGGGACCAGTGTCAAATTGAACATAATTTCCAAGTGCTGGAAAACACCTTCAAGATCATTCAGCACTTGCTGGCACTTTTTGTTCTCTTGATCTTTCAGATAGACTTTCTTGACCATGCCTTTTTCCTATGAAATTAGGGGATTTAAGAGAGGCATAATTTAGCATAAAAGGAATATGGAAAATTTTTATTTCAAAACGAACTATTTACATACCCTATTTAGAAACTCATCCCGGCTTATTATAAGAAATGGCATCTATGCTATGATAAATGCAGGGGTGGGCGAGACTTTTTGCTTCCGTACATGCATGGGTGCACCTGCGTCTCCATGCACAATTTTGCTGCTGCAGCATAACTCCGCTCAAACTCATGGGACCTCCAGAGCTGCGGAGGTGAGCCCAATTAGGCATTCCAGTTAGTAGCCCACCCCTGGATAAATGGAATTGTATCTACTGCTAGGATAAATGGATGCATGCATATTTATTCACTTGACATCCTGCTCCTATTTAACATCAATACAACACCAATGGCTGATGTCCTCCAGCTATACAAGATTGATATCATCAGTAGGATATTGATACCCAATTATACATGTCAAGTCAAGCCAGCCAAAAGATGCTATCAGGATGCTTCCTCAGAGCCTCAAGGCCTGATGGGAAGGAATAGGTTCAGGCTATTCAGATTCTGGCAAAACCAAGTGGTTATATGTTTAGGACCGCTCAGAGTTGGGGAGTTAGCCATCTTTGGCTTTGAATGCAGTAGACTCTGAGCAGAGTGAAGCTGAGCAGAGTCTACAGTATACAATTTGGGCATCCTCCCAGACTCTTGGCTCTTCCTTAAATACAAAGTGGCTATCATAGCCAGGAAGGCCCTTCTACACCTCTATCACTTGCAGCAATTGGATCCCTCCCTGGATGTTCTAGGCACAATTATGTTTCCCACAAATTCTCCAAAAGACCCAATCTTCAAAACAAGCAATCTCTTTATTCTTCCTCACAGTTTACATACATGGAGATACGTATAGTCAAGTAAAATACAAACAGCAGGGCTAGGGAATTCTCCATCAGCTGGGGGCTAATAGCTTTATGGCCTCATTAACATTCCCTTCTGAATAGTTTGGAGATAACAGACTATAAATCACTACTTTAGGCAAAGGCTTAGCAGGTGAAAGCAGACAATTCAGCAAAGCTGATTATGACTCATTTTGAACAGTTTCTCACAAATCTTTACTGTTTTCTTTCAAGAACGCCACTGAAATCTATGCCATTCTTTCAGCGCAGTTGTCAGAACACGCCTTCTTTTCCAGCTTACTCCTGGAAGTGACCGCAATGCACAGAGCTACTAAATGTGGATTAATACCTCTTACTTTGAATCTCTTCTCTTATTATTTTTCTTCTATATCTCGGATCTAACCACTCATTGTCTAATACCTCATAATCACTATCTGATAGGGACCAACTTTCCATTGTAACCTCACTTCCTGAAGCACTCCTAAATCACTGTCAGCTTCACTTCCACCTGATAACCTCCTTACCCAGGATAAACTAAGGAACCTGATTCATCGTTCTCAGAATCAGACAAGTCCTGAGGCTGACTGGATCACTCACAACACTAGATAGCAGGGGAGATACTAGTAGGAAGCCTTCTCACTACCATTTATGCTTTAACCACCTTACATTTGGATTCTCATAATGCACCTACATGGAGCTACCCTTGAAAATCATTCATAAGTTACAACTGATCCATGTCAGTAATTATTGACATGCTCCAGCTTTACTGTACTAAATATAACATCTGTACTAGCTTCCAATGGACTTCCAGGAACAAACTGCAGGCTGCGTTTTTTGTAGGAATGGCTGTCTCCAATACAGGTAGTCCTCAACTTAAAACAGTTCATTTAATGACTGTTTGCCACTGAAAAAGAGACACTTATGACCATTTTTCACATTTACAAACATTACAGTATCCCCATGGTTATCTGATTAAAATTCAGATGTTTGGCAGCTGGCTCATATTTATGATGGACGCAGTGTCCCTGGGTCATATTATCACCTTTTTTTATGACCTTCTGAAAAGGAAAGTCTATGGGGAAGCCAGATTCATTTATTTTATTTATTTATTTATTTATTATTTGGATTTGTATGCCGCCCCTCTCCGAAGACTCGGGGCGGCTCACAACAAGTGAAAAACAATCCAATACAATCCAATTAATTAAAATATTATGAGTTTAAGAAAATCCCCTATACTAACATACACACATACAGGCATACCATATATAACTTCAACGTGCCCAGGGGAGATGTTTAGTTTCCCCATGCCTGACGGCAAAGGTGGGTTTTGAGGAGTTTACGGAAGGCAGGAAGAGTAGGGGCAGTTCTGATCTCCGGGGGGAGTTGGTTCCAGAGGGCCGGTGCCGCCACAGAGAAGGCTCTCCCCCTGGGGCCCGCCAACCGGCATTGTTTAGTTGACGGGACCCGGAGGAGGCCCACTCTGTGGGACCGAATCGGTCGCTGGGATTCGTGCGGCAGAAGGCGGTCTCGGAGATATTCTGGTCCAGTGCCATGAAGGGCTTTAAAGGTCATAACCAACACTTTGAATTGTGACCGGAAACTGATCGGCAGCCAATGCAGACTGCGGAGTGATGGAGAAACATGGGCATACCTGGGTAAGCCCATGACTGCTCTCGCAGCTGCATTCTGCACGATCTGAAGTTTCCGAACACTTTTCAAAGGTAGCCCCATGTAGAGAGCATTACAGTAGTTGAACCTCGAGGTGATGAGGGCATGAGTGACTGTGAGTAATGAGTCCCGGTCCAGATAGGGCCGCAACTGGTGCACCAGGCGAACCTGGGCAAACGCCCCCCTCGCCACAGCTGAAAGGTGGTTCTCTAATGTGAGCTGTGGATCGAGGAGGACGCCCAAGTTGCGGACCCTCTCTGAGGGGGTCAATGATTCCCCCCCCAGGGTAATGGACGGACAGATGGGATTGTCCTTGGGAGGCAAAACCCACAGCCACTCCGTCTTATCCGGGTTGAGCTTGAGTCTGTTGACACCCATCCAGGCCCCAACAGCCTCCAGGCACCGGCACATCACTTCCACCGCTTCGTTGATTTAATAGCTGTGCTACTAACCTAACTACCAAACTGCAGTGATTTGCTTAACAACTCTTAAAATGGGGCAAAACTCCAGTAAGAAATGCCTCACTTAGCTACAGAAATCTTGGGCTCAACTGTAGTTGTAAGTCAACTAGTAACTGTATTCTCTATTCATTCCACAAATATTACAAAGTGGTGCTCCCATGTCCTCTCTTAAAAAATACAATTTACTGGGACGATGTAAGCATGTCCTCTCAATTGCAGCACCTACCTTATGGAACACGCTACTCCCTGATATTGTGGGCTCAGCTTTGAAAGTCTTTTGTAAGGCATCAAGCTTTTTTCACAAGAACAGTCAGTGTTGGCTAGATTCTGCATGCAAACATCCTCCTTGATTTCACATTTTTAAATATAAAATTTCAACATTCCTACTACCAGTTTATGTCGATGACCGATATATTTTTTTCCATGAAGGGAAAAGCAATAAAGAATACAGATGGTCCTCAACTTATGAGCATAATTATGATACACAGTGGTGCAGTGATTAGAGTGCCGTATTACAGCCTACTTTTGCTGACAGACTACAATTTGGCAGTTCAAATCTCACCAGGCTCAAGTTGACTCAGCCTTCCAAGGTGGGAAAAATGAGCACCCAGATTGTTGGAACAATATGCTGACTCTGTAAACAGCTTAGAGAGGGCTGTAATGCCCAGTAAAGCAATAGATAAATCTAAGTGCTAATGCTCAGAATTTATGTTGCTAAGAAATTTGTTATGTGAGTTTTGCCCCATTTTAACAACTTTTCTTCTAGCATATGTTAAGAGAATCATTCGTCATCACCATCAGCTTTTACCGACCCCATGATCTCTTGCAGAGTGGAATCTAGGCAACAGAATAGAGCTGAGTGTTTATTGCCCAGATGCCCTTCCTGTCGCCAATGCAGATCTATATTCAGCAGATTCAGTGGTACCTCTACTTCAGAACGCCTCTACTTAAGAACTTTTCTAGATAAGAACCGGCTTCTCAAGATTTTTTTGCCTCTTCTTAAGAACCATTTTCTACTTAAGAACCGGAGCCCGGAAAAATTTCCCAGGAAATTTGAGAACGACACAAAGGCCTGGCCAGTTTCCTGCCACTCCCCCTTTAAACCTGGCCATCTCGGGATTTTCTGGGCTACCAGAGGA
The DNA here is from genome assembly GCF_031021105.1 of Erythrolamprus reginae. NCBI lineage: Eukaryota > Metazoa > Chordata > Lepidosauria > Squamata > Dipsadidae > Erythrolamprus > Erythrolamprus reginae. Next base: position 347,142,179 of record NC_091950.1, on the reverse strand, counting down.
GCCTTTTGGTGGCGCTTAAAGAGGCTTTGGCAGCCCACAGCGAACGGAGCGTTTTCCTTTCTCTGGATGCTTGGAGAGGGAATAAACCACTTCGCTGTGATGACTCTCAGAGCGAGGTTGCCTCCCAGAGCGTCTGGGCGGGGAAAGACAAAAAGGGGCGTTCACCTCACCTTCCTTCGGCAGCGACTGTCCTCCTCCTCTTCTTCCTCCTCCTCCTCCCACCCAAATTCCAAGCTTTTCTTTCTTTCCTGATGGGTTCGCACACATTATTTGCTTTTACACTGATTCCTATTGGAAAAATTGCTTCTATTTAAGAACGTTTCGACTTAAGAACCTGGTCATGGAACGAATTAAGTTCTTAAGTAGAGGTACCACTGTATATTGTCATTGTGCCGAGAGTGAAATATCTTCCTCTACCTAGAATCAAAGTCACAGCCTCCTGATTGTGAGGTGAGAGTTCCACCTCTAGACCACCCCACCACTGTTAAGCAAATCACAATAGGGTTGTTAAGCGAATGTGGTTTCCCCATCGACTCTTGCTTGTTAGAATATTGCAAAGATCACATGATCCTAGGAACATCACAACTGTCATAAATGTGAGTCAAATGTCAAGCATCCAAATGTAAATCAGCTGGGGATGCTAGGGCAGTTGTAAGTGTGAAAAACGGTCATCAGTTGCTTTTTTCAGGGCTGTGGTAAGGGGCGAACATAAGCACCCTAGCATGCCTACCATCCCTATTCTACTTCAGCTATCTGCTAGCTGTAGTTCTGCAGTTCAAATCTCACCATACTCAAGGTTGACTCAGCCTTCCATCCTTCTGAGGTGAGTAAAATGAGGAGCCAGATTGTTGGGGGTGATATTCTGATTCTGTAAACCGCTTACAGAGGGCATAAAAGTGATATACTGTATAAGTCTAAATATAAGTGTAAATGCTATGCTATACTATCTTGTATATATCCTGACCAACCAAGCAACCAAGCAAATAAATAAATTTCCAACTGTTATTAAAGGAATTGTTGTCAGTCCAGGACTACTTGTAGACTCCCCCCCCCCGCCCTATACAAACCATCCTTGGATGGCGTCTCAAGCAAAAGCAGGGAGGGCGAGCGAGGGAGGGAGGGAGCGGCCCGTACTTCCATTCCCGTAAAGGGAGAAAGCAGCAGCAGCAGCAGCCACCGTTTCCCTCCCGGCCGTGTGTCTCACTCACCTGGCTCGCCGACATCGGCAGCTGCATCCGGCAGAAGCAGACGAGCTGCTCGTAAGGCAAAGGCAGCTGCTGCCTCTGGTACAGGACGTGCTTTAAAAGCTCGCAGATGAAACGGAAACATCCCTCGCGGGTGACGGAGCCCGGGAAGACGACGGACAACGGGAAGGTGGCGGCGGCAGCGGCACCACCTCCAGAAGCCGGAGCCGCCGGCTGGGTCGTCAGCGCCAGAGTCACAGACACGGTGGCGGCTTCGTCGGGCTCTCGGCTTGCCTCGGCGGCCTTCGGCAGGTCGGCTGCAAGAAAGAGGAGGAGGAAGAGGTAAACGTAGTTGCGCAGTTGCTCCTCTTGCTTGCCCGAGAACGAAAGCAAAAGGCCCGAGGGGAGGAAAAGAAGAAGGCCTGTCCAAGGAGGCCTCACCAAGACGGCTCGAAAGGAGAAGGGGAGAACCGCACCCGGGTGTCGCTTGCAGCCTCACCTTCTCGTTGCGTTGCTAGCGGCGCAGCCATTTTCTGTGCCTTTACTCCGGTTTGAATGGCCGCCTTCCCGGAGCATCATGGGAATATCGCCCGTACGTCATGGGAGCGCGGACCGAGTCTCCCTGCGCCATCTTTATGTCGGGTAAGTTGACCGCCGTTTTATCTGCAGGAGCTGGAATTCAAGGGTTTTTCCAATCTTGGTAACTATTAAGACTTGTGCACTGCCAGAATTTTTTTAGCTGGCTTTCAATGGCTGCCTTCGGGGAGCTTCATAGAAATATCGCCCGTACGTCATCGGAACGAGGACCGATTCTCTCGGCGCCATCTTTGTCTCGGGTACGTTAAGCGCCGTTGCTTCTATGGGTTAGATTTAGAATGAGGACTAGGCAAAGTTGATTCTTCTATTACTTGTGGATTTCAACTCCCAGAATTCCTGAGCCAATTATGCTAGTTCAGGAATTCTGGGAGTTGAAGTCCATATGCCATAGAAGAGCCAACTTTGCCTTTCAGGGGACTCCAACCTTGGCGATTTTAAAACTTCCGGACTTCGACTTCACAACAAAGCTGGTTGAGGAATTCTGGGACTTGAAGTCCACAAGTCTTAAAGTTGACAAGATTGGAGAGCCCTGGGGCTAGATTGAATGTTTCCGAGGCTTTTTCTGAAATGATCAAACTGGCCAATCTCATTTGCCCGCCTTCTTTTGATGTTTGACTTTATAGTAGGATTAAAATATAGATGCTACGCGGGGAATCCATTACCAGTCTAAGGGCAGCTATTTGCATGAACCTTAGAAAAACTGTCTTAAGTATCCCCGCCCCCAAACAAACTTTTGACTCCAAAGCAGAACTTAATTCGAGGAAACGCGTTTTCCTTCGTTGCTAAGTTTCGATCTTCAAATATTTGCCGAAAGTAAACTGACCTGACTTCCCCCGCTTTCCATGAAAATATAATAAGCGAATTTGCCTCCGTTCTATGTCCCCACTTAACTTACATTTCCCCGTTTTAAAAGATAAATGGGATAGTTTTGCCCAAATGAAAGTTAATAATATTTATTAATAATAAAGTTAATAAAATAAAGTTAATAAGTTAATAATCGTAGATATACGCAGGATCGGAGAGGGATGGCATTATTATTATTATTATTATTATTATTATTATTATTATTATTATTATTATTATTATTATTTGAATGAACACTTTCACAGCTATTTGAGGCCATTGTGTGTAATAAATACTTGTATTTTGAGAGTCACGTTATTCGTTACTTTAAATATATATTCCGATAGGAGAATCTTTATCTTCCCATCACTTCATTATGATGACAAACTTACAAATAAGTTCTGAGAAAAAGGTAAATTTTATAAAGCATTGTGCATTTTTAAAAGGGTGGTGTGATTGCCACTGAAAACCCAGGTAGCAGTTGAACTTGAGTTGCACTGGCAATCTATGAGTAATGCTTTCAATATTTCTACATTGTTTTCATAATGCATCAATCATGCAGTGTTTTGTCCATGGTCAGCTGAATCTGATGCAATGTATTTCCTACAAGGGGCAATTCATTCCAGCTGATGCAACATGTTGCCAATACCTACTAGTAACAGCAATCTCATATATTGAGGGTGTTGCATGAGGCATTAACTTTGAAGTGGGAGAAGCATCTGTTCTGACCACATGAAAGAATCTGTAATTCAGCTGCTTTTGTAATTAAACTACTCCTAGGCTAAAACATATGTGCTTTGTTTTGTTTAAACTGGGGGATTAAATCTAAACTTTATTGATATTGTTAGTTTTTTTGACTGAAATGATATACAAATGTTAAAATATGCTCTTGTACTGTTTATATGTATTACTGCTAGCTAAAAAGGCAATCGAAACATATTTATCATATGACACAGTCATACATTTCAATAAAAAGGAACATGGGGGGAAATACAAAACAAAGAATATGCAATGAAAAATATTATGCCTCTGGAAATTCTATTGGAAAAATTAATGGTTTTTTCCTATTTAAATTCTGTGAAATTACATATTTGTTGAAAGTCACTGTGCTTGTGATGGTTAATATACATTAATAAGAATCAGTTAAACAAAATGATAGATAAAACTTATCATTTGAAATATGTGTGATAACTGACCCTAATTCAACATACATAGTTGATGTAAGTTGTGAATTTACAGGTGACAATGTATATGCCTGCAATTTAAAATGTAGTAACATTTTCTTCTATCTTTTCTCATGCAAATTACTATTTTAAAAAGTAATATATATCCTAAATGTAATCATCGAAATCCGCCCATAAAGGATAGCATGGTTTTTATTATGGGTTTTAAATTGTTTTTTTACGATCGTTATCTTTTAGGATATTTTAATATTTATATTGTATGGATTGTTTTCTTTACGTTATGAGCGGCCCAGAGTCCTTATGGAGTTGGGTGTCATACAAATTGAATGAATGAATGAATGAAATGAAATAAAATACATTAAATAAATAAATTAAATTGCTCGATGTTGCAATCCGGCGTTTTGTTCATAGAACTGAAATAATTGAACCCACATACACAAAAAGAGGAGCCTGGTGGCACGCAAGCTTATGCCTTTTAATGCAATTTGCAACGCGACCAGGCTTCCCCGTTGTGTTTGCCAGCACAAACTCACTCGCCTCTCTCGTTCCGCAAAACGATCAGAGAGGCGGCCAGTCTTGGCACCGGGCCTTATTCGTCTCCCTCGGTTGTCCGAAAAAGCCCTGCCTTCCCCGGGAAAGAGGACGCTGGAACTTGTAGTCCAATTGCGTGGCCGCCGGGGGCCCTGTTTCCCGTGGTGCCCTGCGCTTCTTTCTGACGCCAAGCGCCAGAGTGGAGGCTCAGCCGTCAAAAAGCCCAGTCCCGGGCTTGAGAGGCATCCGGCAGCGGCGGAGGTCCTGCCGGCTGGCCCCACGATGGACTCGCGGGTGTCCGAGCTCTTTGGGGGTTGCTGCCGGCCCGCGGGGGGCGGCGGCAATGGGGGCGCCCTGCGAGGCCGCGGCGGAGGCGGGGGTTCTTCCAAGGGGAGGAAGAAGAACGGGAGGTACCGAGGTGGCAAGGCCAACAACCCGCCCTACCTGCCTCCGGAGGTGAGCGGGACACCCCCGGTGGGGGCCGAGGTTGGGAGCCTTTTCGAGCGCGGAGCGGAAGGCGCCCGGCTTCCGAGGTTCTGCCTGGCGCGAAGATGCTGAATGGTGCTTGGAAGTCAATGGGACTTGGAGCTGCCAGCGTTTATAAAGGGGATTGCTGGCAAAACCAAGAGCTTTATTTCAAGAGGAAGAAACGACGTCTCCCAAGAAGGCAGCCTCTTTTGGGGGGGGGGGGTTGTTGTGGTTAACGCTCCGCCGAATTGTTGTTGTTGTTTTGTTTACACACACACCTACACACACACCCCGATTCCATTCGGGGATCCTGTGACTGATGCGGATTAGAACTCTTCTCTCTTGACAGCTCCGCCGCCAGCCGCCGACTTGGCTTTAGTAAATATCGCAGGCACTTTTGAGCTTGGCTTCGCTTTGAGGCAAAAGTTATTTTCGGTTTTCGTTTCCCTGAAAGGAGCTGCTTTCTCCTTTTTTGCCTAGGCTGATTCACTGAAATTGCATTGAAATTATGTTCGTGCTTGTTTCTTGATAGGTAGCCAACCAATCGAATATGGAAGGAATTGAGAAGCTTGGAAATGGAGGTTCTAAGATAATTTCAGTTGAATAGAATAGAACAGAAATAGAAAAGAATTGAATTGAATTCTTTATTGGCCAAGTGTGGTTGGACACCCAAGGAATTTGTCTTTGGTGCAGATGCTCTCAGTGTACATAAAAGAAAAGATGCATTTGTCAGGAATCATGAGGTACAACACTTAATGATTGTTAAAGGGTACACATAAGCAATCAGGAGACAATCTATATTAATATAAATGGTAAGGATACAAACAACATGTTACAGTCGTAAGTGGGAGGAGATGGGTGATAGGAACGATGAGAAGAGTAATAGTAATAGTAATGCAGCCTTAGTGAATAGTTAGACAGTGCTGAGGGAATTATTTGTCTAGCAGAGTGATGGCATTCAGGGAAAAATGTTCTTGGGTATAGTTGTCTTGGTGTGCAGTGCTCTATAGAATTGTTTTCAGGGTAGGAGTTGAAACAATTTATGTCCAGGATGTGAGAGGTCCGTAAATATTTTCACAGACCTCTTTTTAACTCATGCAGTATGCAGGTCCTCAGTGGAAGGCAGGTTGGCAGCAATTGTTTTTTCTGCAGTTCTGATTATCCTCTGAAGTCTGTCGGTCTTGTTGGGTTGCAGAACCGAACCAGACAGTTATAGGGGTGCAGAGGACAGACTCAGTAATTCCTCTGTGGAACTGTATCAGCAGCTTCTTGGGCAGTCTGAGTTTCCTGAGTTGGCACAGAAAGAATATTCTTCGTTGTACTTCCTTGATGACTTTTTGATGTTAGGTGACCATTTTAGGTCTTGAGATATGATAGAACCTAGAAATTTGAAGTCTCTACTGTTGATACTGTGTTGTCTAGTATTGTAAGAGGTGGTAGAATGGGAGGGTTTCTCCTAAAGTCTAGCACCATTTGTAGAGTTTTGAGTGTGTTCAATTCCAGATTGTCCCAGTCACACCACAAGCTTGTTATTTAACCTCCCATCTGTATGCAGTTTCATCCTTATCTTGAATGAGACCAATCACTGTTGTATCATCTACAAACTTCAATAGTTTAACAAATGGATCGTCTGAGATGCAGTCCTTAGTATAGAGAAAGAAGAGAAGTGGTGAGAAGCAACCAGCCTTGGGAGTTGAGGTTACTAGAATGTATATTTGTAAATCTTTGGCTCTGAACTTTAGTAGTTAGTGGGATTAGCAAGGGCTAGTTCCTTATCCTAATTTTCTAACCCACATTCACCTTCAAAACCAACCCTCTGTTAATGTAAAGACAGGTGTAGCAGCTGATATCAAACTACCGGTACATAGTCCAATAGACTGATTCAATAGGAAAAAATGCATATACATATCTATGCATCTAGAGACTATAATAAATTATATAATTAAATTATTATAATAAATTATAATAATCAGTATGGAGAAGATTTTATGATTTTTTTAATATAAGATTTGGTCATGCATGCATATGAATGTCTAGAAAAGTTATAGTGATGTGTTTCCATACAAGATAATATTATATGGTATACAGACAAATTTAAAATCTCAGAATATGTTTGAGTGAAATTAAAAGTGCTGGTATTAGTTCTTTCATTGAGATAATTTGGAATTATTTACCTACTGGTATGGTTTTCCTTGACTCATTTGTTGGCAAATTGGAGCTATCAAATCAAACAGATAACTCAAGTTTTAAAGATCTTTAAAACCACATATTTTGAACAGGGTCTTAAATGAGGATGCTTTTAATTTTTAAATTTAAATAGCCTTTTAAAAAATATTTTTCTACAAACATTTGGCTTCAGTCATATAAAAAGTCAAATTAGCAAACCAGGCATTAATATATGAACATACATAGAAAACGGAATTTAATGAAAGACTGAACAAAGTTCATATAATCACAAATCCAATATAATCCCAGGCCCATCCTTCTAAGCCTGCTTTTTTATATGTGTGGATATGAATATGCAGTGTGCCTTTTTTTATAGCAGAAATTTTATTTTTCATTTCTATTCCTCTTGGAGATTTGCCAGCAATTATACCAGTGTTATACTTTCTATGTGATCTAAGACTACTACTACTTTATTCAGTTTTTTGCTTCAAATTTTACAACACTGAGTTCTTCCAAGTACCAAGATAAGAATTATTCTTTATACTGCCCCTGAGTTTTCAGTGTTACAGGTTTACAGCATTGTTTTTCTGTCCTCAGTTATGAAGCATTGCTGGGCATGCCTAAACTTGTTTCTCCTTCCACACTTCCACAGCAACCTACTGGATAATTAGTGCTTCTTCAACACTGCTAATTTGTATTGTAGGCATACTTTGTTAGCTTGCATGAATTTAGATATGTATGTTTATATACATTGCAAAATAATGCCCTATTAATAAACCTGTGCTGTGTAAATAAATTATTATTTATTTAATCTCTAAAGTGGGGGTGTCTAATTGCAGGATATTCTTTGCTACGCATTTCCCATCACCAGCTCTTTTACACCATAGTTTAGTTTAGTTTAGTTTAGTTACACCTAAGAGTCTCAATGGTGCAGTGGTTAGAGTGCAGTACTGCAAGCTACTTCTGCTGATCACCGACTGCCAGCAGTTTGACAGATCGAATCTCAGTAGGCTCAAGGTTGATTCAGCCTTCCATCCTTCTAAAGTTGATAAATTGCCCTCAGATTGTTGGGGACAATATGCTTACTCTCTGTAAACTGCTTAGAGAGGGCTGTAAAATGATATACAGTGTTCCCTTGATTTTCGCGGGTTCGAATTTCGCGAATAGCCTATACCACGGTTTTAAAAAAATAATAATTAAAAAATACTTCGCAGGTTTTTTTCTATACCACGGCTTTTCCCGCCCGATGACTTCATACGTCATCACCAAACTAGTAATTTTTGCAAATAAATAACAAAAAAATTATTGTTAATAAATAATTATGTTTATAAATATCAGGATCACTAAGTGTCTTATTCAATGTTGAGTACCAGTAATAATGGTAAGTAAATGGTTGTTAAGGGAATGGGAAATGGTAATTTAGGGGTTTAATAATAATAATAATAATAATAATAATAATTTATTAGATTTGTATGCCGCCCCTCTCCGAAGACTCGGGGCGGCTCACAACAAGCGATAAAACAATATTGTACAGGCACAAATCTAATATTAAGAAAAAACTAAAAAAACTAAAGTGTTAAGGGATGGCTTATGATACTGTCCATAGCCAAAAATGGTGTATTTACTTCCGCATCTCTACTTCGTGGAAATTCGACTTTCGCGGGCGGTCTCGGAACACATCCCCCGCGAAAATCGAGGGAACACTGTAGAAGTCTAAATGCTATTGCTAAATGCTAATAGTTAGGATCTGAGCTTGAAAACAGTAGATTGCTACAAGTAACTTTAGATATAGGAAGGAAAGTTTGCTAAAGAAAGAATGATGCCGGATCTAAAATGGTTAGTTATTTTAGGAAGAAATTAAACTTGAGTAGACACATTTTATGCTATTGTAAATCTGCTTCCCTTTGAACTCGTGGGTATTAAAAGCTCCCTCTCCTGTTTCTAAACCAGCAGGATATGAATCAATGTCACATACCTGTGTTTAGAGAAAGAAAGACTTTCTTACTATGAGTTTTATGAGTAATCTTAAATGCTCATTATTACAACCAGATAGAAATATTTTCTGGAAAAATATCTAAGGAGCTATTGTTCCTTAGATCTGCCATGACATAGTTCACGCTGGCTGTTACCTTTTCACTTAACATTATGCTTAGGTCATGAAGACCTAAGTTAGTTAGTTATTTGCTAGAGTTGTTTGACAAGGTGTAGCAAAACACCTTTGGGAAGGGGGCCAAATAAAGTATTTTAGGGCAAAAATGTGGATTAGTGATGAAGAAAGTGCAGAATTATTCATCTCTCAATCAGTTCTCCAGTATTCCTGTTTATGATGTTCTTTAGTAATATTTAATTTAAAAATTATCAATTATCTATCCACACTTTTCAGCGCACTTGTTAATGTGATTTTAAAGCCTGAAACAATTTTTTTTAAAAAAAATTAATTGCCCATCTGAAAGGCACAAATTCTGGTCCATTTACAACAATTAAAAGCAATACAAAAAGCAAAATACAATATTAAAACATATTAAAATATCATAAAGCAATATTAAAAAAGCAAAGAACATAATCCACCGACAAGGAGTAAAAACCAATATTCATCAAAACCAATGTACAAATTTGTCAATTGCAGTATTTAGCAGTAGCACTTAGACTTAATATACCCGCTTCACAGTGCTTTACAGCTCTCTCTAAGCAGCTTATAGTTTACGATTTATAGAGTCAGCATATTGCCCCCAACAATCTGGGTCCTCATTTTACCCACCTCGGAAGGATGGAAGGTTGAGTTAACCTTGAGTCTCTTGTGAGATTCAAACTGTCAAATTGCTGGCAGCCGGCAGTCAGCAGAAGTAGCCTTCAGTACTGCATTCTAACCACTGTACTACTGCGGCTTTACTTTATTTCTAAAGAAAATATCTAGTGAATGATATCAAAACAAGAAACCAAAAAGTATTTAAAAGAGATTCATGAAAAAGTGTGAGAGCCAGGAGTTTATTTAAAACTTGTCTATCATTTATGAGATGATTTATGAAGTTTTTTGCATGATTTGACTTATTACAGTTGATAGAAACATTTTATTAAAATCTTTATTCTTATGGCATTTACATTAGTATATAAATTGCTTTAGATTCAAGTAAAACAAATGGTACTTTGAACTGTACTGAATGATACATAATTTTCATGTCTGGAAGTGGCTAAGGGAATATTATATTGAGAAATACTAAAGAATGGTTTTCGGTGATGTATGATTTAATCTGTTTTGGAAAAAGTATTTTCTAATAATCAAAGAATGCAACAATACGTGATACTATGGCAGAGAGTTTGTGAGGTCTTTGAACAATATTTTGTGTTGGTCATATAGTAATGAATTCATTAGTAAATGAGTCACAATGAATAAGTACAAAATATGAATATCTTCTTATACATTTTTCTTATTTTTTCTTTTTTTTCTTAGTTTGTATTTTATATTTTTTAGATGAAATATTGTCTTGTTAATTATGTTTGAGCTGAATAAATAAGTTCAATGTAACTCCGTCATTTGTATAAAGATGAAAGAAACCTAATGTTAAGTGACTTGATTTAACTACTATAATTGAAACTAGCCTCTCCTTGCTCTTTGGAACTATATTTAGTTGTCAAAAGAGATATCAGGTTTTATATATGAAATGTTGAACACCACATCCATTAATTTAAGATCTCTTCTTCTTGTATTTAGGCAGAAGATGGGAACATAGAGTACAAGGTGAGCCTCTTGTGCAAGCCATTTAAGAGTTCTAAGCCAAATGATTCTGTAAATTCCATCTCTAGGAAGAGAGAGAGAGATAAATTACATAAAAATAAAAATGATTTTTGCCAAAACATTATTTATAGATGTTTATAGACTTATAGATACTTCATACTTAAATACTGAACCTGTGTATTATTAAATTTATATTAAAAATGAACTTTTAATCTGATTATATTAGAGTGCCTTTAAATAATTGTTAGTCTTCTTGCCCACTGAACATTCTTTGCTTAATTTAATGGGGCTTAACAAATGTTAAGAGTATTGTGCAGAAAACACTGAAAAAAAATGTTCAGCCCCATCAGACCTCCTTAGATGCTGATTATAATTGCTTCTTTCTTTGGACAGCTGAAGTTAGTTAATCCATCTCAGTACCGCTTTGAACATCTAGTAACGCAAATGAAGTGGCGACTACAAGAAGGCCGTGGTGAGGCTGTGTACCAGATTGGTGTAGAGGACAACGGGCTGCTTGTTGGACTGTCTGAAGAAGAAATGCACGCCTCTCTTAAAACGCTACGGCGGATGGCCGAGAAGTATGTGCATCTGTCCTACTTCTTGGCCAGAGTTAGCCAATGGTGTGCTGTGTTATTTTGTTGCCTTGGGTCCGGGATGGCGAACCTATGGCACGGGTGTCACAGGTGGCACGCGGAGCCATATCGGAGGGTGCGCGAGACATTGCCCTATGTCAGCTTCAGCACGCATGTGTGCACTGGCCAGTTGGTTTTCGACCTTGGGAAAGGTTGTTTCGTGCCCCCCCCCCCCCGAAGCCCCAGAGTGCAAAAAACCCTGCCCAACAGATAAACCGGAAGTTCAGAAAACGCACTTCTGGTTTGCCCGTTATGCTAATTTTTGCACTCCGGAGAGTTCAGGGAAGCTTTCCTGAAGTGTCCGGAGTGCAAAAAAACAACCCAATGGGCAAATCAGAAGTGCCTTTTCCGAACTTCTGGTTTGCCTGTTGGGCTGTTCTTTGCATTCCGGTGCTTCAGGAAACTTCCCGGAATTCTCTGGAGTGCAAAAAACAGCACAACGGGCAAACCAGAAGTCTGTTTTTCCAAACTTCTGGTTTGCCCATTTAGCTGTTTTTTCACGTCTCACTCACTCTTTGAGTGTGGCCTGTGCGTATGCGCGAGATGGGGGGATTTGTGCGCATATACGGAGCAGCACAGGTGTGTGTGCGCATGCACGGGGGGAGGGAAGGGGTTTGGGCATGTGCACACATGCTAGCACCCACACACACACCCTTTTGGCATGCGAACCAAAAAAGGTTTGTCATCACTGTCTTAAGTAGACTTAATATTTTATACAATCGTATAAAGTATCGTATAAAGAAAATTTACATAAGATGTTTTATCGGTGGCATTACGCTCTGGCACGTTTAGCAAAAATTCATCCAAACATAAGCAATAAATGCTGGAAATGTAAATCTGCCATAGGTACATATTATCATATTTGGTGGTTATGTCCAGAAGCAAAAAAAATTGGTCTAGGATTCAAATTTTGGTCTATGATTGGTTGAAAGAAATGTTAAATTATCAATTGGAAATGAAACCTGAAATGTATATTTTGGGAATAATTAGAGGACAGCATAGAAAGGAAGATTACTATTTAATAACGCATATATTAACATCAGCAAGGTTGGTGTTTGCACAAACCTGGAAAAAGGAAAATACAGTATACCAAATGAAGAAATGGTGATTAGGAAAAGATTGTGTCAAATTAAGCAAATTAACATATTAATTACAGAATAAACAAAATAAAGACTATTACACAGTTTGGGGAAAATTATATAGTTGGATAGAAAAGAAAAAAGAATCGAATTAACGTTTAAGAAAAAGAAAGAATAGTTGAAAACAGAATGGTATTAAGTTGGTTTACTTTGTGCTTGTTTCTAAGTATATTTGTATGTTTTTTAAAAAGTAGACTTGATATTAGCTAGATTCAGTTAATAGCTAACAGAGGAGATGGTTTCAGCAAAAGAAATACACACAGATGGGTACAGCACCTACTAATTGTTTCAATTTTAAAAAGCTTGTGTGTGGCTAAGCATATTTTATTATGTGCCATTACACTGAAGTGGGATTGGACAACTTTTAGATGGGCAAACGCCATATGTCATATTTGGGAGGAGGGGCGGGGAACAGTAAATTAACGAGGTCACTATAGATATATAGGTAGGGCAGAGTTTGGCAATTTTTGGACAGAGATTGTCTATTATAGCCAATTGTCTCTGTGATTTTCATGAGTTTCTCCTGTCAAGATGACAGGAAGTTATGTCATCAACAATCATGACCACGATTGTTCTGAGTGTCAAAAAGGGAGAGTTAGGGCTGGAGTGTCCCCATTCATTCATTTGGGAGTGGGTGCTTGCTCATGTTGGGAAGAGATCCATTCCTAACATGTTTTCTAGTGAATACAGAAATACAATCAGCATTTACCTTAATTAGATTTAGTACTAATGACATCCTATTGGCCTTTCGGAAAGCTGTAAAGACCTGACTTTTTCCGACAGGCCCTGGGCCCGTTGATCTTATAGGGGTAACCAGTGAGATCTGGCCATGAATGATATGCGGGGGTTTAACTATTTTAACTTTAAATTGTTTTTAAACAGTTTTTAGGAATTTTGTTTTTCTATTGTTGTTTTATATTGCTCAAAGAAATAAAGGGAACACTCAAATAACACATCCTAGATCTGAATGAATGAAATATTCTCATTGAATATTTCATTTGCACAGCTATTCCATTTGCACAACAGCATGTGAAATTGATTGTCAATCAGTGTTGCTTCCCAAGTGGACAGTTTGATTTCACAGAAGTTTGATTTACTTGGAGTTATATTGTGTTGTTTACTTTTTTATTTTTTTGAGCAGTTTTTATTTCTCCTGGAGTGGGGCGGCATAGAAATTGAATAAGTAAATAAATAGTTACTTAGCTTTGCTATAGCTATCACACACACACACACCCCCCAGCTTCAGCCTCATTTACAAGATAAAGCCAAATTATTACAGATCTTAAAATGAGGAAACTCGTTTGACATCTGTGCAAAAAATATTTCAGGTGAATGACGAATCCCAAAATTGGCAAAGATATATATTCATGTGGATAAAAATCAGATCATTTGGAAAGTAGACACATTTTCTTCAGTATTGCTTAATTATGAGAGACCTTTTCTGAGCAGCATGATAAGATAATCAGGTATTTGTCCTGCTGGGGAATGCTCTGCAGATAATTCATTAACCCCCAACAGTGTTCTGTTTTGCCCTTTGCAGAGTTGGAGCTGACATCACTGTGCTTCGAGAAAGAGAAGTGGACTATGACAGTGACATTCCCAGGAAGATAACAGAAGTTCTTGTTCGAAAGGTCCCAGATAACCAACAGGTAAAAATCAACCTGATTTAAACATCATGAGAGAAAAACTGAAGATATTTGTTTATGTATGGTATGTTGTGTGCATGTTTTTTAAATTATGGGTTTTTAGTTTTAATTATTAGATTTGTATTGTACATTGTTTTTCTATTACTGTTGTGAGCCGCCCCGAGTCTACGGAGAGGGGCGGCATACAAATTTAAATAATAATAATAATAATAATAATAATAATAATAATAATAATAATAATAATTCATTCTAGATTGCTATATTTGTTTTTGACTTTGAAGATCAGTAATTGACAGGAATGACATGGTAGAAAACATTAAACTTTGAAACCCAGTTTTTTATCTTGTGCATATTTTATAATGCAGAGTAATCAATTCCAAATGCTAGGGAATTAGTTATTGTAAAAACCTCAGAATTATACAAACTTTGTTTGTGAGTTGGGCACCCTGATGCATTCATCTGCAAAGTAGTCAAGCCTAACTTTGCACTTATCAGTCCCATATTTTTAACAATTTAAAATAGCTCCTCAATTTTCTTTTAAGTTTCTAGATCTGCGGGTGGCTGTGCTTGGAAATGTGGATTCGGGAAAATCAACTTTGTTAGGCGTCTTGACACAAGGAGAACTGGATAATGGGCGAGGCCGAGCTCGACTCAATCTTTTCCGGCACTTGCACGAAATCCAATCAGGAAGAACATCTAGCATTAGCTTTGAAATTCTTGGTTTCAACAGTAAGGGAGAGGTACGAGTATTTGTACACTGACTTTATCATTTTATAGCTCTGGGTATGAATGGTTACTTAGTGTTTTATGAGATCTCAGTTACTTGTGTTTTCTGCCTTTTAGGTGGTGAATTATAGTGATTCACGTACAGCTGAAGAAATCTGTGAGAGCTCTTCCAAAATGATTACCTTCATTGATTTAGCTGGCCATCACAAATATTTAAAAACCACCATTTTTGGGCTTACAAGCTATTGTCCAGATTTTGCAATGCTGGTGGTGAGTGCCAATACTGGAATTGGTAAGTGGATAGTCAGATTACTCCTTGGGGTTTCAGCAGGGTGACATAATGCCTAGAGTTAACCAGTGGGTGCCAGTGGTTTGGGGTGTCAAACTCACGTCATCATGGCGGCATCAGGTGACATATTGAGACACCCCCCCCTTGCTAAAACAGGCATTGGCATGGCCAGCGTGTGATGCATCAGGCCTGCGGGCCAGGAGTCTGACGGCCCTGCAGTAGTTTAAAACAAGACCCATCCACAATAAGATAGAAATATTTTTGGGAGGATATAGAGCGCTGGTGAGACCACATTTGGAATACTGTACTATGTTCAGTTCTGGAGACCTCACCTACAAAAAGATATTGACAAAATTGAACGGGTCCAAAGACAGGCTACAAAAATGGTGGAAGGTCTTAAGCATAAAACATATCAGGAAAGACTTAATGAACTCAATCTGTATAGTCTAGAGCAGTGATTTTCAACCTTTTTTGAGCCGCGGCACATTTTTTACATTTACGAAACCCTAGGGCACATTGAGCGGGAGGAGGGTGGGGGCTAAAAAAAGTTTGGACAATAAAATTATCTCTCTCTCTTCCTCCCTTTCGCTCTATTTCTCTCTCCCTCCCTCTTTCTCTCCCTTCTTTCTTTCTCCATCCCTTTCTTTCTCTTCCTTCCTCTTTTTTGCTCTTTCTCTTTCCCTCCCTACCTCCCTCTATGTTTTTCAGTAACTGAATTTAAACATGCCTGGGATAAACATATATCCATCCTAAGATAAAATACAGAAAATAGTATAAGGGCAGACTAGATGGACCATGAGGTCTTTTTCTGCCGTCAGACTTCTATGTTTCTATGTTTCTTTCTCTCTCTCTCCTTCCCTCCCTCTTTCTCTTGCTTTCTTTCTCTTGTTCTCTCTCTTTCTCTTGCTTTCTCTCTCTCTTGTTCTCTTTCTCTCTCTTGCTTTCTTTCTCTCTTGCTTTCTTTCTCTCTCTGAGCTTCGCGGCACACCTGACCATGTCTCAAGGCACACTAGTGTGCCGCGGCACACTGGTTGAAAAACACTGGTCTAGAGGACAGAAGGAAAAGGGGGGACATGATCGAAACATTTAAATATGTTAAAGGGTTAAATAAGATCCAGGAGGGAAGTGTTTTTAATAGGAAAGTTAACACAAGAACAAGGGGACACAATCTGAAGTTAGTTGGGGGAAAGATCAAAAGCAACATGAGAAAATATTATTTTACTGAAAGAGTAGTAGATCCTTGGAACAAACTTCTAGCAGACGTGGTTGGTAAATCCACAGTAACTGAATTTAAACATGCCTGGGATAAACATAGATCCATCCTAAGATAAAATACGAAAAATAGTATAAGGGCAGACTAGGTGGACCATGAGGTCTTTTTCTGCCGTCAGTCTTCTATGTTTCTATGTATAAGACACACTTTTTTCCCTCCTGAGATGAAAATCTGGGTGCATCTTATACACATTCGGTGTACGATGTAGCCCCGCCAAATGTAGCTCTGCCCAGCCTCTCAAACAGAGCTTTCAGAGGTTGAAAACGGCCTCTGAAATGGAGCTTTGCAAGGCTGAAAAAAACAGCCTTTCAAACAAAGCTTTGCAAGGCTAATATACCTGTTCCAAGCTGTTTACTGAGGACGCTAGGCAGAATTTTTTTCTTAATTTCCTCCCCCAAAACCAAGGTGTGTCTTATACTCCAGTGCGTCTTATACTCCAAACATATGGTGCTTCCACTAGTTTCAAACAAACGGCATTGAGTTGTGTGTTTTAGCTGCACTGAAGTCCTACCTTTCTCATTTGATTTTCTCTATCTTCTATTTCTTACAGCTGGTACGACACGGGAGCATCTCGGCTTGGCAATGGCCCTTAAGGTGCCTTTCTTCATTGTCATTAGCAAAGTGGACCTGTGCTCAAAGGCCACCGTGGAGCGAACAGTGAAACAGCTCGAGCGGATTCTGAAGCAGCCTGGCTGCAACAAGCTTCCATTGCTAGTAACATCTGATGATGATGCAGTTACAGCAGCGCAGCAGTTTGCACAATCCCCCAAGTACGAATCACGGGCCATTTGAATGGGAGGGAAGACGATTAGCTAGTAGAGATGCAGTTTAAAATTAACACACTTTCAAAAAGATGCATTTAGCAAGGAAGGTGTGAGTGAGTCAGATTTGTGACGCTGGCAGTGGTTTATATCAAAGAACAAGGAGCAAAGTTCAAATGGTTATATTCTTTGGTTTTATGTCTTCACTCTGCTTTGAATAGGCTGCTTTGATTTTATAGTACAGTGGTACCTCATCTAACGAACTTTTCAAGATACGAGCCCGGTGTTTAAGATTTTTTTGCCTCTTCTTCCGAACTATTTTCACCTTACGAACCCAAGCAGCTGCTGCTGGGATGAAGGGGTTTCTTTTTTCCCCTTTTTTGAAGAAAGAAAAGGGAGGGGCAGCTTGGAGGAGTAAAGATTTTGCATGCTTGCAAAGGCACTGAAACGGTGTCTTTTTAAGAAAGAAAAGGGAGGGGCAGCTTGGAGGAGTAAAGATTTTGCATGCTTGCAAAGGCACTGAAACGGTGTCTTTTTAAGAAAGAAAAGGGAGGGGCAGCTTGGAGGAGTAAAGATTTTGCATGCTTGCAAGGGCACTGAAACGGTGTCTTTTTAAGAAAGAAAAGGGAGGGGCAGCTTGGAGGAGTAAAGATTTTGCATGCTTGCAAGGGCACTGAAACGGTGTCTTTTTAAGAAAGAAAAGGGAGGGGCAGCTTGGAGGAGTAAAGATTTTGCATGCTTGCAAGGGCACTGAAACGGTGTCTTTTTAAGAAAGAAAAGGGAGGGGCGCCCCCCTTGCCTTTCTTCCTTCCCACTCACCCTTTAGCCTAGCCTTGCTTCTTCCACCCGCCCCCTTTAGCTGCTCCCTCCTGCCCTCTGTTCGCCTCCCTTCTAAAGTTTGGGATTTTCCTGAAAGATTTGCACGCATTATTTGCTTTTACATTGATTCCTATGGGAAACATTGTTTCATCTTACGAACTTTTCACCTTACGAACCTCCTCCTGGAACCAATTAAGTTCGTATGATGAGGTACCACTGTATTTACTTTTTTAGTGACGATTTTTATAGTGCAGAAATAATAAGTGGTTGGTCTGCAGAAGTGACTTATGGAACTGGAGGGGGACAGATGATGAAACGAGTGTTCTGCCATTGTGATGCAAGCTCCACTCCCTTTATATTGTGGTATTGCACACAAATGTGAAAAAAAAGGAGCTTGTCTCACACTGTCTCAAGACTTGCTTCATTGTTTTGAGAAAACATTGGATGCTTCGGATGCCTTTGATCATCTGCAGCTACACTGCATACTTAGGATGCGAACAGTTATGGTCGTATGGGTAGCCCTTGACTTAATGATCACAACTGAGCCTGGAATTGTAATTCGTTGTGGTCATAAGTTGAGTCATCACCTTACTGGATTCAATTTTAGGTCCATTTTTATGATGGCTGTTAAGTGAGTTACATGGTCATAAGCCCTGAATCCAGCTTATCCAATGAGTAGGTTTGCTGGAAAATGGTAAAAGATTGTAAAAAGCAAGATCCTGCAGTCAGTCAAAAATGCAGGCCAATTGCCAAACACCTGAAATGCAAACACAGGTGGTACAGCTGTTGTAACTTTGAGGACAGATAGCAATCAACCTTTTTGAAATCTTAACTTAACTGGTCACTAAGTGACCAGTTGTAAGTCAAGGACTACCTGTACATGTTTTGATTCTGTAAAAATTACAGGATGCAGAAATTATTGTTCCCTAATTATTCCACTTACACATGTGGAAGCCAATCTCATTCCTATTGTATACAGTACTAATAGAGATGCACAACCTCATAGATCACCAGCTTCTTTCACTCATTTGTTTGCAGTATCACTCCCATCTTCACCTTGTCCAGTGTTTCTGGAGAGAACTTGGATCTCCTGAGAGTATTTCTCAATATCCTTCCTCCTCTGACAAACAGCAAAGAACAAGAAGAGCTGATGCAACAGCTCACTGAATTCCAGGTACCCAATAATCTCTTCTCAGTTGAGAATCTCCAGCTATAGTAAGTTGGGAGGATGATAAAACCAAGCAATTGCAATTACTTTCTGATTTAAAGACAAATTAATGCAGGTGATTATTTAGCAATAGCACTTAGACTTATATACTGCTTCATAGTGCTTTAGAGCACTCTAAGTAGTTTACAGTGTTAGCATATTGCCCACAAGAGTCCTTATTTTGCCTGCCTCAGAAGGACAGAAGGCTGAGTTAACCGTGAGCTGGTAAGGATCGAACTCCTGACCGTGAGCAGAATCAGCTTGCAATACTGCATTCTAACCACTATTCCACCACAGCGATTCCTTCTTCTCTTTGTCTTTACCATTCTTCATTTAATCTCATTGTTAATGTCCTACCGATCATTGGATTGACTCCCAGAATAGAATTGACTCCTATTTCTTTTATGAGCTGCACCTAGGAAATTTTTGCAGGGTATAATTGGTTCACTGAGAACCAGGATGCTTGAGGCTTGTAACTGATATAAGGAACAAAACAATAAAAGATAGGCTTAGAATTCCTATACAAGAACTTGTTATGTCTGACAATAAAAAGGTCAAATTGTTAACTCTGGCTTTGAAATACTACCGCCCAGCATGACATATTTGAAACTTCCATTTTTTTCTCTGCTACAGGTGGATGAGATTTACACTGTGCCAGAGGTAGGCACAGTTGTTGGAGGAACATTGTCAAGGTTGGTACATACTGGGGTAAATCTCAGCAGGTTCTGACAAAGTTCTGGGGAACTGGGGGTGGGAATTTTGAGTAGTTTGGAGAACCAGGAAATGCCACCTCTGGCTGGCCCCAGTGGGAATGGGAATGGAGATTTTACAATATCCTTCCCTAAGGAGTGGAGAGGGAATGGAGATTTTGCAGTATCCTGCCCCAGCCATACCCACCAAGCCATGAAATTGAATTTCACCCCTGGTACATATTTTGTTAGGAAAAGCCAGGATGGGTAGGGAGTGGTGTCAAAGACTTCTTCTATCTAGAAAAGCAACCAGGAAGTAGCATTTATTCTCCTTTTATTGTTATGAGTAAATATAGGTAAAGGTTTATATCTTACCGAATGAGTTAAGGAAGATAAAACTGCACTCCAATAAAAAATAAATAAAAGCATTCCCCAAAGGAGTCCTTTGTACCCATGGCATAAATATTTACTCCCTGGAATATCAGATCTAAATTTTCTCTCTGGTATTTTTCATATTTCAAGAGTAAAGAACCTGCATCAAGATAATTATTTTAATTAGGCACAAACGAAGGCTTTTCTTGCCTCCCGACAGCTAAATGTGGTCTTTTTTTTTTCATTTTATGCCCTTGCTAGTGGGATATGCAAAGAGGGAGAGAATTTGGTTGTTGGTCCAACAGATGACGGCAAGTTCCTTCAACTGAAAGTGTGCAGTATCCAACGAAATCGTTCAGCATGTCGGGTTCTTCGAGCTGGGCAAGCTGCCACCTTAGCTCTTGGACACTTTGATCGCTCACTGCTGCGCAAAGTAAGCTCTTCCTTAATCTCTCTACGGAGTCTTTGGTTGACAAACCTTCTTTGTACCTTTTCTGAAAACAATGCATCCTGCCTTGCAGATAGTGGGACATAGAGAGCCCTATCTGTGGGGGAGGCATCATGGGTGGAATTGTTTGCATGCTTTCACTTTGCTATAACTGGGAATTGAGGCAGGAGGAGTGACTGTCTGCACTGCCTCTCCCTCTGCCAGTTCCAGCTGGGTTTTCAATGTCACGATGCCCCGAGGATGACCTCTTCTCACCATCCAACCCTGGAGATTCTCACAACATCTTTGCAGTCAGCTTATTGGTTACAGAGGGATGTGTGGGGCATTGGGGGTGGAAGTTGTTAGGAAAATTGAGCCTAACGCTTCACTCCTGAATTCAGACTCCACCTGACTTCTCTGCAGTCCTTATCTCTCAGTAAAAATTCCTTTTGAAATGTAAACTGTTTCAAGAGTTTTACTTCCCTGGGAAGGTAGCCAAAGCAGGTCCTGCTTTTGAAGACATTCGGAAATGTGATAGATAATACATTTCTTCGCAGTTTATAGTGTAAAATTTTAATTCAAGGAATAGGAAAACGGGGAACTATAGCATGAAGGTGATTGCCTTGAGTTTCAAAAGAATAAAAAAATAATTAGGTTGAACTCTTAAGCAGGATTAGTCAGCTGTTAGATGTTTCCCACTCATCCCTGCTCACCATCCACATTCTTATCTCCCCTTCTTTCTTTGGCTTTTGGAACAATAAATGAGGATTTCTTTCTGGAAAGATTGTCATTTGTAGTGCTTCAGTTCGAAAGAGTTGAGTACCATTGTCAAAAGAAAATTCAGTTACCCCATCTTCCTATCATTTAGGGCATGGTGATGGTCAGCCCAGAAATGAACCCAACTATTTGTTCAGTATTTGAAGCTGAAATTGTTCTACTGTTCCATGCCACAACTTTCCGGAAAGGATTCCAAGTAACAGCACATGTTGGAAATGTACGGCAAACAGCAATTGTGGAAAAGATTCATGGCAAGGTAAATTTCCCTTTTCTTGATAAATAGAAACTTGCTTGATTGTCTTTCCACTTGTGTCACAATTATAGCATTTAGGCTTAGCATTTAGACTTATATGCCGCTTCATAGTGCTTTTACAGCCCTCTCTAAGCGATTTACAGAATCAGGATATCGCCCCCAACAATCCGGGTCCTCATTTTACCCACCTCGGAAGGATGGAAGTCAACCTTGAGCCGGTGTTGAGATTCAAACTGCTGAACTACAGCTAGCAGTTAGCTGAAGGAGCCTGCAGTGCTGCACTTTAACCACTGCAGCATCCCAGCTTTTATTACTTTAAGCCTTAACCTCGCAGAAGTAGAAACCAGGAAATCCCGAGTTTTAACTCTTCGTTAGGTACAGAAACTGACTTTAGATCAGTCACCATCTCTCAATCCAATTCACCCATGGAGAGTGGCTGTTTTGTGTAAAATATAAGTTGGGAGCACTACATATTCTACCTTGATTATTACAAAATAAAGGGCAATTCTTCTTGTCCTTATTATCCAAAGGGATGTTTTCACAGATAAACCCACTGCGAATTTTAGAAACTCAAGGGTGTGCTAAGTTGCTTTCCATGGTTTTCTGGAATTCCTAAAATAAGCAACTGAACTTATAAAATCCTAACACACTTTCCCTTTATGTTCAGGACAAATTGCGAACAGGAGAAAAGGCAGTGGTCCGTTTCCGATTCATTAAACATCCTGAATATTTGAAGATAGGAGCCAAACTATTGTTTCGTGAAGGAGTTACCAAAGGCATTGGACATGTCACATCCATCCAGGCTATCACCACTGGAGAAGGTGGCCTGGAACACAATCTGTGTCCCGATCTGGTCAGCTTTTGACTCACTCCAGCATTTCTCCGTTTCTCCGAATAAGGGAAAGATCTCGTGCCATTTGTGATGAGCCATGGTTGGCCAATCAATTTATATAGGCACATCTTGTCTGCACTGCAGAAGCCAGAGTTACCTTTTGGATTGAGTGCCCTTCCTGGAGCAAGTTAAGCTTGTTGTTTGTGCATCACCTGCTACTTCCATAGTCCTGCTTTTCCTGGAATACACAAGCAAACAGCTGCATCTTTGACGAGGTTGGACGTCCTGCTTTTGTTGACCATTGTGTGGGAAGTTATTTCCAGTGAGGAGGGCATATCCATAGTGAGTTGGACTGTAATTTGGGGATGCTGCTGCCTGGGAGACAACAATGGTGGACTCGTTTGTGTTCAGAAGGGTATTAGGGTTGCCCTAGTGCCTGGTTTTGCAGGCATTCTATGGCAAATGAATTATTATTATTATTATTATTAGGAACTAGAGCTGCCCACAATATGGCTCAGGATGTTTCTAATCGTTTTAAATTATTGTTGGTTTCACATTAAGCCAGTAATGAAGAATCCCTCTTCTCCCTTCACTTTTGTGTGTAAATCCTTACCAGCTAAAAAAAAAAAAAAAGGAAGGGGGGGATATGGGAGGAAGAAATCCCTCTAATGCAGGGGTAAGTAACAATTTCATGACCGGGGCCATGAAGTGTTGTTGTTGTTGTTTTATAAATGGGCACTCCTATGACTGCAGAATCCATAGCTGGTGATGCAGTGATATTGCCAGGGCAGATGGGTTGAAAAACTTCTGCCTAAACTGGAGAGGAGGGTGGGAGGCTTTTTATGTAAATAGATACATATAATTTCTCTGAGGCCTTACGCAGCTACACTCATCACAAAATAAAATAAAATAAAAAACCATGCCACTGAAAATCAGTGGTTCTACCAAATTTCACCAGCCTGAGCTAAGGATGCAATGGAAACTACATATGGGACTACAAGCCACCCATCCTCTGCTCTAAAATAGCGCTAATCTGATGGCAACCACAGTTCTCCAGCTCAGTTCTTGATGCTGTCAGATTTCCCTTCTACTTTGTTAGCCGTTTGTCCCTCAGCAAGTGCTCTTCCTAAGCAATTTATTACAAAAGACTGTACCATCAGTTCAGTGATGGGTTGCTACCTGTTCGAACTGGTCGCTGCGGCAGTGGGAGGCTCCGCGCACCCGCCTGAACATCGTTTTTAAAAACCGCTCTGCGCACGCGCAGAAGTGTCGCACACACACAAAGCATGCTCCCGTTCCCAAACCAATAGCAAATGTAGGTGGAACCCATTACTGCACGGGTCCCCCAACTTGGCAACTTTAAGCCTTTAAGCCTCCCAGAGGTCCACAAGTATTAAAGTTGCCAAGTTTGAAGACCTCTGCACTACTGGATCAGACCCCTGTGCAGCTTGTTTCTCGAAGGGAGTGGTGGCTGGCAATTTTGATCGCTATATCTTGCGATATTTTTAATTTTTCTGAAATATGGATATCCAGGTCCAACCTATTTCTTGGGGCAAATGAGAATCTTTTATTTCCAATGGTCATACCAGTAAAGGCTGTACCAGCTGTCGCAATATTGGGAATGCTTCTGCAGTTCTAATTCTCTCATTCAGCTTTGCCATCTGCTATCGTTTGCATTGCTGGCATCTTTTGCAGAAAATCACCTTTTATACCTAAGATTAAACCTACGACTTCTTGAAAGTACAGCAGAATGTCTGAATTGGCCATCAGATAGGATGGCCTCAGGCACTGAAAGATACCTTCATTTTTTATTAAGATTTTTAAAGTTTGTGAAGTTATTTTTATTGTATGTTTTAACCACCGTTGCATCAAGGGCTCGAATGAACGAGCTAACATGGCCAGTAAAACATATGACTTTATATCCTTCCACTCGATTCCCCATTCTGCCGTTTCATCTCTGTTGTACAGAGATTAGATTATTCAGAGCAACTGCTCCTGGGATGTAAACATGTTACTATTAAGTCTGCATATATAGAAAGATGTTTTATTTAATATAGCCTTTACTCACTTCCCTGGATAAAAGAAAACCCTTCCAATAGTCCAGTAAACAGTTGTTAAGTAGCATGGCTATTTGTTGACAAGCAGTTTTTCTTTTGAAGTTCCCTTTAATTACACACAGGCATTTTGAAAAACTGGCTTTCTAGCTACCTTCTGAGAGATTTTATCCTGTGGTAGGAATTATATGCTTTCTCTGCAGTTTACAGTGATGGTTAAGTTGACCCATTGCAAATGTAAACATTCAAGGTGCTTTTTCTACCCTGAAGTCCAGGTGTTTCCTGGTAGTCTCCTCCCCTTGCCTTTTATTATGTGAGTGTATTCTCAGTGCCAAGCCTTTCATATTCACTGTTTGTGATTTCTTAAAAGGAGAGGGATGTTTTCATCTTTCTGTATAATGCACAAAATAAAGATGCTTTATTGAGAAAACAAAGTTGTGGTTTGCTCTAAATGAACTGTGTAATTTGCTCTGTCCCTGAATAGTTTTAGCTCTGAAAAAAAGTGTTATCCTGCCCTGACTTTGATAGTTTCAGATGTTTGCACAGTCATGTGTGCAAGCT
This sequence comes from Erythrolamprus reginae, assembly GCF_031021105.1. NCBI lineage: Eukaryota > Metazoa > Chordata > Lepidosauria > Squamata > Dipsadidae > Erythrolamprus > Erythrolamprus reginae. The sequence goes on along the minus strand of NC_091950.1, from coordinate 347,117,016 downwards.
AGTATATGCTTATCTGACATTACCAAATACAGCATTTGCTAAGCATTTCATAGAGTTTGGGATATAGATCCAGTGCCTTGAATAAACACACTATATTTTTTAATAAAGGGGTTTTTTTTGTTTACACACATACAAACGTACAATGTATTTTCTCTGAACAGGGTATTGATTGGGTCAATAATTTTATACACCTTATAACACCCCCAAACACAATTATATATATATATTTCCATTTCTGCCATAATACTCCTCCTCTCTATTTTTAAATTCTATTTACCTACCTCTTTTCTGAAACTTAAACAGTATCATCATTTGCCTTACCCCAAAACTTTATTCCCTTTTCTTCTTAAAAACCCTTTAAAAGTTTAATTCCTAATTCTTAATTCTTAATTTCTCAATTATTATAGTAAAATAATATTCTAATTCTAATATTCTAATTACTTTTTCATTTAATCATTTGACTAATACAATTCAAGACCAGTTTATAAATACTGGATTAGTAGATTAATCATATATCTTGTTTCTTTACTCCAATAACTGACACTCCTAATTGTGAGAAGAATTTTTATTTAACCAGTTTGTTGGTGCTGCAATGGTGGTTATGTAACATCAGCTATGCTATATTGGTTCCTGTTATTCTGAAGTGCAATAGAATGAAGAGGTGTTATAAAGAAGTCAATAATTCCAATTTTAAAACTTCAGGTTTACACATGCCCAAACACATACACACACGCAAACAATTCTGGATGGTTCACAACAACTAAAGAAAAATACAATAACCAGTAAAAAAATTAAACCAGACAAATGTAATAATAGTAGTAGTAGTAGTAGTAGTAGTAGTAGTAGTAGTAGTAGTAATAATTATAATTATGATTATAATTACAAGTGGAACACTCTACTGGTGCAATCCCGAGTCTTCGGAGAGGGGCGGCATACAAGTCCAACTAATAAATAAAATAAATAAATAAAAAAGGAGGTAGAAGGACTAATACTGGCTGCACAAGAACAGGTCATTAAAATGAATGCTGTTAAAGCCAGAATTGAAAAATCAACAGACGATCCAAAGTGCAGACCCCGTAAAAAAACAGATGAAACAATCGATCACATATTCAGCTGCTGCAAAAAGATCGTACAAACTTACTACAAGCATAAACATGATGCTGTGGCACAGATGATCCACTGGAACTTGTGCCAGAACTACCATCTACCAATGGCAAAGAACTGGTGGGATCATAAGCCCGAAAAAGTGGTTGAAAATGAGCAAGCAAAACTACTGTGGGACTTCTGACTTCAGACTGACCGAATTTTGAAACATAATACACCAGACATCATGATTGTGGAGAAAAAGAAAGTATGGATCATCGACATCGCAATCCCAGGAGACAGCAGAATTGAGGAGAAGCAGCTAGAGAAATTTGCAAAATACGAAGATCTGAAAATCGAGCTGCAATGACTCTGGCATAAGCCAGTGAAAGTGGTCCCAGTGGTCCTTGGCACATTGGGCACAGTGCCAAAGGATCTTAGTGGATATTTGAAAACCATCAGAATTGACAAAAACTCCATCTGTCAATTGCAAAAAGCCACTTTACTGGGATCGGCATAAATAATTCGCCATATCATGCAGTCTTAGATGCTTGGGAAGCACCCAACTGATGATGAAATACAAAATCCAGCAATGATCTTGTTTGCTGTTGTATTGTTAATAATAATAATAATTATTATTATTATTAATAATAATAATAAAAATAGTAATAGCCTTTATTGTCATTGCACATCTTTTTTACAATGAAATTGATTAAGCCTCTACTGGTGCAATCCCGAGTCTGCGGAGAGGGGCGGCATATAAATCCAATAAATCTAATCTAATCTAATCTATAACATGGATTGTACTTGGTCAAAGTTCTGAGCAAAGAGCCAGATCTTCTAGTCCTTTTAAACAACAGCTGGGATCACAAGGAGGAAGAGATCTTATTCCAGAAAACAGGTACTGTTACAGAGGAGGTGTGCTTCTGGGTCCACAATGGAGAATATTAATCAAGAGGAATTGGAGTGTGCCATTGCTGTGATTTCAAATCAACTGGATAGATGATATGGGAGTCGGATGGTCCTCCAGTAACCAGGCTTTATGCTATGTAAACTTTATAAATAATAGAAATCTGAATTGTATCTGGAAGCAATAAGTTTTATTTTGCTAAACTAATCAACAAAAAATGCATGCTCAAGCATTAAAAGAACAATATATTTTAAAATTCATAAGCATGGTAATGAGTAATAAAGACAAATACACAAGATCAGAAAATTATGTCATAAACATAATTCAAATAATTTTCATAACATTGCTTAACAGTATTCCATTCCCCCTTTAAAAAAAAATAGTAATTCAAATACAGTGATCCCCTGGTTATTGCGTCCCCGACCATTGCGAACAGGCTAATTTGCGATTTTTCAACCTGGAAGTCAAAACACCATCTGCGCATGCGTGCCCTTTTTTTCTATGGGCACGCATGCGTAGATGGCGCCGGGCAGATCAGCTGCTGGGCGGCTTCCCTGGGTCTTCCCCCTCTTGCTGGTGGGAGGGCGAGCGGCGGGCATCAGCAAGGAGTTTCCCCACCGCCCACGCAAACTCCTCGCTGCCGCCCGCCCTTCGCCCGCCCACGCCGTTCATTCTCGCCGCTTCCCAGCTGAGTCCTGAAGCGAATTCGCTTCAGGACTCAGCTGGAAAAGCGGCGAGAGCGAGCGCCAGCGAACGGCTTGTCCGCCGCCTGCCTGCCCGCTAGCGAGGAGCCGAAGATTGGGGGCGGCGCGGCTCTCGCCGCTTTTCCAGCTGAGTCCTGAAGCGAATTCGCTTCAGGACTCAGCTGGAAAAGCGGCGAGAGCGAGCGCCAGCGAACGGCTTGTCCGCCGCCTGCCTGCCCGCTAGCGAGGAGCCGAAGACGAAGATTGGGGGCGGCGCGGCTCTCGCCGCTTTTCCAGCTGAGTCCTGAAGCGAATTCGCTTCAGGACTCAGCTGGAAAAGCGGCGAGAGCGAGCGCCAGCGAACGGCTTGTCCGCCGCCTGCCTGCCCGCTAGCGAGGAGCCGAAGATTGGGGGCGGCGCGGCTGTTTTAAAACGTCGCCGCCGGCATGGGGGGCTTGCCAGCACCCCCCGGAACCCCAACCCGGGTTTGGGGGGCTGCTAGGAAGCCCTCATGCCGGCGGCGACATTTTAAAACAGCCGCGCCGCCCCCAATCTTCGGCTCCTCGCTAGCGCTGCGGAAGTAAAAACACCATCTGCACATGCGCAGATGGTGTTTTTACTTCCGCAGCGCTACTTCGCGAAAACCCGCTCGTTGCGGGGGATCACTGTATAGCAATCTATTTTTGCAAGACCGGTATGGATTTCTCCTTACTCTAAATTCATTTAACCAACTTCCAAATTCTCACAATTTTTGCTAGATTCCAAATACTGAAATATGGCAAAGAAGCATATATGTAGTATTTAACTTATAATTAATCCAAAATTGTCATCAGAATAATAGGATAAGAGTAAACCATATGAGAAAATGCTCAACCCCTAAATTGTATCTCCATCAGTAGGAATACTAACTAATCTTTTTATTTGGGCATCTCGTAAAACAAAGCAAATTTTAAATGCACTACATTCATTTTAAGATTATAGGAAGTTAATTTTACATTTAATACAACTCTTCATTTATAGAACAGGGCATTTAAGCATGCATCCGAAAGATCATGTAAATAATACCAATTTCACCCATTTCCTTTAACTTCTTACAAAGAAGATTTAGGAGCATTTTTTCCAGCTCTTCTGACAACTGCAGTGTTAACAGATCCATATTTAAATAAATAACAAATACTTAAATTGCATATACTGTAATGGCAAGACATATTCTAAGGTATATCAAAACAAATACTGCAAAGGCTATAAACAGCTTCTTCCAAATCAGTGGATCAATGATGGATTCTAAATCCCATTGCTACCGGTTTGTGCTTGCGCACACTCTCAACACTCCTGCACATGCACATAAGTGTCCGGGGCGGGTAGGGCGGAGCTTCCTGCTGCCACCGCTACCAATTCAGTAGCAACCCACCGCTGGAGTGGATCCAAAATAATGACTATCCCAGGGATGTCAAACTCGTGTCATACGGCGGCATCACATGACATATCGGGACTTTCCCCCTCCTTCGCTAAACTGAGCATGGAGGTGGCCAGTGCATGACAGATCTGGCCTGTGGCCCAGGAGTTTGATAGCCCTGATTTATCCAATAGTAAATTGTTTTTAATTAAATTAAGATTATCCCATTGTGCAATTTTGTCACAGATAAAAGGAACCAATTATGGAAGAGAATATTTCTCCCTGAAGGTTGAACTGTGGAGTCTTTGGTGCTCTCTGAACCTGGCTGTTTTCTTGCAGATGTTTCATTACCAAACTAGGTAACATCATCAGTACTAGTAGGGAGTGGATTTGCTCTGATTTTGTATACTAGTAGCTTACCCTGTCAGTGTCGGTGGGACTGGTCTTGCGCTTCCTTCATTGAGCTTTTGTTTACTGTTTGAAGAATGGTTTCTTTCAAAAAATAAAGGCCATTGGAATTGGGCAGTTAATAAATTCAAATAAATAAATTTTTTAAAGAACATAAGAAGAGCCGTGCTGAATCAGGCCAAAGCCCATCGAGTTCAGCATTGTGTCGCACAGTGGCGCACCAATTGTCCATGGGGATCTTGAGCAGAAAGAGAAGGCAAGACCCTCCCTTTCCCCTGACCCCCAACAAATGGTACTCAAGTGAATCCTGGCTGCCTCAGCAACATAGAGGCAGCACATGGACATCTATTTCAATGACCACCAATACACTTGGCATCCATGAATCTATCTAATCCTGCCTTGAAGTTATCAAGGCTGACAGGTGTCACAACCTCTTCTGGAAGTGAATTCCATAAACCAACGACCCTCTGGGTGAAGAAATATTTCCCTTGATTTGTCCTCATTTTCTTACCTATGAGCTTTAGGGAGTGCCCTCTTGTTCTAGTATTGTGTGATAGAGAAAATAATTTTTCTCTATCCACCTTTTCTATCCCATGCATGGATTTCTTAGGATGGTGTATCATGTTGCACACACAAAATCTTATTTATATCCTGGTTTAGCATTTTGGAAACGTAAGGCCTATATTTTGACATAAGATAGTTTCATTTACTAAAAAAGAAAACTTGACCTAAACAACATAGAATTCTACTTACAGAAGAGACAATACTGTTACTGAGAAATGCTTAGATCAAAGTAATAAAAATAGAAAATTATACAGTATTACAAGGGTTTTTTTTACACAAGTTTAGAAAAACAAGCAATCCAACATATGGAAAGGTACTTAAGAAATAAAAAACAAACAAGCAAGCAAGAGAGTGTGAACTGAACTGTTGTTTTCCACTGTGGATTCTTTAATGCTATCAATCCAGCAGAGCCAGTAGGAAAGGATGATAAAGGTTGTAATCCACCATCTGTGGGAATTCTAGATTTTTCTCCTGTTTTAAAATCAAATCCAAAATTCTGTGCTAATATCAAGGTTTTTTATGATTTCCACTCATTGTAATCCTGACTGTAATCTGGCTCTTAGAACCTCTACATGAATGCAAAACCTCTGAAATAAGCAAATCTTTTACATAATAGATAGGAATAGGAATTCTTACTTACCGAGCTCCATTTTAAAACTACTCATGGGACAACTACAGAACTATTAGCAGAATACAATCCCATTGTCATATTGTCCATTGTCATCTTGTCAAACAAGGTAACAAAAGGCCCTGCAGATAGCATACCTTTGATTACAGATTTTTATCCCCATTCATTAACTCTTAGAAAGATGAATAATTTTAAAGGAATAATTTATTAGGATTAGTTTATTAGAGAATGTACATTTTCTAAGTCGCCAATTACTCAAGTGAGCAACTATGGTGGCAATGGTTTAAAAAAGAAATCTAATGTCCTAGTTCCATCTTGCTTTGGTCGTTTGGCGCTGGTGGGCCTCTGTTCCCTTGATTTATTTTTCTCCTTCATTGGACTGGCAAGAGATTCAACTGATCTGAAGGAGTTAGACCCCGAGAAAGAATTCTGCAGCTCTACAGCAAAGTGGTAATCCGAGTGTTCAGTGAACTCCCACACTGCCACATTTTGGTTACATTTCTCACATAACAGGCAGACATCCATTGAGGAGGGATCAGCCAAACTCATAGCTCCTTCCTGCAAAAGTCCAGGAGCAGCCTCCACGTTTTCTTCTTTAAATGAATCAGGAAGAATTTTCAGTTCTGAAGACGATACATAACCTTCCCCAGTCAAAGTGGCGTCTTGCAAAGGTGGTTCCATCAACAGCTGTTTCTGCATCACGTTTGGGTTGCTTGCTTCCGTTAAGCCTTCTGAAACTTGGCTGCTGTTGTGAGAACCTTTGGTCTGAGTAGGTGATGGTACTATCACATCACTTACACCAGGAACAAAACACTCAGCGCTAGCCTGGGCTTGTTTTCGTTTTGCTGCCCTTTGGAAGAGCATTTCAATAGCATTAACTGCCTTCTTGCTGGTCTCCTTTTTGGGACTTTCAAGGAATTTTGCATTCATGCTTTCTTTAATGGCGGTGGTATGTTGAGTACGTTGGCTCTGATTGGTCAGGAAGGAAGTAATGTCCACAGACGATACTGTAGAGGCTTCCGAAAACTTGCTTACGCAGAGCTGGAGAAGTGTAACAGGAGGAGACCTAGTGATAGAAGCAAATTATCAAGCATTTCAAAAGAAAAAACACTCTCAAAGCTTAACTGGACTATAATTTTTTTCAGAAATTTGACTTCTCTAAATATGGAAGAATCTGTCCCAAGATTATTCTTTCTGTTTACTCTTTCTTCTAGTACTTCCTTTCAAGATTTTCCTTTCTTTAGTTCAAAAATAACTACCCAAGCGAAATACACTGCTGACTTCTAACTGATAATTTATTTATTTATTTATTAGATTTGTATGCCGCCCCTCTCCGAAGACTCGGGGCGGTTAACAACAATATAAAAAGACAATGTAAACAAATCTAATATTAAAAACAATCTAAAAAACCCCAATTTAAAGAAACACTCATACATACAAGCATACCATGTATAAATTCTATAAGCCTAGGGGGAAGGAAAATTTCAATTCCCCCATGCCTGACAACAGAGGTGGGTTTTAAGGAGCTTGCGAAAGGCAAGGAAGGTGGGGGCAACTCTGATATCTGGGGGGAGCTGGTTCCAGAGGGTCGGGGCCGCCACAGAGAAGGCTCTTCTCCTGGGTCCCGCCAAACGACATTGCTTAGTCGACGGGACCCGGAGAAGGCCAACTCTGTGGGACCTAACCGGTCGCTGGGATTCGTGCGGCAGAAGGCAGTCCCAGAGATATTCTGGTCCGATGCCATGAAGGGCTTTATAGGTCATAACCAACACTTTGAATTGTGACCGGAAATTGATCAGTAACCAATGCAGACTGCGGAGTGTTGGTGTAACTCCAAATTTTGCTCTGGAGTGTTGGAATACTCCAAATTTGGAGTGTTGCACTCCAAATTTTGCTCTGTCCCATTTTTAGTGCAAATTTTCCTTCCTGCACTATACCATTAGCTTTCTTTGCCAACTTCTTGCACAGAATCTTCTAATGTGCTTTGCTGAACAGCCAGTATATGTTTGGCAACCCTTATTTTTCAAATTAAAAATGTACCTACTGATCTCACTATATTTCATCTCCTCTTAACTGCATATAACAAAATTTAAGCAACAAGGATAGGAACCATTTTTCCCCTCCACAGTAGCTTCTTCCTAAATTCAAGAAGTAAAATTCTTACCATGTTGCTTGCTGGCCTGCTGTGTTACAGTTCTGGATTAGAGCAAAGGCATCTCTGCTAATTTTTTGAGCTTCATACAGGGATAAGGCACAGCAGCGTGTTGCATTGGTATGTTTACCACCCTGCATATGGATCCCAACAGTCAATTGTTTAGCTACCCGGTTGTTCTGTGGGAAAATAAATATATTAAATAAATGATGGAAATGGATCCATAAAAGACCATAACAAGAGATATTTAAGATACGAAGCCCCTGAAATTTTTCATCACTGAAGATGTAGCCAACAGAAAAGGGTTAAAACTTTATCCCTGTGGAAAAGCAGGCCTCAGACTACTACAGTTTGTGGCTGTTGCCCCTTCCCAACGCAGTCTTAGTTCTATTTTCTTTTCTTCCATTTGGGCCAAGAGGCAGTAGAATGCATCCATTCATGAATGGATTAATTGAATTAAGAAATAGACAATGAATTAAGAAACAGGAAACTCTGAGCTAGTGCAAAGAAATAAAGACTGTAGGAAAAAAATGACCTCAGCAGCCTTTTTAAATAATCATCTTTCTTTTCCCCCCAATCTTTTATTTTCTCCTTGCCCATCCCACTGAATTTTTCCCCACTATTTGCACCTAAGAGCAGACATCCATTTACTTATCACTAGATATTCTACTCAAGATCATGGTAGTCAATTCTGCAGCAAAATACTTGTGAAAAAGCCCTGAATTAAATAGTTCAAATCCCATCTAATAAAAAAACTGTTCTCCCATATATGTTTCAGCTCAATACACACATATATTGGTTAGATAACTTTATGCCTACCTGGTCTCTATCCTTATTCAATCTCTCTTCCAGCTCCAAGGCCAACTGCAAGAGCCAATACTGCACCTTCAGACAGCATTACAAGACAGTTATAATCGTAGGACTGTGGTTAATATGCTGCTAAATCAAATCAAAAGAATATCTTCCTTTTCTGAACTGTCAGATTCCTATAACTTCAAAATCAAAATCCATGTATACAAAGATTCGTAACAGCAATACAAAATCAGTATCACATAATCCAAGCAGCTGGAAAAGTACCAAAATACAAAGCAGAGTAACTTTCTACTTATGGTCCAAGAGATCTATAATCCAAATTATTTCAATATATGATAAGAGTTATAGGGTGTTCCCAGTGTTTGAACTGTCAAAGGAAGTTTTCCAACAGTCTCTTTACAGATTGTTGAAGATCTAAGTGCAAAGATTCCAAGGCTGCTAGTCTTATGCCCCTTCCTCCAACAGCAAATTATATTTACCTATGCACTACAATAGCAGAAGAGCTATTTGCTATTCTAAGTTGAGATTCTGCCTCTGCTTCTTTAGTATTAATCTGAATATGGGAAGATAATAAGTTACACTTCAATTAATGAGAAGGCAGTTGGTTGGCAGTTTGCATTTTTATATAGTTTGCACTAAAATTAAAGAGTATAATAAAGGGGCAGTTATATATTTAAACATGCCTGGGATAAACATATATCCATTGTAAGATAAAATACAGGAAATAGTATAAGGGCAGACTAGATGGACCATGAGATCTTTTTCTGCCGCCAGTCTTCTATGTTTCTATATATATATCTCACAGAGACCAATAAGATCACACAGGGTCAGCCTCCTTCAGGTTCCGTCGACTAAGCAATGAAAGTTGGCGGGGCCGAGGGGGATGGCCTTCTCTGTGGCTGCCCTGGCTCTATGGAACCACCCTACTACTGGCCTTCCGAAAGGCTACGAAGACCTGGCTTTGCCAAGACCTGAGGGCCATGAAATTGACATCTGCCGTGGCCAATTTATACTGAATGGTATGCATGTGTGTTGCCTGAATTGTTAGTTTTAGATTTATATTTGACTTCTTTTTATTGTACTGTATATTGTATTTTTTATATTGTAAACTGCCCTAATTCCTTCAGGGTTGGGTGGTTAATTAATTAATTTTAGGTTTCTGACTCAATAAGCATATAAAAAATTTGCCAAAATGTATTCCAATTGGCTCAACGCTAGCCAGCCCAAACCACATGCTATTCTTTCTGCACTTTTTTACCTGCTTCTGAGTAGCCAATGCTGTTTTTCCAGGGAAATTCTTACTGCAACCAATGGACTTTGGCAATTGCCTAGCTTTCACAGGCTCAAAGTCAATTCCTCTGCACAGTTCATATAACCAGGATCTGTAAATCATACATAGAATCACAAGTAAATAATACTTCTAAGTTGGCAAATAATCGTTGATTTATGTTGCTACTTGTTTAATTATCCAAAATATTTGGAAGTTGCATCAGTTTAAAATAAAGGATTCCAAAATGGATAACTGAACAAACATTAAGTGCTATTTATATATTTCCATTAAACCCACATTTTGCTCAGTAGATGTCAAAGTTCATCAACCAGGTGCAAAATAATGGTTCGAAAAAAGCAGATGAAGAATTAAGGAACAGGGAGTCTCTGACACAGGATTTTGTTTTAAGTATCCAAATAGATTATATGTATCTACATTTTTATATCCACAAATGTCCTGAATTACTGCTGCTATTGTTGAAACACTGGAAACCGTAAATTATTTTTTGTGGGGTACTACAAACCAAAAGTAACACTGGCCACCCATAGATCCATCTCTGCCTGTCTGTTTTATATTACTATAACATATTCCCATTTCATTTGTTGCATTTTAACAAACTCTACGCTGAGCTCAGTAAAGTAAAAACAGAAAACCAAATTAGATATCATGTAAAAAACATAAAAAGATGACTGCAAGAGATCAATACTTGTGGCTGAAGGGAAGCTGGGGATATAATTTAACACATTGCTGTATTAGCTGGAAAGCTATTAGAGGAAGATTTCAGTTGGCACTCATTCATTGAATACTGTATCCCATTTCTCGACCCAAACAGCATTTCGCACTGTATCAAATAGTCTTGTTTATTTGTTATCACATTTGGCTGATTTTTTTTTAAACTTGAAACCCCTCATTTCAAAATGAAACATATTTTACACAATACAAGTGGTACCTCAACATACAAGTCTAATTCGTTCCAGACCCGAGCTCATATGTCGATCAACTCGCATCTCGAACAAATGCCTTTAGACTTTGTTTTTCGGCCGAGATAACTGGAAGCAAGGAATTCTTGCGCCACCTAGTGGAAGCTTGGCTCGTATCCCGAATTTGAGCTCGGGTGTCGAACAGAAATTTTGCTCGCGTCTCGCCTCGTAACTTGGAATACTCGCATGTGGAGCAGCTCGTATCTAGAGGTACTACTGTACTGCGTTTGTTTCTCATTGTTTCCAAAATGTCTATTTCTCTCTTGGAATAAGTGAATAAGCAAAAGAAATCATTAGATCACACTGATTCAGATTCTCAGCAGAACTAGCCTACTTTCTACACACTCCGTTCCAAGTTAAGTACTGAAGATCCCAGGGCTGAAATGCTTCCAGTTTGTTCGTGCCTGTTGGTCGTCGGAGAGCCAGTCACAAAGGGAGTTTGAGGCTCCGCCCACCTACCTGGACACTGCCATTTGGGTTCTTTTACTCACTATGCATGTGCAAAGCATTCTGTGCATGTGCAGAGGGTAAAAGAACCCAAATGGTTCTTTCTGGGCATCCGGGCGAAGCCTCACACTCCCTTCATGACAGGGTCTCCGACAACTGACAGGCAGGAGTATTTCACCCCTGGAACAGCCTACACTAGTGATGGCAAACCTTTTTTCCCTCGGGGGCTGAAAGAGTGTGTGTATGTTGTTATTATTATTATTTATTAGACTTGTATGCGCCCTCTCCGCAAGTGCCCACACTCATAATTCATTGCCTGGGAAGGGCAAAAACAGCTTCCCCTACCCCCCGGAGGCCCTCTGGAGGCCGGAAATGGCCTGTTTCTCAACTTCTGGTGGGCCCAGTAGGCTCTTGTTTCTCCCTTCCCAGGCTCCAAAGGCTTCCCTGGAGCCGAGGGAGGGTAAAAACGTCCTCCCCCATCCCCCTGGAGGCTCTCCGGAAGCCAAAAATGCCCTCCCAGAGCCTCTGTGCAAGCCAAAAATCAGCTAGCCAGCACACACATGCATGTTGGAGCTGAGCTAGGGCAACAGCTCACGTGCCAGCAGATAATAATAATAATAATAATAATAATAATAATAATAATAATAATAATAATTGTTTGGCAGGACCCAGGGAAGAGTCTTCTCTGTGGCAGCCCCGGCCCTCTGGAACCAACTCCCCCCAGAGATTAGAATTGCCCCCACCCTCCTTGCCTTTTGTAAGCTCCTTAAAACCCACCTCTGCCGTCAGGCATGGGGGAACTGAGATATTCTTTCCCCCTAGGCTGCTACAATTTATGCATGGTATGTTTGTATGTATGATTGGTTTTATAATAAGGGTTTTTAGCTGTTTTAATATTGGATTGTCGCATGTTGTTTTTACCACTGTTGTTAGCCGCCCCGAGTCTACAGAGAGGGGCGGCATACAAATCAAATCAAATCAAATCAAATCAAATCAAATCAAATCAAAAATTAGATTTGTATGCTGCCCCTCTCTGAAGAAATGGCTCTGCATGCCACCTGTGGCACCCGTGCCATAGGTTCGCCATCATTGGCCTATACTGTATAAGCACAAAAAGAAAACACATTGAATCCAAAATTCAAAAAAAGTGACTTGCCCAGTCTTCTCCCCAAAATTTGTTTGAAGCTGTGATTCACTGAACTGGATCAGATCTCCCATATATTGCACTCCGAGACATTCAGTAATAGAAGCACCTAGTTTCCCTCCAAGGTTGCGACTAGGGGAAGAAAAAAAAACCCCAGTTGGATGGAGAAAGAAAAAATACTAAATCCAGGTACTAATCCGCAAAAGTATTCAGGTAATCACCCAAAGAAGGAAAGAGTGCAGGATTTGTGCTATTCGACAAACGGCTAAAGCATGTTGATAGAAATAGTAATGAATATAGCTTCCGCCTATACTAGTAGGAATCAAGCACAAATATGCCCAAGTAGTAACATGCAGGAGAAAAGGAGAACTTTGAAATTCATGGCTACATCCTCAGTTTTACGTACATGTTGCCGATTGGCATCTTGCTAAAGAGCTGAGGAACAGCCCCCTGTGATACCAGAGTCTGTCGATTTGGTTTGTTGAGGCCACAGGCCAGTTTTGCTAATACCTGAAATGAACCAAACGAACCTAGTTTAGCAACAGTGGCTTTTCAATTTCCTACATTCAAGTTTTAGAATTAAAAAAAAAATCAAAATATAGGACAGGGTGCAAATACAACTACTCAAAAGTATATAAAGATATAATCACTATACTGTGGAATTTCAAGGACACATTTAACTTACTTAACTTTCCGGTCACAATTCAAAGTGTTAGTTATGACCTATAAAGCCCTTCATGGCACCGGATCAGAATATCTCCGGGACCGCCTTCTGCCGCACGAATCCCAGCGACCAGTTAGGTCCCACAGAGTTGGCCTTCTCCAGGTCCCGTCAACTAAACAATGTTGGTTGGCGGGACCCAGGGGAAGAGCCTTCTCTGTGGCGGCCCCAACCCTCTGGGACCAACTCCCCCCAGATATCAGAGTTGCTCCCACCATCCTTGCCTTTCGTAAGCTCCTTAAAATCCACCTCTGTCGTCAGGCATGGGGGAATTGAGACTTTCCCTCCCCCTAGGCTTATAAAATTTATGCATGGTATGTTAGTATGTATGATTGGTTTCTAAATTGGGGTTTTAAATTAACTTAAACTTAAATATTATGTTTGTTTACATTGTATTATTATTGCTGTTAGCCGCCCCAAGTCTGCGGACAGGGGCGGCATACAAATCTGATTAATAAATAAATAATAAATAAATTAACTAATATATCGGGTCCAAAAATATAAATTTTCATATATTTTGCCTCATTTTTATTCTCATCTATTATTTGCATTTAGTTCATCCTGGGGCCAAAACACCCAAAAGAATTGTATTCATTCTTAATGCCAGGATGTATAAAATTACAAAAACTTTTGAAGCAAACTTAGATAGAATGATATGTTCACAGCAGTGTAGAATTGTAAAGAATAATGCTTTTGCTTCAACTTGAGCGTCTTGCGTTTTGGTCCAAAATAGAATTGTTCCATTTTGTAGGTGCTTATTCGAGTTTGTACCAAAAGCCTTTGAAGCGTTAAGTGGATTAGGAAGAAAAGAGATGAGACAACTTGTGCCAGTTCCCTCCTCTTCTTGTTATGTAGGTGGTTTACATATTATTTATTTATTTATTTATTTATTTATTTATTTATTTACTTACTTACTTACTTACTTACTTACTTACTTACTTACTTATTGGAGTTTTATGCTGCTTCTCTCTGAGGATTCGGGACGGCTTACCACATATAACGGAACAATATATAACATCCTAAATCCAATTAATTTAAATTTATAATCTAAATACCCCAAAACCATAAAAAGACAGTCATTCCCATTCAGTCAACTTACTCTCAACACATTTGTCGGCCAGGGGGCTAGAATTTAGAGGCCCCAAGCCTGGTGGCATAGATGAGCCTTAAGATTCTTGTGGAAGGTGAAGAGGGTAGGGGCAGTATGAATCTCCGGGGGAAGTTGATTCCAGAGGGCCGGGACCCCCAGAGAAGGCTCTTCCCCTAGGCCCCACCAAACGACATTGACTAGTTGATGGGACCTGGAGAAGGCCGACTCTGTGGGACCTCACCAGCTGCTGGGACTCATGCGGCAGAAGTCCTGCAAGTATTCTTTGAATTGTGTCTGGAAACTAATTGGCGGCCAATGCAGTCTGCAGAGCGCTGGAAAGGTACGTGCATGTCTGGGCAGGCCCACGACTGCTCCTGGGGCTGCGTTCTGCACAATTTGCAGTTTCCAAACGCTCTTCAAAGGTAGCCCCATGTAGAGAGCATTGCAGTAGTCAAACCTTGAGGTGATAAGGGCATGAGTGACTGTGAGTAGAGACTCCCTGTCCAAATAGGCCCACAACTGGTGCACCAGGCGAACCTGGGCAAACGCCCCCCTTGCCACAGCCAAAAGGTGGTGTTCTAAAGTCAGTTGTGGGTCAAGGAGGATACCCAAGTTGTTGGCCCTCTCTGAGAGGGTCAAATTATGGTACTCGTATTAGCTTACCTTTGGCCTGCAGGTGCTGTTGTTAAATGGCAAGTTAATAAATAAGTTCTCCCTCCCCCTTGTTCTGACCAATGATGAAAAGGTTGACCTGGAGTATAACTGAGACCTAGGTCTCTCTCTCATTAAGTTGTTTGCATTTGTTGTTTGCACAACAACAACAAAATAATTCTTCACCCCATACTAAGGTATAGAATCAAAATCACGTAAAGTATTAGTACCATTTCATAAAGCCTTCATAAGGCCATACCTGGAATACTGCATCCAGTTTTGGTCATCACATTACAAAAAAGATGTTGACTGAAGATACTATGAAATTTGGGGAAAATTTTATGATTGGGTAACAAAAAGAAAAAAGATAAAAATTAAATTAAAATAGCCTAATACATAGAAAAAAGATTGATGGTGACCAAATACAAAATTCTGATAACCTTTAACAGACTGGACATCTTCTTCAATCTAAACTGACCTTAGATAAAGTGTAGAGCAGAAAAAATACCGAAAAACCGCGGCCACCATACGCCGCATAATGTTAATTAAAGAAATCCAGAACTGTTAGAAACAGTTCAAGGGTGGGTTCGGGCAAAGGAAGAGACAGAAGGTAAAAACCATTTAGACAGAAGGTTTAAAATTTACTTTTACGTATTGATATATTAAGTTTGCCTTGTTAAAATGATAAAGTTTACTTCTCCAGAACATTTATATGGGACAAGCATAATAATTGTATAACTAATACTATACGTCGATATAACGATGTAAACTATGATGTACCTGCTCTTCTTTCTTTTTATTTTTGTAATATAATAAAAACTATTTTAAAAGGGGGGAAAAAAAAGATGTTGAGATTTCAGGGGAATGCAAAGGAGAGCAACTAAGATAATTAAAAACCTGGAGATGAAAACACATCAAGAAGAGTTGCAGGATTTGGGTTTAGCTAGTCTAGAGAAAAGAAGGACTACGGTGGACATGATAGAAGGGGGTTGGACTAGAAAATCTTAAAGGTCCCTTTCAGCTCTATTCCATTTGATTGAAACAGCATCCCCTCGGTATTATCCAACAGAACTTTCCTGTCTTCTTTCTCGCTTTTATTATTTCCTGCATTCCTTTTTTGTCATAGACCAATCAAGAGTTATAAGATATGGAGTAGTGGTGAGTTAATTAAACCTTAGAAAACGAGCAGCAATACCTTATTGTGAGAAATTCCAACAGAACATTGAAATCCAGTGACAGATTCCACAGCAGCCCTCATTTCTTCCATGATAGCTGCCCCTACTGTCATCTGCAGTTCTGGATTGCTGGGATCTTCAAAGGGCAATGACTGCAGCCACTGGCTCACACCACGTTGCCTTATCTCCTCTAAAAAAAGAACACAAACTGATTCCAAGCATCTTGCTAGACTCTTAACCACCATTATTATTATTATTATTATTATTATTATTATTATTATTATTTATTAGATTTGTATGCCGCCCCTCTCCGAAGACTTATAACCATATTCATTAATGAACCACATACCAATATACCAATACACTGTTTTTAGCATCTTAATATCATTCACTTTATAATGCCATGGTACAGTAAAAATATCTAACCTAACCACACAATGCATTTGTGTGACTAGAGCATGTGAGACCCATTCAGAGCAGACCAAATGGCCTAAAGGTTCACTGAGGAAGATTTCAGTTTACATAATACGTTAAAAAAATACCATTATAAAAGTTTGAAGGATATGTATCAGAGGATGGTTCCTTAAAAAAATGGATGTAGGGAACGTTCGAAAGTTGGACCAAACAAAGCTTTCTGGAATATATACATATGTAAAAGTCCTAGAGAGTCAGCACACAGAATGACACATTTTGTGTTGGTATTCTATTTTGATTTTTCTGGAATTCAGTCAGTGAGCTAAATTTTTAAGTCAAAAAAGCATCTTTATATCTCAGAGGACCTCTCATGGACTATGAATGCTAATATGCTTGTGAAGAAGGCACAAAAGAGGCTGTACTTCCTGAGAATGCTCAGGAAGATAAATTTATCTCAGCATCTACTGTTGTCCTACTATTGCAGCACCATTGAGAGTATCTTGACATACAGCGTACTAGCTTGGTATGGGAGCAGCTCTGTAGTGAACAAAAAAGCTCTACAGAGAATTATTAAAACTGCCCAGAACATCATTGGGCTCCAGCTACCTGCCCTGGATGACATCTTCACATCTCGCTGTTCTAGGAAGGTGCATACCATTCTCAAAGACTCTTCTCATTCTGCTTACAATCTCTTTGAACTGTTGCCTTCCGGCAGAAGATACAGAACAACTACAACTCGGATTACACGTTTCCTGAATAGTTTTTATCCCAGAGCTATGCTCGCACTTAACAACGAACTAAAGGGTCACCATCAGTGAACTATTGGACAATATTACTCGGTTTGTCATGTAGATGGTTGAGTGGTTCAGGGTGGGGAATTTGTAGTGGGTGGGACATTTTATTCTATTTTTTATTCTATTTTTAAATTTACCTATTCTGATTTTATGTATGGTGGGACTGGTCTCTGGGTGTCACACGACTTTCGTTGCCAATGACAATTCATTGTTTTGACAATGACAATAAATTTATTATTATTATTATTATCTTTTAGTTCCAAAAGTAAACAAGAAATGTTGGAAACCAGTCTTTGTTCCTTATATTTTAGTTCAGATAAAAAGAATAAGTAACACTGAAAGTTTTTCCAGCTTCAATGTGACAATCTCAACTCATCCCTAATAGCAATATCATAGATCAAGTGAATGAAGTTGGAGGAGACAATCCAATCTGCTTGCAAATGCTATTCAATTCCCCAGGAATCATAACTGGACAGAAATGGGGTCCCTCTCTCTCTGTGTCTTTCTCTCTCTCTCTCTCTCCATCTACCCACTCCCATACACTACCTTTATTGTCCATATTTTCTTCTTCCTCAAGGCTGTTTGGGAATCCTTGAATATATGTAGTTCCCAGTTGCTCTACTGAAATAGGTTGACCCTTCATCTTCTTCAGCCTTTCCTGTATAGCTTGTGTTAAATCCAGATAAGCTTCGTCGATGCTGGCACGTTCAATCACAGCAAAACGTGACATCACTTCCATCACCTCTATGCTGGCTTCTCTATATCTAGACGAAGACACCAAGTAAATCTTGATATTTCTGTTTATCCTGCCCTTTCCATCTCAACAATCTGATAAAAATCTGGCCCGTCAAAGTGATGGGTCGGTATTATTTTTCATAATGTAGACTTTGACAACTTACATGAAAACCCCTTCATCGTCTTTTTTGTTTGTTTTTGTATAGCTTCAGAAACTCTGAAATTATACATCAAAATTCAGCAACATTCATGGTAATCATAGTTCTCTGATTTTAGTAAAAATTAGTAAAATGAATAGAAAATGAGGACAACATAGCAAAGAAGATTACTATTTAATAACTCACACACTAACGTCAGCAAGATTGGTGTTCGCACAAACTTGGAAACAAGAAAAGATACCAAATGAAGCGATAGTGATTAAGAAAATGTTAGACTGTGCTAAATTAAGTAAATTAACATATGAATTACAGAATAAACAAAATAAGGACTACTATAGAGTTTGGGGGAAACTATATAATTGGATAGAAAACAAAGAAGAAATTGAACTAATATTTAAGGGAAAGAAATGAATTAACAAAAAAAATTGTAAAGTATTAATCATTAAGTAAATTCAAATGAATTTGTATATATATAGGTATGTTTATATGTCTTGTTTTGTTTGTTTGTATTACAATCAAAATAAAAAAAAATTTAAAAGAAAGAAAATGAGATATGTAAAGCTTCGGGCTTTAAGTACTTTTAAAAAATAAGGTAAAACCATGTCCGATTCCCCACACAAACAGATACATGCAGAAATGCCTTTAATTCATTCCTAGTTCTATTACATCACTGTCTTACATACTGTTACTGTACGATTATATTTTTAAAAGAAGAATAGACTGAACATACTGCATCCAGTTTTTAAGAGGCAGCATAATGTATTTCTTTAAACTTTTTGGAAAGCAAATATAAGTTCCAAAAGCAGAAAATACACCAAAAAAGCAGCCGAACTGAGCCATTTTTTGTTCTACCATTGGTATTTGGCCCCAACAAGATTAGCGAAAATATATCCAAGTATAAATCCAAGCTGCTGGAAATGTAAAAAAGAACAAGGCACCTTCTTTCATATGGGGTGGTTATGTCCTGAAGTGAGGAAATTCTGGCTAAAAATACATAATTGGTTACAACAAATAACAGATACAATAATATAATTTACTCCGGAGCTTTGCCTACTTGGAATATTTAAAAATCAATACAGAAAAAACGTCAAATATCTGACTCTGCATATTACATCAGCTGTAAGACTTGCATTTGCACAATGTTGGAAGAATCCTCACGCACCCATTGAAAGTTTAATAATTAAGAAGATCTATGATCATGCAAAAATGGACAAATTAACTGTAGAAGTAAAAGGACAAAAAGACAGAATACTATGAAATATGAGAAAACTGATATCAATGTATTGACGGTAGAAAACAAAAAAAGGGGGAAATGAAAAAGACATAGAATATTGAAAATATTGAAATTAATGTATTGTACAAATAGGAAATCAATGTAAATAAGTAGGTGTAGAATTGCTTAATGATACATTGTAACTTGTGGGAAAACTTTGAAAATTAATAAAGTTTTTTTTTTAAAAAAAAAATGTTTATTTCAGATCGTTTCACACTCACCCAAAGAGGGAAAGGAACAAGGGAAACTGTAAAAAGCTACCAATCCCAGGTTTACCTGGTGAGATCTGCTTTGCCACGCGCCTCTGGCACTCTAGCCAACTCGAGATCTGGGCACAGCTTCTTGGCATCAGCAGCCCACATGTTTCTTTTAACTCCAAAAGCACGTGCTTCATAGCTCACAGCAATTATCCTGAATTCCATAAAGGGGAAATATATTAGACATTACACGAAGGACAAAATGATCACTTTCCCCCAGTTTAGGCCTTAGACAGGAGAGCTTTCACATGTTTCACAATATCACCTACGCATGGAATACTTCTCAGGATTTGCTTCAAGTGTAGAAAATTCACTCATTTTGTGGGAAAATTCATTCCTAAAGATTTGTAGAAGGCTATGAATCTGTGACAATTGACAGCTACTGAATCACTGCAGGTGATAGGGTTCTCCTCCCCATCCACCACGCCAGATTAAAATACATATTTTGGGCAAGGCTGAGCAAAAAGTATCCTATGCAAAGATTCTAGTGTTCAATATATAAAACACAAACGGACCAGACAAATTTTAGAGAGAGACCTGATATTTAAATGAGAACACTACTGAAGCTGGTCTAGAAATAAAAATATGTATACATGAAACATTCATTTTCTCCCGTTACCGTTTAGGAATACATTACTTAATCTAGGTATGTATAGATAGAATAGAATTTTATTGACCAAGTGTGATTGGACACACAAGGAATTTGTCTTGGTGCACATGCTCTCAGAATACATCAAAGAAAAAGATACATTTGTCAAGAATCATGTGGTACAACACTTAATGATTGTCACAGGGGTCAAATAAGCAATGAAAAAACAATCAATATTAATAAAAATCTTAGGTTACAAGTAGCAGCTTGTTAACAGAAGGAAGACTTTAGTGTGTGTGTGTGTGGGGGGGTCCTTGAAATGGATTTTTGACTCCTGGAGACTACCTGCCTGTGGCTAGCTCCTGCAGTTTTCACAAATTTCATACCCCCCCTTCCTTGGGCTGAGAGTGACAGGCGTCAAGGTCACCCAGTTGGCTTGTACCATCATCACATTCAAATTGAAGGAAAAATCTCCTGCATGAGCAGGGGTTGGACTGGATGACCTCCAAGGTCCCTTCCAACTCTGTTACTGTGAATTGTTAATTGTGTCTCGCCAAAGTTCCAGATTCTTTATTGTTCTTTTAACAATGCCAGAAGACACGCTTGTTTGTTTTCTGAAACAAGTCAAGACACGCTCATTTATTTTCTGAACCGAGTCATTCATTATTCCTTCGCCCCGATTAACACAAAGGTAGGCAAAGTTGGCTCTTCTTTGACTTACGGATTTCAACTCCTAGCATTCCTGAGCCAATCATGCTAGCTCAGGAATTTTGGGAGTTAAAACTTTTCCTACTAGGGATAACAAGGGACAGGTATGAGAAAAATACCACCTATCTAATGCTACAAATCTTGACCACTGCAAGACTCGCCTATGCTCAATATTGGAAGAACAGGAATGTAACCACAGAAAAAGAAGTTGTACACAAAATACTAATGTACGCAGAGATGGACACACTTGATTTGAAAGAAAACAAATGAGACTGAATATTATTAAACTTGGAATAAATTATACCACTGGTATAATTAAAATTAAGGAAACCCTATGGAGAAGTAAAATATATGTGTCAGTGTGCATGTATGTGTGTGTGTGTGTGTGTGTTTGTGTATGTTAGCTTGCATGAAGTTAACAACAGCCTGATGATGGTGAATGTGATTTCACCGAAACGTCGCATAGACACTCAAAATATTACACGGGGTAAAACCCGAACTCAGAACAATCTACATACATATACCCGTGAAAATCTAGGGAATTTAAGTGCGTATTTGTTAATTGTTAATTGCTTTTTGTTGTTGTCTTTTTTATGTTTTATTTATTTATTTTATTTATTTATTTTGTCCAATACACAATGAGGGTTTTAGTGGATATATATATGTGTGTGTGTGTGTGTGTGTGTGTGTGTTTCCGTAGATTTTCACGGGTATATGTATGTAGATTGTTCTGAGTTTGGGTTTTGCCCTGTGTAATTACACAGGGCAAAACCCGAACTCAGAACAATCTACATACACACACACACACACACACAGTAAAATACATGAAGGTTATAGAGGAGATACTCATAGTAAAATATATTTAAGAATGAATAGAAAAGAAGATATAGTAATAGAATATATCAGTGAAAGAATAGAAGAGATATAGGAATAGAAGAAAGGTATAGGAGATATAGGTGAGCAATAGGGCAGGGGACGGAAGGCACTCTAGTGCACTTGTGCACTTGTGTTTTATCAATAAATTTTGTTTAAAAAAGGGAATTCTGGCAGTTGAAATCCACATGTCATAGAAGAGCCAACTTTGCCTTTGCCTGATTTAACATGTCATTTCGTTGCCAGTCTACATAAAGGAGAGTAGCTTCCTACCCGCCGCCTTTCCACGTCTTATACTGCACCACGACACACGGCTTTCCGTGCAGGCGAGGATCCAGCCGTCGCTCCACCTGGATGTAGAAACAGTCCATATCCGCCAAAGCCACCACTCGCTCCTGCCCCCGAACCATCGCGATCCGCTGACGGCCACCGAAAACAACCGAAGCCAAAAGTAGAAGAGGATGCAGAAGAATCCGAGACAAACTCCCTGTCTTGAGTTAGGTTCCCGCCATCGGAAAGGATTAAAGGAGGAGAAAAAACCCACCTCCTTCTACGGTTTCTAACTTCCGCCCAAAACTCAAGGCACTTTGGGAAATGTAGTTTTAAGAGGAAACATACCATAAAAAGTAATTTCCTTCGAATATAGCTCAACTCCCCGTGTTTATTATGGATAGGAAGCATGTTTTTCCGAGTATGAAAACGATTTGCCTTTGTCTTTTATTTTATTTGTTTGTTTGTTTGTTTGTTTGCTTGTCAAACATGTAGGATAGTTGTAGTACTTCACCTTCAACAACAACGCAAGAGCATGTAATAGATACAAACTAAATGTAAATCGCTCTAAACTTGACTGCAGAAAACATGACTTCAGCAACAGAGTGATCAATGCCTGGAACTCGCTACCTGACTCTGTTGTTTCTTCCCCTAACCCCAAGATTTTCAACTTTAAATTATCTACTGTTGACCTCTCCCCTTTTCTAAGAGGTGTGTAAGGGGGGTGCATAAGCGCACTATTGTGCCTACCATCCCTGTCCTTCTGTCCTTTTATCCTTTTTATCACCTCTTTATACTTTGTTATGTTAATACAAACTATAATTCTATACTTATATGACAAAATAAATAAAAAAATAAAATAAGTATACTGTACTATATACTATACAGTATATACATGTATAGGATAGCAGTAGTATAGTAGTAATTTTAGTATCCTCCTTTGGAGTTTTTCTTTTTTCTTTTCAATTGCAACTAAATGTCTATGGAGATTATCAATCTTCCAGGTCATGGTTGTCCCTAAAGTGCTTTTTTCAAAGGCAACTGGATTTTGTTTTTTCTGCAAAACGCAAAACATCTTCAAAGAAAGAAACACACAAAGTCCAAAAGCACTTTTAGAATTCCCACGTAGTGTATAGAAGAGAAAAGCTGTGGTGGTCTATGTTGGCAAAAAAACCAGAAGAGCTTGCTAACATCTTTTCTGATCAACCCTTTTCTGATCAACTCTATTAAAAAGCATAAGCTTTCATGATCTGCAGCTCTCATCAGCATAATGGGTATTAGACTGGTTTTATAATTGGGGTTCAAAAGTGTATATATATATTACATGTTGTGAGCCGCTCTGAATCTCCGGAGAAGGGCACCATATAAGTATAATCAATCATCATATTCAGGCTGGTGCTTCTGTCCTTGTTCTAGAACAAGACACAACACCCTTGTTCGCCCTAGAACAAGAACAAAAGCACCAGCCTGAAGATGACGAGTGGGACCTCGTCGAAACATTGCCAGAAATCTCTAAATCCTACACGGCATCGAAAATCTGTGGTCTAGCCTTGGGTCACTAAATGCTTGAAGCACAACCAAAAGCTAATACAATTTCATAAAATGCTTTAGTCAGAAAGGAAAGGGTACAAAACTTGACAGGATTTCTTGCCCCGCTAGCCTAAGACGTTTAAGAAACTTGACTATTATTTATTTTATTTTATTTCTATGCCGCCCAACTCCCTAGGGACTCAGGGCGGTTCACAACAAAAAATAAACATGGATTAATCAGGAAACAATCAATATTAATAAAAATCTTAACAAGTTACAGTCATACTTATGACTGTATGACTGTAACTTGTAGCTTGCATCCTTAAGATTTTTATTAATACTATTTCCTGATTGCTTATTTGACCCCATAACAATCATTAAGTGTTGTACTTCATGATACTTGACAAATGTACTGTATACTGTATTTTCTTTTATGTACACTGAGAGCATATGCACCAAAGACAAATTTCTTGTGTGTCCAATCACACTTGGGCAATAAAGAATTATATTCTATTCTGTTCTGTTCTATTCTAAACATTTCAATTTAAAATATTTATTTATTTATTTATTTATATAATTGTTTGTTTATTATTAATGCCTATAGGTCTGTATATTATAAAATATTTATTATTCATGGTTATTAATCATGCTTAATTATGACGTGATTATTACTCCATCCAGCCCCCATTTGCCTATGAAACTTAAAAACTGAGACTCAGCCCCCGTCAAGCTTAGATCCATTTAAAAAATAACAACTGAAAATCGTTCCACCAATATGAATATACTTCTGAATATTCTCTGTCGCAGGTCAGCCTTTGTGGAATGACTTTCTTTGAAAAAGAGAAAGTCGAATGTTGGATGCGAGGAGAGGAGAGGAGAGGAAACGCGAAAGAACCGAAGTTCCTCGAAGGAAAAAACTATGCATTCTAAGATTTCTTAACTCTATAACGCGTACCATAGAGGTGGATTCCCCACCTTATCCGGCCGCCGTTCTAGAAGAGATCAGGCGATCTCCTGCGCCTGCGCGCTGGGGCTTTTCTGTCCGTTGGACCCGGCACGCCGTTTGTTTCTTGGCTCTCCCCTCCACACCCCGGTGCTTGGTTGCCGTGGACAACGGTTCCTCTCCCGTTTCTCCCCCGCCCCCGCCCCCTGGAAGTTCTTGCTTCCAAGCAGAATGTCGTGGGACCCCGTGAACACGCTCTGCGAGCAACTGGTGAAGGCGGTGACGGCGATGATGGACCCGGCCTCCACGCAGCGCTACCGTCTGGAGGCCCTCAAGGTATCGTGGCGGCAACGGTTACGGGGCGGGAACGCCCCCTCCAGCATGCAAGGCAGGCGAGCAGACCGAATAAAGTGGGAGGGAACCGAATAAAGTGGGAGGGAAACGCATGGCCGCCGCCGCCCGTGTCCCGCTGCCGTTTACTGTTAACTCGCCTGGCGGTCTTTAGAGCAATTAGTTCGGGGTGGAGAACGTGAGAATTCGCTCGCCCCATCGGCTTTATTGATGCCTCGACGCCCCTTGGACAGGGGTAGGCAAAGTTGGCTCTTCTATGACATGTGGACTTCAACTCCCAGAATTCTTCAGCTAGCATGATTGGCTCAGGGATTCTGGGAGTTGAAGTCCACAAAGTCATACCGTAGAAGAGCCAACTTTGCCTAACTCTGCCCTGGGCAACGCACCCCCCCCCCCTATCCCTTCTTCATGGAGTCGCTTGTTCTGAGATTTAAGTACAGGTGTAGCCCTCAAATCTACGACCAGAACCCAAAATTCATGTAGCAAAGTTAAACATTTGGTTTAAGGAAGTCTTTGCTTCGTTTTACAATTTAATCTTTAACAGGATTTATATGCTGCCCAACTCCACTGGACTCTGGGCGTCTAACAACATTTAAAATACAGTGGTACCTCTACCTAAGAACCGATCTACTTACGAACTTTTCTAGATAAGAGCCAGATGTTCAAGATTTTTTTGTCTCTTCTCAAGAACCATTTTCCACTTACAAACCCAAGCCTCTGAAACTGTAACCGCAAAAGGCAGGGAGAAGCCTCTGTGGGGCCTCTCTAGGAATCTCCTGCGAGGAAACAGGGCCTCCACCCTCCCTGTGGTTTCCCCAACTGCACACATTATTTGCTTTTACATTGATTCCTATGGGAAAAATTACTTCTTCTTACAAACTTTTCTACTTAAGAACCTGGTCACGGAACGAATTAAGTTCATAATTAGAGGTACCACTGTAGTATAAAAAGTTACAATATCAAAAATATCAGAAATGAAAAAATAGAAACAAATAATAACCCTAAAATAGCATACATACTACTCAGTCATTCATGGTCCCAGGTCCACCGGGAGAGCCAGGTCTTAATGGCTTTTTGGAAGGCCAGAAGGGTAGGGACAGTGGCTCCTCTCCGAAGGAAGTTGATTTCAAAGGGTCGGAGCTGCCACAGAGAAGGCCCTTCCCTAGGATCCGGCCGACCGACATTGTTTGGCAGATGGGATCCGGAGAAAGCCAGGTACCCAGACGCAATTCATAGTTTGTCAACCAGCATTTGTTTTGCCCCAATTGTTAAGTGAATCGATGGCGTTGTTAAATGAGTAAATCCGACTTCCGCATTTGACTCCTCCGGTTGGAAAAGTCGCAAAAAGGGGAATCACGTGTCTCCTAGACTCGACGCTTGTCATAATTACACATCCTCTGAATTTGAATTGTGACCGTGGGGATGCTGCAAGGGTTGTAAGTGTGAAAAACGATAGTTAGTTCCTTTTTTTTCAGGAATGTTGTAAACTTTGAACAGTCGTTGAATGAACTGTTGTAAGTGGAGGATTACCTGGATTATTTTAAATCATTCTTACCACAGTAGTCCTCGATTTAATGATCATTAATGACTTAATAATCACAAACTGAACCCAAAATGTCTGCTGTTAAGTGAGACCTTTGTTGAGTGAGTTTTGACTTTTCTTGCTACAGTTATTAAATGAATCACTGATATAAACTGGTATAAATTAGTAACCCAATTGTTAAGTGAATATGGCTTCTCTGTTGACGTTGTTTGTTAGAAGTTTGCAAAAGGGGATCACATTGGGATGTAGCAATGGTCATTAGTGTGAACCAGTTGCCGAGCAATTGAATTTTGATCACATCAGTGGGACACTGCAGAAGTCCTAAGTGTGAAGAAAGGGAGTCATAAGTGTGAAGAAAGGGTCATAAATCACTTTTTTCAGTGCCACTGTAACTTTGAATGGTCACTAAATGAACTCTTGTAAATTGAGGACTATCTGTGTATTGTTTTGAAAACATGGAAAACAGCCTAATTATGTAAGGTTGACTGCCGGTTGAGCAGGCCAGATAGCTGCCTGTATGCGGTGGTATTCTGTGCCGTTTTTCTCTGACTCCCCGATATGGTGCTTTGACTTGATCTGCTGGCTGTGAAAGCATCAAGACAACATGTAGCAAATATGAAAGTTTTCAAGAAAGGACTAACAAAAATAGTAGTATGCCAGCCATGAGGAGGGGATATTGACATTCCACATGGAAGCAATGTTTTTAATCGTCTCACTGATCATTCATAAAATAGGTGCTCATGTTTGTGTTTGCAAGAAGTTTTTATCAAGCAGGTAGATTTAAAACTTAGGAAGACAAGGGGAAGGGAATAATATGGATGATATCAAAGCATGTATTGGAGCGTGTAATGAAGACAGTATAATCTTCAAAATATGTGCTATAGAAACTTGAGCTTCATAGAAGAAATCAACCATAACTATATAGTTATAAAGAAAGTTTGGGACAAATTAATTTCAGTTAAAATATTGTAAACATTGTAAATAGAAAAAGTTAGCAATAAGCGAAAAGTTGGTGACAAATAGTATCTATGTAACCCAGAAATCATCAGGGAAACAATCCAATAATTAAGAGGGGAAAGGTAATCCATTTGGATTCACAAATCAGAAAATTGAAAGGCAAACCAATCTTGCTATTAATACAGTGGAACCCCGACATAAGAGCTGCTCTACTTAAGAGCAACTCGAGATAAGAGCTGGGAGGGGAGAGATATTTTTGTTCTACTTACAAGCCCAAATTCGAGATACAAGCGCCAAGGAGCTGTCTCCTGAAGCCAAACGCTAACTTCCGCGTTCGGCTTCAGGAGACAGCTGCGAAGCGGCGCGCGTGTTTTAAAAGGTTGCAGCCGGCCTGGGGGGCTCGGGGGGGTGCTTGCAGCTTTCTTTCTTGCTCTTTTTCTTTCTCTCTTTTACCTTCCCTTCCTCTATTTCTTCTTTTCTTTCTCCTTCCCACCTTCTTCCCTCCCTCCCTCCCTTCACTCATTCCTCTCTTACTCTCCCCTTTCATAAGTTTCCTTGCTTCCTTCCTCTGTTCCTGTCCCTTCCCCCTTTCTTTCTTTCTTTCTTTCTTTCTTTCTTTCTTTCTTGCTTTCTTTCTTGCTCTTTTTCTTTCTCTCTTTTACCTTCCCTTCCTCTATTTTTTCTTTTCTTTCTCCTTCCCACCTTCTTCCCTCCCTCCCTCCCTTCACTCATTCCTCTCTTACTCTCCCCTTTCATAAGTTTCCTTGCTTCCTTCCTCTGTTCCTGTCCCTTCCCTCTTTCCTTCCTTCCTTCCCACCCTCCGTCCATTCATTCACCCATTCCTCTCTTGATCGCTTAAAGCCGGTCCCTGGTGCAAAAAGGGTTGGGGACCTCTGTCCTACAGGATTGGGTGGCAGAGAAGTTGAACATATGTAAATTTAAAAGTTTAAGAAAGTTTACAAGTTAAGTGAAAGAAACTTCATTATTCATTTATATGTACATGTACATTTCTTCATTAAAAACATGTCTTTCTGCATAATTTAGACTAACTTTGTGAGTTTTTTGAGGGCTGGAACCAATTAAAATTATTTACATTAATTCCTATGGGGAAAAGTCGTTCGAGATAAGAGCTGCTCGACTTAAGAGCCCAGGTCCAGAACGAATTAAACTCGTATCTCAAGGTACCACTGTATCCTGAAAGTTCTGTTCATAAATGTGATACACATCACTTTTAGCACGCTATATAGTGCCATACCCTAATTTACATAAAAAGTAGCTTGTTTCCCATATTTTCAAAACAATATAGTGGGAATGATTTAAAATAATACTTAATCTCATAATTTGATTGGCTTTTTCATAATTACCTTGGTGGATTACATTTAAATTACATTTAAGTGCTTAAAATAAATTCTTATTCCTTTTCAGTTCTGTGAAGAATTTAAAGAAAAAAGTCCAGTTTGTGTTTCTTGTGGACTGAAATTAGCAGAAAAATCCCAGACTGCTATTGTCAGGCATTTTGGTCTTCAGATCTTGGAGCATGTGGTGAAGTAAGAATTTTTAGTTCCATCAAGTAGTGTAATATTGCAATTTTCCACAAGTTTTTAGATTGATTTAATTAAGAAATTAGATTTGCATCAGTCTTAATATAATATAGCAATAGATGCAATTATATTATAATATCATTGTAATAGTTATAGTGCATATGTAGTTTATAACAAAGATGAACTGGTGACAGTTCATAGAAGGAATTGATATTCAGCATTTTGAATAGCTTGCATGCACTTGCTATAGGACACAATTTCAACCTCTCTCTCTAATACTTTCAACCTCTCTCTCTAATACTTACCCACCCTCCAGAGTGCTTTTTGCACCTTTTCTCTCTTATCTTACCATGTTATAAAAGTATACTTATTATTAACCAGAATAACATAGCTTTGATGTCTGTTTTGGGGAATTAGATTTCGATGGAATACTATGAGTCGGTTTGAGAAAGTCTTTTTGAAGAACAGCGTCATGACTCTAATATCCAATGTAAGTCACACTTCTTGAACTTAAGCTGCTAAATTTTATTTTAGTGGTACAATATTTTTCACAAAAATAAGATGTTAGTGTTTAAATCATTCTTTAGTTATAGACTTCATAATTTATTTCCTAGCCAAAAGTGCTGTTGTATTTATATCTATTGTGATGAAAAGCTGCACTAGTCAGCTATTAAAGGAACTGCACATTTTATTATAGTGTAATACTCAAAAGTAAGGAATAAAGCTTGTCCCTACAATTGTTTAGATAGGTAGTAAAGCAAACAATTAAGTATGAGATTTACATTTGTTTGGATATAAATTGCCACATTTAATACAGAAATAATCAAAATATTGTTTTTATAGTTGTCCTATTTTATAAAGTATTCCTGACTCTTCCAAACTTAATAGTGTAGTATTCTGTTCTTGATTTAATTTAAAAGTTCTTTAAAAATTTATACTATATTTCTAAAGATGGGCCTGTGAATATTTAATATTATAGTAGTCCTACCTTCCATCTTGTAATCTTTCAGTTTTTGATTAACAGGGTACCCAGAACATTTTAGAAGAAGAAAGTCACATTAAGGATGTTCTCTCTCGTATTGTGGTAGAGATGATCAAACGTGAATGGCCACAGCACTGGCCTGATATGCTGAAAGAACTGGACACTCTATCTGAAGAAGGGGTAGGGCTTCTTACAGTGATATTATTATATCCTTTTTGGACTTGATTATGTGGGACAGATTGGCCACTTAACAGGGCATGAGTCAGGTGTGAAATGCTACTGGTTCAGGTGGACTTGTAGCGATGGCCACCCATGGTTTTCCAAACCACAAGCGATGACTGGCTGGCCATGATCCTGTATCTGTCTGCCACTTGCTCACCCTGTTAGCAGATGTCCCGGCACTGCACATGTGGTAAGACACAGGTCCGCACCAGAAGAGGGCTGTGGGAGATGTAGTGTGCATGTGCAGCAGCCCCAGGACATCCACTTGCCGTTTCCCGCCTTTTGGGCCTGATTGCTTTTGCGGGGCCTTTGGGTGACTGCGGCTGCTCTCAAACTCAGCCCCGTAGCAGCAGTAGCAGCAGAAGGTAAGGCGATGCTGGTGGCGGGGGAGGAAGACCCGCTCCGCCTCGGGTCCTGAAGAGTAGGGTGCTCTTGCCTGGACTCTCTATCATCCCAAAACTGCACTGTGCTGGGGAATTTTCCTGCACAGCTGCGGTGGAGGCAGAGCCTCCCAGCAATGCTTTGAGCGTGGGTGTTTGAGCAAATGGCGTCAGTGCTGCTTCTGGAGGACAGGTGGATATCTCCCTGCCAGGCAGGAAGGGTGGGCAGTGAGAGCAGTGGCCCCTTCCAAGTGCATGCCTGGCCCTCTCTCCTCACCGCATGGGGAGCTGCCTCCTATCCAGCCACCAGCAGCTTCCATGCCACACTTGTAGTTGCATGGCCGGTCGGATTAACAGGTGTGCTGGGGATGCCTTGCTTGCTGCTTCCATGCATTGTCCCTGGGCAGTGGCCGTCCACGCCCCCCTCCCTGCCTAGCAGGAGGAGGAGGCAGGCAAGATGGGAGGCAGAGGGACGGGCAAGTCTTGGCTTCGTCGCTGAGCATGTGGGGTGCCCATCCTGGCTCTTGGGCTGCTTCCAGCTGCCGCACAAAGTTTGATGTGTCAGCAGAGGAAGTGGCTCAGCACTGCAGCCCTTTCTGCTCGCCTGCTCGGTGCACTGAAGCCCAGAGCCTCAACAGATAAACTGCTGCTGCCGCCTCGCAGCATGGTTCCAGGATGGTGGAGACCTTCCATGGCCTCTTCCAAGCAATCTCTCCCACCGCTGCTGGTTCTCTCAAGCAAGCTCTCCGCCATCTTGAAACTAGGCCGGCCTAGAAAACTCCCCCGTGTGGGGTGCAGTTCCAGGATGGCATAGAGCCCAGGCAAACTCTGCCCCCGCTGCTGCCAGGTACGTCCTTGCAGGAGAACTACAAAACTACAAAAACCATCCTCAAGGAAGGAAGGATTCACCAGCTTCTCATATATGGGGATGAATTTGGAGCAAGGAGGCTCCAGAAAGATCCCCACCCCACCTTCTTTTCTCTCCCTGAAAAAAAACTCAAAGGTTTCTGCAAATCCGGGGAGCACTTCATTTCAATTCTCCTGCTTCTGTTTAACCCAGCAGACGGTGGAAAGTGGGGAACCTTCCACATCCCCACTTTTATTTGCCCAAATGTAATTCTCTTTCGAAAGCTATTGATTTGAGGGTTGCAGAGGTACGGCACAATGCAGACTCTGTATTCAAGCAAGCGAGTCTTCGGAGAGGGGCGGCATACAAATCTAAGTAATAAATAAAAATAAATAATAAATACATTATTCCAGCCTTTTTAATATTGCATGTTGCTTTTTGATGGTTTTTTTGGGGGGTGAGTGAAAAAACAGCGATCCGTGTCTTTTTTCTGCCAGATTTGAACCTGTATGTGTTGCAAAAAACTTCTTGAAAATAGATGATGAATGGATAGGTGGGTGGATGGGTGGGTGGGTGGGTGTGTGGGTGGGGTTGATGGATGGATGGATGTTACAGAGAGAGAGATGATGATATAGATATAGAGATATAGATATTGATAGATGATAGATGTATAAAGAAAGAAGAAGAGAAAGGAAGGAAGGAAGGAAAGACTTATGACCACAGTTGAACCCAACATTTTGATTGCTAAGCAAGAGTGTTGTTAATGCAGTTCACTGCATTTTACAAATTGGCCACGCCCACCCAATTACCTGAGCACCAAACATGCCCACCAGACCTCAAGCCACACCCACAAAATAAGCCACATCCACAGAACCGGTAGGGAAATTTTTCACATTTCACCCCTGGCATGAGTATAATTTCATGATTTTCGGTGTAGTCATATCAAACAAATTTGTAAAAGCAAAATATAATGAAAAATGTAGCTCTCGTGTGAGAACATCAACCTTGTAAAATTTATATCCCATTTTTAATATTATTTTTTGTTATCCTTTAATAATGATGTTCAGTATTATAGGTTGGTAGTGTTGGGAATGGCATGGAGGCTTCATTCCTGTTTTAGGAGATAGGGTAATTTTATTTGAATTCATCTCATCGGACTATGTGCACGATCCTTTAGCATAATCCAGTGACCTTCTGAAAAATTAAACATTTTTCCCATGACAATGGGAGTTGTTTCCTTAGTTTGTTTTGTTTTTCGCTCTAGGAAACCCAGACAGAGTTAGTGATGTTCATACTTTTGCGCCTGGCAGAGGACGTGGTTACTTTCCAGACATTGCCAGCTCAAAGACGACGGGATATCCAGCAAACTCTTTCCCAAAATATGGAGAAAATTTTTAGTTTCATGCTAAATACATTACAGCAAAGTGTTAATAAATACAGATGTGCGGTAAGAGCCTACCATTGGTTAATAAGAGTTACATAGTCTCACATTTCAGGAATGGCAAAAATATGACATCACTGATAATGGTTTAATTGTGATGTGAAGAAGAGTAAAAAGAAATTGATCTTTATGTCAGAAAGCATCATCTAGCCTTTGAAGAGTTAAATTGATTTATAATGACTCAAGAATTATTTAAAAATCCATGTTTTCATGTGTAGCTTATTGCTTTTATTTTACCTTTTAAAATAAGTTCTGCAATAAACCAGTAAATGTTGAAAATTGGACCTTACAAAAGGATGAACTAGCCTTAATTCTTGGCATGTTTAGAATGAGGAAGTTTTCTTTGTTTATCATTTATGGATTACTGACAGCAATTTTATCATTTTGTAGAAGAACAATGTGTGTAATTTGATTATTTATGCAGTCCTACCACATGTTGGCTTTATGGAACTCTTTCATTGCACTGTGTTTATCTTGCCAATTGTTATCCTCATATATTACTGCATTATTAATGTAAAATGAGCAAAATAACATTTACAGAACTGCAGATTTTGACAGAATTGCTCTTCAAACCTCAGGACTGAAGATATTTACTCTTGTTGACATTTGTCCATCTCGTTTAAGTATGCATTTGATTGCTAAGATTGGAAATACAGTTTTGTAAATATCATGTGATTGTCTCCTATAAAAAGAGAATTAGGAGGTAACCATTGAGAAACCAAATTATGTTTCAGTAAATCATTCACTTTTTTTTCCTTTTCAGAAAATTGATGCAGCTCAAGTATCAATAGTAAGTGAATGCAGGATTAAGAAATACAAACATTTCTCATGGTCATGATGCTTAGGATATGGTCATTCTTTTCCAAACATCTGTTACCATTAATGCTAATGTTCTTTTTCATTATTTTATTGCTTAACTCTCCTCTTGATCAATTCCTGTTACATATGATTGAATGTAAGGCACAATGTTCATCAGAATTCATGAGTTTGCTTGGGCACTGCTCCCACTGTATTTCTCCATATAGATCAGAATAGACTATTTTTGGTAGCCATGGCCACAATACTTTGGAGAAATACTGAAGGTTGCAAAGAGAGTCATGGACCATACATGTAGATGTGATAGAATATGAGAAGATCATTTTAATGGTGATTTGCCTGTTGTTGTGTTTTTAATAGTAATTTGCCTATTTTAGGATTTAAAGTTAATGTTTCCCATAGTCCCCATTTCAGAAAGGCAGAAAACTCATCAAGTTGGCCAGACTGATTTTCAGCATCTAAAGGAAATAATATTTTCAGATTGACTGAGTGCTACTTTCACAGGAGCAGAAATATTGACATAAGGAAAATGCATTTAATATTTCCACTCTGTTTTAGCGATAGGATTAAGACTGTTAAATTAGATGATATGTTAATAGATGGGTGGTTCTATAGACTCTTAAATTGCTATTTTTTTTCTTCTAGGCACAAGCAAATTGTCGAGTAGGAATTGCAACACTCAATACTTTGGCTGGTTATATTGACTGGGTGGCTATGAATCATATCACAGCAGATAACTGCAAGCTACTGGAGATGCTCTGCTTGCTTTTGAATGAGCCAGAGCTTCAAATAGAAGCAGCAGAATGCCTCTTGATCGCAGTCAGCAGAAAGGTGAATTTTTATTTTCTGTCTTCTTCACAAACATGTTTTGGGAATACACTACACTACAAGATTGTCAAGTGGAGGGTTGTAAAAGTCCTTTCTTATCTATTATGAATGTCGTCCTATTTGATATTTTGGACTATCCCTCTGACAGCTAGTGTAGAAGCTAGTCATTGAGAATTTCTCCAAAATGATTACCAATGTCCTGTTTCCAAACTTTGAGTGCTGGACTAGTCTTACTATTTCAATTTAATTTGTTGTTATGTATTGATGGAACTGTTACTCTTATTTGAAATAAAGAAAAGAATGAATATTAAATATTTAAAACAATATGTTCTGTTTTGAGCTATCATTGCGAGAAGAAAACATTCAATGTTATACGTAATGCTAGCCAATAAATTTCCTGTGGATAATATTGTTTCCGAATAACGTGATGGAAATGTTTATATATTTTAGGGAAAACTGGAGGACCGCAAGCCCTTAATGGTTTTGTTTGGGGATGTTGCTATGCACTATATTCTCTCTGCTGCCCAGTAAGTACTATTCTCTGCAATTGTAAATGTATGAAAGATTATGTGCCATCTAGTAATTGTTGAATCATAGTGAT
The DNA here is from genome assembly GCF_031021105.1 of Erythrolamprus reginae. Lineage (NCBI taxonomy): Eukaryota > Metazoa > Chordata > Lepidosauria > Squamata > Dipsadidae > Erythrolamprus > Erythrolamprus reginae. Next base: position 347,081,848 of record NC_091950.1, on the reverse strand, counting down.
TTTCTCAATGATGATCTGTCCATAACTTGGGGTTTGAAGTCTTCCAACAATAGTGGGGTGAAATTTCAAATTACACACCAGTAAAATTCATTTTGTGGGGAGGCATAGAAACTAAGTAGGGTTGGTCTGACTATTATTGGAAGGGAATATCAGAAAAATAGAATAGATTGGGAAGTCAAAAATATCCTGACCTAGAACAATATAATGGCAAATCACTGTTGTCAAGAAAATTGTATGAATGTATCAATGAACTCATGAGGTGTCAGTTTGGAATTTTACATATTTACACTTTTTAAAGAGTGTTATCTCGTGTAAATGGTTCTTAATTATGTGATAGATCCTACATAACACTTGCTTTTTTCTTTAATTTTCAGGACTGCGGATGGTGAAGGTTTGGTAGAAAAGCAATATGTTTTCTTGAAGAGACTTTGCCAAGTGCTATGTTCTTTGGGCAGCCAGCTGTGTATGTTAGTGGTGAGTGATAATAACAAAAGTTATCTCCTTTTCCTTACCAATCAGCCTGGTTTTCAAAAGATAATTGCTTTTTTTGCTTAGCTTGGGTAATGATGTGGACCGGATGTCGGCAACCCGTGGCTCCCGAGTCGCATTCGGCTCTTTCGCCCTTTTCCTGCAGCTCCCTGTTGCACCACCAGTAGTTAAATTTTTCAGCAGTTCTGGCTGATCTCACAACTGGCTGGTATTGCCCCTCCCCTCTCAGTTACTACTCGCCTCAACTGAGAAGAGAAGAGACTCGCCTCACTTGAGAAGAGAAGGTCCACCCCCTTCGTCTTGTTGCTAGGATCACATTGTGGCTCCGCATTGAATTGGGTCCTGGGAGGAGGGGATTCATCTCTCCCATCAGCTAAATTTTGCTGAGCTGCACAAGGCGTTGTGAGACCACCTCATGGCCTGCCTGAACACCTCATGGCCTGCCTGCTGCTCTGCTTTAGGACGTCTCCCTGAGTGTCTGAGACATGCCCAGCACCAACAAAGGCTGGAAGTAGTTGCCCGCCATTTCCTGCTTCGGTCAATTGGCAGACCCAACCCAATGAGACCCCTGGATGAGATGCCTTAGAATCAAAATCAGAGGAGGGTGAGGTAGAGAAGAGAGAGACAGAGAGGGAGTGGGGAGAGAGAGAAACGTGGAGAGGGGGAGAGGGAGGGCAGGGCAGAGAGTGATATAGAGGGAAAGAGAGCGAGGGGGAGAGGGAAGGAGGAAGATACATAGAAGAGAAGGGAGGGAGTGGGAGTGGGAGGGAGAGAGATACATAGAGAGGAGAATAGAGAGATACAGAGATGGGGAGAGAGATAGGTAAAGAGGGGAGGAGGAGAGATACATGGAGAAAGGGAGAGAGATGAGGGGGAGAGGAGGAATTTTGGGGAGAAACATGGAGAGAGGGAGGGAGAGATACAAATGGAGAAAGATGCGGTAGAGACAGATAGACACAGAGATAGAGAGGGGGAGGGGAGAAATACAAAGGGAGGGAGGAGATAGATACAAAGAAGGGGGAGGGGAAAAGATGATAGACACAAAGAGGGGGAGAGGGAGGGGAAGAGATATATGAAGGGAGAGGGAGAGATAGAGAGTGAAGCAGGGGAGAGACAGATAGATACTGAGAGAGGAAGGAGAGATACATGGAGGGAGAGGGAAATACAGAGTGGGGAAGGGGAGAGAGAGATATACAGAGAGAGGGAAACATCACTTGACTTCATTTTAGATATCAAAAGACTCCCAGTGTTTTTTAACAACCAGTTCTCTGCCCTAATGACCGGCTGGGTAGGCGTGTCTAGGTCATATGACTGGATGAGAGTGATGAGTTGGCCACACCCACCCAGGTTTTGTGGCTCCCGGTGTTTTCTATGGGAAATGGGTCCAAATGGCTCTTTGAGTATTTAACAATTGCAGACCTCTGGTGTGGACAATTGGAAGCCACTTGATAACTGCCAATTTTTTATTTTTATTTTTTGCATATTCTCAGCCTCCTAAGTATGTGACAATCCTAGCACTTCTGGGAATTCCAGTTTTAATGTATCTTCCCCTGCCTTGAAATTTTGTTCTCTACTTTAAATATAAAGGAAGTGAGCAAAAAGGAAATGTTACTCTTAATTGTATGGTTGAACATTCCAGACATGGGTCTCCAGTCCACAGAAAGTTTCAGCTCTTCTGCTGTTAACAAACAATTTGGTTTCAGAAAAAAGGTATCCTGTAACCTGCAACTTTAAAAGAATAGACTCAATTTACATAGACTTCTGTAAAGCCTTTGAGTCAGTAGTACACAACAAACTTCTTCTGAAGCTCAAATCCTATGGCATTTCATCATCCCCTTCATGATTGGATTGCATTCTTGTCAAACAGACAACAAGTGGTTAAAATAGGGAGTGCCCTATCAAATCCTGCACCTATCAACAGTGGTATCCCTCAAGGCAGTATTCTAGGACCAACACTATTCATACTTTATATAAATGACCTCTGTGATCATATTACAAGCAACTGCATCCCCTTATATAGAGCGCTGGTGAGACCACATTTGGAGTACTGTGTTCAGTTCTGGAGACCTCACCTACAAAAAGATATTGACAAAATTGAACGGGTCCAAAGACGGGCTACAAGAATGGTGGAAGGTCTGAAGTATAAAACGTATCAGGAAAGACTTAATGAACTCAATCTGTATAGTCTGGAAGACAGAAGGAAAAGGGGGGACATGATCGAAACATTTAAATATGTTAAAGGGTTAAATAGGGTTCAGGAGGGAAGTGTTTTTAACAGGAAAGTGAACACAAGAACAAGGGGACACAATCTGAAGTTAGTTGGGGGAAAGATCAAAGGCAACATGAGAAAGTATTATTTTACTGAAAGAGTAGTAGATCCTTGGAACAAACTTCCAGCAGACGTGGTTGGTAAATCCACAGTAACCGAATTTAAACATGCCTGGGATAAACATATATCCATTGTATGATAAAATACAGGAAATAGTAAAAGGGCAGACTAGATGGACCATGGGGTCTTTTTCTGCCGTCAGTCTTCTATGTTTCTATGTTTCTATGCATCCTCTTTGCTTAATTATTTGTTAAATTATTTAATACCACTGAGAATACTGCGACCCTTCAAAAAGATGTTGACCATGTATCAGAATGGTCAAACAACTGGCAACTTCAAATCTCAACCAATAAATGCTTGTCTTACACATCAGCAAAAAGAATCAGAACACAAAATACAAACTTGGAGGTCACAACCTTATAGATGACTCTCACTCTGTCAAGGACCTATCTAATGACCTAAGTGCTAGAGCTCAAGGTAACAATATTGCCAAAAAGGCACTAAGAGTTATTAATCTAATCCTGCATAGCTTCCTCTCTGGCAATATTAAACTACTAACCAGAGCATACAAAACATTTGCTAGACCAATTCTTGAATACAGCTCACCTGTCTGGAATCTGCACTGCATATCAGATATCAATACAATCGAGAGAGTCCAAAAATATTTCACGAAAAGAGTTCTCTGCTCGCAACAGAATACCTTATTCTACCAGACTTGAAATTTTGGGCTTTGATAGCCTAGAACTTTGTCACCTTCGATCTGACCTAAGTCTAGTTCACAAAATCATTTACCACAACGTCCTATCTATCAATGATTTCTTCAGTTTCAACCACAACAATACACGTGCACACAATCGATTCAAACTGAATGTAAACCGCTCCAAACTCGACTACAGAAAATACGACTTCAGCTACAGAGTAATCAATGCCTGGAATGCACTACAGTGATCCCCCGGTTATTGCGTCCCCGACCATTGCGAACGGGCTACATCGCGATTTTTCAACCCGGAAGTAAAAACACCATCTGCGCATGTGCGCCCTTTTTTCCTATGGCCACGCATGCGTAGATGGTGTTCCCCGCCGGGCAGATCAGCTGCTGGGCGGCTTCCCTGGGTCTTTCCCCTCTTGCTGGCGGGAGGGCGAGAAGCCCCCCCCCAGCACCCGCTCGCCCTCCGTTCACCCGCCCTTCGCCCGGCCACCCGCCATTTGCTCGCTGCTCGCCCGGCCACCCGGGTTCGTTTGGCTTCGGGACTCAGTTGGGAAGCGGCACGGGTGTTTTAAAAGGTCTCCGCCGGCATGGGGGGCTTCTTAGCACCCCCCCAAACCCGGGTTGGGGATTTGGGGGGGGGTAGGAAGCCCCCCATGCCGGCGGAGACCTTTTAAAACACCCGTGCCGCTTCCCAGCTGAGTCCTCAAGCCAAGCGCAGAAGTTAGCCTTGAATCCCTTTGAATCCCGCCGCTTCTGCTGGATACGGGCGATGGGGGGGCGAGCTGCCACAGCCCCTGGCTTCCGCGCCGCTCGTCCCCCCCACCGCCCGTATCCAGCAGAAGCTGCTGGATTCAAAGTGCTGGGGTGGGGGGCTGTCGGGACACCCCCCACCCCAGCACTTTGAATCCCGCCGCTTCTGCTGGATACGGGCGATGGGGGGGCGAGCTGCCACAGCCCCTGGCTTCCGCGCCGCTCGTCCCACCCACCGCCCGTATCCAGCAGAAGCTGCTGGATTCAAAGTGCTGGGGTGGGGGGCTGTCGGGACACCCCCCACCCCAGCACTTTGAATCCCGCCGCTTCTGCTGGATACGGGCGATGGGGGGGCAAGCTGCCACAGCCCCTGGCTTCCGCGCCGCTCGTCCCACCCACCGCCCGTATCCAGCAGAAGCTGCTGGATTCAAAGTGCTGGGGTGGGGGGCTGTCGGGACACCCCCACCCCAGCACTTTGAATCCCGCCGCTTCTGCTGGATACGGGCGATGGGGGGGCGAGCTGCCACAGCCCCTGGCTTCCGCGCCGCTCGTCCCACCCACCGCCCGTATCCAGCAGAAGCTGCCGGATTCAAAGTGCTGGGGTGGGGGGCTGTCGGGACAAGCCGCGCACAAAGGCCGAGGCGAGGCTGAGCAGGAGGAGAAGCCAACCAGCGAGGCGGTGGGCTGGGAGCCGCAGGCGAAAGGAGCTCGGGCATCGGAGCGCGGCGCCAGGCATTGTTCTCCGGACCCCGCCCGCTCAGCCCCGCGTCGGCCCTTTCCCTCTCCAGGCTGCGGGCGGGGTCCGGAGAACAATGCCCGAGCTCCTTTCGCCTGCGGCTCCCAGCCCACCGCCTGTCTCCTGCTGCCCGGTTTAGCCAGGACACGAGCGGCGAAATGACTTGGAGGAATGTGAAGCTGAAACCGGCCGGTTTCAGCTTCACATTCCTCCAAGTCATTTCGCCGCTCGTGTCCTGGCTAAACCGGGCAGCAGGAGACAGGCTTTGAGTTTTTGGCTGCGGGGGGAGAAGTAGGACTTTCCTAACTCCCTCGCCCCGCAGGCAAAACTCAAAGCCTGTCTCCTGCTGCCCAGTTTAGCCAGGACACGAGCGGCGAAGTGACTTGGAGGAATGGGAAGTCCAAATCGGCCGGTTTCAGCTTCACATTCCTCCAAGTCATTTCGCACCCCCAACCCAACCCGGGTTTGGGGGGGTGCTAGCGAGCCCCCCATGTCGGCGGGGACGTTTTAAAACACCCGCACCGCCCCCAATCTTCGGCTCCTCGCTAGCGCTGCGGAAGTTAAAAACACCATCTGCACATGCGCAGATGGTGTTTTTACTTCCGCAGCGCTACTTCGCGAAATCCCGCTCGTTGCGGGGGGTCCTGGAACGGAACCCTCGCAACGAGCGGGGGATCACTGTACTTGACTCTGTGGTTTCGTCCCCAAACCCCAAAAACTTTAACTTTAGACTATTTACAGTTGACCTCATCTTATTTCTAAGAGGTCTGTAAGGGGGGTGCATAAGTACACCATAGTGCCTACCATCCCTGTCTTACTTTTTTATTGGTTAATTTACCTGTACCTATCTTGCTAATGTTTATATTTATACCAATACGTACTACCTTGTACATGCTTAACAAATAAGTAAACAAACAAATAATAGCATCCTTATCATCTAAATCATGTTAGGGTCTAAATTCACATTGCTTCTCTTCTTTTAATAGGGCCCAGATTCTGATGTAGAAATACCTGCCAACTTGGGAAAATACCTTGAGTCATTTCTAGCTTTCACAACCCATCCCAGTCAGGTAAGTAGATAGATCTGAAGTGAAATATTTTCCAGTACTTAAGTGTAAAGATTAGTCATATGTCGTATGTATTTGTGATGACCTTACAGATTACAAATATTTTTTTAAAGATTCATTATTCCTTTCTGAGATGAAGAAAGGCTTCTTAAGCCAAAGCCACCATACTCAAATACAGCTGCATTAGTCTGTTTATTTAACTTATAATATATTGGGCTTTTCTTTCTTTCTTTTCTGAAGCTCTAAAAAATGTTGCCGTATGTGATTGTCTGGTGCCTTACACTACTAGTATTCACCTTGTAATTGAAAGTGACTGTTTTAAATCATATTTTTTGTATTTGTTTTGGCAGATGTAAGAGAAATTATGTAGATTACATAGTTGTTCTATATTTATGATAGTAATCTCTCTAATAGATTCTTTAACTTTTTATTTTCCTAGTTCTTACGTTCTTCTACCCAGATCATGTGGGGTGTTCTTTTTCGGCACGAAGTCTTGTCGCGTGATCCTGTGTTGTTGGCTATTATCCCAAATTATCTGCAGGCATGCATGACTAATCTAGTGAAGGTATGTTAAGATTGTAATAAGATGTAAATATTAATCTTTGAAAAAAGAATAAGTTTTCAAACTGAGTCAGCTATTTTCTGAACCTCTTTCCTAGCAAACTCCTTCTAATATGACTGGGTGACAACGGAATCCTTTCCAGTCAGTAAAATATGTTCCATCTCCTTTAGTCTGTTTTAAGATAATTCTCCAGAGTCTTTATTTGACAATATGTGTGCATAATGTTTTTACCTCTCATCTCACCCTTCTCTTTTTTATAGCTGGGGTTTCCTTCAAAGACAGAATGTCCTAGTTGTGAATATTCTCGTTTTGATTTTGACAGTGACGAAGACTTCAATTGCTTCTTCAACTGTAAGTTGCTGTTCCAGCAAAACCCAACTAAAAGATTTTCAATATATTTTGATTTGAACAGCATTAATAGAATTTCATTCCTTCAGAGCAGAAAGCTATTGCAAAGTTCTGTTATGTTTTCTATTTAAATTTTCCTTAGAAAGTAGATATTTTCAAGAATATCTGAAAAAATGGGTGTTCCTGCAGTCAATCCAATTTTGTATTGCCTACGGGCTTTTGAATTCACCAGCAGCATGGAGTTTGCCAGAAACTGGGAGCAATCTATAAAGCCATTCAAACTTTACTTTTTCAGGATGAACACTTCAAACTTCAGATTTTATATCCAAGTTATTTACATGGATAATTCCCAGTTATGGTATCTGCAAGTCAGACTTTTATTGTTATTTCTCCTTGCCAGCTTTCCGTGCACAACAGGGAGACGTGATAAGGATGGCATGTCGGCTAGATCCTCACACTGGCTTCCAGTTGGCTGGCGAATGGCTGAAATACCAATTGTCCCTTCCTCTTGATACTGGAACGGCGAACTGTAAGTTTCTTTAATAGGAGGGGTAAATGCTCGTTATTCAACAATGAGCCGGGATGGCGCAGCAGGTAGAGTGCTGTACTGCAGGCCACTGAAGCTGACTTGTAGATCTGAAGGTCAGCGGTTCAAATCTCATCACCGGCTCAAGGTTGCCTCAGCCTTCCATCCTTCCGAGGTGGGAAAAATGAGGACCCGGATTGTGGGGGCAATAGCCTAGCTCTGTTAAAAAAGTGCTATTGCTAATATGTTGTAAGCCACCCTGAGTCTAAGGAGAAGGGCGGCATAAAAATTGAATAAATAAAATAAATAAATAATAACAATGGTGCATAACATGGTTTTGTTTGCTTTGCTCTAGCAGTTCTCTTAATTTTTCCAAGTTAGATTTTCCATTTAGATGGGGATACTTGAAACATGATGATCATTTAGATTTTGATTAAAATCCATACATTTCTCCAAAGCAACCATCACATCACAATTACTTTTTTATAGCAAAAGCAGCCTTCTAGGAAAACATGTTTTTATTGTAACTACATTCATTGTGACATTTTAAATTATTTTATTTTATTTATTTATTTATTTGACTTCTTTGCCACCCAATTGCTTAGGACTCAGGGCGACTTTAATGGCAATAAATTCTTATTAAAAGCAGAGTCTGATACTGTGAATGTTCTAAAGTTTTCTTAACTTTGTCTTCCTTGATAGCTAAAAGAGATAAAAGATCCTACTCCATTTTTTCTCCTTCCTTTGTGCATTGGGATGCTATGACCTTTTTCTTAGAAAGCATCGTTAGCCCGATGTTCCGAACCATGGATAAAGAAGTACGTGTCCACATTTTTGTCTTGTTTTGGTTATCCTTGACACAATGTGACTATGTTGCCTCTTGAGAAACATTCTGGGAAATACAAGCCTTCAGATCAGATTATATTTCAATTGATTGATTGATTGATTGGTTGATTGATTGATTGGATTTGTATGCCGCCCCTGTCCATGGACTCGGGGCAGCTCACAACATGTCAACAATAAAACAGTGTACAAAATACAATTGGATCCAATTAATTAAATAGTTAATCTAAAATATTATAAAAGTTAAATATCAAAAATCATTCACTCAATTACAAACCAAGCATACTAAACATTCAGTGTCCAGAGGCTGGAATCTAATGACTCCAAACCTGGCGGCATAAGTAAGTTTTCAAGTTTTTACAAAAGGCAAGGAGGTTTGGGGCAGTATGAATCTCCGAGGGGAGCTGATTCCAGAGGGCTGGGCCCCCCACAGAGAAGGCTCTTCCCCTAGGTCCCACGAAGCAACATTGTCTAGTTGACAGGACCTGGAGAAGGCCGACTGTAGGACCTAACCAGACGCTGGGATTCATGCGGCGGAAGGTGGTCCCATAGGTAATCTGGTCCAATGCCATGTAGGGCTTTATAGGTAATAACCAACACTTTGAATTGTGTTTGGAAACCAATTAGCAACCAATGCAGATTGCGGAATGCTGGAGAGACATGGCCAAACCTTGGAAGCCCAAGACTGCTCGCGCGGCTGCATTTTGCACAATTTGTAGTTTCCAGACATTTTTCAAAGATAGCCCCATGTAGTCGAACATCAAGGTGATAAGGGCATGAGTGACTGTGAGTAGAGACTCCCTGTCCAAGTAGGGCCACAACTGGTTCACCAGGTGAACCTGTGCAAATGCCCTCCTCGCCACAACCGAAAGATGATGGTCCAATGTCAGCTATGGATTGAGGAGGGCACCCAAGTTGCAGACTCTCTCTGAGGGGGTCAAAAATCCCCCCCAGGTGATGGACAGACAGATGGAGGTGACCTTGGGAGGCAGAACCCACAGCCACTCCATCTTGTCGGGATTGAGCTTGAGCCTGTTAACACCCTCCAGACACCAGCACATCACTTCTACTGCTTCACTGATTGGACACGGGGTGGAGAGGTATAGCTGAGTATCATCAGCATACTGATAGAAACTCACCCCTAAAATTATTTTCAAGTTTTCTGAAAATTATTTCCTGTAATATTTCAGTTGCTATAAGGTGAGCATAACAATAGTGCAATTCAGTGACCATGTGTGGCATACCAATATCTCTTTTTTTTGTGCCTCCCAGAGCCTCATTACATAGATATAGATATAGCCAAGAAATAAACTTTTGAAGAATTCTGGTTGCCTTAAATTTTAAGGCTTAAACCTTTAGAGCTGCTTAGAGCGCCTCCTCTACTTTCTATTAAAATTGTCCAGTTAGAATTAGTCAAACCTGTGAATTTTTTCTGACCAATAAATTCTGATATTTTATGAAGCAAAATTATACATGATCAGTGTCCATTTTCCTCCTATTTCAGAAAATCCCAGTTTCTCAAGGCATAGAACTGTTGCAACGTGTCCTTGCCTTTGAAACAAAAGACCCCCTGATTCTGTCCTGCATCCTTTCTAATGTCTCAGCGCTCTTTCCATTTGTTACGTACAGACCAGAATACCTGCCGGACGTTATTGTCAAGGTAAGTGTTTTCTACTATAGTCGGTAAACATTGGGTTTCTGGAATCTATTTCTTTGCTGTGCAGACTACACAAAGAGAAGGACACCCAACTCTGTGCCTGCTTGAACCTTGGCATCAGAAATGCAAGCATGTATGGAGTGTCTCCACCTCTCTCCATGGAAAGTCCCACAGATGCAGGGAGAGAAGGATTCCATGCCTGCTTTAATCTCAGTAGCTGAAATCCAAACATTCACAGAGTCTAAAATCTCCCACACAGGCACAGAGCGGGACTGTTTGCTGCAAGATCATTTAATAGCCATAACAGTGAGCGCTGAGATCATTGTCATTGAGTAAAGTAGTCAGTTGGGCATCTTACTTAGCAATTGCTTCAGTCACCAACCAAGGCCATGGTTCCAGTTATGGTTGTTAAACAAGGACTACCTGTATATCATTTGAGGTTAAAGCTGAGAATTTAACTCGCAGGTTGTAAAGAAGAAATAGGAAGAGTTAGCTCAACTTAGCTAACACTCTTCCAGGTGTTACTGAAAGATGCAAGTCAGTCACAGGGCACAAACTAAAATCCAGCAAACACAAGCCTCCCAACATCTGTGGCCTTATCCAAGTGCTCAAGGAAACAGGTTTTTAAAGGAAGCAGGGCTCAAATTGCATGGAGAGAGGGGAGGAATGTAACGTTAACTTATTATATGGGACTCAATTTCATTTTTGAGTATTCAGAACTTCAAATATACAATTTGTTGGGTAATAAAGAAGTAGCTGTTTTAATTCTAGACTTAGACCATGTTCCCTACGACACATTCATGTTTTTCAGCATTCTAGGATAGGGAAAGAGGGTTTTGAATATATACTGGAGAACTGAAGATGAAAGAATGCCTGTAGCCAATGTTGTAATTGACTGATTATTTTACCTGAGGCTCAACTCTAGGTGCTGGTTTTTAAATGGTAGAGTGTTCATATCATTTGATTTACAGTATGTGACTGAGTTTCCCAATGTGTTCCTGTGTCTCACCACAGCCACAGAAGGGACTTAGTATACTTAATGACATGAAATTGTTTAATAATTGCAACAGTTGGTGCTGGAATCGCAATCTTTTGAGTTCAGCTGAATTCATAACTGCAGATATTAATTCTACACTCAAGCGGGTAAGGGGGTCACAATAGATCATGTGGTAAGACGTTGAGCCAGCATTCCACTGAGGTGGGTAGCTCAGTGGCTCAATTCCCATGAGTGAATAAACAGCACAGTAACAGGAAAAAAGCCTTCCCTGATTACCTACTGGCATTCAGGTGTCCCACGGTTAAGATAACTCTGGCCAAAAAAATTTCCTTTCAGAGGCACAGCCAGCTACCTTGGTGATCCTTGGGTAACACGTGCCATATGCTAAATGAATAAAATATCTGCAGAGACTGCCTCCCCCCTCTCCTGATTTTTATTTGTGAATGAGGTAAAAGGTGCCTACTTAGGCAGAGAGCTTTTTCAGTGTAGCCTTGGAACTATGAAGCAATGCTGGGAAAGATTCACTGAAGTATATTATTCATTATTTCTGTGAATTTGCTTTTGGCGGGCAGGAGAAAAACATGCACACAATTTTGTAATACATCATCTTATCTAAAATAAAAAAGAGGAATAATTTAATTGGTAAATAATTTTAGGGGGCAGTATTTTACAAGTAACTCACCTAAAGAGAAAATACATTCCCATGAAAGTAACTTTTTGCTGTTATTCTCCTAGCTGTTTGCCTCTGTCACCTTTGAAGTTGAAGAAGAAAGCAAGGTAAGTTCACTTCATAAAGGTGAGGATGATGTTTCCTGATGAAACTGCAGAACAAGGTCATTTTGATTATATAAGCTCTCTTAGACCAGGACTGTCAAACTCCCAGCCCATGGGCTGGATGTGTCACTCTCTACCCATGGCCATGCCTGGTATAGCAAAGGAGAAAAAAGTCCCAAAACGTCACGTGATGCCACCCTGACGACGTGAGTTTGCTATCACTTCTTAGTCACTGTTGAGACTGTGAAATGAGAAGAGTACTTCAACGGCCAAGCTCTACATGGATTACTGTAGCCAGGGGGAAATGGGATTGAGCCTCTCTAAAGTTTTTATTTGCAAACCGCCCAGAGGCATGTATGTATAATGGGTGGTATAGAAAAAAAGGCATGATGTAAAAACAAAAAAATTGAGTAGCCATTTTTGCAGTAATACTAAACTTTAGAAACAAATTTCATTCACAGAATTTCCACTGCAAAGCAAGTTTTATACAATATATATTTTTATATTCAATATACAATTAAGTATCTTGGAAATATCAATATTTTCATAAAAGTAAACATAACGAGCTGTGTAGGTAGTTTTGAAATCTCAGACCCTAGCATGGTTTTCAGGGGAGGGGGAATGCCAGGTAATAGTTTTAAGAGCCTTTGCAAATCTCTGTCCCTTCTTATTAAGAACAAAAACAGAATTCACTGTAAAAAAATTCCCCAATAGCTCCCTCTGTCATGATCAGTGGTAAGTGTAAAAGTTTAAAGTTTAAAGTTCTGCCATTAGAGATTTTGGATAGAAACTAAGCTGTCTTAGTATTCCAAACAGGACAATTGTGCTAGAGTTCTACAGAAGTTTTAGAAAATTGCTTTGTTTTAAAGCTGTTTTCAATTATTCTACTTAATATCTTGAAAAATGTATTAAATGCTTAAGCTTTGTTTCCTAAAGAAAGTAGAAGACAAAGCTATTTTTAAATTTTACTTGTCTACCCAGGCACCAAGAACCCGTGCAGTAAAGAATGTGAGAAGACATGCTTGCTCCTCCATCATCAAGATCTGTCGGGATTACCCTCAACTTGTTCTGGTATTCAATTGCATTTTGTACAGTTTGAAACAGTTTTTCTAACTTAAGCTATTTGGGGGGTTAAGAATGCACATTTTTAGTCAATGGTTTTAGAGCTCACTAAGATGAGCTCTCTATTTGGAGTCTGTAGCAAAGCAAGTTTAAATAATAGATCTTTGTATGTTTCAGTAGAAAAAGATAATCATGATTGGTTTTTGACTTTCATTGGTGTCAGAAGTGAGAAACGGGCCAGCTTATGTTTCCAAGAATAGTTTGGTTGTTTTCATAGCAAACACATAGTTATGAATTATCTTAGATTAATGTGTGTATACAATATATCTATGAAAATGTGGATGGAGCTTTATAATAGCAGACTGCAGTTCTAGAGCCAAACCTTAAGAGAAATTCAAAGAAATTCTGATTTAGAGAAAGGCAATGTGAATGATAATAGGTGCATGGCTAGACACTAGAAATTAGTTGTTGGGAATCTATAATAAATTTCCTAGGCATGTTCTATCCTATGAACAATGTGCAATACTTTTTAAATACAGTGATCTCTCGGTTAGCGCGGGGGTTACGTTCCAAGACCTCCCGCGCTAACCGATTTCCGCGTTATATTGGATGCGGAAGTAAAACCACCATCTGCGCATGTGCGCCATTTTTTTCATTGCCGCACATGCGCAGATGGTGGAGTTTGCGTGTGGGCGGCGGGGAAGACCAAGGGAAGATTCCTTCAGCCGCCCAACAGCTGATCTGCTCCGCAGCGCGGAAGCAGCGAGGAGCCAAAGATGGGGTAAAGGCAAAGGGGAAACCCCATCTTCGGCTCCTCGCTGCTGCTGCGCTGCGGAGCGGATCAGGTGTTGGGCGGCTGAAGGAACCTTCCCTTGGTCTTCCCGCTTGCCGCTTGCCAGTCCACACACGCCCCCCTGGATGAGCCGGCCACAGGGGCGAGGGGTGGGGATGAAGGGGCAGGACTTCCCGGGCGGAAGGCATGCTCGGCTCTGCCGCTCCAGCCACTTTCGGCCGAGCCTCCCCGGCCAAGCAGCCAGGGAAGTCGAGCCAGGCGTGGCGGCGGCAGCGCTGCTTCTCCGGTCGCCCGGTCCTCTCCTGCCTCCTGCGCCGATGTTCCCCGCTGCGACGGAAGGCAGTCGCTTGGCTAGGGAGGCTCGGCCGAAAGGGGCTGGAGCGGCAGAGCCGAGCACGCCTTCCGCCTGGGAAGTCCTGCCCCTTCATCCCCACCCCTCGCCCCTGTGGTCGGCGGGGATGAAAGGGCAGGACTCCCTGGGTGGAAGGCGTGCTCGGCTCTGCCGCTCCAGCCGCTTTCGGCCGAGCCTCCCTAGCCAAGCGACTGCCTTCCGTCGCAGCGGGGAACATCGGCGCAGGAGGCAGGAGAGGACCGGGCGACCGGAGAAGCAGCGCTGCCGCCGCCACGCCTGGCTCAACTTCCCTGGCTGCTTGGCCGGGGAGGCTCGGCCGAAAGGGGCTGGAGCGGCAGAGCCGAGCATGCCTTCCACCCAGGGAGTCCTGCCCTTTCATCCCCGCCGACCACAGGGGCGAGGGGTGGGGATGAAGGGGCAGGACTTCCTGGGCGGAAGGCGTGCTCGGCTCTGCCGCTCCAGCCCCTTTCGGCCGAGCCTCCCCGGCCAAGCGGCAGCCTTCCACCGGGAGGCTCAGCATTCCGTCAGTCGTAGCGCTGGCTGTCAACTTTTCTTTTTAGCACTGGGGAGGCAAGTCAGCTCCTGCCCAGTTTTAAAAAGAAAAGTTGACAGCCAGCGATTGTTCCGCTGCCGCCAGCATGGCCTGGCTGGCAGCGGAAGATGTAACGGAGCCCACGGGGGATTCGCCTTCCTCCCACCCGCAGCCGAGACTGATTGTGGGCTCCTTCGCAACCTCGGAGAGCTTCCGGGGCATGAAAGCTCACGAAAACCAGGAAGCTCTCCGAGGTTGCGAAGGAGCCCACGATCAGTCGGCTGCCGGCGGGAGGAAAGCGAATGCCACGGGGCTGGGCTCGGCTCCCCCCTCGGCTCCCCCCCTTACCAGCCCCGCCGCGGAAGGCTCCATTCTGTTCCCTGCCGGCCCGATTGAGCGGCCGGCGGTCTCCATTCATGGAACAGAATAAAAAAAAAATTATTTTTTAATATTTTATTTTTTTTAATAATATTTTTTGAAAAACCACGTTGCAGCGTTTCGCGCTAATCGAGAACGCGCAAGTCGAGGGACCACTGTATACAATAGGTTATCAGACTGAAAAAGGTCAAACCCAGTTTGTCATTCCAGACACAAAATGTTCTTAGAAGGCAGATCCGAAAAACTAAATTTAAAAAAATAGGGGGGAAAGCTTCTCATAAGAACAGGTCCTGTTCTTATCGCAGCCAGTTATATCCAGATTCTCTGTTTCACTGGATTTGTTTAACCAGAGGTTGGCATTCCATCTGTTAGGCATAGCTCAATTTGAATCCCTGCATTGAACAGGAGAAGGTTCTCAAAGGCCTTATGTGTTCTCATCTAACTCTATGATAGTATGGTCTTTGATTATAAGGCCTTTCAATGAAACATAAGGTAATAGTGATAAGGGACTTTAATTCTTCTTTGTGTGTGTATGTAAAAATATAATAGTAACATTTAATACAAACTAAAAATAGAGAAGAGTAAAAAGTGCAAGAAAAAAAGAAAGAGAAAAATAAGAATATAATAAAGAAAAATATGTAAATACTGTAATTGATTTTCAATCTTTATCACAACAAGCATAAACTCTTCGCCTTCTCTAGTCTAAAACATGTCAGAATTGAACTGGAGGTGACCCTTATCTTGAAATGTTACTTCTTGTAGTACATAAAAGGTATCCTTGTAGTTAATCTCAGTGGTGTTTTCACTTAACCAACCCTTGCTTTAATCTGTTGATTATAGCCCAACTTTGACATGCTGTATAACCATGTGAAGCAGCTGCTATCAAATGAGCTGCTCCTGACTCAGATGGAGAAGTGTGCTCTCATGGAAGCCTTGGTCCTAATAAGCAACCAATTTAAGGATTATCGGCGGCAAAAAGCTTTTTTGGAAGAGCTCATGGCTCCTGTTGCTACACTTTGGTTATCTGATGAGATGAAAAGGTATGAAAAGTTTAATCAAGTGTCCTGATACATGCCAATATTTTTTTTTTAAAAAATCCCTACAGATCTGTGCTGAGCTTTGCAATAAGCACACATGCAGCCCTTTTAATTCATTGTGGTTGTGCTTTTGTAGAGGCATTTATTAAAGCTTTTCTTGTTTTGAGTTCAATGTGTAGGAATATGGCATTTGATGAATGTTTGTTCTTTTGCCTTTAGAAATTTTTCTAATCTAAACATTTAAGTTGTATCCAGAATAAAGTGGAGTACAAGAGAGGAAAGAGATACATGTATATCTACTAGAAGCTATTAGAAGCTATTAATATAAAGACAGTAGATGCTATTCCTCCCATTCAGTTCACAACTTGCAGCTGCTTTTCTATGGCAGTGTCATTTTTGGAAAACTCACCACACAGTACAGTTGACTTAATTACCACGTGCAAAAATGAAGCCAATCAATTCAGTTATTCTGATTACCATTTATTTCATTTTCCGGAGGATTTAGAAGAGCAGAGTTCCATGGCATTTTACACCTCTGATGAAATATTGTTGCAGGAAATGAGAGGTACTGGCAACTTCACACCATTTATACAATATATGAGCGCCACGGGTGTGAACTGCATCAAAGATCTTTGAAAGTTAAAAGTGAGAAGAGAAAATGTGCTTAATATTGATGGATAATGTTGATAAAAGTAGTATGTGGTCTAAATTTATTTTTATTTATATTCTGCCTTTATTACACTGGGGAACAGCAATTTCGTTGTCTTAAATCTGTGACTTGTTTTCAACTAACCTTTGGCCTCTGGCTCAAAAAATAACCACAGTTTTTGTCTATCACGTCAACTTTTTAAGTTACAAGATACCCTCAAAAGTCATAGAAATTGTGCATATAAAGGAAAGGAAAGGAAAAAACATACCAAATATACTTTTTACAAAGAATAATTTTATTCATACAAAGGCTATAAAAGTTACTGCAAGTTACTGTGTTCATCCAAATAGCTGTTTTTAATTGAATGATAATTATACATATTAAAGTAAAGATTTTGCCTATAGCTTTTTCTGGAGTGTTGGACATTCTCTCTTGATCCTCCAGCAATAGTCAGCCATCATATGTACATCCCATCTACCTTGATACCATGTCTTCATGACCTTCAAATCTTGGTGGAATTGATCACCCTGCTAATCACTGACTGCACCAAGATTTTCCGGGAAGTTAGCAAGATGGCTATGTAAAAAATGCAATTTGATGCTCATGTTGCCTAATTAACTATATAATATATATAAGGTGTAGAGAAAATATTTGACGTGGTAGAAGAAAACTAACTACAGTTTTGAAACCAGCATGCCTAATTAAGTATTAAAAAGCTCAAAAATCAAACTCAACAGCCATTGTTCCTTAGTGTTATTTTTATGAATAACTAAAGGCAGCGAATATATCCAACATTTATTTATTTATTTATTTATTTATTATTTGGATTTGTATGCCGCCCCTCTCCGAAGACTCGGGGCGGCTCACAACAAGTGAAAAACAATTCAACACAATCCAATTAATTAAAATATTATAAATTTAAGAAAATCCCCTATACTAACATACACACATACAGGCATACCATATATAACTTCAACGTGCCCAGGGGGAGATGTTTAGTTTCCCCATGCCTGACGGCAAAGGTGGGTTTTGAGGAGTTTACGGAAGGCAGGAAGAGTAGGGGCAGTTCTGATCTCCGGGGGGAGTTGGTTCCAGAGGGCCGGTGCCGCCACAGAGAAGGCTCTCCCCCTGGGGCCCGCCAACCGGCATTGTTTAGTTGACGGGACCCGGAGGAGGCCCACTCTGTGGGACCGAATCGGTCGCTGGGATTCGTGCGGCAGAAAGCGGTCTCGGAGATATTCTGGTCCAGTGCCATGAAGGGCTTTAAAGGTCATAACCAACACTTTGAATTGTGACCGGAAACTGATCGGCAGCCAATGCAGACTGCGGAGTGATGGTGAAACATGGGCATACCTGGGTAAGCCCATGACTGCTCTCGCAGCTGCATTCTGCACGATCTGAAGTTTCCGAACACTTTTCAAAGGTAGCCCCATGTAGAGAGCATTACAGTAGTCGAACCTCGAGGTGATGAGGGCATGAGTGACTGTGAGTAATGAGTCCCGGTCCAGATGGGGCCGCAACTGGTGCACCAGGCGAACCTGGGCAAACGCCCCCCTTTGTTCATCTATTTTGTTCATCTATAAAACATACCTTTGTTCATCTATTTTCCTCACAACAACAACAACTCTGTGATGTGAGTTGGGCTGAGAGAGAGTGACTGGCCCAAAGTCTCCTAACTGATTTCATGGTTAAAGTGGGACTTAGGTTAAGAGGATAAATGGTTAACCTATTGTGAATAAAAATTGATATATTTCATCTTTCACTGTGAAAAAAGTAAAATTAAGAGGCATGCAAATGAAAAAAAAATGCAGACTTCTATGGAAAGAGCATTAGGGATCACTTTTCTGAACTTTAAAATCATATTCAGAAAGTTGCAAGAAAGGCATGTAGAATAGTTCACTAAGTGAGATACTGTAGCAAAGTCATTTATAACCCAGATTGACATCTGATTATAGACATGGTAATATCTAATAATGTCTTTTGCATACATATTCAGAAATCCATCCTATTGAATTTATTGAGGTGCTTGTTTGGATTTCAACTTATAAATCTTTTTATCTTGGGGTTTGCTCCAGTCTGTCACTGTAGATTTAATATCACAAGTATTCATGGATCTAACTTAATAATAGTGTTTCATAACAACTAGCTTTTATAAGTCATTAGATGGAATTGATTTCTTGGAATAAAATATGTTTGTGGCTCTGTTTTCTGCTGTCGCACACAGAGTTCTGATGAATCCTGAAGATTTTATCCGGTATGTTGGTGCTGATAATAGGATTGTAGATTCCATCATGGAAGATCCCTGTGGTTTGAATCGTTCAAGAGTGAGTATTAGGTTGTCAGAAAATATGGAGAAGAGATTTGCCCATATCACTGAAAATTTTTCCTTAGTGAAATAACAGTACTGTAAGAACACAGATATATGCTGAGATGTACACATGCTTTTGGGCAAGAAAAAAATCACAGTAGGTTTTTGTTTTTATTTTTGTCTTTCTGTTTGCATAATTTTAAGTGGGCACAAGTAAGCTTAAAGTTGTTTGCCTTTTCTCGCTACTAGTTGGAAGAGGATTATCCTAAAATATCGAAATGTTTCTTATTGCATAGTAATAGTTGCCTTCTTTCAAGATGGGTCGTAATAGATCTCAGTTCATTAATCTGAAACTCTTAGTTCTCCAATGTAGTTGCAGCATAGTCCAGGAATGGGTTGCTACCGTCTGATCTGCCTAGTTACCGAGTCTGTTTTTCGTCCTCCCAGAGCTTCACGCAAGCCCTGGACTTAACTGGTATCCAAAACAGCCCGCATGGAGACTCCGGGGAGGGGAGGGAAAGGATGGCATGGATGGGGAGGGAAGGGAAAGGATGGGGCCAGCTGCAAATTAGTTGATCAACGCAAGCGCAGTACAGGTGACCTAGGGCAGTGCCTCACATGCCCACAGAGATGGTTTTGCATGCCATTGTTGTTCCACAAGATCTTTTTTGAGTTGAAATACAAGCTTCCCAAAGGACACTCAGCTTTTCTTACAAGTAATTATCTTTTTGTATCAAGCCTTTTCAATTAATTTGGGTTTTAAATGACTGATTTATATACAGCTGTTTTTAGATTAGGCTAGAAGACCCTGGAATGTAATGATAAATAGAAGAGAGATGACTAGAAAAAAGCTCTAGAATAAGACAGCAAACGGTTATGGGTAAATTATACACAATAATAATTTTATATAGATTTTTAAAAAATCATTCACACTTCCATTTATCTCAAAGATACATGAAGTAATATTTATTTACATTCATCACATGTGATCATGTATATATTGTGAAGAAAAGGGGTGGGTTGTAACTTATTTCGCTGCCAGTTCGCTTCCTCCTAAAATTCCTCCTAACCCTAAAAATCCAGCTTCTACGCATTGGCAGAAGCAGAAAACAAGATGGCGGCACCTGTTGTGCCACCAAGAAAGCCAGTTTGGGGGCATGTCCAGACGGCCATCACTGCCAGTTCAGCAAGCGGAGGAAATTCCCACTACTGGTTTTAAAGAACCAGTCCAAACCGGCAGGAACCCACCTCTGGTTAAGAATGTCTTTATGAGGGACACAGTTATATCTAAAACAATTTTCTTGAGACATGTTAAATCTTCAGTGTTCTTAGACTGACTTTTCAAGTAATTTCTATGTCTTTTACTTTCTGTATAGGTAAGCTTTTGTGTATACACAATTCTGGGAGTTATAAAACGAGCTCGTTGGCCCACTTCTTTGGAAGAGGCAAAAGCTGGAGGATTTGTGGTGGGATATACACCTAATGGCAATCCAATCTACCGTAACCCCTGCTCAGTGCAAATCCTGGAACTTTTTGACAACTTGCTTGCTCTGATAAGGTGGGTCAGTGTGACACAATCCTTGTTTCATAGTCATTGTGCTCCATACTTCTCCCTTAAAGTGAATGGTGGCATCTGTTGAAATATTTTATAGTAAAGCATGTGAAGAATGGAATAGAAAAAGAAACCCTTGCCTTTATCTTATCATTTGGACTATAAGGTTTATGGGGGTCTTCCAATTTCCTGTAACATAACATTTAGACCAGCTTAATAGTCTTCATATATTTTGAACCCTGTCAGTCAAGTCATATCTTCAATCTTATACAATAACTTTTGGCTTCTAATGTCTCTATTGTTGAAGGATTTTCTGTATTAAGCCTGTAAGTTTATATGGAGGGAGTAGGGAACCTGTCAGTGATACTATTGTGGCTCTCTCTATATGAGCAGCTTCTCTGATATGAATATTTTTTGTTTGTTTACCTTGAGGGAGAGAGGAATAATCAAATGAAATGTCAGTACTGATATGATAGTACAATGTCACATTAAATAGTTTTATGTTCCAGAACTTTGGAGTGGAGAATATAATTCCAACCTAATTCAGAGGAACAATATTTACTTGTTTGCAGTTTGCTAGAGTGACCAAACCCAAAGGGAACAATATTCCGGCACTTCTCATAGTATTAGCTTATGTACTTCCTTTTTTGCCAGTAGTGGAGTGAATGGGGACCTGCTGCGTCAAGCACAGCCTTTTTAAAGTGAAGGATAAATAGTCTTTGAGAACTGATCTTGAAATGGTGGGTCATGATGGCCTCAGTTTTGCATATATACATATCACAGCTTGAGAGTCAAAACTCAGCCTGTTGTATACTCTTTCTCAAAAGTAATCCTCACTCAGTTCAGCATGATGGCATCTGAAAAGATATATTGTCTAGTTGACAGGACTTGGAAAAGATATATTGTCTAGTTGACAGGACTGGGATTCATACGGCAAGAGGCGGTCCCACAAATAATCTAGTCCGATGCCATGTATACTGTACTTCTTATACTTCTCTATGCAAGCTAGAATAATTAGTACAGAGTTTATCTGAGTAATCAATATCCTGCCTACATTTCACTAACTAGGATGCATAATCATTCACAGTAACTACAAAATACAAGCAAAATTCAGTATTTATGACTGTCTCAGGCTGTCTGCAGGAAGCAAAAAATATGGTCCCAGTATTTTTGTTTTTAAAAAGTGTCTTAGACATGTTAAATTGGGAAACTTGAAAGACGATAGGATAGAGCCTTTCATGCTACAAATGTTGTATCATTTTGTGTCCTGATATTGTATTCCTTTATAAAGAAAGCCCTCTATAAGTACAGAACTAATGCAAAAGGGAATGGTTTGAGCTAAAGTCTTCCTCTTCTTTCAGAATGTATTTCTATCCCTATTTAATAGCAATTAAAGTCTCCTCTTATGTCAGCTCATTTTTGTTGTTGTTGACTTGATTAAATTACAGAGGCATATATAGTAGAACCTCGGGTCACGAATGCATCTGACCTCGACCAAATTAAATTTTGCAAAGTTTTTGCATCTGTTTGCAAAAAAATACTCGGGTGGCGATCAAACACAGCCAGGGCAATATCCCCTTCCACACTTTTTTTTCTTTTTGCTATTGCACTTGTGCAGTCAGTTTTTTGCTTCCAGTCATGACCAAACCAGAGATTCCACTGTATCTCTTTCATTTAAATGTCCCATATCTATGTCTTGGGGACTTTTGTGGAGGCAAACTATATTTCTCCACAACTTGTTCCCAGCGTAAATAATTTCATCTTGAATGACAGAGTTAAGTAAAGGGCTCTTCTTTTGGGTTTCTCACATGGAAATATGTTTTCTGGGTGACACAAATGAAGCTGTGAATACAGTTAACTCTTTGCAAAAAGGAGAATTATGAGTATAAAATTTCCACGGCTGTGTCATTGGGTAGAGAATAGTGTATACACACCACAAAACTGCACTCAATGAAGGCTTTTCATTTAGGGGATCTGCGATGCAGTAAACATTGCTTTTAGTTGAACTGTTGTATTGGCTGCTTATTTACATCTTGTTGGATGTTTCTCAAGTCTTTTCCTTTTCTCTTGTCTGAAGAAAACATATCATTAGTAATTCATTATTTCTAATACACTTTGGTGTTATTGCTGTCTTTATTTTGCTAGAACGAGAGAAGAATGGAGCCTTCACTATACTTGTTAACAGCTCATAAAGGGACCAGACCTTTTCTTGGGCTTGTATGTAGCCCCCTGGCTCAAGAAAATGCTCAGCTGAATTAAGTAATTAATTAACACATGATTGATTTCTGTTCCCAATGTGTGCATATAAGTGAGCCTGCTATGGATGAGCCAAGGAAAGGCTGCCCCTTCTTTACAGTGCTACCAAGAGGTACAGGTACTCCTCACTTAATGACAACAGCTGGGAACAGAATTCTATCCCTAAGCAAGATGGTTGTAAATTGAAAAGATGCATGACTACCTGACTTATAGTTGCAACTGCAGCCATTAAAGGAATCAAGCACAGTCACTAAGTATGATGTCCCATGATCACGGCTTATGACTTCCTGCCATTTCCCCCATTGGCGTTGCTTGATAGACACCAGCAATGAAGGTTGCAAATAGTGGTCACATCACGCTGTGACGACTGCAGTTTTGAGGACCTGTGATGAGACCCATCATTCAATGTTTTCATAACTTTGAGTGATCACTGAACAAGTGGTCATTAAGTGAGGACTACCCGTGTAGGAAAGATACCCATGGCAGATCCAAACACATCTGCTTCAGATTTGAGTGCCCTACCTTTTAGTTAGAACTTTCTTGGCCAAATTAATGGTTACTTGGAACTGTTACATAGAGCTGATAAAATCTTGTGTGGCAATCATCTTTCCCTAGGCCTGACTTCTGTAGCCTACCAAAAAATCAAATCACATGCATGCAGATGCAGAATTGTTCTGTGGTCACCATGCAAATTATTCTTTAAGTAACCTGAAGAGGCAATCTAACTCTTTTACCCTGATTTTCCTTCCTGCAGCCACCATTCTGATATTATGAAGATGCAGGAACAAAAGGGAAGAGGGCAACGGAGGAGACTGGATGAGGAACAGGAGAGGATAATTTAAAGGGTCAGCAAGGTTGTGCAGCTGGGTCAGGCTACTATGAAAAGAATAAGGAAATGCCTTCCAAGCAATATTACACATTTTAGAATGGCATTTGTATGTGTGATCATGATAAAGAGCCAAAGTGGTATAATCATAATCATTTCCTAAACCAATTTGGGGACATGTAAACACATCGAATGAATTGATGGCATTGCCAAAAAGGTTCACTGCCATGCTACAAATTTAATTGAGATCCTATTGAGCACTGCCTAGTATTGGGGAAAAATGCAGGTCACTGAAAGGCACCTTTCAGTGTGCGTTCTTGAGTTTTGCTTTCCCATGGAGCTAATGCATCAACTTTCACTGTTATTTCAAAGATCAAATCTTTTTCAATATAATTTTTTCATATTTAAAATATCTCTCTCTGTCTCCCTCTCTCTCTCTCTCTCACACACACACACACACACACTCACTCACACACACACACACTCCATTTTGATTCCAGTATAGGGTTGGAAATATTGACTGCAGTAAATTGTGGTCAGTCACATTGACAGAACATTAAAAATATGTTTTCAGCTTTGGCATTCTTCAACTCCAGAAGTAACAGAGATTTGTGTGAGCAAAATTCTCCCTGATGCATTTAACTTAGCCTGTGACAAACTCTAAACTCAGTATCATTGATTTATTTACCGGGTATCCATCCCTCCTGCGCTCTGGGAACGTAATATGGTTTACATATTTATTTGTAACAGTACCTGTTGTTTAATCCAGTGAAGCTCAAAGCAATTTAAAGCCAAAAAACAATACCATATAAAATCAAAATAAATGACAGCAGTCCAAGCAACAGCTATCACATCCATATCCATAGCAGAGAAGTGTCCCTTATCGCCAATCTGGAAGACAGTAATGGCTTTCCCCCAAAAAATCTAAGGATATGAGCATTCTCTTCATATCTCTCCCTCCTCCAATTTTCCCTAGAGTAGAGGTCTCCAACCTGGGCAACTTTAAGACTTGTGGACTTCAACTCCCAGAGTTCCTCAGCCAGCTTTGCTTGTGGACTTCAACTTGTGGATTTCCTGAGAGTTCTGTGGAACTTTGGGAGTTGAAGTCCACAAGTCTTAAAGTTGCCAAGGTTGGAGACTCCTGCCCTGGAGCATTACTCTTGTGAGGATAGCTCTACCAATAAGCTTTGAGCAAGCAGCGTTACTACAATTCTGTCCAGTCTAACGTTGGTATGGTTCCACGAGTTTGGAAATCCTATTCTATCTTTATCCCAAAGGTGCTTTTTTTTTTTACAAGAGGCAACTGGACTTTCAGGTTTTTCTTGGAAGATGTTTTGCTTCTCATCCAAGAAGCTTCTCCAGAGCTGAAGAAGCTTCTTTGAATAGAATCAAAATGTCTTCAAAGAAAAACCAGAAAGTCCAGTCGCCTCTTGGGAAAGAAAACACCCCTGGGACAATAACCTGATGACTGAGAATCTCCATAGACCTAAAAACTTTTTGAAAAAATTAAAAGTTTTGGCTTAAAAGCCATTTTTATCTATTGCAATATTATTTTAAGCCCCTACTCTGGTGCTTACAGGCTTAACCGAAGGAAATAGCCAGTCTCTCTTCATAATGTGATGCCTTCTCCTTTCTTGCAGCCTCTGTTAGCACCCTTTGAAATGAATGGGCAGTTCACACCTCAGAACTATTGTTCCAGGCCCTCTGCAAGCTCAGGCAGACATCGCTGCAGTTGGTTTCACTTTGGTCCCGTTTCTTCACAAGTATAGAGACTTCTTTTAGAGACTGCTAAAAATGACAGCTGAGACTCTGGAGAGCAATTGAGAGGCCTGCCCCTGCCACCCAACGACCTAGTCCTTTCTTTCCCTGGCCTGCACCCTCTTACTTTGGGGGATTGCTGCTCTAGGGGGAACAGTTACCCTTGATCGCCTCTAAGCAGCAGGCACAGAGGCAGCTTTGGCGAAGGCTGTTGGGCCCCTTGGCTGCAGAATTTGTGCTGTGTGCAGCAGTTACCGAAGCCCTGAGTGAAGGTCTGAGGTCTCAAAAGGAGAGAGGTAGGTGAGACAGAGACCCTTCCTCCCCACTCAGATGGTCCATCCAGCTGCTGAGGGTCCCTCTTTAGCCTGGGTGGCAAGAAAGAAGTCACCCTAGGCTGAATGGAGGTTATTCCCTAGCAGCATGGTGTGGTTATCGCAGAGTTGTCCTGCCTTTCAGGGGGGCATCTTTCTGCCACAACATTGGTTGTAGCATGCGAGCGTATTCATAAGCTGCTGCGTTCTGTCAGAGCCACCTGCCATTCTAGGCACCCTTAGGGAGGCAGTGTGTTCTGCATGGGTCCTTGCAGCCAGCGCTTCAGAGGTCCAAGGCCAGGCAAATTGGAGCAAAATGTTGTCTGGAGTAACATGAGTCCTCCACCCAAACTGGAGATTTCTCCATATGCCCGAGGCAGGGGTGTTCTTTATTGGTAAGGAAGGGGGATCCCATGCACAAGTGCTTGGTCTCACCTTCCTCCTCACCAGAAAACAGGAGCTGTTTACAAGCTGAAGCCGGACTTCCACTTGTCACGGTAGCTGTTAGATTCAACTTGTGATTGTAAAATATCACATTTTCTTCCAGGACCCACAACAATTTGTATATGCCAGAGATGATGGCTAAATTGGGAGATACCTTTGCAAAGGCCTTTGATATGCTGGAAGTGGAGAAGAATGTCATCCTGGGTAAGTAGCTACTTCTGCCCAGAGTGGAAGTGTCACTTGGGACAGGTATTCCTCGATTAATAATCATAATTGGGCCCCAAATTGATGTTGCTAAGAGAGACAGTTGTGAGTTTTGCCCCATTTTTTGTTTGTTTGTTGGATTATCTTTCTTGAGATAGTTGTTAAGTGAATCACTGCAGTTGTTAAATTAGAAAACTGCTGAAGTCCACTTGCCAAACTCACATAAACTGCTTGCAGCAAAGAAATGAACACTACTAGCATGTGACTGGTTTACAACTTGTTACTAGTCAAAGTATTATTTACAGTGTGTTTATTCGGTGCCAATTCCCCATCTGTTTTAAAGAATAAGGTGGAAATTGACTTGATCAGTTTTCAAAAAACTCAACACACAAAATTGTTCTTTCAAAATATTTATGGTATACTCATTACATTCTATTTAAACAAGTTAATTATATATGGAATAAGCATCTGAAATTATTTCTGTTTTGCAAATAATTTTTATTGCATAAAGTTTATAATGCAGATAACCTGAAAAGATTTACGCAAATATTATGTCTGGGGGATACTTCTGCTCATATTTATTTGGATTTCAGTGCATCATAAATTACATTATTTTTAAGCAGGTAGAAGTCTGCACGAGCATGGTTATAATTAGTTTTTGTTTTTTTTAAATCATGAAAAGATATTGCTTTGTTTATAACTTCTCTCTGAAAGTATCACATTTTTACTGCAGTTTCAACTTTTAAATTAAAAGCATTCATGTTCCAAATTGACCTATTCCAGACACCCACAAGTAAATTTGTGCTTTTGGTATGCGGAACTGCTCAGGTCACTTGCCTAAGGAGATGAATCTCTCCACTGATAGTATTTCCTCTTTTGTTAGGTCTCCCCCAGCCTTTGCTGGAGATTTATGATGCTCCTGTTTACAAAACAGTCTTGGAAAGGATGCAGGGGTTCTTCTGTACACTATACGACAACTGGTAAGAAAATCATAGATTTCCCCTAATGCTGTGTTATTTTACATTTGGGCTTTTTATTACTTTTCCACTATGGGACAAGGAAGATTTAATCCAGCTGGATTTATATGTTCTTGTAACTAATTGTTATAACAGCGATAAAAAGAAAACAATGTAGATGGGCTAGATGGAAATTGGCCCGATCCAAAATGCCCATTTTATTTTGTGCAGATAAAGTACACGAAAGCTTTTCAAAGCAGAGTACCTTTTGGCTCTTCTTAGACTATGCTTTTTAAATTGCAGTTTCCACATTCTGGGTAGTGCTGGCTCATCCATGCAGCAAGATTTCTATGTTGTTGAGGGTCTAGCAGCTGAGCTCCTCAACTCAGCCTTCATCAATCTGGACAATATTCCTGACTACAGACTCCGGCCTATTCTTCGTATCCTTTTTGTCTGCTTTTTTATAATTCTCCTTCCAAATTTGTTATGATTTCCATAAATGTCCCAGCTTCAGTCTTTTTCTCAATTAGGACCCTTTCTTCTGCAACTGATCAGATCCATTATAGATTGTAGATCTAATTAGTTAAAAAAAAAACCTAAAAGCAACCTAGATCAGTGATGGCGAACCTATGGCATGGGTGCCACATGTGGCACGTGCAGCTATATCTGCTGGCACATGAGCCATTGCCCTAACTCAGCTCCAATGTACATGTGAGTAACAGCCAGCTGATTTTTGGCTCACACAGAGGCTCTGGGAGACCGTTTTTGGCTTCCAGAGAGCCTCCGAGAGGATGGGTAAGGGCATTTTCACCCTCCCTCGGCTCCAGGGAAGCCTTTGGAACCTGTGGAGGGTGAAACACGAACCTACTGGGCCCACCAGAAGTTGGGAAACAGGCCATTTCCAGCCTCCAGAGGGCCTCTGTGGGGTGGGGGAAGCTGATTTCACCGTCCCCAGGCATTGAATTATTGGTATGGGTACTTGTGCATGCGCAAATAGCATGCACACATGCTCTTTCTGCACTTGAGGAAAAAAAGGTTCACCAGCACTGACTTAGGTAGTACAGGTAGTCCTCAATTTATAACTTCAATTGAGACCAAAATTTCTTTTGTTAAATGAGATGGTTGTTAAGTGAATTTTGCCAGATTTTTCGATAATTCGTGCCAGGGTTGTTAAGTGAATCACTGCAGTTGTTTAAGTTAGTTACACGGTTATAAAATGAATCTGGCTTCCCCATTGGCTTTGCTTGTTAGAAGGTTATAAATGATGATCACATGACCCCGGAACACTGCAACTGTCACAAATGAGAGTCGGTTGCCAGGTGTCTGAATTTTGATCATGTGACTCTGGGGATGCTGCAACGGTTGTGAGTGTGAAAAATAGTCATGTCACTTTTTTTCTGTGCTGTTGTAACTTTGAACGGTCACTAAATGAACTGTTACAAGTTTAGGACTACTTGTATCGGAATAGAACATTAAAGACATATGCATGCCAAAGTTTTTAAACAGCTCAGAATGAAGGCAGACATTTATATATGATTCTAACACGATGCAGTTTGATTCTATGTTTTCAACAGATGCAGATGTTCAGTGGGTAGGTGATCCTACTGAACATCTGCATCCGTTGATCCAATGTTTTTCACTGTCCAAAAGGAAAGAGATCCCATTTAGATCAGGCTTGTAGAATTGTAGTCTACTAAGACAAGCATGGTCTTATTAGCTGTTTCATCCTACACTTAAAATAATGTACTGAATTTTGTTACATTATGCCTCTAGTGCAGGAGTAGGCAGAGTTGGCTCTTCTATGACATGTGGACTTCAGCTCCCAGAATTCCTGAGCTAGCATGATTGGCTCGGGAATTCTGGGAGATGAAGTCCATAAGTCATAGAAGCTCCAACTTTGTCTACTTGCTGTAATGAACTATGGCCCTATCAGTGCTTTGTAAAATCCTGATTTAGATTTTCAAATAATATTTCTCTCATTCTTTCCTTCAGAATAGAATGTCTTTTTGGGTAGGGGTGTTGGGGAAAAAATCAGATTTATGAAAATTCAGAGATGAATGCATTTGCCTGTTCTGAGGTATCTGGGAGCAAAATTAGTTCAGTTTAAGAGCAGAAATTGCCACGACTGAATGAATCCAATGGTTTTCCATGGAGGAAATATAGATGTGTATTTGTGTACTCCATTTCTTTAACTAGTTTCATGCAAGGTGTTTTTGTGAAACCTTTGGTTATCTCCTGCCCTCCTGAACACTACGAATCTTTGATCTGCCCTATACTTGGACCACTGTTCACCTACCTACAGATGGTAAGAACAAAATACTGTGTCTGAGAATACTGAAAGACAGAGTGAGTTTTTTGTAGTGAAATTTTGAAAGTGCCGGATTAATTAGTCAGAAAAAACCAAGATGACATCTGTTTTCAGTTTTCTTGTACTTGTCATTGATCTAATCTGCTTAAAAGCATCCTTCACTTAAGCAAAGGATTTTGCTAGGTGTGATATACAGTGATCCCCCGGTTATTGCGTCCCCGACCATTGCGAACAGGGTAATTTGCGATTTTTGAACCCGGAAGTCAAAACACCATCTGCGCATGCGTGCCTTTTTTTTCTATGGGCACGCATGCGTAGATGGCGCCCGGCAGATCAGCTGCTGGGCGGCTTCCCTGGGTCTTCCCCCTCTTGCTGGCGGGAGGGCGAAGCCCCCCCCAGCACCCGCTCGCCCGCCCTTCGCCCGGGAAGTTCGCCAGGAGTCAGCGGAGAACGGCGCAACTGTTTTAAAACGATCGGAGCTTTCCAATGAGTCCCGAAGACAAACGTCAAACTTCCGCGTTTGTCTTCGGGACTCATTGGAAAGCCGCGCGGGTGTTTTAAAACGTCCCCGCCGACATGGGGGGCTCGCTAGCACACACCCCCCGAACCCCCAACCCGGCGGGAGCCCGAGCGCTGCCGCTGCCTTTTGTCTCGCTCCTCGAAGTGCTCCAGCTCAAGGCACTGCCGCGGGTTGGCCATGGACGGGGCTTGGGGTGGTCGCCTGCACCACACACACACACACCCCTCCCTCGCCTTTCCCAAATAATAATAATAAATAATAAAAACAACCCAAACCTTAAAAACCGCCTCTTAAGCCCCCTGCCCAACGAGACGACCCCGAATGGGTAGCCCGCCCAGCCTCCCACCCATACGAAGGCGTCGGCGTCCGGTCCCTCTGCGGCTCGGCGTTCACACCACCCGCCTTCCCCAGAGACGCAGCAGCGGCAGCAACAACCCCGAGCCGTGGCCGGGACTCCGTGTCCATGAGGAGACGGGCAGGTCGTCGGCTCAGGCGCGCGCAAGCACAGCCAAACCGGGGGGCCCGGGCGCTTTCTTGGAGCCGCGGCTCAGCATCTCGCGCCGTCAGAACGTGACTAGCCAAAGCAAGCGTCCGCTAAGGGATTCCCATTATCAGCCGCCGAGCCTCCCCCCCGGCCGGCTTCCCTCCAGTTTGAAGACCGAAGGACTTCGGGGGGGTGCTAGCGAGCCCCCCATGTCGGCGGGGACGTTTTAAAACACCCGCGCGACTTTCCAATGAGTCCCGAAGACAAACGCGGAAGTTTGACGTTTGTCTTCGGGACTCATTGGAAAGCTCTGATCGTTTTAAAACAGTTGCGCCGTTCTCCGCTGACTCCTGGCGAACTTCCCCGCTTTAGGAGTCAGCGGCGAACGGCGCGCCTGCTTTTAAACGATCGGAGCTTTCCAATGAGTCCCGAAGACAAACGTCAAACTTCCGCGTTTGTCTTCGGGACTCATTGGAAAGCCGCGCGGGTGTTTTAAAACGTCCCTGCCGACATGGGGGGCTCGCTAGCACCCCCCCGAACCCGGGTTGGGGGTTCGGGGGGGTGCTAGCGAGCCCCCCATGTCGGCGGGGACGTTTTAAAACACCCGCGCCGCCCCCAATCTTCGGCTCCTCGCTAGCGCTGCGGAAGTTAAAAACACCATCTGCACATGCGCAGATGGTGTTTTTACTTCCGCAGCGCTACTTCGCGAAAACCCGCTCGTTGCGGGGGGTCCTGGAACGGAACCCTCGCAACGAGCGGGGGATCACTGTATTGGCAAAATTCCTAGAGATATTTTTGCATTTGATTAGGAATGACCCAACCCAGTCACAAAATACATAATCCCCACATCTTTCTCTCGTGTTAATAGATTACTTTTTTCTGTTGTTAATAGATTACTATTATTGTTGTTCAAAGCTTTAGCTTATAAAAGCAGATTTTGTAAGGATTTAAAATGATGCAATACTTAATTTGGGAGGCATTCCTTATTGGTTTATAATATTTTAGCTATTGTTACCTCCTTATAGTATACTTGAGAGCTTTTGACAACCCCGAAACGTATTGAAAACAGTGTTTCATAACAAGTACTAAGGTTAGACTCTGCACCAGAAATATGAGTAATAGCATGTGGTTTTCTCTCTCTGACATTAAGCTTCTGGGTAACTTTGATGTGGAATGTGATCTTTATGCTCTATAAAGCAGAGTAAATTGAAAAGTGTTGGCCACTGAAGTACCCAGTGAAATTCATAGATATATAAAACTAACCTCCAAAATTTATTTATTTATTTATTAGATTTGTATATCGCCCCTCTCCGTAGACTCGGGGCGGCTCACAACAACAATAGAACAATTCATAACAAATCTAATAATTTAAAAACATTTTAAAAACCCCATTATTAATCAGACATACAAACAAACGTACCATACATAAATTGTATACTTTTGCAAAGATTTCAGTGCTTTTCATAACTCTTGTAAAGAGTGGAGGATAACCAAAGAAGAATAAATTAGGTAACTTTGATGACTTGCATAGCATGAACGGGTCACTGAATTCAATTTGATTTGTCACTGACTTTGAAGTAGAACATACAAAACTCAAAGAGTATCACTGAAATCCTTTATGTCACGTTGATTTTTAATTTTATTATTTCTTTTGGCCAGAGGCTGTCTCAGAAATGGCAAGTTATCAATCAGCGGAGTTTGGTTTGGTAAGTCTAAGGGTTAAACAAGAGGAGAGGACTGCTCTTTTAAACTTACATTATATTCTTTTTGTATTTTTTGTATTTTGTGCCTGAAGCAGCCTTTTCTGAAAGGGACAACTATGGTGATAAAGCAGTAAGGTTTCCTAAAACAAGAATAATGTCAGAATAAAGTAGATAAACAAATTAAAAATCTGTACTTTTGGCATTGGGCAGAGATATTGTTGCACCAAGTCCTCAAAACTAAGGTGGCATAATGTAGAAGCCTAACTAGGGAACAGCTTCAAACCTTTAAAATCTCTAAATAGTTTGGGAATGAGGTAACCAAATGTCTTCCAAGTGAGCCATTCAAGTAAGTCAATGTATTGATAATCTTCTTCAGGGGTTCCTCTGACTTACCTGAACGGCTCATTTGGAAGATGTTTGGTTACCTCATTCCCAAACTATTTAGAGCTTTTAAAGGTTTGACCTAACCTTTTAAAACAAGCCAGCATGTTTTAAAAAATGGAAAGGTTTGTTTGGTGGCTACTCCTAGACAACTTACCTTTCAGTTAAATTTGGACAAGTTGATTTTTTTAAAAAAAAAATACAAAAATATTTTATGCCACAGATGCTGCCAATATTACAGTGTTCCCTCGATTTTCACGGGTTCGAAATTCGCGGAAAGTCTATACCACGGTTTTTCAAAAATATTAATTAAAAAATACTTTGCTGGTTTTTTCCCTATACCACGGTTTTTCCCACCCGATGACGTCATATGTCATCGCCAAACTTTCGTCTGCCTTTAATAAATATTTTTTTAAATAAACTTTAATAAATAAACATGGTGAGTAATAATCTGAATGGTTGCTAAGGGAATGGAAAATTGCAATTTAGGGGTTTAAAGTGTTAAGGGAAGGCTTGTGATACTGTTCATAGCCAAAAATAGTGTATTTACTTCCGCATCTCTACTTTGCGGAAATTCGACTTTCGCGGGCGGTCTCGGAACACATCTCCCGTGAAAAGCGAGGGAACACTGTATATCCCAAAGCTATGATCCTGATCCTATTGGAATTTCCTTTAGAACAGGCTGAGCATCACTATATGGTTCAGAACCATCTTTCATTAATATTTTAGTCTTGGTAATATGATAATAGTCAGCATCTGTTGTGCCTCAGGTTTCTGTTGTGCCCTCAGGTTTCTGTTGCTATCCTAAAATCTGTTTCCTTTATTATATTCAGCAGCGATGAAGATACAGTAGAAGACAATTCAGAATCTCAAGAGATGTTGGAAGAGCAGCTGGTTAGACTGCTCACCCGAGAAGTTATGGATCTAATTGGTGGGTGAAAGGAGTAATATATGGACACATCTCCCTAAGCAGGAAAAATGCTGTTAGTTTTTTCAGGAATTTAGATATTACAATACTTGAAAGCTACCAGATTACCTAAATATTCTCTATTTTTATTTTATTTTATTTGCTCTTGCCATGGTGATATCAGAAGAGGCTTAGAAGAAATAGTGCTCCAAATCACATTTTATTTGATTCACTTGATATAAAAAAGAATGAATTGAGATTTTCCAGCAGTCTCCCGAGCCGAACGCCAAACCCGAACTTCCGCGTTCGGCGTTCGGAGACAGCTGGGAAGCCGCGCGGCTGTTTTAAAAGGTCACAGCCGGGCTGGGGGGCTTCCCAGCACCCCCCCGAACCCTGAACTTTTGCCGAACTTCCGGGTTTGGGGGGGTGCTGGGAAGCCCCCCAGCCCGGCTGTGATCTTTTAAAACAGCCGCGCGGCTTCCCAGCTGTCTCCCGAAGCCGAACGCCAAACCCAAACTTCCGCGTTCGGCGTTCGGAGACAGCTGGGAAGCCGCACGGCTGTTTTAAAAGGTCACCGCCGGGCTGGGGGGCTTCCCATCAACCTCCTGAACCGAACCCGGGGTTCAGAAAAATTTTGCCTCTTCTTACGAACTTTTTTCGAGTTATGAACCGGCGTTCGGGAGGCTGCTGGGAAGCCCCGCCGCCCGGCTGTCACCTTTTAAAACAGCTGCGCGGCTTCCCAGCTGTCTCCCGAACGCCAGTTCGTAACTCGAAAAAAGTTCGTAAGAAGAGGCAAAATTTTTCTGAACCCCAGGTTCGTATCACCAGTTGTTCGTAACACGAGGGGTTCGTATCTTGAGGTACCACTGTATATCTTCTTTTTTTGTTACAATAAAATAGCACAGCATTAGTAAATATATATAATCAAAACATAAATTCTTAATTCCTGTAATTTAACTTTTCGGTATTAATCATACTTTTCTAATCTTGTCATCTGGATAAACCAATTGTCTTCTAATTAAATTCACCATTAATACTCCTTGAAGTTTTAATAAAATCAATATCTGTAATGACTTAAAAATTAAACCATAGTGCCTCTTTCTCCTCCTTATATGTTTTTCTAAAAAACTAAAACCACTACCTCATTTTGTCTGTTAATAACAATTAAAAAATAAAACCTTATACATTTATATTAAGATCAACTCTTATCCCATATGTTTCATTACTTTTACTTATTGAAGTCAATTTTTAAAAGGAAGGCACTATGTCTCATTGACTCTAATATTTATCTTCTTTTGATGTATTTGTAGCTGTTTGCTGTGTGTCAAAAAAAGGTGCTGAGCAGAATAATACCGTTACTGCAGATGGAGACGGTAGGTAAAGGTCTTGTCCGTTCTCCTGCCCTTCAGATTTGAATGGAATAGGTCAGTAATGGCGAACCTTTTTTGGTTCGTGTGCCAGAAAGGGGTGGGGGGTGGGTATGAGTGCATTCAGGCACGTGCCAACCCTCTTTCCCTCCCCCCCCACACATGCACACCTCCCCTCGCTGCCCCCCATGCATGTGCACAGGCCTTACTAAAACCTGGCACATGAACAAAATGCCGAAACTGGCAAACTGGAAATTCGGAAAAACACACTTCCAGTTTGCCGTTGTGCTTCCCGGAGCTCCAGAGTGCAAAAAAACTGCACAACGGGTAAACTAGAAGTTTGGAAAATGCACTTTGGCTTGCTGTTGTGCTGTTTTTTACACTCTGGAAGGTTCAGGGAAACCTCTCTGAACCCTCCGGAGTGCAAAAAACAGCACAACGGGCAAACCGGAAGTGTTTTTTGTCTGTTTGGAAGCATCCAGAGGGTTAAACGGCCTTTCCCAAGGCCGAAAATCAGCTGGCCAGCACGTGCATGCATGCTGGAACTGACACAGGGAAAAGTCTCACGTGTTCTACAATATGGCTCCATGTGCCAGCTGTGGCACATGTGCCATAGGTTCACTATCACAGGAATAGGTCCTACGTGTATAAAATTTTTATGGCTAACTTATTTTTTAAAATAAGGTTATTTTTCTTGTTCTATAAATACTTTTGGAATTGCTAACCAATTCAGTAGTTTGTTAGCAAGGAATCAAAGCCACACTTCAGGAATCAATGACACAATATCCCAGCCCAAAAATGGATGAAAGAATCTTAATGATCCATGGCTCCAAGAACAGTATTTCTTCATGGCAGTTTTTTTCTCAGATTGATTATCCCGAGAGATTCATATTTTGGCTTGCTGTTCTATATGTCATCTGCCTCCTTTTGACACTTTCTAGTACTGTGACTTCAAGATAAATGGAACTATAAAGAAATCCGGCCAACATTTTTGATACACCTGTGCCTTGTTCAAAGAATAGATATCTGATCAGATACGGTTAGTAATGAATCTTGTTCACATTATTTTCTGTGATAGATGAGGAGATGATGTCCACAGAGGTGACTCCATCAACCAACTCTGAGCTCACTGAATTGGGCAAATGCTTAATGAAACAAGAGGTAATGAAACTCTGGTTCAATATTGTCTTTATATTATTTGTGAGAATTGAAGGATTCACTTTTAACTTTTGAAAATATAAAGTCTGATACTAACTTCTTCCTGCTACTCATTATTTGGGGGCATTTTCTTTTCCTTTATTTTAGTCCCCTATTTTTTTGTTTTTAGAATAAATTCAGAAAATGAACAATTCTGAACATCTTGGTTCAAAGTTGAAGATGATGACGATAGATACCATGTTTCCCCCAAAATACGACATGTCCTGAAAATAAGGCCAAAGCCTGATTTTTGGGGTGGGTGTGAATATACGCCCTCACCCGAAAATAAGTTCTTGTGAAGGGGTGGGTGTAGCCAGCACAGGAGGCAGCCGTTCCCTTTCGCGGTCAGCGAATGGCAGCTGGGCCTCTTAATCAGGACCCACAGATCAGCTACCTCTCCCCAGTGTTCTTGGCACTCGCCCACCTCCCAGCCATCCATCCATCCCCTTGCCTGCAAACTGCCAACCCATTTGTAAGAAAACAGCCACCTGACCCCTCTTGCTATGTGGTGCCCGTCCAGCAGACAAACCTCTCCCCCAGGCAGCCCAAACACCACTCACTGACCAAGCAGTAAGAGGCCAGTCAGAATAGCCATCTACTGCTGAGTCTTCCGGGAGGGGCCCCTCTGGGAGTACGCTTCCCATTCTATGGTTTCAGCTCCATGCTGGGGTGCAGCTCCCTTCACCTTTTGCTGCCTCTCTGTCCCAACTGCCAGAAGACAAAGCAGCAGGCGGCTGGCCCAATCAGCATCTTCTCCGCTTCCCCGCTTCCAGCCCGGGCTTACGTTGCCCAGCCTGTTGCAGCCCCGCCTCACCTGCCACCCCCAAATTACACCCTCCCATGAAACGTGCATCTTGTCTCCCAGCTGGTCTGTGCAGGGAAGCATCTTGCACAGTAAAGGAAAAAACTAAACTTGTGAGCGCGAGAAAATTGCTCGCACTTGCAATTTTTTGTTTACATGCGCAGTTTTTCTCTGCACAGACTGAGAGATGCAACAGAGCTACCAGTCTCTGGTAAAATGCGCATCTCTCGGCCTATCCCTCCTCATCCCCCCCCCTCCAATAAGGCCACCGCCATATTTCAGGGATCAAAAGAAATTGCCTTATTGTATGATTATACCCCTTAGCAGTGGAAATCACAGCAGTCCTAGTTGCCATCATAACCCTAGGTCCATGGAAGCCATTAAGGGAGGACTT
This sequence comes from Erythrolamprus reginae, assembly GCF_031021105.1. Taxonomy (NCBI): domain Eukaryota; kingdom Metazoa; phylum Chordata; class Lepidosauria; order Squamata; family Dipsadidae; genus Erythrolamprus; species Erythrolamprus reginae. The sequence goes on along the minus strand of NC_091950.1, from coordinate 347,044,580 downwards.
CACATGACTGCATTGTAAGAATAGTCAGGAGTTCCCAGCAAGCAGACTAGTGGGTGGTCTAGCCAAGAGGTTGCTGTCAGTTAGGGATCAGAGGGTTTGATCGCAGCACTCCTTGGCAGTGGCCTTCAGCAATCTTGGTCCATGCCACTGTTCCCAGCACCTGCCAGCCTCAAGCCCCATGCTCCCTATAGCCCACCCATAGAATTAGCCACCCTACCTATAGCTCTCAACTGCAGGCCTGCTTGCCTAGGAATCCTGCCTCTTCCTAAACCAGTGATGGCGAACCTTTTGTCCCTTGGGTGTCTAAAGAGTGTGCACACATGCTATTGCACATGCATGAGTGCCCACATCCATAATTTAATGCCTGGGGAAGGCAAAAACAGCTCCCCCCCCCCCCCCTGGAGGCCCTCTGAAGACCGGAAATGGCCTGTTTCCCAACTTCTGGTGGGCCCAGTAGGCTTATGTTTTGCCCTTCCCAGGCTCCAAAGTCTTCCCTGGAGTCGGGGGAGGATAAAAACGCCCTCCCCCATCCCCCCCGAGGCTCTCTGGAAGCCAAAAATGCCTTCCCAGAGCCTCTGCAAGCCAAAAATCAGCTGGCCGGCGCACACATGCATGTTGGAGCTGAGCTAGGGCAATGGCTCATGTGCCAGCAGATGTGGCTTCGCATGCCACCATAAACTGATGGTGATGGGGTGGCAATCCTGAATGCAGGCTATGCCTGCCTTTTTATCACATGACTGAGGGCAATGCAGTGCTTAGAACTTTGAGAATCGGTCATACATTTTTTTCCTCTGAGCCATCATAACTTTGAAGTTCCTGAATTAATGAATATAATTCAAGGACTATCTGTACACACTTTTCCTGATTCAGCAAGGCATTTCTTCTGTTTTTCAAGAAAAAAAACATTTTTTTGTAACTTCATTACATTATCAGTTATATTTCAGCAGCCCTAGAGAGATTGGGATCCCTGTAGAGAAAAAAAGTTCCGTAAACTTGGAAATTACATACAGAATATTCAGTACAGAGTATATTTGATTTTTAAAAATCAAATACAGTGGTCCTTCGATTTTCGCGGGTTCGAACTTCGCGAAACGGCTATACCACGGTTTTTCAAAAATATTAATAAAAAAATACTTTGCAGGTTTTTTTCCCTTTACCACGGTTTTTCCCACCTATACGTCATACGTCATCGCCAAACTTTCGTCCGCCTTTAATAAATATTTTTTTTAATAAACTTTAATAAATAAACATGGTGAGTAATAATCTAAATGGTTGCTAAGGGAATGAGAAATTGCAGTTTAGGGGTTTAAAGTGTTAAGGGAAGGCTTGTGATACTGTTCATAGCCAAAAATAGTATATTTACTTCTGCATCTCTACTTCGTGGAAATTTGACTTTCGCGGGCGGTCTCGGAACGCATCCCCCGCGAAAATCGAGGGAACACTGTACTCTTAAAGCTATTGCTTTTGTGAAAAATATTTTCTTTATCGTGAATAATGTATTTTTACAAGAATATGGAAATATTGTGGCTAATGCTAGTTCTGTGGAGAAATAGAATGATTCATCTTTTTCTACATGATTCTGACAGAGAAATATGATTCTGTGCTTCATGAAGCATGTACCATTTAATTCTGCCCCATAACAATAAGATAGAAAAATCCTGTAAGGTCTAACTTTCTTTTTATTTCCCCCCCAAGAATGTCTGTACTGCTCTGCTAATTACAGCCTTCACATCCCTTTCCTGGAAGGATACCTTGTCCTGTCAAAGAACTACCACCCAACTCTGCTGGCCATTGCTCAAACAGGTACCTCGATAGTTTAGAAGGCTACAAAAAGGTGAATGTGATAAAAGGGCATTGCATTAAATAAGATAGGGGATAAATATCAGAATTTTGCAAAACAGCCCCTTCTCCCCATAGTGCTTCACTTCAATCTCTTTGCCATAGGTGCTCATAAAGAATATGATGATCCCTGAAGCAGTGATCTGGTTTTTCACAAGCGTACTGAAAGGGTTACAGATTCATGGACAACATGATGGCTGTATGGCAACACTTGTCCACTTGGCCTTCCAGATCTATGAAGCTTTGGTAAGGAATGAGGCAGAAAATCCTTTTCCAGGTCTGCCGCCATCTTTATGGTTTAGTGCCACTCCAAACCCAAGGCTCATTTTGGTGGGATGCAAAGTTCTGAAGATACCATTTAGTGGTTAGTTCCCTGTTTGGAAATAGCCATTTCTCTTGTGGTAAAGGTCTCTCCTGATTCTTCTCTTTGGTATTTAAAGCGTCCAAGCTGTACTGAGTTGAAAACAGTGATGGAACAAGTTCCAGAAATCCAGAAAGATTCCCTGGAGCAGTTTGATTCCAAACTACTCAACATAGCACTTCCGAAGGTGGCAGACAAACGGCGGAAGGACCATTTCAAGCGCTTAATTGCAGGCTGCATAGGGGTAAGACGTGAAGTCAAGCAGCAGAGAAATCATCTCATTTCTCAGGATAAGCAGGGCTTTTATTTCCTCCCTCTGTTGACTTTAACCTAAATGTCAGAGCTTACCTGTTCAGCCAGTTAGTTGTGACTCATGTTACACAAATCCTAAATTGTGATGGTAGAAACATTGGATATTTGTGGAGATCTAACCATGTAGCCTTTACTATATGATTCAAAATATTCACTGGGACTTATCTTTCCCAGGCCATCCCTGGCTAATTACCTACCCCCTGCTTAACGGCAATAGAATATATAACATTTGATATTTTGTTTCTGGCTTTGACTGACTTCAAAGTTGATAGTAGTTAAATTCAGCACGTGCTGAACAATCTAGGATACAGGAACAAGATGCACCCCCCACAGTTATGAGGGGGTCATAACATTGAGTGAATGAGGAAATTTCTACAATTTTAGCAAAGGCTATCCTTGTTTGGAATATTTCTAGGCATCGTTTGCCTATCCATTTTTGTTTCCTTACAGAAGCCTCTGGGAGAACAATTCAGGAAAGAAGTCCACATCAGAAACCTTCCATCTCTTTTCAAGGTGGTGAAAGCACCCTTAGCAACAGACGTTTTTGAGAACAATGATGAGGAAATCCTCACTGCCCTCTTTGAGCCATAAGCTGAAGACAATTCCACCTTTTCCTCCTTTATACCCTGTGTTGTTTCACAGTAGCCATATTTCCTTTGTTTACTCCTTTCCTGAGCTCCGATTACAATTCTCACTGGTCTCATTCTCCATTTGGAGGGGTGGGAGGAGAGATGGGGAAGATTTTCTAACTCCACTTGCAGCTTCACTGAATAACTTTATGCTGTTGGATGGCTGTTGCTCAGGCCATCAGTCCAACTGTCATTTGTCCAGTTCTTTAACGAACAACCCTTCATACATGCATACAGTACTTGACCGAGAAAGGGAGAAGGTTCTGCGGCCTCTCATTCTCTCTGCTACTTCTCCTTCAGGACACCTGCATTGTTGCTGCCTCAACATGACACTAACAGAAGACTCCTGCTTCCCTGTTGGAAAAAACACAGCTTGGATGAAGAAATGCAGATGTGCATATTGGTTGTTGATGAATCACCAACTTACACTTAACTCAAAAGTTTTATAACCTTTGAGAAGTAGCACATGACCATATGTTCCACCAAACCAATCACCATTGAGAAACTGGGAATGAAAACATTTTTTAAAAAATTTCAACCAAGCCTCAGGAAGCATCAGATTAAATATAAACATCCTCTTCTTTGTCCTCCCTAGAAACATTGTTGAAATAGATATTCTAGCTGCAATCAGTCTTCAGCTGTCAAAAAGTAAGAATTTTCTAAACAACCAGGAATTCAGAACTATTTTATACTGGTCTAAAATAGCTCCTGCTGAAACGCTGCCTCTGAATGTAGAATGCAGTAGTTCTGGATAATTTTGTTCAGTGTCTGATGGTGCAGAATGCCTCCAGGCCAAGTCTTTTAAGTTTGGTTATCCAAGAGAGCGATAGAATGTGGGCACAAATTTGCCAAATTTTCATTTTCATTCTGAAGAATTAGTATCGAATAGGACTTTCTTCAGGGGCTGCTGTAATAGCTTGACTACAGGTATAACAGAATGGTGTTTTTCAGGTAAGCGGCTTAGTAGTATACACATCTGGTTATGTGAAAGAAAACATGTCTTAATATGGATATTTGGATCCTCATTAGTAGCCAGACTCCACTCTGACTTGTTTTTAATCCTGATCTCAGTGTAACATTTATTTAAACCAAATTCCTGTTAAATAGCTTTGGAATCTAGCCTAACTGTATTTATTATGTCTTAATTACATTTTAATTTACTGTGCCTGTAATAGAAGCATTTAAAACTGAGGCGGGGTGGGTGGGTGGGTTTTTTGGTAGAGATGTTGTATCTGAAGATGTTTCCAAATCAATGTCAGTAAAAGTCTCTTCATTTTATACAAACATCGCTGTACCTTTGCATCAACTTTTTTCACACCTTTTTTGAACATCACCACCACCACCATGGGTCAAATACTGCAATTATGAGAATTGCCTATTTAATACAAAACATGCTGCCCTGACTGAAGCACTCCTGTTCAACACATTAAATCAGCTGCATCCTTTGGAAGGCCCGGTCAACCACTTCAAATGATGTACTTGATTGTGCGTGCAGAATCCTTTAATAAACTACACATACAGTAAATAGGCATAGGGTGCAATGCTTGCTTCAAGCTTTTGTATGAATAAATGCTTTGTCTTACTTTATTGAATATGCTCCAATCAGTGATGGGTTGCTCCTGGTTCAGACCAGTTCTTAGAACTGGTAGCCCTGGTGGAGGGAGGATCTGCCCACCTGCCCAGGACGAGCATGTGTGCAAACTGGTGGCAAAATATTTTATAACCCACCACTGACTCAAACACATTATTTTAAGTTTGAGGTAAAATATTAGACATTCCTATCATAGTTGGGCAACTCCAGTTTTTTGAGGCTAATAGGATTGTTCAGTGAATTATAAATGACGTTTTTGATGACAAAGTAGCACAAGGAGCTAGAGCAATTTGTGTCCTGTGCCTTCTACTCTTAATGATATGTCAAGGATGTCTGTCAAAGTCCTCTTCAAACATCATGGATGAACATCAATGATATTATATGCCACCAAAGGTTGTATACTTAGCTCACACACTTCAGACTTATACACAACAGTATTCCTATTAAGAGAAAATTTCTTGCAGCTTAATTTTTTTACTTCAATTATTATATCAATAGATATTTTTGCTCCTATTTCAATTAGAAATTCTCTATCAATGAATAATGGATTAAACTGGAAAGATATTCGGGTTTGCCTGAAAGTAGCTAAAACTTTGAAAACAATTGGAATCCCATACTTAGGGTGGGAGGTATGTCTTTCCCTACTTTGAAGAGAGGCATGTGTCCCAGTAACTGAAAAATATTTTGAAAAAAATAAATGTACTGAGAGAAAGTTAGGAAAAATATTTTAGTCCAGCTTATAATATCGATATTATACATAAATGTATTAAATAATGAGAGTTAACAGGATTTAAATTCTTGAAAGAATTAAATATTTTCATGGATGAAGCAGAAAACTGTACAGCTCAGGCACACATCAACTGACTTGATTATTTTGCTGGCTGTAGGAACTGGCTATCAAGTAGATAGGTGCTAAATCATGAAATTCTGTCATAGTATATAGTACAAGATCAGCAAAAAGGTACTATGTAATAGATGATCCACTTAACAGATAAGATTTCTACTCCACTGTTGTAATGGAAAACTAACAAGGAAATCGTACCGTGCATTCTGTGATTGCAAAGCCTTATCAAAGAATGGAATCCACCATTGCCAGACCACAAATAGTACACAGCACAGTTTGTTAACCTGAATTTCAATTGTCTCCATGTTGCGTAAATAACAATAGCAATGGTTCAGCAACCATTGTTCTTTGACATCTCCGAAGGGTCTTATGGACTGATGCAATCTTGTTCCTCTTCAAATCAGATGAAGGGATTTTGATAGCGGTATTTCTCCACAAGAGTCTTTTGCGTTCCCAAATTTATTTCTTCTGGATGGATTTTAGCTCCTCTAAGAAGCGTTGGCATTTCCCCATTAGTACTTTGATTGCTTCACTCACCAGCACATCTGGAGGCAAGATCCCTGTGGATTCTACAGAGACTGAAGGGGGGAAAAGGGATTTCAGTTTGAACTATCAAAGCATAAACAATATACCGTACTAAACTGTTAAGTAGCAGTAGGGCTCGTTACTAGGCACCAAAATATAGTTGCACTTAAAAGTCTGAAACTTTGAATTTGCAATATTTTTACGCATTACCTAAAATATCTCCATACGTTCTCCATACGTTTCCTAAAACTAGATAAGGCGAACCTAATTAAACAAATGATCAAAAACTCAAATAGTCTATTTGAGCCATATTTTCACTTTCCTCTTCAAACTCAATAAGGAGGAACAATTCTTTTTTTTTGTAAAGTCGGTGTTCTACAGGGGCAGCACCATCCCTGAGGAGAGCATTTTCCTGTAGATTAATACTTCTCAATCGGAACAAATGTATAACCCATAAATTCCAAGCCAGCAAACCATAGATACTTTGGTGATGGGACCCCTAGAAAATGTTTATTTCCCATATCTTATAGAGCAACTTCAGTTTGGAGCAAGCGCCTTTGGGGATAATCAAGTGAAGTATATAAATCAGATTATTTTTAATAAACTGACAACTGGTTGATTCAGTACATCACAATCCACTGATACATGAATACAAGTACAGTGGTACCTCTACCTAAGAACGCCTCTACTTAAGAACTTTTCTAGATAAAAACTGGGTGTTGAAGATTTTTTTGCCTCTTCTCAAGAACCATTTTCTACTTAAGAACTGAGCCTGGAAAAATTTCCCAAGAAATTTGAGAGTGGCACGAAGGCCCGGCCAGTTTCCTGCCTTTCCCCCTTTAATCCCAGCCATCTCAGGCTTTTCTGGGCTGCCAGAGGAGCCTTTCACTTAAGGAGGCTTTGGCACTTAAGGAGGCTTTGGCACTTAAGGAGGCTTTGGCAGTCCAGAGCAAACAAAGAATTTTCCTTTCTCTGAGCACTTGGAGAGGGAATAAACCCCTGCCAGCGCCCAGAGAAAAGAAACACTCCCTTCGCTCTGGGCAGCCCACAGCAAACGGAGAGTTTTCCTTTCTCTGGGTGCTTGGAGAGGGAATAAACCACTTTGCTGTGGTGACTCCCTCGCGCTGCCTCCCATACACCCGGCGCGAGGTTACCTCCCGGAGCGTCTGGGCATGCATGGAAAGGCAAAAGGGGGGCACTTCACTCCGGCCAGATCAACTTAGCTTCAGCCAAACCAAGGAGTCACCACAATGAAGGAAAAGCGCCAGCTACAAAGCGAGCAAATGAGAGAGGGGAGCCCTTCAGCATGGGAAGGAAGAGGAAGCAGGTAGCAGCTGCAGCCGCCTTTCGGTCAAAGGATCGGGAGGTTCCCCCCTCTCGCCCGCCGGGGTTTCTTTCTCTAGTGCAGTGTATGGGAGGCAGCCTCATGCCAGGTGTATGGGAGGCATGTGCTCCTCTTCCCCACCTCAGTCCCTCTTTTTTTTTAGCCTTAAAAGTTTTGGATTTTTTTCATTCACCTCACCTTCAGCAGCGACTGTCCTCCTCTTCGTCGTCCTCCTCCCACCCAAATTCCAAGCTTTTCTTTCTTTCCAAATGGGTTTGCACATTGTTTTTACATTGTTTCCTATTGGAAAAATTGCTTCTACTCACAAACTTTTCTACTTAAGAATGAATTAAGTCACAGAACGAATTAAGTTCTTAAGTAGAGGTACCACTGTATATGACTTTCAAGAGAGCTATTTTTTTGTGCTTTTCAAGTATGTCATGTTCTCTACAAGTATTAAGACCTCACTTGCATAAATGTTTTCAGATTTCTAAGCACTAAATGAAGGACTGGCTCAAAATATAATACAGTGATCCCTCGAGTTTCGCGATCTCGATCTTCGCGAAACGCTATATCGCAATTTTTAAAAAAATATTAATTAAAAAAAAAACCACTTCCGGGTTTGGCTTCGGGAGTCAGCTGGGAAGCGGCGCAGCTGTTTTAAAAGGTCGCAGCCGGCCTGGGGGGCTTCCCAGCACCCCCCCCGAACCCCCAACCCGGGTTTGGGGGGTGCTGGGAAGCCCCCCAGGCCGGCTGCGACCTTTTAAAACAGCTGCGCCGCTTCCCAGCTGAGTCCTGAAGCCAAACACCAAAGGCGAACTTCCGCGTTTGGCTTCAGGACTCAGCTGGGAAGCGGCGCGGCCTGGGGGGCTTCCCAGCACCCCCCCGAACCTCCAACCTGGGTCTTCCCGGCCGCCCACGCAAAGGGGAAACCCCGGCTCCTCGCTGATGCCCGCTGCTCGCCCGCCAGCAAGAGGGGGAAGACCCAGGGAAGGTTCCTTCGGCCGCCCAGCAGCTGATCTGCTCGGTAGCGCAGCAGCAGCGAGGAGCCGAATCGGGGTTTCCCCTTTGCGTGGGCGGCGGGGAACGCAAACTCCACCATCTACGCATGCGCGGCCATAAAAAAAAGGGTGCGCATGCGCAGATGGTGTTTTTACTTCCGCAACCCTACATCGCGAAAAATCGATTATCGCGAGGGGTCTTGGAACGGAACCCTCGCAATAATAGAGGGATCACTGTAATGTTAAAATGGCTACTGAAATTATTTGGTTCTATACTACTTTTGATGCAAAAACTAAAACTATAAAATAAAATACCGAACTCCAGAATAATTTCTAAAGCAAGGAAATGACTACTGAAATTATTTGGTTCTATACTACTTTTGATGCAAAAACTAAAACTATAAAATAAAATACCGAACTCCAGAATAATTTCTAAAGCAAGGAAATTACACAAGGTGTTTTGTCATTTGACATTTCCAAGCTAGTGGTTAGCTACTACACAACATTATTAGACAACCCATAAGTACAGGCATCCTCCAACACAGTCCTATTATAAACTCTCATAAAAAGGCTGGCTTTCAATGGTACATTTTTTAAAAAAAAATAATCTAAAGATTTATAAGGCTGAGCCACACCTACAACTTTTCCATTTCCATTATTCCAGCCTCCAAAACAGTCCTAAATCATACCCATTAAATTTGATGTGGAGAGTTTGGTTTTGTTTTGTTTTTTAAAGGAAATGTAATCCCTTTGATTTTTAGTGGCCTATGGCTCCAATACTTTACCCTTAAAAAAAACCAATATGGTGAAACATTCACCCCATTCTTATGTCAAAAACCTTCTGCTAGTTATTGCCCCCAGCTACTAGTAAGGAAAAGGAATATCGTTCCTGATCCAAGGAAAATTGTGTATCCGTCACACAATCCATAAAGATCGGTAACAAAACAATATGTAAATTACTCACAGATGTAGTGATCTCGTACCCGAGCCAAACGTACAAGGTTTTTCAAGTCATCATGACGAAATATTTCTCTACTGAACGTATCCAATCGAGCATTAGCTACTCTTGCTACTTTCTTTCCTAGGGGGTGGAAAAAGAACCAATACCTAAATTCAAAAAGATATTAGAGATCTTATATATTAAAATATATTTGTATTTATTCCTGTTGTTAGCCTCTCAGAGTCTTGTTTGGAGTGAGTGGCATATAAATATAATAAATAAATAAAATAAATAATAAATTAACATATCTTCAATAAATCTTTTCTACATATTACAGGATTAATTCCGGAGAGGGGTGGCATACAAATCTAATTAATTAATTAATTAAATAATAATAATAATAATAATAATAATAATAATAAATCTGTGCTTTAACACAACTACAAAACAGTAACCTCTCACCTACTTAAGGTTGCTGATTAATAGTTTGGAAATATGAACCAAAAAATCCCTCAAGATCCTGCAGTTTTGATTCTATGCAGACTTTTCCAGATATCCCTTAATGAACTTAATTGAGCTTTTTATCTTAACAGTCGGAATCAGTCTTCACTTTTCAGAACCCAACATCAGGCATTCACTTGATTTCTCGATAGTCAAGGAAAACGGCTTTAGTTTGCATAAGGGAAAGGTAAAAGTTACCCTTGCACATATGTGCTAGTCATTCCCAACTCTACGGGGCGGTGCTCATTTCCGTTTCAAAACCAAAGAACCAGTGAGGCCAAAGACATCTCCATGATCATGTGGCCAGCATGACTAAACGCCAAAGGTGCACAGAACGCTGTTACCTTTCCACCAAAGCTGGTCCCTATTTTTCTACTTTCATTTTTTACATGCTTTCAAACTAGGTTGGCAGCAGCTGGGACAAGTAACAGGAGCTCACTCCATTACACAGCCCTTGGGCAGTGATGGCGAATCTTTTTTTCCTTGGGTGCTGAAAAAATGTGCACCTTATCATGCCTACACGAGTGCCCACACCCATAATTCAATGCCTGGGGAGGGCGAAAACAGCTTCCCCAGCCCCCCAAAGGCCCTCTCGTGGCCAGAAGCAGCCTGTTTCCCAACTACTGATGGGCCCAAGAGCTCGTGTTTCTCCCTCCACAGGCTACAAACAGTCAGGGTAGGGTAAAAAGGCCCTCCCCCATCCCCCCCAGAGGCTCTCTAGAAGCCAAAAACACCATCCCAGAGACACTGCATGAGCAGCTGGCCGGCACACACATGCACGTTGGAGCTGAGCTAGGACAATGGCTCGCGTGCCAGCCAATATGGCTCTGCGTGGCACTCGTGCCATAGGTTCGCCATCACTGCCCTAGAGATTCGAACTGCCAAACTGCCAGCCTTTTGATTGACAAGCTTAGTGACTTAGCCACTGAGCCACTGCGTCCCTCTTAGTCTCTGTATAGCAAATAGAAAAAAAAGTGAAGGCGTCCAACCAAAAGTCAACTTTTTGTAATACAGACCCCAAAGGGTTGATTGGAAGATCAAAAATTAGACCCTCAGGAAGGCAAGCACTCACTTCATCGAAGAGAAAATATAAAGTTCTGTCATTTTGTGTGTGTGTCTGGGGAGTGGGGTGAATTGGTCAATAAAACACGCATTGTGATTTTGTACCATTTAAGGACGAAGAAAGAAATTACCTCTGATTTCCTCAATCTCAATAACTCCAGAAGAAAAACACTTTTTCAGCCGGTCAGCTGCTTCTCCTTCAACAGGCTTCAATAAAGTGATTTCTGGCAACAAACGGTAACTGGCTGTGGCAACTGGAGAAAATTTGGCATGGTCTTTGCCTAAAGAAAAAGAGTGACTTTTAAAAAAGCAAATGAATGCAATCAGACATCAGTGGGATGAAGTGGAGGCCAAGAGAGAAAGATGGCAGCAAACAGGATTTGTTCTGCACATCTGTCCGACCCTCTAGATCAGTGTTTTTCAACCGGTGTGCCGCGGCACACTAGTGTGCCGTGAGACATGGTCAGGTGTGCCGCGAGGCGGCTCCTGCAAGTGGGAGCTCCAGGGCTGAGGCTTCAGCCCTGGAGCTCCCACTTGCAGAAGCCGCCCCCCCCGGCTATTGCCCGCTGCTGCCGCTATTTGCACCCTCCCGCAGGAGGCCGGCAAAGGTTGCTTTGAAAGTCGGCCCCCTCGCGCCCATGGCTTCTCATTGCTAATAGCGGCGGGCAATAGCCGGGGGAGGGGCGGCTTTTGCAAGTGGGAGCTCCAGGGCTGAGGCTTCCACTTGTGGCTGTCCCCGCCCGCCCGATCCGTCCTTCTCTCCGGCTCCTCCCACAGCGGTGGCTGCAGCGGCGCTGATGATCCGTCCGCTAGCCGCTCCGAGCGCTGTGGGAACGCCCACCCCTCTCACAGTCCCGTCCCGGGCTGTCAGTAAAGGGGCTGCTTCCCATCCCCCTGCCAGCTTGCTCAGAACATTCAAACTAAGGAAAACCTTCGCCGGCCTCCATAGAGAAGAAAGGAAGAGAGAGAACGAGAGAGAGAGAGCAACAGAGAGAGAAAGAGAAAGAAAGAACAAGAGAGAGAAAGCACAAGAGAGAGAGAAAGAAAATAAGAGAACAAGAGAGAGAGAGAGAACGAGAGAGAGAAAGAAAATAAGAGAGAACAAGAGAGCAACAGAGAGAGAGAGAGAACAAGAGAGAGAAAGCATGAGAGAGAGAGAGAAAGAAAATAAGAGAACGAGAGAGAGCAACAGAGAAAGAACAAGAGAGAAAGCATGAGAGAGAAAGAACAAGAGAGAGAGAAAGAAAATAAGAGAGAACGAGAGAGAGAAGGAAAGCAAGAGAGAAAAAGAGATAGCAAAAGAGAAAGCAAGAGTGACAGATAGGGAGAGGAAAGGAGAGAGAAATGAGATCAAAAAGGGGAGAAAAAAAGGAGAAATGAGAAAATGATTGAGGCAGAGAATGAGAGGAGAGAGAAACAAAAGAGAGAGAGGGGGTGATTCTTGAAGCATATGGTAAAAAGCACCCAAATAATAAGAAAAAAAACCCAGCCCACACCTGTTTTTGAAAAGAATAAAAGAGAAAAAAAAACCCCAGCCCTCAACTGGTTTTGGAAATGGTACGAGTGTGTATACACACTCACACACATAAGGGGGGGAGAGAGACAGGGATGGAAAAAGAGGAGAAGTGAGAGGGAGAAGGAATGAGGGAAAAAGGGAGGAAGAGAGAGAAATGAGAAACATGAGAGAGAAAAGGGGGAAAGACAGAAGAAGTACCCAGAAATGAGACAGTGGTATAAATTTGAGGAGGGATGATTGATGATTGACTGTATTTATAAGGGGATGTTACATGGGATTGTATATATGAGGGGGTTATTTATTTACCGTATATACTCGAGTATAAGCCGACCCGAGTATAAGCCGAGGCACCATTTTTTGGCACAAAAACAGGGAAAACTTATTGACCCGAGTATAAGCCGAGGTTAGAAAATGCAGTGGTTACTGGTAACTTATAAAAATGGAAACCAATAAAATTACATTAAATGAGACATCAGTAGATTAAATTTTTTAGAATATTTATTTTAAAGAGGGTAAACAATATTTATTTCAAAGTGGGTAAATAAAAGCAATCTGATATTTACAATAAATTAAATAAAAGTAAATAAATTAAAAAGTAAAAAAAGTAGTTCAATCAGCAACCATGCTAAAACCTATGAGTCAAAATCCCTCAAAACAGGATTTTAGAGACTTAATTTTTCTCTCTATAATTCAATGATAAAGTAGAGAATCTGGAATCAACTCCCCCTGGAGAGTAGGACTGCTCCCACCCTCCTTGCCTTTCGCAAACTCCTGAAAACACACCTATGTCGCCAGGCATGGGGAAACTGACATACCCTTAGCTGCTATGATTTCTGTATGGTTTGTCCGGATTGTATGATTGTTTTTATAAGGGGTTTTTTAAATTGTTTTTTTAATTTTGGATTTGTAGATGTATTGCTTGTTGTGAGCCACTCTGAGTCCTTGGAGAGCGGCGGCATACAAATGTAATAAATTGTTGTTGTTGTTGTTATTATTATATTATTATTACTATTATTATTGGAGGTCTTCCAACCCCCTGCTTGGGCAGGAGACCCTACACTACTTCCAACCAATAACCAACAAAGAATCCCTACCCCGGTGAATGGACAGGCCTTGAGGTAGATATACGACTCCTGGCACTTTTGAAACCCTTTTGCAGAATAACCCTTTACTCCTAGTAGTAATGCTTACTCAGGGCCTCTTTTTCACTCCACGGACCGTTTCCGCGCACATTAGACTGCCATCCCCATTTGCCCCCCCCCCCCCCCGGCCGGTCACAGACCTTTATATTCTGTTTCCTGTATTTTGCTTTTCCTAGGAATTTAATGAAAATGAATAATATTCGGGCCAGGGAAATGAGGAAAGGGGTCAGAAGAAACCCTGGCTGGGACCCTCCTTTTTGTCTTCTGAGCCACCGCAAAGGGTTTTTTGAACATTGATTTTTCGGGGGGGGGGGGGGGTCCTATTCAAGCAGGGATTCATCTAATAAAAATCAGGAGTCACTAACAGGGTATTTCCACACACAAAAAAAGAACAAAAATCCCGCACGCCAATCAACCCGTCCAAATTTCGGGCGAGGGTTGATCCCGGTCAGCATGTGCTTCGTGATGCAATTTCAAAGACACATCCATTTTTTCTCCCCCCTCACTTGATTTTAACAACAGTTTCACCTGAAAAACCTAAGAAAACAATCACGCAATACCGACAACAAAGCCCCATTTTCATCCACAACCCAACACAATGCAAAAAACAAAACAAAAAACCAACCCACAACACACCAGTAAACTATTCAAACTAACATGTTCCTATATAATTTTGTTATCTAACTGGACCAAAACGTTTGTTACTCAAAATCAAGTTTAAAAAAAAAGATTTTAAAAAAAGAAACTGGGTTGCGAAGGATGGTTTCCCTTCTCTCCCCCCCCCCCTCAGGTTGGGCCTCCCTAACCTCTTTATCCGTCGCTTTGTCCACTACTCCCAAAAGCGCGTAGAGGTCCAACTCCAGCAGTTCTTTATCGACCGCCATTTCCCTCACGACTCGCTTCTTCAGACGGTTGCCCACCGGGTTAATTCTCGTCGAGCTCTTTTTTTTCCCTCCCTTGCCCGCCACGCACTCCTTCGCCCCTCCCACCCCAACAGCGATTGGACTTCTGGGAAACGTGGATTTTTCTACAGAGGAACGTCTCTTCTCCGGACTGGAAGGTGGAAGTCGAGTGGACTACAATTCCCAGCGTGCCAGACCGGCCATCTCGTCATCGCGCTGCCGTTAAAAACTTTCCCGAGCCGTGATTGGACAAATCGCCCGAAACCTCAGAAAGCTGCTGCGTCAGGGATAGTGGGGGGGGGAAAGAGTCTCTAGGAAATGTAGTCACAGAACAGTACTGTATTGTATTGCATTGCATTGCACCCGCTAAGATTGCAGGGTCGTAGAAAAGGCTGTAAGTATTCAACTGGTCGTCGCTAGCAGTAAAAGGAGCAGTAGGCAAGACTTTAAGGGGGGGGCGGAGCAGAAAAGGCCTGCTGGGTTAGACTATGAGATTATCAGGCTAGACGCGGCTGTGGGAAGGGTAGGGCAAAGTTGCCAGCCAACTGCTCCGACGGCGTGTGAGAGAGGAACAGACGATGCGAAGCTGGTGAGGTCGGGGGGGGGGGGAGACTCATGAAGCAGGAATCCCCCCCCCCGACTTCCCATTGTCTTTTCCCCTCTCGCACGCCGTCAGAGCAGTTGGCTGGCAACTTTGCTAGAGCCGGGGAGAGGAGGCAACTGCCCCACTCTTGCCACAGCCGCTTCGGTTGGAGCGCCCTTTGCCGCCGCTCTTTGCCCTTTCCCACACTCGCCCAAGCCAGCAATGTCTGCCCGGCTCCCGCGGTGCACCCTCTTGTGGTGACCCGGCGCCCTCTTGTGGTGACCCGAGTATAAGCTGAGGTCGGGTTTTTCAGCCCATTTTTGGGGCTGAAAAACTCGGCTTATACTCGAGTATATACGGTATGTCTGTCTGTCTGTCTTTATTTATTTATTAGATTTGTGTCATTTTGGTTGGTGGTGTGCCCCAGGATTTTGTAAATGTAAAAAATGTGCCGTGGCTCAAAAAAGGTTGAAAATCACTGCTCTAGATCAGGGTGTCAAACTTACATCGTCACGGTGACGTCACGTGACATATCTGGACTTTTCCTCCCTTCGCTAAACCAGTCGTGGGCGTGGCCAGCATGTGATGCTTCTGGCCCGGGGGCCAGGAGTTTGACAGCCCTGCTCTAGATAATAAAAATCAGTTGCACTCTTCTACGTGGACCATTAAACTTTCATAACATTTTTCAGTAATGCTGGTTATACCAAAGAAGTCTCGGAGCATAGGCAGAGAACTCACCTGGCAGGGATTTTCAAAATATGGTCTGCAGATTGCCAGCATTCCACGGGCTCCATAACAGTCTCCCCACTAATTCATTACCAATTGGCTTATCAATACCCTATTCACCCCAGGCCCTGCCACAAACCTACTACTACTACCAACCTTTACAACTTGCTGCTTCAGAAAAATGAATTGTTGACTGAAAACAGATTCACTGAAGGACACAAGCGGTAATACAAATAGCAACAGGGATGCTACTGTATATTATTGACTTTATCTAACCCAAAACTCAAAACACATTCTTTGCAATTCAAAGACAAGAATTTTAAACATGACTGTGGACCAGTTATGCTATCCATAAACCAGTGTTTCTCAACCTTTCGAATGCTGTGTCCCCTTAATACAGGTGACCCCCAACCATAAGTCTAGCGCCAGTTCTCCCAACAGAGCTTTAAACTGATTGGCAGGAAGGTCAGGACACTCCCACTGTAAACGCCTGATTGGTCGGATTGTAAAAATATGCTCCAAGGCACCAGAATAGAATCTGTAGTTCCTAGCACCATGGGAAATTTGACCCCTGTGAAAAGGTCATTCGACCCCCAAAGGGGTCCTAACCCCCAGGTTGAGAACCACTGCACATAAACAAAAGAACACCTACTTATTAAACAGGCCAGAATAATCCAAGTGGTGAATCAATTACGCCTTACCCTCTCTGAAAGGGACCCCATCACTGAGATCTAGCATGTATTAAGAAAATATCAGCCACATGTGCAAAATTAGTATTCCCACCCCTACCACCCCCAAAAAATGAAATTGCCAAATTTATATCAGAACTTTAGCTGACTCACCAATGCCTTTTACACAGTGCATAAGTACATCGATCTCTTGGCCGGGACGCAACTGAGCGATGAGGATATCGTCGTGGACAGGTCTGAAATTTGCATTCATGTTGTCAGCCTGAGATCCTAGTGGTACCCACTCCATGTGTTTGCTGTAAACTATAAGAAGACTATTTTTTTAAAAAGTTGTGCTTACAACTACACAGACAAACTATGGCATTATTCAATTATTTGCAGGGCCTTGTGTGCTGCTTCAATTCCACAGAACATCTTCTTAATCAAAAGGGAAGCTAACAATTATATTAGAAACATAGAAACATAGAAGACTGACGGCAGAAAAAGACCTCATGGTCCATCTAGTCTGCCCTTATACTATTTCCTGTATTTTATCTTACAATGGATATATGTTTATCCCAGGCATGTTTAAATTCAGTTACTGTGGATTTACCAACCACGTCTGCTGGAAGTTTGTTCCAAGGATCTACTACTCTTTCAGTAAAATAATATTTTCTCATGTTGCCTTTGATCATTCCCCCAACTAACTTCAGATTGTGTCCCCTTGTTCTTGTGTTCACTTTCGTATTAAAAACACTTCCCTCCTGAACCTTATTTAACCCTTTAACATATTTAAATGTTTCGATCATGTCCCCCCTTTTCCTTCTGTCCTCCAGACTATACAGATTGAGTTCATTAAGTCTTTCCTGATACGTTTGATGCTTAAGACCTTCCACCATTCTTGTAGCCCGTCTTTGGACCCGTTCAATTTTGTCAATATCTTTTTGTAGGTGAGGTCTCCAGAATTGAACACAGTACTCCAAATGTGGTCTCACCAGCGCTCTATATAAGGGGATCACAATCTCCCTCTTCCTGCTTGTTATACCTCTAGCTATGCAGCCAAGCATCCTACTTGCTTTTCCTACCGCCCAACCATACTGCTCACCCATTTTGAGACTGTCAGAAATCACTACCCCTAAATCCTTCTCTTCTGAAGTTTTTGCTAACTGCCAATGCAATACTCAGATTGAGGATTCCTTTTCCCCAAGTGCATTATTTTACATTTGGAAACATTAAACTGCAGTTTCCATTGCTTTGACCATTTATCTAGTAAAGCTAAATCATTTACCATATTACAGACCCCTCCAGGAATATCAACCCTATTGCACACTTTCAAACTAGAAAGAGGGGAAGGCAAAACCACACACCCATACACACAAATACACACACACAATTTTGCAAGCCTCGAGTTCTTTGTTTTAATTTAAAAAAGGAGAAAGATTTGGTAGACTGGGGAGGCTTGAATATGAGATTATGTCAAAAGAATATTTGCATTAGAAACACACAACAGAAATCACTGATGACTCGAAAGCAAGAATTTTACCTTTATGGTTGATATAAAGCTCATTAGGCTCAGATGATTCTCTAGCTGCCTGAATATTCTTGCTGCATTTTATTTTCAACCGAAACTGCAGTGTGTTAATTTCATCACATTCATCTTCTGGAAAAAAGCAAGGAAGAACAAAGTAAAGCAAGGTGCACACTGACATTGTTTTCAGTTCTACTCAGGAATAGCCGGGCTCAGCCCCTGACAAACACCTCCAACGTTATCATACCTTCATTCTTGTACTCAAAGAGACGAGGATCTGCACAAATGGGAATCAGTCCCAAGCGGTGAGCTAGGATTTCATCCTGTACTATGGAGGTGTTGTTGTATACAAGGACTTTCTCCACAGCCATGGTTGGCACCTAGGCAACAAATAATCAAAGCACTGGTCCTCAGTATCTTATGAATTTTGAATTCTGGTGGTCTAACATACTGATCTAAACATCAAGTCTTAAGATGGAATTTTTTAAAAAAGGTTTTGTAGATTCTCCAATGTTACTTATTCACTACTCTGTAGTTACACCTTTGTTTCTGAAAACTTTTTTCAAGCTCCAATAGGAGGAACAGGCAATTCTCCAATGCACTTGCAAGGAGAGTCCAGGATGGGTAATTCTTCAGTCTGATTGGTCGGGACTGAGTTTAATTTAAATAATAGGCAGGCACCGCCCCCCTTAGCCCTCCAGTCTAAAAACTCAGCCGCAGTATAGGGACTCTGAGTTTGTTTCTCTTCAATAAATTTATATTTATTGCTTATTTATATGTACTAATTTAATTTTTTCTCTTTCTCTTTCTCTTCTTTCTTGCAGGTGCAGTTGGGGGGGAAGTTTTGTTTCCTCAGGCAGCCCTGGATTCAAACCTCCAGTGGGTTTTATCCAGGGGTCTGCAGCTCCTCCTTTTCCAACCCCACAAGCTGGGTTGGCTGACTGTTTCTTGGAGTGAGCACCCAGGGAGACTACCTCCGAGGTAGACCCTGGAGGAGAGGAAGGGGTTGACGCCTCGGGAGGGCCCGTCCCGCCCGTGGCGAATAGACCCGAGGACCAGGAGAGAGGTCCTCAGTGAAGAGGGGAGCGCGTCCCGCCCCCCGCCCCCCCTTACCATCGGCAGAAACAGAAGCGCTGAAAGGCTCGGAATGCCTTTTTATATGGCAAGGACTGGCGGCGAGGAAAAACCTCGGCGGAGGCCGTTTATCACGGCGCTTGGAGGAAGGGCGGGGAGCCAGGGGAGGCTTCCCGCCCGTTCCCTTGGCAACAGCCGGCGGCCATTTTGAGGAGCCCGAAATCGAGCGGGCAGGCCAGTCGCCGTTTTGAGGGCATCATCGGTTGCTAGGGCAACGGCCCGGCGGCCATGTTTTTTTGAAGCCGACGCACAGCAGCGTCTCCCTCAACAAGGCTGTTTTCGCGCCAAGTGTCCCCTCTGCCGGGAGACATGCAGGCGCAGAGCACCAACGAGCAGTTACTGCCTTGGATGCCATTATTGCTAGCGGTTACGAGCAAACGATCCGGTTGTGGACTCGATCTTTAACAACCTTTGATTGCTGTTTCGTTGCTAGCGTGTGCAGCAGCAGACAATCCTTGCTGACTCAACCTTCTGTGAGTTAATCTTATCGTTATGGCTGATCAATCCATTCAGGCTGGGGAGGAAGCCAGTGCCACCATACCCCCCACCCCCAAGGAAAGGCCCCAGAAACAAAAATCTTCGCAAGGGGCTGCGCTCAGGGAGGCTGAGAAGAGGATTAAAGCGCTGGAGAAACAGTTAGAATCCTCTCAGAGGTCTGGAGGCCCGCTTGCGCCCGTTCAGCCTCCCATTTCCATCCCTCCGCCAGCCTCCCCCTTATTTGCACCAGGGGTAGTGTTGTGGTTCCGTCTGAGGCCCCTCCGGGAACGGCTGACCTTCTGTCGGTTTCCAGCTCAGAGGGAGAGGCTGAGGAACAGGAGGTGCAGACAGACGAGGAGGAATCCCAGGCTGAAGAAGAGGGAGGACAGCCAGAGTCCCACCAGGGGGAGCTCTCCTCAGCAAGCAGCCTGGATTCCTTAGAGGAAAGTGCACAAGCCATAATTGATCTGCGACAACGAAGAGCTAATCAGAGACGGAGTCAATTGGCTAAATACTTTCAGCATTAAAGTGGCAGCAGCTGGGTTTGGGTGTGGTGCTCTTGGGAAAGGCTAAAAGGCAGACCCACCCTTCCTGGCTTGTGGAGTTTTATCTTTGAGAGTCGTGGGACCTGACTGTGAACTTTGGTGTCT
The DNA here is from genome assembly GCF_031021105.1 of Erythrolamprus reginae. Lineage (NCBI taxonomy): Eukaryota > Metazoa > Chordata > Lepidosauria > Squamata > Dipsadidae > Erythrolamprus > Erythrolamprus reginae. Next base: position 347,024,325 of record NC_091950.1, on the reverse strand, counting down.
TGGAATCCTGGTTTGTGCCTTTGACTATTGAAACCTTGGGGGGGGGGGGGTGCCAGCAAGAAGCTTGCTGTATTGTCTGGACATCAGGACCCTGCTGTACTGTATTATATCCTGTCTGTTGGGAAGAACAGGTTTTCCTCTGTGCTTATTTTTTCCAGTTATAAAATACTTTTGGCTTTTACCAGAGTGTCTGGCTGTTTTTTCCAGTTGGTGTTGAGGTCTGGGGGAACCCAGACAGAACAGGTAGTAGGCTCGGCCTCAGTGAGGGATTGGTCACCGGAAAGGCACTTCCAACCCTCAACTTCTTCCAGACCGGATGTCTTTACATTTGGAAGACAAGCAGCGTGGCCTACCACAGCCACTGCTCCACAGCCTATTCTCCCACAAGGTGGTCAGACTACAGCAGCCACATTCACCCCTACGGCAGCCGGATTGCGCACGGCGCAGGATGCCTGGCAAACCATGCCCCAGGCCCTGCAGGACCTAATTGTCAGCGCCTACACACAGGGTCAGGCTAGTGTGGCTCAGCAGCAGCAGGTACCGGCCGGCCCTGCTCCTTCGAGATTCAGGGACCCCTGGATGGCTCCAGCTTCTCAATCCATTCTGGAGTCAGGGGAGGAGGATGATTTTTCCAGAGAGGACTTCAGCGAAGCCGAGGATGAGTTATCCGGCGATGAACAGCCACCTGAGCAACCCGCGTTACCCGGCCTGTTCAAGGCCTCACTCTTCCGGGTTCTCCTGAACAAAGCCAGGATGACCATTGACCAGGCTGGTGAGGGAGGTCAGGGGGCTGCTTCTGCTCTGGATCAGCCTACGGGCGGTCTCTTTGTATTTCCAAAGCAAGAGACCATTAATGTTCCATCATCCCATCTATTCCTAGAGACTGTACAACGACCATGGGAGAACCCAGCGACGGGTCAGGGCCCGTCTAACCTGGACAGACGCTTCTACACCTTCGACCAGCACATGGAGGACCTCCTGGAGCTGCCGATAGTAGACAAACCGGTGACCAGCCTAGTCTCAAATGCCCTAGTTCCTTCAGAATCTCAGGAGGGATTAAAGGCGGAGGACAAAAGGGCGGACAATGTTGTTCACAGGGCTCACCAGATGTCAGCTTGGGCCGTAAGAGCCGCCTCGGCGGCATCCTTCTTTAATCGGGCTACGCTCCTCTGGATAAAAGACATTCAGTCCAGAGTCGATCCGCAGGATGCGAGACTACGCCAAGACCTAAACAAACTGTTGGCGGCCACCGAATTTTCGGCGGACGCAACAGTCAATGCCGCCAAGTTTTCATCAAGAGCGATGGCCGCGTCGGTCGCCTCCCGCAGACTCATCTGGTTAAGGAATTGGCAGGCCGACGTGAAATCAAAATGGGCCCTTGCTTCTTCACCGTTTAAGGGCAAGAAGCTCTTCGGAGAGATCTTGGACGATGTGCTGGTGGAGGATAGGGATAAGAAAAAGGTTATGCCCAACTCCAGTAAGAAGCAGGGACGGCGTTTTACACCCTACCAATGGCAGCAGTCCTTTCGGAATGATTCCGCCTCGACCAGCAACCAGGGGTCGAGGTCCTACTTCCAAGGATCCTTTGGTCAGGGTTCCTTTCGTACGGACAGGAACCCACAATTTGATCGCTCCAGGTCCTTCCAAGGCCGCCACCCCTTTAGAGGTTCCGGCAGGGGGTTCAGAAAGGCCAAGTGACTTTCCTCGGGATACCCCTTTAGGCGGCAGACTAATTCATTTCTCCGACATCTGGGCCAACACCTCATCAGATCCATGGGCGACTTCCACAGTTTCACAAGGTCTACAGATCGAGTTTCTTTGCCCTCCACCTCGTCGCTACCTGCCTTGTCGTGCTGCCTTGGAAATGTCCAAGAAGAGGCTCCTGTATCAGGAGGTATCTCACCTGCTGGAGATAGGTGCCATCGAGGAGGTCCCTCTACCTCAGCGGGGTATGGGGTTCTACTCAGCAATCTTCTTGGTACCAAAATCGTCAGGAGGGGCACGCCTCATTCTGAACCTACGAAGGCTGAACCTCTATATAAAGTACAGGAGGTTCAGAATGCATTCTCTGCGTTCCATTCTGGCAGCCATCAGGCAGGGGGACTACATGACGTCCATAGACCTACAGGAGGCCTACCTACATGTCCCCATCCTTCCGTCTCACCGACAATATCTGCGCTTCAGCCTGGATGGGGCCCATTTTCAATACAGGGCTATGCCTTTCGAGCTTTCATCGGCCCCAAGATCCTTCACGAAGCTGCTGGACGTTCTCACGGCAGGCCTCAGGCAGCGGTCGGTGCGCCTGATGGCCTATCTGGACGACATCGTGATTCTGTCCAGATCAAGAGACCTTGCGCTTCAGGACTTGCATCTCACGATTCAGACTCTTCAGGACCATGGCTTTTCGATCAACTTCGAAAAAAGCCACTTGACTCCCACAACACGGCTGGCCCACCTGGGAACCAGTATAGACTCCAGGAGGGGCCTTGTCTTCCTGTCCCAAGAGAGGCAGTCCACCATCAGAGGGCTCGTCCGGGGCTTGGCGCCTCAGCAATACCCCAGACTCTCGTCCCTGTCCAAGCTTCTAGGTACACTGGTGTCCTGTATCGACATCATCCCATGGGCCAGGTACCACCTACGTCCTCTCCAGTGGTTCCTCTTGCCATTCCAGAGAAGGAAGATCAGCCATTCCCACCTTCAGGTGCACCTCGACCCGACAGTTCGACGGTCCTTACGGTGGTGGATATCCCCAGCTCTAACAAAGGGGTCACTCTTTCTAGACAAGCATCCTCTGACGATGACAACAGACGCCAGCCTGACGGGATGGGGAGCCCATCTTTCCTCGAATTTAGCCCAGGGCCTTTGGGACCCATCAGACCTGAGGGAGGTCAACATCAACTTTTTGGAGTTGAAGGCAGTTTCCCTGGCTCTCCTCAGTTTCGCAGACCTGGTAACGGGTCAACATGTCCTGGTTCGGACCGACAACGTCTCCACCCGGTCTCACATCAACAGACAGGGGGGGACTCGGTCTCGACGACTAATGAAGGAGTCAGAGTCCTTGTTCAGGTGGGCAGAGGCAAATCTGGCTTCCCTGTCAGCGGAGCACATCTCAGGGGTAGAGAATGTGTGCGCGGACTGGCTGAGCCGGGAGACATTGGATCCAGGGGAGTGGCAACTGGATCCCGCAATTTTTCAGGACATCATTCGAAAGTTTGGGAGGCCAATCTTGGACCTGTTTGCTACCCGAAGCAACTCCCAGCTCCCACGTTTCTTCTCCCGTTTCCTGACCCCGGGGGCGGAAGGGGCGGACGCTCTTCGGATGCAGTGGCCGCCAGGACTTCTGTATGCATTTCCCCCGATCTCCATCATTCCCAGGGTCATGCGGAAGATTCTGGAGCAACGAGCGGAGGTACTGTTGCTGGCTCCATACTGGCCGCGCCGCCTTTGGTTTGCGGACTTGATGCAACTGTCAGTGTCACCCCCCTGGAGGATTCCGGATCAAAGGATTTCCCTCTCCCAAGGCTCGATTTCCCATCCAGAGCCTCAGTGGTGGCAGCTGACCGTATGGAGATTGAGCGGCAACATCTAAGACGACAACTCTTGCCAGAGGCAGTTATTGATACAATCCAAGCTGCTCGCAGACCTTCGACAAGAAGAATCTACCAGGCTACCTGGGCTTCTTTCTCCAGGTTCTGTGAGGAGCGGGAGGTAGATCCACAAAAGGCCTCCCCTCTCCTGGTTTTAAGTTTTCTTCAGGCGGGCCTTGAAAAAGGTCTCGCTCCAAACACCTTACGCCGTCATGTGGCCGCTTTATCCACCATCATAGGAAGAGACAGTTCCCGCCCACTCACCAGACACCCCTGGATCAGGGACTTCCTGAAGGGGGCCGCCAACATCAGGCCACCACCGATCCATCGGTTCCCTTCTTGGGATTTATCCTTGGTGCTACACGCCTTAACGGGACCTCCATTTGAACCTCTTCGCCACATACCTCTCAGATTGCTAACCCTCAAGACGGCCCTTTTGGTCGCAATCACATCTGCCAGGAGGGTTTCTGGGATTGCAGCGTTTTCAATCAGGGAAGATCTCTGTACTTTTCACATGGACAGAGTAGTCTTACGACTTGACCCAGCTTTTCTACCAAAGATCAACTCTACTTTCCACAGGGCACAGGAGGTAGTACTACCAGACTTCTGTACCCATGGGACTCACCCTTCGGAGCTTAGGTGGCATAAGCTCGATGTGAGGCGAGCTCTGAAAATTTACATTCGCAGGACTCAAGGATTTAGAGTTTCGGAGGCTTTATTCGTGTCCTTTGCAACCAGAACGTTGGGCACTAAAGTCTCTCCTAGGACGATAAGCCGCTGGCTGTGTGACTGCATCAGAGAGGCTTACCAAACTAAGGGATCCCCTGTACCTCAGGGACTCACGGGACATTCCACACGCAGTACGGCTACTTCAGCAGCCTGGAGGACCCAGGCTTCACTAGAGGACATTTGTAGGGCGGCCACTTGGGCGGCGCCGTCCTCATTTATCAGACACTATCGAATTGACTCTTTCGCTTCCGCGGAAGCAGCGTTTGGGAGGAGGGTGTTACAGCGGGTGTGTTCCTTCTCAGAGCCCCCGGTCCGACCTTCTCCCTCTCTTGGTTAATATCTTGGGTATATCCCATCCTGGACTCTCCTTGCAAGTGCATTGGAGAAGGACCGTTGAAACTTACCTGAACGGTCTTCTCGATGCACTGCAAGGAGAGTCCAGACCCACCCAATTTTGGGACCAGGGACTCTTTCTGACAAGGGTGGGCCTTTGAGAGTTGTTTCTAGTTACCTTGAATGTTGAATAAATTTTTTGTTAGCTATACTGCTCCTTCGTTTCCTTTAGACTGGAGGGCTAAGGGGGGCGGTGCCTGCCTATTATTTAAATTAAACTCAGTCCCGACCAATCAGACTGAAGAATTACCCATCCTGGACTCTCCTTGCAGTGCATCGAGAAGACCGTTCAGGTAAGTTTCAACGGTCCTTTTAACAATAAATGAGATCCCAGAGGTACTCACTCCATGTGCTTAAACCTACTGTGCCCAACATGTAATATAACACTGCCAGTTTGGCCTAATGATTAAGGTATCAGGTTAGAAACCAGAAGACTGTGAGTTCTAGTCCTGCATTAGGCATGAAAGCCAGCTGGATGACTGTGAAGCAATCACTCTCTCTCAGTCCAACTCACCTCACATGGTTGTTATTATGGAGAAAATAGGAGAGAGGTGTATGCTCCACCACCTGAGTTATTCATAAAAAATAATAAAGGTGGGAGACAGAGAGAGCTGGAAGGATAGATAGAGAGCATTGAGCTTGCCATTTTTGGACAACTGCTTTCTAAAATTCAATGACCTTATCTATAGCAATAGCATTTACACTTATATACCGCTTCATAGTGTTTTTACAGCCCTCTCTAAGCAGTTTACAGAATCAGCATATCGCCCCCAACAATCTGGGTCCTCATTTTACCCACCTCGGAAGGATGGAAGGCTGAGTCAACTTTGAGTCAGTGGTGAGATTTGAACTGCTTAACTACAGCTAGCAGTTAGCTGAAGTAGCCTGCAGCGCTGCACTCTAACCACTGCGCCACCCCGGCTCTAATATACTTGCATTTTTTCTACAGCACAAAAACATTTTAAACTTCTACAATAAAACTGCCTCATTTAAAAAACTGTTCTGAAGACTTTGTATTACAATTTGTCTTTCACAAGTGTCTTTGACAATCCTTCTCAATACAAATGTTATAATATTTTTAAGGATAGGCCTATGCATTAAAATACTAATATGCAGATGGCACCGGGCCAGATTATCTCTGGGACCGCCTTCTGCCGCACGAATCCCAGCGACCAGTTAGGTCCCACAGAGTGGGCCTTCTCTGGGTCCCGTCAACTAAACAATGTCGTTTGGCGGGACCCAGGGGAAGAGCCTTCTCTGTGGCGGCCCCGGCCCTTTGGAACCAACTCCCCCCAGAGATTAGAATAGCCCCCATCCTTCTTGCCTTTCGTAAGCTTCTTAAAACCCACCTCTGTCGTCAGGCATGGGGGAACTGAGATATTCTTTCCCCCTAGGCTTTTACAATTTATGTATGGTATGTTTGTATGTATGATTGGTTTTAAAATAAGGGTTTTTAGCTGTTTTAGTATTGGATTGTCGCATGTTGTTTTTACCACTGTTGTTAGCCGCCCCGAGTCTACGGAGAGGGGCGGCATACAAATCCAATAAACATGAACATTACTTTATTTCTGTAGAAAACATATCAATACCTCAGCAAGCAAGATCCGTCGGAAAGCATTAGCAATGGCTGCATCAACCCCCACCATGTCAAATTCCAAAGTACTTTCATCCATATGGATCATATCTACTCTGAAATTCTGTGGAGACAAAGTTTGAAAACAGGCGTCTATAAGCATCTCCCTTTGGTTAAAAAAAAGGTTTTGCTGACAAATAGCAAGAGACAACAATTATTAGGTCTACAGGGTGGTTCTGGCCCGGTTCTGGTTGAACCAGATCTCCTGGTAGCATGGATATCGGGGTTCCCCAGCGGAGTGCTGCGACATTGGCCACGCCCCTACCTTGTATATGTCATTAGCAATGATGAATATTCCAGTATTTTACAATATTCTATAAATATTCATTTATTCAATTCACATACAGTGGTACCTCGGTTCTTGACCACAATTCGTTCCAGAAGTGTGGTCGAGAACCGATTTGGTCGAGTACCGAATTAATTTATCCCATAGGAAATAATGGAAATGGATTTAATTGGTTCCCAGCCCAACGTCACATGATGAAGGGAAGCTGCTGGAGCAGCGGCAACTGCTGAGATGGCTCCGGCGGCTTCCCTTCATCACGTGACGTTCCCGGCGCTGTTGCTACTCAAAGGGAAGCCGCCGCCGTTGCCGCCGCCGGGAAAGAGAAAGTTGGTGCAGCTGCCTACAGGTAACAATACAAAGCACTGAGGAAAGGAGCCCCCCGAAGCTGCCAGGATTGCAGCCGCCCCCACCCTTCCTGCAGCTTGGAGCGCTTATAGAGCTCCTCAGCCCCCCGAAGCTGCCGGGATTGCAGCCACCCTTGGCGGTAACATTTCGGATAATGAACAAAATTTTCTGTGGCTGTTCAGTATCCGAATTTTTGCCGAAAATTTTGTTCAGTATCCGAAATGTACGACAACCAAGGCATTCGAGAACCGAGATACCACTGTACTTCCTTTAAAAAAAATTGTTTTATTGGTTTTTATAATAATAACAAATACACACTACACAAAAAAAGTGCACAGTGATATGTGCTCCTACCACCTAGCATTATTCATTCTATCCCTCCACCAAATGAAGGTGTACTGATTTATAATATTTTAAACCGGGAACATTAGCATGTTTACAAAATATAGAGTGATTCTAATTTATTCTTTATAACTCAGTCTCGAATTCTACTGACCATAAAACCTCTAACCCTGTCCCATCTTCCCATCAGTTTTTTCACTTTATTTTCATTGATCATATTCATTTTAGTATCCATAATTTCAATGATGAATATTCTGGTATTTTACAATAAATATTCATTTATTCAATTCACATTCTTCCTAGTTTTTTCAGTCAGATAAGCACAGAAAAAGGCTTGTGCACATCTTTCATAAGCCGCAAGAAATTGAACTATGTTCTCCACCATACAAGCAATATCTACACTTGAAAATACACTACTACAGCTTGACCCAAACTACAGACAAGCTAATAAGATTCAGAAATAGTGTTTTGCACTGATTTGTTATCGAGTAAAGTTGGAAACATCACCGTTCTAAGGAAATGGGCAACTTTTGACTTTAAACTGCTTAACGGAAAGTACCCCTTCCTTCTCACCTTTTCAAATCTTTCCTTATCCCAAGCATCATCGTATCCTGAATAATTCCCAGGAAAATCTGTTGTGTGGACCTGGAGAGGAAAGAAACATTTGGTAACTCTTTGATAGAAAATGCAGATTATGCCAGAACAGAGCTGAAATCCTGAACAGCTGCCAACATTTGTCCTCTATGTGTTCAAAAAACTACAGGTGGTCCTTGATGTATGACTACAATTGAGGCCAAAATTCAATATCAGTTTCCATCCATTATTCCTTGTCTGGCCCTCTGCTGGTTTGGAAAACAGCCTGACCCCCTCCTCTCTGTGGCAACCCCTCAGGTATTGGAACACTGCTATCATGTCTCCCCTGGTCCTTCTCTTCGCCAGACTGGCCATGCTCAGTTCCTGCAACCACTCTTCATATGTTGTAGTTTCCAGTCTCCTGATCATTCTGGTTACCCTCTTCTGCACTTTCTCTAGAGCAGCGGTTCTCAAACTGTTGGTCGGACCCCTTTGGGAGTTGAATGACCTTTTCACAACGGTAGTCTAAGACCGATCAGAAAACACATACGGTATTTCTGATGGTCTTAGGAACTGAGACACCACTCCTCTATCCGTCTCCAGGTGGTTCCACCTACATGCAAATAGACTACTGCAAAATAATAATAATAATAATAATAATAATAATAATAATAATAATAATAATAATCTGTACCATGGGAACTTCTGAGCATGCGCAGAAGCCAAATTTCCAGTACCACGCATGTGTCGCCATCTTGGTTTTGGCTTTTTTAAACAAAATTGGCAGTCCACATGCGTGGACAGCCAAGTGCATGCACACGCATGAGCCATGGTCACGCAGCGCAGGAGGAAGCAAACCGGCAGCTATTTATGTTAGAACCCACCCGAGTTTCCTAATAATTTTATCATTGTATGGTTGGAGTCCCCACAAGAGGAACTGTATTAAAGGGTAGTGGCATTAGGAAGATTGGGAACCACTGCTCTAGAGTTTCAATGTCTTTTCTGTAGTATAGTGATCAAAACTGGCTGCAGTACTCTGGTTGTGGTTTAACTAAGGCTTTATAACATGGTAATAGTACCTCCCCAGTCCTAGACTGTATCCCTCTGTTAATGCAACTCAGGATTACATTGGCTTTTTTGGCTGCCCCTGCACACTGCTGGCTCATATTGAGTTGGTTGTCCACCAGGACTCCAAGATCCCTCTTGCAATCGCTATAAGTCATGCTTTTTATCCAGGAAACAGCCACTCGAATCATTACCAAGACCCGCTTCGTAGACAGACAACAACTATCCCTCCATCTGCCCCACTGCTTTCACTCGCTTACATTGCGAACTCCGAATTCACCCAGAACCACGCGGGTCCGCATCTCGTCCACGCTCCCGGGCGCCGCCATCCTTCACGCAAACGTGTTTACCGTACCGGACAGCCCAGCCCGCTGCGCAAGCGCGAAAAGTTTTTAACTACCGAGTAGGAGAAGCGTCCCCTCTCTCCCGTGACATCCGACTTCCGGTTTAGCGGCTCTTCCCACACGGAAGTGGGTGGTGATGCGTCGCCATGTTAGGTGTGGCGCTTCCTAAAATGAACCCGTTTTATTTGTGTGTGGCGGCGGGCTTTGGAGTCCCTTGCCCGAGACCAGGTTTTGAGCGCATTTAGGAGCCGTCGTGGTAATTTTTTTCCCCGTTGGTCCCGTCGTCGTCCCTCCTTCCGCGTGAATCCGTTTCGTCCAAAACAACCAAGATGGCGCCGTAGTCAAACCATCTCTTGGGAAATCTCGCGAAAATACCTGAGTCTCCACGTCCCCCCGCCGCCGAGCGCGGATTGCTTTGGCTTTGCTTCGGCTTTGCTTCATCCGGGCTTTTTTTTTCCGCCTGACTTCGGTCGGATCTCCGCCCCACTTCCCCCACCCCCGGTTCTTCCGTTAGCGAGAGCGCGGCCGGGAGCCTCGGTGCCTCCTCAGCCGCTGCTGGGGAAATGTCCGGTCCTGGGGCAGTCGCGGGCGGCGGGGGAGCGAGGAGCGGGGCGGCGACGGCGACAGTGACTGCCGAGTGGGGAGCCTTCGAAGACAACATGCAGGTAAAGGGGGAAGGGTCTCCCCGCTCCTTGGGCTCCGTCCCTTCAATTCGAATTGGGGTCTCGTCCCCGGCAGCCGCCGTCGCCCCTTTCCCTGGGCTTGTTTTGGGAAACACCTATACGGGTAGTCCTCGACTCACGACTCCGATGGACCCCAGAATTGGCGACGCTAAGCGAAACATTCCTGGAGTGGCTTTCGCCCCGCTTTACGACCTTTGTTGCCCCGGATGATGAGTGAGTCACCATGGTTGCTAAGTGAGCGAGGCACAAATAAGAAGTGAATTTGATGACCAGCGATTAATGTAAAGGTTATTGTAAAAAAATTAATATTAGATGGAGAAAAGCTATATTTTAAAGATATTTTTGAATATATAAGATATGTGTTTTTACAGTTCCTTTGTGAAAGAAAGAGATATAAGAGCCTCCATTGAATGATTACAAAGTAGAAGGAAAAAATTGTATGCTTGACAATAGGCTTGATTTTGTGCTGGAAATTATGTATTGTTTTTAACTTTGTGTTGGAGAAAAAAAATTAAAAATTTATGTCGGAAAGGTCACTGAACGGGAAAAAAAGACACATTAAGTGAATCTGGCTTCCCTGTTGTCAGGTGATCTGCAAAAAGGAATCAAGTGACACCACCCCCACCCCGCAGGAGGGACAACTGTTGTAAATGCGAGTCGGTCCCCAAATTTGATCACAGGGACCATCGCTAAATGAACTGTTGTTATAAGTCGAGGCTGCCTGTAATGATAGGGTACGCTGCCCAGAGCCCTTCTCCAGGGGATATGGGAAATATAAAATATAAATATAAAATATAGAAATATAAAATAAAAATAAATTTAAAAATGCCAACAAGGCTGGAAAATGCCTGTGTTCTTCGTGGGATGGAGGAGAAGCGGCTGAGTATTCCCGGCATGTCCCGTGGAACTCAGGCAGTCCATACATTTAATTTAATTTAATGTAATTTATTACATTTATAAGCCGCCCAACTCCTTTCGGATTCTGGGCGGCTAACAAGCAATGTAAAACAGTATAAAACAAGCAATAAAAACATAATAAAACGAAGAGAGTCTTTGCATGTTGTGTGAACAAGCAAAAAATTGTGAACTATGTCACAGCAAAATAAATACAAGGGAAATGTCCCAAAAGCCAGACTGTTCATGGAAGAGGCTGAATATACCATCTGCCAAGTTGCTGCTTAGGTTTTTGGGAGTTTTGCAAGTGCCTTGTGTAAACTTAGTTCCTTTTTTAGGTAGATTTGGATAGCTATGCAGCTGAAAAGATATTCACAACATTAAGCTTTAACTTGTGCTTGGATTGATTATTGAACTAATAAAAGACAGCAATCTGCATTCCATTGTTGTTCTTTGCAGGTTGTTTTGTTTGCCAAACTTACTGAACATTTGGCAGTTTTCACAGGGAAAAGCCCAACCTTCTTGTTGTTGGCCTTTCTGCCAATCCAGCCAAGCTCTGAAAACAGTTCTGTCATCCATTTCTGTTGCCTTTGCTAAACTCACAGTTGTACAAGATTCAAATATTTATCCCTACTGTTGAATGCATTAATTAGAGCAGTGTTTCTTAAAGTGTGGCTCCAGGACTCTGCAAAATCAAAATTATTTGCCAGATCTTGAAGATATTTGCAAATACCGTAATTAAAACAAGGTCAATATTGTTTTAATTTTTTGTTCGTTAAATATTTTTGTTTGTTAAAAAAGTTTTTTTCATGGAAAAAATAAAAAATGAGTTTAATATTGTTACTTTATACATGATTCAATACCCCACTGGTGTACGAATGGATCAGCTTTAATTTTTAATACGTAAAGATTGATAAATATAGCCCATACTGACAAAAGTCTTCCATAATTTTAAAAAGTGAGAAGTGGGGGGGGGGGTTAATGGACAAAAGGGAGAAAAGTTTACAAGGATAAAAAATATGGTAAAACAGTAAATTGCATGGATGTAAACTAAATTTTGGTTGTTGTTGTTTTCTTAGCTTGCCCCTTAAATCTTTTAGTTATTTATTTCTTTTTTTCCTGGATTATGCATAAATTGCTCATCTACAGTATTCAATTGCTTACTATCATGTGCCCTGTTATAGGAATCATTTAATATTCAATGAGTGACTATCAGTAGACGTTTGTTTAACAGATTGTCCATCAGATTATATAAAGCAGCAGCTTTAATTATAGTTTCCCTGAGCAATACATATTAATGTTTATTCCGTCTTCCACTTTAATTAATAGTAAAGTGTCACAGACAGCTTTCTTTAATAACAGTGTAGTAAGCTGGCTTCAGTGTTGTGATAGAGGCATAGATAGTAGAAGAGAAGAGCAACATCTTTAAGACAGGGCAGTTTATGATGCAATACAATACAAATGGTCCTTGCTTTATAACCATTTGTTTGACAATCATTCAAAGTTATGCCCACACTGAAAGCATGCTAGTTAGTAATGGTCCTTAGAGTTGCAGTCATGTAATCAAAATGTGGGCACTTTAAAAAAATATTTTTGTCCAGCCATTATGTTATTTTTTAATGAATATTCAAGGTAATGAACATACCTGATACTCTTTCCTCCTCATGTTTTCCCTACAACAACAAATCTAATGGGTGAGTTGGACTGAGAGCGAGAATGACTGGCCCAAAATCTCCAAGTAAACTTCAATGCCTAAGGCAAAACTAAAACTGGAAACTCTTGTGCTTTAACCACTAGTTCAAGCTGGATACACATAGTATATTTCCATTGTACCATACTATCAAAAGAAAAACAATGCATGTGTTTTAAAAGGGAAGATATGAATACATTTCAAGTAGAACAGTAGTAGCATTTGTCATTTTACTGTTGATTTTGCAAATGAAGCAATTTACCCTTAAACCAATTTAGCAAGTTTTCTTTGAGCTTAAGGTAAATACTACATCTGATGATGTACAGTATGTTCAGCATATAGTTTGGGCTGAGAAAACTGGCCAGATGCAGCAAAAAGTTAACATGTTCTGTAATCTCCTTGATGGCCTTTGGTAATTGTCTGGATTTTTGCAATCCAGATATGATAACACTGTCAACTACCTCTTTTGTTTTTCTTGTCTTTTCAGTAACAGCTCTACTTTTCTGTCATGTAATTTTACATTTCGTTCTCAGCGTATTTCCAGAGTGCTTTGTGTGATTTCAGTTTAATAAAAAAAGACTGAACATATAAAGGCGAGCATTGCAGGACAGTAGAGCCTCATTTGCTCACTGGGCCCAGCTGAGGAAGAGGCAGTTGGGATATTGGGAAATTTTTAACAAGTACAGTACAAAAAAATGAAGGTTCTAAGGCCTGAGAAAACAGAAATACAGCTTGTTTAAACTTTTTTTTTAAGTGTCAAACGTGGAGATTAGGCAAAATATCCCAAATGTGTGGAATATCCAAAAAATGTTTTCCTCTAGGTCTTGGTGAGACTACCCAGAAAACTTTATGTGTTCCCTTTCAAGTAGATTAAACTCAGAATTTCTTCAATATCTACTGCCTAGCCCTTAGGCCGGTGATGGCAAACCTTTTTTTCCTCAGGTGCCGAAAGAGCGTGTGAGTGCTATCGTGTGTGCGAGTGCACACATCCATAATTCAATGTCGGGAGAGCTAAAACAGCCCCCCCCCCCCAGAGGGCCCTCTGAAGGCCGGAAATGGACTGTTTCCCAACTTCTGGTGGGCCCAGTAGGCTTGTGTTTTGCCCTCTCCAGGCTCCAGAGGCTTCCCTGGAGCCAGGGAAAGGTAAAAATGCCATCCCCCATTTCCCCAGAGGCTCTCTGGAAGCCAAAAACACCACTACCACCGGAACCTCCCTGCGACCAAAAATCAGCTGGCCAGCATACACATGTACGCTGGAGCTGTAGTAGGGCAACAGCGTGCGTGCCAGCAGATATGGCTCTGTGTGCCACCTGTGGCACCTGTGCCATAGATTCGCCATCACTGCCCTAGGCCATCATATAATCTTAAAAATAAATATAATAATTTGAGTTTAAGTCAGAAACAGACCAGACCTGACTTAATAAAGCACTACAACAATGACATAGGAATGATATGATTGTTAGGATCCCATCCCCAGCAGGCCATGGCCTGATAGCTATGTTCCAGACAACCTGCAGTTTCTAAGCCAGACCCCTTGTAGGATACTTTGTGGCCTGGTTCAGGAGTTTCCTGAGCTGGGTAACAATGTTGTCTCTTACCTTGGACTTGTCTTCAGGCTGTTACATTTTTATGTTGAAATACTTTCCAAGGTTACTTAATGATGTTAAAAACAGTACTTTTATGAATACTTACTCTTGCTTTTCTTTATAAATTCTGATAATCTCTAATTATTTCCTGATATTAAATTTATTTTGTATATATTGGAAGAATGTAGGAAACCGTGATAAATAAGGGTTTTCCTGCTCTTTGAGTAGTCTTCATTAGTTGCATAAATTAATATGAAATTCCAAACTGGGAGTAATTCTTATTCTAATGTTAGTATCTTTTCTTGGTGGGCATGCTCTAACTGGATCCTTCTTCTTTGGTTGTTGTTTTGGGAGGAGTGGGCAGGTGATAATCCATAATCCAGAGAGGATGATTGCGTATCTGCCTTGAGCTGCTTCATATTTTTGCATTACACAGGGTGGAGGATCTGCTGTAATTGATATGGAAAACATGGATGACACCTCTGGCTCTAGCTTTGAAGACATGGGAGAAATGCACCAACGCATGAAGGAAGAGGAGGAAGTAGATGCAGAAGCAGCTGCTGCAGATGAAGAAGATGGAGAGTTCTTAGGAATGAAAGGTTTCAAGGGGCAGTTGAGTCGGCAGGTAGCTGATCAGGTAAATGAAAATCTTATTCGTTTACTAGCGTTCCTCTGATTTAATGATGTTTGAGCTTGATAGAATCCTGTTTCCAATACATTTCTGATTCTAGTTCTCAAGGGGACAATGTTCTGGTCTTTCTTTCATAAATACAGTATTGATCTTATTTATTTATTTATTTATTTGGATTTATATGCCACCCAACTCCTGAAGGACTCTGGGCGGCTCACAGCCAAATACAAATAATGCAATATAAAACCACTAAAAACAAATCGGAACTATTTAAATTCAACAATTAAACCAGTTTTAAAAATCATGCATGCCTCTAGTGGCCAGATCCCGATGGTGTGCCATCTGAGCAGCGACCCCAAGCCTGCCGGAAAACCCAGGTCTTTACAGCTTTTTGGAAGGCCAGTAGAATGAGGGTAGTCCAGCTCTTGGGAGGTAGCTGGTTCCAAAGAGCCAAAGCTGCCACAAGGCCTTTCTCTGCGGGCCCGCCAGCCGACACTGTTTAGTTGACGGGCCCGGAGAAGACCAATCCTATGGGCCCTTATTGGTCGCTGGGAGCTATGCGGTAGAAGGCAGTCTCGAAGATAGTCTGGTCCTAAGTCATGTAGGGCTTTAAAGGTAATGAATAACACCTTGAATTGTGCCCTTAAACTTATGCCTGTCTTTTTTAGATCAACAATATATGATCTACATAAAAGATTTATAGGATATCTTTACCATCCAAAGTCTCAGGAATTTACGATATCATTGTGATTTATAACTTAGGATATCATTTGACTCTAACCATTCAACTTGGGTAATTGTTTGATTAAAGAATTATATTTAATCAAAACATGATTTAGCATAGTGTATTAACAAAATTACATAGTCTTCGGAGAGGGGCGGCATACAAATCGAATAAATTATTATTATTATTATTATTATTATTATTATTATTATTATTATTATTATTTACAGTATTTTTCACTCCGTAAGATGCACTTTTTTGTCTCCAAAAAGTGGGTGGAAATCTCTGTGTCTTATCAAGCAAGTATTGCTGAAGCCCCGGCTCCCACCCTTTGGCCGGTTTTGGCCTCCATGTCTCCTAATTTTGGATATGCGGAGGCCAAAAATGGCAGTGTGTCTTATGGTCAGGTGCATCTTAATAGAGCAAAAAATACAGTATTTATAAAAAATTGGTTTTACTTTTTTATCCTCTCAAAAGTAAAGTAAATCTTGTTCATGGAATTAAATGAGGGGGGAATGTCTAGAGCTATAGCATCTTTCTGTACTAAGTTCTCTTATTCTTCACAATGAGAAAGGAGAGAGTGCTTAATATTTTCTCTTTTTAAAGATGTGGCAGGCTGGGAAGAGACAAGCCTCAAAAGCCTTCAATCTCTATGCTAATATTGATATCCTCAGGCCCTACTTTGACGTTGAGCCAAATCAAGTTCGGAACAGGTAAGTAAGCTTGTAAAAATATCAGCTGCTTTATCTATCTGTGCCATTCATAGTTTTAATTTGTTAGTTACAGAGCTGACATTGTGATTGAAATCAGTTATCCACCATGATATTGTTTTCTGCTAATGAAAAAAGGCCATTGAATTCCACAAATATTGTTCAAGCTTAGAAATGGTTTTGTTTTTGTTCTCTATTGGAAGCCTTTTTTCACAAGTGAGAGGGTATTCAAGATATTCTATTTTCCTTTTTCAAAGAGAGTTTTTAAAAACATGCAAAATGACATGCAAAACTATAGAATATTAATTTTATCAGATGTATTTGGTTTAGCACTTTTATCTGGTAAATGTTGATTCAAAGTTCTATTAATCTGTTCCTTCTTTATTAATAATTAAAAGTCAGAGTAGCTTTGTGGCCATTGTCTTGATCACAGGAAAAAAACAAGAAATGCAACTTTATGCAATAGTTACACCCTTCTCTTCTTTTCCTTGCTTCACCCTAAAGCTTAGTGTTGACATGAGCCTGGCTATATAAAAATTATGTATGGAGAGATAATTCTGCTTCTGTTGTATCAGTTCTGGCATTCTTTTCATAATCTACTTTATTTGCCAGAAAAACCATCAGATGTTTAAATGGGATGGCTATCTAAGTAATCAGGCACTTTCTTTCTAGCTATTAATCTGTACAATCTGTTTTAATTTAGATTGCTGGAATCCATGATACCTGTCAAGATTATCAATTTCCCCCAGGTGAGCTTATTGATAATTTGAGCTTCCCGAAGTCACTTAGATGAGATGGGTGATCATAAAAATAAAAATGATCATTATATTACTTCTTTTTTCTTTCAGCTATAAAACTAATGTGATAGAGTAGTATCTAATGTTTCACCAGCGGTAACCCTCTGTTTTCTAGTTCAGTGTTTCCCAACCTTGGCCACTTGAAGATATTTGGACTTCAACTCCCAGAATTCCCCAGCCAGCGAATGCTGGCTGGGGAATTCTGGGAGTTGAAGTCCAGATATCTTCAAGTGGCCAAGGTTGGGAAACACTGTTCTAGTTGATAAACTGCTCAAATAGAAGAGAGTAAACAGTGAATGCTGAAGAGTGATGACCATATTCAAAATGAAGTGTGAAGTGAAGCTGTGCTTACATTGCTTCATTCAACACTATATAGTCACATCTCTTAGTTTATATTTAGTGAATAGCCCTTCAGCACAGTGGGCAACCAAACTTGTCAGACTATTGAAATATAATTGTCCCGACAGACAAATGCTTAGGGTGTTATAATTAATCTTAAAAATTGAATTTCAAGTTCAATAAACTCAACTATGAAACTGATTTCACCTAGAACTATATAACATGGGTTTTCATATTACAGTGATCCCTCGAGTTTCGCGATCTCGATCTTCGCGAAACGCTATATCGCGATTTAAAAAAAAAAATTAATTAAAAAAAAAAAACCACTTCCGGGTTTGGCTTCGGGAGTCAGCTGGGAAGCGGCGCGGCTGTTTTAAAAGGTCGCAGCCGGCCTGGGGGGCTTCCCAGCACCCCCCCGAACCCCCTACCCGGGTTCGGGGGGGTGCTGGGAAGCCCCCCAGACCGGCTGCGACCGTTTAAAACAGCCGCGCCGCTTCCCAGCTGAGTCCTGAAGCCAAACGCCAAAGGCGAACTTCCGCGTTTGGCTTCAGGACTCAGCTGGGAAGCGGCGCGGCTGTTTTAAAAGGTTGCAGCTGGCCTGGGGGGCTTCCCAGCACCCCCCCGAACCCCGAACCTGGGTCTTCCCGGCCGCCCACGCAAAGGGGAAACCCCGGCTCCTCGCTGATGCCCGCCGCTCGCCCGCCCGCCAGCAAGAGGGGGAAGACCCAGGGAAGGTTCCTTCGGCCGCCCAGCAGCTGATCTGCTCGGTAGCGCAGCAGCAGCAAGGAGCCGAATCGGGGTTTCCCCTTTGCGTGGGTGGCGGGGAACGCAAACTCCACCATCTACGCATGCGCGGCCATAGAAAAAAGGGCGCGCATGCGCAGATGGTGTTTTTACTTCCGCAACCCTACATCGCGAAAAATCGATTATCGCGAGGGGTCTTGGAACGGAACCCTCGCGATAATAGAGGGATCACTGTATATCAAGTCATTTGAACACTTGTCAGAATTATTTCTCAAACAATTATATAGAATAACTTGCCGTTCATAAAAATAGTATAATAGTTCTTCCCCAATAGCTCTGTTACTTTTGCAAATGTTTAAGAAAATATGAATGAAATTTTTAATATATTTTTAACCAGGTGATGTAATAACTTTATTTGAACATTGATAAATGGCTACCATATATTATTTTCCAGAAGATAGCTGGTGAGCTTTATGGTCCTCTCATGCTAGTCTTGACGCTGGTGGCTATTTTGTTGCATGGAATGAAGACATCAGATACAATCATTGTAAGTAGAGGGAAATTGCTTTTTTTGTCTGATGTGTCTTTTGAACTTCCATGATGTTGCATTCATATATACATTACTGATGGAGAAAGATTTGTTTGGAGTACAATTAATGCCTATTGCAGAGTTCACTACGTAGAATATTTATGGGAAGTTATTATTATTATTATTTATTGGATTTGTATGCCGCCCCTCTCCGTAGACTCGGGGCGGCTAGTTGATAACCCTGTTTGCATTTTTCCTAAAATGCCTTTCTAATATTGTCTTGCTTTTTCTGCAGAGGGAAGGTACACTGATGGGCACAGCAATTGGCACATGCTTTGGTTACTGGATAGGTGTTTCCTCCTTCATATATTTCTTGGCATACCTATGCAATGCTCAGATCACCATGGTCCAAATGTTGTCACTCCTGGTAAGTAAAAGTCAGTTTTCTACCAAGGACTGGTGTCAGGCTGAACTCTCTAAACTCAGCCTGACAACTGGTCTGTTAGAGTCTAGAGCAGTGGTGGCGAACCTATGTTACAAGTGCCACAGGTGGCACGCTGAGTCATATCTGCTGGCACACGAGTTGTTGCCCTAGATTAGCTCGAACATGCATGTGTGTGCTGGCCAGCTGATTTTTGGGTTGCACAGAGGCTCTGGGAGGGTGCTTTTAGCTTCCAGAGAGCCTCCAGGGGGATGGGGGAGGGCATTTTTACCCTCCCCTGGTTCCAGGGAAGCCTTTGGATCCTGTGGAGGGCGAAACACAAGCCTACTGGGCCCACCAGAAGTTGGGAAACTGGCAGTTTCTGGCCTTCAGAGGGCTTCCGGGGGGCAGGGAAAGCTGTTTTCATCCTCCCCAGGCATTGAATTATGGGTGTGGGCACTCGCACATGCACGATAGTGCATGCCCATGCTCTTTCGGCATCCAAAGAAAAAAAGGTTCACCATCACTGGTCTAGAGCATGGTTTCCCAATCTAAAGTTATATCAAAACAACATAGTTAAGATACTCCACCATATGTGGTAAATATTGAATTTAAAATAATAGGTTTAATGGTACTCCTGTATACTTCTATTTTAAGTAAATTTATGCTTTTATATCCACATCAAGCATAGATGAACAACTTTCTGTTAATCCTAGAGCCAATAACGCAGTCTTTATATTCCCAGAGCCTACAGCACAAATTGAATATTCATGGTATCCATCTTGGATTAGTTTCTTATTGCTTTTATAGCTACTCTTTTGTATCCTGCCCAAGTCTTTTTATTAGGAGAGTCTATAAATATGTACAATGAATTTTAATATTACATGGCATTGAAAGAAAGTTTGTGAGTGCCTAGAATGATTCATAATACTGCGATTTGATTTGATGTTAACTAAACCAAAGCAAGATTGTGACATGGAATTTATAATATTCACTGTTCTTGTTAGATTCAGGCATCAAAATATCTGATTTTTTTTACCACAGAAATTCTGCTATAGTGTTATCTATGTATTTAGATTACATTTGTTTTAAACTTCAACTCACAGAAAGAAATCCTGAATTGGCAGATACAATCTATATGTATTAAGAGAGCCTTAAACTATAATACTGTCACTTATGTCATGGAATGTTTTGTTTTGTTTTTTCTATTAATACAGTTTTCTTATTAATGTCCATAGATTCATTTTTGTCTCATCTGTCAATAGGATAATTTTCTAATTGCTTGCTGGATTATCCAGGTGGTCTTTGACTAGTTTGAAACAGGCAGCAGTATGTTTTCTGAGATCAGTAGTTTTATCCTTGGTATCTGCTCATTCTTGTTCAGCATTCGTCTGGTGGACTCATAAACACTGGTACAAGACAATGCAAGAATAGCCTGCACATCTTTTGCCGTTATATCTTGGAATTTTTTGTACATTCCTAGACCATTGGAGTGATACTTTTTTGTTGGTTGACCATTTCTGCAAATAGTTAAATGGTGGTACTCTTATTCCATGTGTACATTACCTCTTGTCCTTGGTTTTATTGAGATACATTTTAGCAGTGGCTCTGTAGACCTTCTCATGAGCAACAACAGTTTTTGTTATGAAGTCCACTGGGTTCTGTTTCAATACGGGCATATAATTTTATCATGTCTGTGCTGTGAAGAGTTGATTCCAGTGGTGGCAACCAAAAAGTGTATGCTTTTACAAGGGAGATCCTTCCTACATACATTTGATTGCCAAACCATTGATTGTAACATCTGACTCAATTTATTCCCTTTAGAGAGTTTATTTGTATTTTTTTTTCAAACAAGGCAGTCAATTTTGGCATGGTGTAATCAATAAAGATATCTTGTAGTCAAATGTTTGGGATAATGTTTGTTTAAGTAACTGTATTTGTTAATGCTTTGATCACAGTGTTGCAGAATTACAATTGGTTCTCATGGGTTCATAAACTTTCATTACTGTAAATCGCTCAATGGAGGCAAATGATGCTAAAGTTCAGTAATTTTGATCAATTTCTAAACAATTTATTTTCATTAGTCTGCATGGATATTACTGAGTTGGCTGTAACAGCCAAACATTGTTTTAGCAATCTGCAGATTGCTGATAATCAGTTAGTGATTTTTTAGCTGCATCAGGAGGAACAGCAGAATATACTGTATATATATAGTGATGTTACTTTTGTCTGAGTCATTTCCCTGCCTTCATGTTCTTATTAGCTATGTTTTCTTCCTTAATTTTAGGGCTATGGACTTTTTGGGCACTGTATCACCCTATTTGTCACCTACAATATCCATCTTCACTCCCTTTTTTATATTTTCTGGCTGGGAATTGGTGGTCTGTCTACACTACGAATGGTGAGTAATAGGAGTCATTGGGAGGCTCTGCACAAGTCATAGAAGTGTTCTGGGCCAAGCAATGTTTTCTAAGCACCTGCTTCGTGCAAAGTTGGGCAGTGCTATCCTAGAGAGGGGTGCCCATCTCTTGCTGCCCTGGATTCTGAGATGAATGACCTCAGGCCCAAGGGCCACCCTGCCAGTGGTCATTTCCACATGTCGCTTTGACACTCCCTCATCAATACAGGGCTCAACAAATTAGATTTGGATTGAGATGATTTGTCTATGAGCAATGAGCAAAAATCTGGGTATAGTGTAGTTTTAAGTGGAATAGCTGTTGCATGAGGAAAGTTCCACTCTCTTGGCAAAAGAAACCTTAATCAAGTGGTGTGGATGGGGCTGGAGTTCTCTCCTGCTGTGGTGGATGTTTAGGATATCTAAATGTTTTGTGTTCTTAGTGGCCCTCAACACTTGCTGAGCCTGCATTTTCTACTATTGAAGCATTGATTAATTTCCAGCACTCAGTCTGTGAGGGCCAGATTTTATATGCTGGGATAGATAAAACTACTATTTCACTGAGAGTCGAAGACCTATCAGCTAACCTTACCTGGTTCAGCCAAAAGGCCACTGTGGCTGCTGCCTGTGTTACTACAGCTACTTTGAGCTACAGGTGAGAGCTAGGATATAAGTGGCAACCAAATGTGAATAAGCAACCGTAAAAAGGATTCTGTACAGTGTGTAAACTTTAGAACATTGTATTTAGTTCTGGTCACCCTATCTCTAGAGGGATATTTGTAAGGCTAGGATGGTGTATAAAATGATAAATTATTTGGGATCTAAAATAGCTTCCTTTCGAAGAAAAGTGGGGGATGTGTGTGGTTCAGAAACAGGCGATACATATAAATGAATCATAGAAATTGATGTTTTTGTTATCTCCGTGCTGTTCAGTTTTTATATCTGGAGATTTTAAACCATGAAATCTGATTTCTGTTTTTCCTAGGTTGCTGTGTTGATATCACGGACAGTGGGACATACCCAGCGGCTCATCTTGTGTGGAGCACTTGCTACCCTGCACATGCTCTTCCTTCTTTACCTGCACTTTGCTTATCATAAGGTGGTGGAAGGTAAGAGAACAAATTAAATGCTTGGGTTTGGAAGAATTGCCCACTGTCTATAGAAGTTGTGGCCTAAATGGACTCTTCTAACATCGACCTCCAACAGTGCAGCCCTTATTTCAGTGCATTCAGTACATACAAAGTACATATTCATTCAGATGAGACAGATTTTGACTTAAGAAGTAGAGGTCCCAGACTTACAATTCATTTACTGACCATTCAAAGTTACAATGGCACTGAAAAAAAGTAACTTATGACCGTTTTTCACATTTAATGACCGTTGCAGCATGGTTAGTTGTAGAATTCAGGTGCCTGGCTATTTACTCATATTTATGACGTTCAGTGTCCCTAGTCATGTAATCATCTTTTCCAACCTTCTGACAAGCAAAGACAATGGAGGGGGGGAAGCCAAATTTATTTAACAGGGTTACTAATTTTAACAACTGCAATGATTCCCCTAACAATGTGGCAAGAAATGTTGTAAAATGGGGCAAAATTCAATTGTTTCACTTAGCAACATAAATGTTGGGCTCAATTATGGTCGCAAGTTGAGGGCTATCCAAAACTTGATTGGAGAAGAGCCAGCTTTGCCTTGCATTGTACCTAAACTGTCAATTTTTTGCACTGCTGATTATTTCCAAAAGGAATAAATCCCATCTTCATAATGCTCATAATTCTGACATCTCAGCAAGTTTGTGATCATGGTTTCCCTTGTTCCCTCCTGGCCTCCTACAAGCAAAGCCAATGTGGCAACCGGCAGGAGATCAGAAGTTGCTACCACCTGGTTAACAAAGGACTGCTGGAATTGACATTGCTAGGTGACAACTGTTCAGTTTAGTTCAAGGGTCTCCAACCGTGGCAACTTTTAAGACTTTTGGACTTCAACTCTCAGAGTTCCTCAGCCAGCTTTACATAACTCCACAAGTCTTAAAGGTTGCCACGGTTGGAGACCCCTGGTTTGGTTGACAGCAATTGTGTTCCCAATTGCAATTGTAATCCAACTGTCCATGTGCACATAAAGGTTAGTCGGGGGGGGGGGGGGAGGTAACATGAAATTAATTATGATTAGCATTGGTACAATACACCCTAGTATTTACTATTGATTTTCTCACTTGTAGGCATCCTGGACACATTTGAAAGACCCGGCATTCCTCCCTTTCAAAGAGTTGTCAGAGACATTCCAGCCATTTCTTCTGCTGTAATGAATATAACAAACAAAGCACTTGCTGCATAGACCTAGCCTTACAGACTGGTGTGCTCACCCTGTTTTCCATTGATTGCTGTTCTCACAATAAATGGACAAAGAAACAGCAGAAGTAATTGGCTTATCCACAGATTTGCTTTTGGAAGAAGACTCCGAGGACATTTCAGAAGAACTGCCTTTGTCCAACTTTGGCCAAAGTGGCTTGGATAGAACCTTCCTAATGGGCCCTGTATATTTAACTGGGATTGCATTAAGTCACTCTTTTCTTCCGTATATTCTTTGTGCTTGCTTTTTGTCTTTTTAGACTATGTGTATCTTCTTTGTCTCGGGAAGAATTAAATTAAATCGATATTGGTTCTCAGCAGTTTCTTCCATTGGAACTTCATCATTGAGATCAGGTACATCGCTAAATATCTGAATTAAGACACCCAGTTGTAGAAATGTAGATTACAAGCACATTTACAAGTTATGTTAAATTGTTTTCAATTATCAACCACCATTTAATATTTATCCTTAAAAAGGTATATGCTGCTGTCTGTTGTATTTTTCTAGGAAACACTGACAACCATGAAACCTCTGAGATTGCTATTTGAACAGTGGTCCATAGCCAGAGGATGGAAGAAAGGAGCTGAGATGGAAATTATTTATTTTTCTAATCACCGAGTCGTCTTTAGTTTCTATTTCATCAGCAACAAGTTCCTTGCTTTCGATCTCTCCCTACTAAAGAGTGAATCGATGAACTATTTTAACAGCCATATAACTATTTACTAGCTCTTTACTAGCCCTTAGAGAGTCAGAATGGGGTGGGGGAATTTTTTTTATATATATAAGGTGATTTATTTTAGGGTAGCAAACCAGTTTGAAAACAAAAGCATTGAGTGTGTTACAAACAAGATGAAACGTTTGAAATAATTTCAAATTTCACACTGAAATTTACATTGCTGCTGAACAGATCCAATTAGTATCCCCCATTCCAAAAAATGTGTTGTTTTTTCACTTTTAGCATGACATTCTTGAAGTCTTATTTATACTCATCAAAGTTCTTTTGCACTTTAATCCTGTGTGGAAATACTCTGGTCGATTATGCTGCTCTTCCTAATCTAATCTAATATTTATCTAATCACAGTAACTGAATTTAAACATGCCTGGGATAAACATATATCCATCCTAACATAAAATACAGGAAATAGTATAAAGGCAGACTAGATGGACCATGAGGTCTTTTTCTGCCGTCAATCTTCTATGTTTCTATGTAAAACAAATGTTTTTCCCCCTTCCTTAGTTAACTGAGGGCTGGGTATGTTTTTATTTTCAGATTGCCATTTTTTTTCTTTGACTCCATGATTCTCTACCCTGAAATAATCCACTGACCAAGAGGGAAGCAACAGCAGGAATTAATTCTCCTATCCTCTGCATTCCTGGAATTTAATTAATCACATAAAGCTTCAGCCAAGCAACTACTGCACAGTTTGATTGCTGAAGTAAGCAAAGCTGCTTTATGAAGACTGTGCCTCACAGTTTTAATTTTAATACCAGCTGTTACTTTCTAGGATGAACATGAATGAAGCCATGGCCAGATCAGCTCAAAACATCAAACTTTACAGGGAACTTCTCTCTACCAGAATGTAGCTTTTTCCTAGCTTTTTCCAAATGTTCTGCCAGAAGAAAGGATCTTTAACTCCTTGTGTACCAATATATCCTTAGGTACCACTCTGTTTCTCACCAAGGATATTGTAAATGGGCGGGGGTGGGCAGCAGGCAGGACGGGGTGGAACGCATTATGCACAGCTCGAGCTGACCAGCGGCAGTCACTTCCGTGATTATCGGTCTCGGCTGGGCTCTCCTTTTTTTCCCCTGCTGCTGCTGCGTCTGCGCTCCTTGCTTTTTTCTTCTTTCCTCCTTCCTGGCCTCAGATGAGCTTCCCTCTCTCCTGCCCAGCTCCCCTCCAGCATCACGCAGCCAGCTCCCAGGGCTAGGAAAGAGGAAAAAGGAAAAAAGCGACAAGTGCGCAACAGCAGGGGAAAAAAGGAGAGCTGAGCTGAGCCGCAACAAAGCACTCTGGGCTGCGGTCATTTTTCCCTTGCAAAGCCCTTACTCCACCTGCAGCTGAGATTAAAACACATCATGCGGCAATAATAACCATGTAACTCTCCCTTGGCTTTCCAATATTTTTAAATCCCCCCCTCCCATCCTCCTCCTCAGAAAGCAGCAGGGGGACCAACACCGGCAGGAGTTGCAGGGGACCCTTTTTCTCCCCCCTCTTTTCTCAACAGCTGATAAACATCTGTTTGCCTAGCTACCCAGCCTCAGGCAGGGGGCGACCCAGATAGGAGAGTGCAGGAAACGCGAAGCAAATTGTCACCCAACGAACGACCCTGGTGAGATTGTAAGTCGAGGACTTAACAGTTCACTTGAATGATGATGATCGTTCAAGCCACTCCCACCTGGTCACTTGGCCAGCAAGCCACTCATACCAAGTCACATGACCAGCAAGCCACACCCACAAAATAAGGCACACTCACAGTGTGGCAGTAAAAATTTTGGCAGCCCATTACTGTCAATGGGACTGGGTAACAGATTGTATACACAGTCTTTGCAATAGGAGCTGAATTGCTATGAGAAGGGAATCTTGCTGTGGGAAACTAATAATTGACTTTTCAACATCTTGCCTCTTAGCCAGTGAAGGGCTGCAAAAAAATTTACTGCCACACTGGGTGTGGCTTACTTTGTGGGTGTGGCTTGCTGGCCATGTGACCAGGTGGGAGTGGTTTGACAATCATGCGACGGGGTGGCTTAAAGATCATGTGACTGGATTAAAGTGGCCAACTTAGCATCATTCATGTCAAGGGTTTGGGTTAGGGATGGGTGCCTAGTCTGTCCTCGCCTCAAAAATATACAATTTCCCTTGCTATTACTGAACATCCAAAATATACTATTTAATTCTATGTATATATGCCATATGTGTACAGACACACACAGGCACACAAAAATATACATTATCTACTACATGTATGTATATAAAGTGTATGTACACGCACAGCTCTTCTAAAATTATATACATTCATTTACTGCGATAAGAAAAACCTACCCAGAACCCAGAAGGGGGGAAAAAGGGAAAATCAAATTTTTTCTACCAGTTCTGCATACCTGACCGTACCCATAGGAGCCCATCACTGCTCTTAGCCCACGTGTAATTGTATTCCTTAACACCTGAAAGTGCAGGAGGAGAAAGAGGGGGAGGGTTTCTCAGATAAACCAATTCTACCTTTGAAGTTAGGTGCCTGGCTTTCAGGGTCATAAGCAAATACCGTATTTTTCAGACTACAAGATACACCTTTTTCCCCACTAAAAAGAGGCTGAAATTTTGGGTGCATCTTATACTTCAAATGTAGCTTTTTTCGAAGCTTTCTTTTCAGCCCCAATGAGGTGCTAATTATCTTCCCAGTTTGCAGGCTTTTTTCATTGCTGATAGCTCTGAAGATGCTTTTTTCCAGCCCTAAGTCTTTGCAGGTTTTTTTGCATTGCTTCTCCCTCCGAATACGTTTTTTAAGCCCTAACCAGAGGGATAAAATAATGTGCTGAAGCTGACCAGACTAAGGATGCTAGCCGGAATAATATCTGATAGGCAGATTTTCCTCCCCCAAAACTAAGGTGCATTTTATACTCTGAAAAATACGGTAAGTTGCAGCTATGTAATTTCAAAAACTGGGCTCAGGAGAGCAGAAGAAAGAATAGAGGATTACAACTGTATATGGTTGACAGTGATGACAGCAGCTCAAAGCAATTCCACAAGAGGACTTAAACCAGTTCCCGCTTGCCAATGATCCTGGGGCATCAGCAATGTTGGAGAGCTAAACTCAGGCATTTCTGATTCATCAGCAGCATTGCTGAAACGGCAATTAAACCCAATCCTTTCCTTTAAAAGGCAGCAGTTTTGCAGAGCTGGTGGGCGGCCCATGTCCCCATTTGCAAAAAGTGCTGCCTCCATGTAGGCCACCTGTTCTTGCTGATTTTTCAAGGGGAAAAGGTGGCAGAACAGCTTTCCGCCGTGGGTAGGGAGGGTATCCATTATTTTACAGGGAATAGGTGTCAAGAGGATTTTTAGGGCAGAGCAATAACTCTTTGCTTCTCACTGCAGCAAGGTGAGTAGAAGATTGTGATAGTGTGTGAAAATGTACCGAGACAAATTCTGTTATGCTTGATGACTCAACACACTCACCATAGATGGCATAGCTCAGCTGAGTTCCATTTGATTATTTCCTGAAACTCATTCCCATTGAGATTTACACCCCTTCTCAACATCTGTTTAGTTAGTGTCCTGGTTTTGTTTGGGGGGAAAAAATCAGAAACTCCATGTGTGTGGGGGGAAATCCTGCCTCTAAAATCCCCAAAAGCCAGTACCAGACTGCATGAAATCCTGAGATGATGGAGTTATCATGTAACTCAGTGAAAAATTACAATTGATAAACTGGGGGTTGGGTTGATACAAGTTTTATCTTAAATTGTTTTCCTTTAACCATACTTTTTACTACTTTCCATTTTGCTTCTTCCAAACACTGTTTTGATCCGCTTAGACAGAATCACCAGGTTAGAGTTGAAAGTGCAGAAGAGAGCAACCAGAATGATAAGGGGACTGGAAACTAAAACATACGAAGAGCGGTTGCAGGAACTGGGCATGGCCAGTTTGTCAAGGACCAGGGGTGACATGATAGCAGTGATCCAATACTTGAGGGGCTGACACACAGAGGGGGGAGTTCAGGCTGTTTTCCAAAACACCAGAAGGCAAGACAAAGAATAATGAAAGGAAACTGACCAAGAAGAGATTCAACCTGGAAGTAAGGAGAAACTTTCTGATGGTGAGAACAGCTTGCCTGCGGAGGTCGTGGGAGCTCCAACACTTGAGGCTTTCAAAAGGGATATTGGACTTCCATTTATCCAAAATGGTGTAGGGACTCCTTGAGCGGGGTGGGTGGTGGGTGTTGAATTAGATTAAATGATCTACAAGGTCCCTTCCAACTTTAATCATGATCTAATTTAAATTTGTAAAAAATCTTCTCCAGCAAGATCCACCTGACACAAACATTGTCTTTTGGATGCCAGGCTAATAAATTTTATTCTACCATACCTTTTAAATAATGTAGTAGTTGGTGCCACAATGATTTATGATTTTGCTGTACCTTATGTTAACTACTCTCATGTCAATCATCTTTTTGTATTTTTGAATTCTACAAAGAAATTTGTAAAATTAAATTTTTATTAAGTAAACCTATTTTTCATTGTCAGTTTTAATTATTGTACTATTGTTTTACACTTGTTAGAGGAAGATGGCGCTATCTTTCTCATGAGTGGTTACACTGCCACCATGCCTTTTTCAGCCCTGTGTGCATGGTTTGTGTGAATGTCAAGGGAGTGTAGGACAGTGAAAGGCAAAACTAATAATGCATTAGTCATACAGATGTCCTTAAGAGGTCCCTGTATGAAGGCTCTATGTCTTAGCTCAGATAACCAAGAAAGGGGCCAAGCGTTTTGCCAATTTCACACTGGTTTAGATATCATGCTAAATCACTAAATGGTTTTTCCTGTGCTGTATGAACATTAAGCTTCACACACTATCATGACATGAACCCAGGCAATTGTGGCTTGCTAAATGATCTCTAATATCACAGACAATGCAACTGAGTACTGATGGAAAGGCCATTATTTAAGCCCATCGGCATCCAACCACCTCTTTTCCTATTGAAACATTTCTACATAGCATGTAAACAGAGCGCCAGGCTCTTGTGCCTTAAAGCTGCATCAGGAAGCAGAATCTGAAACTGGGAATTGGGCTAACAAAAACGCTTGCTCATGTATATTTATACAAGACATGATTGCACTAGTATGAGCAAAATTAGCAAGAACAATAGCAATGATTATCAAAACCAGTTGTTGCCTAATTTTCTTAACAACCCTGCTTGAAGATTAATAGCTTCTGGAGATTCTTTTCCCCAAAACTAAACATATCATAACAACACACAATTCAATTCTCTTGATCAGTACCATTGATTGCTGGGAAATTCTGGAAGTGGGAGGTCCAGCCACCTTAAAGTACAGAGTTTGAAAAACAATGTCCCAATTCCAATACTACTGTTTTCCCTCAACTAAGAAACAGGCCTTATGATTCACATTCTGGAAGGTGGTGTCTGATTTTGTAATTGGAAAAGGAAACTTAGCTCTTCCTTCTGAGGTGGAAGGGCTGAATTGTTGGAAGAAAAATCCAGGTCCGGTTCCAAGCTGGGAATAAAATGAAGACTGATTCTGTTTATTGGTGAACAGAACCAATGCAATACACAGTGTGCAATTCTGAGGCAGCTGACAAAATGGAGTTGAGAGTGGGTGTGTCTCATACCTTCTGGATTCCTATGGGGTCATGTATGGGTCATGGCTGGCTCTGCTTGGGCAGGAGGTTGAACTCGATGGCCTTCATGGTCCCTTTCAACTCTAACAATAAATAAATAGGTCTTAAGCATAAAACGTATCAGGAAAGACTTAATGAACTCAATCTTTATAGTCTGGAGGACAGAAGGAAAAGGGGGGACATGATCGAAACATTTAAATATATTAAAGGGTTAAATAAGGTCCAGGAGGGAAGTGTTTTTAATAGGAAAGTGAACACAACAACAAGGGGACACAATCTGAAGTTAGTTGGGGGAAAGATCAAAAGCAACATGAGAAAATATTATTTTACTGAAAGAGTAGTAGATCCTTGGAACAAACTTCCAGCAGACGTGGTAGATAAATCCACAGTAACTGAATTTAAACATGCCTGGGATAAACATATATCCATCCTAAGATAAAATACAGAAAATAGTGTAAGGGCAGACTAGATGGACCATGAGGTCTTTTTCTGCCGTCAGACTTCTATGTTTCTATGTTAAATTAATTAATTAATTAATTAATTAATTAATTAATATAGACAAAAGGGGAAATGCAAATCCTAGGTCAGTGATGGCAACCCTTTTTTCCCTCAGGTGCCGAAAGTGTGCGCATATGCAGACATGTGCATGTGTCCACACCCATAATTCAATGTCCCTCATGTTTTCCGTCCCCTGCACATGTGCGTGTGACACCCCCTCTGTGCTGCCCCACCCCCGCACATGTATTCATGATCCGTCCCCAACCCATTTTCGGTCTAGCAGGCCTCCCTGAAGCCTCCCGACTTCTGGTTGGCCCAGAGGTTTCCTCGAGCCTGGGGAGGGTGAAAAGGGCCTCCCCCACCCCTCTCTGAGGCCATAAATGCCCTCCCAGAGCCTCCGCACGAGCCCTGGTCTTACCTGGCATCCAATATGGGCTGTGTGGAGACTCCTAGGAGTGGAGGGGCGGCCTGGGCAGAACCAGCCAAAAATCAGGTGCAGCTGAGATATGGCAATGGCTCCCATGCTTGCAGATAGGGCTCCGCATACAAAATCCAGTGTATCAATCTCGTTTGCTGTGTATTACTGTTTTTTTGAATAAAATAATAATAATAGTGTTCTGTCTGGGTCACTCCAGAAGCCAATACCAACCCAAAAAGAGAAGCCAGACACACTGGTAAAAGGCAAAGGCAGTTTTATAAAATTCAAGAAAAACACAGGTAACAGAAAATGTCCTTACAAACAGGAAAATGCTGTATCTTCAGATATATCCACGAAGGCAAAAGTCCATGCAGCAATACAGAATTCTTGCTGCCAACCCGAGGCTGTAGATAGCAGTCCTACAGCTCCCACGGGTCTTCCAAAGCTGCTGGGCCACAAGCCAAGAACAGAGACGCCGAGAAACAAGACAGGATAACGCAACTCCAAACTGATAACACTCCACATGGCTTCAAGGGCTTGCCTGCCTTTTAAACCCTGCTAAGGAGGACCACACCGAAACCTAGCTGTTCCTAATTCAGTGCTGATAATACTTATTTAATTGCTCCTTTCTTTGATCTGACCGTCTCTGTCGCATGTCAATGACGGCTTGTGCGTCATCACCTAATGACTCTAAGCTACTGGCTGGGGAGAGCCCCCCCCCCCCCGGGACTCTCATGCTGTTCTCCTTCATCCCATTCCTGATTTTCCTCTCCCCCGTCCGACTGTTCAGCCCCCTCCTCTTCGCTGTCCTCCTCCTCCGGGCATGGAGCCAGCAGAGACACAGCTGGTCCCTGAGCAGCCTCAGGCTGAATCACAACATATAGTAATACTAATAGTAGTAGTAGTAGTAGTAATAATAATAATAATAATAATAATAATAATAATAATAATAATAATAATATTACTACTACTAATATGCACCAGTTGCGACCCTACTTGGACCGGGAGTCACTGCTCATGGTCACTCATGCCCTCATCACCTCGAGGCTTGACTACTGTAACGCTCTCTACATGGGGCTACCTTTGAAAAATGTTCGGAAACTTCAGATCGTGCAGAATGCAGCTGCGAGAGCAATCATGGGCTTTCCCAAATATGCCCATGTTACACCAACACTCCGCAGTCTGCATTGGTTGCCGATCAGTTTCCGGTCACAATTCAAAGTGTTGGTTATGACCTATAAAGCCCTTCATGGCACAGGACCAGATTACCTCAGGGACCGCCTTCTGCTGCACGAATCCCAGCAACCAGTTAGGTCCCACAGAGTGGATCTTCTCCGGGTCCCGTCAACTAAGCAATGTCGCCTGGCGGGACCCAGGGGAAGAGCCTTCTCTGTGGCGGCCCCGGCCCTCTGGAACCAACTCCCCCCAGAGATTAGAACTGCCCCCACCCTCCTTGCCTTTCGTAAACAACTTAAAACCCACCTCTGCCGCCAGGCATGGGGGAATTGAGATCCTCTTTCCCCCTAGGCCTTTGCAATTCTATGCATGGTATGTATGTATGTATGTTTGGTTTTTATATTAATTGATTTTTAATCATCAATACCAAATTACTATTGTACACTGTTTTATTGTCGCTGTTAGCCGCCCCGAGTCTCTGGAGAGGGGCGGCATACAAATCCAATAAATAAATAAAATAAATAAATAATAATAACAGTAATAATAATAATAATAATAATAATAATAATAATAATAATAATATCACCTCGAGGTTCGACTACTGCAATGCTCTCTACATGGGGCTACCTCTGAAGAGTGTTAGGAAACTACAAATTGTGCAGAATGCAGCCACGCGAGCAGTCATGGACCTTCCCAGGTATGCCCTGGGCCGTTTCCGTTTTATGTATGGTTTGTCTGAGATGCATGACTGTTTTTATATTAACGGTTTTAAATTGCTTTTAATCATTGGATTTGTACTGTTTTGTTGTTGTGAGCTGCTCCGAGTCTTCGGAGAGGGGCAGCATACAAATCTAATAAACAAACAAACTAATAATAATAATAATAATAATAATAATAATAATAATAATAATACCCATGTTTCTCCAGCACTCCAGGGACTGCACTGGCTGCCAATTGGTTTCGAGACCCGATTCAAAGTGTTGGTTATGACCTATAAAGCCCTACATGGAATGGGACCAGATTACTTACGGGACCGCCTTCTGCCACATGAATCCCAGCGACCTGTTAGATCCCACAGAGTCAGCCTTCTCCAGGTCCCGTCAACTAGACAATGTCGCTTGGTGGGGCCTACAGGAAGAGCCTTCTCTGTGGGGGTCCCAGCCTTCTAGAATCAGTCCCCCCACCCCCAAGATCTGCACTGCTGCTACCCTCCTTGCCTTTCGCAAGAATCTCAACATTCATTTATGCAGCGAGGCTTGGGGTCATTAGACGCCAGCCCCCTGGCCAACGAATATATGTTATGTTTGTGGTTTGAATCTAAATGAATTATTTTTAATGTTTTAGACTTTTAAAAATGGTTTTATATCAGTTATTTATATTAATTGGATTTCAGGTGTGTTATTGCATATTGGATTTATGTTGTGAGCTGTCCTGAGTCCAGGGAGAGGGGCAGCATACAAGTCCAATCAATTAATCAATCAATAATTTTAAAAAAATATTTAAATTTTTATTATTAAAAAAAGTCATATTGTCGTTCTTTATTTATTTTATTAATTAGATTTGTATGCCACCCCTCTCTGGAGACTCGGGGCAGCTCACAACATTAAAACAGTACAAATCCAATAATTAAAACAATTTAAAACCCTTAATATAAAAAGCAATCATACATCTCATATAAACCATACATAAAGCAGAAACGGTCCAGGGGAATCAATTTCCTTATGCCTGATGACAGAGGTGGGCTTTAAGGAGTTTTCGAAAGGCAAGGAGGGTGGGGGCCATCCTAATCTCCCGGGGGAGTTGATTCCAGAGGGTCGGGGCCGCCACAGAGAAGGCTCTTCCCCTGGGTCCCGCCAGACGACATTGTTTCATCGACGGGACCCAGAGAAGGCCAACTCTGTGGGACCTGACCGGTTGCTGGGATTTGTACAGCAGAAGGCAGTCTCGGAGATATTCTGGTCCGAGGCCATGAAGGGCTTTATAGGTCATAACCAACACTTTGAATTGTGACCGGAAACTGATTGGCAACCAATGCAGACTGCGGAGTGTTGGTGTAACATGGGCATGTTTGGGAAAGCCCATGATTGCTCTCGCAGCTGCATTCTGCACGATCTGAAGTTTCCGAACTTACAGATCTAATACCATTTCATTTATCACATCATCATTACAATTCCTTTCATGGTGTCATCAGCAAACCAAATACAAATCATTACATTAATATAAAACAGAATGTTAATATTTCCAAGTCTTTTGCATATACAGTACACCTATACTCTCTACTGTTAATAATTTAATGAATAAATAAATAATGAATAAGGCATCCACAAGATAGAGAAGTTTATCCAAAATTGAACTCGGCTCTAGTCCAGCTATTGCTATTTCAAATAAATGCTATTCTCTCCTTGAAGCCCAACTGGATATTTTTATTTTCCTCTTCCAGACACCGGGTAGGAAGAAGTACAGGAAAAGGGATGCTTGTTGGCTAAATCAGTGTTTATCCCAACCTTGGCAACTTGAAGATATTTGGACTTCACTGGCTGGGGAATTCTGGGAGTTGAAGTCCAAATATCTTCAAGTTGCCAAGGTTGGGAAATACAGTACAGTACAGTACTGGGCTAAATAAATAAATTATGGCTCCTGCAAGGGATCAGCCCGCGGAGGGATTTAGTGTGAAAAGTGGCCGCTTGCAGGCGCCGCCGTGTGGTTCCCTTGGCAAGAGGCGGCGAAGGCGGCTCCAGTGTCGGAGGGTCGCCATAGAAACCGGCACCGCGCCATTCTCAAGCCGGATCCTGCCTTCCTCCGGGACCCAAGGAGGGGAAGAGGCAGGACGGGCCGGATCGGCTCCGCGCGTCGGTCAGACTGCGTCAAGGGCTGCAGCGGTAGCCGCCGGTGCGGTAAAAGCACGAGGAGGAGGAGGAAGCACCGGGGGGAAGAGGAGGCCGAGCCCGCAGTCTCCGGGCCGGAGGAGCCGGGCCTCGATCGCTGCCAGAGGAAGGAAGAGCAGGTGGGGCAGCGGGGAGAGAGGCTGGCGATCAGCCCCCAGGAAAAGGATCACCGCTTTTGCAGAATCCGGAAAAAATCCGCCTTGGCCGGTTTTTCAATCCCGGAAAGACTTTTTTTTTGGCTCCGATTTGGATTTTGCATTTCTTAATTCCTGGGTAATTTTCTGCTTGCTGCGCCGCCGCCGCCTCTCAAGTCCGCCTGACTTTTCCATCCACCCTTAAGCAATGGAGCGCTCTCCTTTTTCCCCCCTGTCTAGACGGCGGGTGCGGTTAACCCTCCCGAGCTGTTAACTCGGGATTTGCGCGAAACTGACTTGGAATTGCAACCGGGCGGCGGGGATTATTGAGGTGTCACCGCGGATCGCGCAATACACCCAGCGGGATCCCCCCACCCACCCAATTTTAATCGATGCATGCCTTTTATTTAAAGGTGCACCCCTCCTCCGATTTTACACAGGGCTAAAAGACTGTCGGTGCAACTCCTTTTTTGCAACGCGTTGCTTTCCCCTCCTTTTCTTAACTGGGTTACAGAGCGCTACTCGGAGTTTCCCCCATATTTTTTTTGGACTGCAGCGATCCCCATTAACAGTCGTTAATAGCGTTTGCAGGTTTTCCAGAGCGATGTTGCCAGGATCGATCCAGATCTCCGGGGAGACTTTATCCAGTGCAGAGATTCGGGATATTTGTGAGAGCTTGCGGGAGAACTCCATCAAACTGCTTTCCCTCCGGGGTTGCCAAATTTCCGACAGAGATTTCGGTCGCATCTGCAAGGGGGTGGCGGAGTCTCATTCCTTGGCTCAGCTGAATCTTAATTTAGGGATTGTTTCCAATATCAACCGGGTCAAGCAATTGGCTGAAGCTCTGAAGACCAACCGCTCCGTCCAGTCTTTATTGTGAGTAGGCCCTCGTCTTAGTATCCACTGAGAATGTTGCCTCTTGCAAATCCTGGGCAAATGCTGTGCTTTAAAAGTGATGTTTCATTGACGTAAATGGAATGTACTCAATGGTGAGGGAGGGCAGCCAGGAATTCTTTGTGGTAGTTCGGTTATCCTTTCAATATTGTTAAGTAGTTATTGTTCCAAAGAAACATACTTTTCTGTCCTGGGAGGCAGGATTTCAATGCATCTTTAAAGAACCAGAGGTCATCCAATCCTAAATATTGATAATTACAAGCAACTGAATTCTCCAGAGTAATAGGTAGTTTTAGTAAATGCCACAGATTAGAATGTTTGCTATTTGTTTTGGAGCTGATAAAAGAAGTCAAAATCCAATAGATTTTAGTAGGAATGCAATTTCCCCATCTTTGGTTAAGAAAGCATGAAAACATAGTGAACATAGAGCTGTATTTTGCCATTTTGTTGCATTATGTTGGTGGAACAGTTCAATGAACTTCCAAATCTTGCATTCCTTGTTAATTGGTTCTGGGAGATGCAAGGAGTATCAAAAACTATGAATGCCAAATGCATTTTCCCCCCAGAAGAAATAATGTACATAAATTCAATGCATTCCCAAACCAAGGACAGTGCACATTTTAAGGCAATATGTACAAAGATAGGGTTGTATATTATTACTTTACATGAGAAATAAACACAAAACCCAATAGATTAAATAAAATAAAAACTTCACTTTACCTGCACAAATGGGAAAATACAAAAAATATACAAAATTATTACAGAAACTAAGACATGTGACTATCTGCTGGAAAGGGTAAAGAGTTGTCTAGCTTGTGTGTTGACTACCAAACAAAAGATAAGTACCAGGACAAAATTTTCTCAACAAAGAGCAGTAGTAACAATGCTACTGGATACCAAGGTACCACTGTAGTCAGAATAGCTTCAATCAATAATGGATATGGCTAATGCCAATTATGAATTTGAAGTTTTAAAAAGTGTACATTTTTTATTAAAGCTTAACCCTATTGGTTCTCAAATAAATGACAGTTTTCGCTTGTATTTTTATCAGGAAAATAATACACAACTCTTTCTTATACTTAGTGTGTCTTTAGAAAGGTTGGGAATGGCTGCCTTTGATATGGAACAGTTGACTTGAACTTGAATATTTGTTACAAAAACAACAACCCAGCAGAATGTAACTTTCACGAACAAGGATCTACCTAACAAAAGTCTCAGGAGTGTCTGACCTTGGCAACTTTAAGATTTGTGGACTTCAACTCCCAGAATTCCTGTGCCACTGCTAGCTCGGGAATTCTGGGAATCAAAGTCCACATGTATTAAAATGGTCAAAGTTGGACATCCTTGCTTTTCAAGATCACCATCACCCATCACTTCCCACAAATGACTGTATGACTGTAACTTTGTGGCTTGTAGCCTTACAATTTCCTAATATGATTTGATTGCTTATTTGTACCCAGACTATCATTAAGTGTTCTAACTCATGATTCTTGAACTTATATTTTCTTTTATGTACACTGAGAGCATGTGCACCAAGACAAATTCCTTGTGTGTCCAATCACACTTGGCCAATAAAATTCTATTCTATTCCAGTGTATCACTTCCAACAAAAGAAATAGGCTTCCAAACAAGACAG
Source organism: Erythrolamprus reginae (assembly GCF_031021105.1). Classification (NCBI taxonomy): domain Eukaryota; kingdom Metazoa; phylum Chordata; class Lepidosauria; order Squamata; family Dipsadidae; genus Erythrolamprus; species Erythrolamprus reginae. The sequence continues at coordinate 346,986,543 of NC_091950.1, read as the reverse complement.
TTGAGACAAAATATGTATTATGTATTTTAAAAATATAAAATACTTGTTAAATATGTATTTTAAATACGACATTTTATCGAGCATTTTTCTCTGCCTGTTTCAGAAGGCTCAAGTGTTCTTATCCTTCATTATAACTTTCCTGTGTTTTTTAACCAGTGCCTGGTTTAATTCTAATTTCTGAAAAACAAGTACATATGCAGCAAGTATGCCAACTGATATTTCTCAACCTCAGCAACTTTTAAGTTATGTGGCTGCTGGCTGAGAATTGTGGGAGTTGAAATTCACACATCCCGAAGTTGCTGACATTGAGAAACACTGACCTAGGATTTGTTTATCATTTGCAAGTCAAAAGAAAAGAGAGTCTATAATTCCTTTTTCTTTATATGCAGCCTTCATGGAAGTCCTCTGACAGATGCTGGTCTGGCCATTCTCAACCCAGCTTTATCCATCCATCCATCCCTTGTGGCCTTGGATTTAGGGGATTGCATACTGGGGGATGAAGGTATCAACTTGATTTGTGGCCTTCTTCCTCCTGATGGGGCCAAGTCAGGTAAGGAAGATAAGACATGACATCTTTTGCAGCTGTCTTTTGCTCTATCAAAGCAAAAGAGATTGTGGGAGTTACGACTTCCTTATCCAAAAGAAATTATTGCTTTGATTTCTTAGTGCAGTGGACTTAAACCAAAAATCATCTGGTAGATAATGAGACTTAAGGAAGTTAAGAATAAATGAGTTCCAAGCAAATGTTTTTAAACATTTACTAAAATTATATTAAAAAAAAAAATTCAATTCATCACAGTCAATATTAAGAGCAGAAGTGTACTTTTCATGCGAAACTAGAATGGGCTGTTGAATTATACGTATACACATTCATACCTACAAACACACATATTACATACATACATATTACATACATACATACATACATACATACATACATACATACATACATATTCAAGGTAAACTCAGTATCCTAGAAATGTGAAGTGTTCTTCTATAACATAAAAGGTTTTCTGTAAATATCATGCATTTGTTTTCAGCAAAGCAACCAAATATAACAAATTTCAAACAAAACTGTAATTATTAGAAACAATACCAGAGAGTGCTTGACTGAGTAAAATACTAATTTGCCTTTCTGAATTTATAATTTCTCTCCGCTTCCCCATTCTTCACTAATTTCTAACTCCAGTAGGAATTCAAGAGTGGAAATGTTGAATATATGTTCTGCTGTACATGGATCCTTGGTCTAATACAAAAATAAATGAATAGATACTGTATTTGCTTACATACACATATAATATCTCTCTCTCTCTCTCTCTCTCTCTCTCTCTCTCTCTCTCTCTCTCTGTCTCTCTGTCTCTCTCTCTCTCTCTTTCTCTCTGTCTCTCTCTCTCTCTGTCTGTCTCTCACTCACTCTTGCTCTCTCTCTCTCTCTCACACACACACGGATGGTTTTATAACATACACACATTGTAAAGGCTCTCCTCTGATTTGGGGCAATCTATTAGCAGGATAACATCCAAGCATAAAGTTTTGGTCAGGGCATCTAAGATTCAGTAATTGGGAATAATACCACTTTTTGGAGTGTAGTAAAGCCTATAGAGAGATGGATGGCAAACAAATCTAGTACATAATACCACAATGACTACATTTTGTTTGTTTTGTTTTGTTTTCTGTAAAAACTCAGCTGAGCTAAATCCAGGACAAATTCATAAAACTGGATGTTTTTATTTACAAGATTGTTTCTAAAGGATTTAAAGCATTCCAGCTAGATTAGGAAACTCAAACCAACAGAGGAAAGATTAGTTTAAACTAAGCATTGTGTAAATAGGTTTTAGCTCAAGCTTCAATTGTGACCAATCTAGACTGCTGATACAATAGTGTGTAAATACAAACATGTTAAGAATTTGGATGGAACATTTCTACCTAGTCAAAACATTATAGAGGAAGATCTGGTACCCCACAACAGCTGAACAACCACTTATAGGCAGTTACTTCTATTTACCTAAGGAAGAAAAATTATTTTGGGCACTTTCAACCAGTTTCTGAAAAAAAACCCTACTGAGATCTATAAAACCTGATTTGTTCTGCATACATATTTTAAAGCTCTCTTGTACTAATTGATGTAAAGGAAAGCACCACTATATTATTATTCAAATATAAACAAGCTGAAATATATTGTTATTTTTTTTCTTTTCCAAGTTGGAATTTAATTAGACTGTGACCATGATGATTACTTTTGACTTTCAGTTAAGGTTAAAGTTTTTGAATAAAAAAACAATCATTTGAGATTGCAGTTAGTAATTGTACTTCTTTAAGCATTCATCCTTAGGAATCCAATCAAATGCTGATTTTAAAGGGACAAAAGTAACATAGGTAAACTTCCCGATATTATGGTATATTTTAAAAATTAAGTAATGTAATGCAATCTTGTTTTTCTGATTATCTAAAACCATAATAATCCTCTCCTGGAACATATACTGTACCTGCATATGTGTTTATTTAATTGAATACTGTAACGTCTTATCTAATATAATCTCTATAGTACAGTATGTTTGCATACATTATCAGTTTTGGTGATCAGACATATGCATTAATATGGAGAAGTGTAAAATGCTAATCAGCTGCAGGTGAGAAAATGTATCCCTAAGTCAATGGTAGTGAACCTATGGAACACCCGCCATTGCTCCAGCTATTTTGGGTCTATGCTGCACAGGTGTGTGTGCCTCCCACCCGCCAGCTGGTCTTTGGGTCTCTCATGCACGGGGCACGGCCACTGGTGTATGTGTGGGGTGCATAGGTGCCCTCACCCTGCAATTTGGGTGTGCCTGCACCCAGTGTCTAAAAGGTTTCCCATCACTGCCCTAAGTCAAAGGTAATGAATATATACATCATTTTAAGCACATACTCACAATATAGCTTAATAAACAATCTTCTATTTTGAAATATATTTTTGTTTATAGCATCCTGGGGTTGTAGACGAGACATACAAACTGTAATACAGGTCAGCCTGCTATATTTATCTTACGACTTACGACTGCTATCAAGCTCAAAGTTTCCGCTGCTCATAAGGCAGTTGTTAAGTAAGTTTTACAATAGTTGTTAAGCAAATCTTAGCAGCTTAGCGAAGTTGGCTTTCCCCATTGTCCTTGCTTTTCGGAAACCAGCTGGGAAGGTTACAAAAAGTGATCACATGACCTTGGAACAGGGCATAAATACATGCCGGTTGCCAAACATTGGAATTTTGATCAGTCGTAAGTGTGAAAACTGTCACAAGTCACTTTTTTAGTGCCATGGTAATTTTGAGCGGTCACTAAACAGAAGGGTTATAATTCAAGGACTACCTGTAGCTATTGTTTGGATTGGAGAGTCAGAGAGTAGAACTTAGTTCTTAGTTAGGTCCCACAGAGTTGGCCTTTTCCAGGTCCCGTCAACTAGACAATGTCACTTGGTGGGTCCTAGGGGAACAGCCTTCTCTGTGGGGGGCCCGGCCCTCTGGAATCAACTCCCCCTGGAGATTTGCACTGCCGCTACTCTCCTTACCATTCGTAAGAATTTGAAAACATATTTGGGGTCAGCCTCTGGCCAGTGAATGTGTAGGATGCTGTAGTATGTTTCTGAATGTTTGACTTTTAAAAGTTTAATTTTTTAAAAATATTTTAAATTAATTATTTCTGTTAATTGGATTTAGAAGTGTTTTATATATTGTATTTTTATTGAAATGTTGTAAGCTGCCCCGAGTCCATGGAGAGGGGCGGCATATAATTCCAATAAATAAATAAATAATAAACTTCAATATTCCTGAAAGAGTTTTCCCCAATCTTATGCTCCAGAGGTTGTGGGACTGCAAGTTGCAACATTGGACCATAGTGTTTAGAATTTCTGTACTCATTTTAGCACATCTGAACAGCATTATCTTGGGGTAAGGTAGAACATGATCAAATATTTAGCTTATTGTTACATTATTGTGACAATTGGGAAGATTATTGGAGCTTGCCTCTCAGCCACTCAAGCACACCTGAGCTTCTTTTTGCTCCTGAAAATGTTTTGCTCCACGTCTAGTTTCTTCATATCTAACACAGGTTACCAAATAATTGTTTGAACAATAGCGTGTTGAAAATACGCTATTGAGGTTAATTGGACAGGGTTGGCTAAGTTTCACCTACATTAATAATTCAATGAGATCAACTCTGAATGAAAGAGGCTTTGTAAAAGTTGCCATGAGGTCACCTGGCTTTTCTTTTATACCTAGGATTGAAGGAACTGACTCTCAGTGCAAATTCTGGCATCACCCCCAAGGGATGGGGACGTCTGGCTATTGCAGTGGCTCATAGTTCCCAGGTGCGAGTATTGAACTTGGACTACAACCCCCTGGGTGAGAGGACTATTTGGATTTGGATACTTGGCAGTGGTTTATGCGTGTCCTTCCGGCTACTAGAGATCTTGTTGGGCTTATACAGGTTATAACATTTAAAGCTTGCATCTTAAAACAAATTCAGATAATACCCAACAGAGCTACTGATAGGTCATTACATCTTCTCGGCTAGGAATCAAAGTCAATGGGTGCCATGGGTGCAAGGTTTTTGGATTTGCCTGGGCCTCATCAACCAAAGAGGAATCGTCTTGGGCAGTATGTAAAATATGTAGTTACTGTAGATAAATAACAAACTTTCTTTAATTTTTTTTTAATAAGCCTTGTAGGGCTTCATTACGCACAGTCCAGGGCCTGATGCGGCTTGCGGGTTTGACATGGTTGTCTTATTCCAGGAGTCAACAACCTTAAACACACAAAGAGCCACAAAGGTCCTAACTGGAAGCTCCCTATTCAATTCTGGAGCCAACAGGAAGTCTATTTCCGCTGCCATAGAGTCTCCTCCTAATGTGGCGTCCTTTTTCCTCTGCCGACCAGATGTCCTGTTCTCCTACCATAGAGTCTTCTCCTAGAGAGGCATCTTTTTTCCTCTACCTATCCTAACTGAAAGCCCTATCACAGTGATGGCGAACCTTTTTTTCCTTGGGTGCCAAAAGCGTGTGTTGGCACGCTGTTGCATGCGAGTGAGTGCCCACACCCATAATTCAATGCCCCTGCACATGTGCGCACAACCCTCCCCCCTCCCCTGTTCCCTGACTTCCAGTAGGCCTGGTAGGGTCATTTTTTTGCTCTTCTCAGGCTCCGGAGGCTTTCTTGGAGGGCAAAAACAGCCTTCCTCACTCCCCTGCCCCCGAGGCCCTTCAGAGGCCAAAAATACCCTCCTCCCAGAGCTTCCGAATAAGCCAAAAATCAGCTGGCAATGCACCCTGGAACTCAGCTTGGGCAACAGCTCACGTGCCAGCAGATATGAACTCCGCATGCCACAGGTGGCACTTGTGCCATAGATTCGCCATCACTGCCCTATCAACTGTGGAGCCGACTGGCAATGGAGCCACAGCAGAGGGATGAAAGAGCCACATTGCAGCTTCAGAGCCAACGGGTTGCTGACCCCTTTGTTATACCAATAGTAATTTAAAAGCAGCTTATTCTGTCCTCTAATTAAGAGGAGCTGAGGACTATGAGAAGGCTACTTGGAAACAAACCAAATTTGGCAGCTGCTTTCTACAAAATCAGCCCAATTGTGCCAGATTTATCCAGTGTTTTCTAGCCCAACCTTCTATAGCCAATTGTCTTCTGGATGTGTTAGAACTGTACCTCCCTCACCAGATGTTCAAAGGCTGGTAGGGACCTAGTAAATTTTCAGTCAAATCTTTCCCCAATCTAGGCTTTTCCCCCCTCTTTGTGGGTAAGTCAGGCCCATTTTGTCAGCAATAATCTTCCACCCACAGCTTAAAATAGAAGCAATAAAAGGAAGTTTAAGAAACCACTCTACAATTGAAAGCTGAAACCACAAAACCAAACCTGCCACCATCCCATAACTCTATTCTGGAAAAGTAGGACAGAGGCCTACCCCATTCTACACGAAGGAAGAGCAGAGCCACTATTGGGCCGTCTGGAGCCAAGGTTTTGAACTTCTGAAGACTCTGTGGCAGTACCTCCTTCGTGGACTGATTGGCTGGATTCTATCCCACGCCCTATAGGTCTTTACCGCTGGGCTTGGTGGGTGTAACTTCTCCCTTTCCCGGCCACCGCTTCGAAAAATAGCAAGGCAAAGAGGAGTTCCAGCAGTAGTTGCCATGGAAACTCCTTCCCTTCCCAGCTGCGTTGCTGAGCTGATTTGACAGCTGGTGAGGCAGGCTGCTCTGTATTGCTCATCCCACTAAAGGAGATAGATGTGAATATCTTGGCCGTACTTGTGCACGCTCTACCTCACCTTGCCCTCTCAGTATGGATGACCCCCCCCCTTCTCCCCACACACACTTCAGTTCCCAAGGAGCTGTGCATATCTTTTCATCCGCTAACCAATCATAAGCTGCTAGACCTAGAGAACTACTCAGAGACAAGGATTACACAGAGATTTGCTCAGTGTCTGTGTTATTTTTTTGCTATTTATTTATTTATTGATTGATTGATTGATTGATTGATTGGATTTGTATGCTGGCCCTCTCCGGAGACTGGGGGGGGGGCCTAACAGCAATAATAACACAGCGTATAACAATAATCCAATACTAAAAACAATTAAAACTCATTATAATAAAAAACAAACATACATACAGACATACCATGCATAAAATTGTAAAGGCCTAGGGGGAAAGGGTATCTCAATTCCCCCATGCCTGGCGGCAGAGGTGGGTTTTAAGTAGCTTACGAAAGGCAAGGAGGGTGGGGGCAATTCTAATCTCTGGGGGGAGTTGGTTCCAGAGGGCCGGGGCCGCCACAGAGAAGGCTCTTCCCCTGGGTCCCGCCAGACGACATTGTTTCATTGACAGGACCCAGAGAAGGCCAACTCTGTGGGACATGACCGGTCGCTGGGATTCGTGCAGCAGAAGGCGGTCCCGGAGATAATCTGGTCCGGTGTCATGAAGGGCTTTATAGGTCATAACCAACACTTTGAATTGTGACCGGAAACTGATCGGCAACCAATGCAGACTGCGGAGTGTTCGTGTAACATGGGCATATTTGGAAAAGCCCATGATTGCTCTCGCAGCTGCATTCTGCACGATCTGAAGTTTCCGAACACTTTTCAAAGGTAGCCCCATGTAGAGAGCATTACAGTAGTCGAGCCTCGAGGTGATGAGGGCATGAGTGACTGTGAGCAGTGACTCCTGGTCCAAATAGGGCCGCAACTGGTGCACCAGGCGAACCTGGGCAAACGCCCCCCTCGCCACAGCTGAAAGATGTTTCTCTAATGTGAGCTGTGGATCGAGGAGGATGCCCAAGTTGCTTGGCAAGAATGAAAAGCAGGAGGAAAAGGAGAATTTCCTCACCATTGCCTAGCACCTTGCATTGTCACGGTGAAGTATTAACTGAGCATCTTCTTTATAAAGCTGCAATTATGGAATTCAGCATTAGGAGCCATAATCTGAGGGAAAGTGGAGAAAATTACACCATTTGGATGACTGCGGATGTCGCTCATGTTCTGCCAGTCTTGGGAGTGGGTGCATCGGGTAGAGCTGCATTGTGATTGTCTCACGTCTCCCGGCTTTCTCTTCCATAGGTGACCAGATAGCAGCAATGCTGGCTGTTTCAGTGGCATCCAGCCGCACCTTAGAAGTTTTAGATTTGGAAGGGACAGGACTTACCAACCAGTCAGCTATGGTAAGGAAGGTATCTCTTTTGTGGCCCTTATTTCTCTTGCCAGTCATTTATTTATTTTTATTTTTTATTTTTGCAATTTATAAGCCACCCAACCTCTCACGGTACACAACAATGAAAAACAATATAAAAAATAATTTAAAAACCCTTAATAAAACATTCATTCAATCAGCCGGGACTAGATGGCATGGTTCACCGGCCCCAGGCCTGCCGGCAAAGCCTCATTTTCACAGCCTTTTGGAAGGCCAGGGATATTGTGCAGATCTCTGGGGGAACTTGATTTCAGAGGGCTGAGCCACCACAGAGAAGGCCCTCCTACGTGGTCCTGCCAGCCGATGCCATCTAGTCGACAGTGAAAAATCTGAAAAGCTTGCACATAATTCCTCCCTCCACCCCATGTATTTTTCCTTTTCTCAAGAGAGCTAAGAATTTACAATTACTTAAAACTTTACAATGTGGAAAATATCCTCCTCCCCTTAGATTTTGGTTTGATGTGAAGGGAGTGGTTTGTTTTTTAAAAAGCAACAGAGATTGACACAATCACAGGTGTTATATAGGGTGAATTAGTGACAAAAGTCTCTTTAGGGATGCAGAACTTGCTCTGTGTAATTATTATAATTGGGAATAGGAAGAAATACAACTGGGTCATTCGAGCCCTGTTAATTCCATGTCATAATAAATACACTTTAGATCTTGCAGGAGTCAATCTGAGTCAAAGTCACCAGGGGCGGCATACAAATCCAAATAATAAAAATAAATAAATTATTCTTCCAAGCTTTCAGGCTCAGATTGAAGCCCATCCTCAGGGAACTTCAGAATGTGTGCACATGGCTATTCTATGAGTTGTGTTCATATGATGCCTGACTGTGTGTGGCTTTTAGTTAAATTAGGGTGTTGATGGCTGGCTATTAAGTAGTTGTTGCTTCCACTGCACACTTGGCTCCTAAATACATGGTAGGATGGTGATGATATATCAGCACTCCTATTGGCTGATCAAGGGCCCATTTCCCAAGCTTCAGTCATTTTTCTGGCTATTTTTGTCCCTGCTCAGCCAGCAATCTTAATAGTTGCAAAATTGAATTCTTGTCCTTGTTCATAGCAATGAGTTTGGGGTCCCCTCATCTAACTGCTTGCTCTTGTTCTTGCAGTCTGGTGGTTAGCTTTCTCCCAATCTGTCACAGGCAATCCATGCAGGGAATCTAGTAAATCACTTTAGAAATTTTCCCCACCTCCAAATAATGTTTGTAGTGCATTTTAGATCTTTTTAGTTTCCCGGTGACCGGTGTGAGCCATTTTTCATGATGCCTCTGTTCTGACTCAATTCAGATCCTGTTGGACATGGTGGAAAACTATCCAACAGCTCTGAGGACATTGATCCTGGCAGAGAACAACATCAGTCCCGAACTACAGCAGCAAATCTCAGACCTTCTTTCAGAGGGAGAGGAAGACGATGAGACTGTGAACCATGAAGTGATGGCCAGAGAGAAGAATTCCTGGATCTGTCAAAGCAGTAAGATTGGTTCCCTCTTGAGCATGGGAGGTGACACTATGTGGGAGATTTACAGGCATGTGGAATTAGGAAACTGCATTTTTTATCTTTTGATCATTTTTCTTTAGTCTGTTTTTATCATACTGTAAAACTAATTTGCATTTCAGTCAGTTTATCTGACTTTAGAAAGGGGGAAAGTATACTGCTCAAAAAAAATAAAGGGAACACTTAAACAACAGAATATAACTCCAAGTAAATCAAACTTCTGTGAAATCAAACTGTCCACTTAGGAAGCAACACTGACTGACAATCAATTTCATTTTGTTGTCAGAACAAAGTATTCAGTGAGAATATTTCATTCATTCATATCTAGGATGTGTTATTTGAGTGTTCCCTTTATTTTTTTGAGCAGTGGATAGTAAGCCATGTAAAACAGTTTAAACAGACCAGATACTTAAATAGCCCACTAGTTGAGATTCCTAGTGATGAGTTGCTTTTTCAAATATAGAGGAATTCTATATTTCAGATTGCCACATACATTGGTGGAGAATGCATATGTTCTCATTCTTGTAATATTGAAGTTTTGATACTTGTATCTCCAAATTGTATTGTTCTTTCACCCCAATATTGATTTGCACTTAGAATATCTGGAACTGAAATTCCTCTTTCAGGGTGAAATCTTAATAGAAGCCAATGGATACTAGATTTGAATATAATCTAATAGTTAATGCTTTCATGGAGATGGCAAGCTACTTCCAAAATCTTTTCAAGAAAACTGCAGGGAACATGTCTGGGGAAGAAATGACAAGCTGAAGATTCACCACCAAAGGTGAAGCTGACCATGACAGAATGAAGACCCAGGAGTAGACTGCCTCTTCACAATTTCTCTCTGGACAATGAGAAGACTTGAGATCACCCACAAGTGCTCCAGACAGTGGTTCCTCCCGGGGAGACCATGAGACAATTATCTCAGTAGCTTTAAAGTTCTAGGAGATGAGGGAATAGCCATCTTGTTCAAACTCCATTTGGCTCCTCAAAAAGAAAATACTTGTTAATTGCTTTTCAGCTATTAGGAACTTTCACATCTTACAACATCCAGTGAGTCTCCTTCAATCCTTTGTGAAATAAGTTTGAAATAGCAATAGCACTTAGTCTTATACAGTCATACCTCGTCTTACGAACCTAATTGGTTCCCCGGGGAGGTTCGTAAGACGAAAGGTTCGTAAGACGAAACATTGTTTCCCATAGGAAACAATGTAAAGTCAATTAATCCGTGCAACAACAAAAAAAACCCCGCAAAAAAACGCTGCCTCCCGGCTGTCACCTTTTAAAACAGCCCGGGGGCTTCTCAGCGGCCTCCCGAACGCTGAACGCCAAACCCGAACTTCCGGGTTCGGCGTTCGGAAGGTTGCCGAGAAGTCCCCCGGCTGTTTTAAAAGGTGACAGCCAGGTGGCGGGGCTTCTCGGCGGCCTCCCAACGCCGAACCCGGAAGGTCGGGTTTGGCGTTCGTAAGACGAAAAAAGTTCGTAAGAAGAGGCAAAATTTTTCTGAACCCAGGTTCGTATCTCGGGTTGTTCGTAAGACGAGGGGTTCGTATCTTGAGGTACCACTGTATACTGATTCACAGTGCTTTACAGCCTTGTTATTGCCCCAACAATCTGGATCCTCATTTTACCAACCTCAGAAGGATGGAAGGCTGAGTCAACCTTGAGCCTGACATTCAAACTGCCAAATTGCAGACAGCTGGCAGTCAGCAGAAGCAGCCTGCAGTACTGCATTCTAACCACTGTGCCACCCTGGCATATTTATTAAATACTTAATTTTATTTTTCTAGAATAAACAGCAAAAATGGTGATGGAAGCTTTTATATGATTTTATAACAGACTAAGGGATCAGATAAAGTCCAGAAAAAGTTTGTGAAATTAATTATAAAGAATCCTTGTGGGAAAATGCTTTTGTTTTGAGTTCCTTTACAAAATACTATAGTAAAACAAGAAAACTGCAGAGACTTGTCTAGCCAGTCATGGGTGACACTGAAGTGCACAAACACCCTAAGTAAATGCTTCCACATTGAAAGCAATTTCCTTGAATCATTCATATAAATGGTATGTGGCAGTAGCAATTAATAGAGTCACCTAGCCTACTTACATACACACATACACACCAATCTGGTTTCCAGTTGTTTTTTTATATGCAGAAATTCCATAATTGAAAACCAGAAATAAGATATGATTTCACCTTCTCTCTATATATATAAAATTAATGTAGGGCTTTGGAGGGAGTAGGAATAAAAATAAATGCTGCAAAACAGGAAGATCTTTAACACCGCATTAGGAATGAAAAAGCCTTTTTCAAAGGGAGTAGGAATGAAAACAAGACTGCAAAGACTTAGGGCTAGAAAGAACCTTCTTTGGAGGGAATAGGAAGCTGGGAAGATCATTAGCACCTAGTTAGGGCTGGGGGGAAAAGCTGCAAAATTTGGGGTATAAGATGCACTCAAATTTTCAGCCTCTTTTAGGGAGGAAAAAAGTCTTATATTCTGAAAAATACGGTATTTTTCCATCTGCTAAAATATTACAAATTGATCACTTCCTCCTATAAACCATCATTTATCAATTGGCAAATCCATAAAATGTTGTTTTTGTTCAGATATCAGCAAAAAGTTTGTAAAGGTGTCCCAATATTTCATAAAGGTATGTTATATTTAATTCTGATCACATACCTCAACTTTGTATTCTTTCCTTTTGCTTCTAATAATCCTTAATTCATTCTTGTAGGATTTGATCTCCCTTCAATTTTTGTTTTTCTATCTCCAAAGATAGAAAAGATACATTTATCTAGGGTTATTCTGTCTTACCATTTTTAATTCCATTTTGTCTGTCATCTCCAATTTATTGTCCAGAATTTATTTTTAAATATTTCTGCATTAATATTTATGTATCCCTTTCATCTTGTCAAGTCTTCCAAAATATTCCCTTTCAGTTATCGTTTTTTAAAAATCTTTTGTAAGTGATACATTCTTACTATTGTAAGAAAACAGAGTTACTGACATTTTAGCGTCCAGATACTAATCCCATTCTTCAAAAAATTTCCTGAAATGTCTCAAATGTCACAACCTCGTCTGTCATTGGTAAGTTTCACAAGAAACCTCCCAATGACAATTCCTTTCTTCTTCTTCTGAAGTTTTAAGTCTCCTCTAGTGCTTTACTGTATTTTTAAAATTGCAAAATTACAAATTTCTATTGCTTATTTTCTAATAGACTTAATTCATTTTCCCATGAAAATACTGGGTTTTTTCATTATTTCCCAAGGCTTTTAACAAAAGTCTTAATATTCCCTGTCTGGTCCCTTCATTTGTTTGTAACCTTTTAAGATTAAGTTTTTATTAAGCTTTTTTGCTGTTTACCTCATTTCTTTTAATTATGCAGGTTGTGAATTTATCTTTTGTATTGGAACAAATGTTAACTCACCAGATGTTTTTTACAAACTTGTTGCTACGAAGATTTCTGGCAACTTTACAGTAAATATACTTCAAAGGTGTTTAGAAAGTGAGGCTTAATAAACCTGTTGTTATTAAAAGGTTCTGCTGCAATCGAGGCTCTTCCCTTCTTCTCTGACATTGAAACTTGCAGGAAATTGCTGTTACCCCTAGATAGAGATGGGTGGATTTTTGTTGTTGTGATTTTGAGACCAAGTTAAAAGAGAAATTCACAGGCTGAAAATTAATCATTTTGTTTTTGGGATTTTGGCAGCACTATCTACAGGGCCAATAGGAAGGTTAAAAAGTTGCCAGCATCAATGCTAAAGAAACTTTTTTCCATTTCAGATTCTAGTTCCCAGATGGTCTTGGTAACTTCAGGCCTTGGAGAAAGTCTATTAGCGGAAACAGAGATGTGAACAGAATGTCTGATGAGAAAAACATTTCCATGTACTGTATTTGGAAAGATCATACTTTCACACATCTTGTGTAATGTCTATTGTGCTTCTGAATTCATTGTGTGCACAAAGCGAAGACAAGAAAGCTGATATGCCTGGATGCAGATACTGGGCTTTGAAGACCCATCTATTAGTCACCTTTCTTTTCCTACTCTGGAACCAGATGCTAATTAATCGGTCCTTATCATCTGCTTTCGATGATTCAGTTGCTGTATTTTTATATTTTGCCATACTTAACTGATTTTCGGGAGAAGCTGCATTTTTTCAGATGTATATATTTAATGTATAAGAGATATTCTTTTTATTGCTTGTATTTATGCTTGGGTAAAATTTTATAAAATTCACAAAAACATGGCAGAGTTCTGATCTAGGTGTGGATGAAAAAATTAGAAGGGAGGAGATGTACATTGAAAATAGTAACAGCTCACCTGAGCATGTTATTAGTAAAATACTTTGGCTGCTGGATTCCACCTATCTTGTTGTCTTATGCAAAGCAGAATGCTAAGGTATATTTGTGGCATATATTAACCTAAATTATACAGTTTATGGTTGAAGGCATGACTCCTAATGTAGACACCAAGTGACAACCATGGGTAGAATACAGGAAAGCAAATAAATAAAATCAGTCCTCATATTGGGACTTATCAAACATGGAAAGCCTCTAGAGGTATGGATCTTACTGAGATTGGGGGGGGGGGGGCGCAAACCCAACCAAGCAGTATACACCTAACCCCATCCCCAATCACCAACAAGACAAAGGATCTAGGGTATATCAGACTGAGTTTCCCCATTCCTTTTGCCTCTACCACACCTAAAGCAGCAACTGGCGACGACAAGGGACACAAATTATTTGAGGGGAAACCTCAAATGTGTCATATTAGTTTCAGCTCCAGCCAGGCAAATATTTTCTCGGACTGGCAAAAGGGGAGAAAGTAAGCAACAGCCTTGTTTCCAAATAAATGGAATCTAGAATTTGCCTTCCTGTGGACCACAAATAATGTCATATATGTATGGTTTGCTTGGGACACCTGTAGAATTGCGCACACAGTCCTCTGTCCTTATAAAACATTCTGAGCATAACTATTACAATGATTAGGTGAAGCCTTTTTGAAGAACAGAAGGTAGCTTCTAACAAGGACTAGAAACTGTCTAGATGTAAAGTTCCATTCTTAAGAGACAGCTCTGGTGTATCACACTATGAAATGCCCTGATTTTGCTAAAAGACCATTTGACTTACATGAAGTTCTTTTTTCTACAACAGAAACAGGGCATCTAGCTCGCTTAGGTGTTGATAGCCCTACACATACACTATATTTTTCGAAGCATATTTTATTAGGTAATCTTGGGAGTTGTCAAACAGAAAGCATTGTGAGAATCTTCTGATTCTGCCCTGGGTGTAAAGCTGGAAGAAGATATCACACCACAAAATTCTCTGCGCCACTGTGTGGTAAATCCAATGTACCAACTTTTTCTTGTTTAAAAATAAAATCCAAAACGGCTATACTAAAACATACATAAATGTATTGATTAAAAAAACCATTAAAAACCTTCATCCCCCCAGAAATGTATCAACTAATTCAGAACCAAAATGATAACATTACAAGACCATAACACTTTTTAAAGTACAAGTGAAGATTGTAAAACATATTACAGAGATCAGGTATGATTACAGATCATTATCTCTACTAAATTTTATATCAATTTTACTTCTATGTATGCATTCACTTTGGTCCAAAACTTTAAAAAAATTGTACAGTATTACCATCATTCTAGAAATGCAATATATCTCACCCACAAATAAAATTCAAAGACCTTGAAAACCAATAGGAGGCAGCAGTGTCTACATTTTCTAATTAGGATTTTTCTAGTAAATCCTTGCATGGTTTACAGTGGACTTCCAACCAGAAGTGGCAAAGCAATCTTTTGCATTAAGGTGCTTCCAGATTAGATCCCTTGCATTCCTGGTTAAAATATCAATTATCAAGTTTTGAAAAATACCCGTGATTGCACTTTTAGAATTTTAGCAGATGATTTCTATGGTGTGTTTCTGATTCAAGCCACAAAATAAACAACCAACTGCAGAGACATATTTTTAAAATAGTTTTATTTCTGCCTTTAAAATATACATTATTGGTTTGAAAATCTCAAAACAAAACAACCCCAAAAACCCAAAACAAAACACACACACCACCACCAAAACATTTTAGTTGTAGATTAACAGTCTTGAGTTGGGACTCTAAAGGGTGGGAGCAGCTAAATGAGTCAATTCAAGTTCTCCAACAAAATACTGCCAGAGGTGAAGGGCTAAGAAGCCAGATTGCACAAGGACAGTAAATTCACTTGATAAATTATACTATTCATTTATGATCATAATAAAAATATATTTCTTCTGGCTTTCTTCCCCCAGCCTTTAGCCCATTAAGTTGTTACCTACAGGGCTACCCAAGTGCTTGGGCAGCATGTCAACAGCACTTCAAAGGTCACTTATAGAAGGGGTTAAATGGGTACCCACAACCTCTGCAAGGCTTTAAATTTATCCCTTTTTGGCCCTTAAACCACATCTAACTTTTTTTTAACACTAAAAAAGTGTGAAATTTTAGATTCAACCAACTTGGAGGGCTGTAAGGGCCAAAAGAGAGATGGTAGTGACCCTGAGTTGAATTTTATGGGTCCCTGCTTTAGCTCAATGCATCTAAAGAGAGGAGAAGAAGAATAATATTCAAATTATTCCATTTGATGCTATGCTTGCGTCAGCTTCGGAACGGTTTTATGCAGCCAAACACAGAAAGGAGAACTAGATATGGATTTAACATATTGTAACCGAAATGGTCTCAAATCGATTCCATTGACCCAATTAGCCCATGAGAACTATTCATTTCAACTAGATAAGATTCAACCAATACTGGTTTAAATAAAAGGTCACCAAGCTGCCCTACCTCCATCAGTAACCCGATTAAAAGAAACAGAAAAAAATAGCGACCTTTGTCCTCTTCCATGTAGTGCAGAGAAAATTCAAGGAATTCACAAGCTAAATCAAGAGAATGAACGAGGAAGTAAGTAAATATCAGCTGAAGAAATCAGACCAGTAAATATTAAGTAAGCTAAAGGGATAATATCTTTAGCACCAGTTTATTAGCAAAAAATACTGTGTTACATCTCACTAATACAATGCAGTAGCTAGCAGCTTAACTAAAGGAATGGTCCATTAATAAGAATTTAAACACAGCCATATCCAAAAGGTCAGGTATGACCAGATTGCTGTATTTGAAAAGAAAGGCCGTAATATTCTCTAACAGAAAATTATCAAAATCTTATTCAAACAAATAACAATTAAGCAAAGTAGCCAAGAAGTTTCTCTGGTTGCATGAATAGCAGGGCAGGTTAATTCAATTCAAATATGGAAAGTTTGATTCTTTTAATGAAAAATTCTTAACACTATGAAATTAGTCCCTCCCCTCAAATGCGCAAATAACACACAAAAACAGCCGGAAAGGAAGAACAAAATACTGAATACAAGTAGGAAACCAAAAAGGGGGAAAGGGAATCAAAGACCTTGGGTAAGGCCTTGGAAAGGCACTAGTGTCAATTTGGACCCCATGCTGGGATGCCCATCCTCATCAGCCATCTCCCAAGGGGGGCAAACAAGAAGCATCTAATTTTGTGCCAAGAAGAGTCATCAAGAGGCAAGCTGGCTGTATGGTTTAATCTTGGATCAATGTGAATTTTTCTCCTCAGCTGGTGAAATAATTTTATGGACCAGACGCAAGATCAAAATCAAGATCAAAAAGCTGAGGTATCTCTTCCACAGCACATACCACCCCATCTCACAACACCTTTCTGCTCAACCAAAAATGGAGAGATAAGTACAGTAGTACCCCTAGATACGAGCATAATTCATTCCAGAAGGGAGCTTGTATGTCGAGCAACTCATATCTGGAACAAATGGCTTTAGACTTTGTTTTTCCCCTCCGAGATAACCAAAAGCAAGGATTCTTGCGCCACCTAGTGGATACTCGGCTCGTATCCTGAATTTGAGCTCGGGTCTGGAACAGAAATTTCCCCTCATGGCTTGTATCTTGGAATCCTCACATGTGGAGCAGCTCGTATCTCGAGGTACTACTTACATATTAACAGTTGAAGACCTGAAGCAGCATTCCTCAATTTGGCATCCCTCGCGCAGAAGTGTTGAAACCACACAGCCCTACACAATCACACTTGCTGGGAATTTTAGCCTCTACACATCTAAAGAATAAGAGTGAGGAAGACTAATCCAAAGGAAAACATAGATAGTATACTATCACCGTATCGTGATCCAGAGTATCCAAGTGATCCAGACTCAGATCATTGTGGCAAACAATCTAGCTCAGGTGGGAGACTATGGCAGGGAGTCTGAGGTCTAGTTTGGCAGAAAACCCCAACTTCCAGAAAATGGAGCCCCACACCCCATATGCAACATGCAAAGAAATGGTGGAGGAGATTCCTGTGCCCCTGATTCCTGGGTCCATAGGCCTTGTTGACCTATGCATGTAGCCACAGGAAGGCTTGGAGAAACAAAACATGAATTCACCAAAACTTTACAAAATTCACCAAAAGCTTACAGAAGTGAGGATGTTCATTCACAGGAGGCTTCTCACTTCATTCATCTTCTTCACCTGATGGCTTGGTGGGAAACTGAGACAAGAAAAGAGGGACGAAATATTCCTGCCTTGTCCCACAAGCCGAAAAGGTAGAAATATAGGCTTCGGGTGTCTCAGGACTTAATTTGAATGAATTGGAACTGATCAGTAAGTGTGAAGGCAGAATCTCTGAAGAAAAGAAAGGGATTCAGGTGGAATCCCTCACCGAGCGTTTTGAGAAAGGATGCGTGGAGGGGAGATAGAATGTGTACCTTTGTTTCAACTGCTCCATTGTTCTTTCCCTAAAGAGGGAAGATCTGTAAGGTAACTAACACCAGATTCAATTTCATGCAGTTAGAATGCTTGTGTAGATCTAAAATTGTGCTGGTTTGCCAATCATACATATTATAATTGGACTCAGTGTGACTATTTTCTAGATCTTGGCCTTCAAGACAAGGAGAACAGGTTGAAGAAGGCAGGCACAGAAAGCACAATTCTATCTCTTATCCACACCTGAGGAGTGCTTGAGCAGTCAACATCAGCACAAAAGAGTTGCCAGCATACATCAAAATGTATCCTGGTGCTAGAGAAAGAGTTGTCCGTCCCCCCCTTTTCCATGTATTAAAAAGGCAGTAAATACTTAAACATTGCCTAGAATTCCTGGCCAAAATAATGTGATGGCAATCCCTTGAGTCTCGGGCTTTGAAAGGCCACCCCAGGGAAGAGAATGCAACACCCAACCTAGGTAGCCAAGTCAATTCTTCTTCTCTGTTCTCAAGTAAGTAAGTTGCCTTGCTCCTGAGCCTGGGTTAGGCTGTCTTTCCGATGTAAATGATGAACCCCCATTCTCTTGGGGCTGCGATGTGGGCGCCCAGGAGGTGGCTTGCTCTTGCCATCCTTGCTCTGCTCAGAAACCACCTCCTGGCTGTCCACCCGGCTTTCCTGGAGCAGCAATTCTCCCAGTTCTTCAGCAGGGCTCCCAGACTGGCAGTCTGTGTAATCTTTGGACTTCTCTGGTGAAGGAGTGACAGGCTCTGCCAGCCCCTCAGTACCGGAACCCGGCAGCAATTTGCAGCTTTCGTCCTGGGAGAAATCTGTGCTGTAGTCCGAAGAGAAGTGGTTCCGGCGACTTCGAAACTCGGTGCTGTCGATGTCCACACTCGAGTCTCTGCTTACAGTCCAGCTGTAGCTCTGCACGGATTCTTCGCCATCCGAGTAGGCGGAAGCCACCCGGCCTAATTCTTGCATGGAGCGGCTGAACCGTTTCTGCAGCTCCTGCGCTGTGTCGTGGCTAAACGCAGTGCGGTTTACTAGCACCTGCTCTGTGGTGGGAGGAGTCTTGTCCACAAACATCCGCTGCCAGTTAGCTAGGAGATCCTCCTCGGAGCTGGCGGAGCTGGCGAATGTGCTGGGAATCTGGGGGGGACTGCTGAAGGGGCTGCTTTGAGACGATCCAGGAACCCGGCTCAACTTAGGGGAAGGTTGGTAGGAGCAGCTGGAGGCAGAGCGTTGACCTGAGACTGGGCTGCTAGGAAGGGGGCGCTGCCTGTCGCAGTTCTCATCCTCCCCCTGGACTAAGCTCAAAGAGATAGCTTGGCGGGTAGCGTAAGTACAGTTGGGCAGTGGGCTGTTCTTTGGAATCCTCACCTTGTCCTCTGAAAACTCAATGACTTTGCGCCCCGGATACATGGGGTGGGGAGGGGGAGGAGTGGGGTACGGGCTTAGTTTCTCAAAAGTAGGCACCTCCTTTGGCAGGCTCTCCGAGCAGTTCTGTGGCTTGCAGCTCCCATTTTGCTGTCTAGACCCTTCCTTCCCCTTGCTTTCTGCTTGCCCCGAACTCACACAAGCGTCAGGGAGAGTGCCACTCATATCGACATGCACAAAAACATCTTCAGCCATTGAGTGACTTCCACTGCAGGATTTGGCTGAGTTCAGCACCAGAGATTCGGGCTTCTCCAACACTCTAGCAATGACTGCGGTGGGCACAACATCAGAGGGTGCCAAGTTGTGCAGTTCCTCCTCCTGGCCGGGGCCTACAGAATCCTGAGTGTTTTGCAAGTGCTTGTTGACCATCTCTTGCAGCTCAGATGGAAGCTAATAAGAAAAAGACAAGAGTAGTCTGGAATTAAAACAGCGTATAGGAAACAGGGCAAATGGGATGGACAAAAACACCAAAATGCCTGCAGAGGTTTCTGCAAATCCCATCTTAAACTGCTTGTTCTAACCAAATGGAACTGAAGAGCTTTTGAAATATGTAATACCTACATTCAAAATACTTCTATTTCTATCACAGAATCAAGGGAAAATTGTGTTTTTGCATGACTGATAAACAATCCACATTTAGAAGAAATAGAAACATTTGTAATATCTTGCATTCCTTGCTCGTGTTAGGCCAACACAGTACTATTGATCAGTGGAGGATAAAAAGCTGATTGCCACACTGAACTGAATGGCTAATTCTCTCCTTGCCCTTTTATAAGACAGGGATCTCCAACCTTGGCAACTTTAAGACTTGTGGACTTCAACTCCCAGAATTCTGGGAGTTGAAGTCCACAAGTCTTAAAGTTGCTAAAGTTGGAGACTTCTGTTATAAGCTGCATCTGCCACGAAGCATCTAGTAATTATAGGTCACCATCTTGACCAAACTGCCCTAGAAACATAGAAACATAGAAGTCTGACGGCAGAAAAAGACCCCATGGTCCATCTAGTCTGCCCTTATACTATTTTCTGTATTTTATCTTAGGATGGATATATGTTTATCCCAGGCATGTTTAAATTCAGTTACTGTGGATTTATCTACCACGTCTGCTGGAAGTTTGTTCCAAGGATCTACTACTCTTTCAGTAAAATAATATTTTCTCATGTTGCTTTTGATCTTTCCCCCAACTAACCTCAGATTGTGTCCCCTTGTTCTTGTGTTCACTTTCCTATTAAAAACACTTCCCTCCTGGACCTTATTTAACCCTTTAATATATTTAAATGTTTCGATCATGTCCCCCCTTTTCCTTCTGTCCTCCAGACTATACAGATTGAGTTCATTAAGTCTTTCCTGATACGTTTTATACTTAAGACCTTCCACCATTCTTGTAGCCCGTCTTTGGACCCGTTCAATTTTGTCAATATCTTTTTGTAGGTGAGGTCTCCAGAACTGAACACAGTATTCCAAATGTGGTCTCACCAGCATTCTATATAGCGGGATCATAATCTCCCTCTTCCTGCTTGTTATACCTCTAGCTATGCAGCCAAGCATCCTACTTGCTTTCCCTACTGCCTGACTGCACTGTTCACCCATTTTGAGACTGTCAGAAATCACTACGCCTAAATCCTTTTCTTTTGAAGTATTTGCTAACACAGAACTGCCAATACAATAGTCAGATTGTATTAGTACTAGAATTAGTACTACTGATTTTGGAAACAGAACCATTTTTTGGAAACAGAACCACTCTGTCAAGCAAATTATATGCAAGGACTGTATCGTTTTCATCAGCTTTCATCTGTGCAGTCACACAAATAGATTCCACGCAGAACATCCTAGAGCTGAGCTTTGAGCAGAACGTGGCCCTTCCTTGCTCTCTAAGATGACTTCCTACAGGACGCTGCTCTTGTTCATTTCCCAATAAATACCGCAGCAATTTCTGTAAACCATGAAATGACAAATGCCAGGGAACATGAAAGCCAGAACCCATGGCAGAGATTGAATAGAGTGAATACAGAGGAGACACAGTCTTTGTCCCTGACTAAAGGCCCTGGTGATGGGCCAGATGTGTTAGGATTGTTAAGCATCGTGCTAACATAAATATCCAGCAATAGAAATGTGTAAAAAGTGATAGTTGAGAACATGTACCAGGCCCGTAAATATAAATGGGGGGTGGGGGTGTCATCCTTTTAAAAGGAATAGATAACTCTATATCCTAAAAGGATGCTCACAAGTCATCCATAAGGTGAATAGCTCAGCAGTCTGTATTTGAAATAATCCATTTTTTTAAAATGCTGAAAACCAGCAGATGAATTAATCTCCTAATATTAAAGCAAATATGTGATGAACTTTCATCAAGGCAGAGTTTTCAATACAATGGAGCAATTTTCTTATGCGCTGGGAAAAAAGCCTCAGGCTCCAAAGAAGCATTTAAAATAGAAGTACTAATTTACTAAATGAATACTGTACTTAGGAAAAATTAATATGCAAAAAGAATGCCCAAGAAAAATCACTTTGTCCAAATCTCCAAGGCAGAAAGTTCAAATAATCTTATGATGCTGTTGATGCCATTGTGGCAATAAACTGCAGAAAAACAGCAGCTATGTCGTTTGAGCATAAGCTCAAATCCTCCAGCGCAGGAATGAACCAAACGCTCAGTTCTACAATATTTTGAAGAATATTCTGTTCAAGTATAAGGCATCTCTGTGTGGTACATAAAGAACACAAAGAAGCACAATGACATCACTAGAACTCATTGCATATTCAATATCCGTAGGAATTAATAGCATCTTGGTCTGGTCTCCATTAGCCTGAACTGAAAGAATCTTGTGAAGAGATGGTGCTCTCATTTTAACTAATAATATGACATACTTGAGGTGGAGTGGGAGGTTTGAAGATGCCAGTAGCAGCTGACTCTAGACATCAGATTATAGACAGATTAGATGAAACATTCACGATATAATTGTTTCTACTAAGAACATAAGAAGAGCCATGCTGAATCAGGCCAAAGCCCATCGAGTCCAGCATTCTGTGTCACACAGTGGCCCACCAATTGTCCTTGGGGATCTTGAGCAGAAAGAGAAGGCAGAACCCTCCCTTTCCCTTGACCCCAAACAAATGGTACTCAAGGGAATCCTGCCTGTCTTAACCAACATAGAGGCGGCACATGGACATCCGTTTCAATAACCACTGATACACTTGGCATCCATGAATCTGTCTAATCCTGCCTTGAAGCTATCCAGGCTGACAGCTGTCACAGCCTCTTCTGGAAGTGAATTCCATAAACCAACGACCCTCTGTGTGAAGAAATATTTCCCTTTATTTGTCCTCACTTTTCTACCTATGAGCTTTAGGGAGTGCCCCCTCGTCCTAGTATTGTGGGATAGAGAAAAGAATTTTTCTCTATCCACCTTTTCTATCCCATGCATGATTTTATACACTTCGATCAAGTCACCGCGTAAACGCCGTCTTTCAGGGCTGAAGGGACCAAGGCGTTGCAACCTAGTGTCATAAGGGAGGTGCTCCATTTCCTTGATCATACTAGTTGCCCTTTTTTGCACCTTTTCCAGTTCCATTATATCCTTCTTGAGGTGCGGTGACCAGAACTGTACACAGTACTCCAAGTGCGGTCTCATCATCGATTTGTACAGAGGCAATACAACAGTTTCCGACTTATTTTCGATTCCTTTTCTAATCAAGCCGAGCATGGGATTTGCTTTTTTTACTGCTGCTGCGCCCTGGGTTGACTGCTACTAAATCACTTCACATTAGTTAGTTAAAACCTCCTGTAGTAAGAAGATTCTGTAATAAACGGATTCTTGTACTGGATTACTAATTCTCTTATAATAACTCATTGTGCTGATATAAAAATGGTTAGCTGAAACAAAAAGAGGATAGTTAAGATTAGGCAGGAAGCTTGCAATTCATGAAACTCAAAGACAATGAAGCAATGAGAATGAGAAACAGCATGTAGAAGATGAGTGATTGTTGTCTCCTTTAGGAAACAGAAATCCCAGAAAAATAAGGACATGAGGTTCATCCCGGGCCATTAAAATGATTCACCAGTTCTCAAGCCCCTCCAGGTTTTTACTCACATCAGCAAATTTGTGGTTCCGGAAATGAGATTTGTTGCACTTCAGGAGCTGCACTGCTAAGTTACAGTCTAGCCGGTATCTCTCCTGTCAAGATAACACATCACAATTGAAGAGACATATCTTGAAATGAAATGTCCCAGGCAAAAGTACAGAAGTATTTCATGATGATGAAAACAAAACAACTGAGAACTTGCAACAGTCTACGGCAGGGGTGTCAAACTTGCATCATCACAGCATCATCATGTGACATATCAAGACTTCCCCCCCCCTTCGCTAAACAGGTGGTGGCGGGGCAATCACGTGATGCAACTGGCCTGTGGGCCACGAGTTTGACAGCCCTGGTCTATGGCAACCCAAAATCTGCAGCAGGAGGCTAAGGGCAGAACTAGTCTTGATCATATCAATTTCTCTTGCAAATGCCAATGAACATTTTAGACAAATTAAAATGCATTAAAATGTACAGCTATTATCTTCTACTACCAGTTCCAGCTACCAGCATCTTCTCTATTGTGGCTAATTAAAATGTGTGTGACTTGACAAGTTCATTCACAAACCATAGTTATTTTTAAAACAGGCTTTACGACAGACAACTAGCATGAGCAGAGAACTTCATAGCTTTACAAACAGAAATCAGTAAATAAGCCCCAATAAAAGGCCTAGACCATATCTACTGTAGAGAGAGGACCATATAGAAGTGATGTGCAGGTCTGCCTGATCTATCAGTGTACAAAGCCAATAGGAAAAACAATAAAAATAAAAAACAAAATAAAAAACTCATTAGACAAAAAGGGCATCAGAATCTTTGGTAAACATCTGATAGAATAAACTGAGTTGTATGGCTGTCAGTTAATGCACTGTATTTCCATACCTAGATCCTCAAGATATGCTGGCATATAAATCCAATCAAGTGGGAAGACCTGTATTCATTTTAAGAACACCCAATTGGGAAAGGCTGTTCTAAACGAAACACAGATTAAATACCCCAATTTTCACAATCCATCTTAGAAACAGAAACATAGAAGACTGACGGCAGAAAAAGACCTCATGGTCCATCTAGTCTGCCCTTATACTATTTTCTGTATTTTATCTTAGGATGGATATATGTTTATCCCAGGCATGTTTAAATTCAGTTACTGTGGATTTATCTACCACGTCTGCTGGAAGTTTGTTCCAAGGATCTACTACTCTTTCAGTAAAATAATAGTTTCTGATGTTGCTTTTGATCTTTCCCCCAACTAACTTCAGATTGTGTCCCCTTGTTCTTGTGTTCACTTTCCTATTAAAAACACTTCCCTCCTGGACCTTATTTAACCCTTTAACATATTTAAATGTTTTGATCAGCCCCCCCCCCCCCCCCCTTTTCCTTCTGTCCTCCAGACTATACAGATTGAGTTCATGAAGTCTTTCCTGATACGTTTTATGCTTAAGACCTTCCACCATTCTTGTAGCCCGTCTTTGGACCCATTCAATTTTGTCAATATCTTTTTGTAGGTTAGGTCTCCAGAAATGAACACAGTATTCCAAATGTGGTCTCACCAGCACTCACCATCTTCTTGAAAAAGTTCAGCATCAATATGTTGCTTGGATAGGAATTGGGCTCTTATACATTGCTGGGGTTTTTTTTAGAATGGTGTTTATTGATCTTCAGCAGGCTGTCATGTGCTACTCTTTACAGAACTTTAAACACTAATATACTTAAGGATAAGCCTATTAATTATTTCCCTATTTCTTACAAAAGATCAATGTTCTGAAAAAAAAAGACTGCTTACATTAAGCTCTTCCAGTTTATTGATAGTTGTTTTGGCATCTAGAAGCTTATTAGTGAGCTCCACAATTTCCCAATCAAGAGTTTTCCGATCCATTTCAGCTTTTTTAATCTAGAGAATAGCAATATACATGTGATGAGTCACATCAGTCAACAATTGGTAGTCTTCCTCCTTGCCCTCTGCTCTTCCACACCCTACCCAACTCTAAAAACCGAACTCCTTTTCTTCCTTTAGCAAGAAAGAGGCTTAAGTAGCCCATGTAATTCTTTTTCTGTGTCTTAGGAAAGCGTTACTTAGGAACGCAAACTATATTTGAGTGTTTCTTGACTTCTTCATACCTGTTTGCAAAAACACCATGCAAACATGAAGAATGCCCTTTAAATCAGGTATTGGCAAACCTGATTTGGACCGGGGGTCACTGCTCACAGTCACTCATGCCCTCATCATCTCAAGGCTCGATTACTGTAATGCTCTCTACATGGGGCTACCTCTGAAAAGTGTTCGGAAACTCCAGATCGTGCAGAATGCAGCTGCAAGAGCAATCATGGGCTTCCCTAAGTATGCCCATGTTACACCAACACTCCGCAGTCTGCATTGGTTGCCGATCAGTTTCCGGTCACAATTCAAAGTGTTGGTTATGACCTATAAAGCCCTTCATGGCATCTGACCAGAATATCTCCGGGACCGCCTGCTGCCACATGAATCCCAACGACCAGTTAGGTCCCACAGAGTTGGCTTCTCCGGGTCCCGTCGACTAAACAATGTCGTTTGGTGGGACCCAGGGGAAGAGCCTTCTCTTTGGCGGCCCCGACCCTCTGGAACCAACTCCCTCCAGAGATCAGAATTGCCCCCACCCTCCTTGCCTTTCGTAAACTTCTTAAAACCCACCTCTGTCGTCAGACATGGGGGAATTGAGATATTCCTTTCCCCCTAGGCCTATACAATTTATGCATAGTATGTTTGTGTGTATGTTCAGTTTTTTAAATAAGGGTATTTTAATTATTTTAAATATTAGATTTGTTATATGTTGTTTCATTTTTGTTGTTAGCCGCCCCGAGTCTACAGAGAGGGGCGGCATACAAATCTAATAAATAAATAAAATAAATAAACTTCTGCTGTGCTCCAATTCATATCATTTTAAGCTAGCGTTATTTACTGTCCGATATTGTAAGAATTGAAATTCAAAAATATTTCGGAAAGCAAGAAAGATCAGACTTAGTCACTTTGGTTTGAATAGACACATTTGAGCACGAGAAAAATTATGCTTGGGGAACTATGAAAAGCTGTTTGTGTGAGAAAAGTAATAGGAGCACATAAAATATCCAAAGCAATATCTTCTACTCAGGTTTTCTGCAGTTCTACACTACCTAGATTTTCTGCAACAATTAATCATCTAATTGTAGTGCAGAGGAATAGTAACTTATTTGGCATCGTCTGAACCTCATCATTACACCTGGTCTTTAATTTCACAATACTTATGGTTAATTTACAAATAGCTCAAATTTTCATTTTTGAACCATTTTTTAAAACAAAAATTTCAAATTTCCAAAAATTTCATAGACATGGTGAGAGAATGGTAGGAGAAAATCTTGGAAACAAGCAGATATTGTACTCGTTGAAAACGTATCAAATGATTATCTAGAGCTTATCATTAGAAAGTTCCTGCACCATGCGATTTAAATTTCTATTCTCCTACACTTACCTAGCATTGCAGGCTAGTATACTGTATATATTCTTTATAATAAAAGTGATGTGACCCACCAAAAATGAAATCCATCTTGGAATGAATTCAAACAAAAATACAGTGATACCTTGTCTTACGAACTTAATTGGTTCCGGGACGAGGTTTGTAAGGTGAAAAGTTTGTAAGACGAAACAATGTTTCCCATAGGAATCAATGGAAAAGTGATTAATGCGTGCAAGCCCAAAACTCACCCCTTTTGCCAGCCGAAGCACCCGTTTTTGCACTGATGGGATTCCCCTGCAGCATCGCAAAAACACAGAAGTCCGGAGGTGGTGTTTCCCATGGAGGGGAGCCTCAGGGGAATCCCAGCAGCGCAAAAATGGGCGCTTCGCTGGCAACAGAAGTCCGGAGGCGGGGCATCCCAGTGGCGGCGGCTTGGGTTTGTAAGGTGAAAATAATTTGGAAGAAGAGGCAAAAAAATCTTAAACCCTGGGTTTGTATCTCGAAAAGTTTGTTTGACAAGGGGTTTGTAAGACAAGGTATCACTGTACTTTAATCACTAGACAAAACTGGCTAGTGGTTTTGTGTTTTTTTTAAACCAGCTAATTCAGAGACTGTCTGTGGGGCAAAAAGTAATGTTTAAATGAATGTTATTTTGTTAAGAAATAGACTTACTGATTTGCACCCCCTAGCCCTCCACTATTTCTTGAGTCTCTAAGACTGTCTTTTTATTCCAACTTCTTCTAAATAAGACATTTTGTCAAAGTAGCAAAACATAAGCATCTTAACTATGTACCACAAATTCTGCTGTGAGATTTCAATAGGCCTTTCCCCAGAAAGGTACCTTACCTTTTCCACAGAAAAAACAGCCCAGTGTCACACAGGCCTCATTCAGTCTAATAGGGTTTGCTTTCAAATAAGCCTTTAAATACCGGTACTATCGGTATGTATAGGCTCTTTGAATGGATGAGCAACCTTCCAGCAGCTGAGACCCACCCTCTGGAGCAAAATGAAAGGAGCGGGTAGATAGATGACGCAAGTGATTGGGGGCGAGGTTTTGCCCGAGTTTAAGGAATGAATGTTGAGATCTGTCTTTTACGTTAAGCCTACTTTACTGCTCACACTATATGATATGTCTGAGTGTGTGCATGTGAGAGAGAGAGAGGGTGAAGCATGAGTATTGATATGAGCCTCAGTGGTGCAGTGGTTAGAGTGCAATACTTCTGCTGATCACCGGCTACCAGCAGTTTGGCAGATCAGATCTCAGTAGGCTCAAGGTTGACTCATCCTTCCATCCTTCCAAGGTCAGTAAAACAAGGACCCAGATTGTTGGTAGCAACATTCTTACTCTCTTTAAAACTGCTTAGGGAGGCTGTAAAACACTGTGAAGCGGTATATAACTCAAAATGCTATTCTGAATTAAAATGATAATGATTTAATACTGCATTTGTACTAGAATGAGAAATCCTTAGTTCGGGTATGGTGATTGAAGCTCCTGAGATCTGTACTACCCAACTCCTAGTTCTGCAATTATAAGAAAAAGAACTGTACAGTGGTACCTCATCATACGAACTTAATTGGTTCCAGGAGGAGGTTCGTAAGGTGAAAAGTTCGTAAGATGAAACAATGTTTCCCATAGAAATCAATGTAAAAGCAAATAATGCCTGCAAATCCTTCAGGAAAATCCCAAACTTTAACGTTGTTCTCTGCAAAATCTTTCCTCCTCAAGCCGCCCCTCCCTTTTCTTTCTTCAAAAAAGGAGAAAAAAAGAAACCCCTTCTTCCCAGCAGCAGCTGCTTGGGTTCGTAAGGTGAAAATAGTTCGGAAGAAGAGGCAAAAATATCTTAAACACCGGGTTCGTATCTTGAAAAGTTCGTTAGAAGAGGCGTTCGTAAGATGAGGTACCACCGTATTTCATGTCAGTTTGTGGATTAATTTTTTTTTTGGTAGACAAATGGCAGCGCCCCCCCCCCCCCTCAAAAAAAATCTGTGGCATCTCATAAAACAGAATGGAGCAATTCATGCTAGGAAAGGATCAGCTATTTCATTCAAACCAAAGTTGCAGGCTGATTGGGATTCTGGATCCCATCAAAGGACAGTGCAGGTGGGGCTGAGTAATGTATGGATAACAATGAAACTGGAAAGGCTGAAACATGTGAAGAGGAAAAGAAAAACACACAAACGAAAAGACGCAACTGCAAAAATCCAGTTTTGACTGAGAGAGGCCTGAGAGGTGAACACACCCAGCATGTGTCAGCAGCAGCGTAGGAAGGAAAGAAACAGAGACAGAGACACAGAGAGAGAAACAGAGAGAGGAGAAAAAAAAAGCCATGAGTGTTATGAATGCACATAATATATAAATGTTGGCTCCACTCTGACACCCCACAATTCATGACAAAACTATCCCACCCAGTTTCTGCAACAAGCAGCACATAAAGGTATTTTTAAAAGCTGCGAGACAAAACTACAGGTACAAAGAGCTGCGTTGCGGGACAACCCAAAACATTGTTACACAAAACGTAAGACTTGGAAGCCATGCCCATTTTCATCACCTCTAGACTGAAATTTTATTCTAAATCTCGATTTGTTGCATTCTGATATTACTATACAGCACCGGCATCCTTTAAGATCTTTTAAAACAGTTAGACCTGGCGATTCCACTCATTGTATGGCCATACAACCACTTACCAGGGCGTGCAGCTTCTCCTCCAAATCCTGATTTGTTCTTTGTGAAGCTGTGTAGCTATTTTGCAATCTAAGATATAGAAGAGTACCCATGTTATTGAATAGGCACAAAAAGGTTCCTCGGGGTGAACACCAGCTAAGACATAATGGACTGTGGTATTGTATTTACAGCATGCCTTAAACTCTGCCACGTCTGGGCATTTCATCTCCTTCTGCATTAATCTGCAGGAAGCTTGAGAAAGGAGGTACAAAATTGGTGGTGGGTGTGTGAGAATGTAGAATTGGGGGGGGGGGGGGGAGAGAACCAGCTTGATAAGGGGAAATGATCAAAATTCACTCCAGTGAAAGAGCAGGAATCTTGAAGACTATGATAAAGCTTTCAACGAAATCTCCCAATCCTGTATGATAGAATACATGTATCAGTAAAGGTTAATCTGCATCTCTCTCTTCATCACCTCATCTTCCTCCAGCCTGTGAAGTTGCTATATTAATGACTGCACATTTGTCTCCATTGCTCCAGTTTCTAAACTGGTGATCTATGAACTTAGCTGTGTTTTCTAAGAACTCGACTATCATCTTGGTTTAAACTACTATATCCAGACCTGGTTATAGTTAAGAAACTATAAATATTGATAGGCAATGTGAAAGGACCCCATCCTCAGTATTTCTCAACATTGGCAGATTGAAGATATGTGGAGTTCAACTCCTAGAATTCTAGCTGGGGAATTCTGGGAGTTGAATTCACACACCTTCAAGTTACCAAGGTTGAAGTAGAGAGATCTAGACCAGGGGTCTCCAACCTTGGCAACTTTAAGACTTGTGGACTTCAACTCCAAGAGTTTCTCAGCCAGCAAGCAACCTGGCTGAGGAATCCTGAGAACTGAAGTCCACAAGTCTTTAGGTTGCCAAGGTTGGAGATCCCTGATCTAGACAATGGAAATAAAATGTGACACATTTCAATGGGTATCACTGATTTCAAGATTCAATGCCAATTGAGACAATGTAGCATTAATCTTGGGAAATCATGGGGAGACTTTTGGATTGGGCCAATGTCTTTCACAAGATTTAGCAAAGTTCATTTCCTTCTCTGCTTCCTGCTCCCGATGGCTGTCCTCAGTTATTAACCAAGGTATTAAAAAGCCCGACCATAGAATCTCTACTACAATATAGCTTTGTAAATCTATGAGTCCTACATAACACTAAGCTATCCAATAGCAAGCCAAATGGTAAAGGGGGGGAAAAAGTCCAGGTTTGTAAGTGGTGTCTGAATGTCTCAGGACACACATTTCATATAGAACAATTTCCCTGTATGTAATAATCTACAAGATAATATAGTACAGTATTTGGCTTTCCAAATGCTTTCAAACAACTATGAGGAATAGCAGCCAGGAGCTATTGGGAGTTGTAAATGAACAACAGCTGGAAAACCAAAGGTTTCCCTAACTTGCAGAATTTCTATAAATGGCAGGGTATGATAAAATATATTGCAGAATAAGCTAAACACTATCAACTAAGAAACTGGACTGCTTTTCTCCTCCTACCCAACTGATGTTCTAAAAATCACATACCTACGGAATTTGTCTTTAAATTTTTCTAGCTCTTCTCGATTTTGGCCCAATTCCATCTCCAGGTAGTCTTGCCCAGACTCCAACTCCCTCTCCATTGCTTCCATTTTGTTGGTGACGTAGGCCAGACGTCGACGCAGCTCCTCATTGTCATGCTGCAACAACCTAAGGTACAAAAAGCAGCAACTTATTTCCAATTAAACTACAGGAAACTTTGGTGCTGATATAGCAATGTGTCTCTGAACAAAGTTCAACTGCATTCCTGGAATCTGGAAAGATGAAACAAGATAAAATGCATAAAACATAGCTTTAATTGTTACCCAATTTAGCTGTAAAGTGAACAAATGAGCTTTATAAACTGAAGATTTGCTTAAAATAATTGGCTAATTATAACCACCATCACTTCTACATAATATCCATGACCGGTGGACAGAAAACTGATAGCTTGAAGTTCAAATTTTCCTGTGCAGGATTCTCAAAACCATCATTTGGTAAGCCAGAAAAGGAATCACAGAATCATGGAAGTGAAAAGTACAAAGATCTTATCCAACCATCTGCAAAAAGCATGAGAAGCAATTAAATTACCCTCAACAAGCAGCATCCTCTTAAAAATCTAAACAGGGATAGAAAACTCACAACCTCCAGAGGAAAAATATTCCACTGCTGTTCAGATCTTACTACCAAAACGTTTATCATTTTATTTATTTTATTTCAAGAGGCTGAAACAGGTTATCATTATTTTTGATTTCCATTTCTGTGACAATGGAAAGTAGCACCTGATCATCTTATGTAGACCACCTTTTTTAATTTCTAGTTTCTTTCTGGTTGAACATCCAAAGTTTTTTTCAGTCTTTGCTTCTAGTCTCTCTATCATCTTTGTCACACTCCTCTGAACCTGTTCTAAGTTATTAATCAATCAGAATAAAGCTGGAAGGGTCCCTGAAGGTCTTCTAGTCCAACCCTCTACTCAAGCAGGAGACCCTATACTGTTTCACATGGGTGGCTGTCCAGTCTTTTCTTAAAATCTCCATTGATGAAGCTCCTGTAACTTTCTAGAAATGTGGCCCCAAAATCATATGCATGCACATCTTTGATGTAATGCTCTTCTACAATTATTTCACACTAGCTTCTGTTAGCTTGTTGACACAAGTCATTCTCCATTATGGCGCTTTCAAGCCAAGAATACTTATCTGTTAGGCGTGCCATGTAGTTTTCCTCCCTAAATATAGTATAACTACTTACATTTTTTCCCTTTTGAAGAACAACTTGCTTCTTTTCAGTCCAGCTTTCTGATTTGTTCAAATTAGACTGCAATATTGTTCTGTTCACTAAGGTTTTAGCAGATTTTCCAATTTTGTGCCCTCTACAAATTTAATAAACAGCCCATCAATCTCATTATCTAGATTTCTATAAAATTGCCAAATTATACTGGCTATAAGACAGAGTCTAGTAGCTACTGCTTTGTAACATGATGTAGATCCTTTCATGCTGCTTGCCTGAGCAGTTGGCCATCTGCTGTTTGACGAATCTTACTGTGGTGCTATCCAAATTATACTATAATACTCATCAAAGAGAATGCTTTGTGGAATCTTGTCAAAAGCTTTGCTGGAATTGAGGCAGGCTATATCCACAGCATGGATAGCTAAAATAATTGACTTGCAAAGGAGATGAGATCTGTCTCACATGACCTATTTTTATAAAAAGCTTGGCTTAGCAAGCCCAGTGTTGTCTTTAAAATGGTTACAAATATCTTTGCTTTACTATCTGCTCAAAAATTCCCCAGGTACTAATATTAGTGTTATTTAATCTAACAAAGTCAGAAGGCAAATAGTCGGTGGAATATTATATTGGCATGTATGTGATGGTTAAAGATGTAGGGGTGTTTGTGTGTGAGAGAGAGAAAAGGAGGATGTTACCTGTGAAATACAAAAGGTACACTGCTCAAAAAAATAAAGGGAATACTTAAACAACACAATATAACTCCAAGTAAATCAAACTTCTGTGAAATCAAAGAGTCCACTTAGGAAGCAACACTGACAATCAATTTCACATGCTGTTATACACATTCAACTTTGTACAGAACGAAGTATTCAATGAGAATATTTCATTCATTCAGATCTAGAATGTGTTAATTGAGTGTTCCCTTTATTTTTTTGAGCATATATGTATGGTTTCCATTAATTGCTTTTTTAGACAGATTTTTGTGTCTGGTTTTATTTGCTAGAGGAGCCTTTTGGGTAGATTGACTCAGCCTTCCATCCTTCCACGGTGGGTAAAATGAGGACCCATATAGTTTATATAAAATTTGGGGGAAATTTTATGAATGGATTGAAAAGGAAAATGGATTTGTTTGTAAAAACCTGGATGACAAAAAGGGAAATGGTGGCGGTAGTTGATAAATTATGTAACACTGACCTGAAGGAATTAAAATGTAAGAATATGAATATTAAAAATTGGAGAAAATCTATATTTTGAATAATTGTTCTTTTTTATTTTATTTTATTATTTTATTTTAGATTAAGTTAGTCTTTCTTTTGATTTTAGATATAATTTAGTTGTTGGATTATGAATTTATCATACAACATGCTTTTAGATATAAACACCATTAGAAATTGATGTATGTATGTATTTTCCGATACAATTGATTATGATGATATATGTGTTTTCATTTATGTATATTTTAAGGTGCAGAAAAATAAAAACTTATGACACCCTCCCCCTTCTCCCCAAAAAGGACCCATATTGTTGGGGGCAATATGCTGACTCTGTAAATCTCTTAGAGAGGGCTGTAAAGATTATATATAAGACTAAGCACTATTGCTGTTGCTATTTAGGTGGTGGTGGAGGTAGTTTGTCCAAATTCCTAGCATGTTATCAGACCAGAAAATAAGATGAAAGGAATCTGGGATAAATTTCGGATCAGAAAGAGTATATATCTATAAATCTATCAGATAAATCTAGAAACATAGAAACATAGAAGTCTGGCGGCAGAAAAAGACCTCATCTGCCCTTATACTATTTTCTGTATTTTATCTTAGGATGGATATATGTTTATCCCAGACATGTTTAAATTCAGTTACTGAATTTAATTAATTCAATTATCTAGTGCACGGAATGAAGATGTCCACAAGACTGTTTTAAGGAGCAAGCCCATCTGGACACCAACATCAGCAAATGTGAGCAACTAGCTTTTGGTCAAAGAAGGAAAATCCCACGCTTGATCGTTTCTCTACTATTCTACAGACAGGGAGTTTAATTCTAAAAAATAGGCCACCCATCTATGCAAGCAGCTCCTTCTTAGTTTACAGCCTTTAGATTAAACACAGCAGCCAGATGGGGCTAAATAGCTCAGATATCCTATACTGGAAGTTGAAACTCACTCAATAATTTATGTGTTCCCAGGGAAAACAAATAACATTGTAGGAAGGAAAATAAGCACCACATTTTTACCTTGACTTCAACATTCATATTAAGGGAACTATCCACTTCCAAGTCACCAAATAAATTTCTAGTTGAAGATTGGCTTTGGAATACTGATGCATAAGGATGATGTTGCCATGTCCATACATTTACATTTATGTAGACATTCTCCCAAGGATTCAATAATTCTGTTAGCGTTGTTCTTGACAGGCTTATCGTCTGCAAATGTTTTACCCATTCAATTTTCCAAAAACAACATAAAATAATATTTTCAAGCCATGTAAATAGATGATCAAACTTAGAATG
Source organism: Erythrolamprus reginae (assembly GCF_031021105.1). NCBI lineage: Eukaryota > Metazoa > Chordata > Lepidosauria > Squamata > Dipsadidae > Erythrolamprus > Erythrolamprus reginae. The sequence goes on along the minus strand of NC_091950.1, from coordinate 346,951,598 downwards.
GATATTGGCCTTAAACCAGCTTAGTACAGCAGCACTAAGGTAAAGAGAACACTAGAGTTTTCATTTAATAATTCTACAGCTGGGTTTCTATGAGGCAAGGGTAGGCAAAGTTGGCTCTTCCATGACTTGTGGACATCAACTCCCAGAATTCCTGAGCCAATCATGCTAGCTCAGGAATTCTGGGAGTTGAAGTCCACATGTCATAGAAGAGCCGACTTTGCCTACCCCAGCTGTGAAGAACATCCACACATCCAGTTTAAGCTCAAGTCAGCAGTTATCAGATCTACAACAATCACTTTTGCCAGACTTAAAAGTTATACATTAGTTCTTTTTAAGCATGTTAAAAAGTTAACAAAGAAAAACACAATTACACAACATCAGGAAACAAGCACAGGAAATATAACCTGAAACCAGAAGTAGTACAAATAACTATGGAACGAAAAAGGGTCAGGATACTTACTTTATCCTTTCTGCATCTGTCAAGGACTCCTACAGAAAATAAAAGGAAACAGAATCAAGGTTTAATTAATTCAATTCAATTTATTAGATTTGTATGCCACCGTTCTCTGAAGACTCAGGGTGTCTCGAGTCTAATTAAAGGTATGAACTAGATACCAGAATATCCAATTAAACCATACAAAATGCTAAATGGATAAAAATAAATAAACCATACAACCATACAAAACGCTAAATGGAAAAAAATAAATAAACCATACAAAATGCTAAATGGAAAAAAATAAATAAACCATACAACCATGCAAAATGCTAAATGGAAAAAAATAAGGGCCAGTTTGGATAGTGGTTAAAGTACAAAGTCTTGGAACCAGGACACTATGCATTCTTACCCTTGTCTGAATTCAACTGGGCCAATTACTCTCTCAGCCCCAGGAAGCAGCAATGGCAAACTACATTTGAAATCTTGCCAAGAAAACTGCAGGGACTTGTGCAAGCAGATAACAGAGGACAAAAACAAACTGAAAATCAGATTTCTGGGGAAGCCACCAATATTTTTGAGAAACTGCCTACATTTAGGCCACAACTGTGATTATGAAGGGAGGACAATTTGGATCAAGAGCCACAAGAGTATTCTGAAAAGATCTCTCAATCACAAGGTTTGTTACACAAATGGCACTTAGGATTTGTTTTATGGCAAATATATTTGTCAACCACAGGTTGACTTAAGCCTTTCCAGACATTTGTTTATTCCCTATGTCACCACAAACTATTCTACATTGAACATATCACTGTGTTCTTTTGGGATGTTAGCAAAATGCTATACAGTGTTCCCTCGATTTTTGCGGGTTCGAACTTCGCGAAAAGCCTATACCACGGTTTTTCAAAAATATTAATTAAAAAATACTTTGCAGGTTTCCCCCCCTATACCACAGGTTTCCCTGCCCGATGATGTCATATGTCATCGCCAAACTTTTGTCCGCCTTTAATAATTTTTTTAAAAAATAAACTTTAATAAATAAACATGGTGAGTAATAATCTAAATGGTTGCTAAGGGAATGGGAAATTGTAATTTAGGGGTTTAAAGTGTTAAGGGAAGGCTTCTGATACTGTTCATAGCCAAAAATAGTGTATTTACTTCCGCCTCTCTACTTCGCAGAAATTCGACTTTCGCGGGTGGTCTCGGAACGCATCCCCCGCGAAGATCGAGGGAACACTGTATTGTGTAATAAATCAGTATTAAATCAATTACTCTAGTAATCCTATCAATAAAAAAGTAAGATATTGCTATCAAAAACATTCTTTACTGACTCAATTTTACAGAAGGGGTAGCCTCGCAAAAAACTAAGGTATTTTAGGCCAACAGAAATGAATCTATCTAAATTCATCCTCTAAATGTTATGGTTTGATAGGAATTTGAATCCAGATATCCTCAATTGGTCAAGTGTCAACACTTACTATTTCCATTTAATTTTACTTCGTAATTATCTTTCGAAGTTTAGGAAGATTTGAATCAGAAACCCTCAGTGATCCTAACTTTTTGCTATCATAGTTTTCAATTTCTCCTTTTGTCTATGGAGATTCTGTATCATCCAGGTGATGGCTGTCACTTTTAAAGGTGCCTTTTCAAAAAGCAACTGGACTTTCTTTGTTTTTCCTTGAAGAAGTTTCACTTCTCACCCCAAGAAGCTTCTGACTGAATGGTAGAGGATGTAAAATGTAAATATAAATCCTTCCATCCTCCACCATTCATTTAGAATTGAAGAAACATCTTGCATGAGAAGCAAAAGTCCTCAAGAAAAAATAATGTTCAGTTGCTTTTGAAAAAAGCATCTTTGGAATAATTGCTCTTTCTCTTCTCGCTCATTGCTACTTTTGTCATATTTGTCATATATAGAGCTGTCAAACAATCTTTTTACTCTTTGCTTTCACACAGCATTTGAATCAGGGGGAAAGGTGACCAATCAGGTAGCAAGGAAGAGGAAGAGCAGACATAGAAAACCATGACAACAGAGGGGGGGAAATGTTTTAGAAGACAATACCTTCTTAAATCTGATATCAGATATTGCAGAATCTTCTGTTAAAGCATTTAACTTAAGAATTATTTTCCTTAGAGAAAGGAATGGAAGATCTCAGAAACAATGCTTAGATGAAAATGTGCATTTATTAGCCTGTCTGACCCAGTAAGTAAATTACAGAAGGTGCATTTAGTCTTTTAAGCTACAACTTTGCAATCTTGCAATCAGATAACAAACAACCACAGCAGCAGGATTTATTGTGTTACTATTTAAATTAAATGCAAAAGAGATGCTCTAAACTGGCCACAGCAATAAAGGTGTGGAAAAAATACCTTGAAGAAAAAAACCAAAGCAATCTAAATTTGAATATAAAGGGATACAAATTAACTGAATGCTTGAAAAGTTCCCATTTAAGTAAATGGACTGAGTTTCCTTATTGCAGTGTTTCCCAACCTTGGCAACTTGAAGTTATCTGGACTTCAACTCCCAGAATTCCCCAGCCAGCATTCGCTGGCTGGGGAATTCTGGGAGTTGAAGTCCAGATATCTTCAAGTTGCCAAGGTTGGGAAACACTGCCTTATTGCATAATAATCCCTTTCCACAGAAATCTAAAGGGCTAAAAGTTTTATATTAAATCCTCAACTGAGGAACGAGGGAGAAGTTCCCTTCCAATGCTTATTGCTACAATAGGTATGTATTTTAAGTGCACGATTGGTTACTTATTCCTTCTTTCTAAGCACCTACCTTGTTAATAGCTAAACTGAAAGAAAGAGAAATTCTAATTCTTGTTTCCAACACAAGGGGGGAGAGGACCTCTTTTTCTCCTCCAGGTAACCTCACACTGAAATGGCATGTGGCCAGGTGGGTTGCAAGTACATACCAAGTATTCAGTTTGGTCCTGCCTTGTATCCTTCCCTCCCACCCGATAAGATATTTTCCATGAGGGAAGATGCTACTGCTTAAAAGATATGTTGAAAAACTCAATTCCACCAGGTACTGCAACTGATAATTGATACAAATCCACCACCTGTTTCTCCACAGACCGAAGCCTCTCTGTGCTGGCCTTCTTCACTAGAGCAAGCTTTCTCCTTTGTCTAGATGTCCTGTCTATCTCCTCTGGAGTCTTCCTACGACAGAATATTATTTCCAGGCCCTCTCGCCTCCATTCTTCTCTTCTCTTAAGTAGACAAGGGCTTTTCTTAGCAATCTGCTTTGTCCCCTCAATCGGGCTTTCCTTCTGTTCTTTTCGTTTGGAAACTGTGAAAGACTTCTGGATTCTTTCTTCTTCACTATCTTCACCCAAAGAATGCAAACAGACAGGACTCAGGACCCTGTGGGTGATCTCATCCAGAAACTTTGAGAACTGGAGCTTCTCCTGTCTTTTTTTGTCTTTTCGTTGAACAAACTCTGAAGAGCTGGCCTTGCGACATCCGGACGCACGTTTGTCACGTCTCTTGAGGCAAGGTTGAGGGTCATAATACTGTTGTGATTGGTGGCTTTGGGTCAGGGTTTCTACTGAGGTGGGTATTCCCACGTTTTGAGGCTGCACATTCAACATCTTTGTCTGCTTCAAGATGCCTTTGAGAGGCAAGTGAGTGGTTGGAATACGCAATTTCCTTGGTGCCAATACTTCAGCAGGTTCTTTGAAGATAAGAGAACTTCTATTTTTGAAGGAGCAGATTGGCTTTTGGCCTTCGTCTCCAGGAGCTATTAATGTCTCCACACTCTGGCTCATGAACTTACTGAGCCACCTTTGGCTAGGATACTGAGAGTACCTCATACTCTGTTTCTCTACTTTCCAGCTGGGAAGTACGGCAGGAGATAGATTCAAACTCTTCAGGTTTAGCTCTGCTTGGCCTCCTGCTACTTTCTTATGACTACTTGACTCCAAGGACAAGGAAGGAAAGTGACCACTGCACACCTCATCATACCCCTCCAGCTGCTGTTTAAGGTTATCTGTCCTGATACAGCTTAACCCCTTCTGCATACACAACAGATCCTTAAGTGCCTTGATTTCAGTTACCTGGTTCTGCTCTGCCAAAATCACACCATCATATTCATCGCAGAGAATGGGCAATTCGTGGTGAATCTCACGGTGTTGTGGTGGAGCCTTGCGGTAGGGCTTCTTGGAAGGGACTGCGCTTGTCATTGTCCTTCTTGCTTGATTTTCACCACAGGTCACCTGCCAATAGCAGAAATTAGAAAAAAAGAGAGACATAGAGGCTCCCAAAAGCCAAGTATGTTTTCACAAGACAATCAAAAATCTGCTGACTCACAACAGCCATATAATCCGAGAACAGAGGAAAGAAGCAAGCCAGAGTGTGGGAATAGTAACTGCAGTATGAAAAAAGAGCAGAAGGAAAAACACAGGAGTGACAGCAAAAGCAGGTTCGTCCTCTCGATGCGTGTGATATACACATTCGTACAAACACACGCATAGCTTGTGTCCAGATTATATATAGCATATGAGAACAAACCTCGGAGCAAAATATTGATTGAGCTCTTTAGGAAAGGCCAAAAACCTTACAGGCAAACTAGACAGAAGCTATTGATTTAATACTGTCAGAGCCAGCAATGACAACAGAGAATAAACCGCAGATATGAAGTATAAGACAAGCTGGAATAGTTGTGTGCTTGAATCAATTAAAGGCAAATTATATTTGAACAAGAGAGAAGGACACAAACAGCCCAAAGAAACACCCGCTGTTAATGCTTCCTCAAAAGCCAAGGGCAAAGCCAAAGACAGATCCTAAATGGAAAATGCAAGCATTTCTAAAAGTGCACTTGGCTATTCATACAATAGGCATCAGAGTAGTGACCAAGAGATAAAATAAAAAGAATCCTGCCTCCATAAAATGCACCAAAAATAAGTACTTTCAAATAGCAAACATTTAAAAAGCAGAAAATGTACAGCAGAATAGGCTTCATCTACACAGCAGTTCAGATCATCCACAAATGATAAATAAAATGATAAATCAATCTCCCTGTACCTCCCCCCCAAAATTTATACATATATTTATATGTAAAGAGAGAGAGAGAGAGAGATATACCATATTTAATAAAATGCAAGTTAGTTTGGAGGAGGAAAACAAGGGGGGGGAAATCTGCTTCCGCCTCCCAGCAAACAGTAAGTAGTACAGATGATATACACCAGTGTTAGCAAACCTTTTTTCCCTTGGGTGCCAAAAGCGTACTTGTGTGTGCTATCGTGCATGCGTGAGTGCCCACACCCATAATTCAATGCCTGGGGAATGGCGAAAATGACCACCACCACCCGCCTCACCTGGAGGCCTGAAACAGCCTATTTCCCAACTTCTGGTGGGGCCGGTAGGCCCGTTTTTTGCCCTCCTCCACCCCCTGGAGACTCCAGAAGCTGAAAATGCCCTCCCAGAGCCTCCAGGCTAGCACACACATGCACATTGTAGCTGAGCGGGGGTAACGGCTCACGTGCCAGCAGATATGGCTCTGCGTGCCATATATTAATTAAGATTAATTAAGTAGTAATTAAGTAAGTCAATCAATCTGTGTTTGCTGTGTATTTCTGTGCATGTGTGCCTGACCCAAAGAGATAGCAAAGAATTGGAGAAGTGTACATTATGCCAGTATATCAATGCCAGAAAGTTTTCTTAAATGTAGTCACGTTTAACTCAGCTGCCTTATCTTAATACTAAAACAGGATTATGTTACATTTCAGATTATGTTTGTACAGATTAAAATTGATGTGGCTTTCTGGAAGTATATATTATTCTTTGCTATTTAAAAGAAGATACAATAGCACTGGACCTCTTCAGATCAAGCATTTATTTTAAAAAGCTTCTTCATTTTGTTAAGTTTTCTAGAACAATAAAGCAGTCTTTAAAAAATAAGTCTAATCATTTGAACATTCTATAGACATTTATAGTCAATAACTTACCTCTTTGCATCCAGTTTCAGCAATTGATTAGCACAAGAAAATAAAATTCTCCCTCTGCCTCTCCCTCCCAGCAATTTGCCTCCTTCCAGTTTTAGTTTCATTTTCATTTTAGCATGTGTTCCTGCCTGCAGCCTCAATCAGTTGCTGGTCAGGAGGCCGATAATCAGTTGCTTGTGCTAATCAGGCTCTGCACCGTTTGCTGCAAGGAGGTAAATTGCTGGGAGGCAGAGGCCAAAGGGCGGGGGTGACTGCGTGGGGCTATATTCGGGGTATAAGACATACCCAAGTTTTCACCCTCATTTGGGAGGTAAAAACTGCATCTTATACTCAGAAAAATGAGGTTTATACATATACATATACATACACATATATACTTACATACATACATATATACATACATATATATGAAGAGAGAGATTGAGAATTTTGCATAACTATATATACTAGACATACTGTGCAGTTTCTAATAGGTTTGGAGAAATAGCTAAGGCTTATATGATCTGCTAATTTACGCTTTCATTATCTGTGATATAGCAAAAACAGCATTTCAGTTATTGTTCTAGCAGAAGACACAACAAGCTTGTCAGCAAAGACGAGGTGTGTCTAACTTCTTTTGGAAACCAGGCAGGCTGGCTTGACACCAGTATGGCCATGATAGTTTCTGCAGAGTATTCAAGTGTGTAGTAGCCTATCTCTATCACTATATACAGTATATTGCATGTAAAGAATACATAGAATGCTGCTGTGTGTGTTATCATCATCCAGATTCAATACAGAATTGTCTATCCACAACAACTGCAAGCAAAACTCACTTATTTCAGTTCGTACTAAGGTAGAAATTAATAGCACAAATATGATTAATTAGATTGACATACCTATCTTGTAAAAACAATGCAAAGCATTGTAAGCAACTGACAAGGAATGCTCATAGCAAAGATCAGTAAGGTCAGAAGAGGCTGAAAAAAGAAAAAAGAAAAATAGTAAATCAGACAACACTTTGCGGAAAGGAGCTTATCTCCTTTGCAAGCAAGCAGTTTCTTGTCTATTTCCTCCTGTACAAGGAATGCATGTCCTTGAGCCAACAATGCAATAAGATCTAGTGCTCATAAGGGGCTTTGCAATCCTCAAGAACTAGCATGTTGCAATGCTTGGTTAAAGCAGACCAAGAGGTAAAGAAGGATATAGGGAGTAACACAGAATCTCCAAGAAATCTCACTCTGTGTAGCGCCCAGGCGCTTCCAAATTAAACCAAAATGTGAATGAAGCCATATTGTTTCTTCTGTCCCTGATTCAATAAATATCCCACTGTATAAATCAAGATATGCTACTGTATATTAGAAACAATATTTTACTATAATCATTATAACCATAAGACAACTGGACTTAGCAGTAACCTCTGAGAGAGTACTAGTAAACTGATGATCCATAAAAACTTTGAGCTATTTCTCCCATCTTTTAATTCCACTATCTAAAAACAAAGATTTTATTTTATTCACCAGTTGCTAGAAATTTCATAGAATTAAAATGGTTATAAATTCATTCTTTAAAGTACCATTGAGAACATTGAGTACCATTGAGAAAAATTGTCTTATACCTATCATTTTTCCAAAACTTAGCAACAATTTGCATTATGGGAGTCAAAAAAGTGATGACTCTTGGAATCTGAATCCTGTCTTGAGAAAGCCTTTCTCTATGTCAGAGGTCTTCAAACTTGGCAACTTTAAGACTTCTGGATTTCAACTCCCAGAATTCTGTAAGTCCACAAGTTTTAAAGTTGCCAAGTTTGGAGACCTGCTCTAGGTCAATATTTCGCATAGTAGGAAGGATCCTGGTTCAGTAATAAGATCTCATACTTTAAACCTATGATGCATTCACCAGTTTGAAGGATCAGCCGCCCATGATAGGAAATACAGTACTGGAATAGCTGAAATGTACAGACAATACTGGAGACAAGATAGCTCTTTCTTTCTTACTTACTTACTTACTTACTTACTTACTTACTTACTTACTTACTTACTTACTTATTAAATTTGTATGCCACCCCTCTCCGCAGACTCGGGGCGGCTAACAACAGTAAAAAGACAATATAAACAAATCGAATATTAAAAGTAATTTAAAAAACCCCAATTTAAAGAACCAATCATACATACAGACATACCATGCATAAATTTTATAAGCCTAGGGGGAAGGGAATATCTCAATTCCCCCATGCCTGACGACAGAGGTGGGTTTTAAGAAGCTTACGAAAGGCAAGGAGGGTGGGGGCAACTCTGATATCCGGGGGGAGTTGGTTCCAGAGGGTCGGGGCTGCCACAGAGAAGGCTCTTCCCCTGGGTCCCGCCAAATGGCATTGTTTAGTCGACGGGACCCGGAGAACGCCAACTCTGTGGGACCTAACTAGTCGCTGGGATTCGTGCGGCAGAAGACAGTCCCAGAGATATTCTGGTCCGATGCCATGAAGGGCTTTATAGGTCATAACCAACACTTTGAATTGTGACTGGAAACCGATCGGCAACCAATGCAGACTGCGGAATGTTGGTGTGACATGGGCATATTTAGGAAAGCCCATAATAGCTCTCGCAGCTGCATTCTGCACGATCTGGAGTTTCCGAACAAATTTGTTAGCTGAATAAATACTCTGTTCTAGTATAATGTACCTACTTTGGCTCATCTCCCACATATCTGGAACAACATGAATTCTCCTTGAAGAAATAACTCAAACGGAATCTTATATAGAGAAGTACAGTCCTTAGGCTACATGAGATTTAAAGGCATTGGACAAACTGACATATATAGTAATGGATCTACTGAAATACCTACCAATCTGGGTTCTTATCTGAAGTCTGAAAAAGGCACTCAATCCAAGGATCTAAGAGTTGCAGGGTGGGGGGAGACAACCAGCTTATGATGAATACCTCCTCTTCCTCAAATGTTTCCGCTTAAAGGACCTGCAACTTCTGGCGGTTTTAAAGCACTCCCAACACTGAAGTTACAGAACATCTTCTGATCTAAAGTACTTTAGCCATTATTGGGAATATTCCGTGATTCAAATAGGATTGTAGGGGCTATTTCTGTTTGAAAACTTTACTGTTTGTTACAAGTAGAAGATAAGGAAATATCTTTTAAAAAATTAAGCTGTGATTGAGACCAAATTATATCCAGTCGTGAATACGATCAGTGGAAAATAAGGTTTCACAGCCACAAGAGGAGAAAAGAAAACTCTATTCCGAGATGCCTAAGTAAAGATTTTATTTTCAAACTTTTGTACTTGTTTTGGATGGAAGGGGTTGTACAATCCTAGTGTCCAGCATTTTATTGTATTAAAATGTAGATCACGCTTTAAAAGCTAGTTTCCCATCAAAGACCATTTGTCATGCCGCTTCCTGTTTTTAAATAAATGAGGTCCCGAGGTACAATCCTCCCATTTTCCATACTGAATATCTGAACGCCCAGAAAGCAATCTGCACAAATAGTAGCTTAGAACTGTTATACTTTGTACAGTAGTCCCTCACCTATCGCTGGTGTTACGTTCCAGACCCGGCCGCGATAGGTGAAATCCGCGATGGGGAATTTATCGACTGATAGTACTTATTTAAGTATTTATATTGTAATTGTTTGGTAAGTTTTCATTGTTTTAAGTGTTTATAAACCCTTCCCACACAGTATTTATTTTAGATACAGTATTTAAATACAGTATTTACAATTTTAGATATATATATATTTTTTTTTTAAAACGTGCCGATTGAGTTCGGTGGGCTGTTTAAATCTGCCGATCGGCTTCCTCAGAAACCCGCGATGAAGTGAAGCCGCAGTAGGTGAAGCGCAGTATAGCGAGGGACTACTGTATTATAAAAAAATGTTATGTATCAATAACATTTGCTCCAAACTTAAAAATGGTTCATTTGCAAATTACACTGAAAAGATTAACTAGAAAGATCCAAAGCTTCAAAATTAATAGAACAGGAAGTCAACAAGGCTTGTCCTAGGTTAGAAAACTGCTGAAACAAGTCTTATAGATGCCCTGCTATTGGCCTTGCCCCAACAGGTTTGTTGGCCCCTTTCCTTACTACAGTGTTTTCTTTGGGCCTCAATGAGTACAGAATAAACAACCTTACAATAGCACAGCTGGGCAAAAAGCAGCTCAAAAAAGGACTCACTGTGTTTTGCAATTCCATACAAGTAAAGAAAAATTTTCTGAATATCTTTTTTTTAAAAATGAAACAAGATATCTATCTTATGTATGAGGAGGAAAACAAATATAAGACCTGTCCTGGTTAATTCCTTCTCTAAATCTCCATTTATATCTGCCAGGGTTTTCTGTATACTCCATGCTGTGAATAGCCTCCCGAGATCAATAAAATACAAATAATTCCTAATTATTTATTAATGCATCTTAAAAAACACTGCAAAAGGCCATTTTATGATTATTATTAACTGTTTGGTTTATTATGGATATGTCTGGAAACAAAGTAAATGCAACTGGTAGGAAAATCCCAAGCGAAAGTCAATGTGTTGAATGTGTTATTATCAAACCTGTGCTCTAAGAGATGATTTCCACTAATATTGTATTACTTATCACCATTATCTCTGCACAGTCCAGTGGAGCCTCTTCTAATAGCTGTGGATTTCCCAGTCTATTTACCAAAGGGAAACAAGTTAGCCTCCACTGAGATTTATTTGAAATATATATTAAATAGGTTGATAGTAGGGCTAGTTGTATGGTTTTTAACAATAATAACCACAGAGTTGGAAGGGACTGTGGAGGTCTTCTAGTCCAATCCTCTGCTTAGGCAGGAAAATCTACATTACTTCAGGCAGGTGATTATCCAACATCTGCTTTAAAACTTCCATTGTTGGGGCATTCACAACTTCTGCAGGCAAGCTGTTCCACTGATTAATTTTTTTAACTATCAGGGAATTTCTCCTTAGTTCTAAGTTACTTCTCTCCTTATTTAGTTTCCACCCATTGTTTCTTGTTCTACCGTCAGGTGCTTTGGAGAATATTTCGACTCCCTCTTCTTTAGGGCAATCCCTGAGATATTGGAACACTGCTATCATGTCCCCCTAAGCCTTCTTTTCGTTTTATTGTACAAATAACAAAATGATTTGGTCAATTAACACATTTGGCATGATAGTTGGTTTTTCTTTTAACTTTAATGCAATGGTTTTAATCCTATTTAAATTGGTTCTAAAAGAAAAGAAATACAACCCCAGTTATTCTTTTATCGTTATCATGCAATGTACCATTACCATCTTTCATTCTTATCATTTAAACTAAGCAAAATAGCAACACATAGCATAGCACCATTTTCCCATTTGGCTAATTTAAATCAGATTGCTGAAGGACTACCCTATATTCTATAGTATGTGGTAGACAGGAAATTTATTCCACTGATGTGATCTTTATTTTCTTTTAAATAAGATGTATTTATTTGCTTATCGTTTGTTCAATAATTCAAGCCAGTCCTTGATAGCTGCCAATCAAAATGCTGCCAATTTATTTTACAGCTCAGGTACAGAGATGTACCAAAAAGCCATCCCTGGTATAATTCCTATGTATGTCAACAGTCTTATTAAACTAGAAAAAAAATAGTCTTGTTGAACTAAAATGGAAATGACTATAATGCAAAGAGAATAATCACAATGATATATAAAGGTCATGTCAGGCTTCATCATATATGGTAATTTTTGTAAAAAGAACATTAAATACTTTTGTAGTCAAAGGGAAATGTTTGTACTCCTGTTAGTACTGTATGCTTTCAAAGCTTTTGATTACTTAAGCTGATGTTATTGCTATAAAAAGCTACGTTCTGAAATCCTTTATGAGTGTACTTAATTCAAATATAAGCAGATCAAAAGCCATTGTTTAGGGAAATAACATGACATCAAAAAGTTGGGTCTGTTTAGGGGAATAAAGAAAGGGATTATTTTTCTCCCAATTGAATCACTAGCTAGTTTAGTAAAAGCAGCAGTCAAAATAAAAAGAAATAAGGTAAAAACTAATAAACACAAAAACAACGTAACCATATATGTAAATTGCTTTTCCTATTTAAAACTTTCAACCCCTCTAATTTTAAAAAATGTGTTAAATTTATGCTACCACCTCTCTGTCAAGTGACTCTTAGAGCTGTTAGATGTTGGATATTTCCACCAGTAATTAGGTTTAAATAAAACCCCAGAAAACTCAGAATATTTTAAATTAAATACTTGGCTGGAGAAACAGGAAGAAGTTGCAATTTTTGCCCCAGTACACAATTTAGACTTTTTAATCGTAAATATTTTGGATGCATTGATTTACAAATAAATCTGAAATATAAAAATATGTTATCATTTAATTCAAAGAATTAAAATAGTAAAAAAAACTAGAGGGGGAAATTAAGTCACTACTTCTTGATTAGACAACTGTCCTCTAAATGACTGAGGAATTCTGGGAGTTGAAGTCCATAAGTCATAAAGTTGCCTAGGTTGGAGACCCCTACCCTAAATCACCACCTGTTGTCTTATTTCAAATGTTGCCTAATACCGGCCTAACTTAATAAAATGGAAAAAATAAAAAGTAGCCATAATAATTTTTAAAAAATCTAGATTTAGAAAAATAAAAAATAAAAATGACATTAAGCTATTAACACTAAGGAATTAAAAATCTCCAATTTTCTTTGAGAATATAGTCTTACAAAACAATTTGTTTCCATTAAATAAATAGGTCATAATTCACAGGTCACTTTACATGGCTTTTCCATGGGCTTGGTGCCCATGGGCAAAAATATTTGTTCACCTTACTTATACATGACTGCATCTGTACAGCATCCTCTTCTGATGACTCAAGTGATTATCACAAATTTGTCAATGGAGAAAAACCGATGACTTATTGCAAACAAGTACATTGATTCAACAGAAATATGAACACCTTTTTCCCTAAAAATAATTCAGGACAAAACTTTTTCATAAAGTGCCAAGTATCTTTGAGATTTGTTGTGTCTTTCCTTCAAAAGGAGCCAAAAGCAGGTATCTACAATATAAAAGTGGAAACACAGTACAGAATAATATCTAATCTAAAAGCATATGGGAAATAAATTAGGGCAGGGACATTTAAATTCATCTTCAGAAAAAATATGGTTCTACGCCCCCTCCTTATAAATCCAATTTTTTTAAAGAAAAGGAAGAATTACGTAATCAAAAATGTTAGTCAATGATATCGCCTCCACTATTACACTACACTTTCTATCATGCCTCTCCTACACTGGAGAGGGGATTTATATTTACATATATGGCTTAAATGTCCTGAAATATAGCAATCTGGGGATCAAGTACAGAATATAATCTCGGGCATTATAGGCCAGGATGTTCAGGGAATTGCAGCATTGTCGGCACCCCTTGATGTTTTAACAATTTCATAATGTGTTTTAACCTAGTGTGTTTTATGCTAAGAGCAGTATATATAAAAACTGCTACGTGTTAGAAATACTATGAGGTGAGTTGTTCCATTAAGAATTACACTGAGAGAACAGCATTAATGGAAAGAAAGTTACTACTTTCCCAAAGCAACATATTTGGGGATTATAAAAAAACCTTATAATGTAGGCAGATATTTGATAAACAGAAATGGAACATCTTTATATCAGTTCCTATAAGAAACATGGAAATGTCCATGTAGGACAAATTATCTCTTTTTTATTGTTACTGTATAAGTACACACACACACACACAATTAAACATTTAATTTTTATTTTATTTGGAGGCCCTTTGGGGGATGCTTTCCCCTTCTGGGTTTAGGGAATAAGCAATCAAAGAATGAGCTTTCTGCTAGTGCTTCTCTGGTTTCATCTGTCATTTCAGAGCCTAGTAAAGGATCCACTATTTTCCCAAATAGTTTAAAACGCTGAATTGTGTTAAGTTTCTTCTCTAGAGCTGGTGTTTTTCCCCCCTGTAGCACTGTTGCTATTGCTTTATTCATTTGCTGAATTTCTCTGCAATCAGTTTTAATGCGTTTGTAAATACCTTGCCTAGGGTAGTGTTATTAAAGATAAGGGATGACGTTTGGATTCCTGAAAAGGATTTCTTGAAGCCCAAGGGAGGATGTTATTATTTCTAATGATCAAGCCCTGCATAACTCTTTTCCTTCTTTCTGGATTATATAGCAACAAATGCTGCATATATAAAATGTGTGTAATTGATCTATCTATCCATCCATCCATCCAATTTTCTCCAAAATAAACCATCCACTGATAATAAGCCCTTTTGGGCTTTTCAGTGCATGGCAGTAAGACCAAGCACTTATTTTAGGGTTCAAAAAAATATAAGACAGGATTTTATTTTTGGGGAAACAGAATATCTATCTATCTATCTATCTATCTATCTATCTATCTATCTATCTATCTATCATCATATATAAAATTATAACGGTAAGAAAATACATATTTGTTAAATAATTCCAAATGTTTCTCATTTGGCAAAGGATTCTCAAGTTATTGGATTTAAATCAACAATAGCAACAATAAAAAACCTCAAAGATCCTATTCACTAGCAACCTTTCGTGCTTATTAACTTTTTAACATTTTTGTACTAATCCCTTTAAATTGCTCTATTATGCCACAAAGATCTCATCTATGTTTACTGAGAGCTGGAGTAATAAACCCTCATCAATTTCCTGGAATGTACATATCTATCATTTGATTGAAATGTTCTTGCTTGTTATAACTAAACAATTTTTTGCTTTAGTCTACCTTCACCAATCCCATCCAAAATAAAGGCATAATTTTAAAACCAGTACAAAAAGTTAAAAATCCCTGAATAGGCCTCTCATAAAATAAAGATATTTACAGACCTAAAGTAATGTCCTGTCCAAACATGTTTGTCCACATGACTTCGAAAGTAGTCTCCTAACTGCATCCAACAGCATCTGACTGAAGGCTCCTGAAACTTGAGAAATGAAATTCTGCATCAGTTACTAATCAGCCTGACACACAAAGAATTATAACAACTGGCAGGAATTAGAACTACTCTAATTCACATTTTCTAAGGAGAAGAGGCATTGGTCTTACCTGATATGCCTCTTCTCGTAGGATGGAGCTAACAGCCAAGAATGGGAAGTGACACTGTCCATTCAGCCAATGAGGAGTAGGTGCATCAAATTATAGATCTCCGCCTCTCGCTCTATTTTCCCCTCTTTGGCGAAGACCGATGGACAGACTCAGCGTGTGTTCTCCCAAGCTAAAAGACCATAATTTGACATCCTGGAACATAGAGCAGACTGACTTTGCATGGGATTGGGTGTTAGCTCCACCCTATGAGAAGAGGCGTATCAGGTAAAACCAACACCCCTGCTCCATAGTAAGTGGAGCTAACATCCAAGAATGGGACATACCAAAGTAGTCTGTCCATTGAGAGGGTTAAGTCTGGTTGGCGTTTTCAGTCTGTGAATGTACTATTTGAAGAACTTGGCAACCAAAGGTCTCATCGACAAGGCTGTGAGCTCAGAAATTCTTCTGGTGGAGTGATCGCCACCAGGAAAACAATCTTACAAGTAAGGAAGTAAAAAGATGATCTCAAAGGCTTTTTGGGTACCATTAGGGAAGTAAGCATCTTAGTAAGGTCCCAGGTGGGATACCTGTGAACCACAGGCAAACACAGGTTAGTAGCCCCTTTTTAAAACCTGTGTATTGTGGGGTGCTGCAACAGGTATGCCCAAAGGGTAATATTGATGCTGGAAATAATTTTACCCAGGAGGGCAGAAAGCAGTTTCAGGAGAACCCTGTGCTGTTGCAGGACCTGATGTGCTAACTCTGAAATACTGTCCTGTCGCTCCTGGGCAAGGCACACCCTGCACTCCAGAGAATCCACAATGGCTCCTGGATGGGCCAGGTGAGTGATTGTGGAAAGATGACTCTTTTCAAAGTTAATTGAAAACTTGAGGTGCCTAAGAGTATTAATCAATACTTGGATGTCTTGCATCACAGTCAACCACTTGTTAGCAAGTCTGCATGTTTTAAAGCAGTGTTTCCCAACCTTGGCAACTTGAAGATATTTGGACTTCAACTCCCAGAATTCCAGAGTTGAAGTCTAGATATCTTCAAGTTGCCACGGTTGGGAAACACTGTTTTAAAGAGTGCTGAATGCCGGCTGACAGAGCCAGGAGATTCCTATGCCGGAGGGAATAGTCAGAAGTCACTCAATCGCAATAGCTCCTGTGGCCACATCACAGCTTCTTACTGCCTTGCCCTTGTTGAGATGGTAAAATGGAGCACTAGACTCCTCTGGCTGTTGGCCACTCGAGTTCAAGACTCCACTGACATGAGGAGGTCAGGTGAACCCAGGGTATACAGAGCTCTGACAGCAAATGCAGACTAGCTAGCTATCAGCTGTACAGTGCAATGCTCCGGGAGTGTGCAAACTCCGTGGCTGGAATGGCAATGCACCACAGGTAGCCAGTCATTAGGAAGAGTTCGGAGCATGGAGCGCCTGAGGCCCAGTAGGAGGGGCCGCCAAATGGCCTTTGGCTAGAGGCTTGGCAAAGCAGCTAGAGCCGACGTTCTGTGCTGTGCTCAACCCAGGGACTCAGAGATGTGAAAGGGGTCAGCTGAGGAGAAACTGATGATAAGTACAGTGGTACCTCATGATACAAACTTAATTGATTCCAGGAAGAGGTTCGTAAGGTGAAAAGTTCGTAAGACGAAACAATGTTTCCCATAGGAATCAATGTAAAAGCAAATAATGAGTGCAAATCCTTCAGGAAAATCCCAAACTTTAGAAGGGAGACGAACAGAGGGCAGGGAGGAGCAGCTAAAGGGGGCGGGTGGAAGAAGCAAGGCTAGGCTAAAGGGTGAGTGGGAAGGAAGAAAGGCAAGGGGGGCGCCCCTCCCTTTTCTTTCTTCAAAAGACACCCTTTCAGTGCCTCTGCAAGCAGGCTGTTCTCCTACTTTTTAAAATGCAAACTCTTTCCCCCTCCAAGCCGCCCCTCCCTGTTCTTTCTTTAAAAAAAGGGGGGGGGAAGAAACCCCTTCATCCCAGCAGCAGCGGCTTGGGTTCGTAAGGTGAAAATAGTTCGGAAGAAGAGGCAAAAAAATCTTAAACACTGGGTTTGTATCTCGAAAAGTTCGTTAGAACTGGCGTTCATAAGATGAGGTACCACTGTAGTTCTTGATGACAGTAGGAAAGTGGAAAATCTCTCGGAGGAATGGAAGACAGAAATACACGCATCCTTTCAGTCTGAGAACTGAGTCAAACAGGGGAAATAGAGCCAGTGGTGGAGATCTACAATTTGACAGATTCAGTCCTCATTGGCTGAATGAATGATGTCATTCCATTCTTTCGTGTTAGCTCCACCCACTATGGAGAACTAAACAGAACCCACAAGCTACAATTCAACAGAGTATTATTGGAAGTCTGAAATTATCATCCAATTTTTTAAAAAAAATTATAGGTAGACCTGAAGCTTGATGACCATGCTACTGGCAAGAATCTTAGTTTCCTTTTATGGCCTATTTGCCTTTAATAAATGTTAGTGGTTATGTTTTTAATTGTTTTAAGTTATATTTATGTACATTGAGAGCATATGCACCAAAGACAAATTCCTGTGCTTCCAATCACACTTGGCCAATAAATGATTCTATTCTGTTCTGTTCTATTCGTAGGATGTTATAAGCTACCTAGAATCTTTTAGAGTGGGACATCTATAATAAATGAATAAATAACAATTATGCAAATATTTTAATCAGTTTACTACCTCATGATTCTGGCAACATTCATGGCAGTTCAACTTGATTTGCAATAAAATGAGCAGAGACTTTCAGAATGGGGCTACTAATTCTTGCCACATGAACAGATTTTAAAACAGGTTTCTAAAGCTTAAAACTGCAATCGATTGCACAAAAAGTTGCATTACTTTAGCCTAAATATAGTTAATACTTTAAAGAGTGCTGCCTTCTCAAAATATAATATAAGCTTTAGTATATAGTTTAGTATATAGTTTAAACTTCAGATTAAAAATCAAATTTTAAGAACTACTTTAACTGCTTTTAGCTGTTTGCATACTCTTAGCTACAAATAGATAGTGTAGTTACAATGAGGTCTGCTGTATAGATTTTCTTCTCTTCTACATTTAACTCTCATTAGACTGCTTTCTGAGAATTATGATAACATTTCAGAATATTTAATAATAATTACAAACATTTAAACAATTAGCTACCTAGGAGAGCCTAGCTAAAGAGATAAGACTATTAAAAAAATAAACAAATAGAAATTTCCTAAATCTTATTAAATAGTTATTAAATTTATCATTTAAAAGAAACTAAAGAAAGCTGCTTGCAAATGATGATTCTTTTAAAAGCATTTCTGAACTATGTTTGTTTATTTGTTAAATTTATATGCTACCTATCTTCCCCCTGAAAGTGACTCTGGGCAACTCTTTTGTGTCCCATCTTTGGTTCTTCCCATTAGTAAGAATCATTTTATTTCCCTAAGAATTATTGTTTAAGATTTCTTCTGTACTCTCCATCCTGAAGTCCTTTATAAATGCTAAGAACATCGGCACAAGCACTATGCACTCTGTTTCCAAAAACATGTTCCTCCAAAAAAAGGTTCATTCTGTTGCTGCAGAACTATTGGGGGGAGAGGGGGCGAAACATGCAACAATAGTAAGTGATACAGCTGTCATACAACTGGTTACAAACAGAGGCAATCTTTACAGCAAAAGTTTATAAAACATGTTACCCAATTTAATCATGACCAGCCTGAGAAACAAAAGTTCAACTTATTTACAGTTTTTTTTTCCTATAGAGAAAGCTGGCAAGTAACAGTTGAAGTCCACATATCTTAAAGTTGCTAAGGTTGAAAAAAACTAATAGAGCAAGGAACCCTTAAAAATTCAATTCCCAGTCTACAGAGTGAAAAGGCCATGCAATTCGTGATTTCATTTTTTTCATCTGACTGCATGCTGGCTAGGGAATTCTGGGAGTTGATATTCACATATTTTAAAAGTTGCCAAGATTGAGAAATACTGCCCTATTGGCAATAAATAGCCGCTCTGAATCCGCGAAGAGAAGAGCGGTTTAATAATCATAATAATCATAATAAAAACAACTATTATGATTATTATGATTATTATGTCAATATAACTCAGCAAACGAGATCACTATGCTGGATTTCGTATTTCATCACCAGTTGGGCGCTTCCCAAGCACCTAGGACTGCGTGATGTAGCGGCGAATTATGTCTGCCAATCCCAGTAAAGCGGCCTTTTGCAATTGACAGATGGAGATTTTGTCAATTCCGATGGTTTTCAAATGTCCGCTGATATCCTTTAGCACTGCGCCCAGCGTGCCAAGTACCATTGGGACCACTTTCGCTGGCTTATGCCAGAGTCGTTGCAGCTCGATTTTTAGATCTTCGTATTTCACTAATTTCTCTAGCTGCTTCTCCTCAATTCTGCTGTCCCCTGGGATTGCGATGTCGATGATCCATTATTATTATTATTATTATTATTATTATTATTATTATTATTATTATTATTAATTAATTTATTTATTTATTAGATTTGTATTATTATTACCCCCAAAAAAGGCTTAAATCCCAAATCTACCTCAAAGTTTTAGATCTGCATTTGTTTTAACACAATTTGGCAAAACAAATCCTCTTTACAGTTAAGTGAAAACTAGGTAAATGGTTCTCTACTTTTGACAGAATTTTTTAAAGAGCCAATTTTGACGGTAATAATGCTGCACAACATACAAAAACACAACCAGATAAATTTAATATTCATTGAAATTGTTGAGTAGGTAAATTAGCCTGTACTTACTGGTTTTAATAGCAGTCTTCACACAGAGAACTCACAGCCTAGGAGAAGAAAAAAATAGTAGGTTACTTATATGTTGGCACAAAGTTGACATAAGGCAGTACAAGACAGTCCTGTGAATTCTGGATATATTTTATAAGGCAATATGTGATAATGGCACTTACCACTCTAATTCCAATACTTACACTAGCTAGAGCACAAAACTTACAATATAGCACATGACAAAAATTGAACTGTGTTTATAATAACTTTTTTTTTGAGCTAGTGAAGACCAACTGTGCTAAACAGATGAAAATCCACTTAAATTGCAGGCAGCTGCCTGCCTATTTCCAATTATTCTTTAAACTTAAAAGTAGTATTTGAGGCAGCAATAAGAAACAGAAGATAGTAAACATCCTTAACAGGAAAAAAGATGATTGTTTTATCTGGGATGAGCTGGAGGTGCAATGTGGCCTGATGACAGCTTTAATGGTTATTTTGCAGAGTTTTAAAAGACACAGAGCACAGAAAACTGCCTATAATGTGTAGTTTGATCCCAATTTGTGCTGGCAATGAAATAGATCTGTTGTATTAATTTTTCCCCAGGAGAGGGTGCTTTTGTACTAGCAAAAAAGCAATGCTATTGTCACATGGATTCAAAAGGTATGAAGGCAGCTTTAAATAGATCCAAGCCCCTAGCCATTCATTATTAATAAATCAACCTAAAAAGAGGGTTTCATGAATTTCTGCATAATTTATCATTATCCCAAGCAAGACAGGGAATATCAAGGAGAATAGAAAACACAGAGGTACCATTTTACTTTGTTATGCATTAAAACCTAGATAATCTATGTATATCCAGTAGAAACCCTGGATCCACTCTTTTGGGTATTAACCAGCAGGCATCTTACACACAGTTCTAGATACAGTTTCAAAAATATTTCTAATATCAAATTGCATTGTAATCCCACACAAGCTATTTATATTGCACAATGATCCTAACTTCCATCACTTTAAATTCACCTGTGGCGCTATTAACTGGTGGATGTTAGTAGAAATGATTAGTTACAGTCTCTGTGAATCTTAACACAGATATTAATCTTGATCATGGTTATGTGGTCTACCATTTTATTTTATACCAAATACAAGACGGCCTTGTTAAGAGAAGAACGTTAAGAGAAAGGAAGCACTTCCAAAATGTTAAAATACATGTGTTTAATTTTAGATCATGTGTCAGTGTTCCAAATAACATCAAAACTTATTTGATTTTAAGTACAGTAAATCATGATTGGTATATCAATCTATTAAAACAAAAATATAATGAAATATTATTTTTAGGTGAAAATAACATTTCTGGAAAAGACAACCCCCTGTACCATTTCCCCAAACAGCTCCACGGACTGTCATGATCTTCTATTATGTAGCCTGATAAGAAACATAGAAACATAGAAGACTGACGGCAGAAAAAGACCTCATGGTCCATCTAGTCTGCCCTTATACTATTTCCTGTATTTTATCTTAGGATGGATGGATGTTTATCCCAGGCATGTTTAAATTCAGTTACTGTGGATTTACCAACCATGTCTGCTGGAAGTTTGTTCCAAGGATCTACTACTCTTTCAGTAAAATAATATTTTCTCATGTTGCTTTTGATCTTTCCCCCAACTAACTTCAGATTGTGTCCCCTTGTTCTTGTGTTCACTTTCCTATTAAAAACACTTCCCTCCTGGACCTTATTTAACCCTTTAACATATTTAAATGTTTTGATCATGTCCCTCCTTTTCCTTCTGTCCTCCAGACTATACAGATTGAGTTCATTAAGTCTCTCCTGATACGTTTTATGCTTAAGACCTTCCACCATTCTTGTGGCCTGTCTTTGGACCCGTTCAATTTTGTCAATATCTTTTTGTAGGTGAGGTCTCCAGAACTGAACACAGTACTGTACTCCAAATGTGGTCTCACCAGCACTCAAACTGGTGACACAAACATTTGAAGCAAGGAATTATGTCATTGCCTTGATATGCAAAATATTCCTACTGTCAGAATGCAGCCTATTTCAACATCATTTTGCACAGGGTACCGTTTGAGAAAGGTAGCAGATAATCCATCAGCAGGCACCTGACTAATAATATGAAATATGCATGGAAGAAAAGTCTCCTCAAATGATCTTAGTCTATTAAAGAAACACGGTCTCTTTTTGCGCTAGAAGGTAGTTGGGCGATATTGCTCATTGGGCTGAGACTGTTTCTTCCTGCCAAGTTTGACCAGCTTTGGTTGTAATTCAACTCTTCTGATTTCACAAGTTTGGAGAAGCCCGAGTTTAAGCAACGTCGTCTGCAATCGCATCTCTGAGCCCTCCTACTTGTGTGCCTGCAGGCCACCAGGTGTGGCCAGGAATGGCACAAGCTACGCACTGAACACACCTTTGATGTGGAGCTGAAACCATGTAGCTGTAGGGCATGAACAGCACGCCGCCTGCCGCCATGCTGACTCTATACACAGGAATGCAGGCTTAAACCACAGGCCAAGAAAGGCAAATACACTGCATTCCACAAAAGGCGCAGAACAAAAACAAGCAGCCAAGCCCACGTGTCCTCCATACCACCTTGAAACATACCCGCTACAGAAGTCCACCACTTCCTCAGTCAGGCGCTGGGGAAAGCACAGGAGCTACCAACATCTGTTCTGGCATAAAAATAAAGATGAAAAGATAATGTAAAAGTAACAAAAAAAAACCCCAGATGTTGAAGAAACAAAAATATACCCAGGAATTTAACATTTTGAGCCAAGCACAGTTTTGTTTTGAGGAATATGAAAGAAGTTCTCTTCCTCCACCCAAACACAGGTTTGGTTCACAAGTTCTGTTATTGTCTTAACTCACAAAGAGAAATCCAATAAGCCATCAGTACATATTTTTTATTCTTAGGAATTGCACTCATGTCCTTCTTCCATCATGTCTGATATCAACCCTCTTCTCTACTTCAACGGCCTACTATATAAACAGTCAATATGGACTAATCTAATTCCTTCTCTCCTGATAGCTCATTGCGATCAAAAATGTTAAATACAAAGTCAGATACCTCAGATATTCAATACAGCATGAGTACATTCTATATTCTTCTTCAATCCACCAACACAAGATGTAGGCATAAACTACAATTCCTGCCAGATCGAATCCCAGTAAGGAAGGGTGTGGCTAGCTGATGAGGCCAGAACAAGGCCGAAATGGTACCATCCTAGTCTCCCTTAATTTTAAAATTTCAGCTAAAAACATTTGATACATAAACTACAATTGTATATATAGTGAAGATTAGAGTGTTGGTGATGTGGAAGCTAGTATGTGGGTAACGTATTCAATTATTAGCTTGAATATGGTTAATAATTGGCTATTTTTTACATTGAAAACCCCTGGTTTTTTCCTCTTCACAGTGCCCCATTAAACATGAAGGATGATGTTCAGTCCACATGGAAAAAAGGCAGCAGCAACTAAAATCTCATTCTTGGACTTGTCTCCAGGTCTCTTACTCATAATAGGATACGATCAAGCCAAAGCACTCAATTAAACAGCACACAGAGAATGCTAAATAGATCCAGCCGAGGAAGACACCCCAACATATGTATTTTCCTATATACCACAAGTGTGCTTTAATAAAAGTCCCATATACCTCTAGTACCTTAATAATGTTTTTATTAATCTTTAAGTTTTTAAGTGCAAAAGATCATAACTGCATAGTCTGTATTTTACTTTACTTCCTGTTTTCCTTATCTCTCCCATAAACAGCCTGCTTATGGAGACATACACACTACGGGAATTGGGAAATGAAACTTGTGAAACATCTGAATGCTGAAGAATCTATATCTATCTATCGCGTATTCCATATGCTGTGCTTGTATTTACCTTGTCATTATTTCACCATGTAATCATATTTTCTGTTGATTTTACTTTTTTACTTCCCTTTTGTATGCACGCAAACACGTAACCCATACTATTGGTCCGTGCAATGACACGCTTGTCCCTCCTACTTTTCCGAAAAGGTATAAGAATGTAATTAAAAGTGTGAATGGTCATTCAGATTTTCTTGTCTTATTTCTGAACCTTGTATGCAATAAACCTGAGCTACACCACCTGCACGTGGTCTCTATTTTCTTGAACCAGTTAGCCTGTTTTTCCTGTAACGTAGCCAGGCCCCCAACATTTATTGCCAGTGAATTCAAGCACTCTGTCTCCCCCATGGCATACTTTGCTAACCTCAAATAAATAACCACTGGAGGCCCTTTTTCTAAAGGTAAGTTCCAAATTCTAGTTCAATGATGAAGCTTTTTGTGTAGCTCTACTGTGTCTCAGACTTGATTGATTTGACTTACAGGATAGCCCTTTAAAATACGCCTCCAGGCAGCTCACAGCAATAAAACCAAAAATCAGAGGGGGGGGGGGCGGAAACAAGAGCACTAGGTGCCTGATGCATCATCAATCCATACAATCCTTGAGTTACAACCTTACCTTATCCCCATGCCTGGGGGAGAAGCCAGTCCTTTACAGCTTTTCAGAAGTCTAAAAAGGCTGGATCCCAGATGGAAGGGAGCTCCACAATAAAGGACTAATACAGAAAAGGTTTCTGGGTCTCACCAGATGGCAACATTTAAAAGGACACGATCCAGAAAGTGCACATCCTATCTAATCTAATGTAGCCGGCTCAGAGACTGGTGGTCCCACAAATACCCAAGTTCTTTGCCTAGTTATACAATTGAACACTTTGATATCTTTCATTATTTTTTTATGAGGGCAAATAGCTTGATTGAAAAACCAACTGTATTACTGTATTTTTCAGAGTATAAGACTCTGGAGTACCAGAGTAGCCAAGAACACTGGACATAGCATACACCTGGTGTTCTGCCAGCGTGTTTCAACCGCCTATAATTACAGGGTAATTAGTCCAGGAAGACACACACCACATGATAAAAGGAAAACCCAGAAGTTTTTATAAACAGAAAAACAGAAACAACTCCCTTTTTAAATGTCAAAGGGATTTTCTGGTACACACAAAGCACAGGTTAAATGCAATCCAATTGTTCACCCAATACTGTAACTGGGAAATTGAGTCCAATTCTAAAGTCCAGAGAGTACACACACAATCTTGAACAGCACAAAACCCACGATCTTGACGAAACAATGAATCAGATAAACTGCCATGAGGCTAAAACACCAGGTTGCACTTTTATCTGTAGCACTAATTACAGCAGCCCCACCCAACCACAGGTGGCCTCATTTTCTCTTGTAATAATCCTTCAGTTGTTGTCTCCTATGCATCACTCTACGCATGCGTGGATGTGTCATTAATTCTTGTTCAGAATCCAGGGATGATACAGATGATTGATCTCCTCCTGGGCTGTCTGCCAAACTCCCCTCTTCCCTGTCACTCATGCTTCCTTGGTCAGAGGAGGCTTCGTCGGCAGATTCCATCGGGAGCAAAACAGGCCTGCGGCATGTGGAAGTTTCCTCCACATCCACCTGCACATTCCTTGGGGCAAGAGCTGGGCCAGAGCTAACCACAACACCTGGCGGACTGGGAACAAATTTGGATCAGAAACATAAAATTAACAAAATCAACAGCTTATAAGGAAAACTATTTCAAAATGTTCTATCGATGGCACCTGGCCCCAACAAGATTGGCAAAAATATATCCAAATTTAAATCAGATATGCTGGAAATGCAAAAAAGAGTGAGGCGCCTTCTTTCATTTGTGGTGGATGTGTCCCGAAGCCAAACAGTACTGGAAGAAAGTACATAAATGGATACAGGGATAATAGGTACAATAATGGAATACACGCCTGAATTTTTTCTGCTAGGAATCACTAAGAAACAATACTCTAAAAATGTTGTGTATTTAATGTTACATATCAGAACACAGCAGCAAGAATCACTTACGCACAATGTTGGAAAGACCCCCGGATACCTTCAGACAAAGAAATCATTAAAAAAATTCACGATTGTGCCGAAATGGCTAAATTAATGATGGAATTGAATGATTAAAAAGATTCTGATTATCATAATGTATGGATTAAGTGGTATGGATTTAAAAAAAGAAAGATTTAAGAGTTAAGAGATGGATGTGGAAAGAAAGATAAACAGGGAAAAACAATGTAATATATATATAAATTATACAAGCACTTTTACCAATGTACAGTATATACAGAGATGTGGATCTACTTGGAAATGTAAAGACACGAAAATGTGAAAATCAATAAAAATTACAGGGGGTGGGGTGGGGGAGACATACCGTAGTATAAGATGCAGCTTAGTTTTGCGGGAAGAAAATAGGGAAAAAATAATTTGCCTACTAGGTATTCATCTTGCTAGTCCTTAGTCTGGTCAGCTTCAGCACATCAGTTTGCTGGTTTTGAGCACAGGTGCTTGTTTTTTATCCCCTGGTTGGGGATTAAAAAAAAGTTTCTAAAATACTTAAAAGTTTCTAAAACAATGGGAAAAGCAGGCAAAGGGAAGAGCGCTTTGCTAGCAAAGCAGGGAAGAATAAAATCTTTTAAGCACAGAAGCCTAGCTGATTGTCAGAGGGAGCAGCTATGAAAAAAACAGGCCAAAAACCCAGAAAAAAAACTTTTTTTTTTGTTTATAATTTTTTTATTATCTTTTTTAGGGGATAAAGTCTTTTTTTTCTTGTAAGGGTTTTGGAGAATACATAAGAAGGAGGAGTAGGCACGATGGCATGCCTGAAATAATAAAAGGATATTAATTTAATAATGTTTAAAGGAAATCAAGGTTGAATTCAATTAGAAGAAAATTAGATATCTAGATGACAAAATTAGAGGTCAAGGTTTGGTGGGTTTGATGAATACAGGAAGTAATTAATTGGGAACTAATAATTCTGGAGGGAGAGTAATTATAATTGGCTTACTAACTCAATACAGTACTGTTTTTATTGTATTATGAAAGTATTTTGATATGTATTGAAAATGTTTATATGAAGAAAAATAAAAAATAAAAATAACCCCCCCCCCCCCAAAAAAAAAACAGGCAAAGGGAAGATTGCTTCACTCATTAGCACCGCGTTAGGGCTAGAAAAATACTTAATAAAAGCTACATTTGGAGTATAAGACACACTCAAATTTTCAGCCTCTTTTAGGGGAGGGAGAAAGGTACGTCTTATATTCTGAAAAATACAGTACTTTGACACATGAGTGCCCTCATATAATAATAGCAGTGGCTAGACAATGAACATGAAGCCATATAACTCCATTACAAATGAATGGTAACCATTTTTCCCCCCCAAGTACGAACAGCTGTCCACAATACACAGAATAATGTGAGTGGGCTGCACTAATAATACACGATAAAAGGGCATTACTGAAACAGGAAACTTCATTTCAGGAAGAGCTCCTGCCTATCTCTCTGACAAATTCAGATAAAGTTGAACAGCAACCCATCTCCCTCCATTTTCCTCATGCATGTTCCACTTTTAAGCATGTGGGTTTGAAATACCCACATTATTGTTTTTTCATCGAAGACCCTGTAATTTTTATAGGACTGATTTGAAATGACCCTGTGTGAAATTAATGACACAACTCATCTTACAGGTAAGAAACCTGAACTGGAATGCTGAAAAGAGTAGGAGCAGGCAATACATTGACAATACATATTGAAACGGATGTCCAAGTGCCGCCTCTATGTTGGTTGAGGCAGGCAGGATTCCCTTCGGTACCGTTTTTTTGGGGGGTCAAGGGAAAGGGAGGGTTTTGCCTTCTCTTTCTGCTCAAGATCCCCATGTACAATTGGTGGGCCACTGTGTGACACAGAATGCTGGACTCAATGGGCTTTGGCCCGATTCAGCATGGCTCTTCTTATGTTCTTATGGCAAGGTAAACACAATTGATTCATGACTTGTGTTTATTCCAAGACAAACTACGTCACATTTTTCACCAACCTATCTGGAAAAACCTTTCCCACACACGCACACACATAATTTGGGGACTATCAAGGAAAGAGGTCCAGAAGATGAGCGCAATGGCACTTGCAACTTACTTGTATTAAGGCAGGGGAAGAGAAGTGTGTAGGGTGGTCAGTGATGCAGAAGCAACATGTCGTACCAAAAACTCTTCTCCCCTAATTATAAGCACACCACAGAGGGGAAAAGCCAGAAGAAAAGGGAACCTGCATCAGTCTGATAATTACAAAGTGATTTAGGATGGAAGACACCCAGTGAAAGGTAAAAGAGGGTTGTGGAGGAAGTACAGAAGGAGGAAGAGAAGGAGTGAGCGATAGAGGGGGAGTGAAGGAGGAAGAAGGTAGGACGAGGCGATAGAGTGGGGGAGTGCAAGATAGAAAAAGAAGAGGGACAGACTAAAATATGAATCTTGAAATAATGGATAAAAATGTGCAATTATGGGCTTTGGCCCGATTGGAAGGTATATATTGGAAGGCACACTGATTTGTATCTGAGAAAGTGGAGAATTTTTTAAAAAAAAATTGCAGAAGAAAAGGGAGAAGCCCTTCAACTAGTAATCCACAATCCCTAGCTGCCTTGTCAATGAAGGCTATAATTCAGATGATCAGGAAAGCAAAAGACCAAGTGGTCCCCAAACTTGTTAACTTTAAGATTTGTGGACTTCCATTCCCAGAATCCTTCAGCCAGCTTTGCTGGCTGGGGAATTCTGGGAAATGGAAGTCCACAAGTCTTAAAGTTGCAAAGTTTGAAGACTTTTGCAGTAGAGCCAGAAGAGGCGTTTCTGCAGCTCCCCTGCTCCCACCCACATTTATTCTTTGTGTGTTTTACAACATCTCAGGGCATGGCCCTCATCCTGCCACTGGTGGGCGGGCAGAGCTAGGGAAAGGGGCCCTTTATAATTGTAATGTTGCAATCTGCCAGCCTGGCCAGGCAGCCTGTTCCTGCCTGCACATATTAAATACCTTATAACTGATTACACCCCCATGGGGCATGATTAGCAGTCTCCAGAGAACAAAGTCTACTTTCATAGGAATATGAAGAGACACGTACTACTAACTTACTATATACAGCTGGGCAAAGAGTAAGACAAGAAGAACGAAACTCAATTGTATGCCCAGTCTTTCTTTCATGCCTCCTAAGCCACCCACATCTTTCTTCGTTCCTAGCGGAGCCTCCGAGTGTTTTTCCAGGAGAGGCAGCGATAAAGGCTGTGCATGAGAAGACATGGTCTTCCGTTAAGGAAAAAACCCACAGAGATGCTTCTCCTGCATGAAATACAATTAGTTAAAAAAGGGAGATCACGGGTTAATAAATTGTTAATTTAATTCGGGCAGATAACCAACATGATGCAACATTTAAACTATATTTTAATGGAGGGGTTCATCACTTTCAAGAGTAGCAAACATCCAGAAGCAGGAAAAAGTGAGTTAGAAATCTGTCTCGTGTAAGCCATGCCTTTGCCTGCTAAACAAATAAGAGTAAAGGCTTGTCTGACTCATTGGGTTAACCTGGGGGCAGGTAGCAAACAGCATGTAGGTGCTTGTTTTATTTCAGGGCATAATGTGGCTTTCCCCCACTTATTATGAAAGTTACTAGTCCTCACGGGTGTTTCACTAAAGAGCAAAAACAACAACTTTAACAGTCAATAATTTATACAATGTAAACTTGGAAACATTAAGTGACTGGTATTAGTACAATAACATACACCGTGGTACTGTAATTACTCATTCAAGTCAGTAAAGAGGCATTTCTCACTTGCCATCATAAAAGCTGCAAATCACACAACACTACCATATTTTTTTCGGAGTATAAGATGCACCAGAGTATAAGACACATTAGTTTTTGAAGAGGAAGATAGGGGAAAGAATCTGCTTACCAGGTATTCATCTGGCTAGCATCCTTAGCCTGGTCACTTTCAGCACATTATTTTATCCCCTGGTTAGGGCTTTTAAAAAACGTATTCGGAGAGAGTAGCAATGAAAGAGTTTACAAGCTAATAAGAGCTGGGAACATCATTAGCACCTGGAAAGAAACATTCGCAGCAAGTTGGAGCAATGGGAAAAAACTCTACAAAGACAGGATTTGGAAAACATTTTTCACAGAGAGTAACAATGAAAGAGCATGCAAGAGGGTAAGAACTGGGAACATCATTAGCACTTGGTTCGGGCTGGAAAGAAACTTAGCAAGTTAGAGCAATGAGAAAAATCCTGCAAAGACTTAGGCCTTTTAAAACATTCTTCCCAGAGAGAAACAATGAAAGCGCCTGCAAGGTAAGAACTGGGAAGATCATTAGCAGTTAGTTAGGGCTGGGGGACAGGGAGCTACATTCAGAGTATAAGATGCACCCAAATTATCAGCCTTTTTTTAGGGAGGAAAAAGGTGCGTCT
The DNA here is from genome assembly GCF_031021105.1 of Erythrolamprus reginae. NCBI lineage: Eukaryota > Metazoa > Chordata > Lepidosauria > Squamata > Dipsadidae > Erythrolamprus > Erythrolamprus reginae. Next base: position 346,921,102 of record NC_091950.1, on the reverse strand, counting down.
TATACTCCAAAAAATACAGTAGTCATTTCAAGCTAACCTCAAATAGGATAAGTAATAATTCTCCTTGATGCAATTCACACACCACATCCCCAATTATTTCATCCTTCCTTTCCCAACAACACAAAATGGCACCAGCCACTCAGGAAAGAGTAGAATCACTTTAGAATGGTATCCCCAATTTCCAACCTTCACACATTTTATTAAAAGTTTATCAATGCTTCTGAAAGACTTAAAAGTGCCCTTCTGTCAGATAATCTTCAAAAACACCAATGTAGTCTCCATACCAGACCTAAGCTTAAAACCCAACTAAAAGGACCCCACATAATCACTTTTATTCAAAGAGCCCTTTGCACCTGGATACCAACCACTTCCTCAGAAATGTTACAAATAAGTGATAGAATCATTTGAATGTAAAAATACAGCATATCGATACCCCAAGCCCACATACCTGAACTGTAATCATAAATATACATTAATTTCTAAGTTCAAGAAACAACAAGGGTGTCTTGCTGCTCTATTCAATTCTGAAGTTACAGATTTTCCTCACTTCAATTTCATCCCAAAATATTCCACCACTTTTAATTCCATTCACACTGCTCGACACATCTTCTTTAACCCACTTCATCTATTTCTGTGCTGTGCTGCCTTATTGTGGCAGAATATATGTGTGTTCCTGAGATGATGAGCAAAGAAAATTGGGATTGTGTGCCAACAGTATATATAGTACAGTAGTTTATATTCCCAGCAGGGTCACATGAAGATCATCCCAGCTGCCCCACTTAAACCAAACCGGCATCTATATTGGACAGCACCAATATAGAAAGATGCTGGAGGCAGACAATCATTTTAATAGAAACATAGAAACATAGAAGTCTGACGGCAGAAAAAGACCTCCTGGTCCATCTAGTCTGCCCTTATACTATTTTCTGTATTTTATCTTAGGATGGATATGTGTTTATCCCAGGCATGTTTAAATTCAGTTACTGTGGATTTATCTACCACGTCTGCTGGAAGTTTGTTCCAAGGATCTACTACTCTTTCAGTGAAATAATATTTTCTCATGTTGCTTTTGATCTTTCCCCCAACTAACTTCAGATTGTGTCCCCTTGTTCTTGTGTTCACTTTCCTATTAAAAACACTTCTCTCCTGGACCTTATTTAACCCTTTAATATATTTAAATGTTTCGATCATGTCCCCCCTTTTCCTTCTGTCCTCCAGACTATACAGATTGAGTTCATGAAGTCTTTCCTGATACGTTTTATGCTTAAGACCTTCCACCATTCTTGTAGCCCATCTTTGGACCAGTTCAATTTTGTCAATATCTTTTTGTAGGTGACGTCTCCAGAACTGAACACAGTATTCCAAATGTGGTCTCACCAGCATTCTATATAGCGGGATCATAATCTCCCTCTTCCTGCTTGTTATACCTCTAGCTATGCAGCCAAGCATCCTACTTGCTTTCCCTACCGCCTGACCGCACTGTTCACCCATTTTGAGACTGTCAGAAATCACTACCCCTAAATCCTTTTCTTCTGAAGTATTTGCTAACACAGAACTGCCAATACAATACTCAGATTGAGGATTCCTTTTCCCCAAGTGCATTATTTTACATTTGGAAACATTAAACTGCAGTTTCCATTGCTTTGACCATTTATCTAGTAAAGCTAAATCATTTACCATATTACAGACGCCTCCAGGAATGGCAATGGCAAAGCTATTCATGCTGCATGGGCAATGGCAAATGGTAAACAACTTCAGTATTTCTACCAAGAAAACCACGTGGATAGAAAAAATAAAACGATTCACAATACAATGCCCAATGATGGGTATCTCAAATCAAATGACACTCAACATGTTATTGAGGATCTTCCAGAGAATTAAAGGTCTTCATAAGGTGGATAAATTAAAGACATTAATATATCTATTTGCTAATATTCCTAGAAACTATAGAAGCAAACATAATTACAATAAAAAACAAAGTAAGAGCGGGGGTGGCGCAGCAGGTAGAGTGCTGTACTGCAGGCCACTGAAGCTGACTGTAGATCTGTAGGTCAGTGGTTCAAATCTCATCACCGGCTCAAGGTTGACTCAGCCTTCCATCCTTCCCAGGTGGGTCAAATGAGGACCCGGATTGTGGGGGCAATATGCTGGCTCTGTTAAAAAGTGCTATTGCTAATATGTTGTAAGCCGTCCTGAGTCTAAGGAGAAGGGCGGCATAAAAATCGAATGAATGAATGAATGAATGAATGAATGAATGAATGAATGAATAAATAAATAAATAAAGTAATAAGGATGAACAGAGGAAACATCAGCACGATAAAAGATTAAATGAAACTACTAAAAAAATTTATTTTGGCATCAGCAAACAAAGATGTATTAAGATCAGAAACTTTCCGTCAGAAAAAAACACCATATTTATAACTGAGGACATGAAAATAAAGAAACTGAGTTACTTTTATAGTTTAAAACGGTGTAACAAGAACACTACTTGACTCCAATGCAATCAATGACCAAATAATATAAATTAAATTTTGTGGACAACCCTTTAGTATGATGGTAATTGAAGCTTATGTCCCAAAACACCAATAACTGGAATATATGACAATATATTCATCGCTCACGAATACTAAACATCACCAAATAAATGTTCCCCCGTCACTCAGTACCAGTATTGGGTTGTTACCGGCATGGATGAGGATGACGCACTGGTAGCGAAAGTTGCGCTACGCTTGCAGCTTCTGTTCTCCTGCTTGCACACGCGTGTGTCCCTGCGTGTTTCTGGCTTCTACACATGTACAGGAAGCAAAATCTCACGAGGGGACCCACATGCACCCAAGATTTTGGTGATTTTTTTTTTGTTTCTGTGCATGCACGGAAGCAAAAAAAATCACCAAAATCTATTTTGCACGTGCATCCCTCACAAAATTTTGCTTCCTGCACATGTGCAGAAGCAAAAGCATACTGAGACGTGCGCAAGCAACGCACCAGGAGTGACGGTAATGGGAATCCACCCCTGCTCAATACCCTTTATTAGAATGTAACATTGATCTGAATACTGTCTTCCATGTGTAAAACAGTGTTTCCCAACGTTTTTGGAGCCGCGGCACATTTTTCATATTTTCAAAATCCTGGGGAACATTGGGGGGGGGGGGGTAAAAAAAGTTTGGACAAAAAAAATCTCTCTTCCTCCCTTTCGCTCTATTTCTCTCTCCCTCCCTCTTTCTCTCTCTTCCTTCCTTTCTCTCTCCATCCCTCTTTCTTTCTCTCTTCCTTCCTTCCTCTCTTTCTGTCTCCTCCTTCCTCCCTCATCTCTCTTTCCTTCCTCTCCCTCCCTTTCTCTCTTTTCTTTCTCTCCCTTTCTGTCTATCCTTTCTATCTCTCACCCCTTCTCCCTCTTTCATTCCCTTTCTCTCCCTCCCTTTCTCTCTCATTCCTTTCTCTCCCTCTTTCCTTTCTATCTCTCTTTCTTTTTCTCCCTCCTTCATATCTTCTTTCTCTCCCCCCTTCCTCCCTCTTTCCTTTCTCCCCCTCCCTTTCTCTTCCTTTTTCTCTATCCTTTCTACTTCTTACTCTTTCTTTCTCTCCCTCCTTCATTCAATTTTCTCTCCCTCCCTTTCTCTCTCTTTCCTTTCTCTCCCTCCCTTGTTCTCCCCTGGGGCTGCCTGTGCCTGCCCTGCACCACCCAACACGGACGGACAGCCCCCGGTCGTCGGTTCGTCCCCCCCCCACGGAGGGAGATCAGCCACTGGAGGGAAATCGGGCTGGCGGGGGCGGCGAATCCACCTCCCCACCCAGGTGGAGGGAGATCGGGCTGGCGAGGGCGGTGGATCCGCGTCCCCAGCCGCGCGGAGGGAAATCGGGCAGGCGGGCGGGTGGCCGCGGCTCCCTGCGCGCCCCTGGAAAAGGGTGCGCGGGGGGGCATTTTGGAATGCGTTGGCATGCGCAGCCTACAGGGAACGGTGCCCGGGGCCGCTGCAGCCGGCAGCCTGTTTCCGCTGCCAGTGCCCTCCCGCCGGGCCCCAAAGGACACTTGCCGCCGACGCCAGGGAAGGCGGGAAAAAGGCACGAAGAATGAAGCTCTCCTTCTTCCTGCCTTCCTTCTTTGGGGCGCAGCAGGAGAGCGCCAGAAACCGCGGCATCGGGCAGGAGCCGGGAGGTCGGAGGCACCGGCAGCGCCCCGCCCAGCTGGAGCTGTCGTGGCACACCTGGCCGTGTCTCGCCTGATTACCAACTCAATTGAAGAGTAAGCAACATGATCATAAGCTACTCTCATAGCATGGAATAAGGTTACTCATTCTCCTATATCAGTGATGGCGAATCTATGGCACGGGTGCCACAGGTGGCACGTGGAGCCATATCTGCTAGCACCCGAGCCATTGCCCTAACTCAGCTCCATCATACATGTGTGTGCCGGCCAGCTGATTTTTGGCTCACACAGAGGCTCAAGGAGGGTGTTTTTTGCTTCCAGAGAGCCTCCAGGTGGATGAGAAAGGGCATTTTTACCCTTCCCTGGCTCCTGGGCACAGCAGAAGTTGAGAAACAGGCTGTTTCCAGCCTCCAGAGGACCTTCAGTGGGTGGGGAAGCTGTTTTCGCCCTCCCCAGTCAATGAATTTTGGGCACTCAGGCATGCACGATAGCACATGCGCATGCTCTTTCGGCACCTGGGGGGGGGAAAGGTTCGCCATCACTGTCCTATATTATGCAAATGCTCTATGTCTGTTGCCTAAACTAACTGCTTTTTGGTGCAGAGGAAATACTTCTGTTACTGCACTCTCTCCATTACCAGCGTTTAGAGCCAGAGCTGAAGGCCCTTATTTAGCTCATCAGAGGCCTTCTACAAACTGCTAATCCCAGGGTGCAGCTGTTTCTCAAATGCACTGGCATGAGCAAACTGTAAACGATTTATGGCGCGTGGCAGGAGGACTGCTGGCTTCTCGCATGGGTGGAGTTTCACTTTAAGATCATGTTTGGACTAATGTTTATATTACAGGTTGTCAATCAAGCTGTAAATACTAGATGCAAAGTACTCACTGTATCAGCTGGAGCCCTATGACTGCGCTCAATGATTTCAGGACTCTTTCCCCAATAACTAAATATTGGGGGGGGGGGGTGAGCAGAAGATTTAGATTATACTGTTTATCAATTAAACCTGCAAGTCTTTTAGAGCTATTAACAAAGTTTTGAAGGTTGCTTGATAAACCGACAAATTCATATCATTTATACACTCCATAATAATCATAAATGATACATTCCAATTTTTTCCATATGCAATTCAAAGTCATGTTCACATTTTTAAATCTTATTCTTTCCAAACCTATTGGGAACGTAACTTCCCAAAATAACCAAAATTATGGTTATTAACCCAAAATAGAACAACAGCAGAGTAACTATTCACCAGGTGCATGAAGCCCCCATCAGCTTATATTTCTAGCATAAATTGTTTATAGAGATGGTTGTTATGTTAAATAAACAAATGAACAATGAACAACTGGCAATCAAACCTTGGAAAATGACTATAAACAACCAAGCTGTAGAATCAAAAGATGTTTTAATTAAATATATTGACATTGCTTCACTTTAAATACTACAAATTCCCTTTAAATGGTTTAAAAAATTGCAATTAGTTCAAATATTAAAATTCCTATAAGGCTATTAATTATTTTCACCTGCAATTCGCAGACTGGGATTACCCCAGTTGATCCTAAGAGAGTCAAATTACACTTCTGTCCCAATAATTTTCAAATAAGCCTTACAGAGGTTAATGCTTGAAATGAAGTAGAATTTTGACAAAACAGGAACCAAAGCCCCTGCCATAAGGTAAGAAAGGTCTAATAATGATGTAATAACTTTTAATCATGCCCTTAATGGTTTATGGATTTATTACCAGAATCCCATGGAGAAATAGAAGTTGATATACATCAGGGGTGTGAAACTCACATCCCATTGCCAGATACATTATGTGCTAGCCATACCCACCTCCGATTTAGTGAAGGGGGAAATTGTGATACATCACCTGACAATGTAGTGACGACACAAGTTTGACACCCCTATATACATGTTCCATGATAAAGGTGAAAGTCAGGAAAGTTAAAACACTCATCATTTTGATAATTATCATTTAGATAAAATAAAGTCTGTGGCATTGCCCTTCAGATTAAAAAACCCTTCTTAACAATTACTTAAGCTGTTTGAAATATCTCTTAAGTGTTAATATGGGAATTCATTTTGAATATACACTGCTCAAAAAAATAAAGGGAACACTCAAAGAACACACCCTAGATCTGAACGAATGAAATATTCTTTGTTCCGTACAAAGTTGAATGTGCTGACAACATGTGAAATTGATTGTCAACCAGTGTTGCTTCCTAAGTGGACAGTTTGATTTCACAGAAGTTTGATTTACTTGGAGTTATGTTGTGTTGCTTAAGTGTTCCCTTTATTTTTTTGAGCAATATACTTTCCCCCTAATAAATTCAGTGGAATTTTACCATCTATTTCTAGCATTAATAAATGAAATTGTTTATTTACATTACTGAATTCTTTTTTCTTTGAATACTTATTTCAATATATTTGAAAGATATCTGATATAAGGCCGTACAGTTAACATGCTAAGAATTTGTTGACATCCACTTTTTGTCTATACTTGTTTGTGAGATAAAACGAACAAAGGAAATCATTTAATCTTTTCTCTTTGCGCTGAAAGAAAGATTATATGAAACCAAGGGTCATTCTCAATCTTCATTCAGGTAGGATTATAGAGGGCCAGTTACAACTGCTGAAAAACTGCTAAAGCCAAAGTAAATATTTCCAAATCTCAGTAGTTATGACACAGGGTTTTATATATGAAGTATTAGATTTATTTAGAGATGTTCAAAATTCATCAATCCAGGAACAAACTGTTCTGAATAATTTCAAAACATTCTGTTTCCATCCGGATCATGCCAAAATTTCTTCCAATTACACTGTTCCAGGAAGATGACTCGTGGTTTCCAAAAGTAAATTTTCTGAACTGGAAGCAGTTTCAGTAGCGCCAGTGCTGATGTTGCTGCAAAATGAAATATTTTCACTGGCATCTTATGTCAAGAAAGTCTCAGAGGATTCACTTCCATAACCCATCAAACCATTATCCAGAATGACATGATGACGCATGTCCTAAGACGGTGATGGTGAACCTTTTTTTCCTTGGGTGCTAAAAGAGTGTGTGCGCGCCCTACCATGCATGCGCGAGTGTCCACAGCTATAACTCAATGCTTGGGGAGGGTGAAAATAATTTCCTCCATCCAGCAGAGGCCCTCTGGAGGCCGGAAACAACCTGTTTCCCAACTTCTGGTGGGCCCAGTAGGCTCGTGTTTCACCCTTCCCAGGCTCCAAAGGCTTCCCTGGAGCTGGAGAAGGATAAAGACGCTCGACCCATCTCCCCGGAGGTTCTGTGGAAGCCCAAAACACCCTCACAGAGCCTCTGTGCAAGCAAAAAAATCAGCTGGCTGGCACACACATGCATGTTGGAGCTGAGCTAGGGCAATGGTTCATGTGCTAGCAGATATGGCTCCGCGTGCCACCTGTGGCACCCGTGCCACAGGTTCGCCATCACTGTCCTAAGATAAAGCAGACTGAAATCATTTGAAAATGGAGCACTTCAAACTAAGATAAAGTTTAAATGGTAAATTCAGTAGTTTAGATTATGGTATTTCAAATCCAGGACAATTCATAAGTCAAGATATCAAAGAAATGAAGACTGTCGCAATATTTTAATTTAAACTATACTATAAATGAAAAAGAAAACTAACAGACTTATAAGAAAGCACATTTATCTCTGTTTTTAAACAAAAGGGGTAATTTAGTGTGTTGTGAACAATGTTTTAAAGCTTTTTTAAAAAATTGAAAAGAAAAGTTATAGAACAAGAGATGTTAAGCATCTGATTTATTCCATATCCCTCCAAAATACTCTCAAATTACTCTCAAATCTACCTCACATGTCCCAGTGACTGATTAGGTCGCACAGAGCCCGCCTCCTCCAGGTCCCTTCAGCCAAACAATGCCAGCTGGCGGGACTTTGAGGAAGAGCTTTCTCTGGTGCGCCCATGGTCCTCTGAAAAAAACTCCCCCCAGAGATTTCGTACCGCCCCCATTCTCCTCGCCTTTCAAAAAGTGCTTAAAACACATTTATGCCGGCATTCCTGGGGTCACTAAGTGATGGTTTTCCGCTCCAGCACAAGTATGTATGAATGATGACTGTTTTTTTTAATTGGGTTTAAACTTTTTTACTTGTTCTTATTTATGTATTGGGGTATTTTAAATTTTTATCATATTTTTACTGTTGCAAGCTACCCTGAGTCCGCAAGGAGAAGGGCGGCCTATAAATTTAATAAAATAAATTTAATAAATAAATAAATTATCAATCACATTGTCAAAAAAATTATGATCTCAAGTTGACAGCATTTAGCATAATGGGTTAAAATAAATATGATCAGGGAAATTAATAAATAACAAACCAATATATATATATTGATAATGTTCATTTTCAGGAACATATTAAACCAAGGGTGCCCAGTTTGTGGTTTGTGGGATATTTGTCACTGGACCACATGGGGTAGCTGGCTGGAGTAGCATGAGTACTCATGGCCTCAGCTGCGTGAGTGCTTGTAACCCCCTTACTCTTGCAACAGGTGTCTGTGTGCGGGCATACACATGCCTGCCCCTCCCACAAAACCATCCCCTCTTCCCCCCCCCCCAACTCTGGATAGCCAACCAAGAAAGCTAGGGGAACTCGGTATTAAAGCACATGTCACAAGCTGCTGTACATAAACAGAAAATAAACCTCACACTCCCTAACACTGATGTTAACTTTGGGTAATGAAACATTTGCAAGCAAATAACCAATCTAGAGAGCACAAAAGATTCCAGCTCTGAGTAATATATATTTTCTTCTATTGGAAACATCAATTTAATTATATGTTATGTTCTAATGCTGTTGATAACTAAAAGATGTTAAAGCAACAACTGGAGGAACATACAAACCAAATGTTAAAAATAAAATACTGTCTTTGCTAGAGGCAAAATTCTGACCATTAATCTCCATTTGTTTAAAATAATAATTAACAGTCTTAACTTACCATCTCAGTTAAATCAAAGTTGTAATCTAATACCTAAGTGAAATACTTAGTTATAGGTCATACTCCAAGACAATGACTGGTTCTGTACCCTTTCAACAAACCGCTCTTTGATGTCACCTACTTAAGCCAATTCAAGCGAAATGTATTTATTGAAAATATTTATCCAACTTTTCCACTTAAAAGACACTTAACGAGGCCTGAAAATTAAGTACTTAAACAAATTTTTATGTTCTACAGAAAAGGATTAACTCTGTTATAGTATATAAACAATTCCTAGCAAAGTTCATTTTAATTTTGTTTTCCCAAGCCTTTCTCATTTTTTAATGGTAAAGCTAAACTAAACTAACATCAACAAACCTTTCATTGTTAAACATCTTCCTACTCTCTGGTCATTCTTTTTCCATCTAATGTAAAAGAACCACGTGTAAAATATACTTAGGAGATTACATATATCCCAAATACATGTCAGGGAAAATAAGTGATTGAAAACATGTCTGTGTGTAGACATAGAACCCAATTTATATTCTTTGTTGGCTTTTTTGCCAGCTGCTGGCTGATATTTACCATAAGTGATTGTCCACTAGGATTCCAAGACCCCTCTCTCAGTTACTACTATTGAGCAAGGTACCACCTATACTGTATTTATGCATTTGTTTTTTTTCTTGCCTAAATGTAGAACCTTATTTTTTCCACCAGTGAATTTCATTTTGTTAGATTGTATCTTAAGCCTTTTTCTTGAATGTTGGCTATTTCTGTCAGCTTGAGGTCATCTGCAAATTTGATGAGTTTCCCTTTTATCCCCTCTTCTAAATAATTTATAAAGATATAGAAGGGTACTAAACCAAAGCAGAGCCTTGCTGCATACCACCCGCCATATAGTTGCAATTCCATTAAGGACTACTGTACATGTTAAGTGTGGTTGGTCAGCCAGTTACAAATTCAACGGGAAATATGTAACTTAATATAATAGTATTAAAACAGATGTAACTGAATTACAGAAAAACCGGAGAATTATCCTTGATTAGCAAGACAAAATTAAAGGACTGTATAAAAGGAATGTATAACCATTTATGAAAACATTCACACAAGACATTCCTGTACCCCAAAGTAGCAAATACTGTTTGAAAATCAAGAATTGGTTTTGGAATAAATCAAACTTTAAGCAAAAATAAACAAGACTTCCTCCAATATTTGGTATTCTATATTCATTAATATAAAACCTGCTAATCTTCCATTCCACTGTTTTAAAAAACAGACTTGGAAATACCATGTGATTATTTGCTTGGGTTATCTTTTGATAAAATAGGGAAAGCAGAGCTTTTAATCAGTTCTCATTAAAAATCTGAAACTATCTAATGGAAGTGAGGTATAACATCATTTAACTGTTATACTGTGATATTGGAGAAACATAAGCCAAATATTTTTTTAAAAATAAAATAAATAAGATGAGAACTATTTATACCTATTGCAACTGAAGCCAATAATAAGAGCAATTATAGATATATTTGCTGGGTTAGTGAACTACAAAATTGTTATGTCCCTTTGACCCAGGTAAGCAAATGCAAGCCAAAGTTCCTACAAATTCAGTACCTTTCCACATTCATACACATACATAATAAAATGCTCTCTAGCTGCCTTTGAAAATACAGAAATTACTTAATTAATTGCTTACTCGATTACTTAATTAATTGCTTAATTATTTGCTTAATTAATTAAATTATTTGCAAAATTTATATGCCGCCCAATTCCATATTGGACTCTGGGCAGCTTACAATAAAAACAGCAATTAAAAACGGTTAAAAAGTACAGTGATACCTTGTCTTATGAACTTAACTGGTTCAGGGACAAGGTTCATAAGGTGAAAAGTTCATAAGATGAAACAATGTTTCCCACAGGAATCAATGGAAAAGCAATTAATACATGCAAGGCCAAAATTCACCCCTTTTGCCAGCAGAAGCACCCATTTTTGCGCTGCTGGGATTCCCCTGAGGCTCCCCTCCATGGGAAACCCCACCTCTGGACTTCTATGTTTTTGCGATGCTGCAGGAGAATCCCAGCATCGCAAAAACGGGCACTTTGCTGGCAACGGAAGTCCGGAGGTGGGGTTTCCCAGCGAGGGAAGCCTCAGAGAAATCACAGCATCATAAAAACACTGAAGTCCTTGAAACCCCACCTCTGGACTTCCGTTGCCAGCAAAGCGCCCGTTTTTGCAATGCTGGGATTCTCCTGCAGCATCGCAAAAACACAGAAGTCCGGAGGTGGGGTTTCCCATGGAAGGGAGCCTTCACCCGGCAACGGAAGTCTGGAGGTGGGGCATCCCAGCGGCAGCAGCGGGTTCGTAAGGTGAAAATAGTTCGGAAGAAGGGGCAAAAAAATCTTAAACTCTGTGTTCGTATCTCGAAAAGTTCGTATGACGAGGGATTCGTAAGACGAGTTTTCATTGTACATTAATAGCTCTTTAAAAAGCCATACATATCTCTCAATCATTCATGGCCGAATCAAGATAACCTAAGTTGGCTCCAGAGCATTGGAGCCACCACAGAGAAGGCCCTTTCCTGCGGCTCTGCCAACCAATGTTGTTTGTTAGACAGGACCTGGAGAAGGCCAACTAGGTGGCCCCTTATTGGCCACTAGGAGGTGTGTGAGGAGAAGGGGGTCCCATAGGCAGTTTCAGAATGATAAAACAAACCTAGGTAGTCATTGCATTTCTAGAAAATTTGGGGGGGCTCATGTCTGCCATCAAAATTTTGGTGGCTGCAGAAAAATGGTAAAGTTCATTACCTATCTCTGCTTCAAGTTGTGATTTCACCCTAAACTGTGATTTGACCCTGAACTCACTGCATAAAAACAATTATGAGGTGTCCATAATCTTGACAAAATAAAGCAGTGCTTTGGCAAGAAAATTTAAAAAAATTAAAAATACCATAAAAAAAAGAAAAGTACATAAATATTATTTCAAAGTAGTTACAATTCTATATATAATTATCTAATTTAATTATTATTCAAATACATATGTTTCTAATATATGTAGAAAACCCTGATGGGTTTTTTAATGAATTTTGATGGTTTTTTCCATGTTTTTGATCATTTTGAAAAGCAGTAAAAGAATAAATTAAAAAAATAAATAAAATTATGCATTTGTTACAAAGTCTAAAAACAAGAATATACATCCTTCAGCTCCTGAAACTCGACGTACGAACTACTGGACATTTTCTGATTCAAAACTGCAATTAAAGAGATAGCTGCACTGCCAGCTTCGTTTTTCCTTCTGCTATAAATGCTTATTTTATTCAATTACATACTTACCAAACTTCCTTCTTTACGATCTTCTTTTTTCCAATGGCCATGTTACAGTAGAAATCTAACAGCCTTAAAATCATAATTATGGCATTTATTTTAGTATAAATTAGACAAAGAGGGATTATGTCAAACTATTATACACTCCTGAGTCTCTCAGCTCCCAAGACAGCACAGTTTCAAGATAAATGCCAAGTAAAGTTCACTCAAGCCTGTGACGTGGAGAGATGGATGGAAAGATCAAACTCCACATGCTTCTGTGCTCTGGGTGTAAGAAAAAGAATTTCCTTACTACTTGAACCTGGATGGCTGTCCAAGTAGAGAAATGAGTTTGATGGCTTCTTAAAGGTAAAGATTGCTTTACTCAAGGGAGGTAAAATTGCTTCCCCTCTGAAGAGTGAATTTGCCTCGTGGAGACCCATCCCCACAGCTTTTTGACAGTGTCAGCCTTAACTCAACAGGTAAACTTTGACAAATCAACTCACAAATCTTTTCAAGTGGTGGTTTTTGTCACTTCATACAGCCACAGTGGAACTTCAGCTGTGATTATTTGAGCTCTTGAATCTTGAACACAAAGAAAAAGAAACATGTTCAGCTGCAACAGCAGCATTAAATACCAAGAGCTGGAGTAAACCGGGTGGCCTTTTATGTGAAAATTAAATTGTACTCTCATTTTACCTCTGCAAAAATTCCCTTCACCAGAAGTGGCTAACAAATCATACACACACACACACAGAGTATTCATCTGGTTTATTGAAAGCAATATTAATCAAAATGAACAATATGACAGCAAAATTCATTTCCGTCAGGAAAAAGCTGAAGTTCATGGAAGTTCCTAAAGAACCTATCTAGATCAGGTTGGCAAAGCGCGACTCACGAGCTGCATGTGGCTCTTTGCCCCGTAGACTGTGGCTCTTCCAAATGCGGGCACCCACGTGGTATTTTCATGCCCGGCTTAGGAAGTGCTTGGTGAAATTGTTTGAGATGAAGTGCGAACCTTGCAGCCTCCTCCAACGAAAGCGGTGTCCCAGACGAGCAGTGTAAGAGCTCAAGAAGGGATCTCGCGGGTTTTCTGCAGGAATATGAGCATGAATGAAACACTTTCCATGCAGCAGGGCTGGGGAAAGTTGGCTCTTTTATGACTTGTTGACTCTAATTCCCACAATTCCTGAGCCAATCATGCTAGCTCAGGAATTCTGGGAGTTGAATTCCACAAGCCATAAAAGAGCCAACTTTCCCCGTGCCTGGCAGGGACGCTTTAAAAATCACCAGGTAGGAAAGGCGACTCGCAGCAAGGAGGTTGGTTGGCAAGGGTTTTGAACACCTCCTTGTGCTGCAAAAGTCTGAATCCCTGGGAAACAGTTCCTCGCAGGATCAACCTTAGAATTGAAGTGGAGATTAAGTCGCGGTTACCAGGTGCTGGTCCCTTGGGTTGAAAGTCCGACTTTGTTTGATTACAGTTGACTTCCCTAGGAGGAGGAGCCTTCACTCCCCACGCTGAGGCAAGGGTATTTCCCTCTCCCCTTTCCCCCCTTCATTCTTTTTTTCCTGGGATCTAAGCATGAACATACTTAGTAAACAATTAAGTCCTGGAAGCTTAATTTGGCGGAATCTACTGGAAAGGTTGCTGCCTGGATTCGTGCGCGTAGCGGTGGAATAATACAGCTAAAATGGTAGGGGGGAAATGTTGAGGCTAAAGGGAGTGGAAGGTTTGTGTGTGGGGAAGGAGCAAAATAACTCCAACAAGCAATGTATCCCTCTTGCCTGATGGTGATGCAGATACCATCAACCTCGGGTAATGAAGACTCTTGTTCTGGTCTTCAACCAGAATGAATGGTCATAGAAGTGCCTTGCAAAGATGTTTCTTTTGGAGGAGATAGATGGTGGAGAGGGGGAGAAGAAAGGGGAAGATAAAATTTAAAAAGTAGATGGGAGAGGAGAAGAGGAAGGGAAAGGAGGTGCGAGTGAAAAAATAATGGAAGTTCAGACAGGCAAATACTGATATTAATAATATAGATTAAAGCCAAAGTAATGTATTTTCAGTGATATTTTATCATGTTTTGTTTATGGTGATGTAATTATATGATGCGTGGAGGGGGGGAAATTAAAAATTAATTAAAAAGATGTTTCCTTTGGTGAAAGTTGCACAGTGATATTTGATGTTATTAGAAAACCCTATTGATTTGCATGCTGGTATGCTACCTGGGGATACAGAAGAGGCAAACTCAGAAGGCAGCAGCCATCGTATTTCCTCTTTTTCCAGGTGGGCAAAGATGGCTCTTTCATGACTTTGTGAACTTCAACTCCCAGAATTCCTGAGCTAGCATGATTGGCTCAGGAATTCTGGGAGTTGAAAGCCACAAGTCATAAAATAACCATCTTTGCCCACCGAATCCAGAGGAACTGAAAACAGGCAGAGTTTTGGAAGACATGTTGAAAGAAGGTGACTTAAAACCAGGCTATTTTAGATCCAAAAATCAGGACTTAATTTTTGATTAGAAATTACAGCTTTGCCAAGTTTAGGCTGGAAGTCTGTTCCTGCCCCCCCCCCCCCTTCTTTCTGACTGTTGCTATTAACCTCTGGACCACAAACATTTCTCAGTTTTTACAAGGGAAGGTTCATCTATTTAACAAAACATGGTTGCAGAAGATCAAGTTTCAGTCAGTTTAGTGACCTGATCCATTCTTAAGAGGTTCTTTCAGTCTGTAGTTAATTAAATTCCCCTCACAAATCTTGTACAGAGGTTTAAAGGGGGAACATTGAGAGTTGTGTCTGTGTTCCACTGAAGTTCAAAACAAAGTGCTTTGTGCGCATAGTTAATATCCACACATAGTTCAGAACTCCCCAAACTTGGCAATTTTAAAACTTGTGGACTTCAACTCCCAGAATTCTGAGAGTTGAAGTCCACAAGTCTTAAAGTTGCCAAGTTTGAAGACCTCTAAAATGGTTGATGCTTTGGAGAAACAGTGGTGGGTTGACATGATTCCAATCTGCCTATTTGTTGAATGCTTCCTAGGTTTATATGGGTTCCCATGTCTCTTGCTTCCTAGAGAGAAGATTGGGAAGGGAATGGCTGGGGAGAGCAGAAACTTCTGCGGCTAGTTCACAGCCCTATTCAGAACAGAGAAGGAAGGAGAAGATATGTTGATTTTTAGCACCTGGAATAGTATTCCTGATTCGTATAATCAACTGAAAAAGCTAGCCTTGGCTGTTCTTTCCTTAATCAGGTCTACATATTTATGTAAACAATTATTTTCAAGCATAAACCTTATCGAGAGTAAATTTAGAAGTTGTCTTATTGATGAGAACCTGAATTGTGCCTAAAATTAAAAAACAATAACATACAAACGTGACTTTCCGAGGAGATGCAAGGCCATTGTTCACATTAGTGTTTGTCAGTCATTGTCATGATTTAATTTTATGGATATTGTAAGGTAAGTTGTAAGGAATTTAATTTTATCAATAAATAATAATAATGATAAATAATATCATTATTAAGTATATCAAGTTTTATTCAGCATACCTTTAGTTTAACTAAGACATAAAACTTTAACATGGAGGTGCCAAGAGAGAGGGAGATATAGAGATGAAGAGAGAGAGACACAGAGAGGGAAAGAGAGACAAAAGATACAGAGAGGGGGGAGAGAGTTAGAGGGGGGGGACAGAGAGATGGAGAGAGAGATAGTGAGAGAGGAGGGAAAAAAGCCATAGGTACAGAGAGAGGGGAAGAGAGACATAGAGACACAGAAATACAAAGAGGGGGACAGTGGGAGAAATACAGAGAGAGGGGGAGATAGAGAGGAAAAGGAGGAGACATAGAGAGATGCAGAGCGAGAGAGGGAGAGGGGGAGATACAAAAGGGGGGAGATAGAGGAAAGGATTTTCTGGTTCCCAGTTCTCTGCCCTAATGACCGGCTGGATAGGCGTGGCTACGGGGTCATGTGACTGGGTGGGAGTGAGTGATGTCGAGTTGGCCACGCCCACTCAGGATTTGTGGTTCAGGTTTTGTGGCTCCCATTGTTTTTTTTTCCCTGTTGGAAATGGGTCCAAATGTCTCTTTGAGTGTTTAAATTTGTCGACCCCTGATCGAGACCAAGGACCTCAGTTGAGAAATCGCTCTAAATCTTACCACCATCTCAAGAGGGAACACATTAAAGAAGAGGGTCTTGGAGCATCTGCTCCCTATTTCTAAACACCCTGAAATAGCCTCTCTGCAACTAGTAGAATTTTCTGTCAACCAAGTAACTTATCAGTAAATATCTTTGCAGCATTAAACAATTATGATCACTCAAAGTTGTCCTCTACTTTGCATGTAATGTATTTCCAGAGTATCATCTGCAAACCAGCCATAGAATAGATTATCTGAATGGCCACAGAACAAAACACGATTTGAGTCTTTAAAAAGAAAAAACTGATTTGAGTCTTTAAAAAGAATACGTGAAAAGAATAGGCAGTGACAAATGATACAAGTCAAAAGGGAACATAAATGAAAGAGCATATGAATAGTGGGAGAAAAATATATATATATACAGAGGCGGCATAATAATGGAAGACAGTTTTTTTATAGTACCATTCATGATTAAAGAGGTTAAAAGAAAACTGCTTGAAAGTATTATTTCCTCCTACTGGGCAACTTGCAATACATTTCTATAGTTAATTTATCTAAAGACTGCCTTTTTGTAGCTCAATTTTATAAGTATTCTCAATTATTCTGTGATGGAAAAAATCCTTTGTAAAGTTAAAATACAAATCTCTTCCTTTCCAGAGGAAGAAAGGAAAAAGGCAAATTACTGGTAGATATAAGCCTTGGAACCCACAAGCCACAGGGAGGCAATTTGATTTTTAATGGTGGCAATTGGAATATTGTTTAAACCAAGTTAATGGCCTTTCAGGCTTCCTCCCTGTGAGTAGGGGTTCATTTTTTCAATAGTAAGAATTATGTCATGGGAGGGATCAGGATTTTAGAGATGCTTAGGTGGGGCATGGCCAAAAATAGTTTGGGAACTATTGTTCTATACAGATTTCTTATTTGAGTTACTTTATTAGACCACATAAGCATCTTTAAAAATGATCAATATAAGAAAACTGTCATTGCTTACTCTTGTTAACTATGGAAATCAAGTCATGTTAAGTTCTGCTTAAACAGAAGAAGCAAATTCAGGCTCTTTAATTTTTACGGCAAATTCCTACAAAAATTGCAAAGCATGAAACTGTAGGAAGTTAGCAACCCCCCTCTCCTAAAAAAAGGGGAAAAAATAGGAAATATTAAAAGGGCAGAATATTTCCTCCAGAAAGGAGGCAGAAACTCAGCCTACCCTCCCCTTTCCCAATGGGCCATAAAGGCCTGAGCCAGTTTATTCTACATAACAAAGATCTATCCACTTCAGCTCCAGATTGATGGGATTAAGAGATGGCCCTCAAGACATGATAGTATTACTGTAGTCCCCCATCCATCTCACCTGGGAAGATTACATTAGCCTGCAAGGCTCAACCAAGCCTGGGAGACAGACAGCCTACAGAACTAGCTAAGACCCCACCCCCTGGGAGTCTGACCACCAATCAGAGTGCATTTCTTACACAGAAACAGGAAGCTCTAGGGTTCGGCCCAGAGAGGGCATAAAAACAGCCAGCATGTTTCCAGTGTCTTTCTCCCCACTTGGGACTGAACCCAAAAGGCTACTTCTTCAAGCAAAACAAAAGGACTAGCATATCAATACAATACAGCAGTCCTTGTAAAATGAGGAAATAAGCAATATTAAGTGTCAATGTCTAAATCCTGTATTGTGAAACTTAGTCACTCCAATAAAACATGAAATTTAGAATTTTTTATGCAATAGGTTGTAATCTTTAAAAATATATAAAACGCAACCAAAAAAAAGTTGTAGAAAAATAGAGATGTTATGAATATGATTTATTCCAGTTCCAAAAGACATACTGTTAAACATCAATTGCCATAGTCAAAAACTGTGATCTGAAATTGAACACAAAAGGCTTGGACAAAATTATCAATATGCAAAATAATAAAATATCAAAATAAAATATAATTTATAGTGTTCGTCGATTGGATCCTATTAAAGGGAAGAATTCCAACGATTCTGTTTTCAGTATTCTGTTCATTTGAATCTATCAATTTATTTAAAACAAATAAACTGAAGCCCTCAAAAAACTACCTTAAATAAACCAGAAGACTCATGAGCCGAAAAAGAAAAAAACAGGAATCAACTACAACATTTAATAGTGTAAGGCTGCAACAGTCACCATGTGGGACAAACAGGCAGAAGACTAGCAGAGCACAACTATGAACAGCAACTAGTAGTCAGAAAACATACTAAAACATCCCATAATCTTACAATACATGGATGGACTCAACTAGTTACAATTGGGAAACTGAGCATCTAGAGCAGTGATGGCAAACCTTTTTTTGATCAGGTATCAAAAGGACGCGCACGTGCCTGATAGCTCTCTCCAGGCATTTCCGAACTTCCAGTAGGCCTATTGGGTCTGTTTTTCGCCATCCATAGGCTCTGAGGCTTTCCTGAAACCTGGGGAGGGCAAAAACGGCCACTACACACACTCCTAAAAGCCAAAAATCAGCTGGAGCTGACATTGGGCAAAACCTTGCATGCCCTCAGATATGGCTCCGTGTGCCATCTGTGGCACGCATGCCATAGATTTGCCATCATGGATGTAGAGCAGTGATGGCGAACCTACGGCACGGGTGCCACAGGTGGTATGCGGAGCCATATATTCTGACACACGAGCCATTGCCCTAGCTTAGCTCCAGGGTACATGTGTGTGTCGGCCACGGCCAGCTGATTTTTGGCTTGCACAGAGGCTCTGGGAGAGTGTTTTTGGCTTCCAGAGAGCCTCCAGGGGGAAGGAGAAGGGTGATTTTACCTCCCCTGGCTCCAAGGAAGCCTTTGGAGCTTGGGGAAAGTGAAACACAAGCCTACTGGACCCACCAGAATTTGGGAAACAGGCTGTTTCTGGCCTCCAAAGGACCTCCAGGGTGTGAGGAAAGCTGTTTTCGCCCTCTCTAGGAATTGAATTATGGGTGTGGGCATTCACGCTCTTTCAGCAACCGAGGAAAAAAAGGTTTGCCATTACTGATCTAGAGCAAGTAGAATCCAAGAAAACTAGGGAAATCCTATAAGCTTGGAATTCGGACAAATGAGACAGGTATACAGAAATAAACATTTATACACAGTTCAAAAGAAAGCTTTAAAAGTTTAAAAATGAAACAAACGAACACCTTCTCACTAAGAAAAACTTCAGAAGAGAAGGATTTAGGGGTAGTGATTTCTGACAGTCTCAAAATGGGTGAACAGTGTGGTTAGGCGGTAAGGAAAACAAGTAGAACGCTTGGCTGCATAGCTAGAGGTATAACAAACAGGAAGAGGGAGATTGTGATCCCGCTGTACAAAGCGCTGGTGAGACCACATTTGGAATACTGTGTTC
Organism: Erythrolamprus reginae; assembly: GCF_031021105.1. Classification (NCBI taxonomy): domain Eukaryota; kingdom Metazoa; phylum Chordata; class Lepidosauria; order Squamata; family Dipsadidae; genus Erythrolamprus; species Erythrolamprus reginae. The sequence continues at coordinate 346,901,232 of NC_091950.1, read as the reverse complement.
AGTTCTGGAGACCTCACCTACAAAAAGATATTGATAAAATAGAACGGGTCCAAAGACGGGCTACAAAAATGGTGGAAGGTCTTAAGCATAAAACTTATCAGGAAAAACTTAATGAACTCAATCTGCATAGTCTGGAGGACAGAAGGCAAAGGGGGGACATTGACAGGGTAAGCTAAGTTACTGTATAGAGCATACCCCACCTCTTCTAGCACTGAAGATATTACTTACTCTAGTAACAATACTAGACAACAGAGTATCAACAGTACAGACCTTCAAATTTCTAGGTTCTATCATATCTTAAGATCTAAAATGGTCACCTAACATCAAAAACATCATCAAAAAAGCACAACAAAGAATGTTCTTCCTGCGCCAGCTCAGGAAGCTCAAACTGCCCAAGGAGCTGCTGATCCAGTTCTACAGAGGAATCATTGAGTCTGTCATCTGCACCTCTATAACTGTCTGGTTTGGTGCTGCAACTCAACAGGACCGACACAGACTTCAGAGGATAATCAGAACTGCAGAAAAAAAAACAATTGCTGCCAACCTGCCTTCCATTGAGGACCTGTATACTTCACAAGTCAAAAAGAGGGTGGGGAAAATATTTACTGACACCTCGCATCCTGGACACAAACTGTTTCAACTCCTACCCTCAAAACATCGCTACAGAGCATGGCACACCAAGACAACTAGACACAAGAACAGTTTTTCCCCCGAACACCATTACTCTGCTAAACAAATAATTCCCTCAACACTGTCAGACTTTTTACTAAATCTGCACTTCTATTTCTACTAGTTTTTCTCATTATTCCTATCATCCTTTTCCTTCCACTTAGGACTGTATGACTGTAACTTGTTGCTTGTATCCTAAGATTTTTATTAATATTGATTGTTTCTTCATTGCTTATTTGACCCCTATGACAATCATTAAGTGTTGTACCACATGATTCTTGACAAATGTATCTTTTTCTTTTATGTACGCTAAGAGCATATGCACCAACACAAATTCCTTGTGTGTCCAATCACACTTGGCCAATAAAATTCTATTCTATTCTATTCTATTCTAACACAACATTCACATGCAAGCAACCAAGTTCAGAGAACACCAAATGCTCCATTACCTAAGAAATTATCAGAGTTTTCTTGGAAATTCGCACAGTTTTCTGGGCAGGTTCTTTGTCATTGCCTACTTCTTAGGGCTGAGAGACAAGGACTGGCACAAAGTCAATCAGCTAAGGTGGGACTGGAACTCACAGACTCAGTTTCCACCCTGATGCCTTAACCGTTACACCAAACTGGCTCTCACACAGAACCATATAAAATATTCAAATTAAGAAATTAATTTGGATTACATGGAGTGTTTTCAAGCAAAGCATAAATAACATTCAAGTGAACATGAACAACATCTCAATCACCACATCTAAGATTACTTTACTATTATGAAAGGCGCATCTGTCATGTGCCCGTATTATCAGTATAACAATTTATCTCTCTCAAGAGATAAATAAATATGCAATATTGAAAACCATAACTCTAAATAAGCCTTTCTCATTTCCTCTCAGTAGTGAAACCGAGATTAGACTTTTTTGCCTAACATTTAAACCTCATATGACTTTTGCCCCTTTCATATCTTCAATCAAAAACTTCCGCTGCCAGTATATTCACAACATATTGGTTAAGACAGCATTCACAGGTTCATCTTTTTTATTTGGATTACAATAATCCCAAATAATTACCGGTATATTCATAATTATTGCTATGTCTTTTTAAGGTCTATATATCATTCATAGTATCTGATACATGAAGAATCCAGCATCTCCCCATTCCAGCCACCCATATTATAATATATAATTAATGGATGCTTTAAATGTGGCAATTCACACTTCATAAAGCCACCTGAATTTTCCAAAATGAGGCAAGACTCTGAGTTGCTGTATCCCTTCATTTAAAAAGAGTTGAGGAAACAAAGGAAAGGAAAAGAGAGAAAAATGATTTCTTGGGATAATGTAATCTAGTAGAGATATGGCTCTTATAATGATTACCAAAAAAAAATCCCCTCTCTTTTTTCCTGCTTTATTCAATTTGGAAACTTGCAAAGTAGCAATGGTTTTGTAACATTTCATTTGGCCTAAAATAAATTGGTCTCTATAGATTTAGTTTTTCATGGCCAACACAGCTAAAATTAATTTTTAACTCATGCTGCGACTTTCAGCTGAAACTTTGTAAAACACCATTGTTTTTCAATCCACCAATATTAGGATTAAACTCGTAATGTTTGTCTTTGGAAATAGATTATATTTCTGTTTAAGGAACTGATCTCTTAATTCTGCCTTAGAAATAAATCTATGCCCCATCTTTACAAATCCCTTATTCGTATTCCCAATCCACATTGCACTGCAATTCATCTCCAAATACTATTCAATTTATAAATATGGAGTTGCTTCGGATTAGTAGAGCCACTGTATGCTACAGGCATAACAGAAAAGCAGAAAGGCACTTTCTCATTTTCTACAATTTAAATGCATCTGTTCTAGATTTGGAGAACAATACCTATTTCTGCCATCATGGCTGAGAGTAGATTCTGTAATATCCCCAACTATTGGTGCTTTTTAATCTTGGCAAAGGATAGACTGGTTCTGATTTATTTCCTCTTCAGGCTATTTGGACTATGTTAACTCCTACTTTTTCAAGCAGTTCCAATTGACAATTTGCTCATTAAGTGGCATTTCTTTGAAAATAGAAAAGATATGAAATTCCCTTTGTGTGTTTATCATAAGAAAAAGAAATTTCTTAAAATAATTAAAATAAAAGGAACAAAAGCTTTATAGAAGACTTCTTTCTGAATGTTTATACAGTATTTTCTTCAACACTTTAAAATGTATCTTTATTCATTGTGTTTTGCCTCTTGGCTGTGATCAAGTTTTATATACATGTTATTACATTTGTTTACATCCCTTTACTAATTTCCATATAAATTATTTGTGGTAATGAACCTATTTCCTATGTAATAATATGACTATGTTCATATAGCATAGTAAGCCATTGCTTGTTGAAGTATTATATGCATAGTGCCCGAATATACTCACAGCATAGCACAGTGTTTTTCAACCAGTGTGCCGCGGCACACTAGTGTGCCGTGAGACATGGTCAGGTGTGCCGCGGATAAATTAAACATGGGTCCGCAAACTACCATTCCTGCTAAGATATCCCTTTTGTGTTCATCAAAACAGGCCCAGGTTTCACACCAAGTCAGTATAAATACATTTAGAAACTATATTATTAACTATATGTATAATATGTACTGTGTTAGAGTGTCATTTTGTGTCATTTTGGTTGGTGGTGTTCCCCAGGATTTTGTAAATGTAAAAAATGTGCCGCAGCTCAAAAAAGGTTGAAAATCACTGGCATAGCACACCACAAATATATTTTGATATGAGGCGTGAAAATTCAGATTCTAAGAGTGCAGTTTAGATCAGTAGTTCCCAACATGGGGCCAATGCCCCAAGGGGAGGCAATTTGATTTTTAATGGGAGTAATTGGTCCCTTGTTTAAACCAAATTAATGGCCTTTTAGGCTTCCTCTTAAATGAGCAAGTTCACTTTTAAGAGTAAGAATTATATGTCCCCAAGGTGGTGGGGTGTGAATCAGGATTTTAGAGATATTTACATGGGGCATGCCCCAAAAAAGATTGGGAGCCACTAGTTTAAGTGGTAGATATTAAGTTTTTCTTTAAAACAAGTACAGTAATACCTCGTCTTACGAACTTAATTGGTTCCAGAAGTAGGTTTGTAAGGCGAAAAGTTCATAAGACGAAACATTGTTTCCCATAGGAAACAATGTAAAAGCGATTAATGCGTGCAAAGAGGGGAAAAATCACAAAATGGCGCTCCGCTGGGTGCCGCCACCCGGCTGTCATCTTTTAAAACAGCCAGGGGGCTTCTCGGCGTTCTCCCGAACCCAAACCCGAACTTTTCAGGTTTGGGAGGCTGCCGAGAAGCGCCACCGCCCAGCTGTCACTTTCTGAAACAGCCGGGGGGCTTCTCGGCGTTCTCCTGAACGCCGAACCCAGAACTTCGGGTTCCGGAGGCCGCCGAGAAGCGCCCAGCTGTTTCAGAAGGTTACAGCCTGGCGGCGCCACCCGGTGAAGCACTATTTTTGCAATCGGCGGCGTTTTCGGCCGATCTGAAGGCTGGAAAGGAGGTGGGGAATCCCAATAGGGAATTCCATGGGTGGAGCTTTGACGTCACGAAGACGTCCTTCCTGGAGCGCCATTTTGCGATCCGCAGTGGGTTCGTAAGCCAAAAAAAGTTCGTAAGAAGAGGCAAAAAATTTCCGAACCCCAGGTTCGTATCACGAGGTACCACTGTAATTCAACTAAACAATGTATCACTTATAACCAAGGCTAAACATTTTCTTAACTTTGTGCTCCATAAATCATTCAAAAATATATTTTAAAAAATAGCAAGTCAAAGAGAATAACAGGATAAAAGTTTCCTAAATCTTAACTTAATATACAGAAAAATATCCTGCAAAATAATAAATCATGCATGACAAACTAAATATGGTAAATAAAGTGCAGATAAATAGAAAAGCTGAATCTAAATGTCAAATTATAAACAAAGGAGTGCATTCACAAGAATGAGCTATTTCCAGCATGTTGGCTGATAAGTTATTTTCTGAATTAAAAGGAGTTGGCTTTTCAGTTAATTCAGAAAAATATTCCCAATCCAGTTATACCACCATTTTACTTCACATTACATTCCACATTATATTGATTTAATTTTATAGTGATGTTTATTTATTTCTGCAATATATGTGTTTGGCAGTTACACAATATTGAGCCGTGGTAGTGCAGTGGTTAGAATGCAGTATTTCAGGCTAACTCTGCCCACTACCAGAAGTTCAATCCTGACCAGTTGAAATTGACTCAGCCTTCCATTCTCCTAAAATTGGTAAAATGAGGATCCAGATTGTTGGAGGCAATATGCTGACACTGCAAACCATTTAGTGTGTTGTAAAACATATGAAGTTGTATACAAGTGCTATTGCTATTGCTATACTAATCCATATTAATGAAGTAAGCTCTGATTTATTGAACATGACACTCTGAATATAATCAACTTGAACACACTAGAGGAAAATGTAGCTATCTGGTTCACATTTCAGTGTCTAGAGTAAACCTAGACAATATTAAACAGTGTAACTCATGAATAAATGTGTTGGCCAAATGCAGCTTTTATTCTGTCTGTTTCATTTATTTTACTTTACGGAAGAGAATAAACAATTTTATTTTTGGTGAGACAAAACCTATGTATTCAGAACTCATGTTTAAATGAATCAGATTTTATTGAATAAACCCAACTGCTGATCAGTTCACGCAACAGAAAGTTACTCCAGTTCTTGAGTTTGCACAGCGGCACATGCTGCAACATAACAAATCATACTCCTGCATAGCACAAATACAATGGAACTGGAAAGAACCCAAAGGATCCAGAGATGAAAATATATTTAACCCAGATGTTTGAAGTATGCTAAGGGCATGCCTGTAAGCAGTTTTTCTACACACCATGGATGCAGTTTAATTATTAGCTTAATCCTGGGAAATCGCAGCTCAAAATAATCTAAGCTACAAAGTTCGCTGAAGGATTTTGGATCAGTTTGCTTGCCTTCTCTTGCCTCCCAAATCTACCTTAAGTACTATTACCTATAAACGAGGGATACAAAAGATTTTAAAAGTTAATATAAAACGATGGAATCTCAACAGCAGAAAATAGGACTTCAGCAACAGAGTGATCAATGCTTGAAATGCACTACCTGACTCTGTGGTTTCTTCCCCAAACCCCAAAAACGTTCACCTTAGACTGTCTATAGTTGACCTCACTCCATTCTTAAGAGATCTGTAAGGGGTGTACATAAGCGCACCACTGTGCATACCATCCCTGTCCTAATGTCCTATTGTCCAAATTTACCTATACCTACTTTGCTTTTGTTTATGTTTATACCATACCTATTATGTTGTACATGTTTGGATAGATAGATAGATAGATAGATAGATAGATAGATAGATAGATAGATAGATAGACAGACAGACAGATATTGTATTTATATGCCGCTCACTCCAAAACTGACTCAGAATGGCTAACGGCAATCATAAATACAACAGTAAAAATATAGTACAAAAAGATAGATAGATAGATAGATAGATAGATAGATAGATAGATAGATAGATAGACAGACAGACAGACAGATATAGGTAGATAGGTAGCTATAGATAGATAGATAGATAGATAGATAGATAGGCAGATAGATATAGGTAGATAGGTAGATTAGAGAGAGAGAGAGAGAGAGAGAGAGAGAGAGAGGCAGGCAGGCAGGCAGGCAGGCAGGCAGATGAAGCATTGCTATTTGAAGCGTCTTGGAGGTTTGACAGAACATAAATGCAATTTGTAAAAGGAGAAAAAAAAACATCCTCTGCAACATGTCGGCATTAAGATAACCATGAAATGAGATGAAGATTTCCAGTCTTTTTTTTTTTCATCACCGTGGCCGGACCTTTGCTCTTTTCTTATGCCCCACTCCCCACTTCTAAAGGCTCCTCCACACTGGACCTGCATTGCAATAACACCCGCTCGTCCTCCTGGTTGTATCCTCACCCCAACTGCCCTCGCAACAAAGCCAACCCATTTATCAAGGCAGAAAAAACAAAAACCACCCTGTCCGCCGCTCTCGCCTCGCAAAGGAAAGCCACAGGAGGGAGGGAGGGAGGCAAAAAAAAAAAAGGCTGGCGCCAAGTCTAAATGGGGTGGGCAGGGATTGCACGGATTGCAACCCCAGCGATTGGGGCTACGTCAGTTCTTTCCCCTCCACCTCCCACCCTTCCCAAATACATATACAGTATATATATATATCAGTATTTGAGCGCAGGGCTGCTTCGGGATTTTGTACCTTGCATGGGAGGGCGAAGTTCAGCTGCAGCCTTGAGGTTGCAGCCACAAAGCCCAGACTGTCTCCGGGACCGGGAGGCGAAGGCGAGGCGGTGCTTTGAGCTCCCGCCCCTTTCCACTCCCACCCGGGCGGTTCATTAGCAGGCAGCTCCGAAAGGGGCCACAGGTGATTATTTGCTAATATTATGATGATTATTACCTGCAGCGGATCCGGGACGAGGCGAAGGCGCAACGCCGTTGGTCCAACTCCGAATAGTTGATGGCTCTCGCTCTCTTTCCAGCCGCTCCTCAGTCGAGCCGGAAGAACCGAGCCCCGCTTCGTCGCTCCGGCCCGCGAGGAATCATCGCAAATCTCCGGCGAAACTTTTGCTCTTTATTTTTCCCCCCTCCCACCCACCGCCCGCTGCCCCTCTCGGCCCGGACCCTCCCGCTCAAGCTCGGGCCGCCATTTTGCCGCGGGGCACGCCGGATAATCCGGAGGAATCCCCACGTAGCGGCGTGGTTGCATCATCGCTTCTTCCCCCAAAAAAAAGCCTGAGGGGAAAAAAGTGGAAAGGGGGGGGGCTTAGTGTGGCGTCGGGAGGGTTGCCATGGCATTGGGGAAAATAGGGGAGGGGGAAGCTTGCCAGGCGGGAGGCGCGAGGTGGTCCTCGCGACGCCTTCTCTGCGGCGGCGGCGTTTAAGCGGCTCTTCTTGCCGCGTTGGTCCCGAAGGAAGCTCTCGAGAAACGGCCTCCTCAGAAGTTGTGAATGCTCCAACACTGGAAGTTTTTAAGGAGAGATTGGGGAACGATTTGTAACACCATTTCTGTTGGGTTTGATTTTTAAGCTTTTTTTTATAGTTCATCAAGCACAGGGCCACCATCAGGAATTTTGGGGCCCCATACAGCCTAAGTGTCTGCCCCCCCCCCGGCCATTTTAAAACTACTGCCCCCCAAATCCGGTGCCATGCCCACCATGGCCACACACCCTGGGCAAGCCCTCCCCCGGCCCTCTGAGGTCAAACACAGCCCTGATGTGGCCCTCAATGAAATTGAGTTTGACACCCCTGGCCTAGAGGCTAAATCCTATGAACAAGGGCTAAGAGAATGAGTATGTTTAGCTCAATAAATAGAAAACTGAGGGGGAATATAATAGTAGTTTCCCAATCCTTAAAGGGCTGCCACAGAGCAGATGGCATCTATTTATTCTCCATGCCACCTGAAGGTAGTACAAAAAGCAATGGGCGGAACCTCACCAAGAAGAAATGCAATCTAGAAATAAGGAAAAACTTGGGACTGGGCGGCATAGAAATAAAAAATAAATAAATAAATCCCTTCTTTTTAATTAAAAGAAATTAATAGAAACATAGAAGACTGATGGCAGAAAAAGACCTCATGGTCCATCTAGTCTGCCCTTATACTATTTCCTTTATTTTATCTTACAATGGATATATGTTTATCCCAGGCATGTTTAAATTCAGATACCTGTACTGTGGATTTACCAACCACGTCTGCTGGAAGTTTGTTCCAAGCATCTACTACTCTTTCAGTGAAATAATGTTTTCTCAGGTTGCTTTTGATCTTTCCCCCAACTAACTTCAGATTGTGTCCCCTTGTCCTTGTGTTCACTTTCCTATTAAAAACACTTCTCTCCTGGACCTTATTTAACCCTTTAACATATTTAAATGTTTCGATCATGTCCCCCCTTTTCCTTCTGTCCTCCAGACTATACAGATTGAGTTCATGAAGTCTTTCCTGATACGTTTTATGCTTAAGACCTTCCACCATTCTTGTAGCCCGTCTTTGGACCCGTTCAATTTTGTCAATAATAATTTTAAAAAACCAAAATCCATTACTATTAAAACTAAAACAACCAGCAAAACTATTAATAAAAACAGGTGAGGGCTGGTTTTTTTTTCTCTGTTATTATTTAAGTGCTTTTACCATATGCTTTAAATCAAGAATCACTTCTCCCTCTGTTTCTCTCTCTTTTCTGTCATTCTCTGCCTCAATCATTTTCTCATTTCTCTTTTTTTCTCCCCTTTTTTCTATCATTCCTCTCTCTCTCTCTCTCTTTCTTTCACTCTTCTCTCTCTCTCTTTCTTCCTCTCTTTCACTCTCTTCCTTCCTCTCTCATCTCTTTCTTTCTCTTTCTCTCTCTTGCTTTCTTTCTCTTTCTCTCACTCCCTTCCTCTCTCATCTCTTTCTTTCTTTCTCTATCTTGCTTTCTTCCTCTCTCTCACTCTCTTCCTTCCTCTCTCATTTCTCTCTCTCTCTTTCTCTCTCTCTCTCTCTTTCTCTCTCTTGCTTTCTTCCCCTCTTTCTTTCTTTCTTTCTCTCTCTCTCTTTCTCTAGCTTTCTTCCTCTCTCACTCTCTTCCTTCCTCTCTCATCTCTCTCTCTCTCTTTCTCTCTCTCTTTCTCTATCTTGCTTTCTTCCTCTCTCTCTTCCTTCCTCTCTCATCCCTTACTTTCTTTCTCTCTATATATATATTGCTTTCTTCCTCTCTCTCACTCTTCCTTCCTCTCTGATCTCTCTCTCTTTTCTTTCTCTCTCTTTCTCTATCTCTCCCCCTCTTTCTCTCTCTCTCTTTTTCTCACTTTCCCTCTCTTGTTTTCTTTCTCTCTCTCTCTTGCTTTCTCTCTCACACTCTTTCTCTCTCTCGTTCTCTTTCTCTTGCTATCTCTTTCTCTCCCCCTATTTCTCTCTCTCTCTCTCACTTTCTCTCTATCTTGTTCTGTCATCGCTCTCACTCTCTCTCGTTCTCCGGAGGCTGGTGAAAGTAATTTTCAATTACTTTCAATTGTAATTTTCAATTACAATCAACCTATCTCTCCTTCCTTCCTTTCCCCCCTCCCTCTTTTCCTTTCCTTCCTTCCCTTCCCCTTTCTCCTTCTTTCCCTTCTTCCTTCCTTCATTCCAACCAACCAACCTATCTCTTCTTCCTGTTTCCTTCTCCTCCCTCTTCCCCTTCCTTCCCCTCCGTCTTTCCCTTCCTTCCCTCCCTATTTTTCCTTCCTTCCTTCCCTTCTGTGTCCTCCTGGCCCTCTCTTCCCCTCCCCTCCCTTTCCCTGACGAGGGCAAGAGCCGCAGCCGGGCGGGGAGCGCCCCACTCGCTTCGTTCCCGCCGCAGGGCTCGGTCGGGACTCGGGAGCCCGCTGGTCAGGGCTCGGTCGGCGCCACCAGGAATCCAGGAAACCGGGGTCAGCGGACGGTGCCTGGAATGTCGGGCGCGTGGGCTGACGCGTGCTTTCTCCACACCCTTGCTGCCAGCAGCCCAACCCGGAAAATTCAAAGTAAGAAAAACCTTCGCTCTTACTTTGAATGCTCCGGGCAGGCTAGCAGGGAGATGGAGAGAGCGCGGTGGCCCCCGCTGTGAGAATGCCTGCAGGGAAGAGAGGCGGAGCGGACGGGTGGGCGAGGGCAGCGGCGAGTAGCCAGGGGGGCGCGAGGGGGCTAGAAGCGGGGGGGGGCGGCCGCGGCTTCGTGCGCGCCCTTGGAAAAGGGTGCGCGGGGGGGCCGTTTGGGGGACGCTGGCGCATGCGTGGGAAGCCTACAACTTGCGCTTGTGTTAAATTTTGTTTCTTTCCTAAGCAGCCTTCTGTGTAAAAAAATCCATTTGGGAACGACTCGTTCCCAAATGGATTTTTTTACACAGAAGGCTGCTTAGGAAAGAAACAAAATTTAACACAAGCGCAAGTTGCAACCGCCACCCCAAAGGGGCTCCTACCTTCGCCGCACGCTTTACTCTGGGACTGGAGGACCGTGCTGCCAAAGGCTCCGTCGGGGCTTCTTCAAGTCCTGCCTCGCGAGGGCCAGAGGGCCCGCCTTTTTCGTTGGTGAGGCAGGCAAGAGAGGGCCGGTACTGCGCATGTGCGACGGCGGGCAAAACCGGGCCCCCTCATGGCCAGGCCCGGTACACCAGTACCAGTAGTACCCCCCTATCGGCGGCCCTGATCAAGCATACTGGTTTGAGAACTGTAGTTAGTTTTCTTCTACCACGTCTACACCTTATATATATTGCTCAAAAAAATAAATAAAAATAAATAGTCAAAGAATGCATCCTGGATCTGAATGAATGAAACATTCTCATTGAATACGACTGTGTTTAGAATAAATAAACTATTACTAAACTATTATTAATCGGATCGAATTGTTTTATTATGTATTCTTTGTTTCTTGTGAGACGCCCCAAGTCAGCGGAGAGGGGCGGCATACAAATCTAATCAACCAATCAATAAATAAACAAACAAACAAACAAACAAATACATACATAGTATACATACATACATACTTTGTTCTGTACAAAGTTGAATGTGCACATTGTCAAATCAGTGTTGCTTCCTAAGTGGACAGTTTGATTTCACAGAGTTATATTGTGTTGTTTAAGTGTTCCCTTTATTTTTTTGAGCAGTGTATAATATATAGTTAATTAGGCATCAAATTGCATTTTTTACATAACCATCTTGCTAACTTCCCAGAAAATCTTGGTGCAGTCATTGACTAGCAGGGTGAGCAATTCCACCAAGATTTGAAGGTCATGTAGGCACAGTATCAAGGTAGATGGGATGTACATATGATGGCTGACTATTGTTGAAGAATGTCTGTTCACAGCAAGAGAAAGTCCACAGCAAGCAAGAATATCCATAGATTAAACACTCCAGAAAAAGCTATAAGGGCCATTCTTTGTCAAGTGGACCAAGTGAAATTGAAGCCTTATTTGAAAAGAAGTCACCACAAAAACAACATATATGATAGGGGGGAAATGCTCTTTCTAATGAAATAAAAATGAAGATGATTGAAGGTGAGAAAACAGAGAGTGATAGGAAAAAAGTGCTCTTTCTAATGAAAATGATTGAAGGTGATGAAACAGAGCTCTCTGTTTTCTCACTTTCAATTATGGCTTCTTTTCAAATAAGGCTGAAAATCAGTCAAGTTGACACCTCGTCCACTTGACAAAGAATGAGCTATAAGCAAATGTTTTTACCTTAATATGTATAATTACCATTCGGTAAAAAAACAACTATTTCTATGAACACAATTTAACTTGCAGTAACTATTACAGTGATCCCTCGAGTTTCGCGATCTCGATCTTCGCGAAACGCTATATCGAGATTTTTTAAAAAATATTAATTTAAAAAAACCCCACTTCCGCGTTTGGCTTCGGGAGTCAGCTGGGAAGCGGCGCGGCTGTTTTAAAAGGTCGCAGCCGGCCTGGGGGGCTTCCCAGCACCCCCCCGAACCCGGGTTGGGGGTTCGGGGGGGTGCTGGGAAGCCCCCCAGGCCGGCTGCGACCTTTTAAAACAGCCGCGCCGCTTCCCAGCTGAGTCCTGAAGCCAAACGCGGAAGTTCGCCTTTGGCGTTTGGCTTCAGGACTCAGCTGGGAAGCGGCGCGGCTGTTTTAAAAGGTCGCAGCCGGCCTGGGGGGCTTCCCAGCACCCCCCCCGAACCCCCAACCTGGGTCTTCCCGGCCGCCCACGCAAAGGGGAAACCCCGGCTCCTCGCTGATGCCCGCCGCTCGCCCGCCCGCCAGCAAGAGGGGGAAGACCCAGGGAAGGTTCCTTCGGCCGCCCAGCAGCTGATCTGCTCGGTAGCGCAGCAGCAGCGAGGAGCCGAATCGGGGTTTCCCCTTTGCGTGGGCGGCGGGGAACGCAAACTCCACCATCTACGCATGCGCGGCCATAGAAAAAAAAGGGCGCGCATGCGCAGATGGTGTTTTTACTTCCGCAACCCTACATCGCGAAAAATCGATTATCACGAGGGGTCTTGGAACGGAACCCTCGCGATAATAGAGGGATCACTGTATAGCCTTTGTATGAATAAAATTATTCTTTGTAAACAGTATACAGTATTTGGTAAGTTTTTCCTTTCCCTTTATATGCACAATTTGTATGACTTTTGAGTGTATCCTATAGCTTAAAAAGTTGACGCAATAGACAAAAACTGGTTATTTTTAAATCCAGAGGCCAAAAGTTAGTTGAAAACAAGTCACAGATTTAAGACAATGAAATTGCTGTTCCCCAGTGTAATCATTTGTCTGAAGTAGTGTAGGGTCTCCTGCCTAAGCAGGGACTGGACTGCTTAGGCAGGAGTTGGACTAGAAGACCTCAAAGGTCCCTTCCAACTCTGTATTGTTGTTGTTGTTGGGTTTTCCTTTTGAATGCGGCTAAGGCTGCTATTTCTTGTTCACAGTTTGGAATAAAGTCCAAAGTCTGAAGGAATAGAGTCCTTCAGTAGTTGGGCGGCATATAAGCAGAATTAATAAATAAATAAATTAAATCTGGTCTATCTGGATGAATACTCAAATACATTCTTCAATATTTTCCAAGTACTGAATTTCTCTGACCCGGAGGCCCTTGCTGCCTTGGATGAATGATGGAGTTTTCCACAGAAGATGGCCAACTTAGCTCTGTGTGGGTGTTGCTGTTTAAAAAAAAGGCCTATTGACTTTAAAATGTAGGCTACCCTGAAGAGCGTTCAGAAGTGATCCAGAATACATGAGCCACACCACACCAATTATCCACGGTCTTCAAGGTGTTGGTTATCACCTTTAAAGCCCCACATGACTTAGAGCCAGACTATTTGTGAGACCGCCTCCTAGCACATACTTCCCAGTGACCGATAAGGAGCCACAGAATCAGTCTTCCCTGGGTCCCCTAGGCTAAATAGTGTCGGCTGACGGGCCCACAGGGGAGAGCCTTCTCTGTGGCTTCTCCAGCTCTTTGGAACCATCTTCCTCCCAAGATCTGGACTGCCCACACCCTATTGGCCTTCTCAAAAGTCTTAAAGATCTGCTCTTCCGACAGGCCTGGGGTATGTATGGTTATTCTTAACTGTTTTAAATTGTCCAATGCATCTTTTTAGATGCTTGTTACTGTTTTTAGGAAGTTTTTCTGTTATGTCTTTTTATCTGTATTTGCATGTGAGCCGCCCAGAGTCCTCTGGGAGTTGGGTGGCATTTAAGTCCAATTAATTAATTAATTAATTGGACTTAAATGCCACCCAACTCCCAGAGACATTTATGTAGTTGCTAAAAGCTGACCCCAATTTGATGGCATGTAATCAATATTTTATACATGTCAAAAAGTGGGCTGCAGTACTGCTATTAATAGTGGTACTGCAGCCCACTTTTTGACATGTATAAAATATTGATTACGTGCCATCAAATTGGGGTCAGTTTTTAGCAACTACATAGATTTTTCCTCAGGATGACCTTTTCTCAAAATTGCACTTCAAATCTATCACCTGGTATCTTTGTTAACTGAATCCATCCACTTTTTCTGTTGCTTATCCTGTTTACTTCCATCTTTTTCAGCAGAATAAATACAGATTTATTCAGAAAACTGAGCCTTTGCATAATGTCCTCAAAATTTCAGCCAATTCATTTCTGCTTCGACTGAGAACTCTGGACTGATTTGCTAAATAATCTGTTTTCTTGATTATCTGTGCTATTCTCAAGAGATTTTCCCCAATACAAACATTCAAAATTCAAACATTCAACATTCAAAATAAAATAAAATAAATAAATACCAACATTCAAAAGTGTGGATAAAATACCAACATTCAAAAAGTGTGGATAAAATGGGATGGGGTTGGGGGAGGTGATGAAATATGCATTGAAACATTATAGTGCAAACTATACCCCTTTTGGAGTTGTGAACAAGGTGACACAAATATAAAATTTGGAATTTGTTGGGAGATATAACATACTGTCATTTTGGCTTCATGCTGATTAGGAACAAATGTCTCAGGACTGGATCTACAAGCCAGGGATTCCAAATTGAAATTGTCAAGAGTAATTCACCCAAGGGCAACAACACAGAAATCTTTCCATTTAATGATACAAAATATCATAGCAAGGCAAAAACTTTGACTATCCAAATATGCTATCAACAGATTAACAGAGTTGAAAGGAGCCTTATAGGTCATCTATCCCAACCCCCTGTTCAAGCAGGAGACCTATTACAGTGTTCCCTTGATTTTCGCGGGTCTGAACTTCGCAAATAGCCTGTACCACGCTTTTTCAAAAAATATGTCATAAGTCATTGCCAAACTAATAATTTTTGCAAATAAATAACAAAATAAATAATTATTGTTAATAAATAATTATGTTTATAAATATCAGGATCACTAAGTGTCTTATTCAATGGTGAGTAACAGTAATAATGGTGAGTAAATGGTTGCTAAGGGAATGGGAAATTGCAATTTAGGGGTTTAAAGTGTTAAAGGAGGGTTTGTGATACTGTTCATAGCCAAAAATGGTGTATTTACTTCCGCATCTCTACTTTGCAGAAATTCGACTTTCTCGGGTGGTCTCAGAACGCATCCCTTGCGAAAATCGAGGGAACACTTTATAAACATTGCCTGTGAAAACAGAGTTCCAAAACAGAATGATAGAAAACCCATTTCCTTCGTTAATAACAAAAGCAGTGATACTTGGTTTTATCACCGGCTTCATAGTATTGTTTCATATACTGTACCTAGGTTGGTATGAGCTAGGGGGCCTAGCTCTCATTAAGAGCTATCTAGCCAAATTGTGCTTTCTCCTCTCTCCTTGCTGCGCAGAGATCTCTATTGGGTTTATTCTATCATTTCCCCTTCTCTCCTCTTCCCTGCAAAGTTCATCCCTTTTTCACCCAGCAAAGCAACATTCAGACACAATCTTCCTCCTTGACCATCTCTTTCCTTTTCTCAAGTAGGCTCAACCTGTTTCCCCCAGCTAAGACTCACCTTTCCATTGCCTACAAAGCCAGCACAACCTCAGCAGCAACTCCCACCACTAAGCGCATTGTTGGATAGGTATGCTGCTAAGTGCAAAAGGCATTGAGATATTCAGTGCATGGTCCAACTAATGAGGCCCTGTATTTGTCAGGCAACCTGCCATGTCAGCGTATATTATATCACTGCAGCCATACCATTCCTTTGGAATACCTCCTGTGACCCAAGCTTTTTGTCAATAGGGTTTACAGTGCCCTAGTTTTGCTAGGAAGCAACTTCAGCACTTATCAAGTATTGTTGGGACTCAAAGACAATTCTTTGGAGGAGCTTGACCTCTGCTCAAAGCTATATTGTTTTTTTGTTTGGCTTATGGTGGTCTACATACTGTACCATCAGGGGTGGGCTACTGCCTGGACGGAGAGGAAATGCAGTGGGGTACCAAAAATGGAGCTCCACCCCCGAGCTCCCAATTTGCATTGAAAGATGTTGAAAGAAAATGCAGGGCATCCTGCATAAGCCATGCCCACAGTGTGGTAGTAAAAACTTTGGTAGCCTTTCACTGTGTACCATACTCCTTATAAAACCATAGTAAGAACACACCTGGAATACTGCATCCAGTTTTTGTCCCCATGTTACAAAAAATATGTTGAAACTTTGGTAAAAGTGCAGAGAAAAAAGCAAGATGGTTAATGGCTTGGATATTAAATTATCTGAAGAATGGTTGCAGGAATTGGGTATGGCTAGTCTGGAGAAATGAAGGATTAGAGGTGAGATGATAGCAGTATTCTAGTATTTGAGGGTCAAGACCAAAAACAATGGATGGAAAACTAGCCAAAGAGAGAAGCAACTTTCTAGCAGAACAGAATCTTGGAGTTTTGGTGAATAACCAACTAAATATGAGCCAGCAATGTGCAGCGGGGGCTAAAAAAGCCAACACAATCTTAAGCTGTATCAACAGGGGGATACACTCCAAGAATAAGGAGGTAATAATAATAATATAATGCCCTAGTCAGACCACACCTAGAGTACTGCATTCAATTTTGGTCACAAAAAGGACATTGAAACTCTAGAGAAAGTACAGAAAAGAACAACTAAAATGATAAAGGAACTGGAAACCAAGACATACAAAGAGAGGTTGCTGGAACTGGGCATGGATAGTTTAATAAAAAGGAGGGCCAGAGGGGACATGATAGCAGTATAAAGATATTTGAGGGGTTGCCACAGAGAGGAGGAGGTCACACTATTTTCCAGGGCACCAGAGGGCCAGACCAGGAGCAACGGATGGAAAATGACATGGAAACTGACCAAGGAGAGATTCAAACTGGAGATAAGGTTCAACTACTGTAATGCTCTCTACATGGGGCTACCTTTGAAAAGTGTTCGGAAACTTCAGATTGTGCAGAATGCAGCTGCGAGAGCAGTCATGGGCTTTCCTATGTATGCCCATGTTTCACCAACACTCCGCAGTCTGCATTGGTTGCCGATCAATTTCCGGTCACAATTCAAAGTGTTGGTTATGACCTTTAAAGCCCTTCATGGCACCAGACCAGATTATCTCCGAGACCGCCTTCTGCCGCACGAATCCCAGCGACCGGTTAGGTCCCACAGAGTGGGCCTTCTCCAGGTCCCGTCAACTAAACAATGTCGGTTGGCGGGCCCCAGGAGAAGAGCCTTCTCTGTTGTGGCCCCGACTCTCTGGAACCAACTGCCCCCAGAGATTAGAACTGCCCCTAATCTCCTTGCCTTTCGTAAGCTCCTTAAAACCCACCTTTGTCGTGAGGCATGGGGGAACTGAGACATCTCCCCCGGGCATATACAATTTATGCATGGTATGTTTGTATGTATGTTTGCTTAGTAAATTGGGGTTTTTTAAATATTTAAAATTATAATTTAGATTTGTCATGAATTGTTTTATTTTGTTGTGAGCCGCCCCGAGTCTGCGGAGAGGGGCGGCATACAAATCTAAATAATAAATAAGTAAGTAAGTAAGTAAGGACTTTCTGATGGTGAGAACGATCAACCAGTGGAACAGCCTGCCAGCAGAGGTTGTAAACGCCCTATCACTTGACACGTTCAAAAGGAAATTGGACTGCCATCTGGCTGGGGAGGTGTAGGGTTTCCTGCTTGGCAGGGGGTTAGACCTGATGACCTGCAAGGTCCCTTTCAACCCTAATAAGAAAGAAAGAACAATTAACCTGTGGAATAACTTGCCTGTAGAAAATGCTTCTAAAAGACTTCATCACTGGAGGTTTTTAAAAAGAAACTAGGGTGGGTTTTAAAAAGAAACTAGACAACCACTTGTCTGGAATAGAGTAGGGTATCAAACTTGTGGCATCATGTGACCAGGGGTGGGTTGCTCCTGGTTCGGGCTGGTTCTTAGAACCTGTAGCGGTGGTGGGAGGCGCCACCCAGTTCCCACCTACTTGGGATGCTTTTGCACACGCAACCACGTGTGCGAACCAATAGCAAATTAATTCGGATGCACATGATATATCATGACTTCGCTAAACTGGGAGTGGGAATGGCCAGCGCATGATGCATCTGACCCATGGGCTGTTTGTTTGACATCCCTGGTATAGGGTCCCCCACTTGGATTAGAAGACCTCCAAGATCCCTCCAGTTCTATTCTGATTGATTGAAAATCCTGGCATTCGGCATTAGACCTGCAGTTGTCACAAATGGTGCAAATGTTCCCACTGTGATGGGCCCCAGCATTTGGCATGTTTGTTCTTAACTTCAGGAAGCTACGATGTCTGAGATTATTAAAAAAAATAGAAGGTTCTGTAATTCCTTTACAATAAAAAGTAAATATAAGATAATAAATGGAAAACACAGACAGCTAGAAACAAGCGGATTCCTATGTCATGCTAAGCTATAATTTGGTGGCGTGCGGCTTATTGACTAAACCACAGTTGATGCAATTAAAATAACATTAGGGTAGCAAATGTGTTTTGTTTAATTTTGACTTAGTGTACTGTACAGACACAGCTATTATTGGAAAAGTAACAACAGAAGGGGAGTTAAATTTTACAATGACAAATGCTTGTGCAGCAGACAATTATCTTCTGTTTCTGAATTGGTTGCTGTTACAACTTCACACCTCTTTAATGAGTTATAGGAAGGGAGGGCAAATTACCCCAACAACAGTCTTTTGAAACCTCTATTATGTTTTGTGCTATTTGGAACATAATAATAATAATAATAATAATAATAATAATAATAATAATTATTATTATTATTATTATTATTATTATTATTACTATTTATTGGATTTGTATGCCGCCTCTCTCCGTAGACTTGGGGCGGCTAACAACAATAATAAACACAACATGTACAATCCAATAATAAAAAACAACTAAAAACCCCTATTATAAAACCAGATATACACACAAACATACCATGCATAACTTGTAATGGCCTAGGGGAAGAGCTATCTCAACTTCCCCATGCCTGGCGGTATAAATGAGTCTTGAGTAGTTTACAAAAGACAGGGAGGGTGGGGGCAGTTCTAATCTCCGGGGGGAGTTGGTTCCAGAGGGCCGGGGCCACCACAGAGAAGGCTCTTCCCCTGGGGCCCGCCAAACGACATTGTTTAGTCGACAGGACCCAGAGAAGGCCAACTCTCTGGGACCTTATCAGTCTCTGGGATTCGTGGTAAATGTACAAAATGTTTTCAGGAAGCCTACCATGTTTCCTCTCTTCTGTATTTCTTCTAGTGAACAAATAAAAAGAAAAGATGTAATTGTGGTGAATGTATTGAATTTTGAGGCCAACATACATATGTATTTCCATGGCTGAGAAAAAAACTACAGCACTGATAGTAACAGAAGTGTTCTTTTTCTGTTATGTTATCAATTACAGTTATCCCTCGATTTTCGTGGGGGTTACGTTCCAAGAACTCCCGCGAAAATCAATTTTCCGCGATGTAGTGGCGCGGAAGTAAAAACACCAGGCACAGGGAGGGAGAGAAAGGAAAGAGAGAGAAAGGGAGGGAGAGAAAATTGAATGAAGGAGGGAGAGAAAGAAAGAGTAAGAGGTAGAAAGGATAGAGAAAAAGGAAGAGAAAGGGAGGGGGAGCACTTTCGTCCCAGCTATCAGCGAGGGGGCTGCAGGAGAGGTGGGGGCAGGCGTTCTCACAGAGAGGGAGAGGGAGAAAGAGAGAGAGAGAAAGAGGGGGGAGAGTGGAAGGTAGAGAGAGAGAGAAAAATGATAGAAAAAGGGAGAAAAAAGAGAAATGAGAAAATGATTGAAGCAGAGAATGACAGGAAAGAAAGAGAAAGAGAGAGAGAAGTGACTCTTGGTGATGACGTATGACGTCATCGGGTGGGAAAAACCGTGGTATAGAAAAAAACCCGTGGAGTATTTTTTAATTAATATTTTTTGAAAAACCGTGGTATAGCGTTTCGCGAAGTTTGAAGCCGCGAAAATCGAGGGATCACTGTACTCAAAACTTCACCGCTGAGTATATCAATTCCGCCTTATATCAGCTTAGGCACTTGCAACCCAGTACTTTCAAAAGACCTAGTAGAGCAACAAATTGCACGGCCTCAGATTTTATGTTTGGAAGCAATGTATAACTAGTTACTATGGTAACAGATATCTTAAAATAAAGGGCTTTTCTAATTTATTATGGTGCAAAAGCAGAAAAAGAATCTATTGAGAAAATACAAAGAAATGCAGTACAAAAAAAACATGAAAGGTTGTATTTATAAAATAAAAGAGAGGCCAACACATATGATTGATATCAAGGTTCGTTGAATGGTTTTTTGGCAATTCTGTGGATTATTCTCAATATAACACTACTGTTTTAATCTAGCTCACATTACACAACATACTCTTGATTATTAGTTATTCCAGGTATGTTCAGACCTTTCTCCTTTGAAACAACATACGTATTTCACCAATCCCCTATCATAATTCTAAATAGACTTGCATTAGACTAATCATGATTTGTTTAGTCATGTTTTAACATGACATAGCAGGTTGTGAGGCTTTACATAACACATCATGACAAACCCAAGAAAAGTATGGTGTAGTTTATTGCAGCATATAAATCCAGGCAATACAAGCTAAGTTTTGCTGAGATATAACTGGCTTTATGTCAATCAGTAATCTTTATGATCTAGGCAGGATTTGAACCAGCAATGCTGACACTAAACAGTCATTCGCTTTCTAAGTGTCACCAGTACGACTATATTTGTAACACATTATTGGATGAAATATCCATCTGGTTCAGTTCCAAGCCGGGAGAAAGGCAAGCCAGATAAAACAGAGGCTGGAGGCTAATTGGAAAGAGAGTCCATTTATTGATGAAGCTGAACTGCAAAGCACATGTGACCACATGGATTTGAGAGTGGGTGGCTTTTATACCTTTTCTTGGGCTTTGTACTTGAACTTCCTGTTCCTGTGTAAGAACATGTACAGTGATCCCTCGCCACTTCGTGGTTCATTGCTCGCGGCTTCAGTACTTCGCGGGTCTCTGTGAGAGGCATGTACACATGCGCAGTCAGGGACTCGCGGTGTCTGCTGGGATTCTAGGGCTGCCCAGAGATCGGGAGGCTGTAGCAGAGCTGAGGGGGAAGAGGAAGGCTCACCATCCTCTGCCTCGGAGTGTCAGAATAAAGCAGGGGGCGGGAGGGGAGGCCTTGGCGACCGAGATTCTAGGCTGCCCGGAGGTGGGGAGCTGTGGCAGAGCTGAGGGGGAACCGGAAGGCTCACCGTCTTCTGCCTTGGCGGCTTTTTTGCTCTGGATGGGATGAGGAGAAGCAAGACGGGCATTTCCTTTCTTCCCCTCCAAAACCCTGAGAGCTTTCAAGGAGGAGGCTGTGGTGGCCAAGGGCATCGATACAACATCGCTGTTTAACATTTCTCATCTGATCTCTGCCTTCAGAGGACCCTTTAATATTTAAAAAAAGCCTCGCATCCCTACTTCACGGTTTTTCGTTTATAGAGTAGCAAAGCATAAAGTCATTTAGAAAGAAAGTTCACTTTCAATAAATGTTCCTGAAGATTCAAAACCTAGTAGCAAGTTGTGATGTATGTACAATGCAGTGAAGGGCTGCAAAATATTTTACTACCCCACTGTGGGCGTGGCTTATTTTGTGGGTGTGACTTGCTGGCCATGTGACCAGGTGGGAGGGGCTTGACAATCATATGAGCAGGGGTGGCTTAAAGATCATGTGATTGGCTTCAAGGTGGCCAACTTGATGTCACTCTCATCAAGGGTTTGGTTTAGGGTGCCTGGCCTCTCCTCACCTCAAAGAGATACAATTTCCCTATCTATTTACTATTACCAAACATCCAAAATATACTATTTAATTCTATGTTTATATGCCATATTTGTACATATATATTGCACACAGGCACACAAAAATATACATTATCTACTATATAAACTGTATGTGTATTTATACACACACACACCTCTTCTAAAATTATACACATTCAACCTCATTTACTTCAATAGGAAAAATATACCCAGAGCTCAGAAGGGAAAAAAAGAAAAAAAAATTCAAAAATTTTCTAGCGATTCTGCGTACCTGACCATACCCGTAAGAGCCCATCACTAGTATAATGGAAAAGAAAAAAAAAATTGTCAACAGGATCCTATTTGTATGGCCTTGGAATTGTGCAATGGAAGAAATACTAGGAAATTTATACTCTTGTTAGTAAGCCAGTGCTGCCCTGGATCATACCTCAGCCGGAGATATTTCAAGAAAGGCCCTCAATGCTTTGCCCTCCATAAATTCTCTGAATCCTCTCTCTGTGCTGGAGTCAGATAACAAACAGAAAGACAATGACTCCAAGAATCCAGGCTGTCCATCTGCTCTGTACTTCCAGATTCCTCCTTCCCTAGCGCCAGCTGATGAAATTTTCATAGCTGTAGTAAGGTTTCTCATTTCCAGCAGGCTGTGTTGCCTTGAAGCTTCCACAGTTGTGCCCTGTTCAGGTTTCCATGGGTGTCTGTCCTAGGTGACAATGATAGGAACCATTTGCTCTCTTAACAGTCCTCTTAAAGCTCAGGATTTCAAAGCAAATGACACATTAACACATTATAAGAGATTAAGAGCCTCTTTTACAGACTTTCTGAGTTCTGCTTCATGTAGTTAGGGGATCACACCTTTTAAATTCAATCTTATTAAGGTATGTCCAAGGTCAAATGGAAAATCTCTTTCCACAGAAACTTTGGGTACCACACATCTGTTGTTTCTCTGTTGGTGCCATGTTGCCATGCATTTGGAGTTTGTAAACTGTATGGAGATAAATATGGCCTAACGAGGGTGGACAATTATTTGGCAATCAAAATTCCCACATATTTTGGAGGGAGCACTTAAAAGTATGATCTATTGGACAATAATATTATGTGGTCACCGAAGGTGGTATGGCAAGAATTTTATAGTGAGATTTTTTTAAAAAAAACTATTTTATTTTTTATGGTCTCAGCTGGAAAGAAAACATATTCAACTTTAAAAAAACTATTTAATCTCTTTCTTGAAATTTGGCATTAAAATTTAGTGGCCCCATTTCAGCTTCGGGGCGTACATAAGTGCACTGATGTGCCTTTCGTCCCCTGTCCAATTGTCTTTCCTCTCTTCCACCTATCTTATATATTCTCTTCCTTTCATATATCCTCTCCTCTAAGTTCACTCTCACCCTCATTTATATTATCACATGTCTATCTTTCTTACTATATATTTGTGTATTGGACAAATGAATAAATAAATAAAATACATAACATATCATCATCACCTAACCCCCAGAACTTTACCCTTAGACTATCCACTGTTGATTACTCACCTGATTCCTAAGAGGTCAGTAAGGGGCGTGCATAAGTGCACCAGTGTACCTTCCGTCCCCTGTCCTAATGTTTCTCTTTTACTAGTCTCGTGTACTGTATATAAATATTATTATATCTTTGTATACCACCAATATGTACTTGACAAAACCAATAAATAAATAAATACAAATAAATTATTCATCTCCAGTCTAGGATCTAGAATATGCCTTCCCCTTCTAGATATATTGGATCTAAATGTCTCATAATTACCTATTAATGTGATCATATTAGAGGAATATTATGGGTTATGGCACAGTGTATACTGATTTCAGGATTGCTTGGCTGTGCTATAGTTTGTGTGCAATGCAGAGATTTAGACTAGGTGGCATTGTTATACTACTTAAGTCCAGCAATCTCATGGCAAAGGAGTGTAAATAGCGGAGAACAGAATTCTAGAACTCTAATTCTAGAAGAATTTCAGTTCTTACCTCTGAGACAATTACTAGAAAACCCCTACAATTTTCAAATGAAAATCCAAGCCTTCAATCTACTAGAGCCGTGACGATGAACCTATGGCACATATGTCAGAGGGGGGATATAGAGCCCTCTCTGCTGGCATGCATGTTGTTGCTTCTGGTCAGGTCTCTGTGGTGTTTCTTTCATGAGCTTCTGTTTCCCTGCAAATAAAGAAACAGAAGTTCATGAAGGAAAAAGAACTTAACACTTGCTGCGTTGCCAGTGTTGGGATGCCCCACCTCCCACCAGCCAACTTGTCTTTGGGTCTCTGCTATGCATGCCACCCTGAGTCCCCTTGGGATTGGGTGGAATAGAAGTCAGATAGATAGATAGATAGATAGATAGATAGATAGATAGATAGATAGATAGATAGATAGATAGATAGGAAGGAAGGAAGGAAGGAAGGAAGGAAGGAAGGAAGGAAGGAAGGAAGGAAGGAAGGAAGGAAGGAAGGAAGGAAGGAAGGAAGGTAGGTCGGTAGGCAAGTAGGTAGGTAGGTGTTCTGCCGGGCTCTCTGGTATGAGCCTCCAAATTTCAGACACACACGTTTGAAAATTCAAAACAATGAAAATTCAAAAGAAACAAAGCACCCTTTTTGTATTGCAAGGAGCACTTGTCCCAAAACAACCTTGTAGGCTGTGCAATTCCCTTAATCAGTCCTTAAGTACTTAGCTAGCAGCTGTGAAGAAACATCACAGCCCTCCTTCTTCCAATGAAGTGAGACGCACACACTTTGCTCTGCTTTGGTTTCAAAGGTGTGAAAAATCAACAAAGTCCGGAAAACAGCAAAAAACGGTCCTGAAGAACTGCAATCAGATAATCTTCCACAACGGCCAAACCAACACGCTGCTATTTGTATCAGCAGCTCTAATTATTAGAGCCCCACCCAAACACAGGTGGCCTCTCTTATCTCCTGTAATATGTCCTCAATTGGTCTCTTCTACACATAACTCTGTGCCTGCGTGGAACAAGACTTCTGCATCCGAATCAACCGAAGATAATGGAGATTGGGTTCCTGGGCTGTGTGCCAAGCCCCCCTCTTCCAAGTCACCCCCACCTTCTTCTTCGTCCGAGGAAACAGCACTACCTGCCTCTGTCGGCAATAAAACAGGCCTATGACATGTTGATGTTTCCCCTGCATCCACCTCCACATTCCTTGGGGCAGGAGCTGGGCCAGAGCCAACCACAACGGTAGGTAGGTAGGTAGGTAGATACATCGATACATCGATACATCGATACATCGATACATAGATGCATCGATGCATCGATGCATCGATGCATAGATGCGTAGATGCGTAGATGCATAGATAAGTAGGTAGGTAAGTAAGTAAGTAAGTAAATGTTTGCATGCACATGCACATCTGTGCATGTAGATGTTGGTGCATGCACATACTTGTGCATGCACTTTTCTATTTGGGCATATGTACAGGCGCAGTTTGGACACTCTGTGTCTAAAGGTTTGTCATCACTGTGCTACAGGATCTATGAATTCTTTGGTCTTTGACATTCTTTAAATGCATACAGTAAAATATATTCATATTTATATTATTATTAGTTATATGATATATAATAAATATATATTATATATAATACATACTATATATACTGTGAAGGGCTACCAAAATTTTTACTACCACACTGTGGGTGTGGTTTATGCAGGACCCCCTGCATTTTCTTTCAACATCTTTCAGTGCAAATTGGGAGCTCTGGAGTGGAGCTATATTTTCGTTATCCCACTGCGTTCCCCCCCATTCAGGCAGTAGCCCACCCTTGTACATATATAATATTATATTTTATAATAAATATATTACACATACTGGATGCTGAGATTCATTATGCAACATATTTAATAATATAAGCAATACAGTGGTACCTCCACTTATGAACTTAATTTGTTCCATGACCAGGTTCTTAAGTAGAAAGGTTTGTAAGAAGAAGCAATTTTTCCCATAGGAATCAATGTAAAAGAAAATAATGCATGCGACTGAGGAAACCACAGGGAGGGTGGAGGCGCTGTTTCCTCCCAGGAAATTCCTAAAGAGGCCCCATGGAGGCTTCTCTCTGCCTTTTCTGGCCCTGTTTCCTCCCAGGAGATTCCTAGAGAGTCCCACAGAGGCTTCTCCCTGTCTTTTCCAGCTCTGTTTCCTCCCAGGAGATTCCTAGAGAAGTCCCATGGAGGCTTCTCCCTTCCTTTTCCGACCCTGTTTCCTCCGAAGAGATTCCTAGAGAGGCCCCACAGAGGCTTCTCCCCGCCTTTTCCGGTTAGTTTCGGAAGGTCATGTTTGTAAGTGGAAAATGGTTCTTGAGAAGAGGCAAAAAATCTTGAACACCCGGTTCTTATCTAGAAAAGTTCGTAAATCGAGGTACCACTGTATTAATATAGTGTTGCTTCTTGTTAGAATCAATTGTTAATTAAATCCTCTCAGAATGACAGAATTGGAAGTGGTCTTTTAATCCAAATCCTTGCTTAAGCAGGAAACTCTATACCAGTGATGGCTAACCCTTTTCCCGAATAAGTGGCCAAAGCATGCCCAAACTCCTCAAATGCGCCCCACCACGCATGTGCACATGCAGACGCCCTCCCCACTCTTTACACCCCCTCACATGTGGGCATCCCCACAACCCCGTCACCTCACCCTACCTGCACATGCGTGGCAGAGATCCAAAGACCGACTGGCCGGCAGGATGTGCGTGCGTATGAGTGGTGAAGCTGAACTGGGGCAAAGGCTCAAGTGCCATCAGGTTCACATACCATAGATTCACCCTCATGCTTCTATACCAGTGTTTCCCAACCTTGGCAACTTGAGGATATCTGGACTTCAACTCCCAGAATTCACCAGCCAGCATTTGCTGGCTGGGGAATTCTGGGAGTTGAAGTCCAAATATCTTCATGTTGCCACGGTTGGGAAACACTGTTCTATACCATTTCAGACAAATGGTTGTCCAATCTGTTCTTTAAAAACCTCCAGTGTTGGAGCATCCACAATTTCTGGAGGCAAGTCATTCCACTGATTCATTGTTCTAATTATCAAGAAAATTCTCCTTAGTTCTACTGAAGGTTGCTTCTCTCCTTGATTAGTTTTAGCAATTGCTTTTTGTCCTGCCTGCGGATGCTTTGGAGAATAGATAAACTCCCTCTTCCTTGTGCTAGCCCCTTAAATATTGGAACATTGCTTTCATGTCACCCCTAATTCTTCTTTTTATTAAACTAGACATGCCCAATTCTTACAACAGTTTTCTGTATGTTTCAGTTTTCACACACATACACACATAATTGTTGCTCTTCTGTCCATCCTTTCTAGAGTATTTCTTGTTGTGGCGACCAAAATTGGATGCAATATTCCAAGTGCGATCTTACTAAGGCAGTATCATGTGTTATTCATGATGTAGTTTTGATTCTTCCCTCTGTTAATGCAGACTAGGACTGTGTTGGCTTTTTTGCCATTGCGGCACAGTGCTGCCTCATATTTAAACGATTGTTCACTAGGAATCCAAGATCCCTCTTGCAGATACTACGACGGGATTGAGCCAGGTATCACCTATTCCCGTGATGGTGAACCTATGGCACGCGTGCCACAAGTGGCACTTGGAGCCATATTTATTTATTTATTTATTCATTCATTCATTCATTCATTCATTCATTCATTCATTCATTCATTCAATTTTTAT
The DNA here is from genome assembly GCF_031021105.1 of Erythrolamprus reginae. Lineage (NCBI taxonomy): Eukaryota > Metazoa > Chordata > Lepidosauria > Squamata > Dipsadidae > Erythrolamprus > Erythrolamprus reginae. Next base: position 346,873,631 of record NC_091950.1, on the reverse strand, counting down.
GCCACCCTTCTCCTTAGACTCAGGGCAGCTTACAACATGCTAGCAATAGCACTTTTTAACAGAGCCAGCATAATGCCCCAACAATCCAGGTCCTCATTTTACCCACCTCGGAAGGAGGGAAGGCTGAGTCAACCTTGAGCCAGTGATGAGATTTGAACCGCTGACCTACAGATCTACAGTCAGTTTCAGTGGCCTGCAGTACAGCACTCTACCTGCTGCGCCACACCGACTCATATCTACTGGCATGCAAGTCATTGCCCTAGCTCAGCTCCAGTGCGTATGTGCATGCCAGCCAGCAGATTTTTGGCTGTTGTGCAGTCTATGGGAAGGCATTTTCAGCCTCCAGAGGCCCTCCGGGGGTGGAGGAGGGTGTTTTAAGCCTCCCCAGGCTGCAAGAAAACCTCAGGAGCCTAGGAAGGGCAAAAAATGGGCCTATTGGCCTCACCAGAAGTTGGGAAATGGGGGAAGGGATCATGCATCCATATGTCGAGGCAGCGTGGAAGGTCACACACGCATTCGTGAGGGGGGATGGGGCATTGAATTATGGGTTTGGGCACACGTGCATGTGCAATGGCAAACATGTGAGTGGTTTCCACACCCGAGGAAAAAAATGGTTCATCACCAATCACTATCATTGACTTTTTCTGTACCTAGTGGATCTTGAAATCCATGCCAAAGAAATCTGGATGTATAGGGTAAGTGGTGTTTAAAAATTGAATTTGGAATAGCCTCGATGCTTGAATTTAAATAGCTTAAACGAAAAGTAGAAGATAATATTTTAAAAGTAATTTTCAAGAAGAATCAGTTTCTATAGAAGGTTCCACTGGAAGGTCAGGGACAAAAACATTAGTCTTTTTGTTTCTACAATCCTGATTACTGATTGACTGGCTTCCCTTGACCCAGTGTTAATTGATGGGAAGAAACTTGGGACAGGTTGCCTTTTGATCAGGAAGCGTTATCAGAACCCTTGGCATCTCAAAGTCACAATCATGCCATTCCTAATTAGAAACTGGATCTACATACAAAGAACCAGGAAGATCAAACTGTTACCAGAGTGAGACAATCTATGTCAAAGGTTGCAGATCTTGGCCCTTACAGTATTATATTGCAACAAGTTGTTATTTATTTTATTAATTTTTATAAATTTCCATTAGAAAGTAGGATGCCACTTATGTCGCTATGCCTTAGGCATAAAAAGTCTTAATGCATTCCCAAGACAGACTATTGCAAAGACTTGGTACATAAACTGAGAGTTAAGTCAAATTTCCAGCTTGAGATATAGCATTGACGTAAAATCATATTTGAGACATATTTTGGTCTCTTGGGGAAAGCAGGAAAGTTTTAAAAAATCTTCAGGAAAATATAAATGGAATTGCAACTCATGGTGGATTGAGACATACTTTCCCTATATAGAACTTGCAAGGCTCTACTGAGAAGTGACCCCAAAAGTTAGTAAATGCAAAACTAAAATATTCACCATCTGTTTTCCTGTCTCAGGAAGTAATATTGCATTCAAACATATGAAACCCTATGCTATAAAAACACCCTCCTTCCCTACAATTTGAAATCTTTCATAATTTAAATCAGGAACAGTCAATCTTTGATCCGCTGTAGACCATAGTGATTCACCAAGCATTTCTATGTAGCCCTCTAGCTACAATTTTGCCATTGAATTTGGCAGCAAAATTATTATTATTTTTTCCCTCAAAACAAGATTGGAAATTGGTGTGGGAGGGAAATCATTTCAGCTAAAGCAGCTTCTTCTTCTTCAAACTGGCTGAAAATCATGCCTGGAGAATTTCAGCTATTTTGCTACTTAATTTCGAATGGCATGATTTTAAATTGCAGTTTTGGCAGGGAGAGGAAATCCCTTTTGCGGTGGTTCTCAACCTTTCTAACGCCGCGACCCCTTAATGCAGTTCCCCATGTTGTGGTGCCCCCCAATAAATCTAGCATCAATTCTCCCAGCAGAACTTTAAGCTAATTGACAGGAAGGTCAGAGGGACACCCCCACTGTAAACGTCTGATTGGTTGGATTGTAAAAATATCTCAAGACCTGAAATGGTCACCTAACATCAAAAACATCATCAAAAAAGCACAACAAAGAATGTTCTTTCTGCACCAGCTCAGGAAGCTCAAACTCCCCAAGGAGCTGCTGATACAGTTCTACAGAGGAATCATTGAGTCTGTCATCTGCACCTCTATAACTGTCTGGTTTGGTGCTGCAACCCAACAGACCGACACAGATTTCAGAGGATAATCAGAACTGCAGAAAAAACAATTGCTGCCAACCTGCCTTCCATTGAGCACCTGTATACTGCACGAGTCAAAAAGAGGGCGGGGAAAATATTTACTGACCCCTCACATCCTGGACACAAATTGTTTCAACTCCTACCCTCAAAACGTCGCTACAGAGCACTGCACACCAAGACAACTAGACACAAGAACAGGTTTTTTTCTGAATGCCATCACTCTACTAAACAAATAATTCCCTCAACACTGACAGACTTTCTACTAAATCTGCACTTCTATTCTACTAGTTTTTCTTATCATTCCTATCACCCATTTCCTCCCATGTTGACTGTATGATTGTAACTTGTTGCTTATATCCTAAGATTTTTATTAATATTGCTTCTTCATTGCTTATTTGACCCCTATGACAACCATTAAGTGTTGTACCACATGATTCTTGACAAATGTATATTTTATTTTATGTACGCTGAGAGCATATGCACCAAGACAAATTCCTTGTGTGTTCAATCACACTTGGCCAATAAAATTCTATTCTATTCTATTCTATATGTTCCAAGGCGCCAGAATAGAATCTTTAGTTCCTAATACAATGGGAATTTTGTCTTTTCTGATGATATTAGGCGACCCTTGTGAAATGGTCATTCGACCCACAAAGGGGTCCTGACTCCCAGGTTGAGAACCACTGTTTTAAAGAATAGAAACTGCAGCAATTTGTCTCACAAGTCTAGTTTGCTTGTTTCCACTTCTTGATCATCCTAAAAATATGTGTTTGTGTGTCTGCTGTTATCTTGTAGTCTTCAGCTGGTCAGTGGAGTCAATTCAGGCTCCAGGCTTTGGAAAAGCGTCTCAGTTCTGATTTAAATTATTGGGCTAGAAAATGCTAATGTTTACAAAATTGTCACCACTTGGAACATGGTTCTGGTCTGATGGGGTCCCCCCCCCCAAAGTCTTTTATAGAAGAGACAAAATCATTGAGGGAGTTGCAATTGAGTGGCCATACCCTGCGTTCTTCCCTTGGCAAGGGCACACTCAATGCAACAGGTAGAAAATAAAAGTGAATTCCTTTAAAGGAAATCACCCTCAAATTGTGACACCTGCTATATCGTTTGTTCCACATGCTACATAAAGGGAAGGGAGGGAATTTGTGAAAGGAATTGATTAAATCCCTTTATCTTAAATAAAGATTGGTTAAAACAAAGTAACAGAAACTATAAAGATAGAATTTTACAAACTAGGGGAGTTCTGTCTGAAAGAGATATTTTTAATTCCACCCCCACCCTCCAAATATAACAGTGAATCTAGCCAACTTTCCATGGCAGATGGTTTTGCAGCAATGGATCCCTTCAGGAATGTCCTTTCCTTTATTCCATCCAATCAGAAAATGAGGTTTCTGTAAATGATCTAAACAGCCAAGCTTTGATCCTGCTCCAAGTTGGTGTACAGTTTTAAAAATAATGATCAATAGCAATCTTTGCAGTTGAGAAGGGAACATTGGTGTTATTGTGACCCAGTTGTTTACTCCCTCTTCCCTACATGTATACATACAGTTGTATCCTCCGCCAGCTGAAGCTTCCAATACCTGCTTGCCAGGGAATTGACTATATATTTCTGGAGAAAATGTAGTAACTTTCTGCATATGCAAGTAATTGCACAAACTCTTATCTTTGATTCTCTGGGCAAATGTGAGATGATTGTCCCTATACCTTGCGTGCGTTAGGGAAATGATTCATCTGCGTATGGCAAAGCGAGAGCCAATTCCTCCATAAATGAATGGGAGAAAATTTGTCACTGCGTGTGTTTACCTAGTCAATTTCAATAACTATGCTAAATAGTAATCCAGTGCCAGCTATCACTGTTGTACGACTCATCCATTTAAGTCTTTGCCTGTCAGAGAAAGAATTCTGCTGCATAGATTTCTCTAGAGCAATGAGCTCTTGGAGGATTATTGCTTCAGCTGAAGGTATTTCTACAGCATTAAGGAGAAATCTTGTGAAATCTGTAATACTGTTTTCGCTGTGGAAGCTTAGTTGTTTATAGGGCAGGTTTGGGCAGGCAGAGAAAGAATTACTTTACCTTAGGACACCGTTGGTGCTTAGGTGAGTAGCTGACTTGTATTACTGCTGGCTCACAAGATAACTCCATGGCCAAGGAGCCTGGTAGTCTGGAAACATTTTCTTTGAATCAGGCAGGCCATTCACCTCTGGCTAAAAAGATTCTACTCAGATAGGACCACTTAGAGTTCCTCAGCAACAAAGCTATTGTTACCATGTGCTATTGAGACTCATTTTTATCTGCTTTATGATCATTCAGGTCCTTTTTATACTTACTAAAATGTGCTGCCTCCATGAGTCCTTTTCATACTCCAAGTGAAATGCTTTATTAATTTTCTCTCTCTCTTTTCTCTTGTTCTTTCCCTTTCTTTCTTTCTCTTCCTTCCTTATTTCCTTTCCTTTCCTTAAAAAATGGTAGTCAAACTATAAATAAAAGTTCCAGGAGGACATAAATTAGCTTAATTTAAGCTCTCACAACAAGAAAGGATTCTGTGTTATTACAAAAGTTAAAACATATTACAATAAATGTGTGACATCACAAATTTGCTGAAATGTGGTATTTTGGTATGCTGACATTCTTAGGAAGTTAGATTCCACAATATGTTCCAAAATGGATCGATATACTGTATAACATCTTACGCCATCTTAAAAAGGAAGTAAAAAGAAAAAAAAGGGAAAGGACAGCAGGCAGACGAATTAATTGCCACTTTCTGTTTTATTTTGTTGCTTTGGAAAACCTGGCATGTGAAATTAAAGCAATCATGTGCAACAATAAAGACAGCGTTACATAATCTTCTAAAGATTCAGATGTACCTCCATATAAAAATCAAGGTTTATGGCTAGCATGGATTTTTATTTATTTATTTTATTATTTATTTATTAATAAGTTTTCTATGCCGCCCTTCTCTTGAGACTCAGGCAGCTTACAGGACAAATACAATGGGTGAGAAATGCTTTATTGCTACAGAGCTCAATACTTCATCACAGCAAATACTTTGCCTCAACTTTTTGTGAGATTTTGTGCAGCCTATGTATTTAAAGGGAGCAAGGCATGTTTCCAAAGGCAGCATGGAGAGGCATTGGTGAAGTGCATTTCACAGTATATAAAAGCCACCTTTGTAAAAAAGGGAAGGATTCCTGATTGGTTTCTTCTGGAACTAGTCCACCTCTCCTCTTAAAGGCTAAGGTATAAAACAGAGATGCAAACCCATATTTGAGCTGATGACTACAGGAAAACCATCTATCACTATGCCTGCTTTCATAGGGTTTATTGGAATGGCAAATAAAATTGAATCCTTAATCAGGGATGGCCGGCAACAGTTGCGTTGCTGTTGTTCACCACAAATCCTTAAACTTTGTAATTTGGTACTAGAAGCCATTTGTGCTAGCTTCAAAAAACTGTTGGTCCAATTCATAGAAGCCCTGGAGATCAATGGCTATTAACCTTGATGCCAGTGTGAAAACAATCTGCTATTTTATCTTTACTCTTCCATATTCCCTCCCCCTTAGTTTATGTAAATTATTAATGCATTCAGGAAGGTTATCCCACCACATGTGCTTTGTAGTCCCTAACAATTACAAAGTTAAGGAGGGAGGGAAAGCATGTGTTTTGGTTGCTAGCAGTTAAACACACCCGATGCATTTTCAAATAATGACTTGAGGTTGATCCACTAAAAGAACTGGGTCATTAACTTTAACCTGTTAGTAAATGATTCCGTGGACCTGTCCCAATCTGATAGTTTTATAATTTACCTTCATCTACTGTAGCTTGATATTTAAGGGTTTAAAAGTGGGAATGGAAGCTTCTTAGAATTATTACCCATGACCTGCACTTAATTCACTAATAAAAGCAGGCTGAGTAGTGTGGACACAGGCAGGGGTGCGGTCCACTTACCTTCGCCACTCTTTCACACCGAACCTGGAGGAACCCATCCCTGGACACAGGGCATAAAGACTCAAAAGCAAAGGTCAGAAGAGATGGCCAACTCCTTCCTTTGCCTGATTACTGACACAAACGGCATTTATTAGAGAGAACCTGCTATTGGAATGGTGCTCTGTGCCAGAATTGCTGTTCAAATGATACATTTTCAGTTTGCAAAGCTTTTCTATTGAAGGATTATTCCTGAATTAATTCCTTTGTTTGAAAATAGCATAGACATTACTGACTGATTAGATTTATACCTCACCTTTCCTTAAAGCAAGCTTTAAGCTCCTGAAGGAAGCCTAGTGCACTCTACTATTTTCCTCACAACAGCGACCCTGTGAGAGTGGACTGGGAGAGGCTTTTGGGCCAAAGTCACTAATTAAATTATATAGCTGAGGGTCTCTGAGTCTCTCTACTTCTAATCCAAAGTCTTAAGCACTACCTCCCAGTGCCTGTCTACTTTTAAATTAATCAAATTCTTGCTTAATTAATTACGTCTTGCTGGCAAGTTAGTTTGCTTAAGAATTCCACATACACTCCTGTGGAAAAGTTCATAAAGAGGCAATTCAGATCAATGTCATATACCGACATACTGTAATATAGTTCGCTTCAGGGTACCCAGGCTCATTCATGGAAGCAATTCAATGTTTCTGGACTTGTACTGGACATCACCAAGCCAGTTATATTTTATATTTTGTATTTTGTATTTTGTATTTTGTATTTTGTATTTTATATTTTATATTTTATATTTTATATTTTATATTTTATATTTTATATATTTTATATTTTATATTTTATATTTTATATTTTATATTTTATATTTTATATTTTATATTTTATATTTTATATTTTATATTTTATATTTTATATTTTATATTTTATATTTTATATTATTTTATATTATTTTATATTATTTTATATTATTTTATATTATTTTATATTATTTTATATTATTTTATATTATTTTATATTTTATATTATTTTATTTATATCATTTTATTTTTATTTTATTTTATTTTATTTATTTGTTTTATTTTATTTTATTTATTTTATTTTATTTTATTTATTTTATTTTATTTTATTTTATTTTATTTTATTTTATTTTATTTTATTTTATTTTATTTTATTTTATTTTATTTTATTTTATTTTATTTTATTTTATTTTATTTTATTTTATTTTATTTTATTTTATTTTATTTTATTTTATTTTATTTTATTTTATTTTATTTTATTTTATTTTATTTTATTTTATTTTATTTTATTTTATTTTATTTTATTTTATTTTTAAAATAAAATAAAATAAAATAAAATAAAATAAAATAAAATAAAATAAAATAAAATAAAATAAAATAAAATAAAATAAAATAAAATAAAATAAAATAAAATAAAAATAAAATGATATAAATAAAATAATATAAAATATAAAATAATATAAAATAATATAAAATAATATAAAATAATATAAAATAATATAAAATATTATTTTTTATTTATTATTATTTTATTTTATTTTATTATTTTATTTTATTTTATTTTATTTTATTTTCTATGCCGCCCTTCTCAACCGACTCAGGGCAGTGTACAACATAATAAATACAATGCAAAATGTATAAGAAATCTAACATTAAAAAATGAAAAACTTCTAAAACCCCATTTATACTAAAACACAATCATCCACATTCATCCAGCTAGATCTAGCCACTCAAACATAACTACTCACTAGGGAATTCTGGGAATTGACATCCATATATCTTAAGGTTGCCAAGGTTGAAACACAGTATTATAAAACCACAGTGACTTATTAACAAACCAGAATCATAGGACATGTCTTGGCATTATCAATGAACCCAGCCATTGACTGTATAGTATGATTTGGCGCTTTTTTCCTGGCACTGTAATTCTGACCAATGTTCGCTCTGCACTCTGAATGGGACGGCCCTAATTTTTACCATTTAATTTGCAGCTAAGGGCTGAGTCTATTCTAACCATACTGAGTCAGCACCCTAATTGCAATATTTCTCTTCATTTGTAATAAAAAGCACTCTGAAATCCAACCAGCAACACGCCTCTAAATCACTGTAGCCTTAAGGTACATTTCTTTTAAGTAAGCTGGCACAACTCCTTTGTTGCTTCCTGGAAACAGTTCAGAAATCAGGAGCTGCTACTATTGACACTGTACTGTACAGGCAAATTTCTCTCCCTTGATTTACAATTCTCTTTTCCGCTAGCAAGTTCTGTGTTATAATGTAGCAGCTCTTCCAGGCCTGATGGCCCCCAGTAGAAAGAGATGGTTGAGAATTCTGGCAATGGAAGTCCAAATGGATCAGTCAGCTCCGAGCTTGGAAGACAGACATTAAGTTGAAGTATTCTTAATAGAATGAACAAAACTTTGGGACCTTGCCCATGTGTTTTGTATTTGGGGAGCATCCATCCTTCAGGGCATATATGTTTTTGATTTGGAGCAACATCACCAGAAACATCACAATACAGAAAACATTTAACTAGAATGCTGTTAATTCAGGAACACTTAATCCAGGGGTCCCCAAACTTTTTACACAGGGGGCCAGTTCATGGTCCCTCGGACTGTTGGAGGGCCGGACTATAAAAAAAACTATGAACAAATCCCTATGCACACTGCACATACCTTATTTTAATGTAAAAAACAAAATGAGAACGTACTATTTAGAGGGGGAGGGAAGTCCTCCTTCCTTCCTTCCCTCCCTCCCTCCTTCCTTCCTCTCATTTTCTCTCTCTCTTGCTTTCTTGCTTTCTTTCTCTCTCTTTCTTTCTTTCTCTCTCTTTTGCTTTCTTTCTCTCTCTTTCTCTCTCTCTCTCTTGCTTTCTTTCTCTCTCCTTTCTCTCTTGCTTTCTTTCTCTCTCTTACTCTCTCTCTCTATCTCTATTGCTATCTCTCTTCCTCCCTCCCTTTCTCTCTCCCTCTCTTTCTCCCCCTTCCTTCCTTCCCTCTCTCCTTCCTTCCTCTCCACTTCTCTTTCCCTCCTTCTTTTCCCCTTCTCTTTCCCTTTTCTTTCTTTCTCCCCACTTCTCTCTCTGAAGTTCGTGGCAGAGTGCTCAGCCTCCCCACCCCCCCAGGTGCATGGCAGGCTGGCAGTAGAACTGGGAGCTCGCGCGCATAGGCGTGTGCAAACCTTCACTGGTGCAATACTTCCCTGCACTTTCTTTGTCGCTCCCCACCCCAACTCCGATGCCTAGCTCCCCAGTGCGGCCTTGGAAAAGACTGCATGGGGGTTTGTTTTTATGTGCATGGTAGCATGCCTTACAGGGGACATTGCTGTGGTCCCCGGACACAGCCAGAGAAGCCGGGCGGGGCTCAGAGCCTATGGGGGTTTCTCCAGGCCGACAGACTCACCCGCGGGCTGAATAAATAGTTTGGGGACTGCTGACTTAATCATACACTCAATGATTGGGCACTCAATCACATTTATGTCTACATAAAGCAACAACTTTTTAAATAGTTTCAAAAGTTAACAAGGGAGAGTCTATAAAGTGTGGTCAAAAAAAGTCAAGATGTGATGCACATAAAAACCAGAAGTTTGATCCCACCTTTGCAGTCCGCCATGTTGACTTTTTAAAAATCAAACCCTGCATACATTCCTCCATGGAGAATGATGAAGAATGGAAAAGTGAGCTTGACTGCTATTAAATATAGGGATACAGCTGCACAGATTTCTTGCTAGCAATATGGAAGATAGTTTATTTCCTAGTGTCAGTTTCCACCCATAGCTTTCCTTATGGTCTCCCATCCATGTCTTTGGGTGTTGGGTTTTGTTTTTTTTTAATCTGCCAATATCAGCTCGATACTGCCACCTGCTGTGGCATTTTTAGGAAATTGAATTTATAGTACAGTACTGTATATTAATTTGGAATGTAAATACAGGTAGTCCTCAACTTACGACCACAGTTGACCCCAAAATTTGTCTTGCTAAGTGAGAAATTTATTAAGTGAGTTTTATGCCTTTTTACAGTGGCAATTGTTAAATTACTAAAGCAGTTGTTAAGTGAAACTGGCTTCCCCATTGGCTTTGATTGTCAGAAGGTTGCAAAAGGTGATTACGTGATCTCAGGATGCTGCAATGGTCATAAGTATGAAACAATTGCCAAACATCTAAAATGTGATCCCATGATCATGGGGATGCTGCAAAGGTCATAACTGTGAAAAATACTAATCACTTTGTTCAATGCCATTGTAACTTCGATCACTAAATGAACTGTTGTAAGCCAAGGGCTTACCTATACGTTATTTCCTTTTTTAATAGGCATTCTGTAAACCTCATGTTTGCACAAGTCCATATTCTCTACCAGTCAGTTATTTGCTCTGCTATTTTTATTCCCTCCTTGCTGTTCCTATTTCCAAATCAGTTATTAACTTCCATATCACACTATGCGGTACTAGTTTATTTGATTTTGGCTTCACAAGATGTGACCCTTTGATTTATAAACCACAGTTTATGGTATGGATTTAGTTATAAGCCAGCCCAGTGTAGATCTTTTAACAAACCTCATTTTAGGACAATTTGGGATTCTACTCAAAAATCTATGTCATCATGTTAGTCCAGTGCTTCTCAAATATTGGGGTGTGACCCTCTGAAGGGCACGAAGCAATTCCAGAGTAATGGGCAGCCAAAATTTTACTGCCACACTGTGGGTGTGGCTTATTTTGGGGGTGTGGCTTAATGGTCATGTGACTGGATAAGAGTGGCTTGCCGGCTAAGTGACCAGGTGGGAGTGGCTTGAACAGTCGTCATCGTTCAAGTGAACTGTTAAGTCTTTGACTTACAATCTTACCAGTGTCACTCGCTGGGATGACAATTTGCTTCACGTTTCCCGCGCTCTCCTTCCTGGGTCGCCCACCCGCCTCAGGCGGGGTAGTTAGGTGAACGGGTGCTGCCAGAAGCATAAATGCTGCCAGCGCCACTTCCCCCCACTCCTTCTGCTTGCACCTCAGGCGGGAGGTGGCCACGTTGAGGGTGGAGGGGGCCGAACAGGAAGCTTGTCTAAGGCCAGGAAGGAGGAAAGAGGAAAAAAGCAAGGAGCGCAGGCGTAGCCGAGCCGAGACCAGTAATCCAGGAAGTGACAGCCGCCAATCAGCTGGAGCTGTGCACACATCTTCATTTCCGCTGGTGGAACTGTGTTCCACCCCGTCCTACCTGCTGCCCACCCTCGGGCGCATGTGATCCCAGAGAACATGTATGGTCCCTCTCAATCAATTCCCCTAGATTGCGAGTGTTTTCCCAGCTGCACGGGAAGCCCGGAACAGAAGGCGGCCATGTGGGGCAGGCTGGCTGTTCTTGTTGTTCTCAGCAGGCTCCGCAATAGCCCTGGCTTCCAATAGGTCTCCGGATGCAATTTACAGGTTATCACCTATAAAGCCCTACATAGCTTAGGGCCAGACTACTTATGGGGCCATCTTTTGCCACGTACCTCCCAGCGACCGATTAGAACCCACAGAGTTGGCCTTCTCCGGGTCCCATCAGCCAGACAACGCTGATTGATGGGGCCACGTGGGAGGACCTTCTCTGTGGTGGCACCAGCTCTCTCGAACCAGCTGCCCCTGGAGACCTGGACTGCTCCCACCCTCCTGGCCTTCTGGAAAGCTGTTAAAACCTGGCTCTGCTGACAGGCCTGGGGCCATTGAGCAATACCATCTAGCTCCGGTCAAGAAGAAACAAATGATTTTATTTTACAGATTTTAACTGGTTGCATGCCAGGCAGAATCCGGAAGGAGTTGGGCAGCTTATAAATATAATAAATAAAATAAAATAATGAATGTATGTGAGAGCTGGTATGAGCAATTTTGCCTTTGGGCAAGGAATTGGGTACAATGATCTCTGATCCTTCCCAAGTACCAGAGGATAAACTCTTGCAACTTGATTCACTTTGGATTATACCACCATTGACCCCACTCCAGTCTAATGGAAGGTTACAAAGACCCTGACCTCTTCCCCCAGCCAGGATTAGCCTCAATAACTTTTGTCCACCCCATTGCAGGGACAAGTGCCTTTATACAAAAGCAGCCTCCTCTTCCCATTTCAAAGACAAGCAACCTTCATGTCCAGGGGTATGTGCTTGAAGAGCCGCAATTTGAGAGGGTGGCTACCTCTCCGTGCCACAACTTGCACGGATCTACATTTCAACAAAGCCAGCTTCCACGGGGAGATGAATAGGCTAAATAATAAATGATGAGCCACAGACTGTTTCGCTCTTGCCCCATCGGCTCTCCCTCACTTTCTTCCGTCTTCCTAACACACACACACGTATACATGCACACACACACACACACACACACAGAGACATATACACAGCTCCCTTCTGCCCATGGAAGCTATTTGTAAGCAATCCTGGGCATTTAGGGAATGAGGTGCTGAATACCAAAGCATATGCCTGCACATGCATACACGCACAAAGACACACACACACACACTCTGCACGCATTGTGGCTGCAGAGTCAAATATAGATGTTGGGGACAGGGAAACAATGGAAAGGCATTGGGTTACACTATTGCAGGGTGAACAGGCTGCTAACGGTGAGCCTGCCTGGGACGGGAGACAAAAAAGGAAGAACACAGCGCAGGAGAACATTCGGCTCATAAAGTCTGATTTAGCACTGACTTCTGCATGGGCGCTTGTTTGCAATGGACCTTATAATGAGCGCCCGGCTTATGAGTTATTAATTTAATCTGGCATTGTAGTGGAGTTTACTGTTCTCCTGCAGTTGGTTTTCATAGCCCTGGACTGCCTGCATCTCTCTTCAGAAACTAGAGGAGGAGGAGAGGATTGGCCCAGGTTCTTGAACACTATGTTATTCTTTCCTCCACATTGTATCTTTGTTGTGCTCCAAGAAGCAGGCTGCAAACTGCAAAGAGAAAGAAAGAAAGAAAGAAAGAAAGAGAGAGAGAAAGAGAGAGAGAGAGAGAAAGGAAGAAAGAAAGAGAGAAAAAGGAAGAAAGAAAGAGAAAAAGAGAGGAAGAGAGAGAGAAAGGAAGGAAGAGAGAAAAAGAGAGAAAGAAAGAGAGAGAGAGAGAGAAAGGAAGGAAGAAAGAAAGAGAAAAAGAGAGAGAGAGAGAGGAAGGAAGAAAGAAAGAGAGAAAAAGAGAGAAAGAGAGAGAGAGAGGAAGGAAGAAAGAAAGAGAGAGAGAAAAAGAGAAAGAGAGAGAGAGAGAGGAAGGAAGAAAGAAAGAGAGAAAAAGAGAGAAAGAGAGAGAGAGAGGAAGGAAGGAAGAAAGAGAGAAAAAGAGAAAGAGAGAGAGAGAGAAAGGAAGAAAGAGAGAAAAAGTGAGAAAGGAAGAAAGAGAGAGAGAGAAAGGAAGAAAGAAAGAAAGAAAGAGAGAAAGAGAGAGAGAGAGAGAAAGGAAGAAAGAAAGAGAGAAAAAGGAAGGAAGAAAGAGAAAAAGAGAGGAAGGGAGAGAGAAAGGAAGAAAGAGAGAAAAAGAGAGAAAGATAGAGAGAGAGAGAGAAAGGAAGGAAGAAAGAAAGAGAGAAAAAGAGAGAAAGAGAGAGAGAGAGAAAGGAAGAAAGAAAGAGAGAGAAAGGAAGGGAGAAAGAAAGAGAAAGAGAGAGAGAGAGAGAGAAAGGAAGGAAGGAACCACTGGTTGATTTTAGCAAATGAACTTTGTGTGATGCAGGAAAGGATGTTTGGGAGGATAATCTGACAAAGATGTTTCTAATGGAAAGATACCCAAACACTTTTCCATCTCGAGTCTTCAGACTTAGAAGGTTGTGTGAATGTGTGTATACACATAGGTGTTCTTTTGTCTAGCAGGGCAAAAAAAAAAATATCTTCCTAACTCTGATCCAGCAGCTGATTAATTCAAGCCTCTGGGACTGTATGATAATAAGTAATGCAAGATATGAAATGCCAGAGGATTTTATGCAAGCTCTCCTAAGGTTTCCTTTCCCCAAAGGAAAAATTAATAATTGGCCTAATAACATGGCACTGAACAAGGCCAGGCATTAGCATAGCAAAGCCGTCTGGTGAAAGTCTTCTTAAACTAGATACAGTATATTTTGGTTGCTATGCCCATCCTTTTATTGCTCTCAGGGCTTTGTGTAAAGCTAGGATGTCTCTTTTCAAGGTTACTTCTGCAGCTGGCCTTCTTCACTAAACTAAAATTCTCTAATCCTTCTGTTTGCATCCAATGCAGGATGAAATTTAGGCCCTGGACAATGCTTGGGAAGATGTATAATGATTTTTTAAAAACCCATGGACCCATTCTTTACAAAGCTTAGTAAGAGGAAGAAATACTATTGCTCTTGCACTCCACTTTGAGGGGGATGGCAGCTACATACTATTTATTTGTTTGTTTGAATTTCTGGGCTCCCATCTCCAGGGGACTCAAGGCGGTTTACAAGATAAAAACAATGCAAAATGCAAGATATAAAATTATAAACTCCAGCCATAAAATCTTAAAATCCCAAACATTTAAGCCCATTCATCAAATTTATGATAAACAAATTAAAATGCCTGAGAATGTAATTAACGGTACAGTGGTACCTCTACTTAAGAATTTAATTCATTCCATGACTAAGTTCTTAAGTAGAAAAGTTTGTAAGTAGAAGCAATTTTTCCCATAGGAATCAATGTAAAAGCAATTAATGCAAATAATGCAAATAATGCAAATAATCATCCAGCCACATTTCTTCAGTTCAAAGGACCTTCCAGTGTCTTCACTCTAGATCCATGGATTCAATTCATGGATGCCAAGTGTATTGGTGGTTATTGAAATGGATGTCCAAGTGCCGCCTCTATGTTGGTTGAGGCAGGCAGGATTCCCTGGGGTACTATTTGTTCAGGGTCAAGGGAATGGGAGGGTTTTGCCTTCTCTTTCTGCTCAAGATCCCCACGTACAATTGGTGGACCACTGTGTGACACAGAATGCTGGACTCGATGGGCTTTGGCCTGATTCAGCATGGCTCTTCTTAGGTTCTTATCCAAGTCAAGTGGATCAGCAAGTTGAAGTCTTGTTCACCCTTAGCATACATCTTGATGTAATCCATTGAAAGGTGGTGGCTGATGCTGCCGGGAGAATTCTGGGAGTTTAAGTCCACAAGTCTTAAAGTTGCCAAGTTTGAAGACCTCTGACCTTGTCAGATAATGAAATATCTGAAAGCAAACAACTAAGCTCAGAGAGTACCAAGGACTCTATGGTTCAACTCTGAGCTACATTTGTTCTCTTCTATTGGAATCTTGGATTCAGAAGAGGCTTCGGACACACAGCCAGACCAAGAATTAGAATTAGGATTTAGACTTTTGAGCTCTTTTTAATTTTATCTGAAAGAATTTGCAACATAACTGGAGCAAATGATGTACTTGACCCCAATTCATAGAAAGAAGTACAAAGACTACTGAGGTACAAAAATGGACCAAGCTGGTAAGAATTAGCAGTATAAGAGAGCTGTGGAATAGCTACTACTACAAGCAGTGCAACTGTGAGTAGGATTGACATAGCCAATACAGTTGAGCTGCTAAATAGAAAGGTCAGTAAATTAACATAAGAGGACTGGACAGGTGTAAAAAAGATTAGGTAGATAGTTAACAGGGACTATGGACTTTAATTTTAAACTGTCTGTAATTAATCATCCGAAACATTTTGGATATACTATACCGGGGCATCAAACTGGCAGCCTGTGGGTCAGATGAACATGTGCAGGCCACACCAACCCGAGCTCCACGAATGGGAAAAACATCACAAAACATCATGTGATGGCAATGTGGCGTGCTGAGTTTGACACCCATGCACTATATGATGACAAATCAGGTGCAAAATATTGTACAATTATTTTAACGAGTTCCACCCATTGCCTAGTATAGCATGGTAGTCTTATCATCAATAGGGTTGATATTCCTTGAGGCGTCTTTAATATGGTAAATGATTTAGCTTTACTAGATAAATGGTCAAAGCAATGGAAACTGCAGTTTAATGTTTCCAAATGTAAAATAATGCACTTGGGGAAAAGGAATCCTCAATCTGAGTATTGTATTGGCAGTTCTGTGTTAGCAAAAACTTCAGAAGAGGAGGATTTAGGGGTAGTGATTTCTGACAGTCTCAAAATGGGTGAACAGTGCAGTCAGGCGGTAGGGAAAGCAAGCAGGATGTTTGGCTGCATAGCTAGAGGTATAACAAGCAGGAAGAGGGAGATTATGATCCCGCTATATAGAGTGCTGGTGAGACCACATTTGGAATACTGTGTTCAGTTCTGGAGACCTCACCTACAAAAAGATATTGACAAATTGAACGGGTCCAAAGACGGGCTACAAGAATGGTGGAAGGTCTTAAGCATAAAACGTATCAGGAAAGACTTAATGAACTCAATCTGTATAGTCTGGAGGACAGAAGGAAAAGGGGGGGACATGATCGAAACATTTAAATATGTTAGGTCCAGGAGGGAAGTGTTTTTAATAGGAAAGTGAACACAAGAACAAGGGGACACAATCTGAAGTTAGTTGGGGGAAAGATTAGAAGTAACGTGAAAAAATATTATTTTACTGAAAGAGTAATAGATACTTGGAACAAACTTCCAGCAGATGTGGTAAGAGAAATCCACAGTAACTGAATTTAAACATGCCTGGGATAAACATATATCCATCCTAAGATAAAATACAGAAAATAGTATAAGGGCAGACTAGACGGATCATGAGGTCTTTTTCTGCCGTCAGTCTTCTATGTTTCTATGTTTCTATCTACAAAGGCTAAATATTGCTTGGCAGAACCAGGATCCAGGGAGCTATTATTACATTCTAAATAAAAAGATCCAACCACATTATTGAAGGACAATATGGCATATTTAAGATCTGTGGACACAAAGCGGTCCAGACCCAATATGAAGCTTTCAGATGTTAATCAGCACTATGAGAAGGACACACATGAAAAGGGGCAAGAAAAAGGGAGAACTTGGTCAATGGACAATAGGGTGGCGATGCGCTTACCAAGGCACAGCCCAGGGACCACTTTCTTGGGTTCAGATAGTCAGCAGCAGCAACACTCAGTGCCTGAAACAATGGTGGATGGTGCACAATTTGGGCACAGAGCTGATAGAAGGGAAATGTTGGATATATTATCCTGGTCCACCAAACTCATGGTGCAGAACAGAGGCAGGATCACCTAGGACAGTGATGGCAAACCTTTTCGGCAAAGAACGCCCAAGCTGGAATATGCGTGCATATGTTCGCATGTGTGTGTGCCAGAACCCCAAAAGCCAGTTGGTCTTCCAGCATGTGCTTGCGTACTGGCACAGGAAATCTGAAGGCCCAGCTGGCCGGCACATGCAGGCCAGTTTTTTAGCCATTTTGGGGGCCCTTTCCAGGCTGTCTTCTGGGCCAAAAATGGACTGGAAAAGAGCCAAGTCTTTTTTCTGGTGCCCATGAAAACCAGGTGGCCAGAAATCAGAGGACAAGCTGGCGACAGTGCAGATGCCCACAGAGAGGGCTCTGGGTGCCACCTCTGGCATGTGCACCATAGGTTTGCAATCATGGACCTAGGATCCTATTTTCTATCTCTGATCTGTTCCACTGGGTACATAAAATGGAATAACCGAAGAACTGTCCATAGTAATGATACACAGAATTGTTTTCTATGGTTCTGAAAAGCTCTGGACCTTTTTGATAGCATACATATAAATAACATAGATTCTTGATATTAAGCTGTCTATACTTTTATCTCTGTTCATGTCTCTTACTCCCTAATCTCTTACTTCCTTGCTTCCCTTTAGACCCTTTTGGATTTAGTTTTTGATGCTTGCCGAAGTTTAATAAACACCAAGCTATATATTTTTTTTGCTAGTAGAAGTAGATGACATGTACCTTGCTCTGTACTGGATATACCGGCTGACTGGGAATGCGTGCCGGGTGCCATCTGCAAATGACCCATGAAACGTTTTCCAACAAAACCTCGCATCAACCTTCCTGCATTACAACCTACTTCTTAGGACTACAGACCCTGCACATGGCTGCCAGCCGCAAACACTTAAGGCAAACCCAAAATACATCAAGGCTTTAGAAAAGCAGGTCCAAGATTATTGTTGACAGGTGGATACAGATTATTAAGAGTTGGAAGGGACCTTGTAGGTCACCTACTCCCTCCCCCACTAGGAGGAGTCCCTACACCAGTGATGGCGAACCTATGGCACGGTTGCCACAAGTGGCATGCGGAGCCATATCTGTTGGCAGGTAAGCTGTTGCCCTAGCTCAGCTCCAACGTGCATGTGTGTGCCGGCCAGTTGATTTTTGGGTCACACAGAGGCTCTGGGAAGGCGATTTTGGCTTCCAGAGAGCCTCCGGGTGGATGGGAGAGGGTGTTTTTATCCTGTGCCAGCTCCAAGGAAGCCTTTGGAGCTTTGGGAGGGTGAAACACAGGCCAACTGGGCCCACCAGTTGGGAAGTTGGGAAACCGGCTATTTCCGGCTTTTGAGGGCCTGTGGGGGGCGGGGAAAACTGATTTCACCATCACCAGGCATTGAATTATGGGTGTGGGCACTCGTGCATGTGCAATTGTGTGCGCCCATGCTCTTTCGGCACCCGAGGGAAAAAAGGTTCGTCATCACTGCCCTACACCATTTTGGACAAATGGCAGTCCAATCTCTCTTTTTGAAAGTCTCAAGTGTTGGCACTCTCACAACCTATGCAGGCAAGTATGGAGTCTTCAGGTCAATCCTGGAAGCCCCGAATTCGGATCACAGAAATAGAGCGGTTTATTTATTAATTAGAGTTGGGAGGGACCTTGTAGGTCATCTACTCCAATGTTTCCCAACCTTGGCAACTTGAAGATATTTGGACTTCAACTCCCAGAATTCAACAGCCAGTGAATGCTGGCTGGGGAATTCTGGGAGTTGAAGTCCAGATATCTCCAAGATACCAAGGTTGGGAGACATTGATCTACTCCAACCCCCTGCTCAAGCAGGAGACCCTACATCATTTCGGACAAATGGCAGTCCAATCTCCCTTCAAAAGTCTCAAGTGTTGGAGTGCTCACAACCTCCCTAGGCAAGCTCTTTGCGCAGTGGTTAGAGTGCAGTACTGCAAGCTACTTCTGCTGATCACCAGCTGCCAACAGTTTGGCAGATCGAATCTCAGTAGGCTCAAGATTGACTCAGCCTTCCATCCTTCCGAGGTGGGTAAAATGAGGACCCATATTGTTGGGGGCAATATGCTTACTCTCTATAAACCACTTAGAGAGGGCTGTGAAGCAGTATATAAATCTAAATGCTATTGCTCTCACCGCCAGAATTATTTTCAGGTTGACTCTCTCTTTGGTTAGCTTCCCTCCGTTATTCCTCGTCTGGCCTTTTGGTGCTTTGGAAAACAGACCGACCCCCTCCTCTCTATGGTTGCCCCTCAGGTATCGGAAGACTGCTATCATGTCTCCCCTGGCCCTTCTCTTTGCTAGACCGGCCAAGAGCCCAGTTCCTGCAGTACTCTCCCTTCGTATCTCGGCGGGCTAAAAAAAAGGAGCGACGGGGGCAATTTTGCACGCTGGGACGAGAACGCGGGAGGAGAAGAAGAACTGCCGGTCTGGCCGGGAGGGAGGGAGGGAGGAGGAGGCGCCAATCCTCCTCAGGTTTGGAGAAAGGCGTCTCTCCTCCGCTCCCTCTTTTGCCCCCTCCCTCCCTCCCTCCCTCAGCCTAGGCTAAAAGGAGTCGCAGGTGAGAGGTGATCCGGGCTGGGGCGGGAGCTGAACGTCCGCCTGCGGTTTGGGGGGCTCCGGGTTTTCCTGGCTCCCCTCCCTCTTCGCAATCCGCCGAGCTGCGGGAGGCGGCATGTCCCAGGGAGGGAAGCAGGGATGTGTAGCCACACGCAGCCCCTGGCAGCCGGCCTGAGCGCGCACGGCGGCGACGGCAACAGCAGCAACGGCGGCGGCAGGAGGAGCGACAACCACCGGAGGAGCGCCGAGGCTGGCCGGCAGCTTCGCCTCGCCTCCCCAACCCAACGCGCCCGGGCTGGGCAGGGCATGGCAGCCCCCTTTCGCCGAGCCCCGCGCTAGGAGGAAAGCCAGCAGGCACGCCCCCGGCCCGGGGGTGGGCGGGGGGGAGGAAGCGAGGAGGAGCCGCCGCGATAGCCGAGGTGAGGAAAAAAAAAGGGGGGGGGAGCTGTTTGTCTGCTTTTTTGGGGGGAGGGAGGGATACGCGCGAGGGAGAAGGGTGTGAGTGTGGGGAGGGGGGAGAGCGCCGGGCGGGGGGGGGGCAAACTGAGGGGAAATAGAGCTGCCGGGAAAGAAAGGTAGGTCCGAAATGGGAGGCGCGCGAGGCGGCAAAAGGCAGCGGGAGGTGTGGGGGGGGGGCGCTGCCAGGGCGAGATGGCACACCGCGCCCCCCCGCGCGCCAACTGAGGCGGGCGCGGTCCCTTTTGGGGCGAGGGTGAGGGAAGGTTTGGGGAGGGCGGCGAGAGTCCCTCGGCATGTGCGTTTGCCGCGGCGGCGGCGGCGGCGGCTGAGGAGAGAACGCTCCTCCCCCTCCGCACCTGGAAAGGGAGCGGAGGTTGACTGTGTGTGGAGGGGGGGGAGAGGTTTGGGAAGGGTCCGCCGCCCCACCTCGGGGTGGGGCTCTCTCGGGGAAGAGGCTGTCAAGAGAGGCTTCGGGCCGGGCGTGTGCCAGGCGGCGGCGGCGGCGGTAGGAGCACGTGGGGCTGTGGTGGGTGCAGGGGGGTGGCTGCTCTGGGCTGCTTCCTCCCGTAGAGGCGTCCCTTTTGGGGGGGGGGGAGCTGTGGCGGGAATCCGTGCGGAGAAGGGGAGCCGGGCGATGTGGAGGCATCAGGCAGAGAGGATGCAGCCAGCATGGGCATAAGGCCTTTTTGGAGGGGGGCGGGCGGGCGGGAGAGGGAGGGAGAGCGCTGTCTCTGAATGAGGTAGTGTGTGTTCGTCTCTCTTTGATGTACTGAGGTTTGAGGCAGAAGAGAGGTATATTTAATTTAATATACATACATACATACATACATACATACATACATACATACATACATACCCGCCTGCCCTGCGAGAAATGGCAATTTTGAAGGAAAAAGTACCCTCAAATGGAGGCAAGGTGAACTCTTGCATATGGTGACAGGATGGGGAGAGCAAACCAGTGGGAGAGGACAGAGTCATTGTGGAGTTGCCTTTTGGACCAGTTAAGTTGGAAGTTGCCCTTTGGACATGGGCAGCATTAAAAAAAAAATTAATAATTAAGGTGGCAATACAGCCAGGGGTCCTCAATCAAACTTGGCAACTAAACTGGCAATACAGCCAGGGGTCCTCAATCAAACTTGCAAATCTTAACACTTGTGAACTTCAATTCCCAGAATTCTCCAGCCAGCATTAGCATTTAGATTTATATACTTTGCAGCCCTCTCTAAGAGGCTTACAGAGAATAAGTGTATTGCCCCCAACAATCTGGGTCCTCATTTTCCTAACCTTGGAAGGATGGAAGGCTGAATCAACCTGGAGCCTACTGAGATTTGATCTTCCAAACTGCTGGCACACCATGATCAGCAGAAGTAGCTTGCAGTACTGCGCTCTAACCACTACACCACTGAGACTCTATATTTTTGGGAGTTGAGGTCCACAAGGCTTAAAGTTGCCAAGTTTGAAGACCTCTGGCGTTAGACAAAGCCACGTTGTTTTTTTAGTGGTACACTTTAAACATCATAAGGGTGCATATGCATATAGTGTATAGATAAATATAAGGCTCACCAATTCTACCTAAGAGGGCTTTCCATGTATGTTTCTTACTTGGCCAATCTTGCGTTTGTAAAATTTGAATAATGCTTGTTCCTTTCCTGGGGCATGGAATTAGAAACTCAAAAATAAGAGCCCTGTTTTAAAGCAGCAGGAATTGCTTCCATATTTTAGGATAACAAATAGATCTCTGCTTTTTCTTTTCTTTTAATGCACTTACCTCAGTGCTAATTTCTCCAATCTACCCTCTCTAGGTTATCAGTCCATCAACTCTAAAAGGATTAGTTGAAAATAATTGGAAGCAGAGAAGTCAGCATCTTATCTAGTTTCTTGATGAATTCTTGATTCAGTAACTCTGCTGTACATACAGTAGTGATGAGCGATCCAACCATATTGTTTCAAATGGTATTGCATAACCTGTAACCCAGAAATTTACATGAGTATCCGTTTTTGTCTCACCCTCCTAGAGAACTGAAATTCAGCAAATTCAGGGAAGTCATCTAGTTCAGGGAATCTCTAAACTTGGCAACTTTAAGACTTGTGGACTTCAATTCCCAGAGTTCCTCAGCCAGCTTCGCTTTTGCTTCACCGGCTGGGGAACTCTGGGAGTTGAAGTCCTCAAGCCTTAAAGTTGCCAAGGTTGGAGATCTTTAGACTAGTTATAAGTGAAAAGATTCTTTTGGAATCTTATTTGCTGCCAGGGAAAGGAATAGCTTCTCCACAAACCATTAAAGACAGAGATCGAAGTGACAATATGGAGAACATGATTTAAGTGATACTGAGAAAACTGTTAACAATTTATTAGTTAGAAAAGATGCTACCAGATTCCTTACGAGTTTTTGGTAACCATGGACTAACACAGGTCTCCCACAATGAAAGTTGTGAAGAACCTTCAAAGTGATTCAGGATACAGAGCATCTAATTCATTTATGGGGGAAAACAATTAGAAAAAAAATAATTGATTTATGATTGCTGGTGACTTAGGTCATATCTCTGCTTTGAAGACTTTATTGGGAGTGGAGGGGAGAAATGACCTTTTCAATGACATGTGGCATTCAGCTGGGGTCCTAATAGCTCAAGAGGAATTGGTTACCAACTGTTCATCCTTAATCCATAAATTATTTTATAAGATTCACAGGAATCATTTTGCCCTTCCCTGATATGCAGCAGCTGTTCAGCAGCACAAAACACTACACCACGACATAATACTTCAGGATAAGAAATGAAAGCCAATCTGCTAGCCAATTGGAACAACAATAGAATTTTAGGGAAATTAGTAGAGTTCGGTTACCCACAGCAGAACGTGACCAGAATTCTATGTAGGCTCATAAAAATAACATCCTTTAATAATCAAACATGCATGGAATCTTTATTGTAAACTCACCCAGAATATCTTTTCAACAAGAATACATCCAGCTTCATGAGATCAACAATTTTGAAATGGGCGCGATACACTTGTGATTATATTCTTGTCTTTTCGTATTGCCTTAAGCTCTATCACCACTACAAAGCAACTTACGGCAACTATGTTACAGTGACTTTTGGGATTGTAGTTTGGGGAAAGTGCTGAGAGAATGTGGGTGGGGGACTTTGTTTTCCACCCAAAACAAAGGAGCAGCTGGTGTTCCCTCTGTTCTGTACACAAAAATTGACTGGACTTGCTGATGCATTTAGTTAATAGCAACAATAGTTCGGCATCTTTAATTCAAATGTGAGGTGGTTATTTTAAGACTTACAGGTTGGCACATCCTACTCTCCCCACTTTTCTTTCTTGTCCTCAGCATCTATTTCACACCGTTAGTGAATAAGGCTATTGTTGCAGCCAAGGTAAATGGCATGGCTGCAGGACCCCAGCTCAGCCTTCTTAGTGTCCTAAAAACGTATGTATTATCTAGATAATAAATACGATACAATACAATACAATACTATTTATTTATTCATTCATTCATTCATTCATTCATTCATTCATTCATTCATTCATTCATTCATTTACTTATTAGATTTGTATGCTGCCCCTCTCCGAAGACTCGGAGCTGCTCACAACAATAATGAAACAACATGTAACAAATCTAATATTTGTATAAATTTAAAAGACCCTTATTTAAGAAACCAAACATACACACAAACATACCATGCATAAATTTTATAGGCCTAGGGGGAAGGGAATATCTCAATTCCCCCATGCCTGACAACAGAGGTGGGTTTTAAGGCGCATACGAAAGGCGAGGAGGGTGGGGGCAACTCTGATCTCTGGGGGGAGTTGGTTCCAGAGGGTTGGGGCCGCCACAGAGAAGGCTCTTCCCTTGGGTCCCGCCAAACGACATTGTTTAGACGACGGGACCCGGAGAAGGCCAACTCTGGGACCTAACTGGTCGCTGGGATTCGTGCTGCAGAAGGCGGTCCCGGAGATATTCTGGTCCGATGCCATGAAGGGCTTTATAGGTCATAACCAACACTTTGAATTGTATATATATATAATATATATATAATTAATATAATATAATTAATATAATATAATTAATATAATATAATATAATATATTTCTTCTTGTATCTATTTCATAAAACAAGGACTAAAATTGGTACTAAATTTTCACCAGATTTAAAACTCTTTTGCCCTTGGTTTCCCCAGTGCGAAAAATTAAGCCCAAAATTCTACTTTTGCAATTCTAATTATAGTAATATATCCCTGCTATTCTACCAGCAATTCCTAGCCACCAGACGTCCCCCTCTTTTTAAAAAAATGCACCCCCTGGCTGCAAAAGGTTTGTCTGGCTTTGGCAAAAATGGAAATAAATGTTAAACCAATAAGTCTGTATATGTGTATATGCGCACACACCAGAGGTGGGTTTCAGCAGGTTCTGACCAGTTATGGAAAAGTGGTAGCGGAAATTTTGAGTAGTTTGGAGAACTGGTAAATATCACCTCTGACTGGCCCCGCCTCCCCCTATTCTCTGCCTCCCAAGTCCCAGCTGATCAGGAGGAAATGGAGATTTTACAGTATCCTTTCCCTGCCACAGCCATCAAGCCACACCATGCCCACTAAGCCACGCCCACAGAACTGGCAGTAATAAAAATGGAATCCCACCATCGGCATACACATATGCATAATAATAATAATAATAATAATAATAATAATTATTATTATTATTATTATTTATTAGATTTGTATGCCGTCCCTCTCCGAAGACTCTTTATTATGCATGTGTAAGTGGGCATGTGCATACATATGCAATCTATGAGGTCACCCTAGAATTTGAAGAAAGGTTAAAATGTTACAGCAGGTTATATTTTGCTCCAAGATTGAAGAGAAGAGGCTGGTCAGTGGTGGGCTCCTATGGGTCTGGTCAGTTACGCAATACCGGTAGCAAAATTTTGATATTTTCCCCCCTTCTGGGTATGTTTTCCCTATCACAGTAAATGAGGTTGAATGTGAGTAATTTTAGGAGAGCTGTGTGTGCATGTGTGTACATACACTTTATACAGTAGATAATCAGGAGTAGGCTACTGCCCGGACGGGGGGCGGGGAGGGGAACACAGTGGGGTAACGAAAATGGAGCTCCACCCCAGAACACCCAATTGTTGTATGCCGCCCTGAGTCGCCTCGAGAAGGGCGGCATAGAAATCAATCAAGCAATCAAGCAATCAATCAAGCAATCAAACAAACAAACAAACAAACAAATAAGCACTGAAAGATGTTGAAACAAAATGCACAAGCCAGGCCCACAGTGTGATAGTAAAATTTTTGGTAGCCCATCACTGGATATGGTCCATACGTACTGTATATTAGAGATGATGGGGAAGAAGAAGAGGAGCAGCCATAGTGCAAAAAGAGAGAGAATTGTATCTCTCATCTGTAGGATGAGCTATTTGCTGGCTGGGGAATTCTGGGAGTTGAAGTCCAAATATCTTCAAGTGGCCAAGGTTGGGAAACACTGGAGTAGAGGAAGTTGTCCATAGTTATCTTTGCTTTTTGGGGGGGAGGGGGTTGGGGTCTTTTGGGAGTTATTTGTACAGCTTTGGAATCTTTCTTGATGCAGCATATAGCATGACTTTTTCACCTGGTGTGATCAGTGAACATTCACAGGCGTCGAAGAGTAGCTAAGGTCTCTTGCATTGCTGGATCTTCAAATTTCCCACTCTTGCTGGCATGAATAATAGTATAGAGTAGCCGCAAGTATGTTGATTGGCAGTATTTGGAAGAAAAATATGTTAAAGGGTTCAGGAGATAAGTGTTTTTAATAGGAAAGTGAACCCAAGAACAAAGGGGAACAATCTGAGGTTAGCTGGGGGAAAGATTAGAAGTAATGTGAGAAAATGTTATTTTACTGAAAGAGTAGTAGATGCTTGGAACAAACTTCCAGCAGACGTGGTTAGTAAATCCACAGTAACTGAATTTAAACATGCCTGGGATAAACATATATCCATCCTAAGATAAAATATTTCACCGGAAATAGTATAAGGGCAGACTAGATGGACCATGAGGTCTTTTTCTGCCGTCAATCTTCTATGTTTTTAAAGAGAAAAGCTGGCATTTAGTAGGAACATAGATGCTTCCCAGAAAGGAATACCTTGGGCTCAATTCTTGCCCCTTCAGATAGTGTATTGAAAGACTTGTGCTTTAATATTCTAAAGGTTTGCAAGTTGGAGCAGGCTCATATCGACCAATATCCCCTAACATGAGGGATTTCCAATTTTTCACAATAAAAGGGATGCACATGTAATAAATAGATCTAACCATTGAAAAAAACCCAACTACCTTCAGAAAGGTAGACAGCAGTTGAAAATAACCATTGGACTGTTTCAGCTGGAGACATGAAACATTAGAAATAGCCAGGACTAAACAGCAACATGATTAAATTCATTGTCCAATTTTAAACTGTACTCCCATTAGGTGTTCTTGTGCTGCCAGAGATGGAGAAATTGTTCAGAAGTTGCTCAGAAAATGGTGAGAATTATTTTTCTGAGCACAGAGCAGAGGGTTGCACTTTTAATTAGCCAAGTAACCCCATGACCTTTTCTGTGTTTCAGCTTTAAATTTAAGTAAAGCTCTAAACGGGATTCTCGGTTGTGTACAGTTGGCAGTTCACCTATATAATGAACGACGCCTTCAGAAGAATCGCTCTATGATCTATGCTGTTGATTTTAAAGAAGGGCTTTGATTTTCGATAGATGTGGGGTTCTTAATCCCTTCCCAAGTAATTGGGGAGAAAAGCTTGAAAGGGCCAGGGGGGATGTGTTCTATCGTTTACGGAGCACAATATGCAAGCTGATTCTTAAAGGTTTCTCATTAGGTCCCACAGAGTTGGCCTTCTCCGGGTCCCGTCGACCAAACGATGTCAGTTGGTGGGACCCAGGGGAAGAGCCTTCTCTGTGGCGGCCCCGACCCTCTGGAACCAGCTCCCCCCAGAGATTAGAATTGCCCCCACCCTCCTTGCCTTTCGTAAACTCCTTAAAACCCACCTTTGTCGTCAGGCATGGGGGAACTGAGATATTCCTTCCCCCTCTCAGGCCTATACAATTTCTGCATGGTATGTTTGTATGTATTTTTGGTTTTAATAAGGGTTTTTAGTCATTTTTAATATTAGATTTGTTTCATGTTGTTTTATTGTTGTTGTTAGCCGCCCCGAGTCTGCGGAGAGGGGCGGCATACAAATCTAATAAATAAATAAATAAATAAATTTTAACATGTTCAACTTTGCGTCCATCCAAGGGTTTGGAATATAAGATATCTTGTTAGTGCTGCAAGAGGGGGCGGCAAAGCAGGATTCTGATCTGATCTTTGTTTCTTGTAGGTGACTATCTCGGTGGGGCCACACTGATCATGCTCAGGAGTTTCTGTCTTCAGCTCATGCCCTTACTTTGGATCCTTGCGGCCCATCACCACTTTATCCAAGGTGAGGATTGACTAAACATTCACTTGAACCCTCTAAAGCAGTGTTTCCCAACCGTGGCCACTTGAAGGTATTTGGACTTCAACTGCCAGAATTCCCCAGCCAGCAAATGCTGGCTGGGGAATTCTGGGAGTTGAAGTCCAGATATCTTCAAGTGGCCAAGGTTGGGAAACACTGCTCTAAAGTGCTGCCAAAGAGAAGAGAATATTTTATTTTGTCACTGGACATAGGGCCTTCCTTTTATATACCGTAACTCCCCGTGAGTGGGGAGTCTCATTTGGAGAAGGTTGTTCTTCAAATAAGCAATTTATTTTTCTTTACAAAATTGCCCTCCAGGATTTGGTTGAGATTTGGATTCCTTCCTAAAACAGAGAAGGCAGCCAAAGAAGAGTTTGGACCGTAAGGCAAAAGATTTTGGGGACAAACTGATGGCAAAGAAAGCATTATGTCTGTGGAGCTATTCAGATTTGTTGCACTTGTGCCATAGGGCTACATAAAAATGTATGTTTGTTATTGATATATTTTTAGGTATATATCTATAGAAATCCAAACATATAAATATGTATTGATATATACTGCTCAAAAAAATAAAGGGAACACTCAAAGAACACATCCTAGATCTGAATGAATGAAATATTCTCATTGAATACTTTATTCTGTACAAAGTTGAATGTGCACAACAGCATGTGAAATTGATTGTCAATCAGTGTTGCTTCCTAAGTGGGCAGTTTGATTTCACAGAAGTTTGATTTACTTGGAGTTATATTGTGTTGTTTAAGTGTTCCCTTTATTTTTTTGAGCAGTGTGTGTGTATGTATCACACACACACACACACACATATATATTTGTTTTCGTATATATATATAAATTGTATATATATATATATAAATTCGTATATACTGTATATATAAATTGTGAAGGAAAAATGATATAAAAAAAAAGAATTTAGAGTGGTAGATGGGCTGCAGGTAAAAATTGCCTTGTTTCTCACAGTAAATCATAGTAATATTAATAATAGATTTATTATGTTTACTTTTATGCCTCCCTGAGTCCTCAGAGAGGGGCAGCATGAAAGTCCAATTTATTAATAAATATGACACCTTTCCAGGAGTAAGAAATGTTCATTGCAGAAAAATTAAAATGGCATTGGAAATTCCTGGGAAATAGTGGCACAGTTTTACCTTTGATTTTCCTAGGACCAATAGGAGATGTTGTTTTTCCTTTGAACAAATCCAATAGAGCTTTAACACTGAGCAGGAGAGTGTTTCTCTCCCCCTCCCAAATTCTCCATCTGAATCTTTCACATAAAGGGAGAAAATAGCTGGAGGGTGTTTTGGACTGGAAACACTTTGGCCTTTCACTGTGATGTATCTGATTGGAATGAGTTTGGGTTGAAAACATGGAAGTCTTGTTGAAATTGAATTGGCTGACAATCAGGATGACTGTTCTGCACTGTGAGGGCTGTCCTGCACCTGAACTGTGCCTCACTGCATTTAAAATTTTAATGTAGGCAGTGACACCTACTGGACACTCTGCAGATGGCCTTAATAAGGACCAGAAATAATAAAGAATGGAAAATAGAGGTTACATTATTATTTATTTAGTAAATATACAGGCTGCTCATCTCATATATATGATTCTGGGTGGCTGACGAGCAAAACAAAATAAAAGTATAAAAGACAACAGAGTTAAAAACAACAAAATAGCACAAAATGCCTGAACTTTGAATCTAATCTGAATGTTTTGTTGTTATTATTTATGTTGTCTCCTGCAATATTTTCATACCTTAATTTATTCTTATTAAGGTTACACTTTGATCTGGAAAGGAAGTTGCTATTTGTAGTTATTACTGTCTTCATCCTGAGAAATACCTCAGCTTTGGGCAGATGTTTTGATACAGGAAATGACAATCAGAGGAAGGACTAATTAACCCTTTTCCTCCATCACAATCTGCTACCTTCCCTGAACAGAATTAAATTTCCATTTTTAAGATATACTATTGTTATCAGTACATCATACCTGATTTAGTTTTCTCTGCATTATCTTAGCTTTCTCCCAATGGAAACTTTAGCATGTCCTAGAGGTATCTAACAATAAATGATTACACAAACGCACTCAATGAAAGAGAAGCCAAGAGTAGCTTTGCACACAAGAAACTAGGATGGAGACAAAGGATGGAAAGAAGTAATGTCCAGAAATTGAAAGATTGGACTGAGGATGGCTCAGTTACAGACTTGGAGATACTTAGATAATTAAAAAGAAATCCGCACCTTGGAACACTTATAATTCTTGTCTCAAATGATGGGGCAAGGAACTGGAAATATTAGTGGACTCAGCTCTGAAGGTGGAGGAATCCATTCCAGTTTCTAAACTATTCCTTAGTTTTAGTTGAAGTGGTTATACTGAGCAATAGCCATTCTTGCTAGACAGTTGTGTTTTTTTTCTTCTGGTGGCAAGCCAGAAGAGGCTAGGTTTTGAATCCCGCCGTATACATTACACTGAGCCCTAATGTGCATTTTGTGTTTGGTATGGGAATCCAAGTGATCGAAGCTGCTCTGCAAATCGTGGTTAAACAGTGTGGAAACTCAAACTTTTGGAGGCAAGTTGTTCCGTTGATTAATTATTCTAAGTGTCAGGAAATTTCCCCTTAGTTCTAGGTTGCTTCTCTGCTTGGTTAGTTTTCATACATTGCTTCTTGACTGCCTTCAGATACTTTGTAGAATAGGTTGACCCTGTGGAGACAGTGTCCCGTCTATGAAATATGTCCTTCCAGATTTTAAGGTGTGTCACCCAACATGACTCGGGAGTAGGGATGGGGAGTGGCTGTTGTCAGTGTTCCCTCTAATTTTTTTTCGGGGGTGAGCGGAAAAGTATAGTGTCTGAGCAGCAGTCCCTTTGGGACTGGGCGGCATACAAGTATAAATAAAGAAAGAAAGAAAAAAAAAAGAAAGAAAGAAAGAAAGTGTGGGCGTGCGCTATCACACATGAGCGAGTTCTTGCATCCATAATTCTATCCTTTCTATGTCTCCCTCCCTCTTTCCTCCCTCCCTCTTTCCTTTGTATCTCTCCCTCCCTCTTTCCTCCCTCCCTCTTTCCTTTCTATCTCTCCCTGCCTCTTTCCTTTGTATCTCTCCCTCCCTCTTTCCTTTCTATCTTTCTCTCCCCCTGCCTTTCTCCAAGCCCTTCCCTTTCCCTATCTAACTACCCCCTCTCCCTCCTTTGTATCTTTCCCTCCCCTTTCTCTCTCTCTCCCTTCCTTCATCTTTCTTTCCCTCTCTCTCCATCCCTTTTCCTTTCTCTCTTCCTTCCTTCCTCTCTTTTTTGCTCTTTCTCTCTCCCTCCTTCCCTCCCTCTATGTCTTTCCCTCTCCCTCCTTCCCCCCCTCTTTCTCTCTCCCTTGCTTTCTTTCCCTCTCTTTCTCTCTTGCTTTCTTTCTCTCTCATTCTCTCTCCCCTCCTTTCTCTCTCTCTCTCTTTCTCTCTCGTTCACCACGCTGGCAACAGAGAGAAAAAGAGAGAGAGAGAGAGGGAGAGAGAGTGGAAGGCACCGTTGTCTTTGCCTCCGCCCGGCTCTGCAGCTAAGAGGCAGCAACAGCTCCGGCAGCAGGGAAACGTCGGCCGGGCTTCGGGAACGCCTGCCCTGGCTCTCCCGCAGCCCCCTTGCTGGAAGTCTGGGACGAAAGCGCTCCCAGCGAAGGGGCTGCGAGAGGGGCAGGGCGGGCATTCCCGAAACGGACAGAGAAAGCCCTCTCTCGCAGCAAAAGCGCTCCCAGCCAGGGGGCTGCGAGAGAGGGCTTTCTCCATCTGTTTCGAGAAAGTCCGCCCCGCCCCTCTCGCAGCCCCCTGGCTGGGAGCGCTTTCGTCCCGAGGAACTGAAGCTGCCGCAGCCGCTGCCGCCGTGAGAGAACTCGCTCCCCAAGGCAGGGGGCAGTGGAGGAGGAGAGGGGGCGGATCGGGTGGGCGGGAGGCAGGGCTGAGAGGCCAGGAGTGTGAGGGGGCCGGAGGCACCATGGAGAGGCAGGGGCGGCCGCGGCTCCCTTCTACTGCCCACGCCTCCCTGCCCGCCCCCCCCCCGCACGTGACCAAGGAAAAGGGTGAGCGCGCGGCCGAGGAAAAGGGTGCACGCAGGGGTATTTGGGAGCGAGCACACGCGCGCTCACGTGCGCAGCTTACAAGGAACAATGGCTGTTGTTATCGTTTTTGACCTTGTCCTATAACGTGAGGGGACGCTCGTTCGTGCATGATTTTCAGTGGTTTTTTGCTTTTGCGCAAGCATGGAAGCAAAATCATGCAAGGGAACATACGTGTGAATGTAGCAAGCATGCACGTGTGAAACATTGCAATGTGCATGCAGCACACCGGTATGAAGGTAAGAGGAACCCACCCCAGACCTGGTCCAACTTATTCAGGGCCCGACTCTTATGGTGGCTCACACATTGGATTTGTTTTTTCTTTCAAGGCAATAGAATTGTGATTTGGGAGTTGGGGGATGATAGCATCAGTCCTTATTTTGGCCCTAGATTTCATCACAGCGACCTCTCCGTAAAGGGAGCTAGGGCCTCTTAAGCAATTGAAGGACCAAATGCAGGTTCAGGAGGAGCCTGCCTGTTTTTGCCGAAGCTCTGGCGCACAATTCAGTGGAGGCTTTTGCTGCAGTTTGGAATGAGCACATGGCAGAGGCCCTAGACTGGATTATTACTCATGCAGATTCTGTGGTGACAGGTCTTTGTTTATGGAGTTGTGAAAGAGGAAGTGGCACAAGAGATGCCTTGTGTGCTTTGATGAAGGATGGAGAGCAAAGTTGATTGAATTCAGAGAAACCTCACCCTGGAAAACCTCTGGGGGCCTTGAGATGAAGATAGCAGAGCCACCTGGATGTTTTGGCAACATTGACTGTGGCAGTGATGGTGAACCTTTTGTTGCTCGGGAGCCAAAAGGATGAATGGGCACTTGATAGCATGCACGCAGGTGCACACCCATAAGGCAATGCTCTCCACCCATGAATGTTCACAGTCACTATGCTGCTCCCCCCAGCACATGCGCACAGGCTTCCTTCCTTTAAGCTGTGGAGCTGCCCTGCTACTTACGTTCAGTGGGGCTGCCTTACTACTCACCTTCAGATAGTTGCAACCAGGCCTTGGACACCTCGGTGCACGGATTGGTTCCTATCAGTACGCTAGAGTGCGCTGTTCTGGTAGCGGCCTGCCAAAGACTCCAGTGCCGTCTTCGCCAGTCTGTGGGGCAGTGCCATCTTTTTTCCTAATTTTGGGGTCCTCCTTTGCTTCCTGCGCATGCGCAGAAGCAAAATCTCGCAAAGGGATACTCATGTATACGAGATTTCAGTGATTTTTTGCTTCCGTGCATGCGCGAGGGTCCCCTTGTGAGATTTCAGCACATCTTTGCTTCCGGTGCATGCGCGCGGAAGCAAAATCGCCTGCACGCCTGAATCGCTAGGATGCGCAGGCATCGCACCGGTATGCCAGTAAATGCGACCCGCTCCTGCCTTGGCCCATTTCTTCTGCAGCCTGCAAGGCTTTCCTAAAGGCCTCTGTAGCTGGTAACAGAGCTCTGGACTGATCTGGAGGTGTGTTATTGGCTGCAGAGGCCTTCAGAAAAGCCTTGCTGGCTGCAGAAGAAATGGGCCGAGATGTGGGAGGCCTGACTGCAACTGTCCAAAGCCGAAGGCGTTCCTGACAGTGAAAAGGAGGCTGGGGTGAGCACACGAGTGAACTTCTGGTTGGGCCATTTTTCGTAGTCCCCAGGCTTCAGGAGGCTTTCCTGAAGCCTGGGAAGAGTGAAAAAAAACTGAAAAGAAGGCTGAAAATCAGGCAAGCTGGAGCTGACATAAGGCAGTGCTTCATGTACCCTCAGATATGGCTCTGCATGCCACCTGTGGCACGTGTGCAGTGATGGGCTCCTATGGGAACGGTCAGGAACGCAGTTCCGGTTGCAAAATGTATTATTTTATTTCATTTCATTTCTATTTTATTTTATTTTATTTTATTTTATTTTATTTTATTTTATTTTATTTTATTTTATTTTATTTTATTTTATTTTATTTTATTTATTATTTTATTTTATTTTATTTTATTTTATTTTATTTTATTTTATTTTATTTTATTTTATTTTATTTTATTTTATTTTATTTTATTTTATTTTATTTTATTTTATTTTATTTTATTGTCAGTCCAATACACAATTCAAGGAAAACCTTTGAGGAAATAGAATTAGAGAAAGAATAGAAGAGAGAGTATAGGATAAAATAATCAATGAGAGAATAGAAGAAAGATATAGGGATAGAAGAGAAGATATATGGGATATAGGAGAGACAATAGGACAGGGGTCGGAAGGCACTCTAGTGCGCTTATGCACGCCCCTTACTGACCTCTTAGGAATCTGGAGAGGTCAACCGTGGACAGTCTAACGGTAAAATGTTGGGGGTTAGAGGATGATACTACGGAGTCCGGTAATGAGTTCCACGCTTCAACAACTCTATTACTAAAGTCGTATTTTTTACAGTCAGGTTTGGAGCGGTTAATATTGAGCTTGAATCTGTTATGTGCTCTTGTGTTGTTGTGGTTGAAGCTGATTTGGGTGGCATACAAATCTAGTAAATAATAATAATAATAATAATAATAATAATAATAATAATAATAATAAATAAAAATAATAAAATAAACTAAAGAATAGTAGTTACAGAAAGGCAAACCCAGCCAAATGAAAGGAAAATACTTTATACTGCAAGAACAGTTCAATGGTGGAACCAAATTATCAAAGCGGTAGTGGACTCCTGATCATTAGTTAAACGGGTTGGGCAGGCTGAATAATTTTTATTTGGATACCTAAATGTCCTTTCATGTATAGCATTCTGCAGACTTGAACTTTCAGAGAAAATGTTTAGACTGAAATGATAAATGCACGGGACCTACATAGTAAAAGAATAGATCAAGATGGTGTGATACAGTGGAAGATACAGAGGAGATGTACACAGACTTTGAAGAAGTATACGCCTGAAATGAAAAGGAATTTTCTGTATCTTGGTTCCAATTTAGTATTTCTAGGGAGAATAGGACTTTGACAAAGCTTTTGTCTTTAAGTGTGTTTCTATTTTTATGAGGAAGTGAAGACCGTAGGCAAAAGAATAAATGTGCAGTTATTCCAATGAAGTGAGTGGAAAACCTCAAACACATTAGTACTACTTTCATGGATTGTAATATTTTATTTTATTTATGTTTTACTCATTTTAAAATTTGTATTATTAATGTCTATTCCACCTATCTTGCTGAGGTGACTCTTGGTGACATAGAAGTTTAATTTCCGTGAAGAATCTTGGACTGGGATCTCAGTTTTTTTCTGATATGACCAGTCTATATTATGTCAGTCTTATACTTTCATCATAATGTTGATCTAGTTAGCAATTGCATCCTTGGCTTGTATGTAAAGTTCTACACTCTGTTCTAAGTTGCAGGTGATGACTGCACTGACCACTGCAATTTGGCCCACGGCAGCTGTGAAAAGGATGGCAAATGCAGGTAAACAATTTTTTTTGATGCAAGTACAGTATAGCCTTTTCTTTGTTTAGCCTTCCACTCTGTCTGCCGTTGCTTCCTTTTCAATATAATCTTTTGTAACAATGCCTAGTCACAAGAGGGGATGTCTTTCTGTGATTCTGTCACAGAAACCAAAGAGACTGAGACACCCAATGGGACACTTCGTTTCAGCAAGTTGAAAAATAGAAGTTGAGGGAAGGATTTAACTTAATTACTTATAGTGAGAGAAAGAGGGCCTATAGACCTGACATCTGGTGTGTGTTCTTGAAAAGGGGAATTCTGGATGTGAGAAGAGTACATTTACTTAAATTTGTATTGTACATTATTTTGTACTGTTTTAATAGTTTTGTTTTTTATGTGTTATGGCATGCACTGTCGGGTTACTTGTTGAGATGGGCAGCTATCGAAATACATAAGTACATACATGCATACATATATATACACATACATATACGTGTGTGTGTGTATATATATATATATGTATGTATATGTCACATGTTTTTTTGCTGAATTTGAAAATTAAGGGAGACTAGGAGAGATCTATTTCGGCCTTATTTTGGCCTTATCAGCTAGCCATACCCACTGGGACTTGAGCCTGCAACCTTTGCCTTGTAAGGCAGAGAATTATCCTCTAGGCTACAGTATCCAATCCCTTCAGCTCTGCACCAGGGAAGGGTTACATATCACATGTCTTTTGCTGAAATTTTAAAATTAAGGGAGACTAGGATGGCACCATTTCGGCCTTGTTCTGGCCTCATCAGCTAGCCACACCCTTACTGGGATTTGATCCGTCAGCTTCTGCCTTGTAAGGCAGAGAATTAACAGCTGAGCCACCATATCTGATCCCTTCAGCTCTGTACCAGGGAGGGGCTATATGTTTTTTATGTCAGATCACCCTGGTATATTGAATATATATATATACACATACATATATATACACAGTATATGTATATATATACAGTATATGTATGTATATGTATATATATATAAATGAAGGTGTAATGATTAGCAACTAAAATTGAATTAGACAGCAGTGGTTATTGAAGATTTATTGGCTATGTGATCTTGAAATGAACCATGAAACAATTTGATATACTAGTGGAATATCGGTTTGAATGGCGTTTGAACATGCTTCAAATGGAATTGGGCATATTCTGGAGAAGTAGGTTGAAGGCAAAGATGAAGAGGCATTGGGAAGGTTTTTTTGATTGAAAACAGATTGCTTCTCTGAGGCAGAAGTTAAATGAAAGATGAGAAGTTCTACTAACCAAAGCTAGAAGGAAAATCTGTATCAGAGACAAAATTCCAGTTCAGCACCTTTAACTTTTTATTTATTTCGAATTGGATAATAAGATGTTAGGAATAGCCTTTGTGCATACATATCAGGCACACATTATGGAATTGGAGCAGAGTGGGTTCTGACTTACCATATTTTTCAGAATATAAAATGCACCTTAAGTTTTGGGAAAATAGGGGGGGAAATTTGCTATCATCCTTAATCTTATCAGCTTCAGCACCTTATTTTACCCCCTGGTTAGAGCTTTAAAAAACCTTATTCAGAGAGAGTAACAATGAAAGAGCTTGCAAGCCAGTAAGAGCTGGGAACATTGTTAGCACCTGGTTTGGGCTGGAAAGAAACATTTGGAGCAAGTTAGAGCAATGAAAAAAAGACTTAAAGAAAGAAACATTTGGAGCACGTTAGAGCAATGAAAAAAAAGACTTAGGGCTTGGAAAACATTCTTCGCATAGAGAAATAATGAAAGAGCCTGCAAGGTAAGTGCTGGGAAGATCATTTGCACCTAGGTAGGGCTGGGGAAAAGGGCTCAGAAAAAAAGCTACATTCAGAGTATAAGACGCACCAGAATTTTCAGCCTCTTTTAGGGAGGAAAAAGATGTTTCTTATACTCCGAAAAATACAGTACCTTGCTGCCAGTTCACTTCCTTATGCACCACGTGGGCATGCTGTGTAGGCACATCGGCATGCGCAGTGCTAAAAGCCGACCTTCTATGCATGCGCAGAAGTGAAAACCAAGATGGCGGCACCTACAGCACCACTGCCAGTTCGGTGATTGAGGGGAAATTCCCACCCTTGGTTCTATAGAACCGGTCCGAATTGGTAGGAACTAGTGATGGGTGAACCCAACGGTGTACGGGTTCAGCATGTTCGGATGAACTTTACGCAAAATTCGGCCGAACCCAAACCAAACCCGAACTCGAACGGGGAATCCCTCCCGTGAAGAGATTCCGGGGGCGGAGCTTTGACGTCACTGGCAGGTTGCTAAGGATGCCAAGGTGATCACTTCCTGGATTCCATGGAATCCAGGAAGTGATCACCTTGGCGTCCTTAGCAACCTGCCGGTGATGTCAAAGCTGCGAACGCCAAACACAACCCAGAAGTTTGCCCAAAGTTTGAAAAAATTTCAGGTTCGGGTCCGGCATAACGAACACCGCAAAATTCAGTACGGGCCCGAATTGTGCGGGTTCGGTTCGCCCATCACTAGTAGGAACCCACCTCTGAATTGGACAAGATTTAGGAGGGAGGGTGGTGGAAATCCCTTGACTACATATGTTATATTTGAATTTTCTCTGCTCATCCAGATCTTGCATTCTTTTGCAGATGTGATCCCGGTTGGGAGGGAAAATATTGTGAACACTGTGTGAGAATGCCTGGCTGTGGCCATGGGACATGCCACCAGCCCTGGCAATGCATTTGCCAAACTGGCTGGGCTGGCAAGTTCTGTGACAAAGGTAGGTTACTCCAATTGAAGCAGGATGGAAAAACCTTAAATAAAAACTGGACAATGGAGACACACATATTGGCAGTGGATATTCTTTCATAATGCTGTTTTACACTGAAATGTGTGTGTGTGTGTGTGTGTGTGTGTGTGTGTGTGTGTAAATATATGCATACATATATGTATGTATGTATATATGTATATCTCTTATCAGAAGCTTGTCCCCATACATAGTGGCCAAACTGTATAAAAAAATATAAAACTATATTAAAAAATTCAAGGATATTGCACAGCGAGATATGTAGCTTTTACTGTAGATACAAAGGAAGTCATATCTGCAGAGAAGAACACAATTGAATTCCATGTACATGTAGTCCTCAACTTGCAACAGTTCATTTAATGACCATTCAAAGTTACAGTGGCACTGAAAAAAAGTGACTTATGACCATTTCCCACATGTATTACTGTTGCAGCATCCCCATGGTCATGTGATTTACATTCGGATACTTGACAACTGGTTCATATTTATAACAATTGTTGTTTTCCGGGGTCGTGTGATCATCATTTGGGAGCAAAGTCAATGGGGAAGCCAGAATCACTTAATGACCTTATTACTAGTTTAACAACTGCAGTGATTTACTTAACAAACGTGGCAAGAAAATGGGGCAAAATTCATTTAACAAATCTCTTACTTAGCAACATAAATTCTGGGCTCAATTGTGGTCATAGGTTGAGGACTACCTGTGCATATGGGTCAGACCCAAGGTTTAAACCCTAGGCCAGTGATGGGGAACCTTTTTTGGTTCGCATGCAAAAAGAGTGTGTGTGTGCATGCCAGCGCACCTGCCCACACCCATTCCCTCCCCTCTATGCATGTGCACCCCCCACACTGCCCCTGCATATGCGCACAACCTCCTCTGGCCCCTGTGCATGCACACAGGCCTCACTGAAGCCTGGGACAGTGAAAAAACGGCCAAATGCGCAAACCGGAAATACAGAAAAACGAACTTCCGCTTTTCCAGTTGGGCTGTTTTTTGCACTCTGGGGCTTCAGGGAGCTTCCATGAAGCCTCTGGAGTGCGAAAAAACAGCACAATGGGCAAACCGGAAATATTTTTCCAAATTTCCGGTTTGCCCATTTGGCCATTTTTTCACATCCTGGGGCTTCAGGGAAGCTTCCCTAAAGCCTCTGGAGGGCAAAATGCTTTCCCCAAGGCTGAAAATCAGCTAGCCAGCATGTGAATGCCAGGCATGCCTTCTGATATGGCTCTGTATGCCTCATGTAGCACGCATGCTATAGGTTCCCCATCAATGCCCTAGCTGCTCCGAGTCTTTGGAGAGGGGCGGCATACAAATCTAATAAATAATAATAATTTTCTCCTACATTTTAAAATTGAGATTTGGATTTTTAGGTCATTTACTTCCCAGCTTTAAAAACTGACACCTGCATTTTCTCTGACTTTGGTTCCTTATACTATTTTTAATTTTAAAACAACAGTAGCAGTTCAGTCTAAACTTAGTAATCATAGAGCCTTGTTAGCAGTCTCGTCTTGTCTTTGGAAGGATGTCTTTTAAGAAGACAACAGTTGTTAGAGTTCTTGGCCCTCTTCCTTTCAGATTACAAGCCTCAGTAGGAATTAGGTGCCTCCTTATCAGGCAGGGAAAAGACAATGATAATGTACTTCAGGGGTTGGGGGGAAGCCATTTTTAATTTTAGCAGTTTCAGTATAAGTGGCTTTTGTTGAATATTGTCGACACTTCATTCCACCCCTTGCAAGGTTTCCCCTTTGGGACACTGTTGGGTCAACAATCTTCACCCTTTGAACATTTCACCCTGTTTGGGAGGGACGTTCTTGCATTCAGAGAATGTGTAAAGCATGGATAAAGCATGTATCCAAGCTCTACTACATTAACATGTTAGGTTGGTTAATTGTGTGAATGGGTTTCAGTTTGTTTTTGAGAGGAAAACTAAAAAGTAGCTTCTGGGTATGAAGAAGAATGGAATGAATCTGGACAATAAATTATTTTAGGAAAATGTTTTTCCTTTTGATCTAACTACTCAGTTCTACTTTCTACTACTTTCTAACTACTTTCCTCCTCCTGGATTGTCATTTTGTTTGTTATAGACACTAAGTATGTTATGCTACTCGGTTGTGATGAAGTTTTTTTTCATCATTACTTTATGGCTGAATTTATCATCTTTTCTTGAGATCAAGTTCATTAAAAGAAAACTTCCACCCATAAGTCAAGTCAAATTACAGGCAGTCCTTGACTTACCGAGAATCATTTGTTTAGTGACCATTCAAAGTTACATTGGCACTGGGAAAAGTGAAATATGACTGTTTTTCACACTTATGACCATTGCAGTATCCCATGGTCACATGATCAAAATTTGGTTGCTTGGCAACTGGCTCGTATTTATGATGGTTGCAGGGTCCTGGGATTATGTGATTCCATTTTGCGACCTTATAACAAGCAAAATCAATGGGGAGATTCACTTAACAACCAAGTTAATAACTGCAGTGATTCACTTAATAATTGTGGCAAAAAGATCATGAAAGGGGACAAAACTCATTTAACAACTGTCTCACAAGCATACATTTTGGGTTCAAATATGGTCAAGGACTGCCTAAAGATGAGTCTTGGGTAGATGGCCAAACAATTGTAACTTTTATGAATCTCGCTATAGACTTTGATGGGATCATCATCCTTTTTTGTGTATTTTTTAAAATTCTACTTCATGATTATAGCATAAAAATATAAACTGCTCAAAAAAATAAAGGGAACACTTAAACAACACAATATAACTCCAAGTGAATCAAACGTCTGTGAAATCAAACTGTCCACTTAGGAAGCAACACTGATGGACAATCAATTTCACATGCTGTTGTGCACATTCAACTTTGTACAGAACAAAGTATTCAAAGTATTCAGATCTAGGATGTGTTCTTTGAGTGTTCCCTTTATTTTTTGAGCAGTATATACCGTATATATTTAAAGCAGGACTTAAAATTGGCATGAGACAATCAAGCTCAAATATGTTTTAAACCCGCCTTCAGTTTCTATGTTTTTGGTGATTTCAGATGTTCATGTCTGCGAGCATCAGTCGCCATGCAAAAATGGAGCTGAGTGTGTGTATGATCGTGATGGAGAATATTCCTGTCTGTGCCTTGAAGGATTCCATGGAAAGGACTGTGAGCTCAAGACAGGGCCGTGTGAAAAAGCAGGGTAAGCAGTCTTAAATTTAAAAAAAGATGGTGATAGCAGAAGATAATCTGAGACTGGAGTGCCTCTAAATTTTACATCTTAATTTTACATCTTAAAGAAAATGCCACATAAGCGTAAACAAGTGTATTATAACATTTGGGCAAAGATCGGCTAAAGTTTTGCCTTTACAAAGAGTAAATTGAAACTTCCAACTTTGTAATGGACCTTGTGATAATCTGATTTAAAAAAGCATGATGGAGTTTTAGATTTTTAATTAATTATTTGGATTCAAGATATTGTTTATTATATGTTGTGAGCCGGTCCGAGCGGCATAGAAATCCAATAAATAAATAAATGAATGAATGAATGAATGAATGAATGAATGAATGAATGAATGATGGGTCTTAATTTTCCCGATTTTGTCCTTTCAGATTTCCGTGCAAAAACGGTGCATTGTGCCACGACAATAATGGCTTTGCGTCCAATTACACCTGCAAGTGCCTGGCTGGATTCGCGGGTACACATTGCGAGATTGACGTCGACGACTGCCTCATGCGCCCCTGTGCCAATGGCGCCACCTGCCTCGATGGCATGAACCGCTTCTCCTGTCAGTGCCAGGTTGGCTTCGAAGGGCGTTTCTGCACCATCAACATTGATGATTGTGCCAGCCGACCATGCAGGAACGGGGCTAAGTGTTATGATCGCATCAACGATTTCGATTGCTTGTGTCCCGAGGGCTTTGTTGGGAAAACATGCGAGCTCCTAGCTCCAGAGGCAACCTGGATTACTGAGTCTCAGCCTGATGCCAAGGACCACAACAGGGCTGTGAGAAGCACAACCAGCAGCTACTCTTGGATGACCCAGTCTGAGCCAGCCAAGGTTATAGTTACTGGAAAGCGGATTACTAACTACAGTGAGAAATCGAATGATGGCGGGCTGTTAATCTCTGTGAAAGAGGTGGTAACTCAGCAAGACTCGGGACTGAGTCAGTCACAGCTCATTTTAGTGCTTGTATTTGGGGGGATCACTATTGTGTTGGTCTTAGTGACCGTGTTGTTGCTGCTGAAGAATTGGCAGAAGGGGCGCCAGAGAAGCCAGAGCCCCTCCCAAACGGCTAGGAAGCTTCAGGACCAAGAATGTCAAGTGGGAATGTTAAGTACAATCTTGATAGAACCCAGGAAAACAACGGAGCTGTAAGGAGCCAGGATCAGGGCCTGGTTGGTCTAGAAATGCCCACTGGCGACTCAGAGAATCCTCCCAGCTGTGTCTGGGGTCAGTTCTGGCTGCTTTATCTCCAAAGCCTTGAGGGCTCTGATGGAACTGAAGGCTGTGAATTGGCATGAAGGAAAATGTCCACAAGGCAGTAGGTCCTGCTTTGAGAAAAGAATTATTGAATGTGTGCAGTAAATCCATTGGCATGTTGACTTCCACTCATCAAGGCAGCCAAGGAAACACTGGGCTAGGATAACCCTCCTTTTGAAAACAGCAAGTGGATCAGAAGGTGGTTATCCGAAGTACATTCTACATTGCATGATGGTGTCAAAGGTACCAGGAGAGTTTGTAGGAGCTGAAACTTTGTAAGGCCTTCAGGCATCTGATAACTCTTGGTTAGAGAGTCTTTGCAGATTTATTATGGCCTATTTACTTCTGA
This sequence comes from Erythrolamprus reginae, assembly GCF_031021105.1. NCBI lineage: Eukaryota > Metazoa > Chordata > Lepidosauria > Squamata > Dipsadidae > Erythrolamprus > Erythrolamprus reginae. Next base: position 346,830,707 of record NC_091950.1, on the reverse strand, counting down.
GAGTTTAGAAAATGCTGTGGATATGCCCTGACTTGAATTCTGGTCCAAACAATATTGAATTTTTCCACCACTTTCTACCGTTTCTGCCATGATGTGTTTCCAATGACATTATCTTCCCTTCCTCGTAATGCCATGAGACAGTTTGCTGATCATTTTTATTACTTCTCCCCTCTCTTCCATTTCATTTTCTTTCTTTTTGTTTGTTTGTTTGTTTGTTTAGTTGCAAATGAAAGACAGATTCTGTATTATACCAAATCATCTCAGGTTTGTTAATACTTTAATTTTATATCACATTCATTCACCAATTCAGCAACACATTTTCTCAGCTATGGTGTCAAACCATGTTCATTCTTTGCCTTGGATATCTGATTTGAGCCTTCACACTTGCCAGAAACGATGAAGATGGATGTCTATGAAATAGGAAGTAGAGCTCAGTTCTATTTCTAATTGCAAGGAGAGAGTTCTTGAGAGGAAGAATTTAGGAGTGACAGCAAAACAATTATATTGTTGGAGGATTCCACATAGTATACATGGGAGAGAGGAAAAGAGGTACTTGCCATAAATTTGGAGAGAAGGATGCCTCAAGATCTACATTGGATTCTATCAAAAAAGAGGTGGTAGAACTGCTGAAATTTCAGGGTTCCAGATACAAAACAGTTTTCAGAATGATTGTTTTGTGCTGAGTTTTGCCTGTTTTCAGCAACTGGTGTTCCTCTCTCATCTGCTGTTCCTGTTCTAAAGGAATATTGGAAGTTGTCTTATCTTACAGCAAATCACTTCACTGGTGCCATATTGATTGGCCCTACTTCCCCAGGAATTTAGGTAGGAAAGTATCCAATCCTTACTGGGCAATGGTAGGATTTAAAAAGTATACAATCAATTACTTTACCTTCTCTATATGATAGTGAATGTTATGATGCAGTTAAACAGAAAATATTGCATAATGCTATTTGGGTTGAGTGATAAAATCTGTTCCATTCAGTAGTACTTTCTATATTCCATCAAGATAAGCTTGTAGAATGTTCATGTTGGCCTTGGCTGCTCAGGTCCCTCATCTCACACCAGAAATATGTCAACACTTTAGGATTGTGGCTAGGTTCCTAGATTGTGTACATGGAAATAACTAAGTTAAGCAAAAAAAAAAACCCCTGAAGGAAAGATTATTTTTGTAATACACAATTAATAAATGTGTAACTTTATAAAATAAATACAGTAATTAAAATACTAACAATCAGTGCTTTCCTGCCATTTCCACAAATTTTCAATTTTGCATCATCAGAGCTCTGTCACATTTAAGAAAACATCTTTTTTTTCTTGCTGAGGAGTGTCTGGAAAGGATGAAGTAATAATAATGTTTTCCCCAAGTATTGATACTCTTAGTGTTACTTTTCATCTTTTTAGGGATGGTAATTTTGATGTAGGCATTGATCCATACGGCTAGTAATTAGTGGCATATGGAATAAGCTGCAGGCAAACAACGTGTAGTGGCATCACAAAACTGCTATTAGATACAGTGTGATTTCTACCTACAAACAGCTCTACTTACAAACTTTTCTAGATAACAACCGGGTGTTCAAGATTTTTTTGCCTTTTCTCAAGAACCATTTTCCACTGACAAACTCAATCCTCCGAAACTGTAACTGGAAAAGGCAGGGAGAAGCCTCTGTGAGGCCTCTCTAGGAATCTCCTGGGAGGAAACAGGGCCAGAAAAGGCAGGGAAAAGCCTCTGTGGGGCCTCTCTAGGAATCTCCTGGGAGGAAACAGTGCCAGAAAAGGCAGGGAGAAGCCTTTGTGGGCCCTCTCAAGGAATCTCCTGGGAGGAATTAGGACCGGAAAAGGCGGGGAGAAGCCTTCCTGGGGCCTCTCTAGGAATCTCTTGGAAGGAAACAGAGCCTCCACCCTCCCTGTGGTTTCCCCAATCGCACACATTATTTTTACATTGAATCCTATGGGAAAAATTGCTTCTTCTTACAAATTTTTCTACTTAAGAACCTGTTCATGGAACAAATTAAGTTCGTAAGTAGAGGTACTACTGTACTTGCATTCTGATGTTTGACACAAATACATAAATGACATGTGATGAGTCCAGAGATGGGCTGCTGGAGGTTCGCAGGGGTTTGGGAGAACCTCTAGCTACCTCTTCTACAGTTCGGAGAGCCCTCAAATCCCACTCCTGCCTGGCTCAGCCCACTTCTCCTCTCCCCGGAGTCCTTATGTAGCTCATTTTGGATGCAGGTAAGTGCAGGGCATGTGCAGAGGCTCGGGGTGGGCGAAAAGTGGGACTACTGGAAGTTCATAGGGGAGGGCCATTGGAGGCTGGGGAGACCATTTTCACCCCCCCCCCCCCGAAGACTGCAGTATAAAACCCCTGGAGCCCAGGGAGGGCAAAAATGCCCCCCCTTTCCCATGGTGCAGGACAGTAGTGGGTTCCTACCAGAACAGATAAGCATGCTGCAGTGGTAGCAAAAGTTGAGCTGCACACACAGTGCGCTGGTAGTGGCAGCAGGAGGCCAATTAGGCCACTCCACCATAGCCATCCAGCAACCGGGCAGAGAACCTACTAAAATTTTTGAAGCCCACCCCTGGTGATTACATGTATCTGTTATGTTGAAACATAGAAACAGAAGATTGACAGCAGAAAAAGACCTCATGGTCCGTCTAGTCTGCCCTTATACTATTTCCTGTATTTTATCTTAGGATGGATATATGTTTATCCCAGGCATGTTTAAATTCAGTTACTGTGGTTTTACCAACATGTATCTGTGTCCCTTTCCATGATATGTGTGTCAACATAATTGCACAAGTGCACTTGGGACAGACCACAGCACACAAGTACTTGAAGGCACTGTGTGATGATATTACTCCTGATGTCATATTGATATCATCATGGCTTACTGGTCCATACAAAATTCTGCCATGTTTCCCAGCAAAGTACCTACTACTCGCATGTTTAGCATACTTTCGAACTACTAGGTGGGCAGAAGCTGAGGCAAGTGACCAGTGCTGATTGGGCCATACAGTGCTAGGACTCAAATCACGAGAGGAAAGACCACCTCCAGCATCTTCAAGCTACTGAGCCTCTGTGGTTTTGACACAAAACATACACAGAGAGATGAAAACCTGTTTCATGTACTGTATAACAAGCAATTTCACAAAACTAAGAAGAGAAAGCTGTCATATGTTTATTATTTCTGTATTATAAGTCTTGCCATTTAAGACATGCACAGTATGTCAGCTTGGTATATAGTACTATCATGATATTTTTAAAGAGCATGGTGGCTCACATGGTTAGGCACTGGGTTGGATGTTAACAAGCCTGCATTTGAGATACCGGTGCAGCTATGTAGTGAACATCTGTCTTTCACTCCAGCCAGGGGACATAAAAAGAACCCCTAACCCTCCCCCCCCAACAGTGATGTCATTGGCTAATCCTTTCAACCTGGAAGCCTCTCAATGCTTCTGACCACAAGTATAATGTGGTGGTATTTTTAGAATCAAATGCTTTAAGGTGATACCTTTAATTAATTCTGAGACAATGAATTTCATTGTAGACAGCAAGGCAATTTGATTGATCTTAGAAAGGAAAAAAATCCTTCTTTGGGAATCAAAGTTGGTTAAGCAAAACTATTCAAAGGAGTTGCTTAAAAGTTCTTAGAGAAGATATAAAAGGAATAATGTGAAATAGGGATGGGGCAGGGCAACTTTAAATGTAATTCTACATTGTGTATTTATATGCTACTAAAAATCGAAATGTGTTTCGCTGTTTGTCTGTTTACACCCTCATATTAGCCCAAATAGTTCATTGTATTACAACAATTTTTCAATTGGTACCTGAAAATTGTTAACTTAAAAATGCATTAAAATACTCAGGATCCATCACTCCTGTGGAATTTAAATTTCCATTATATTCAGACCAGTTTTATTCATAAAATTGGGGCTGTTGAGGGATCCCTGTTATGTGCTTATGATTTCTGACATGTCCTGCCAGCTTCCCATAAATAAAATCAATGGGGAAGCTAGGAGGAATTTGGAATTCCTGCTCTCATGCAAAAAAGCTCATGAAATACTATATATGGTCAGTCTAAAATTTAATGGTTACATCATACTGCACTGCACTACCCTTTTCAAAGGATGATCCAATGGATCACAAGTTGCCTAGTATTTTCTCTAAATTATGAAATGCACAAAAGGCAAAACTGGAATTTAGCATTTGCAACGATTCACTGGGGGGAGCAAAAGGGAGAGGCTGGGAGCACGCAATCATGGACAATTATCCCATTTACTGGTTTTGACAGTTGTTTGCTTCCTCCAAAATAATGGCACATCTCAACCTGAGGAGAATGCCTCTTTTCATGTCCCTGAATTTTTAAACACAGGCGTGACATTTATTCCCTTTTAACTCCACTCAGAGACAGCTGGAAAATATATTATTTGTTCTGAAGTTGTAAGATGGATGTTTAAGGCTGATGAAGAGGTTTTATTCTGGTGCAGAGAAAGAACGCTAGGCCTTTCCTTATTGCAGGACTGGCTGTTATTATTATTTTTATTTTATTTGGTGATATTTATGTGCCGCCCGACTCCAACAGGACTCTGGGCAGCTAACAATAATTACAGTTACTAAAACAATATAAAAGTATGACCATTAATAAAAACAACAAGGGATAGCGAGGAAAAACAACAAGGGAGTGAGGAAAAAATAAGAGAAGGAAAAATGGCAGGAAAGAGGGAGGAAAAAATAGAGAAGGAAGGAAAAGTGAAGGCGGAAGTGAGGAAAAAATAAGAGAAGGGAGGAAAGATGGAGTGAGGGGAGGAAAAACTAGAGAAGGAAAGATGAGGGAGAAGGGAACATAGAGAAGGAAGGAGGAAGGACAAAAGAGGAAAGGAAGGAGGGAGGGAGGGAGGGAAGCCCTGGCCCTGCTCTCCTTCTCTGTCCGCGGGGCTCGTGTCACCCCTCCGGCTGCGAAGCTTCTGCAGAAGAGGAGCTGGCAGGGCTTGGCCTCCTCCCCGGGGCAAGCACACAAGGTGTGGATCAAGAAGACGCAGGCCATGGTGGGAGCAGGTTTAGCCCATGTGTGCGTATGAGAGAGACAGAGAGGTGGGAATTCTCACCTCAAAATCAGGAGGTTATGAGTTCAATCCTAGATAGAGGTAGATCTAAGGTTTCCTGCTTGGGCCACTGGGGATTGGGCTAGATGACCACCAAGGTCCCTTCCAAAACTGTTAATCTGTTCAAGAGATTAATTATTAACCCATCCTACAGCTGGTAGGAAAACATGTCAATATTACATTTGCTATCCTCATTATCAATCCTTATTCCAGTATTACTGCCTGTGTTTCAAGTCACAGTGACGGCCTGATTTAACCTGCGAGTAATGGTATAACCATTCATAGTCAGGGGTGAAATTCATTTTTCCCCCCTACTGGTTCTCTGGGTGGTGTGGCAAGAGAAGGATACTGTAAAATCTCCATTCCCACCCCACTGTGGGGCCAGCCAGAAGTGATATTTGCCGGTTCTCCAAACTATTCAAACTTTCCGCTACCTGTTCTCCAGAGCCTGTCACAACCTGCTGAATTTCACCCATTTATAGTCCCTGTCCTTGAAGGGTGTCAGAAAAAGGATGATGATGATGATGATAATAATAATAATAATAATAATAATAATAATAATAATTATTATTATTATTATTTAGACTTGTATGTCGCCCCTCTCCAAAGACTCGAAGACTTATTGCTCTATGTTGGATGCAGCTAAAGACAAATCTTCCTTGTGAATGTTCTGCCTGACTGGGCTCAGGCAATGCGTAACAGTCCAAGGAAAAGAAATCAAACACACACGTGCTCTTCTAATCAGCAAACTTGTATTAAACAAACAAAAAAGGGTTAATCAAAACAGTTCTTAGTGTCAGGAAACAATGATAGTGCAAGGCTTACTTCAGCCACATACAAAACACAGGAAAAAGCAAACAAAGACAACCTGCAAGGAGCAAAAAAGTTTCAAGAGTCCTTTTGAATCTTTGGAGCAAACAGCAAGTCCCAGAGGTTTCACCTCCCACGTGCCTGAAAAAGCTGGGTTGAAATCCAAAGGCATGGAACAGAAACTTCAGAGCAGGAACCACAAAATAACAGAGATAAACAGCCACAGTTTGCCTTGTGCCTCTGTTCCCTTTTATACCTTTAGCCTTCATTAAGGGAACCACATCCAGCCCTCAGTATAAGAACCACACCCAGCCCCGGTGCTACTCTGATGACCTGTAATAATCCTTCAATTGATCCCTCCTTTGCATAGCTCTTCGGCTACGCATGTCTATGAATTGGTGTGCAGAGGAATCCAAGGACGAAAGACTGTCTGAGTGACTGCATGCCAAATCCCCTGGGCTGTCTGCTGAGTCCTGCGAACCAGTGGCCTCATCATCCTGGCTGTCTGCCACATCTTCCTTGCTGTCAGCCAGGCTTTCGCACTCACTTTGTGCCGCATCTCTCCATCTGTGGGAGCAACGGCTGGCCCAAGCCCAAACACAACAGTGAACAAGGGGCAAGATGAAGGCAACATCCTTTGACTTAGAAGAAAAAATAATTGGGCTGAAGATTAGATTGCATACTTGGCCCATTAATAGGAAATCTCAGAAGCATTTAAATATGAAATGCTTGGCATCCTCTGACCTCGGTTCAATGAAGGGCTGTAAATTTTTAAAACTACCACACTGTGGGTGTGGCTTATTGTATGGGTGTGGCTTGATGGTCATGTGACCAGGTGGGAGTGGCTTGACAATATGACCTGGGGTAATTTAAAGATCATGTGACTGGTTGGGAGTGGCTTACCAACCAAGGTAAGTTTTCAAATAGGTGCTTGGACTCTTTTTCACTTGATTAAGTCACATTATTTGAATACTGTAGCTACAAAAAGGACAAATGATAGACAACATTATTTGTTGAGGAGCACAGTAACATTTTAAGGTTTTGTACTGAACGCACAAGGCTCAGTATGATAACAGATTAGGCAAGTAGCTCAATTTTCTTTAATTGCTATAAAAGTTCAGTTCTCGATAATGATTAAAATGATTAAAGTATTTATGGGTAAAACATACTATTTAATTATTTCCTATTTTAAAAGTAATTAAGGATCTTACTAAGGTACTAGAGAAGGGATGACAATAAAAAAACTTTTAAGTATTCAATAAATACTGCATAAACTTACTCCCCTCACTGCGTTCCCACCCATCACTTCCTTGTCGGAGAGCAGTAAAAAGTCAGAAAGCACTAAATACTCCACAGTTCAACCATCAGCTATATGTTTTATTGGCATTTAAGTGTGCACTGGATGATGAAAAGATGTTTTCCTTGAAATGACAGTCTCAAAATGGGTGAACAGTGCAGTCAGGCGGTAGGGAAAGCAAGTAGGATGCTTGGCTGCATAGCTAGAGGTATAACAAGCAGGAAGAGGGAGATTATGATCCCGCTATATAGAATGCTGGTGAGACCACATTTGGAATACTGTGTTCAGTTCTGGAGACCTCACTTACAAAAAGATATTGACAAAATTGAACGGGTCCAAAGACGGGCTACAAGAATGGTGGAAGGCCTTAAGCATAAAACGTATCAGGAAAGACTTAATGAACTCAATCTGTATAGTCTGGAGGACAGAAGGAAAAGGGGGGACATGATCGAAACATTTAAATATATTAAAGGGTTAAATAAGGTTCAGGAGGGAAGTGTTTTTAATAGGAAAGTGAACACAAGAACAAGGGGACACAATCTGAAGTTAGTTGGGGGAAAGATCAAAAGCAACATGAGAAACTATTATTTTATTGAAAGAGTAGTAGATCCTTGGAACAAACTTCCAGCAGACGTGGTAGATAAATCCACAGTAACTGAATTTAAACATGCCTGGGATAAACATATATTCATCCTAAGATAAAATACAGAAAATAGTATAAGGGCAGACTAGATGGACCATGAGGTCTTTTTCTGCCGTCAGACTTCTATGTTTCTATGTGACAGCTTCATTACGATAGCTTTAAAAAAGGGGTCTAATCTGGTGGGCATCGTAAAATTTAATAAGCAAAACATAATTGGGCAGAAGATATTAGATCACAAATGGCCAAGGCTCCTGGGATAATTTTATGAGACCAAATTAAGATCAACCTTTTCTCCTACTATGCGCAATTCAGGTCTTATATATTGGTCATAAAGAAAAACCCTTAATATTCCTTGCACTAAAATGAATAATTAGACATTTTGATTGCTCCTCCTCTTCTGGCTATAACTACAAGTGATCATTTGGAATCCCCCTTTTTGTAAGGCAGAATCATTTACACAACATGCCTCTCCTCCTTTTAGGCTTGGATTGGTGTTTATTTTTATTTATTTATTTATTCTTTGTCCAATATACAATACAGTACATATGGAAGAGAGTAGGCATTAAGTAATATATATAAAGATAGAATGAAAAAGAGGATATATATGATATAAGAGATAAGGAGATAATATATATGATATATGTATATATATACATATGTAGATAGATAGATAGATAGATAGATAGATAGATAGATAGATAGATAGATAGATAGATAGATAAGGTAAGGGAAGACAATTGGACAGGGGACGATAGGCACATCAGTGCACTTATATACGCCCCTTACTGGCCTCTTAGGAACCTGGAGAGGTCAATTGTGGAGAGTCTAAGGGAGAAATGTTGGGGGTTAACATCAACATTATTGCATCTAATTATATACAATAGCAATAGCATTTAGACTTATATACACTTCATAGTGCTTTTACAACCCTCTCTAAGAGGAAGGCTGGAAGGCTGAGTCAACCTTGAGCCGGTGGTGAGATTTGAACTGCTGAACTACAGTATAGCTGTTAGCTGGAGTAGCCTGCAGTGCTGCACTCTAACCACCGCGCCACCCCCGGCTCTTTTATAGACGCATATAAAAGCAGTGGATTGATTTTTGCGAGATTGACAACCGAAGTGCAACCATCGATTCTCACCATCGAATAACATACACCTACGTTTCAATAGCCCCCCCTAACGCTGACTTTCAACCACGCCCCTTCCCGCCACGTGATTCTAATTCGGTCGCCGCCATTTTGTAAGGAGGAAAGTCGCTTGTCTGGCTTCAACGGCACATCCGGCGTTTGGGCTCGGTGCGCATGCGCACGCGTCCCTCTGAAGGAGAAATGGCCCTGAGACGCTTAAACAGGAGCGAGGAGGAGGAGGAAGAAGGGGGAGAGTGAGCGGGGGAGGCCTCTGTGGATGCTTTAAAGCCATTGAGGCTCCCCGCCATGTTTCGTCCAGAGAGCGGCTATCCGGCCATGAGCGGCTATCAACGGTCCCGGTTCGGCTCCATCGACTCCTCTCGCGGGTTTGGGCCACGCTCCCGCTCGCCTTCTCCGCTGAGTTACCACCGCCGCCACTACTACCATCGCCGCTCCCCGCCTAGCCGCCGCTCTTCCCATCGTTCGTATCGCTCGCCTTCCCCGCGCCGTTTCAGCAGGGTACGCTCAGTTGGCGCTTCCTCCTTACATCTGTGGTGGTGGGGAAGCCTTCTCTCCCCCCACCCATCCAGTTCCCGTTCCGTCCCTTTCCGAAATTCGTCCGCTTTCCACTTCCCCCATTTTGTGCGAGGGCCGAACCGTCTCTGACTCCCCCTCTCCAAGCTACAGAATTATATTTGCACACCGTTTTCTGCGCCCGACGATATCGGAGAACCCGTTTGTCTTTTTAACTGGAAGGTTCTGACTAGAGTAGTACAATAGAGTAGAATTCTTCATTGGCCAGGTGTGATTGCACACACAAGGAATTTGTCTTTGGTGCATATGCTCCGAGTGTACATAAAAGAAAATATACATTTGCCAAGAATCATGTGGTACAACACTGAATGATTGTCATAGGGGTCAAATAAGCAATGAAGAAACAATATTAATAAAAATCTTAGGGTACAAGCAACAAGTTACAGTCATACAGTCCTAAGTGGGAGGAAAAGGATGATAGGAATGATGGGAAAAAACTAGTAGAAATAGAAGTGCAGACAGTAAATAGTTTGACAGGGTTGAGGGAATTATTTGTTTAGCAGAATGATGGCATTCAGGGAAGAACTGTTCTTGTGTTTAGTTGTCTTGGTGTCGTGGTGCTCTGTAGCGACATTTGGAGGGTAGGAGTTGAAATAGTTTATGTCCAGGATATGAGGGGTCAGTAAATACATTTTCACTGCTCTCTGATTTGTGCAGCATTCAAGTCCTCAGTGGAAGGCAGGTTGGCAGCAATTGTTTTTTCTGCAGTTCTGATTATCCTCTGAAGTCTGTTGGTGTTTTTGGGTTGTGGAACCAAACCAGACAGTTATAGAGGTGCAGACTCAATGATTCCTCTGTAGAACTGTATCAGCAGCTCCTTGGGCAGTTTGAGCTTCCTGAGTTGGCACAGAAAGAACAGAATAACAAGAGTTGGAAGGGGCCTTGGAGATCTTCCAGTCCAACCCCCTGCCTAGGCAGGAGACCCTACACCACTTCAGACAAATGGTTATCCAACATCTTAAAAGCTTCCAGTGTTGGAGGGTTCACAACTTCTGGAGGCAAGCTATTCCACTGATTAATTGTTCTGTCAGGAAATTTCTCCTTAGTTCTAAATTGCTTCCTGTCCCACCCTTAGCTGCTTTGGAGAGTAGTTTGACTCCCTCTTCTTTGTGGCAACCCTTAAGGGCAATGGGAAAATAAAAATAAAAATTGCAAAATAAACTATTAATGTGACTTCTACTCTACGCATGCTTTGCCACCTTGAACTAAGTTCTGGTTGAATTAAAGTAGGAGCTGCTGCTGCTTAATTAACTACAATAACTAATGTATGGAAAGTTCCTTTTTACATCAAGGGATCAGCGTAGGATTTTGTTTTGGTTTTGCTTTTGGTTATACACAGACAACGGAAAGGCTCAATACTTTTTAGAACTTGTGAATGAGGTTGCTTCTTTTGCATTAGATTAATAAGCAGTTGAACGAGCCGGATGTATAATAAGATTGCAATGTGAAGCATAATACGGTTATTTAGTAATATACTAGAAAAAAAAAAAGAAAAGTTCTAAGCTTTTTTAAAAAAAAGATGCTCACACCATGTTGCTAAAGTCAATTCCATGATCACTTAGGGATAGCCCTTGACTTAAGACTACAATAGAGCCTAAAACTTCTGTTAAGTAAGACATTTGTTAAGTGAGTTTTGCCCCATTTTACAACCTTGCCACAGTTGGTAAGTGAATCACTGCAGTTGATAAGTTAATAACTCTGGCTTCCCCATTGGATTTGCTTTGTCAAAAGGTTGCAAAAGAAGATCACATGATCTTGGGATGCAACAATAAGTATGAGCCAATGGCAAAGTATCTGAATTTTAATCACATGATCATGGGGATAGTACAAAAGTTGTAACTAAAAATGGTCATAAGTCACTTTTTTCAGTGCTGCTGTAACTCTGAACAGTCACTGAATGAACTTGTAAGTGGAAGACTACCTGTATTCCTCTGAAATGATAGTCCTGTTTTGCTTACATATTTGGCGCTATGCAATTAAACGGTAGTTGAAATTATTTTGTAAAAATGATTTGTATAAATTCATCTCTGAAGCTTCAGAACTAGGGCTATACTTCTTCAGTGTTTGATCTATGTTACTTTGGTTTCCAGTTTCTTTAGTAGAACTACAGTATTTTTATTTTTCATGTATCCTCATGAAGAATTATACATTTTATAGAAAACAATATGTTAGGGATTTTTTTTGGACATACTTTTTGAACTTAAGTCTTGGAGTGATATTATCTAGAAAATAGATCCAATTCAAAAATTAAATTGGATTAAATTAATGTTTAATTGGGACACAGTTTTCCCTAAACAGGAAAGATTGGAGATGGGATAAACCATATTGGATTCAGCAATGACTTCTTGAGGAGGAAACAGACCACCTTCTTAGTGAACCTTCCCCCAAGCTATATTTATCCTTGTATGTTACCTTTGTGAAGCAATGCATTTCTATACATTTAAAATTTTCTGTGGAAATAATTTGTGCAAAAAAATGTAAAACAAATTATATAAAAAAAATCACTCCACATTATGATCTACATTTTTGATTAATATTGATTGTTTCCTCGTTGCTTATTTGACCCCTATGACAATCATTAAGTGCTGTACCTCATGATTCTTGACAAATGTATATTTCCTTTTATGTATACTGAGGGCATATTCACCAAAGACAAATTCCTTGTGTGTCCAATCATACTTGGCCAATAAAGAATTCTGTTCTATTCTATTCTATTCTATCCTTCAATTTTTAGTGGAAATTTATAGTCTTTCTAAATAACTTTATTTCCTTGCTTATGCAAACATTTATTTTCATATTTTAATTCAGATAACAGAAGTAGATGTGAGCTACCGGTATGTGTTTCAGATTAAGTCACATGTTATAATCTGCATTGTAAAATGCAGCTGCTTTTTAACTCCTTTTCTTTTTAACTTTTACATAATATATCCAGTTTTAAGGTATTTTACAACAATGGAAGATAGGAAGCTTGCTTGTTTTATCAAACAGATACCATATTGTAATTGTTGTCTATCCCTTCCCCCTTTGCAGAGGTATTCACCATCATATTCTCCAAGGCACCACTCACGTTCTCCAGGCCGACGTTCTGAATCTTCAGTAGAAAAATACTTGCGGGACCTAGTTGAAGATGACATTGACGCAAGCTCACCAACTGATAGTCTTAGCAATGTGAATAGGTATGGCTCTTTGAAAGCTAATCTCAAACACTTGTGTGTGTGTGTGGGGGGGGTTGGTATCCTATTGTATCAAATAAAGTGATGTCTTGCTATGAGACACTTTGGAAAATATATAATAGATGCATTACATTAGATGTCCCTCATCTTAGGACACAGTCATATTTATTTATTTATTTATTTATTTTATAAGATTTGTAGTCCACCTCAATCTTTTATAGCCCAGGGTAACTTTAAAAAATACAATGAAAATAAAATACAGTAAAAACAAAGAATTATCATATTTTTTTGGAGTATAAAACACACTGTAGTATAAGATGCACCATAGTTTGGTGGAGAAAAAGAAGGGGAAAAAATTCTGCCTCTGCCTCCTAGCAATTTGCCTCCCCACCAACAAACAGTACAGATGATATACACTATTTGGTGTGTATTTCTGCGCCGGTGTGGCTGACCCATAGAAATAGCAAAGAATTGGAGAAATGTAAATTATAGCAGTATATTAATGCCAGAAAGTTTTCTTAATGTAGTCACACTAACTCCTCCCAATTATTTAAATAGATCTACTTCAAACATGATTAAGTCAGGGTTTAACTCAGCCACCTTATCTTAATACTAAAACAGGACACTGTTACATTTCAGACTATACTTATACAGATGCTGTTAAAATTGACGTGGCTTTCTAGAAGTATACATTATTCTCTGCTATTTAAAAGAAGATAGAGATCAAGCCATTATTTTAAAAAGCTGCTTCATTTTGTTAAGTTATCTAGAGCAATAATAAAGCAGTCTTTAAAAATAAGTCTAATAATTTGAACATTCTGTAGACATTTATAGTTGTTGACTTACCTCCTGGCATCTGGTTTCAGCAATCTGATTAGCACAAGAAAATACAATTCTGCCTCTACCTCCCAGCAATATGCCTCCTTGAAGCTTTAGTTTCATTTTCAGTTTTAGCAGGTGGCCTGCCAGCAGCTTCAATCAGTTGAGGGTTGAGAAGCTGATAATCAATTTCTTGGCTTAACAGACTCTGTTCTATTTTCTGCAAGGAGGTAAATTGTTGGAAGGCAGAGGCAGGATTACATTTGTTGTATGAGATGCATCCAGGTTTTCGTCCTCTTTTTCGGGATAAAAAGATGCGTCTTATATGGTGTGTCATTAAAACTGCAAGTGGAATAATATATGAAAGAGTCCAAGTAATGTCTAAAAATTGGAGGTGGGCTGATATAAGAATCATTAAATGTTTGGGATTGTTAGTTATGTTCAAATCTCTTTAACAGTTGCAGCAGTAATGCTGAATATTTAAATCAATCTAATGTGGCAACATTCTCTAATAGCTTGATTTATATACTGTGATTTATCTTGCTTCAGGTAGTTCTAGATCTTCTTTTGGTATGTCAGTTTCTGTTAATTTCTACATAAATCTGTAGCGCATTTCAGTGCATGTTTTAGAAGCAAAGTTCAGAAGATGCAAATACAATTTAATTTAAAGTTTGCACACCAGGATAAAAATAGGTATACTGTTCAATTTCAAAGTATATTTTTCTTCATAATCCTCAATTTATAGAATTTTATAAATCTTTATTTCTTTCTTTGTAATTGGCAAAGTTGATACATTTTGATGACAAAGTATGCAGTTTACTTATAAATATAATGCTCTCTTTTCTGTTCTTAAGAAAATCATATAGTAGTAAATCTGTTTTTTGTTTCTACAGTAACCAATAAGAGGGTATTTTTCATGACTTACGTTTGTATTCCTTGTTAAGTTTAACTCTTTGATAGGAGGCAGTGAAATAATACCATGTTTCCCTGATAATATGACCTACCCCCAAATCAAGTCCTAGCCTGATTTTCATGTCTCTGCCTACCTCCAAATAAGGCCTAGTTAAGCCCCACCCACAATCTGACTGTATGAGGTGGGGCGAGGTGCAGCCATAAAAATCAAGCTAGGGTAGTGGTGGCAGGTGGAAGATGAAAAAATCAGCCATAAAAATCAAGCTAGGGCAGTGGTGGCAGATGGAGGACGAAATGAGGCAGTGGGTGGGGGAGCTGCCCTATGCACTGGCTTATTTGAGGGCACCACAGCCAGGCCATGAATGTCCTGAACATGATGTCCTGAATGTCTGATCTCATGGCGGCTCCAGAAACCCTTTCCAAGATCCTGTGTGGCCACCGGCCCAATTCTCCTTGCCGCTGTAATGGAGCAGAAGGATGAGTGACAGATGTGGGGCCCTGAACGGGGCTATTGAAGCTGCCGCAAAGTGAGGAAGAAGTTAGGAAGTTGATGGCCTGTGTCATGCCCCCGTCAGAGTCTGAATCTGCAGGACCAAGGAAATGCACCAGGGGTGGGTTCCAACTTACCTCGCTGCCAGTTCACTCTCTCCCATGCAACATAGCTGTGCATGTGTGCAGTAACAAAAAATTCATTAAAAAAAAGATGGCTTCTACACATGCTGGGGGGAAAAAATGACAACATTTAAAAGAAACAATGTAGAGTGCTCCCATTATATTTGATCTAGTAGAATGGCCAAATCCTCAGAGAGAAGCAGTCCTGTAAACAGCCTGGTTAGGAACTCTGTAAGACCAGAATAGGGACTAATGTTATATATTCCAATGCTGCCTTAATTATAATGCTATAGTAACAAGTTGTCTGAACAGAAGTTGACTTGCATAGCTAGAGGTATAACAAGCAGGAAGAGGGAGATTATGATCCCGCTATATAGAGTGCTGGTGAGACCACATTTGGAATACTGTGTTCAGTTCTGGAGACCTCACCTACAAAAAGATATTGACAAAATTGAACGGGTCCAAAGACGGGCTACAAGAATGGTGGAAGGTCTTAAGCATAAAACGTATCAGGAAAGACTTAATGAACTCAATCTGTATAGTCTGGAGGACAGAAGGAAAAGGGGGGACATGATCGAAACATTTAAATATATTAAAGGGTTAAACAAGGTCCAGGAGGGAAGTGTTTTTAAAAGGAAAGTGAACACAAGAACAAGGGGACACAATCTGAAGTTAGTTGGGGGAAAGATCAAAAGCAACATGAGAAAATATTATTTTACTGAAAGAGTAGTAGATCCTTGGAACAAACTTCCAGCAGACGTTGTAGATAAATCCACAGTAACTGAATTTAAACATGCCTGGGATAAACATATATCCATCCTAAGATAAAATACAGAAAATAGTATAAGGGCAGACTAGATGGACCAGGAGGTCTTTTTCTGCCGTCAGACTTCTATGTTTCTATGACTTCCCCCTTTCCTCCCTTTTTCTTTGAGATAATTAGTGAGCCTGAGATTCTTCTCAAATTACATTTCAGACTAAAATTTCTATTTTCTGATTAATGTCTTGGTTGCCATATTGGGTTCAATATAAAAAGATATTGGCTATTCAAAGCCAGGCTAACTAGGCTAACCTGATTCCAGAGATTTATATTTATATATTAAATTATTATTTATTTATTAGATTTGTCTGCCGCCCCTCTCTGTAGACTCGGGGCGGATCTTGTTGATCTTGTAATTGATGTGCCTCTCTCATCAGGGATGACTTGGCCGATGGTCCAATATTTAGCAGAGTCCTTTCACATCCTTGCAGCCTTGAGAGAGGTTTATTTCGTGAGGAGAATCCTTCAAGACCATTCAACATGAGACATGATGAGGACTCTTACAATAGGGATATTTTCATAGCTCAACTGGACCGAAGCATAAACAGTGAATTTCTACAGCATCAATCAAGAGAAAATAAGAAGGGTGGGGAGCAAGAATCAAAATACTTTCAATATGACAGACAAGATAGAGTCTTTGATGAGAGCATAACATCTCGGGCTTTTTTGCCAAAAACAGAGAAGTATTGTAAACAGAGCCTTAATAAAAGCCCAAGCCTGATGTACATGGATGAAGATTTTTGTAAACTTGAAAGAATTAGGAGAAAACGAGACGATGATTTGCGAGGCAGAAACATTAGTACTGACTACCCAATGCCTGATTCAGCTAATCAAGAACAGTCTTCTGAAACTCAACACCATTATGGATCTGAGAAAACACCAGCAGTGCCCTTAAAATCTATACTGAAGAAACGTTCAGATGATTCTTCTATACAGGTTTGAACTGAATTCTTGATTCTCTTAGTTAATCTGTCTGTTTTAATATATTTTCCCTGATTTAAATATAAGTATTTAATTATCTATAATATGTAATCTTTAAAATAAATGCTTTGAACAATGTCACACTCTGTTCCCCTATCATGGAGTTGATGTAGTATTGACAGCATCTTGGGTCTCATTTGGATCAGAAAGTTTGCATTCTATTTGTTTTAAATTTAGAACAAATACCCATTTTTTTGGAATATAAGACACACCTTTTTCCTCCTTAAAAGAGGCTGATAATTTAGGGGCATATTGTACTCTGAATGTAGCTTTCCCCCCAGCCCTAACTACCTGCTAACGATCTTCCCAGCTCTTACCTTGCAGGCTCTTTCATTGTTTCTCTCTACGAAGAATGTTTTCCAAGCCCTAAGCCTTTGTAGGGTTTTTTTAATTGCTCTAACTTGCTCTGAATAAATTTCTTTCCAACCTTAACCATGTGCTAACGATGTTTCCAGCTTTTACCAGCTTGCAAGCTCTTTCATTGTTACTCTCTGCAAAGAATGTTTTCCAAACCCTGTCTTTAAAGGTTTTTTTTCATTCTCGATTTGCTCCAAATGTTTCTTTCCAGCCCTAACCAGGTGCTATCAATGTTCCCAAGCTCTTTCATTGTTACTCTCTGCGAAGAATGTTTTCCAGGCCCTAAGTCTTTGCAGGGTTTTTTTTCTATTGGTCTGACTTGCTCCAAATGTTTCTTTCCAGCCCTAACGATGCTGCTAACGGTGTTCCCAGCTCTTACCTGCTTGCAAGCTCTTTCATTGTTACTCTCTGCGAGGAATGTTTTCCAAACCCTGTCTTTGTAGGGGTTTTTTTCCTTTGTTTACTTGCTCCGAATGTTTCTTTCCAGCCCTAACCAGGCGCTAACAATGTTCCCATCTCTTACTGGCTTGCAAGTTCTTACATTGTTACTCTCTCAGAATAAAGTGTTTTTAAAGCCCTAGCCAGGGGATGAAATAATGTGCTGAAGGTGACCAGACTAAGGACGCTAGCCAGATAAATACTGGTAAGCAGATTATTTTCCCTATTTTCCTCTCCCAAAACTAAGGTGCGTCTTATACTCCGAAAAATATGGTAACTTACTTTCTGTTAAGATGTGTTGTCATCAAACATTTTATTTAGCAATTTGACATCTGTGTGAGGATATAAAGAAGCTGCATTTGATATAGTAATTTTAGGTCAATTATGGGGATGTTTGTTTTTCAACCTTGAAGCCCCATCAGTAATATTTGTCTTCATGCAAGATGAAGTAAGGAGGCATTGCTCCTTATTTTGCTCTGCAAAGAGCCTGAGATGGCTTGTCATACATGGAGGAGTCTGTTCTGACAAGTGGGGTTATGGGAGGGTGCTTGCTGAAGATTTTTATGGTTTCAAAGTTTCCTAAATTGTTTCTAGAAAACCAAGTGCAGAATTTTTCAGTGTTTGAAACTGAAGAAATCTCTACAAATATTAATTTTTTAAAACTATTCAGATAAATTGAATTATAAAGTCACTTCATTTTCCTAACTTAATTTCAAAGCCGAGATAAATAACTCTTCATTTCTGAAAGAAGCAGCACCATGCTTTTGTGACTTTGCATCATGCAGCAGTCATAAATAATGTTGCCTATTAGGAGCATTTGGCTACCTTTTTGGATTTGTGAGATGCTTCCTTCCGAAAGGCAGCTTTCAAATCCTGCTATTTTGGGCTTCCTCTGCTGCTCCTATGACATGCTGTTTTTCCTTCTTGCTCAGTGATTCAAAGTAATCACAGATCGTGGCATGATTATGTTGATGTTGCATAGCAATTTAATACTGGACTTTATGAGCATATCATGGAGGGAGAATAAAACCATTTCACTGAATGGTTAACTGAACGAAGCTGGGTGGTAACATTGTATGTGCAGTTTATAGAAGATAGCTAGAGTGACATTGTGTTTATTTATTAGATTTGTATGCTGCCCACTCCTGAAGGACTCAGGGCGGCATGTTACTGTATTGACAATTTTATTGCTGATTAGTACAATATAGTGAGATCATCTTGTATCACTGTGGCCTGCTGAGCAAGGGAAGCAGTTATTTTTCTTCCCCTAATAACTTTTTTGTAGCAGCTTTGCACCCTGCTTCAGCCCTAATGAAATACCCCCAATATGTCCAATTAAATGATTTTTTTAGAACTCATGTCTCTGCCTCAGTTTCATTTTTCTTCTCTTGCAGTTTTTCAAGTTATTAGCTATAATCTGCTTATATGAAAGAATGACCTGTTTTATGAATTGAAATATTGATTTATCGTATAAACTGACATCTTTTTTTAAAGCCTGGATTCTTTTCTAACAATTCTTTATCTATAAATGAACTTCTTTCTT
Organism: Erythrolamprus reginae; assembly: GCF_031021105.1. Classification (NCBI taxonomy): domain Eukaryota; kingdom Metazoa; phylum Chordata; class Lepidosauria; order Squamata; family Dipsadidae; genus Erythrolamprus; species Erythrolamprus reginae. Next base: position 346,811,476 of record NC_091950.1, on the reverse strand, counting down.
TCAGGTATTTGTTATTTGTAACAGTTTAACACAATCACTTCTTTTCATCAGTTTTTCTTCTTCAGAATTTCTTCAATAACTTGTTTGTAGTAAGGCATCTCAATGCAACAGACATGACAAGGAACTAATGCTTTTCCTTTTGAACAGGACTCCAGGAATTTTTCAAAGGACAAGAAGCCTCCTGAGTCAACATCAGAGTCTTTCAACCAATGTAGCGACTTCCTGATGCCTCATAAAAGAGCCAGTCAAGATGGAAGTAGTTTTTCTTGCATTCTAGGTATGACTGATTCTACTTACACTCCAGATAAAAGACTGGATCCCTTCCCTGATAATATAGAAGATGAAGAGAAATTTCTTTACGGTGGTGATGATGATGGTGATTCAAACAGCTGCCTCTACTCTCAAAAGATAATGATGAGTGAAAAGAAAGAGCCTGTAAGGCAGAACGTAAAATCTCCACGTACTGCAAAGCTAAAGTATTTCAAACAGTCTGTAAAATCAGAGAATTTGGAACAGTCTCTAAAATCAGAGAATTTGGAACAGTCTGTAAAACCAGAGAATTTGGAACAGTCTGTAAAACCAGAGAATTTGGAACAGTCTAGTGTGGGATATGACAAGATCCGTGACTTGCTTAAAACTATTGGTTTGGACATTGGAATGGCTGAAATAGATAAGCTTGCTGCTCGCACAGAAGAAAGACTCCATGGGAAAAAAACAGCTTATTCTCCTAATAATTCAGTGGCAAATCATAAAGCCAAGTCATTGGAGAGGCAGAAACATTCTCTATCACCATCGGATTATTTTCCATCGCCTGAAGCTGTTATAAAATCTGACTACAATAACATCACTATTTCAGGGCAAAATAAAGCTACTGACATGTGTGAGCAATCTGGTGTTCCAGGATATTTAATCCCATCAGCTCCACCTTCTTTTCTTGATATTCCTCCTGTGCCCCTCTCTGGTTCCTGTCATAATGTTCCATATGCCCCTACATTTACTCCAGCTCGGTTCTTCTCCAACTCTACTTCTCTCCCAGTAGTCTTACCTGGCTATGAATTATACCAGCATTACACGGGTTATACAACTTCTAACTGGTGTACTCCGCAAGTGGACTCTTTATATAAACCTGAGGTTGCCAACCAGGCCAAGCCAAAAAAAAGTACAAATAGCAACCAGAGAATCAGCAACACAATTACCGTCATCAATTTCCCACCGTCCAGGTCTGCTAGAAAAAGGGCCAGGCGGAAAAAAGCTACTACGGCGAACCAGGTGAGTATCTTCTTGATTTCATAATTACCATAGGCCTATGTAAGAGGAATATCAATTGCTTACGTAAGAAGGAATAGAATACACAAAGAAAAATTGAATATATTGAATAAAGAACTTAAAAGGCTTAAAAGTCAATTAAATTAAATTAAATTAAATTAGAGATACAGAAGCATTACTTAAACTTAGAGATACAGAAGCATTGATATAGAAAGACCCACTAAATACTAAATATAAGGAGACGGGATATTTAATAAAACACAGAATCAAATTAATCACACAAAAAGAAGTAGCCCGAAACATCAAAATGATGACGCGAACATATTTTGAACAACCAAATTATTTATTTATTTATTAGATTTGTATGCCGCCCCTCTCCAAGGACTCGGAGCGGAGCCCTTGGAGAGGGGCGGCAATTAAACTGGGAGGTGGCTGGCTCACAGATTAAAAAAAGAAAGCACGAAGAGAAAACATCCAACAACTGATGGACGATCAGGGGAATTTACGACATGAAATAAAGGAAAAGAAAAAGATTGTACAGAATTACTATAAATAATTGTATGAAGCGGAAGAAATTAGAGAAGACAATATAAAAAGATACTTAACAAATCAGAAATTGCCAGCCTTGTCGGAGGAGATGAGAATGCTATTAAACAAGGAAATTCCACAAGAGAAACTGAAAAAAGCCATCCAAAAACAAACAAATGAAAAAGCGCTGAGACCAGAGGGCTTCTATTGGAGATGTACAAAAAAAATTCAAGTGTATTGGAGAACAAATTATTGGAATTATACTTTGAAGTTAGAGAAGGGTAAGATGCCAAAATCTTGGGGAGAGGCACACATCACCCTGATGCCAAAAGAAGGAACAAACAACTGTCAAATCCAAAACTACAAACCCATTTCTTTGTTTAATACAGACTACAAAATCTTTATTTTGATTCTGGCAAAAAGACTAAAAATAATTTTAAACCAAATCATACATCTGGACCAAAATGTTTGTTTTTTTTTGCCCAGATGACAAAATTGGAGTAATGCAAGGACAATAATGAATGTTTTGGAATTTTATGAAACAAGATCAGATAAACAATTGGCTCTGATCTTTGTCGATGCCCCAAAAGCGTTTGACAACCTGGATTGGATTTTTTAAATCACACAAATAAAAATTATGCAATTCAGCAATGAATTTATCAAAACAATAGAAGCCATATATTTTTAACAAGCTGCAAACATATTAATCAATGGAGATGATGGAAAATATATATTAGAAAAGGTGTCAGGCAGGGCTGTCTGCTTTCCCCCCTATTTATCATGTCGGTAGAAGTGCCCTTGAACCAGATAAGATCAAATTAGGAAATCAACGGACTGACCATAAAAAGAGAGCAGTACAAAACCCTAGCATTTCCCAATGACATGGTGTATGTAATTGAAGATCCCTTAACCTCTGGACCCAATTTATTGAAAAGATATGGAAAACTTTGGAAGCGTATCTGGGCTCAAAATTAATAAAGATAAAACAAAAATAATCACAAAGAATTGTCCCAAAATAAAAATAGAAGAATTAGAAAGGGTAATGGGAATTAAGACATTTAAAAAAATTAAATACTTGGGGATCTGAATGTCAGTGAAATGCTCCTCAGTAAAGGAAGACAATTACTGTCTGCGGAGAGGGGCGGCATACAAATCTAATAAATTATTATTATTATTATTATTATTATTATTATTATTACCTGAAATTATTATAAAATCTACAAAAAGATTTAACAATTTGGTCTACATTACAAATGTCGTTGATGGGAAGAATTTTGGCAGTTAAGATGAACATCTTACCCAAATTACTTTATCTCTTTCAAATGGCACCAATAAAATTAGGAGAAAAAATTCTACAGGGAATTAGACAAATTATTTCAAAATTTTGTATGGAAGGATAAAAAGTCCAGAATAAAATATAAATTGTTTCAAGATAAAAAGACAGGGAGGAATGGGCTTACCAAATTGGTACCACCAAGCAGCAACAGTAGTGTTAACAAACAAAAGAGTATTAAATATTGAAGGGCATGACTATTGGGCTGGCATAAATATCTTTGGAGTGAAAAAAACAAAATCCATAATTATTTTCAAAAGTACCATGTAAGAGTGGTACTGATAAGAGGATTGGCTGGACATTAGAAAGAAATTTTACACTCAAATTCCAAAGTGGTTATCTCTAATGGAAACCATGATCTAGCCCAATCTACTAAATTTAGACAAAAAAAATAAATACAAACAATTGTTTTTGCGGACGATCAAAATAAATTAGAAACAAGGGAAAATCTGGCATTAATTGGCATAAATATCAACTGGTGGCCTTATTTTCAGATACAAAATAAATATAAATCAGATCTAGCACAATTCGGTTTTCAAACAAATTACCAGGAATTAGATAAAATTTTATTAGGCTTCGATGAGAAAGTAATTTCAAAATTGTACATTTGCATATTAAATTATAAAATGAAATTGAAAGAGTCAAGGAAGTAATGATTACATGGGCTCAGAATATTGCGCAGACGATTGATCTAGATGACTAGGAAAGAGTATGGGATTGGAATCTCAAATTAATGTTGTCCACAGCATACAAAGAGAACGTTTATGTTGGCATCTCTCTTGGACAAGGCTGGCAAAAAGTTCCCCTAAATCATCTGCTAAATGTTGGAAATGGTAAAACAGAGCTGGACACGTGCTACCACTACAACAGAGCAGGACCTATTGGAAGTGAATACAAAGATGGTTAATTGAAATCACAACAGTTAAATTAGAGTTAAAACCAGAAATGTTTCTTTTAAGTATGATGGATCAAAGTATAAATAAAAACAATATTTGATAAAACACTTAATGGCAGCGGCAAGAATCTCATATGCACAGCTATGGAAAAAAAGAAATGGTTCCCACTAACCTAATGGTCATAAATAAGATACTGGACGTGGCAGAGATGAATAGGGTAACTATGTGACCAAAAGAAAAAGAAGAAACAGATTTCTATAAAATCTGGGACAAAGGGTATATGAGTGGTTGAATAAGAAAAATAAAATAGGATAAGTAGTATGGAGGTAACATAGAAGAGAATTTGTAGACATGCACAATAATTTGGAGAAAAGAGTGAATTATAAGTGAAGAGAGGAGTAGAATTGAAAACTGATATTGTTTTGGAAAATGCTACAGCACGGAAACTGCTTTGGTCGCGCTGATGGATGATCTCTGGCGGGCCCGGGACAGGAGCTTGTCTTCTGTCCTGGTGCTTCTTCACCTCTCAGCAGCTTTCGATACCATCGACCATGGTATCCTTCTGCACCGGCTGGAGGGGTTGGGAGTGGGAGGCACTGTTCTCCATTGGTTCTCCTCCTACCTCTCCGGTCGGTCGCAGTCGGTGTTAGTGGGGGGGTCAGAGGTCGACCTCTAGGTCTCCCTTGTGGGGTGCCTCAGGGGTCGGTCCTCTCCCCCATGCTATTTAATATCTACATGAAACCGCTGGGTGAGATCATCCAAGGGCATGGGGTGAGGTATCATCAATATGCCGATGATACCCAGTTATACATCTCCACCCCATGTCCAGTCAACGAAGCAGGGGAAGTGATGTGCCGGTGCCTGGAGGCTGTTGGGGCCTGGATGGGTGTCAACAAACTCAAACTCAACCCAGACAAGACGGAGTGGCTGTGGGTCATGCCTCCCAAGGACAATCCCATCTGTCCATCCATTACCCTGGGGGGAGAATCATTGACCCCCTCAGAGAGGGTCTGCAACTTGGGTGTCCTCCTCGATCCACAGCTCACATTAGAGAAACATCTTTCAGCTGTGGCGAGGGGGGCGTTTGTCCAGGTTCGCCTGGTGCACCAGTTGCGGCCCTATTTGGACCGGGAGTCACTGCTCACAGTCACTCATGCCCTCATCACCTCGAGGCTCGATTACTGTAACGCTCTCTACATGGGGCTACCTTTGAAAAGTGTTCGGAAACTTCAGATTGTTCAGAATGCAGCTGCAAGAGCAATCATGGCCTTCTGCTGCACGAATCCCAGCGACCAGTTAGGTCCCATAGAGTGGGTCTTCTCCGGGTCCTGTCAACTAAACAATGTCGCTTGGCGGGACCCAGGGGAAGAGCCTTCTCTGTGGCGGCCCTGGCCCTCTGGAACCAACTCCCCGCAGAGATTAGAATTGCCCCCACCCTCCTTGCGTTTCGTAAGCTGCTTAAAACCCACCTCTGCCACCAGGCATGGGGGAATTGAGATACTCTTTCCCCCTAGGCCTTTACAATTTTATGCATGGTATGTCTGTATGTATGTTTGGTTTTATAATAAGGGTTTTTAACTGTTTTAGTATTGGATTATTATTATATGCTGTTTTATTGCTGTTGTTAGCCGCCCCGAGTCTGCGGAGAGGGGCGGCATACAAATAAATAAATAAATAAAATTGCTATTATTAATACTACTATGATGAATGAGATTTGCTAGAGTTTTGATGTACCAAAAGAAAACGATAGGTATAACTGCATAAGATTAACAATCTATTGATGAATGTACGGTAGTTAAGAGAGAAATACGATATTTCTCTCTTTTTAATATGTAGAGGCTTCAACATGTTGTGTTGTAAGACACTATAATTACAAGTGTATAGTTACTGGTTGGCGCTTCTCTCTTTTCATTTTTGTTATTGTTTCTTGGTCTTTTTTGTTTCTTTAATGTATTTTTTTTTATTTTTGTAAATTTCAGTTTGTGCTTTTTAATATTCTCAATAAAAATCTTTAAAATAAAAAAAATAATGTTGCTTCTTGACTTAGGAGCATTTGGCTACTTTTTTGGATTTGTGAGATGCTCCTTTCAGAAAGGCACCTTTCAAATTCTGTTATTTTTGCTCCCAAAGATGTGCTATATCTTATTTTCAGGGGATGTCTTATTTTTTTCCAATGAATTGTATCCTGTATCCTGCTGCAGCAAAAACACATCCAAACACACAGCCGCAGGTTGGATGTGTGTTGGATGTGTTTTAAATCTGATTGATGCAGCGTTTTGGGATGCAATTTATGGACAGCAGTGTTCTGTTCAGGAATGCTGCGAAACGAAATGTCTCCTATGTCCTACATTCGGGGGATGCCTTATATTAGGCAATTCTACGAAACTTCTCCTATGTCTTACTTTCGGGGGTGACTTATTTTCGGGGAAACAGGGTATGATTGTTTTTCCTTTTCCTTGTTCAATGATTCAAAGTAATCACAAATCATGGCATGATTAATTTGATGTTGCATTGCATGGACATCATGGGGGGAGAATAAAGCCATTTCACTAAATGGTTAACTCTGAGCAAAGCTGGGTGATGAAATTGTATGTGCAGTTTATAGAAGATAGCTAGAGTGATGTGTTACTGTATTGGCAATTTTATTGCTGATTGGTACAATATAGTGAGATCATCTTGTATCACTATGGCCTGCTGAGCAAGGGAAGCTGTTATTTTTCTTCCTCTGATAACTTTTTTGTAGCAGCTTTGCACCCTGCCTCATCCCTAATGAAATGCCCACAGTATGTCCAATGAAATGATATTTTAGAACTCATGTCTTTGCCTCAGTCTCATTTTTCTTCTCTTCGTTTTCCAAGTTGTTAGCTATAATCTGTTTATATGAAAGAATGCCCTGTTCTCCTTTGTTCTGCTTTGAGAGTCCAAGCAATGTATTAAATCTCAGTCAGGTGATTGAGGACTGAATTAATTATAATAATTGAACACGCCCTCTGTGATCCATTGGAAGAGCCCGCCAATTTCAAAACTCAGCCAGTGAAAGAGGACATGTTTTACTAGCTCTACCGATTGATTTTTATATATTTTTTGCTATAGCTTGTACTCTCCTTTAAGGTTTTTCTAATTGCTAAAAAGTGGGCTGGTTGGTGCGCTAACAAGAACTGCCACTCCGACTGGATACTGGAGTCCCTGCCCTGTGGGGCTATACTCTTGGGGAGGAGCATTAATATGGCTGAGGGTCTCTGCCCTATGGGGTGATACCCAGTTTGAGGCTTTCTGAATTGTTTTTTCCTCTTCGTGTAGTCCCTGTCTCATGAGGCAAACTCTAGCTGGAGTCTGAGGCTTCCTGAATTAATTTTTACTTTCCAGATCCAGACACAGGGGTGGGCTGCTAGCCGGAATGCTAAATTGGGCTTGCCGCCACGGCTCGTGAGTGCTTGTGGGTCCAGCACGATTTTGCTTGCACCTGTGGTGCTAGCAAAATCACGCATGGAGCCGCAGGTACGCCCATGTTTCGGCGAAGGTTTTTTTACCAATTCAGCAGTGTTCCACCTGCAGCTTTTTATGTGATTGATTTGCCTTCAACCTTGCTGGAGAGGCAGGACCCTTGACTAATTGCAGTTTTTTCTTGCAATCAACACATGAAGGCTCCCTGGAGCTAGGGAGTGACTTGAATCTCAACGTCCCATCCTAGTATAGTCACGGGTGCTATTTTGAGTACTGTTGCTGGGCAAATTCCACTCAATGCCGGTGGCCGTTTTGGAGTACAGTAGTCCCTCACCTATCGCTGGAGTTACGTTCCAGACCTGGCCGCGATAGGTGAAATCCGCGATGGGGAATTTATCGACTGATAGTACTTATTTAAGTACAGTATTTATATTGTAATTGTTTGGTAAGTTTTCATTGTTTTAAGTGTTTATAAACCCTTCCCACACAGTATTTATTTTAGATACAGTATTTAAATACAGTATTTACAATTTTAGATATATATTTTTTGAAAAACCTGCCGATCGAGTTCGGCGGGCTGTTTAAATCTGCCGATCGACTTCCTCAGAAACCCACGAACCAGCGAAGATCCGCGAATGATTTTTCTCATTAATATTTCTTGAAAACCCGCGATGAAGTGAAGCCGCAGTAGGTGAAGCGCAGTATAGCGAGGGACTACTGTAGTCTAAAGTGCCAGCGGCCATTTTGAAACACAAAATGTTTGAAACCATTTGCCCTCTCGCTAATTACAGTGCATTGAAAATTCCTTGGTCTGACAGGATTGTTACTGACCAGGGGTGAGTGTTCCTACAGCTGCTCAAGTAAATCCCCACATAATTATTATTGCACTGGGAGAGACCTTGTCTAGCCTAGCCTGCATGGCTTAAGCAACTGTAGCAGTTACAGTGATTATAGCAGACAAAGGCATGGGGTCTGTAGGTGAGAAATCATCTGCCCCTGCTACTCCCAAGAATGCTTCTTCCAAGGACTATTCCTCCAAAAGCAAACCACTGCTGCTGGGTCCACTTCTTCAGTAGCTTCTCTTAAAGATGCAGAACGCAGACTAAGAGCATTAGAGAAGCAGTTTGAGAAATCACAGAAACAAGTTGCTCTGTCTGTACCTCCCCAGGCCTCTCCTCAGCTACAGGTACATCATTATAAGTAGCTCAACCTTTGGCTCCTCAGTCATCTATTCTTCCAGTGGCTCAAGCCTGGCCTACAGGATCAGCCACTGAAGCTGATTGGTTTCCTGAGCATCTACCAGAGGCCATCAGTTGTGCCCATAGAGGAGCCTACAGTTCAGACTACTCAGATAGGGGCCACTGCCTTGGCTTCCAACCCAATGCCTGTTAGGACACCACCTGCTGCAATCTTCACTCCAACAGCGGTGGGGTTTCGCCAAGGGGTGGATATGTGGCAGCATTTACCTTCTGCACCGCAGGATATGGTAGCCAATGCCTATTCTCAGGGCATCACGGTAGGCATCCAATAAAATCCGGCTTATACTGCAATCCCGCCCACTTTAAAAGGGGCTTGGGCCCAGGCTCCTGATACATATTCAGTCCACTCCAAGGAATCTCGGGGAATCACTCCACGAGGAGAGAGTGCCTTTAATGAGGACTTGTCGGAAGATGAGGATCTCCTTTCAGAACCACCAACCTTCACAGGCTTATTCAAGCCATCTCTCTTACTTACCTTACCTTACTTCATAAAGCAAAGCTTACGGCCAAATTGGGAGGGCACCCAGTCTGTTACCCATTCAGTGGGCATAGATCCTACTGTTGGTTTGTTCTCAAGAGCCAGAAAAGGAGTCTGACTTCTTGCCTTCTTCTAAGCTGTTCATCTGAAAACATCAAGAAGCCCTAGGGAAACCGGGCAGCTGCACCAGGTCCTTCAGCAGAGCGCAGGTTGTAGGCTTTGGACCAGATGTAGACATCCTGCAGTTGCCGCCTGTAGATGCACCAGTGGCTAGCCTTGTATCTTCAGCAGTGGTACCCTCAGAAGTAGCTGAAAATCTCAAACCTGATGATAGGAAGGCCGAATTGATCCTGTGTAAGTCTCACCAAGTGGCTGCTTGGTCAGTCAGGGGAGCCATGGCTGCTTCCTTTTCCAATAGAACATCCATCATGTGGATCAGGGAAATGCATCTCATCTGAGCCCCGACGATGCCCGACTGCGTCAGAATCTCAACAGATTGCTGGGAGCAGCAAAACATTGCACGGATGCAATACTCAATGCAGCTAAGTTTGCTTCCCAAGCCATGGCGACAGGTGTCACTTCTCATCCTATATTATGGCTTCACAACAGGTAGATCCCTGGTCCAAATGGAGGCTTGCAGCGGCACCCTTTTCCGGCACCAAGCTGTTTGAATCCCTGAAGGCAATCCTCATGGAAGACAAGGACAAATATAAGGTCCTTCCCAGGAGCCAAAAGCAGGCTGACATACATTCTATCCTGTACTACTGCCACCAGCCCGTTCACAGGAGTCTTCCTTTGGGGGCCCTCAACCCCAGAGGTTGTATTTCCAGGGAACAGATTGCCAAGATAGGTTCACCAGCAGACACAGAGGCTGTCCTTTCTTCCAGTCCAAATGCCTCTTCCGGGGTTCAGGATCTAGGGGATTCAGGCAGTCCAAGTGACTCTACCACGCACCTTCCCATTGGGGGCAAGCTTCAGTTTTTTTGTCACCCAATGGAAGGCCACATCTTTGGATGCCTGGGCCTTGCAAACAATCCGATTGGAGCTCAGGATAGATTTCATAACCTAGCCACCCAACATTCATCCAATGCTCAATTCCTGCCGAAGTCATCAAATGGACATTAATGGAGGCAGAAATCAGCCACCTCCTCCAGATAGAAGCCATACAGAAGGTGCCACAGGGTCAGGAGGGACTCGTCTTTTACTCCATCCTCTTCCTGGTACCCAAGAGCTCAGGTGGATGGAGAGCTATACCGAATCTGAAACAACTCAATATTTATGTATACCAGCTCTTCAAAATGCATTCCTTATCCTCCATCTTGGGATGCATCAGACGTCAAGTTTGGTTGACCCTCCATCGACCCCCAAAAAGCATACCTCCATGTTCCAATTTGCCAGTCCCATCAGCAATTTCTCTGCTTCTGCTATCAGGGCTCCCATTACCAGTACTGGACCCTTCCATTCGGCCTCTCATCGGCATCCAGAACCTTTACCAAATTGTTGGACATCATGGCGGCCTCTCTCCAAACGTGGCCCCTATGCCTTCAGTGTTATCTCAATGACATCATAATCCAATCAAGGTCCCCCCAATGCTCCTGAGACAACCTCAGCCATACCATTTCAACACTACAGGCCCATGGATTTTCGGTGAACTTTGCAAAAAGTCACCCCATACCTACCACCTTTCTGCAGCATTTTGGGGACATCATTGACATGGTATCCTGAGAGGTGTTCTTGTCTTCAGATCACAGGTCCAGCATCGCCTCCCTTATCTCACAGATGCACCAAGTACAATGGGTCCTAGTTTCCTTACTTTCCTGGCTTCTGGGCAAATTCATTTCATGCATTTGCATTGTTCCCTGGGCACGCCTTCATGCTCGACCGCTCCAACAGGTGCTTCTTCCATTCCAGTGCAGCAGCAACAGTCATTCCAACTTGCAGGTCTCTTCCGCCCCAGGTACTTTACTCTCTCACCTGGTGGGCTTTCCCAGCGCTGCTAAACCTACAAGACCATCTTCTGTCTCATGTATCCCAGCAGCTGGTTAGATTAGATTAGATTAGACTAGATTTATTGGATTTATATGCCGCCCCTCTCCATAGACTCGGGGCGGCTCACAACAATGGTAAACAAAACATAGTAACAAATCTAATATTTTGCAATCTAAATTACAGTTTTAAGTTAAAAAAACCAAAAGAGCCCCAATATATAAAAAACAAGCACACAATCGAATCATACACAAAAACTACATGGGCAAGGGGGAGATATTTCAATTTCCCCATGCCTGATGGCAGAGGTGGGTTTTAAGGAGTTTCCGAAAGGCAAGGAGGGTGGGGGCAATCCTAATCTCTGGGGGGAGCTGGTTCCAGAGGGTCGGAGCCACCACAGAGAAGGCTCTTCCCCTGGGTCCCGCCAGACGACATTGTTTAGTCGACGGGACCCGGAGAAGGCCAACTCTGTGGGACCGAACTGGTCACTGGGATTCGTACGGCAGAAGGCGATCCCGGAGATATTCTGACCCGACGCCATGAAGGGCTTTATAGGTCATAACCGGAAACTGATCGGCAACCAATGCAGACTGCGGAGTGTTGGAGTAACATGGGCATATTTAGAGAAGCTCATGATTGCTCTCGCAGCTGCATTCTGCACGATCTGAAGTTTCCGAGCGTTCTTCAAAGATAGCCCCATGTAGACAGCATTACAGTAGTCGAGCCTCGAGGTGATGAGGGCATGAGTGACTGTGAGCAGTGACTCCCGATCCAGATAGGGCTGCAATGGGTGCACCAGGCGAACCTGGACAAATGCCCCCCTCGCCACAGCTGAAAGATGTTACTCTAATGTGAGCTGTGGATCGAGTTCCCAGAGTTGGCCTTCTCCAGATCCCATCAGCTAAGCAATGCTGGTTGGTGGGACCTAGGGGAAGAGCCTTCTCTGTGGCAGCCTCGGCCCTCTGGAATGAACTCCTCCCGGTGATTCCTGATCTTTCGCAAGGTTTTAAAAACTCACCTTTGCCAGCAGGCTTGATGCCATTGAGTACAACAGCTTACTCTGGCCAATGATGACATGAATGGGGAATTGTTATTAGAATGAAAAATGAGTGCTTGGTTTTAAATAATTCTTGGGGTTTTAGTATTAACTTTATTTTTGGTTTTGTCTCATTGTATTTTGTATTTTATTTCTATTTTTGTAACCTGCTCTGAGTCTGCAGAGAAGGGTGGCATAGAAACCCAAACAAACAAACAAATAAATAAATAAAGGGTTGCTCCTTTCTGGAACCCAGCAGACGGACAATAACAACGGATAACAACGGATTCCAGCTTGTTTGGTTGGGGAGCTGGGCCCGGATCTCTCTGGACCCAAGGACATTGGTCACAGACAGACCTCCAGACACCAATGTCAATTTCCTAGAGCTGACAGCGGTGTCTCTAGCTCTCTGTCACTTCGCATCTTCATTACAGAACCAACACATCCTCATCCTTGCAGACAACGTAGCGGTGCGCTCGCTGTAATATGCTACCTGAATGCTAAAGGCATGAACGCTGCTGCGATGAGTGACCAAGATTTGTGCCCAAGATTTTTTTTGCCAATTGCTGAGTTTTGAATTTTTTGGCTGAAGGAGAACGTGTATGGCGCCACTGCATTGATTAATGTTTGTTCCCTGGAGTATGGTGATAAGCCCAAGTTTCATCTCCTGTCACTATACAGTTGAGAAAAGCCTCACCTTCAATCTCGAAACAGTCAATCTCAGGCAGCACTGACTCTCTCGATTCTGTGCACTTCAGTAAGCATCTTGGGCACCCATCGCAGCAGTGTTCATGCCCTTAGCTTTCAGGTAGCATATTACAGGGTGCACTTTGCACTTGGAGGGAAATGGAATGAGGACACTCTAACCTTCACCATAATGCCAGTCAATGATCTACTAACCACTGGCACTTGTTGATGTCAAAGATTTGTAACACATAAATTCAACAACACAAATTTGTCATCTAGTAGTGGATTTCAACCTCTAGCTTTCAAATAAAAATTTACCATCTTGGGTGTCTTAAAGAAGTTATTTCCTTACAAATTAACAATATATTCCAGGTTTATCACATATGCTTCAGTATAATGACTCCAGTACAATTACATACATTTCTGTTTTGTTAAGTCCTAGCTTGTTTGTTCCCTCATCTTTCCTTATGAATTACAGAAATTCAAGAAATTCCCAAAGTTAAGATTTCAGATAGATTTCAGATAGATTTTATAAAGTAAGAATACATGCTATTTTAATGGGAAAATGAACATGCTATATAAGAAGCTCTTGAGAGTAAGAGATAAATTGCGTTATATGAATGTACGTACGTATGCATGTATGTATGTAAAATGACTGTTGATTCAGGAACACATTGGAAATTTGCCATAATGATCCTTGTAGAGTTGCTTTTACTTTGATCAATGAAATGGCATATTTTAGTGTTCTAATTGCTTCTCAAATTTTACAGATGGCAGAGAAACGAAAGGTGGAGCGCGTGCAAGAATCACAACAGGAGAGACTCTTTTATCAGAGGATTGAATTAAATAGGCTTTCAAAACTTGAAGGTATCACTTCCTCTTGTTTTGTAATCTTTTTTTTGTCCTGAAGAACTCCGTAGTGGTGCTAAATACTGCACCATCCCCTGCAAAGTGTGTAATTATATTTTATTTCATTCTGAAGACATTTCATAATACTACAGAAAGTCTCCAGATTACAATAGCAGTTAGGGCCAGGAACTTCATCGCAAGCAACACAGTTGGAGAGTGTAGTGTCACATGACTGCATAACTTAGCAGTGGCAATTTCAGTAGTTTGGGTTGCCATCAGTTATTATTCAAGGACTATGTGGGTCATCATGTGATAACAATTTCATCATTGACTTCACTTGTGGGAAGCTGGCAGGGAATGGGGGAAATCATAGTCCCATGAATGTGGCTTGCTGTGATGTTGTAATTGTGAGCTGGCTGCTGAGCACCCTGATTGCATTCATATGGCTACAGGAATGCTGTGAGAGCCAGAACTTTGAGGAGGTATCGTAATTCTGAACAGTTGCTGAACAACAGTTATAAATGTATGACTATATGATCCTAAAAAGTGGATTACATATGCTGTAACACTATAGGCAACATTATTTTTAATACATACCAAGCATCTTGAATCTAAGTAAATTAAAACTTTTAATTTTAATTACCTTAATAATGCATTTATTAAAGTAACTTTCTTTTGTACCTCACTTCACCACTTCAATTTAGCCGAGATGCTGCAGAAGAAACGAAAAGAGGAAGACCCTTTGCTTGTGGAACTGATCAAAGTGAAAGAAAGGGTTGCAAACGATATTGCTAGAGTGGAATTGTATATTAAAACTTTAAAGGAGAAACTAGACGAACTTGATAAAATAATTCATAGCCCGAAGATGAATTGTTTGGAACAATCTGAGAAATTATCTTCAGAAAACAAAGATTCTTCAGAAAACCTACCAAAAAATCCCCAAAGTGAAGAGACAACTTTTAACTCAATCTAGGTATGTTTCTAGATGTTTATACAATTAGCAATCTCAGAGAAAAAGCTTTGATATCATAATCTTGTCTTAGTAAATTGAAATGACAGTCGGTCTCTGAAAGCAATTCCAGGTGTTGGTTATCACCTATAAAGCCCTATATGGCTCAGGACCAGACTATCTTCGGGACCTACTGCCACATACCTCCCAGCGACCAATAAGAGCCCACAGAGTCGGCCTTCTCCAGGTCCTGTCAGCCAAACAATGTTGGCTGGTGGGCCTGCAAGGAAGGGCCTTCTCTGTGGTGGCCTCTGGAGATTTGTATCCTCCCCACTTTACCGGCCTTCTGCAAACCTGTAAAGATCTGGCTTTTCCGGCAGGCCTGGGGCTGTTGATCGAACAAAATCTAGATCCGGCCATGAATGATAGTGAGAGTATGTATTTTTTAGCAGGATTTTTAATTAATGTTTTTCTGTTGCTTTTATGAAATGTTTCTTACTTGTTGGAAGTTGCCCAGAATCCTTCGGGAGTTGGGCAGCATATATGTACAACTAATAAATTAATAATAAATAAATAAATAAATATGAAAAAAGATATTTCCTTCCACATGCAATCCTTTTATCCTCCCTTCACACATTTCTGCAAATAAATTAGCATGCCTATATTTGCCATCAACTTTCACTATGTCTCAGTTAGCTTACAACTTCAAAATAAGCAAAATCTTAAACCTTAATTGGTAATTTCAGATTCTTTTGATATCTGTGCTTATTCTGAAAGACTGAAATTGAATTTTACTTGGGAATGATGCTCCCAGTGCAAATGATGACCTCTTACACACTTGAAAAAATGTGCTCCATATGGCTGGAGGAATTCAGTGAACTACAGAAGAGGAAAATATCCTATAGGCCAGTGATGGCGAACCTATGACACGGGTGCCACAGGTGGCACACAGAGCCATATATGCTAGCACACAAGCTGTTGCCCTAGTTCAATTCCAATGTGCCTGTGTGTGCCAGCCAGTTGATTTTTAGCTTGTATAGAGGCTCTGAGAGGGCATTTTTGACTTTTAGAGAGCCTCCAGGGGGATGGGAAAGGGCATTTTTACCCTCCCCCGGCTTCAGGGAAGCCTTTTGAGCCTGGGGAGAGTGAAACACGAGCCTACTAGGCCCACCAGAAGTTGGGAAACAGGCTGTTTCTGGCCTCCAGAGGGACTCCGGGGTGCGGGGGGAAGCTGTTTTCGCCCATCCCAGGTACACGCTCTTTCGGCACCTGAGGAAAAAAAGGTTCGCCATCACTGCTATAGGCAATCACTCAGAAATAAGCTCCAAATGGAATTATTAGACAGCAGTTCTAGCCTATTTGTCTTTTCTCCTAGTTTTGTTAAAAGTGGTCTCATAAAGTCAGTTTTGATCAGAACTTTACTGATATCAAAAGAAAGAACAGTGCTTTAGATAAGATGATTTTTAAAAAAAATAGTGGCCTTCTTCTAGAAGAAAGCAATGATGTTTGAAGGGATTCTGTTGTAGCAAATCCTTAGAAAATAACTGCTGAAAACAAACACGTTATTTTTGTGATCATTAATTTGTGTTACATAATTGTTCACATATTTTGTAATAAAATTCTATAGAGGACTTTCTCTTATATAAATATCTTTTTGTTTAGTCATAAGGAAGTGATTATTTACCTGGAGTAAGGACAGAAACCAGCAGAAGGAAAAACCTAAAAGACTGTCTCATACCTGACCTGACTCTAGAGATTAGAAGTTGTGGTAAGAATTTGAGATGAAGACTACAATTCTAGAGAATATTTTTATTGTCATGATCTCAAACACTATATTTTATTCAGATTTATTTTATGCTTCAAGAAAAGTAAAAAAAAAGTTAAGAAACTTTGTCTCTTGGCTCATTAAATATCAATATAATATATTTTATCAATGGCATCTCCTCAAAAAGATAAGTAAGTTCTATATTTTCTGAATAGCTGAACGTTTCCCTAATTTGAAGATAATCTAAAAGGTTTCTGCAACCTAATTTTCAGGTTGCAGTTGTGAGAACATTTGATTAATTTTTCTTGATGGATTGCCACAGCTCTCAAAAGCTTTTCAGGAGAGGGTTTGTGTGTACAAAAATGATAACAGGAAGCTTAAATGTGTTTTTATTATCATGATAAAGTAACAACATCTCTCAATTGTTTCCCCTGGATAATGTCATCCTATGATACTTCTGGTTATCCATATTCTATTTTAAAAGAATGAATCTTTTACAAACATTTTAAAAGAATGCCACATTATTCTATGAGTACATTATATGGCATTATACTCTAAGAAAGAAGTCATAGTGCTATATCTATTTCCCTCTAGCTAGAAAAAAGTGTTGTTTTTTTAAAAAATCCTTCTGACTTCTACAAACACAAATCTCCACCATTGGAAGCCTTTGGAAATCTTTAGTAAGTAAAATGATGGATTGCACAAAACAAAAAATAACAGTAAGATAATGAGCCAGGCTATGAAACTGACTGTAATTATACTTGTTGACTGTGATGTTGAATATAATTAGTGCTATTGGGGATGAAAGCATACAAGACAAAAAATGTAAGAAGCTCGCCTTTAATTTTCTGTTGTTTGAAATACTTTCATTTTTGGATTATAATATAATGACAACTACCAGAAAAACCCCAAAAATGGAGGAGCGGAGAGGAGATCACTAGAGCAACATGCAGAAAAAGGAATTATACCAGGTTTGCTTCAGAAATAATGTTTAGCAAATGGGCAAATAAGACAGAATCACTTGATACTAAATTGACAGCACTTAAGAGAAAAATGGATGAAAGACTTGTAAAGAAGAAAGAGGAGATGAAAGAAAATGGAAAGGGCTGTAACAAATATCTGGAGCTATAAAACAAATAAATGACAAAGTAGAAATTTTAGAGGACAGAAGTTCCTGACAGGGAGTTGGAAAGAGAACCAACTAACGTTGAAAGAACCCTTGAAGTTCCTCGATATCAACACCACCTCCTGGGAAAACATGGCACATGCTGATCCACCACGGCATTCAGAGCAGTAGAAAAGCGAGCACTCCGCAAAGCCAGGGCTGAAAATATAAATGCTGTGACAATGGTGCCCACACATGGCTTGCCCAACATGTGGCAGAACATTTCGTGCCCCTATAGGCTTACCAGCCACCTGCGGACACATCATGTACAGCCCACAACCCATTAGATGTCAATGTCCTCCTCGAACACAATGGATGAACATCACTATCATAACTTAGTGTAAGAGAAAGTTTTTTTTTTTTTACTGAAAGATTAAAACAGAAAAGGAACCCATTTTGATGGAACAAATTGGAAGATACTAATTTTACTTTTAAATAGCAGATTTCAGTTCAATTCTGTCCAGGAAATTTCTAGAAAAATTCAAAGAAGAATGGGAAGAGATTCAAATGAAAGTGTTAAAGAAGACACAAAAATTCTAACTGGTGCAAGAGGAAACTGAAAGGGATATACTGGGGATTAGGGGATTAGTTGCTATAAGTATTGGTTCTTCTAATTTTTAAATATGATTATAGATTACAAATGCTCCCCAAAAGTGGAAAAAAGTCATTATTTGAAAAAAATTAAACTGATATAATTTGCCTACAAAAGACATATATCGGAAAAAGAAATGGAGTTTTCCTTCTCCCTTCTCACAGTTTTTGACATGTGTGTACATGCACATTTTTGAAAGAAGCATCTCTTGCTGTTTGGTTTGGATAAAATAATAAATGTTCCTGAGAAATAGAAGGCTTTTGAGTTAAAAGGATATGGCATGAGATTAAGATGGCATGGATATTTGTGATACAATAAAGTTGATAATTGGATTTGAAAAAAAATATGCTATTTGTGCTGTATTGAGAATGGCAGGCATACAAATTCAGGTTGTGCTCAAAAACATCTTTATAGACAAGAAATAATAGGCAAACAAATGTGGCTAACTTATTGTGAGATACTAATAAAGTGTTAGGAAGAATGTAAAATAAAAAACTAGTGGCAGAGGGTCAATGGATTTATTATATACAATTACCAGATAGATTTAAAATAGAAAAAAGAACATCATAAGGCTGAATTTGATATAGAATTGCGTAGAAATGATGAACATGTAATTGCTAAAACGTATAACCTTATTGAAAAGTGAAATAGAAGAAGAATTTCTGGAATGTTTGATAAAGTGGACTAAAACTTTAATTATAATAAACAGATGAAACAATGGGGAAATGTGTGGTTTGAAAGGATTGAAATTTACGGTATGTTATAAACTTAAAGAGATTTTTTTAATTCAATGATGTTTTATAAGTATATATATAGAGAGAAATTGTCTGGAATGTATAAAAGCACTTCATTCACATTGGACATGTGAACAAGAAGAGACATTGTGTCATGCTTGGTGGATATCGAGACTTCTTTTGGATTGATCATCAAATAATTTGAAAAAAGTCTTAGAAATTTGTTTTTGTACTTAATAAATGCCGCAAGGTTACTGTGTGCAACAAAAATAGAAAGATTCGGCATTACCCACAATGGAAGAATATTGATGGCACTTGGTGAGATGGCAAAATTGTTTAGCGAAAAGACAATTTTTATGTTTACTGCAGACAAGAAACCCTTTCTGGACTTTTTGTGCAAAACAGAAAAAATAAACATATGATTTGTTGTTTTTAATGATCAGACAAGATACATTATAGAAAGAATAGATTGTAACTATAGAGTGAGAAGTAAATTTATCAATGTATCTATACAGGTAATCCTCAATTTATGATCATAATTGGGACCAGAATTTCTGTTGCACTTATAAGTCGTCAAGTGACTAGACCAGATTTTATGACCATTTTTATGGTGGTCATAAAACAAATCATTGCAGTCACTAATTAAAATCACATGGTTGTTAAATAAATTCAGCTTCCATAATTGTTGGGGTTTTTTGTCAAAAACAAATGGGAAGGTTGGAAACCACAATCACATCACCAAGGATGCTTCCCTTGGTCATAAATGGTAAGCCAGTTGATAAGCATCAAGTGGTCACATGATCATGGGGCTGGTACAATGGTCACAAGTTGTAGGGACAAGTGGTAAATATTTTTTCCAATGCTGTCATAACTGAATTGTCGTTAAATGAATGTCATAAGTCATGGACTATCTGTAACTGCTATAAAGATCTACTTTGTAACTTTTTAATTTCTTTTCTATTTTCCCTTTTTCTTCCTTCCTTGCACTTTTGCCTTTCTCTTTGATTTCTTTCTCCTTTATTCTTTTTTTTCTACATTTACATTCGTTTTATTTTCCTTCTTAAATTTTTTAAATAAAATTATTCAAACATTTTTTATTATGTTTTTAAAACTACAGATGTAATTCATTAAAAATTGTTAAAAGTGGTCAGACTCTTAATCAGTTGGGAACAGAAAAAGGTTAATTATCTGACAGTGAAGTATATTTTACAACTGATAAGCCTACCTAATCTTACCATCTTCCGAAAACACAAAGTTGGAGGTCTGTACTTGAAACTGGTAATATTTTTTCTTACCAACTGAATGACATACAAACACACACATGTATATGTATATGTGTATGTACCATGTTTCCCACAAAATTATCTTATTTTCTTTGGATTCGTTCCTGAAATATGGCCAAGCCTTTTTTGGGGGTGGGGGTGGTAGTATTATTTTGGGAGTGCAGTAGGCTGTGAGTGTGGGACTATGTATCCCTTTGTTGCCACCTCCTCTCCCTGTTCTTCATGCTGGCTGAGCAACTGGCCCTCTGCTGCTTTCTCATCGACTCTGCAAGGCTTGTTGTGCTGTTGCATGCACAAACTGCTGTGAGCTTCATCATACTAGCACAGCTGGTGTCCTGCCACTGGCAGCTGTGCTAGTATGTCCAACCTCACTGTAGTACAGTGTTCCCTCGATTTTCGCGGGGGATGCGTTCCGAGACCGCCCGCGAAAGTCGAATTTCCGCGAAGTAGAGATGCGGAAATAAAAACACCATTTTTTGCTATGGACAGTATCACAAGCCATCCCTTAACACTTTAAAACCCTAAATTACCATTTCCCATTCCCTTAACAACCATTTACTCACCATTATTACTGGTACTCACCATTGAATAAGACACTTAGTGATCCTGATATTTATAAACATATTTATATTTATAAACATAATTATTTATTAACAATAATTATTTATTAACAATAATTATTTTGTATGCCGCCCCGAGTCTTTGGAGAGGGGCGGCATACAAATCTAAGTAATAAATAAATAAATAAATAAATAAATAAATAAATAAATTTTTTTGGTTATATATTTGCAAAAGTTATTAGTTTTTGACGTATGATGTCATCGGGCGGGAAAAAACGTGGTACTGTATAGAAAAAAACCCACGAAGTATTTTTAATTAATATTTTTTTGAAAAACCTTGGTATAGGCTATTCACGAAGTTTGAACCCGCGAAAATCGAGGGAACACTGTACTGCCCTTTCATGCATGCAATGACATAACAAGCCTTGAAGTGTCCTGCTCCATAAGGCAGCAATGGTAGTGGGATAAGTCTCATAGAGACTCATTTCTGGCAAGTGGGACATGTTGGGCCGCAAGACATGTGTCCTAGCTGACACATGTAGGTCCGTTGTGTTCCTCATCATTGTGTCCAGGGAAGGCACTTTGTAAAAGAAAACTTCTTGTGAGTTCAATCAAACTTGTCAGCCTCAGAAGTTTTCTTTTACAATGTGCTTTCCTGGACACAATGCCGAGGAAAGTGATGCAGCTATAAGTCCCAGGTAGGATGCGCGTCTTGCGGTGGGGTGAAATGTAGAGTTGGCAAGAGAGGTTGGGCATGAGATGCATGTTCTATCTGGGACTCCATTGCATTCCTCAGCCTTGTGTCCAGGGAAGCACATTGTAAAAGAAAACGTATTGCAAGTTCGAGAATTTTGATTGAACTCGGGAGAAGTTTTCTTTTACAATGTGCTTCCCTGGACACAACACCAGGGAATGCAACAGAGCTGCAACTCTCAGTTCTGGTAAGACGCGTGTCTTGCTCCCCCCCGCCCCCATTGTCACCCCCAAATTGCATCCTTAAAGGGGGCGGGTGGCTAAGCGATGGGCAGAAAGCCCTGCCATGCCCAGTGAAGGAGGGGGGGCAGAAGAGACAGCAAGGGGATCCACATGTTGCTCCACGCCCCACCTGCCAACCTCTCTATACCAGCAAAAGATGCCAGAAATGAGTTTTTGTGAGACTCAAAACAAATGAGAGAATGGGGAGAAGGGGGGGGAGGAGGAAGGGAGAGAGGGAAGAAGATGCATGTTTAAATATACATCAACATCAATGCGTGAATGGTGTGGTATCTGGGTATCATTCATTTTGATACAAATATCACTATTAATATTTGTTAATCACTCTTTTATAATCTTGGTATTAGTACACATATTTGTATTAGGATATAATCCTTCAATACTTAATTATTAAATGTTTCAGTATACCATTGTAATTCCAATCACAATATTTGTTAAACATATAAAATAATGCCGTCTTTCAACCTCTGGTCTTCCCCTCTAATTATGACTTTTATTCTATTATGTAGAAATGTGTATACTATTATACTATTATATTTCTAGTTTCGAAGTCCGTTTTTATTCATAATCTCTTGTCCGTTTTAATACTTCAATTCTTATTTGTTCTTTTGACTTTCCTCCCATACTTCTCTCTTGGATCTTTATCTCTGTCTAGTTTAGGTATTTCTTCCAGCTCTATCATCTTATATTGCCAGTCCAACAATGTATTCACCCAAACCTCTATCTCCCTTTCAAAGATATCTTCCTACTTATCTGATTTCATTTTTAAATCTCTAAAAATATTTTTTTCTTAATTTCACCAGTCATTATTATCTTTAATTGTATTTTCCTTCTTCTCTTGTTTTACTATTTGCTAATTTTTCTGGTCTATCTATTCCTCCATTTTTGTTGCCTTCTCCTTTCCTTAGACATTTTGGTATTTGTTCATTATCTCTTGTGAAACATTTTCAATGTTTCCATCTATACCATATACCACGGAGAGGGGCGGCATACAAATCTAAATAATAATAATAATAATAATAATAATAATAATAATAAGAAGAAGAAGAAGAAGAAGAAGAAGAAGATTTCTTATCTCCCTGGTTTTTTTTGTTGTAATGTCATTAATATTCTGGAACATCAATGACATTTCTTGTAAAAGTCCACTTATTTTCCCCCGAAGAAACATCTCATCTTATTTTAATGTCCCATTCTTGTTTATTAGTCCAAGAACCATATATTCAGTCCTAACATTGCTCCTCAAAAGGGTACAACAATCATAGTTCTTTATATCTCAGGATTTATCAGTCAGTTCCTTTTAGGTAGTCCAGGATCTTTGTTTTCACAGTTAAATTTCTAGTAGTCATAAGGTAGATAAAAATAGAACAGTAGCTATCACCACAGTCCTCTAGATATTATTTAATTCTGTTATCAATTTTTCTCCAGACTTGTAGAGGTATGATACATTTTCCATTCATCAGTAGATTCGCTGTCAGCTTAAGTTTCAGTGTCTCCAGTCTTACATGTGTTTAACCAAATTGAATTCAAGCCAAGATTAAATCAGTTATTGAAGTATTTCCAGCATTTAAAAATATATTTTCCAAGCTAGCGCCTATCCACTTTAAAAGACCAATTTTCTGTGTTTAATTTTTTTAAAACTTTTCTTGCTTTAGTCCCTTTAGTCAGGAAATTAGTCCCTTTATTCCCTTAGTCAGGAAATTTTCTCTAGGTCGTTATTCACTGAGTTAACAAATAGATCTAAGAGTCTCTTTTCCTGGATTTTTTCCCCTTTAGGGTTAGTTCTAGGTTTAAAAAAAAGGATAATCTCACCCACTGTTCATTTACAGCGTCCCTGCAGTTACTTTGTTGCCTTGGCTGACCCAGCTTCATGGCAGCCAAAATGGCTGCTGCTTCTCCTCAGCATAAATAAAAGGGAAAAAGAAGCCCTGAGTCAGGCAGGAGAGTTGCGGTTCTCTGCAAACTGCAGGGCACTTATTTTCTTCTTCACCATCCCTACAGGGGGCCTTTGGCTTCTTTTGGAGCCTTCCTGTGGTGACAATTTGGCACGAGAGCACGGAGACCACTCTTTGCTTCTCATCTTGCCTTGACGTCAGACATTACCTTCCAGCTGAATGACATTGTGATTTCCACACTGAAAGATCATGTAACACATTTTGCTTATTAAAAATCTGTACATCTGCAGCTGGATAAAAATATTAGTAACTAATTCCTATCTATATACTACTCCGATGTATATTCTTGGGTTTTTAGTGGAAGTTAATAAATTGATGTATTTTATTGAAAAAAAACCAGACTGAACCTTTGGAGCATAGAAATACAGAAATTGTGTTTCTAACTAACATTGGGATATTTTACTGCGTTCCTAAAAACAATCTTTATCCTTTTTTTAACATGAAGTAAATGAAATAAATACCACCACCAGGTCATACTGTAAGCCAGTCTGAAGGCCTCAAGCAACATCTGATCAATTGCCATCATTCTCAACAGAGAAGGATCTTTGGATGGAAATGGAAGTCATGCAGCATTGTTATGAACCAAATAGCTGGGCAGAGACAGGCATCATTAAGAGTCCCTTATTGCTCAGTTAACTGCCAGAACAAATGACCCTACAGTGGTTGGTAAGGCTCCACCCCACACACCTCTGATGGGAGCAGTCCCCAAAATACAAGCCGGTAAACAACCAAAACCAATTTGCGAAGGCAAAGGAAGTCCAAAGAGAAGAGGCAAGCTGAAGGGGCAAAGTCAGAGTCAAGGTCCAAATGGCAAGGGTAATTCTGCAGGGTCAGGCAAGTCCACGAGGCAAAGGCAAAAATGAGTCAAGACAGAGTTGATTTTTTCTAAAGCTGAGGTGAATGTAAGCCAAATTGTTCCTGACAAAGCTAAAGTTCCCCAGTTTCTCCTAGCGAGGCTCCGTAAAGCTAAGGTAGTAATTGACTGCTACAGTATATTTGGTGGATCTTGTGGATCATGGTTTGTGAATCATCGCTGTAGTAACCTCTGCAGGCCCTAGTTTTGCAAGAAAATGAATTGTGAAAATAATTATTTACAGATTTTGTATCTCCTATGTCTTGTTTTTGGATTCCTCAGATTAAATGTCAACTGATTGATGGCTGTACATCTAAACCTTAAATATATAAATGATGGCTATCTACTTCAGTTGTCAAATTACATTTCTTTGTACTTTGTACTTCTTGGTGTTCCCAAAACGTACATGGAGATTTAATCCACATTTAGTTGAGAAGGAACCAACATTATTTTAACAAATGTTTACTGATATTATAGATATTAGCAAATAGATTCCTGTAATAAATTTTGTAGCGTTGCCAATTCTTCTATGAATGCATTTCAAATTCTGCCTTCTTTTTTTAAAACTTCTATGAGATTAGTTGTACTTTTAACTCTAGCATGAGCTACTTCATCAACTGAAGAAGCTTCTTGGACAAGAAGCAAAACATCTTCAAGGAAGAAACGAAGAAAGTCCAGTCACTCTTTGAAAAGCACTTTTGGAACAACCATGACCTGGATGATTGAGAATCTCCACGGACATTCTTAAACTGAATGCTTCATTGGACCTGAAAAGTTTTACATAGCAATTTGTTAGATTGCTGCAGTGATAAAAAGCAAACAGACTAGATCTGTTTGGCTTTGCATGTAAACATGAACCAGATTTTTAAGATGCCTGTAGTTATTTTTCTGAGGCAGGTATGCAAAAAATAGCAACTTTGGACATTAGTCAGATCTTAATGTAATAGTATTTAATATATCTGGATATCACTGCAGAATTGTTAAGTAGTGAATATGTACTGAGCTATAAAACTTTGATAAGTATGTTCAGAAATGACAATTTCAATAGTTCAGTTTGCAGGTGTAAAGATTTCTAAATTTGTTTCAGTGAATTATAAATATAGATTTGTTTAAGGCTTACACTAAATTTGGTTTAAACAGGAATTCTTTCTTTGCTTTCATGTAGGTGGTTTAGATGGGCAATTAAAATTGCAATAAAATCTTTTGTGTGGCTAGCTTTATGATTCTGTGAACATGTGAAATGGATTCTTAACCTGCAAGTGACATGTTAAAATGGCAGATTCTATTTCATTTCCCTGCTTTATATCATTTTAGTTTCCTTCAGTAGCAATCAGCATTCCATGATTAACAGCAACCTGACTCTGTACTGGGCATATTTAAATATTTATTTATATTTTACTTATAAATAAAAATGAAATTGTATTAATTGATAAAAATGTTGACAAAAACAGGAATGTATCTTCTCTAGAAGTTGCGAACTAGTGATTTGACAATAGTGCAAACAAATGTCTCCTGATTTTAACATATGAACCCCCTAGACTAGAAAATAAGCAAAAAGTAGGATATATTGAGAGTATATGACACTTTGGATTTAAAAGCAAAAATATACTTCAAGCACATGTTAGGAAGTATATTGCACCCATTGAATATTCATTTACTGATTGCCTCTCTTAGCAATTATTTGATATAATCCTAGGTCCTACGGGAAAGAGCCTTCTCTGTGGGGGCCCGGCCCTGTGGAATCAACTCCCCCCCCCCCGGAGATTGGTTTACTTTTGCCTTCTTTTACCGTAGCCACCACCGCTGAGGTTATCTGGGGCTGGCAGTGGCGGCTTTGAGGGCTAATCCCAAATCCAGGAGCTCCCCGCAGATTTCAGACACTTACACTTTTGTCCAGCTCGATCTTCAGCTTCTGCGAGATTATCTTCTGGATTTGTTTGCTGAAGCTTGTGTTACCCACAGCCCGGTTCCATCTCTCGCCCTCCTCCCGTAAGCAGCATAACTGCCCAGTGCCTGGTCCTGAAGTCCCGAGGGGACGGGTTGAGCCCACGGCTGTCACAACAGCGGCTGACTAAATCGCTCTTTAAATATTCTGAGTCAGAGCCCTCCCTGCCTCTCCCTCCCAGCCACCGCCCGCTTGAAGCTGCTGGCCAGGATCCTGAATAGCTGGCCGGCAGAACCTCCCTCTCCACCCTTCTGGCCCGATGTGAGGCAAAACGCTGGGGGGGGGGTGTCAGGCTCCGGGTCTGGAGTCGCCCCTCCTGTCCCCTCCAAACCCAGTTGGTGGCTTGAGCCTCAGAGCCCTCCCTGCTTCCCCCTCCCGCCCACCACGGTGTTCAAGCGAACGCCGAACCTGAACACGGACTTTTTAAAAAGTCCGGGTTCGGGTTCGGTATGTCGAACACTGCAAAGTTCTGCATGGACCCAAACTATGCAAGTTTGGTTCGCCCAACATTAGATACAGTATCTGGACCATCAGATTGCTTAAAGTTTATTTATTTTATTTATTTAATTACATTTATATGCTGCCCATCTCGCAGACTCAGGACGGTGAACAACATAAAAAATACAATGTAATACAATAAAAAATACATAAGTTAAAACCCCATGATAAAAAAGATTAATCCATCAAACATTCAACCGCTAAGCCGGTGTTGGTGCTCAATGGCTCTCCCAGGTCTGCTGGCAAAGCTGAGCTTTTAGAGCCTTTCAAAAGGCCAGGAGAGTGGGGACGGTGCAAATCTCCAGGGGAAGCTGGTTCCAGAGTGCTGGAGCCACCACAGTGAAGGCCCTCACCCGTGGCCCTGCCAGCTGGCAATGTTTCGCTGACAGGACCTGGAGGAGGCCGACTCTGTGGGATCTGATCAGTCATTAGGATGCGTGAGGAAGAAGACGGTCCTTTTGACTGATGCTTGACTCATGACAGAAAATGATTTCTGTCATGAGTCAAGCATGTTATTTTTGTTTTGTGAAAGAATGAACCGTCTTTGATCATCTAGGTTTTTAATCTTTCTCCAGAAAGAAAAA
The DNA here is from genome assembly GCF_031021105.1 of Erythrolamprus reginae. Taxonomy (NCBI): domain Eukaryota; kingdom Metazoa; phylum Chordata; class Lepidosauria; order Squamata; family Dipsadidae; genus Erythrolamprus; species Erythrolamprus reginae. Next base: position 346,783,841 of record NC_091950.1, on the reverse strand, counting down.
AATAAACTTAGTCCAAAGGAAGTGAGCTTTAATTTTATAGTTAGGTTACCAACTATTTTCTTCTCATTTTACCAGACTGCAAAAGAGAGATGCTTGATTCTAATTACTCTTACTTGCATCTCAATGTGTATTTCCAGAGACCAAAGCCCCTTTCTCTTAGAAGACAAATATACAGGATAAGTGTGCCCATCCCAGCATTGTCCTCTGGATGATCCCACTGGATTCCTGGAAAAAGAATCTTTGTCTTCTACAGATTGTCTGAATCACACCATGTCTATTATGTGAATGTCTTGAGAATCTTAGTACAAGCATATGTTGTGTGCTATTAGTGAAATTTAAAAATAAAAGTTTTACTAGTAAAAAAATGAGAATTGTTTAATTTTTATTTATGTTGAAAAATTGTGTATGTGTATATGTTTTCCTGGAGAGGTGAAATACAGGATAGCAGAAGGAAAGATGTAAAAGTTGTGTATCTGGCCTAACCTGAGTCTGAAGCAACATATGGTAACTGGGATTAAGAATCTGAATTTAAACAGCTTTGAGTCATTTTTGCGGATTGCATTACGATAGATGGATAATATCCAACTTTAAAAAAAAACACTTGCTGACTTACTTTCAGTAAGTGGAAGTGAAATTAGCAAAACAAAAATGAGTTTTGTAGGCTACTAAGAAAATTTCTGCCCTGTGTTCTTTTTGAAACTAAAATCAGTGGATCTGAAGGATGAGAAATTGACTTGTGGATGAGGCCTCTATTGTAGATTGGAAAGCTGGCAGTCATGAGGTATAATCAATTCAAGTCTGAGAATGTCCACAATAAGGTTATTGCTAGCCACACTGTAGAAGGTGCTGGAACAAAGAGTCCTGTTTCTGGCTGAGTATAGCAGGTGAATCGAGCTCTGCCACCTGCCCAGCATTCATCACCAACACTCGGTCTGAGTCCAGTATAGTGTTCAACCTGGTAGAAATAAACACAATAGCATAGGCAGAGTGCTGGAATACACCCAACATGCATTTGATGCTCTTCTTAATATAATCCAAGATTTTGCAGAGTGGATGAGATGGCCACATTTTTTAAAAAAGTAAGGTGGTTATGAGGCTCAAATGATACATTCTGGGAACAGTTATATGAATTAGAGTTTTTGCCTATGTTTTATTTGTTGAAGATGACACTATTCACAAGATTTTAAAGATTAAACCGATGACTTCTACAAGTCAAAGTGTTAAGATCTAAAAATGCTTAAACTTCTTATGATTATTATCACTTTTCCCCAAAGAACCAGGGGGAGGGAAGGGGGAGAAGGAATGCAGAGGCTCCAGATTTCAACCATTAGAGTGAAGGACATTTCTGCAAGTGGCAGCCAAGATATGAACTATTATCAAAACAAAAGAAAGTTTCCTAACTGGACAAAATTACCTGTTCCATGAGAGAAGGGGTGAAACCTATTTCTTAACTATGCAAACTTTTGTGGGAAAATTTAAAATTGTTTTTGCTTTCCTTAGTGTCAAAATATATTCAATAAAGTTTTTCTTCTGGGATTTTAAAGTGCCTGAAAGTCTCTTCTTTTCTTGGGTTTATTAGGCAGATGGTTCTGTTCCCATATAGGCCCCAGATCTGTATAAAAGCATTACAATATTGACGGTAACACCAGACATGTCACTAGAAGGCAAAATTACAAAACTCTGTCTCATTTAACTTTGGCTTTGTCATGCATTCGTTGGAGAAGGCATTATGTTTCTCCAATTGTGTTGGGAAGAGATAGTGGTAAAAGGAAACCAACTGCAAAAAAGATGGTGGCTAAACGTCATCAAAACTAACATCAGCTACAGCATATAAAAAAAACTCAAAATAGTACAAGATCAGAAGATTGGAGAGACCTGGCCCATAAAATTGCCAAGAGTCAATTGAAAGGATAACATCATCATTATCGGCAGTGAAATGATCCTCAGTGTGAAATCTTTTTCACGTATTTACTATTTACTGTGGAGCAGGATCTACACTGGCACCATTTTCAGGTATGAGGCAGGATAGAGGTAATATTTAAAATACAAATGCTGTTCATTGGTCATATGCTGTAAATTGCATTGTTTATCTGTTTTTCAAACGTGAGCGTGAAGCAGAGATCAATAGAATAATTGATGGGAAAAGAAGTGGTTTTAGGGAGGTCGCTTGTGTTTTTAAAAACATAATAGCACTGTAACTGATGGTCACAACTATTGCTGTGTGTATTGTGTGGAGTCTTATCCGCAGATGCACATATGTGAAGACCCAGTTTAAAATGTTTGAAAAATGTGAAAATGTTCCCATGTGCCAATTTCAAACAGTTTTAAAAACCGAAAAATAAATTTATTTTGGTATCTCTGGCTGCCCAAATCCAACAAGCTAAAATTTAGTGCAGTCTGATCTGGAAATCACTTCCCCCAATCAAGGAATATTAGAATTTGGCAAAAGAAACGCTGGCAGGTAAAAACTTGAATTTTGAGGGAAAGCAGCATTAGTCAGTTTGCCTGGATGTGTCAGTGTCATGGTGAATGGTTGAAATGTTGGTGTAGAAGCATCCTTCAAGATATTCAGCAATAACATTTTTAGCCAGTTGCTAGGAGAAATATATAAGAAATTAGTTTTTTTTTTCCAGTTATACAGACTGAAGAGCAGAGGCTAAAGAAGAAAATACATTACCTGTGGGCAATAGTTAAAACAGTTTTATCTGCAAATCGCTGGCGAATGGTCTGCTGGATGAGTCTGTCTGTTTTCTGATCAATACTTGCTGTGGCTTCATCAATGCACAAAATCTACGATTGAGACAAAGTAGAAAGCATTCTTCCAATATAAGAATAAACTGATGGATTCCATTACTGTGAATAAAAACCTTTTGAAATATAAAGCAAGGATCCACTAAATTCAAACGTGGACAGCAAGGTGCTTCTGGAAAATCTCAAATCATGAAGACAACAGTCCTTTTGGTTTTGCTTTTGATTTCAACCCAAGCAACTTCCCTCCTGTGGAAATTCCATTTATATATCATGGATTTGTTACCCATGAATAGGAACTACATAGTGTAGCAAGAAATTACTACACTATGAATCTTGTAGGTAGCTAATTTTGAATTACAAGAGAACAATACCTTCTTTTCTACCTTCTACACAGTTTTACACACACACACGTTTCTCTCTCTCTCTCTGTATGTAGCATCGGACCAGATTACTTGCGGGACCGCCTCCTGCCGCATGAATCCCAGCGACCGGGTAGGTCCCACAGAGTCGGCCTTCACCATGTCCCGTCAACTAGAGAATGTCGTTTGGCGGGACCTAGGGGAAGAGCCTTCTCTGGGGGGGCCCCGGCACTCTGGAATCATCTCCCCCCGGAGATTCGTACTGCCCCCACCCTCCTCGCCTTTCATAAGAGTCTTAATGCTCATTTATGTCACCAGGCTTGGGCTAATTAGACCAACGAATGATTGTATGGTTACTATATGAATGGGTGAAATTGATTTCAATATAATTAGAGATTTTATTTGTAGATATGTAATTTTAATTTAATTGTATTTCGGTTTTTTGTAATATACTGTTTTTATATGTTGTAAGCTGCCCCAAGTCCTCAGAGAGGGGTGGTATAGAAATCAATGAATGAATGAATGAATGAATAAATAAATAAATGGGAAAAATAACCACCCTCACCTTGGCTTGAGTCAAGAGGGCCCTTGCTAAACAAACCAGCTGCCTCTGTCCTACTGAGAGACTCTTTCCTCTCTCTCTCAGCTCAAAATCCAGCCCACCTGCATGAAGAAACAAATGTGAGATTAAAATTTTTCTGCTAGTTCATTTGCATCTGAATCTCAAGAGAGAAAACTGAGTTGTAGCAACTAAGCACTGACAATTGGTGCTCGGTAAAAAATGCCTTTACTACAACCTCCCTTTAGAACAGGGGTCCCCAAACTTGGCAACTTTAAGACTTATGGATTTCAATTCCAGAATTCTCCAGCCAGCTCTGCCGACTGCTTTAGAACATGTATTCTTAACAGGAGTTGTTATTATTAAATGTTAAAGAGTATTAAATACATAACACAGAAAACATCCAGAAATTTTGCAATTAGCTGTATCTTATGTCAGTCATTTTGGGTTTTTAACTACTACACTTTTAAACATTTCAAAAAATAACAGTCCCCGCCCCAAAAGTAGGTGTCTGCTATCAAGATTCTTGGCATGGAGGGAAATCGGTGAGACAGGCTGAAAAATAGCAGAGGTCCAATGAACTTCACGAAAATTCAGACTGATAAACTGCTGTTTGTCAGACTGGGGGAGTGTCTTCGGACCAGAACCAGGACAGTGAAGAAGCAGAGGCATCTCGGATGACTGAGAAAAGCAGGCCAAGTTCCTTGAGCTGTCTGGGTAACCTGACTAAGTTTATGTGCAGGAGCGGTGTTTGGATGGAGCACTGAAATAGGGTGAGAGAGTGGCCAATTCACAGGTAAAAGTTATTCTTAAATTTGGATTTTAAAAGAATTTCTTGAGCTGAAAATAGCTGCTAATTGGCACCTGGGAATTGTATAGAGGGAAGAAAGAAAGTGGATGCTAAACTACTACAGCCCCAGAAGATTATTTGATATAATTAAACAATGCCGCTTGGCGGGACCCAGGGGAAGAGCCTTCTCTGTGGTGGCCCCGGCCCTCTGGAACCAACTCCCCCCAGAGATTAGAATTGCCCCCACCCTCCTTGCCTTTCGTAAGCTACTTAAAACCCACCTCTGCCACCAGGCATGGGGGAATTAAGATTCCTTTTTCCTCCTAGGCCTTTACAATTGTATGCACGGTATGTTTGTATGTATGTTTGGTTTTTTATATTAAGGGGTTTTTAATTCGCTTTTAGTATTGGATTATTATTGTACACTGTTTACGATTGCTGTTAGCCGCCCCGAGTTTTCGGAGAGGGGCGGCATATAAATCCAATAAATAAACAAATAAATAAACAAACAAACAAACAAATAAATGGAGAAATATAAAACAATAAAAAGATGAAATCTGGGAGAAAACTTTTTTGTGTGTGGATTTAAAGGATTTTTTTGGGGGGGGGGGACAGCTTTGACAACCAGCTGATTTGAGTGTAGTGTACTGGAGAGAGCCAGCTTCTAAAGAGAAGAAAATATTGCAACAGTTTGTGGAAATTAAGAGAGAAAGCACAGCTGTATAATTTGATCTTGACTGTATGAAGATAGCTTGGAAGACCTGAGAATTTTTAAGGCGTGTTTGTTTGCCTTTACTGCTTTGCTTTGTTTTGGATTGGACTGGATTAATATTTTGAATTGGCTATATTAGAAGTTGAAAATAGCATATGGACCGCAAACTTTAATTAAATGTGGTAGAAAATAAAAAGTTTAAAAGCACAAAAAGTTTAAAAGTTTGTTAAATTGGCAATATGGAGATTTGGATGTATGAGAACTATGAGATAGTAAAAAATGTGAGTCAAAAGGTAATAAAAAGTCAGAAAGTTTTTGGAAAATACAGAGAAAGAAATAGGGAAAGTGATAAAATGAAATACAAATAAGGAACAAGGAAATAACATTGAAGAAGAAGGGACTGAAAATATAAAGCAGTTGGATGATTTCACTGGGATTTACAGTGGCACAAAAAGAGTTGACGGGAATGTCCTTCAAAAAGAATCAATCAAAGTGTAAAGAGGGAAATAGAGGGAAAAGACTAGGGAAAATTGGGGAGACCACCTGAAAAATATATTTAAGAGAATTTTGACTCAGGAGAAAAGATATGGTACATAAAAATAAAAAAGGAGAGAAAAGGAGAAAATTAATAAGTGAAATGTTTGAGAGAAAATGGTTAAAGAGGAGAAGATTAGAAAGGAGGAAGGAAAATAGGATTCATATTAGTGCAGTTAAGGCAAATTGTATCAATATTAATTATGGATGGTTAACCATGTTAAGGTTTTATGTTAGATTTGGATATAATATATATTGTTTTTGGTAAAATAGATTTGTAATAAAAATGGAAAAGGAAATTTGAAATAGTATTAATTGTGGATAGTTAATCAAGCGAGAGGGTTTTTATGTAGGATCTGAAAATTAAGCTACATGATGAGGTATATTGTTTATGGCAAAACAATTAATAGAAAAAATGGGATGGGAAATTTGAAATGTTAAATTGTGAATACCCAATTAAGTTAAAGGATTTTTATGTAAGATTTGAAGATATTGTTTATAATAAAATAGAACAGGAGATGAAATGTGAAAGGGTAATTTGGTTTGATTTTAAAGACAATTTAAATTAAATTAATTAAATTATGAGATGAATGTGAAATGCATAGTAAAGAAATATCTATGTAGTAATGAAATAAGACAGCTAATTGAGCTTATTATAAAAGATTAGGATAATTAATAATATTGCTTATTTACAGGTCCCTCACATCCTGGACACAAACTGTTTTAACTCCTACCCTCAAAATGACACTATAGAGCACCGCACACTAGAACAACTAGACACAAGAACAGTTTTTTCACAAATGCCATCACTCTGCTAAACAAATAATTCCCTGTCAAACTATTTACTAAGTCTGCACTACTATTTCTACTAGTTTTTTCTCATCATTCCTATCACCCATTTCCTCCCACTTAGGACTATATGACTGTAACTTTGTTGCTTGTATTCTTACAATTTATATTGACTGGTTCCTATTATGATTTGGTTGCTTATTTGTACCCAGATTATCATTAAGTGTTGTACTTTATGATTCTTGACAAATGTATCTTTTCTTTTATGTACACTGAGAACATATGCACCAAGACAAATTCCTTGTGTGTCCAATCACACTTAGCCAATAAAAAATTCAATTCAATGCAATGCAATTTCTATTTCTATTCTCGTATATTAAGAAAATAAATTAAGATTAAAAAATACGTAAAGAGAATGTTATGACCAAAATTGAATACAGAGAGATAATGTAAAACGGATTATGTATATGAAAAAAGATGTAAGATTGATCCAGACAACACTGTCAATAAAATATGTTATGTTTTATGGGGGGAAACAAAAAATAAAAATTGTATTAAAAATATATTCTTGGCATCTTTTCTTAAATATTTTACCAGCAGACTGAACCACTGAGTATTTTATGCAAAAGTGAGAGAGACCCAGAGGGGGGAAAAACCTAAAACAGAAAGTGGAAAAAATTGAACTTCCTCAATGATTAGATTGCTGGACATGAGGGGTAAAAGAAAATATTCCACATTTATGACATGGTAACAAGTTTGTGAAGAACAATCTGTTCCTCTGCTTGTCTATTATAGAAAGTGAGGGAGTGAGAGGAAAAGAAGGAAGCTGAAGAAGTAGGAAAAATATCTGGCCTCAGATTTCTTTTTAAATTTTGGCTCCAGCCAACACTATCTTGATACATTAAAAAAAAAATAAAGTTAACCTTCTCAAAATGCATCATTCTGTGGCAGCCTCAGAGTCAACAACCCTGTGGGTATTAATTTATTTTCTTTTTTTACTACTTTGACCAGTTTTCCAACACCTCATAATCTGAAGAATGGCTTATTAGGCTTTTTATGCCCTATGCTCCAGCAGCTCCTTTTTCTACCCCAAGCAAAAGACTTACCCATCTCCGTAACTAATGTGTGCAAGTGGCATTGCTCCAAAACTCCCTGCAACTCCTCATCCGTATGTTGTTGCTGGGGATCCAGATTCTCACGGAGTGTCCCACTGAACAAAAAAGGGTCCTGAGGAATTATGGCCAATCTAGACCTAAAAAGAAGACAGCAGCAAATAATAGCAAGCACGCAACTGATATATTACGGTCCTCCGCCCCGGCCGCCAGTATGTATGAGTGATGACTGTATGTGGTTTTACTGGGTTTAACTTTTCATTATTATTATATATTGGGGTATTTTAAAATTTTTATGTTTTATTGTGGTAAGCTGCCCTGAGTCCGTGAGGAGAAGGGCAGCCTATTAAATAAACAAACAAACAAATAAATAAATAAACAAACCCTTTTGCTATCTCCTTAAATTGACTTCTCAAATGGATGGGAAAATATTTACTGACCCCTCACATCCTGGACACAAATTGTTTCAACTCCTACTCTCAAAACATCGCTACAGAGCACTGCACACCAAGACAACTAGACACAAGAACAGTTTTTTTCCGAACGCCATCACTCTACTAAACAAATAATTCCCTCAACACTGTCAGACTTTCTACTAAATCTGCACTTCTATTCTACTAGTTTTTCCTCATCATTCCTTTCACCCATTTCCTCCCATGTTGACTGTATGACTGTAACTTGTTGCTTATATCCTAATATTTTTATTAATATTGCTTCTTCATTGCTTATTTGACCCCTATGACAATCATTAAGTGTTGTACCACATGATTCTTGACAAATGTATATTTTATTTTATGTACGCTGCGAGCATATGCACCAAGACAAATTCCTTGTGTGTCCAATCACACTTGGCCAATAAAAATTCTATTCTCCACTGCAGCTGGAAGGAGAGTCCAACATGGGTAGTTAACCAATCTTATTGGTAGAGACTGAGTTAATTATTTACATATTAATTAGGTACCGCCCCCTTGTATCCCCCATGAGCTCAGTTTTAAAAACTCAGTCTAAGTGTAGAGACTTGCTGAGTTTGAGCTTAAGCTAATTAAAGCTAATAAATTGTTTAAAATTGTTTAAAATTGTTTAAAATTGTTTTAATACATGTTGAAAAATTGTTGTGACCTGTTTAATGTTTCTGCTTTGTCTTTCAGGCACAATTAGCAGCAAGGAACAGCAGGGAACAGCAAGGGGTTCCTGCCCTCCGCGGGCAGCACCCCCAACGATACTCCTCAGGGGTTTGTATTCCCTCCGAGGGAACACCCCGCAGAGGAGCATCCAGCCTGGAGGTCCCTGGCCCCCGAGGCCACACTAAGGCTGCGAGCCGAAGGTGGGGGGGTCCGCCCCCCCCACTGGGAGGCTTGGAATCGCTCCCCGAAGCCGGCGAGGCGCGCCAATGGAGCGATCAGCTGTTCGGCGGCCGGGAAAGCCGCCGCCGAAGCCGCCGCCGGAGAGAGCGAGCCGCCGATACCGCCGCCGTGGCCGCTGTTACAAACAGCGCGACCGCCGACCACCAGACTGCCCGAACAGCAGAGGCGAGAGCCAGGGTTACCCCCCTGGCGGAGACCGCCATTGATGGCAGGGGCGCAAGGCGGGAGCCCGGAAAAGACCGCGAAGGTCACGGGCGCCGCCATCTTGCTTTTTCGGCGCGAAAACGGCGATCTGGGCGGAAAAGCACGCAAGTGAGCTAGGAGGCTCCTGTGCGCATGCGCCAGTGGCGGATTAGCCGAGGCGCCATTTTTTGCGATCGGCAAGGGCGTGGAGCCAAAAAACTTTACTGTCTCTTCATCTAACTGTGAGTAAAATGGCAGAGCAAGCCGGGGCTGACAAAAGCAGCTCCCCCGCTCCCAAGGAGAAGGGCAAAGGGAAGGCAAAGGAGAAGACTAAGGCCTCCCAATCTTCCAGCTCCTCCTTAAAGGAAGCGGAGAAACGCATAAAGGCCCTGGAAAAAAAGTTGGAAGCGGCCCTGCAGCCCTCTCCCTCTGGATTGCCCCTTACACAGCGGCAGCAGATGACCCCTGAACAGTTGACCACCCAATCTCCCTTGGGGGCCACCGGGATCATGCCAACAGGGGACTGGTCACCTGATAGACATTTTATACCTATCCCTCAGGCCATGCCATCCCCTGGCACTTCTTGGCACAGACCGGGGTCTGCCAGTCAATCGGTCAGAAGCCTGCAAGGGCCTTCAGCTACGTTTACACCCACAGCTGCTGGCTTAAGAGGTCCATCAGGCCCATGGCAACAGATGACCCCTGATCTCCAGGAAATCATCGCCAACGTGTACTCACAGGGCATTGCTACGGGGGCACAACAAAGCGCTAGGCCCCCCCAACAGGCTCCAGAAAGAAATCCTTGGTCAGCACCGCCCCCTTCTGGCGTTGGGTCAATGCTGGAGGAACCACAATTTGAGGAGAGTGACAGAGAATATGATTGGTCAGAGGATGAGACAGTGCCTGAACCACCGCCAACGGTGGGACTATTCAAACCGGCATTATTCAGGACCTTGCTTTGTAAGGCCAAGCAAGTAATGAATCTTGCAGCCGTGCCTAAGACAACTGACCCTACTGACACGACAAAGACTTCAGAGGCTCTCCTCAAGGAAGCACAGCCCGAGACTGAACACTTCCCAGCCTCCCACATATTTGTGGAGGGAGTTAAGCGGCCTTGGCAGCACCCAGCGGCTGCGCAAGGGCCTTCAAACATTGAGCGGAAGTTTTACACCTTCGACGAAGAGGTCGAAAAACTCTTGGAGTTCCCGCCAATTGACCAGCCGGTAGTGACTCTGGTGTCTAGTGCGCTGGTGCCCTCGGAAACTGGCGACAGCCTGAGGCCAGAGGACAGAAAGGCGGAGGTATTGCTGAGAAAGGCGCATCAGGTGTCGGGCTGGGGGTTCAGAGCGGCTGCCGCAGCCTCATTCATCAACAGAGCATCCATCATGTGGTTGCAGGAAATGCAGGCCAGGCTGGGACCTGAGGACGGAAGACTCCGGCAGGACCTGAGCAAGCTGCGTGCGGCAGCGGAATTCTCAGCAGACGCCACCCTTCATGCAGCAAAGTTCTCGGCTAGAAGCATGGCAACCACTATGTCGTCACGACGACTTCTCTGGCTGAGAAATTGGCCAGCAGACTTGAAGTCAAAGTGGAGGCTGGCCTCAAGCCCCTTCCAGGGATCCATGCTCTTCGGGGAGAGTTTGGAGAAGGTCCTCATTGAGGACAGAGACAAGAAGAAAGTGCTCCCCAGGGCTAATAGGAGACATGACCGCCGGTTTACACCATACACGAGGCGACAGAACCCTCGCTGGGATGCCAACACAGGTGCGGGACAGGCCCAGAGATCCTTTGGTCAGGGTCAATACGGTCAATACAATCAACCATCCTTTCGATCCGATCGGGGATCTTTCCAGGACAGAACCCGAGGTTACCAGCAATCGAGACGGCCATTTCGAGGAGGTAACCAGAGAGGCTTTCGTCGCTCCAAGTGACTCAGCCGGGATGCCAATAGGGGGGAAACTTCAACATTACAGTCCCTCCTGGCATCACACGTCATCCGACAAATGGGCCTTAGCCACCGTTTCGCAGGGTCTTCGGCTGGAATTTGTCCAGCCTCCACCATCACGATTCCTGCAATGCCCCGTAATACGGGACTCACAAAAGAGACTACAACTCCGAGAGGAGATAAAGCATTTATTGGACATTCACGCTATAGAGCCGGTGCCCCGACAGGAGGAGGGCAAGGGCTTCTATTCAGTGATCTTTATAGTGCCCAAGACCTCAGGAGGCTGCCGGCTCATACTAAACTTGAAGCAACTGAACGTTTTCATAAAGTACAGGAGGTTTCGAATGCACTCCTTACAGACAATTATAGCTTCCATACGCTCCCACGATCTCTTAACATCAATAGACCTCAAGGAAGCGTACCTCCATGTACCCATACATCCAGATCATCGACGGTTCCTCCGCTTCTGCGCCGAGGGGGAGCATTTTCAGTACAGAGCCATGCCATTCGGCCTCTCCTCGGCCCCACGTACCTTCACAAAACTGTTGGACATTTTGACGGCAGACCTACGCCAGAAATCGGTTCGGCTGATGGCCTACCTGGACGACATAATCGTGTTGTCCAGGTCCCCATCGGGAGCCAGGAAAGACTTAGACAGGACAGTGCAATCACTGGAATCTCACGGTTTCACAATCAATATGGAGAAAAGTCACCTGTCTCCCTCCACCAGATTACTTCATCTCGGAGCAGTCATAGATACCCTATCATCCACGGTATCTCTTTCCCCGGAGCGACAACGCACAATTCGACAACTGATCTCCAGCATCCGACACGAAGGGAGAGTTCCCCTGGCGTTGCTATCCAAAATCCTGGGGACCTTGGTGTCAGCCATAGGCATCGTTCCCTGGGCAAGACACCACATCCGGGATCTACAGTGGTTCTTGCTCCCAGCACAGAGAGCCAGGAGGAGCCACTGCAACAGGAAGGTACGGGTTCCAAGGACAATCAGAGAGTCCTTGAGATGGTGGACATCACCAGCCTTAAGCAAAGGTTCCCCCTTCCGACTCCAGAGCCCAGTAACCCTTACGACAGACGCCAGCCTGTTTGGGTGGGGCGCCCACATTGGACACCACATGGCCCAAGGCCTCTGGTCAAACAAGGACTTGGACCCGGTCAACATCAATTTCCTCGAATTGAAAGCAGTGTATTTGGCCCTTCAAGCGTTCACCCCACTAGTGCGGGACAGGCACGTGCGGGTCCTGACGGACAACGTTGCGACCAGGGCCCACCTGAATCACCAGGGGGGCACGAAGTCACAACGTCTCATGGCAGAAGCCAGCCGCCTCTTCAATTGGGCCGAGACCAACTTGGCATCCTTGTCGGCCGAACATATTGCCGGCATCAGCAACACGCAGGCGGACTGGCTGAGCAGGTCCATTCTAGATCCATCGGAGTGGAGATTGGATCCCGACATTTTTCAGCAGCTGACACACAGATTCGGCATGCCATCAGTGGATTTGTTTGCAACCCAGCGGAATACACACCTTCCCAGGTTCTACTCACGTTTTCCGGATCCAGAGGCGGAAGGGACCAATGCCCTTCTTTCCCCCTGGCCACCGGGTCTACTTTATGCTTTTCCTCCCACCAGTCTCCTTCCCAGGGTGGTGGAGAAGATATTAGAGGAAAGAGCGGAGGTGCTTTTGGTGGCACCGCACTGGCCACGGCGTCCTTGGTTCTCCGACCTCGTGGCACTGTCGGCGTCGACACCGTGGAGGATTCCGGATCGGATCATCGCCCTCAGCCAGGGGAACCTACAACACCCGGATCCCCAGTGGCTACATCTAACCGTGTGGCACTTGAGAGGAGCAGGTTGAGGCTACAAAAGCTACCAGAGAAGGTCATTGATACAATACAGGCAGCACGTCGCCCTTCGACGTCAAGAATATACCAAGCAACTTGGCAGGCATTCTGTAGATTCTGTGAACAACATCATTTGAATCCGAAGGAGTCATCAGTTATTACGGTGTTGGAGTTCCTGCAACAAGGAATAGACCGTGGGTTAGCCCCTAACACCTTAAAAAGACAGGTGGCAGCTCTTGCCACTATGATACAAGTTCCAGAGGCACGCTCCTTGGCTTTTCATCCGTGGGTAAGAGACTTCCTTCGAGGAGCTACAAATAAACATAGCCCACCAGTCAGGAGGTTTCCGTCATGGGACCTGTCATTAGTACTCAAAGCATTGACAAAGCCACCTTTTGAGCCGTTGAGGTCCATTTCTCTCCGTCTGTTATCCATTAAGACAGCCTTTCTGGTCGCGATCACCTCCGCACGCAGAGTGTCAGAGATAGCGGCCTTATCAGTCAGACAAGACCTCTGTATCTTTTACCCTGATAGGGTTGTACTAAGACTGGATCCCACCTTTGTACCTAAGGTAAACTCTACCTTTCATAGGAAGCAAGAATTGATCCTGCCTGATTTCTGTACTCGCGGGAACCACCCATCGGAGTTGCGATGGCACAAGATAGACGTCAGGCGAGCCCTGAAAATCTACATCAGGCGTACGGAGACATTCAGAAAATCTGAGCAATTGTTCATATCATTCTCGCCTCATAAGATGGGACTTGGACTATCCTCCAAATCTATTAGTAGATGGCTCAAAGAGTGTATCACGGAGGCTTACAAGGCTAGAAACCAGACCCCGCCATTGGGACTGACGGGTCATTCAACACGTAGCGCGGCCACGTCGGCTGCCTGGGCCACGCAAGCTTCAATAGAAGATATCTGCAAGGCCGCAACATGGGCGGCCCCTACCACCTTTGTTAAACATTATAAGTTGGATTCGTTTGCCTCAGCGGACGCAGCGTTTGGAAGGCGTGTTTTGCAACGAGTTTGTGCCTCCACGACGTCCCTGACAAGACCTTCTCCCTCCCATGGGCCTTAATCTTTGGCATATCCCATGTTGGACTCTCCTTCCAGCTGCAGTGGAGAAGGACCGTTGTACCTACCTGAACGGTCTTCTCGCTGCACTGGAAGGAGAGTCCAAACCCACCCGGCACTGTTGAAGTTCAGGGACGCCGGTGTTGGGAGGATTTGGTTGTTGGACTGTTGACAATAAAAATTGGTTATCCTCTTACATTGTCTTCGTTTTTAAAACTGAGCTCATGGGGGATACAAGGGGGCGGTACCTAATTAATATGTAAATAATTAACTCAGTCTCTACCAATAAGATTGGTTAACTACCCATGTTGGACTCTCCTTCCAGTGCAGCGAGAAGACCGTTCAGGTAGGTACAACGGTCCTTCTATTCTATGTAAAGGAGTTTGAGAAACACTGGTATCACCTTTGACAAACTGAGGCACCCTTAAGTGGTTTAATCTGTCACAGCAAAGTTTAAGCATGATTAAGCTTGAGAATCATGGTACCAACAGCTGAAGGATTAATAACCCCTGGAACCTCGAGCCACTATTGTTGAAAATGACTCACCTTAGCTCCTTCAAGCTTACAGAGCAGTGGTCAATACCGTCTAGGAGGATGTGTCCACCTCTCAGTTCCACCATGCGGAAAAGGGCCAGGAAGAGCGTGGATTTGCCAGACCCTGTACGTCCAACTATCCCTATTTTTTCCCCAGGATAGATAGTGAAGGTAACACCATCCAGAGCATTGGGTAATTCTGGCCGATAGGCTAATGCTACTTGTTGGAATTCCAAATGTCCTCTAACAAGCCAGTTTGGGGAAACCTTGAAGGAAGAAAAAACAATGTTAGAAATGAGCAGAAATAGAAATATAATAAAATAAATTTAATGCAGGGTTTTTTTTCCTGATCAATATCACCAGTAGAAATTACAGCAAATCAAATCATGGAGTAGCATGTAGTAAGGATTACTGCAAATGTTATGTTGAATTCTTCCCACTCTAGATGTGATAGTCTAGTGGAAGATGACCGGGCTCCCCTGCCCTCTTGACACCAACTACTTTTCTACTGAACATCTGCCCTTCTTGCAGTCTTCAAGATGATCCCATGGGCTTCATTCCTAACATGAGCTTCATTCCTAGAATGGAACCCTACTTTTCTATCCTCTTCAGCAATTTACCAAGACTCATTCTTCATGCAAGATAGTCTACAGAATCTAGGAAATCTCCATCAGGAGATTAATTGAAATCGTTCCTTCTTCAGTGTAGCTGTTTTTAACCCTCTCTTGACCCCCCCTCTTTGACTCCACATTATGCTAAAACAAAGTGAGTTTGGAAGAATGGAAAAGATACTGAAGATTTGAGTTCACCTTCACCTTGTCTTTAAGGTCCTTCAAGATCACCAACTGCTTTTTCAAGGACATCATAAAAGCAAAGACAGCCCAAACCAATCACTATATTTGCATTATATGACAATGAATCCTCTACATATAGATAAACAAATCTCACCATTGATTTTAGAGTTGCAAAACAAGTCAGCCTTACCGGAAGCAGTTCCTCCTGAGATTCTATGGGAATTTCTGTTGCATATTCTTCAGTCCGTTCCACACTCACCATCATGGTCTCTGTCTGAGTGAAGCTGGTGATGAGTCCTGACAACAAATTTGTAACAGACAGAGCATAGGAAAGAGCCAAACCTACAAGACCTGGAGGGGCAAAAAAAAAAAAAAAGGCAAATTAAAACAGAACAGAAAGCTACCATCTGAGATAAGAAAGCAGAGATCTAGTGGTGGTAAGAGGTAGTAATCTATCTCCAAGGACAATTAATCAGTGGAACAGCTTGCCTCCAGAAATTGTGAATCCTTCAACATTGGAAGTTTTTCAAATGATGTTGGATAACCATTTGTCTGAAATAGTGCAGGGTCTCTTGCCTAAGGAGGGGGTTGGACTAGAACAGGAGTAGGCAAAGTTGACTCTTCTATGACTTGTGGACTTCAACTCCCAGAATTTCTGAGCCAATCATGCAAGCTCAGGAATTCTGGGTGTTGAAGTCCACATGTCACAGAAGAGCCAAATTGCCTACCCCGGACTAGAAGACCTCCAAGGTCCCTTTCGAACTCTGTTATATTATTATATTATATATTATGAGGTGAAGGACAGAAAGGTGCCAATATGTGGAGAAAGGTTTTCCTTGGAACAGCTGAAGTGATTCTAATACTAGTATTATAACTTTTTTCCTTTCTTTTCTTTTTTTAGAAATAGTGATCCAGAATCTGTTCTTTCCTTTTAGCCGCATGCTCTCTGCTTGAAAAAAACCATCCTGGTTCATCTACCCTAAATGCCTTTTATGTATCTTCTGAGATGAATATTTCCAGATAGAGTTCCTAATACTGTAGTCCAAATCAAAAGCACTGATCATTATTCTGTTCATAAGGTCATAAAAATGGTCATATGGTGACCCACTTTATGACTCTCATGACCTATGGCTCAATTACAGTTGTAAGATAAGAATTGCTTATTGGATGCTACACATCTGAAGAATCAGTTGAAATCCAGCATGGTTTGACAGGTTCCGGAGAACCGGTAGCAGAATTTTTGTTGGGTGGGAATGGAAATTTTATAATATCATTCCCCAGGTATGGAGTGGGAATGGGGATTTTGCAGTATCTTTTCCCA
The DNA here is from genome assembly GCF_031021105.1 of Erythrolamprus reginae. Classification (NCBI taxonomy): domain Eukaryota; kingdom Metazoa; phylum Chordata; class Lepidosauria; order Squamata; family Dipsadidae; genus Erythrolamprus; species Erythrolamprus reginae. The sequence continues at coordinate 346,767,157 of NC_091950.1, read as the reverse complement.
GGAGTGGAGTGAGAATAGTGTTGAGGTTCCAGTTACATCTAAACTAAATCAGAGTCCAAGTACTCCTCAAAGTTCCAATTTATTGCCGGAGCCATCCTGGTACCTACACTGGGAAACCTGAATCTGAGTTTCCCACCCACTTGAAAGTTCACATCCCTTGTCCCCCACTCACAAACTTGTCATGTTGCCCACTCAGATTGTGCCAATGTGGCAAGTCCTCCTTCTGCTTCCGCCCAGGTGGATGGGCATTGGATGGCCTTGAACCACTCAAAAGAATGCTTTGTGGCTACATCTGTTCTCTCATGAAAATCACCCTTCCCAAGTTTCCATAAATATCAGGACTTCAATTGATAGTGTGGCAAACCTTTAATTTATCACCGACTAATGTACCGTCTTGACAAATGGAGATTTTGCAGTATTTCGCATGTACACCAAGCCACACTTTGCCCACCAAGCTACACCCACTGAATTTGTAGTAAAAAAAAAAGGATTTCACCACTATGAAGAATACTCTCGGTTTTATATAGTCAGTCTAACCTTATAGAGATGATTAGAAAGAGAAGCCTGCCATGCTGAAAAAAAAAGGTTTAATATAATTCACTGCACTTTACTTATTCTTACATGGACTTTGGTTTGGTTGCAATATTATTTTTCTCTTTTCACCTATCATATATATTCTCTTCCTTTCATATATATATCCTCTCCTCTAAGTTCAATTTTACCATTATATATATATTACCACATGTCTATTTTTCTTCCTATGTATTTGTGTATTGGACAAATGAATAAATAAAATAAAATAAATATAAAATGCATGCTGATTGTATAAGCAAAAAACACTTTTCATTTCTTTTTCAGCATTCTTGGTACTATTATCCTCTCTTCGGAGAAGGGAGAAAAATCCAAAATCCACATCTAATATCAGTGATGAAAGGAACAATATTGTGAGCGAAAGAAAGAAGACTCCATAGGCAAAGATGGCATAGATGGTGGTGCACTGGTGCATTTTTCCATAATTCCCTAACTCACCTGGGTCACCCACTTTCTGCTGGTGTTGGATGATGGCAATTCCTGCAATGGCAGTGACCACAGCAACCCCGATCATCTGCAGCCGAATATCTAGCCATTGCATTGCCGTGTTGCAGGCAAAACGGCAACGCTGGTTCAGTTCCAGTCGTTCTTGATTCTCTGTCTCAAACCTAGACTGGGCTCAGCCCAAAGATTAATATTAGGAATAATTTCTCATGCAGTTCTTATCAACGTTTGAAACAGCTCTCACTCAGCCACTTTTCAGGTCAATTTACACTTCCACCAGCGGAAGAGAAAAACTCACCTGCCAGTCATCCTGGTTGCCCGGATAGTGCTGAGGCCTGTCAAGGTCTCTGAAAAGTGAGTATAAATAGGCGACAAGGTGAGACTGTAGAGACGCTTGAGTTCACGAGAGGTACGTCGATAATAAAGCTGGATGAAGTAGTAGATGGCCACCAAGGGCAGTAGGACTAGCCCAATCCAAGGCAACCCATAGGTTATCATCACCAGCATGCCCAGCAGTCCAAATATGTTGGCCAAGAAGATGTTGAGAATGAAAGGAAGACTATCATCCACACAGTACAGATCTGAAGAGAAGCGATTAAGAATACGACCTGTTGGCGTGGTATCAAAGAAGGTCATGGTAGCCTGGCAATAGAAAGAAAGAAAAATAGTAAGACGGCTATGGGCATTATATCCTAATACAGTGGTACCTCATCTTACGAACGCCTCTTCTAATGAACTTTTCAAGATACGAACCCGGTGTTTAAGATTTTTTTGCCTGTTCTTCCGAACTATTTTCAGCTTACGAACCCAAGCAGCTGCTGCTGGGATGAAGGGGTTTCTTTCCCCCCCCTTTTTTGAAGAAAGAAAAGAGAGGGCTGCTTGGAGTAGGAAACATTTTGCAGAGAACAACGTGCTTGCAAAGGAACTGAAAGGCTGTCTTTTTAAGAAAGAAAAGGGAGGAGGGAGGGGCAGCTTGGGGGAGGAAAATTTTTGCAGAGAACAACGTGCTTGCAAAGGAACTGAAAGGGTGTCTTTTGAAGAAAGAAAAAGGAGGGGCGCCCCCCTTGCCTTTCTTCCTTCCCACTCACCCTTTAGCCTAGCCTTGCTTCTTCCACCCGCCCCCTTTAGCTGCTCCTCCCTGCCCTCTGTTCGCCTCCCTTCTAAAGTTTGGGATTTTCCTGAAGGATTAGCAGGCATTATTTGCTTTCTACATTGATTCCTATGGGAAACATTGTTTCATCTTACGAACCTTTCACCTTACGAACCTCCTCCTGGAACCAATTAATTATGAGGTACCACTGTATACAGTAATGCTATTTTCTTCTTTCTAGTCTTTCTGCAGTGCCAGACAGGACTATCGTATATTTTTTTTTAAAGAGCAACAAAATTCTCAAGAAATAAGACTGTTAGGTCCCATTGATGCTTTATTATGTATTTATTAAACAATTTTTTATAGTCTAATGATCAAAATCATGTCAAAGCCGACTATGATTCGTGTCATGAATCGTGACTTAACTCATCTAAAAACAAGATAGCTAAGTTAATGTCCACTTCTAAAAGTCTTGGTGGTTATCAAAATCAGTTATTTCAATTATTTATTTCTTATATAGCTCAGGGAGCTCTGACCAGATTCCAAGATAAGCAAACATTCAGAAAATCCCCCAAAAGGCCAATATTTTTTTCCGGAACTGTAGAGCCAATGAAGTATAATTATAATACAATGATCCTATTATTTAATGTTTTCCTACCATATGTAAAATAGTATAGTCTGGAGGACAGAAGGAAAAGGGGGGACATGATTGAAACATTTAAATATGTTAAAGGGTTAAATAAGGTTCAGAAGGGAAGTGTTTTTAATAGGAAAGTGAGCATAAGAACAAGGGGACACAATCTGATGTTAGTTGGGGGAAAGATCAAAAGCAACATGAGAAAATATTTTAGTGAAAGAGTAGTAGATCCTTGGAACAAACTTCCAGCAGACATGGTTGGCAAATCCACAGTAACTGAATTTAAACATGCCTGGGATAAACATAGATCCATCCTAAGATAAAATACAGAAAATAGTGTAAGGGCAGACTAGATGGACCATGAGGTCTTTTTCTGCCGTCAGACTTCTATGTTTCTATGTAACAGGACAATTAATTTTCAAAAATATAAACATTTGGGGAAAAAAACAAACCAATTTTTCTAAGTCTCAATTTTCATCCTCCACCCTTTTCCCAAATAGGACTCCCAAGTCATTACCTTCATCACCCGTCTAAGCAGCCGGTTGTGAATGATAGTCGCTGCGTGGATGGTGCCACAGGCAAAGAGAAAGGCCCGCAGGATGGTGAAGATTGAATTTACCCCAGCAATGCAACCGTACACAGTCAGGTAAAAATTCACATTCAAGGTGCTATTTGAAGCAATGGAGCTCAAGACTGGAGAGCTGAAGAGACAGGTAAAATCAGTTTGGAAGTGGAGTGCTCCTCCAAGTAAGCTTCTTTCCTTGTTTCGACCAAATGCAATAACCGTTTCCCAACTTCCTCCCACCAACAGCATTAAGCACCTCCTACTTTTAAATCCCTGGTCCACTTGTGCCACCTTATCAGTGTGGCATTCAGGTTCAGGCCCAGGAGTTTTTGGAAATTCTACATTCACTTGAATCTACTCACTACAGAGACTGAGGTCGAGCTCAAGTTTTTATCTAATCTTCTACCTTTAAAGACATCTGAAAGATTCGGTCATCTATTTATATGGGAAGTTGCAACAAATGGAAAAAGTCTGGAAGCATGATTATTGGAATCCTATACAGTAACTGGTCATTCCACTGAAAACATGCTGATTCCCAACAGGTTTCAGTAAATATTGTGCATCTGCCCCAGTGGTGAAATCTAAAAATTTTCCCTACCAGTTCTGTGGCCATGTGACCGAATGAGCTCACAAAACCAATTTTCACATGTCACACACAAACAAAACAAAAACCACACAATGGAAAAGCACACAAAATGCCCCCTGCAACAACAAGCAGGAACCTCACAGATTCACAGAGAGCTCAAAAACAACTATCACACTTTACACAAAAAGAACGCAAAAGCTACACAACGGACTCACACCCAATCCAGAAGCAGCTGACTTCACACAAAATGGTCCGTGGAACAAACAGGAACCTCACAGAGTCGCAGAGAGCTCAAAAACCAACTTTCGCACTTTCCACACAAACAAAACAAAAGCTCCACAACTGACTCACACACAATGCAGAAGCAACTGAACTTCAAACAAAATGGCCCCTGCAACAAGCAGGAACCTCACAGAGTCACAGTTCCAGCCAATTGGTAGTATAAAAACTTTGAAAAAGGTAAAAAAAAAAAAAAAAGGTTCATCAGCTGTGACAATCACCTGTGCCGCCCAATGTTGGAACCTTTTAAAAAAACTTTTAAAAAGCATTTTTTACTACTGGTTCTGTGAACCGGAAGCATTTGTTACCAGTTGTTGCGAATCCGGCCGTACCAGTACCATCTCACCCCTGATCTGCCCTATTCCTTGCTCCCTCTCCCTGCAAGTTGCTCTGCCTATGCACAGTCAGCAGCTGTTTAGCTAATGTTCAGCTTCTTAACTATAGCAAGAAAAGCTTTGGGACCGAGGTTTTCCCTTCTGCATTCTCAATCCCCTCCTCCTTTCTAGAGGCGGTTTGGGAGGAGGACCGGGAAAAAAAGAGTGCCAAGAAGAGAAAGAATTGGATTCAATAGCATGTATGTTTGCGCAGTGCGCGGATGTAAATAAAACAGAGCCAAACTCTTTGATTGACGTACATGAGTCCTTCATGGGAGAAGAGCAGCAGAGATGAAGAAGGAAGGGCTGCCAAGGTGTCGATGGAGTTATTTCCAGTATGAGGTAAGCTAGATATCCAGTTTGAGAGCCACCAATCAGAAATATTCCTAGAAGCTGCAGAGATGGGTAAGTATCAGTGAGTGAGGCTTTATTTATTTAAATAAAAGTTAAGCCTATCTGAATGACTTTGAGGTAGAGAACTCGCCACAAAGCAACTCCTCCTGTCAATTTTAATATAATAAAGAGGCCCTATGAAAGCACTTTTAATGTGCCTCTACAAACTGTTTGAATAAATGCTGTACAGCCCAGGGGTTGGCAAAGTTGTCTCTTCTATGACATGTGGACTTCAACTCCCAGAATTCCTGAGTTAGCATGATTGGCTTAGGAATTCTGGGATTTGAAGTCCATAAGTCACAGAAGAGCCAATTTTGCCTAAGCCTGGTATTGTTATTTTTTTAGTTATAATACTGTAACTGGCTTTGAGTTGTTTGATTAAATAGCATAGAAGCCACTACAAATATATGTGCATTCCACAAATAAATTACATTATGTAAAAATTAAGTTTTAGCAACAATCTTTTCCTGAATTACATGGAACTTTGTGGAAGCCTGGGGCTTATTCAGACTTGGTCACATAACAGGAAATCATTTATTCCCGGTATCTCTGAACTAATCAATCCACATAGTTGGTTCCCTGGAAAGAACATGGAGAATCAAAAAATTTTCCTACACCACAAAAGACTTAATATTTCTTATGGATCTTTAAAAGAGGAAACTTCAAACTTGAGAATTGTAAGTTTTGTTTATTTTATAGGTGGCTTATATGTTTGTTATATTTAATTTATAGCCTGCCAAATTCACAAACAACTGTAAGAGGCTTAAAAAAATTTTTAAACAACAATTCCTAAAAAAAAAATTATAACAGACTAGAAAAGCAAGGTTAAAAAAACCCGCCAAAACAAAGCAAAACCCAGGCAAAATATACGCTCCCTTAAAAACAAAGAGGGGGAATTCCACAATTACAGTGGTACCTCGTTCCAGAAGTGTGGTCGAGAACCAATTTGATCAAGTACCAAATTAATTTATCCCATAGGAAATAATGAAAATGGATTTAATTGGTTCCCAGTCCCTGTTGACTTGCTGGGAACCAATTAAATCTATTTTCTTTATTTCCTATGGGATAAAAAATCTGAGGAGCTCTATAAGCGCTCCAAGCTGCAGGAAGGGTGGGGGCAGCTGCAATTCCGGCGGTTTCGGGGGGCTCCTTTCCTCAGTGCTTCATCTTGTTACCTGTAGGCAGCTGCACCAACTTTCTCCTTCCCGGCGGCGGCAACGGCGGCGGCTTCCCTTCGAGTAGCAACAGCGCCGGGAACGTCATGTATTGAAGGGAAGCTGCTGGAGCGGTGGTAACTGCTGAGATGGCTCCGGCGGCTTCCCTTCATCACGTGACGTTCCCGGCGCTGTTGCTCCTTGAAGGGAAGCCGCCGCCGTTGCCGCCACCGGGAAGGAGAAAGTTAATGCAGCTGCCTACAGGTAACAAGACGAAGCACTGAGGAAAGGAGCCCCCTGAAGCCGCCGGGATTGCAGCCGCCCCCATCCTTCCTGCTGCTTGGAGCGCTTATAGAGCTCCTCAGCCCCCCGAAGCCGCCGGGATTGCAGCCACCCCCGGCGGTAACATTTCGGATAATGAACAAAATTTTCTGTGGCTGTTCGGTATCCGAATTTTTGTTCAGATACCGAAGGAAATTTTTGCTGAAAATTTTGTTCGGTATCCGAAATGTACAACAACCAAGGCATTTGAGAACCGAGGTACCACTGTATTGCCTGAAATAACTATGAGGTCTTCAACAATTCTCATAATCGATTCAAAATTCCCAAGTTTCTATAAAGATGTCAGGATTTATTTATTTATTTTGAACTAAAGATTCCAAACTGCTGAGAAATAGCCAGCAATCAAGAGCAGAGAGAAACCTGAACAGGGAAAGAGCAATGTTGTAAGCTTACCCTGCATGAAAAGCAGCGAAAGGAGTATGGACAATGCTAGGCAACTGCCAACAGCCAGCCAGTATGCCCTGTAGACTTTGAAAGCCACTGCCCCTTCTTTTTTCTCTTCCTCCTGTTTAGGAAAACAGCTTGACTGGGCCGGATCTTCTTCCTCATGCTCCACTTCCTCCACTTCATTGCATTCAGCGTCTACTTTGGAATCAGGAATAATAATACAGTGTTCCCTCGATTTTCGCGGCTTCGAACTTTGTGAAAAGTCTATACCACGGTTTTTCAAAAATATTAATTAAAAAATACTTTGTGGGTTTTTTCCCATATACCACGTTTTTTCCTGCCCAATGACGTTGTATGTCATCGCCAAACTTTTGTCCGACCTTAAATAAATATTTTTTTAAATAAACTTTAATAAATAACCCTGGTGAGTAATAATCTAAATGGTTGCTAAGGGGATGGGAAATTGCAATTTAGGGGTTTAAAGTGTTAAGGGAAGGCTTGTGATACTGTTCATAGCCAAAAATAGTATATTTACTTCCGCAACTCTACTTCGCGGAAATTCGACTTTCGCGGGCGGTCTCGGAACGCATCCCCCGCGAAAATCGAGGGAACACTGTACCAGGAAACAGGAATAACTATATTATTGACACTGGAGGTTCTCAACTGTAAACACCCACTCCCCAAACCTGAGGTCTTCTTAGGACTTCTGCAAAGCTTCAATCCTATTTTATTACTCAGAAGCAAACTACATCCATCCATTAATGTAGACAGCAAATAAGATATTCAGATAGATGTACCCAGTAGCGGGTTCCTACCCGCATGGTCAACGCCACCATGCTGGTAGCGAAAATGGAGCTGCGCGTGCAACTTTACATCTCTGACGTGCGCGTGTCCGAACGAGATTTTGCTTCTGCGCATGCATAGGAAGCAAAATCTTGTGACAGGATGCCAATGTGTGTGAGATTTTGATGATTTTTTGTTTCTGCGTATATCTATCTTGTGGTTTCAACCAAGTTCCATTTTTAAAAAAATTCTAAACTAGCTTTATTCTCTATTCCAGTGTTCCCCAACCTTGGCCACTTGAAGATATCTGGACTTCAACTCCCAGAATTCCCCAGTCAGCAAATGCTGGCTGGGGAATTGTTGGAGTTGAAGTCCAAATATCTTCAAGTGGCCAAAGTTGGGGAACACTGCTCTATTCCACTACCCCAGACTTATATTGTTTTGACTGGTTTCAACAAACCCATTCCTGTACAACGATGAAAATACCTAGTACTTACTTGTGTCCTTCCTTATCTTGGTCATTGCTCCAAGTTTAGGGACAGCTTCTACCAATGGAAGAATGACTGTTGGACTACCTAGAAAAATAGGAAGATTTTGCTTCTGTTTACAGTCCTACACTGAGCTTCTTTCTTAACAGCATTTCATTATTCTCCCTCTGAAATAACTGGATTTCTATTGAAAAACCAAATTCCCTGGATTATTGTCTATTTTAATTTTTATAAAATAATTATTTTCTTTTTTGAGGAACGTTTGCTCCATTTGCTTCTACATTAATCATTTCTAACTCTTAATCCTTTCTAATGATATATATATACACATATGTTTTTTATGTCGGATCACCCTGGTCTATGGCAAAAAACGTGATACATATACAGATACATATACATATACATATACATATACATATACATATACATATACATATATATATATATATATCAAGAATAGTCCTAAAAATGCGAGTTCCAGGTACATACGTGAATGATGAGGCAGCAGCCATCTCGATCACCGGAACATAGAAACTTTAATAAAACCACTTAGCTTTCGTTAGCGTGCTGCTAACTTCGTCAGAGTTTTAAAATGCCGTGGGAGACAAACATCTTTATAAAGCATTACTCAGTCTGCTCATTGCCCGCGTCACGGGGCCACACCCTTCCCTCCCCCCTGCGGTAAGCCTAATTGTGGGCTTAATCATGCTGGCTGAAGGGAGATCTACCTCTTTTGCTCGTGTTTGTTGCCTTTTTCCCTCCCCAAGGGAGGGGGTGGAATTGTGAGGCTTAATCCTGCTGGCTGTAGGGGGACCTGCCGCTTTTACTCGTGTCTGTTGCCTTAAGATTGGACACAGCCCCCAGCAGAATTCCCCAGGCCAGACATAGAAACCAGCCAAATGAGGGTGGGATAACCCCCCACGAGAAACAAGGGAACATACTGGAGCAATACGGAGGTAGAGGTGGAGGGGCACAATTTAAGTCTAACATAGAGGACAAGGGGGGATTAGAACAGTGTAGACCTAGGACGAGGACATGGGTAAAAAAATTGCAAGAGCAGACATGTACCATTATAAAAAGTAACAACGACAATGGGGGGAAGAAAGGAATACCAAACACCTCCGAAGCATTGCCTCACAACTCCACCCCCTCCCTTGGGGAGGGAAAAAGGCAACAAACACGAGCAAAAGAGGTAGATCTCCCTTCAGCCAGCATGATTAAGCCCACAATTAGGCTTACCGCAGGGGGGAGGGAAGGGTGTGGCCCCGTGACGCGGGCAATGAGCAGACTGAGTAATGCTTTATAAAGATGTTTGTCTCCCACGGCATTTTAAAACTCTGACGAAGTTAGCAGCACGCTAACGAAAGCTAAGTGGTTTTATTAAAGTTTCTATGTTCCGGTGATCGAGATGGCTGCTGCCTCATCATTCACATATATATATATATATATATATATAAAAAAATAAATATGATTAAGAGTTAGAAATCACCTTGCAGTAAGATGGGCCACAAAGAAATTGAATAAATAAATCTACAAATATAAACAAACATCCATTTCATTTTCTTGTTCTGTTTTGTGTCATGCTTTATTAGCTTTTCTCAATAATTCTTTCATTCTTCATTTTATTGGCTCACCAGCATATTTTTGTCCCTTTTTCTATTATACAGGATATGCTTGCTATGAATATGAAAACAAATTCTATTATGTAGAGCAATTCAGTATTTTCTCTTAAGCCAATATATTTACTAAACACCTGTGTATTTTGTTAATCGTACTTATTGATAATGAGCTTTTTCTATTAAAACTTACAATGTAGCAAAATTTGAAAAGCCCTTCAGGCAATTTTAAGAGCCATTGGAATTGAGAAAGAATAATTGATCCTTCTTTATAAGCATGCAAGAAGCTTATAAAGAAGCAAAAAGCTCCAAACAAAAAACAGGAGTCTGGCTCAAGTTCTGAATTCCTTTTCTGGGGTAGATATTTCAAGCCCTAAACAAAGAAAACAGTAGAAGGCATCAAGCTTTACCTGCCCTGAGAATTCTGCCATTATCCATCAGTATTATCATGTCAGCGTTTCCCAAAACCTCAGTTCTGTGGGTGCAAAGAATCCGAGTTTTGTGTCTGAGAATTCCTAGGATACACTTCTGCATAAGGTGATTAGCTACATCTGTATCAACAGCTGCTAACGGATCATCCAGAAGGTACAATTCTTTCTCCTGTAGAAAAGAGTGATAATGTCTGAGCCCTTTCCCACCTAGAATTGTAAAATCTCTGCCTGTCTAATTTGATCCAACCAATGGTATAATTCTGATCCTCTCAGCCAAAGAACATTGACTGTTGGGAACTAGAAGACAGGGCTTCTCTATTGTAGCCACTTCTTTGTGGCATAGTCTTCCTGGTAGATTAGAATTGTTGCAATCCTATTGGCCTTTTGCAGTGCTTCTCAATTATTTTGTGTTACGCCCCCCCCCCCCCCCCCCCCCAGGAAGACGTAAACATTTTGTGCGCCCTCAATTCTCTGCTGGGACAATTGTTTGCAATATTCGGCACGTTTTTGCTGAAAAACTCAGGCTTAATGTTGTGTAATGTGTTTAAGTGACACCTTAATTTATTTGGCTTCATGCTGTCCGCTGCCAACATTTTTAGACACAGTAAACATACCGGTCTTTCCTCCTCCCACAGTGAAGCCAAGCACTACATATGCTTCATCATATTTCCTCATCTTAGCTTTCGGGAGACTTACATTTGTCTCATTATCTCCATCTCTCTCCTCCTTTCTTTTCATCCCTGTTAAATATTTTTCCATGGTGTCTCTTAAGGGTTTGTTATATGCACTTCATGCCTCCTGCTCTGTGCTGTGTGCTATTGTTCCATGCAACCCCCCCCCCTGCTCCCTGCAGCAAAAACATGTTTCCCCACGGTCATGCGCTCCCCCCCCCGTATAACTCTGTGCCCCCAGGGGGGGGCTGCCCCACTATTTGAGAAGCACTGGCCTTTTGTAAGGCTTTAAAAACTTGGCAGGGTACAGGGTCTGGGGCTCTGAATGCGTTAAGGACCACATTTCTTGGCTTTATTGTTAGTAGATTATTTCAGCTGCTATATATATGAATTAAAATAATAAAACCATCCAAATAATAATTTTTCTTAACTGTTCTATAATTGTAAGCTTTCTAGAGTCACTTTGCTGAGATGTTTACAGAAATTGAATAAATACAAAAATAAAAATCACCTAGGACAATAGCATTCATCCAGTCTTTTATATTTATGTATGTATGTATGTATGTATGTATGTATGTATGTATGTATGTATGTATTCATTCATTCATTCATTCATTCATTCATTCATTCATTCATTCATTCATTGGATTTCTATGCTGCCCCTCTCCGAAGACTCGGGCTGGCTTACAACATATAAAAACAGTAAATTACAATAAAATGAATCAAATTAAATTAAAATTACAAAGCTATCTAAAATCCCTAATTATGTTAAAAATCAATTACATACCTGATAAACAGCTCTAGCAAGTGCAATACGAGCTTTCTGTCCCCCACTGAGGGTGACTCCATTCTCACCCACCTCTGTCTGATCACCTGCTGGCAAAACCTAAAAGTTAAATAGATAAATTATAATTAACAGAACAATTGCTAAATAGTTGCACTGAAATAAAGACAATTATTCAAAACTCTTGGATGCTTAATTCATAATTCCAGTATATCAATATGCAACATATAAGCCAAAGGTCACATATGTCATGAGCATCTCTTCCGAAAGTCCAACAGTACATCAATGACAATTCAACAAATGCTAATGCCATAATTTCTTGCCTTTATGGGATAGGCAGGAGGAACACAGGAAATAAGTTAAAATTTGGAGATACCAGTACTTAACCCACCTTTGTCGTCAGGCATGGGAGAACTGAGACATCTCCCCCGGGCATATACAATTTATGCATGGTATGTTTGTATGTATGTTTGCTTAGTAAATGGGGTTTTTTAAATATTTTAAATTATAATTTAGATTTGTCATGAATTGTTTTGTTTTGTTGTGAGCTGCCCCGAGTCTGCGGAGAGGGGCAGCATACAAATCTAAATAATAAATAAATAAATAAACAAACAAACATAGCAATTCCTGCCCTTTGGAACATTTTTTCCCCTTGATATATGGTTTTTCCTGGGCACAGTTCCGTCTAACTTCTGGCATCCATGTAATAAAAATTGTGCAACTTTTACCAAACCAGTTACAAATTTGTGCACCACGGTATGAGTATATAGGCAAATAGAAAATATCTGTACTGTAAAAGTGACATACTAAAATGTTTATATGCTCTTTTGTGGGGAGAGAAGAGCTCCATGTGTAGGAGGCTTTGGGGCCCAGAAGAAGTTGTGGTGGCACTAAGTAATACTTGCTTAATTAATTAATTTTCTTGAAGAACCTAAAGAAGTTATTTTGTACGTTATGGAATACTCACATTTAAGTCATCAGAGAGAGCACAGGCATCTATTACTTGCTGATAAAATTGAGCGTTGTATTCTTTCCCAAAGAGGATGTTTTCACGGATGCTGGTGAACTGGATCCAGGGCTCTTGAGCAGCCAAGCCAAATCCTTTCTCCAAATCCCAAACATAGACCTGTTCACCTTGACTACAAACATATCAGCAGTGAGGAAAGGGCATGCAAAATGGCTATCCAAATGATTATGGGCAATGGGGCCGGTTAATCTTTACATTCTTTAACTTTGGCGATTAAGTGAACCGTTGTAAACTGAGGACTATCTGTATTGAATCGTAACAAATTAAATAATGAGTTCAAAGTTACAAGAAGCAGGGCATGATCGACTATTTACCTACTAAGTTCTCCAGTGATAGCTGCAAGCAGTGTGCTCTTCCCACATCCAACCTTTCCGATGACCCCTACCAATGCGCCCTAGAAAGAAACAAACATCAAGATTTTCAGATTAGCTTTCAGTCTTACTCTGTTATATTGCAAACTTTCATTCATTCATTCATTCATTCAGAGCAGGTGTCTCCAACCTTGGCAACTTTAAGCAAAGCTGGCTGAGGAACTCTGGGAGTTGAAGTCCGCAAGTCTTAAAGTTGCCAAGATTGGAGACACCTGATTTAGAGCATGTCCTTTCTCTTTTCATACAATGAAATACTGAGGCATTCCCCTTAAGTGGCCTATACAGTGCTGTTTGCCTTTATAATTTCCCCTAATTACTCACCTTTGTCACCAACAGATTCTGTATGAAAAGTTGGCCTCCTCTTCGTACATGAGATTCAGAGGTTTCTTTGCTTACTGGGGACCATGAAAAGGTAGAATTGTGCATTTCCAAGGCAGAAGACGGATTTGAAGGACAAGCTGAAACAGTACAGCTATTATAAAATCTGTAGCTAACAATACACTTACAGATATAATAACATATGTAGATATATTTATATATGCAGATATAATTGATTTCAGATATAGATGTACATACCTTACCCAAGATTAAGATTTTTTTCAGAGCTCCCTCTCTTTAATAATAGGAAACATGTACTGGTATGTTCAATCATACAATGCAAAAATAGGTTCAGCTCACATATTTAATTTTGCTTGCCCCGCTTAATAGATTTCCCATATAAGAGATGGGTTTTCGGAAAATTCTGGTTTTTAAAAACACAGGTTAATTTCTATTCATTGCTGTACCTCTGCTATAGTAAGCATGCAGATCTTGATCTGTGAGCTCTAGGAAATGCTGGATTCGATCTAGGGATACTTTGGCTTCCAAGATCCCATTCAGCACCCAAGGGAAATTATTGAGGGGAAGAATGAGCATCCCGACAAGGGCCAAAGCTGTAAAAACCTACAGTAGAGGAAAAAAAATTAAATGAGAGGTAATCCTAGAATTTCACCAAATTAATACACAGCAGAAATTGAAGCAGAGGAAACAAATACAGATATTTGTCTAGAATATGAAAGAATTTTTGTTCTTGGGTGGCAAAAATATGGAAATTGAACCACAACAGCAATTGCAACTGACCAGCTACAGTTCTTAGAGCACTAAATATAAGCCCTTGGAAGTTGTGACTGTGTTTGTTTGTTTGCATGTACTGTACATATTAAATTGCTCAAGGGAGCTGAACTACACTTCATAACATTTAGAGCTAGAAATGTATTCTCATATTGGAAGGGAAACTTGAGGGTTACAAAATTAGAACATGAAGCAGAACAGACAGAATTCAGTCATCCATGTCAAAATTCCAAATATTGGCCCCTGGAGATGACCAATTTGGATCACTATTGCCTAGTCTCCACCAGTCTTACCGTTTTAGAAAAGTTTATTGAGAGTGTTGATTATAACAACTCTAGATTATATGGATCCACTTAATCAATATTCAGATAGGGACATGGGGCAGAATCTGGATAGTTTTAGTCACTTTCAATTTCATCAATTGGTGGCATCTTGCAAAAGCTAAACAGAGTACAAGACACTGTTTTGCAGTTTTTCTGTTCTGACCTGAGGGGGTTGAGAGATTGAACAGGTAGGGTACTGCAGAGTTCATTACTCTCCCTTTTGCTTTTAATATCTGTAAGAAGCTACTAGGCAAGATTTTTAATAGTTTGGGATAGTTATACATTGCCACCTCACCAAACTCAATGTAATAATGGACTAGACCAGAAGAAAAAAAACTGAAATGAAGACATTGCCTGTATAGAAACTATCTGGTGGTCTATTGCCTGCTCCAGTAATAATTCTGGAAAACAAAGAATCCATTCTGAAAAAAGAGGCATGACTTGGAGGTCCTAACAGATTAATGACTAGGAGCCAGGTGGGGGTGGGGTGGGCTTGTTGAGATTTGTCTGGTGCACAAATTTCTGCAGAATAAGGCCTTGGCAGTAGTAACCTGGGCTCTTATTATCTCTAGAATTGACTTTTGCAATGTGATTTACATGGGGACTGCCTTTGTAAATTATCCAGAAAATGAATTTGGAAAAGAATGCAACAGCTCATCTGCTGGCAGAAAATAAAAGTCTTATAACATTGATATTACAGTGTCTCCGGTAAACTGCAGTACAGTTCAAAATGCTAAATTTAGTACCGGTATATCTGTCTTGGCAACTGGATATGTTTGGGTTCAGCAGATAGAACTAATCCATCCCATGTGTTTGTGGCAAAGTTGGCGGTTGAGAGTTCCTGTACTCAACCAAAAGTAGTGGGATAGGGGCTTTAGGTTTCTCAGCTTATACTCCATCCCTACAGCATAGTTTATCCCTAGAGCCAGATGGTGACCTTCCTTGATGATATTCAGCAAGGCCATAAACCTTATCACAAAGATTTTAATTAGTATTAGATATTTATGATTTTTTAAATCATAAATGGGTATGGTTGGCTCATACAAACCCCAGAATATTTCTATATATGTATTTTGGATTAATGGTTTTATGTTCAGTTTTGTATATCGGATACAGCAGTACCTGGAGTCAAAGTTGATGAATAAGACAATAAACCACTGGCAGTCCTTGTGTTCTTAATTAATATATACTGCTCAAAAAAATAAGGGAACACTTAAACAACACAATATAACTCCAAGTAAATCTAACTTCTGTGAAATCAAACTGTCCACTTAGGAAGCAACACTGATTGACAATCAATTTCACATGCTGTTGTGCACATTCAACTTTGTATAGAACAAATTATTCAATGAGAATATTTCATTCATTCGGATCTAGGATGTGTTCTTAGAGTGTTCCCTTTATTTTTTTGAGCAGCGTATACGTAAACACTGCAGTCAAGCGCACAAATAAAGTATTCTATTGATGTTAGCTTTCTTAAATAATGTTTGTTGTATGCAAAGGTTAAGATTTTAGCCAAACAGATCACCAAACATGGAAATTATCAAGTCACTGATGAATAATAAAGAGAAGGATTGGCTGAGAAAAAGCAACACTTCTCACCTTGGTGGCAGTCAGCTGGTGTCCTAATAAAACATAGGTAATGAAAATGACAATGGAGACCACCACAGGCAATGCTGCCCAGAGGTAAACACACACAGCATCGAGGTATTTAATTGCTCGCAGGCTCTTCAGTTCCTTGGCTCGGGATGCCTTCACTCTAGTATCAAAATGCAGTTCCCAGGCATAGAACTTGATCACTCGCATGCCACTCAAGAGCTCTGTCATAAGCTGGAAAAAAAGAAGAAAGAAAGAAAAAGCTGGTAGTTGAAGAATCATAGCTGGTATGTTTATTCTGTGATGTGCACTCAGAATCTTCTACTACAAGTTATCCTCAACTTATGACTGTCATTGAGCCTGGCAACAATTAATCGTTGTTAAATCACAATGGTTGTAAAGCAGGATCTGATTTTTACAGGGGATTTTTTGTGGCAGTCGCTAAGCAAAAGTGGCAGTCATTAAACAAACCTATTGTTTGCTGGTTTGCGGGGTGGTTTCTGTTGGAAATTAAGTAGATACCTGGCATCCAGCAAAAATATTATAAATCAAGTCATGTGACTGGGATTTATTTTATTTATTTTATTTATTCTATTTTTATGCTGCCCTTCTCCTTAGACTCAGGGTGGCTTACAACATGTTAGCAATAGCACTTTTTAACAGAGCCAGCATATTGCCCCCACAATCCGGGTCCTCATTTTACCCACCTAGGAAGGATGGAAGGCTGAGTCAACCTTGAGCCGGTGATGAGATTTGAACCGCTGACCTATAGATCTACAGTCAGCTTCAGTGGCCTGCAGTACAGCATTCTACCTGCTGCGCCACTCCGGCTCAAAACATCCACTAAACAATTGCAGTGATTCACTAAACAAGTGTGGCAAGAAAGGTTGTAAAATGGAGCAAAATTCACTTTACAAATGTCCCATTTAACAACACAAATTTTGGGCTGAGTTGTCGTAAGTCGAGGACTACCTGTATATGCATGTACCTGTTAGATATTTGCCTGGGTGACCTACCCAGACAGGGTAAAAGTCAAAAGTTCAGATTTGTTTATTGCATGTTGATTGGTTGCCTTCTTTTGGTGCTTAAAATGTATCTTTGTAGAACTGCCCTGTTGCTGAGCTAGATTGTATAAATAGGAGAACTGTCATTGTGTAGAGCTCACAATACTCCATTGCTTCTTGACTGAATTGACTTCCTTGTCCTGTTAGCGAAATAAACCTTGCTTGATTCAACCTTGCTTTGAGAGTTATTACAGTACCCATGCATGGGTTCTGGATCTTTTTGCTGCCAGTTTGCTCAGGGTTACGCTGGGCACACGTGCATGCTTCGCACTCCCTCCATCACAATCAAAAATAGCTTCCGCGCATGTGTACAAGCCAAATACAAGATGGCGGCACCCACAGACTGGGACCAATAGAACTGGCTCCATGACATCGTTGCCGGTTTACTAACGGTTCTAAAGAGCTGGTTAGACCCGGTAGGAACTCACTTCTGCAGATACAACAAAAATTACAGAATCGTGCAGAGTCTCAGCTTACCTTGACCCGTACATCTTTGTGCTTCAGCATCTCCTTGTTTTTCTCCATGATGCAGTTAGCAATGACTTTATTAATGGGCACAAGTAGCACAGCCAGAGCCAGTCCACCCAGGAAGGCTATGCCTACCTGCTGATACAAAAGGTAGAGAGTGACAGCAAACTGAAAAGGAAGACTCCACAGCTCATGGAAACTAAAGCAAAAGTTGACTAGTCTATCAGTGTCCGTACTCATAAAGTTGACAATTTCACCTGTGGTGAAGCTAGCCAGGCTACTTCCATTTACCCGGAGAGCTTTCTGGTAGATGGCTGAAATAACCGCAGTACGTACAGTAAGCATAATTTTGTTTATCTCATAATTAAACTGATTACGTAAAATGGCGCCAAGGAAAGAACTAGCAAAAAGTCCCAGTGCATACAACACTCCGTGGCTAAGAGGCTCTTGATGTGATTCCATAAAACTGACCAAGAGATTTAAAAGCAGAGGCCCGGAAAATCCCAAGAGACCACCGGCCAATTTCAGAAAGCCGAGACCATAATAACGTAGGCCAAAAGCTGCGTGCAGCACTGAGAGGAGATGTACAGGTTTGGGAGCATTTTGAGGACCTGCTGGAAGTCCATTATGTCTCACATCGCGTTTGGCAAAGAAGCGGTTTGTGGAAGATGTCCTTTCGTCTTCGGAAGCAAGAGCTGCCTTTTTCAGCCAACAGGAGTAGAAGTGTTCACAGACTTTGCTGGCCTGCAATCGTTGAGGGAGTTGATAGACATCTTGTGGCTTGCTCAGCTTCCACTGATAGCCACGCTTTATAAGAGGGTTCACCCAAGCGTATGAGAAACGTGACAGCCAGCTCTCACCGTCCTCGGCCACTGCCTCCCACGCGGATTCAGAGAACTGTAAAGCTGTGATCAAGGGCTCATGCTGTGAGGGGTCATTGATGGAGAAAAGGTCTTGCCTATTGCCTACAGGGATGATATACCCAATGATGCAAAGAAGCAGAAAAGCTAACTGGAGGCAGAGAACCGTGAGCCTGAGGGCCGTGGCAAATTGAAGGGGCTGCTCACCCGACTCCGTCTGGCAGCGCCATACCAATGTGATCACAAGAGATGGGACTGGAAAGAAGGCAAAGATCGGTAGGACCGCAGGACCACGGCTGAAACTGCAGGGAGATCTGTAGAGAGCAAGAAGGGCCAGGCTGTGAGTAAGCCACGCCAGTGCAGCTGTGCCACTTGTTAGAACTTTCAGGCAGAAAGGATCCAATTTCTGTGGCCAGAGGATTGCTGGGATTATATCAAGGATGGATAAACCAGCAAGGATAAAAGATGCAGCAATTCTGCATTTCCATCCTGCTCTGTATGGACACTGTGGGCCCAAAGACCTAATAAAGGAGAGAAAAAAAGAAAGCATTAAATAGGGATTAGTATTCTTCTAATAATAATAATAATAATAATTATTATTATTATTATTATTATTATAGAAACATAGAAACATAGAAGTCTGACGGCAGAAAAAGACCTCCTGGTCCATCTAGTCTGCCCTTATACTATTTTCTGTATTTTATCTTAGGATGGATATATGTTTATCCCAGGCATATTTAAATTCAGTTACTGTGGATTTACCAACCACGTCTGCTGGAAGTTTATTTATTAGATTTGTATGCTGCCCCTCTCCGAAGACTCGGGGCGGCTCACAACAATAATAAAACAATGTTACAGTGGAACAAATCTAATATTAAAAGAGAAAAAGACATATAATACCCTAATACCCCTCCATTTATTCTTGGAATGGTCTATTTCTCCATGACGATTCAGAGCTGCTCTTTCTAGTGTTTTGTGTGAGAATATTATTTAATGAAAAAAGAATGATTAATCTCTTAAATTGTGTTTGTGTAGATATATATATATATATTTGAATGTTTTATCAACAAAAAATTATAAGTAAATGAAAGATATTAAGGCGATTTAAGTAGGTTTGATTAATATCACAAAGGTTTGTTCAATTTAATTTAGCTTGTTAAATGGGGTCTATAGATTTGAAGATTAAAAGTATTTGTTTTTATTGTCTAGCTTTAATTTACCAAGAGGGGTCTGGTGAAAAATAACAATGGCAGAATAATAAGTAATGAATTTATATGTTTGTATTTGTCTGTTTTTTATATTTTTAACTGATAAAATTAGTTATAAGGTATGAGGTTTTTTTGTCTGTTTTGAGATTTGTATTAAGAGGGAAGAGGTCACTATGTCTTTGATATTAAGATTATAAGATGGTAAATATATTGTTTTTATCAATAGTTAAGGAATATTAATGACGGACTTAATTAGAGCTTAATGGAGTTTATGACAAAATTAGAAAGAATGGAACAAGGGTGTGTGATAGTAACTGAAATTAAATAGATGGGATTTAAGAATGCATAATTTGATTATATAAGATTTACTAACTCAAGACTATTTTATTGTAACAAAATAAAAGGTATATTGTTTTTTGTATGATATTATGGGGAGGAATTTTTTTTTTTTTTTAGAAACAAAAATTATGTTATCTAAATTAAGAAAGTTTCAAGGACGTCTAGTCCTAAGAAAGTTTTTTGGGGATTGTGTTGTTAATGCATTTCAGGCATTGAAGGACTATTGGATGCAAAATTTAAAGTAATCAACAGGGAAAATAGTGATAAAATCAGTGGAAACATCTTTCAGAGCAAGAAAGGTAAACAGGAATTCTTCAATAATAATAATCGTGCAATTGCCAAATCTTATTCATGGGCTTCTGTGTAAGGCTTTTGTTTATGTTTTCATTATGCTTCCTTTTTTCTTAAAAAAAAAAAAAAAGGAAAGAAATCTGTCAAGAAAAGAAAATCTGAACAGCAGCATGTCTTTTGCAGGTGGTACGGAATTCCTCCCCAGAAAATTGTCTGAGATGAGATGCCCCAATCTCTCTCTACCCATAAATGATTGTGTTGATGTATATTAATGCATACATGACTATAAAAAAATGAACATTCACTTAATCTGAACAGTTTTGGTCAATCACCAAAGTTAGCCTCTTTTTGGAAAAAAATAGCTTTGTTTGCAAACATAGTTCCCTCTAAGCTGAGCAGTGAGCAATCGCTCACTTAAAAATCATCATCAACTCAGAGTTTTCCAAACCTGCCCAGAAGCCGAGAGGGAAAGAGTGAGAGGGAAGGAGAGAGAGAGGAAGAGAGGAAGAGAGAGAAACAGATAGAAAAAAAAGAGGAAGGAAAAGAGAAAGAAAAAGAATGGGAGTAGGGAAGAGAGAAAGAAAATCAAAATCTAGTTTGAAACTACCGTGTTTCCCCGATAGTAAGACCCCCCCGATTGTAAGACATATGGGGGGTTTCAGGGGGGTCGGCTAATATAAGCCATACACGGTACTACGTAAAAGCGAGGGAGCTGTGCGCGGTGGCGCGCTGCGCCCAGAGCTTGGGCCACCCGGCGGGCGAGGCGGTGGCCCTGGCCGAAGCGGCGGAGCGGCCACCGCCCGAGCTCCCTCCGGAGCCTGCCGCCGCGCTTCCTCCGCCGGCCGAGGAGTCCTCCTTATCCGCGCCGGGTTTGGAGTAAGGCTTGAAGCTGGACTTGTCCTCGGTGCCGATGTCGCTGAGCTTCAAGGGTCCGCCTTTGGACATCTCTTTGTCGGCGTTGGGCTTGCGCAGGAAGTGCAGTCGGAGCTCCCGTTCGTGCCGCAGCCAGAGCCGCGCCGCTTCGGCCAGGGCCGCCGCCTTGCCCGCCGAGGACAAGTCCAGCTTCAAGCCTTACTCCTTGGCCGGCGGAGGAAGCGCGGCGGCGGCGGCAGGCTCCGGAGGGAGCTCGAGGCGAAGGGCACGTGGGGAGCTGCCGGAAAGGAGGCGGGCGAAGGAGGGCGAAGGAGGGCGCAGCTCCGGCGCCTCGCCCGCCCACCCGGCGTCTCCGAAGCTTACCGGCCGGGACGGGCAACACGGCGGGAGCAGCGGGAGCAGCAGGAACAGCAACAAGCAGCGAAGCAGCCCGGCGAAGGCTTCTCCTGCCGAAAGGCGCCCGCCAGAGACCGGTAAGCTTCGGAGACGCCGGGTGGGCGGGCGAAGCGAGCGGCCGGAGCTGCGCCCTCCTTCGCCCGCCTCCTTTCCGGCAGCTCCGGACGGGGCGGGCAGGCGGGGATGCGGATGTGTCTCCGTGTGTTTGTGTGTGTGGGGGAGGGTGCTACTACTTTTTACCGGACACAGGTGTTGCGGGTTCGGGTAGGTGGGTTGGCCGGGTGTGTCTTATTTTTTCCAATATAAGACATACCCCTAAAGTAAGACATAGGGGGGCTTTTGGGGGTAAAAAGAAAGTAAGACACTGCCTTACTATCGGGGAAACACGGTAGCTCAACTATTTAAGTGGCATTTTGATATTGATAGAGTTGCCCTATTATGAGCTCACTGTTATAGACACAAAGTACAGTATTTTATTTTGAAATTCTCTGAGGCAAAACAGGGTGGGTTTTTTATTTGTTTATTTGTTTGTTTGTTTGTTTGTTTATTTATTTATTATTTCTGTGCCGCCCAGTCCCGAAGGGACTGCTGCTCAGACACTATACTTTTCCGCCCACCCCCCAAAAACCTTAGAGGGAACACTGTTTGCAAATACTTAATTGAGTACATTGAAAGAGATATGGTGGGGTGACACAGGTAAGTATGTCATACATATTTTCCAACCCATACAAATAATCATTATAGCTAACATAAAATGATAGTTAATAGATCTTTTCTGTGGACAAATTAATTACTTCCTCCCATATATAATGTGCATGTGCATGTATGTATGTATGTTAGTAAGTTCTTAGTAGTATACATAGAAGATAGCAGCATGCAATTATTTCAAATTAAATAAAAGATGTTGTTTTATGAGTGAGGAGTTAATCTAGAGAACCACAAAGTACCTTGGTGTTCCTATGTAGCATGCACTTATTACAGCAAGGATGGTATGAGGAGCCACATTTAAGAGCAGCTGGTTAAAACAGTGTCCAACATTGCTATGAACCCAGAGAGGAAGTGGATCTATGGAACTAGTCCCACATAAATCAGCCAGAACCTCTTCCATTATTACTTCACAGCAAAATAATCAAGGAAAACAATTCCTAAAGAAAAACAGACAAACAAATTAATATTAGGCAAGTAATAAAATAGAATAGAACAGAATAGAATATTGTTGGCCAAGTGTGATTGGAGACACAAGGCATTTGTCTTGGTGCATATGCTCTCAGTGTACATAAAAGAAAAAGATACATTTGTCAAGAATCATGTGGTACAACACTTAATGATTATTATATTTTTAACTGTTATTATATTATTATATTGTTTTAACTGTTGTGGGTTTTACGCTGCCCAGAGTCACATAAAACTGCATGGACGAATTGTGTGTGTGTGTAGGGGGGGCAGTGGTTAGAGTGCAGCACTGCAGTCTACTTCAGCAAACTGCTACCTGTAGTTTAGCAGTTCAAATCTGACCACTGGCTCAAGGCTGACTCAGCCTCCTTTCCTTCTGAGGTGGCTAAAATGAGGACACAGATTGTTGGGGGCAATTGGCTGAGCAGTATATAAGTCTAAATGCTATTGCTAAAGAAATAAACAAAATGTAAACAAATGTAAACAGTGGGAGAAATGAAGGCTCCCAGTAATGCATAAGGACTGATGCCCAATTTGGTTTGATAGAAGCTCTTTAAGGAGTACAGTAACAGATTTCTAAGGCAGACTAGAAAGCTGGGGGAAAATACAGTACATTTAGAAAGAAAACGGTAGCAAACCTTATTGCTGTCAAGAGATCTCCATAGAGCAGCCCTTAAGCCACCAGGACCAAGGCTTCCCACCCAGTAACTATCTGCTCCATTCTCTTCCCCTGTATATCTTTCTGGAATCAGCCAAGGTCGTTCGTACAGGAGACTTAAGAGATCTGTTCATCCGTTCTGCTCATAAAACTCTTGACCACAAAAGCTTTTGCGTGTTACAAATGTTGCTGCTGTGCCCCGAAGCGAAGGGCCAGCTGTTAAAGGAGGGGTTGAGAACTTTTGAGCCACCTATCGGCAAAACTCCCACGAAGCCAAGAAGAAGGATCGAAGCCACCCGTGTCTACAAGACACTTCTCATTCACACGCCCTCCGCGATTTCGGTTTCCACGGATAGGTGGACTGAATCTGAACCGTTTCCCTTCATGCCGCCCGCTTCATTCATAAGGAAGAAAAAGCCGAGCCGGAATTCGAAAGCCGGATTTCTTTCCTTAAACCTTAAAACACAGATCTTATAAAAGCTTCATTTTGGGGAAGGCAACTTCCGGATTCCTTTTTGTTGCCATGTTTTGCTTGGGCTCTTAAGGAAAGAGCAAGCTGGTGACCGAGGAAGGGGAAATCTGGGATGTTAAAGAAGTAACATACACATACACACCTGGGACATCCTAGCATGGGTTTTAGGGAAGATTTGACAAGGGAGGCAGCCACCGTTATGATTTGATTGAGGATTGACCGGTTCAATTTTTAATCAAAGAAGTATCACCACCGACTCAGCCTTCCATCCTTCCAAGGTCGGTAAAATGAGGACCCAGATTGTTGGAGGGGCATATGCTTACTTTCTGTAAACCGCTTAGAGGGCTGTAGTATATAAATCTAAATGCTATAGCTAAATAAAAATATGTGGTTTCAC
This sequence comes from Erythrolamprus reginae, assembly GCF_031021105.1. NCBI lineage: Eukaryota > Metazoa > Chordata > Lepidosauria > Squamata > Dipsadidae > Erythrolamprus > Erythrolamprus reginae. The sequence goes on along the minus strand of NC_091950.1, from coordinate 346,742,916 downwards.
ATGGTTTCCTTGATAAGCCTTTTGTGCCTTGGGATCTTTATTGTCTAAGCCAGGGGTCCTCAAACTTGTCAACTTTAAGACTTGTGGACTTCAACTTCCAGCATTCTCATAGCTGGCTGGAGAATTCTGGGAGTTGAAGTCCACAAGTCTTAAAGTTGACAAGTTTGAACACCTTTGATCCAAGCCAATGCTTCCTATACTGTTGCTGGCTGTATAGGACTTAAATTTATACTTCTATGCTGAATAGGGGGTGGGAAATAAGTTAACCCATATAGTTTCAGCTCATGTTACAGCCAATCTTATGGCATCTTCCTCATAATAGTGAATTTCTTGGATAACTTTTCACTGAACAGGAAATGGTAGGTGTGTTATTCTACATTTTCTTTCCTCTATGAATGATTTTGCGCCTGATACTGTGGTAATTATTTTCCAGTAGAGCGGCCCCTGCTGTTTAGAATGATATACTTTTTCTACCAACATGACAGCAATAGCAATAGCATTGAGATTTAGTGTTTTTACAATCCTCTCTAAGCTGTTTACATAATCAGTATATTGCCCCCAACAATCTAGGTCCCCATTTATCAGACTGGATCAAATGTTCATTTACTGTACTGCATTTTCTGGATAGAGAAATACTTTTTAATTATCTTTTTTTATTAAGATTGAAGAAGTTGCAACCAAATACAGTAGTAAATTTAGGCCCTTGAAAGGAAGGCAATAGCACTTAGACTTCTTTCCAGTCCTCTCTATGCTGTTTACAGAGTCGGCATATTGCCCCCAACAATCTGGACCCTCATTTTACCCACCTGGGAAGGATGGAAGGCTGAGTCAACCTTGAGCCTGGTGAGATTTGAACTGCCAAATTGCAGGCATCCTGCAGTAATTCATTCTAACCACTGCACCAACTGGCCTCATCCTAGTATTTAATTTTGAATACTTCAACTTACAAGGTTGCCTACAAATTAATATACATTTAAATAAAAAAATAAAAAAATCTTGGAAAGGTAATTTGTGAACTGCAGGCTGTTACATAAAACCGTTTCTCATTTGCCAGGAAAACTGAGGTAAATCTTACATGAGAATGTGCTGATCTGTTATTTCTATGTCTCTTTAAACTGATCTGGGAGAGTGGACTTGGCTACTACTAAAGACTGAATATTGTATTTCTCATTCATTCATATCCGAGTATTGTTCTTCTCCTTCCCTTATTGCTGTCATTTTTTACCTGCAACTCGCTATAGATGGGCAAAACTGAACGGTTGCTGAGGTCTTGAACATATATTATTTTCAGCTTGTGCCTATACTGAAGGCAGCCTGCAACTACATTTTCGTGTTCCATTCCTAATGCAGTATTTTCCGATATGCTTTATTTCAAACTTGGTAAAGTCTGCATTCTTATAGGTCACTGGCACTCATGTAAAACCTGGATGCTTTTTGAGCAAATGTGTATGGGTGTGTCTATCTCCTACCTTTATTACTTTTGTAAATAACTTAAGATAGTGAACATATTTCTTCCTCATCTGGTTTTCCTCATAACATTTCTGTAAAGGTTGGGCCCAAAGAATGAAAGTGACTGGCCCAAAGCCATTCTGCAGCTTTCATACCCAAAGAGAAATAGAACTCACTGTCTCCCAATTTCTCACCTAGTGCCATAAAACACTAAACGGAGTCGCAAAAACATTTTTATTTCAATGGCTGTGAATTCTATTCATCCACAGCCCTAATAACTCCCAAACAATGTTAAATAGTCTGGCAATCTTTCGGAAGGCTGACAAGCACCAACCTTTATCTCTTTTGACACTCTGCCAAAGACTTAATTAGCAAGGAGCTTTTTGCAAGGTCAAACAGAAAAGTCAGAATGCAGCTGTTACTCCAACCAGAATTGAACCAAGCTGCTTCCTGCAACAAGCACATCTCTTTTATGTCTAATGGGAGGGGACAATCATCTCTAAGTCTTACTCCCAAATGGTCCTTTTCTTCCGTTACTGTTCTTGTCTTCTGGTAGTTCTGTGCATGCGCGCATTGGGAATTCACTCCTTGTTCCTCTGCTTCGGTCACGTCAGCGTCTGGAGTCAGCACAGAACTCCCAAATGGCCCGGGCCCATCTCTGGCTCCAACAGCCTTCTCCAGATTCCAGGCCTGGCCCAGGTTCCTCCTCAACCTCCTTGCTTTCTGATTCTACTGCCAGCTCTGTAGGCTGCTGGTGTGCCATAACAGGCCCTAACAACTATGCCAAACTGGTTCTATATAATTTCCTTTTGATAAATGAAGTAGAGTTCATTAATTCCAATCTGCACCTGTAATCAGAATTCAATTGATTAGAGGAAATGATAGCTAGTCAGAAAAGATACAGTGAACCATTAGAGTGTTCTCCTTTTCTTTTTACCCATGTTCACATATTATTATTATTTTCTTTTACTGGGTAAACACTCAAAGAATTGCATCAGTTTTGTCTTCTAGCAATCTAGCCAAGTGATAGGGTTATAGGTATACTAGTGTTGTTATTGTTTTTAATCAATTCACTTATGGATACCCTGAACAGGAAAGTTGCCAAATATAAGAAAGAGGGGTGGGTGTATCACTGGAAATTATGTGGGGTCAGAATTCTTTCTTTCCCAGCATTGTTGTTAGTTGCGAAGTCGTGTCAAATCCATTGCAACTCCATGGATGACGTTCCTCTAGATCAGTGGTTCTCAACCTATCTAATGTCGTGACCCCTTAATATAGTTCCTCATGTTGTGGTGACCCCCAACCATATGTCTAGCGCCATTTTCTCAACAGAGCTTTAAGCTGATTGACAGGAAGGTCAGAGGGACACCCCCAGAGTAAACGCCTGATTGGTCGGATTGTAAAAATATGTTCCAAGGCGCCAGAATAGAAGCTTTAATTCCTAACAACAAAGGGATTTTTATTTTCCTATGGTCTTAGGCGCTCCCTGTGAAATGGTCATTCGACCCCCAGAGGGGTCCTGACCCCCAGGTTGAGAACCACTGCTCTAGACCTTCTGTTCTCTACCATCCTCTGGAGTCCATTGAAGCTCATGCCTACTGCTTCAGTGACTCCATGCAGCCACTACATTCTCCATCGTCCCCTTCTTCTTTTGCCCTCAATCTTTCCCAGCATTTCTCAGAAGTAGGGGAAATTATTGATTGGAGAGTTTCAGTTAACCCTGACTGTTCAGCCAGAATATTTGACTAACATCCAGAGCAAGGCAATAGAACAGGGATCCCCAATGCCCTGTCCGTGGACCAGCACTGGTCTGTGGCATGCCAGAATCTAGGCTGCAAAAACAAGCAATCCTAAGAGGTTGCCATAGAGAGAAGGGGGTCAGACAAGAAACAATAGATGGAAGCTGACGAAAGAGAGAGATTCAACCTGGAAAGGAGAAACTTTCTGATGGTGAGAGCAATCAACCAGTGGAACAGCTTGCCTGTGGAGATTGTGAGCGCTTCAACATTTGTGACTTTCAATGGGAGTTATTTGTTATATATCTGAAATGATATAGGGACTCTTGCTTGAGCAGGGGGTTGTACAAGATGACCTGGAAGATCTCTGCCAACACAAACAAACCAACAAAAGTGAAGTCCAATCTGCAGGATGTAGGCAGAATAAAAAATCACAACTCCTCCAGTACTGAAAAATTGGGGGGTGGGGCACTGCACAAATGCAATTCAAAGTGTTGGTTATGACCTATGAAGCCTTACATGGCTTAGGACCAGATTACTTATGGTACCACCTTCCGCCTCATGTATCCCAGCGGCCGTTAGGTCCCACAGAGTTGGCAATTCCGTACTACTACTATCACTGAAGGTACTATCTAATTTAGTAATGAAGTCTTCAAGAAAACCACCAAGCTCAGAGAGCACTAAGGATGCCACAGTTGAACCCTGAGCTACAAATATTTTCTACCAGTGATAATTACTGTAACCGAGCGGAAGAGCAGGTGGTAATTTGGACAGCAATGTCTCAATTCCGCTTCAGCTCCAACCATTATAGCAGTAGGACAGTGATGGTGAACCTATGGCACGGGTGCCACAGGGAGTCATATCTGGTGGACGCAAGTCGTTGCCCTTACTCAGCTCCAACGTGCATGTGTGTGTTGGCCAACTGATTTTTGGATCACACAGAGACTCTGAGAGGGTGTATTTGGCTTCCAGAGAGTCTCCTGAGAGATGGGGGAAGGTGTTTTTACCCTCCCCTGGCTCCCAGGGAAGCCTTTGAGCCTGGAAAGAGTGAAACACAAGCCTACTGGACCCACCAGAATTTGGGAAACAGGCTGTTCCTGGCCTCCAGAGGGCCTCCGGGGGGTGGGGGAAGCTGTTTTCACCCTCCCCAGGCATTGAATTATGAGTATGGGCACTCCCGCATGTGTGATAGCGCATGTCCCGCTCTTGTGACACCTGAGGGAAAAAAGGTTCGCCATCAATGCCATAGGGAAAGTAGAAACTGCCAAAGAAATTAGAATAAGAAATAGAGAGGGGTTTTTTCCCTATTTTTTCTCTTTGTGTTGTATTTCTACACCTCTCCCCAGCAGATTCAAACAGGCTAAGATTTACCTTTCCCCGCTCTCTCTGAGATCACTCTGGATATGGAGGGGAAAAAACCCAAATACAAAGTAGGATGAGGATTAACTACCACACAAAAGCCACGGGAATTAGACCCAAAAGGAAAGAGTATCAAAGCTTGCAGTGGGAAGTTGCTTCCTCGCTTGCCAGGAACTCTTGAGCTGAACCAGTCACTCTCTGCCTTCCTTCAATAAACCGCTTTCCTGCAGGTGGCCTGTCGAGATTATATCTATCACATTTGCAGAGGGTTCACCCCACCCCCAGCCGGGAGCGCCACACTCCCTCCCTCTTCTAATCCGCTGCGCGTTCGGGTTTGAGATCTCGCGACTCCTTCTTCGAACCCTTTGTTTTCCCCGCCATCTTGAAAAGATGCGGGCAGAGAACTTCCGGGACGTTGCCGCCTGATGCGCATGCGCATTCGGCGCGAAGGTGGGTGCAGCGAGAGAGGAGGGGGAAACGGGCGAACAAGAGAGAAGAGCGCGAGGCCTCGGGCAGCCATTTCATGCCGCCGCTGACGCAGTCTCTGCAAGATGTATCGTCCCGGTTTTCGGCCGCTCCAGCATGATTTCTTCCCGCCGGACCATGATTTCTTCCCGCCGAACCATAATTTCTTCCCGCCGAACCATGATTTCTTCCCGCCGGACCATGATTTCTTCCCGCCGAACCATAATTTCTTCCCGCCGAACCATGATTTCTTGCCGCCGGACCATGATTTCTTCCCGCCGGACCAAAGAGACCACCACTTCAGGCCCCCGAGCTGGCCGGTCCGGGACTTCTACCCCCCCGATCACCGAGTCAACTCGTGGCCAGAGCCCCCGCCGTTCCCGTTCCCCGTCTGCACGGGGCCGCCACCGCTCGTCGTTCGTCTGTCGCCGCCTCGGCGTCATTCGCCCTCACCACCACCACTCGCGCCCCGGTTGTCGCCTCCGCGTCGCTCGCCCTCCCCTCGTCTCAGCAGCGGGGTACGCTCTCCGGTGGAGGGGGGGAGTCGGAGAAGTCCGAGGGGTCCGTATTGTCCGTAGAGCGGCCTCGGCACGCGCGCCCCGAGTCCCCCCTCCCCAAGGGCTCCCGGGGTCGTGTGGTAACGGTTCCTTTACCGTTTGGCTTTCAAGGCTCTTCAAGCGTTCGCCCTCGGGGAGCATCCTCGCTTTCCTTGATGTACCCAGGAAACCCGCTTCCCTCCGGCCCAGTTTGCCTAATTCTGTATTTATAGATGGCATCTATCTATTCGAAAGTAATTAGGATAGATATGTATTTTCTGCATAAAAACGAGGCACTAAGTAACTTTTTGTTTAAAAATATACAACCCCATATCATTGACCTAGAACTATAGATTCCACAATGCCATTATGCAGATAATTTTAACTTACATCAACTCATTTAGTGACTGTTGTAAAGTACAACAGCACTGAAAAATGTGACTTTATGACCACTTTTCACACTTATGACCTTTGCAGCATCCCCAAATTCTGGTTCTTGACAATTGGCATGTATGCTGATACATATGTCCTGGTGTCATCATTTGTAACCTCAGCCAGCCTCTGACTAGCAAAGTCAATGGGGTAGACAGATGCACTTAGAGAGAGCATAAGTCACTTAACAACTTCAGTGATTTGTTTAATAAATCTGGAAAAAAGTCATAAAATGGGATAAACCTTACTTAAGGACTGCCTAATGGAAATTTTGGGTTCAATTGTCATAAGTGAGGATTACCAATATGTGGTGACTGCTGTGTACAATTCCTGTATGTTAAGGATATTCCAGAATTACAACATGGATGATGTAGACACCACCTGGAGTCTTCAACTGTGGGATGATGGATGGATTGATGGGTGGGCAGGTAGGTAGGTAGAAATAAATTATACTCCCTATCAAAATGTTAAAACTCCATTGAAACTAGAAGGAAATATGTCCTCAAAGAAGAAAATGCTTTTTACACCATGCACTTTTAACCTTTGCCACCAGCAGATGTAATGACCGATGTTTTGAAAGGGTGTTGGCAGATTGATGTAGGATCAGGATTTTAATTATGGTTACAAATAATTTTTAGCTCTTGACTATCTTCAGGATGCTTTTAAATATTGTGGCTGGGAAATGTATGTTTAATTAATATCTACAGAAAGGTAAAGAATGATAGTTTTGATCAGTGATGGCGAACCTCTTTTTCCTCGGGTGCCGAAAGCATGTGCATGTGCTATTGGGCATGTACGAGTGCCTGCACCCATAATTTAATGCCTGGGGAGGGCGAAAACAGCTTTCACCACCCATCGGAAACCCTCTGGAGGCCCTTCTGGTGGGCCCAGTAGGCTTGTGATTTGCCCTCTTCAGGCTCCAAAGGCTTCCCTGGAGCCAGGGGAGGGTAAAAACGCTTTCCCCCATTCCCCCGGAGATGCTCTGGATACCGAAAACGCCCTCCTAGAGCCTCTGTGCAAGCCAAAAATCAGCTGGCCAGCACACACATGCACATTGGAGCTGAGCTAGGGCAACGGCTCGCGTGCTAGCAGATATGGCTCTGCGTGCCACCTGTAGCACCCGTGCCATAGGTTCTCCATCACTGGTTTAGATTAATCAAATTAATACTTATCTCAGTTTCAATGTTGGATATTAACACATTATGTTTGCAGTTATATTCATTTGAGATTGTTTTCACAATGAAATTTTCTGTCTCATCACTGCTACAAAAAGAAAATGGGTTACAATTTTTTTCCAGTTCTATTTTATTTGCCTGCTCCTTATTGTCCATTTACTTACCGTAACTTTGGGTACTTAAAAACATAGTACTGTACTTGACAATTGAAAACTCAACACCACCTACAAATCAGTATAATGTAACTAAAATATAGTTAATCATTGCCAATTGAAATGGTTGCTCATGAATGAAAGTCTTGAAAACTGCCTAGAATGCCTTAATATTTATAAATGGCTTATAGTACTTGAAGATACAGGTAGTCCTCGACACTGAGAAAAGTGACTTAGGACCACTTCTCACACTTATGACACTGTAGCATCCCCATGGTCACATTATTAAAATTTACACACTTGACTCGTATATATGTATTTTTTACTATTATTATGTATTTTTTGCTATTGTACTGGAATCTTATGATACCTTTTGTAACGTTCTGACAAGCTAAGTCAATGGGAAATCCAGATTCACTTAACAGCTATGTCACTAACTTAACAACTGCAGTGATTCAAGTGTGGCAAGAAAGAATAAAATGGAGCAAAATTCACTTAACAATGTCTCACTTAGCAACAGATATTTGGGGCTCAATTATGGTTGTATGTTGAGGAAAATGTGTGTATTTATTCCATAGATAATGTAAGCTTGGTTATGTATACTGCTTTTTAAACAGGGTTATTTCTAAAATTATGTACTTGTGTGTGTGTGTTTGTGTCGATATAGATAACTTAGTCCCATATTGAATCACAATAATGTTGAGTACTCCAATATAAAACCTCTGGTTGTATTTTGATTTTTTTAAATAACATAGCCTATGTGATGGAATCTCAATTTTCTCCAATTGCAGAGATGTTTCCCGAGTCAATACATCTGTTCCCCCGAAGGGCATGCACATTCCCCAGGTTGGAACTCGGGTTCTCCAGGTTGGCGTTCTAGAAGTCGACACCCTGAATCTTCAGTGGATCAGAATTTGAGGATTAGCCTGAGTGATATGGATAGGTAGGTTTCTTTCAAGACTTGCTTGTTACGGTTATGTTTCTTCATGCTTTTCCATACTTTATATAAAACACCACAGTTTTATAAGACATAATGAAAAATAACATTGGTCAAGCAATATTGAGAGAGTAGTGTACTTTCTCATAATTCCAGAATGAATATTTCATAATTCCAAAATGAATAACAGTTCATTTATGTACCATAACAAAAATAGCAATGTTAATAATACTGTAATGCAGTATGTCAATAAACATAAATATATTTAAAAATAATTTAATAAAAGAATATATGTATAGTATTATAATCAGTTGTTTGACAAAGTCCAAAAGAAAATAACATTTTTGGTATACAGTAATATCAGTATTTGGATTTTCATTAAAGATAGATTTATCCCTTTTCTGTATATGAATTAAATGACAAAAGCAAACATTCTGTGGTATGTGGTGGGACGGAGAGCACCGAGCAGTGGCTGGTTCAGGCTCTGTTTACGCAGCCATGGAGCGGAATCAGCGTGGCTAGTCCTTGCCTGCAACCTTGCTGGCCAGGATCAGGTCAGAGTCATTGCTGGCTGAGATCAGCAGGCCAGATTCTGTGAGTTGGACACGCTGTTGCCTGGGAGGAAAAGAGTGAGAGGCAGAACTGCAAGAGAGCCCATTTCTCACATTCTACTCCTAGGTGATGCCAGTGCTCATTGAATCTGGCTTGCTGATCTTGGCCGGTGAGGGTGAAAGAGAGAGGGATGAATGAACAACTTAGTGTGTGCTATCAGTTGGCTTCCAGTGCCAGAGATGGCAGGGAAGAAAAGCAGCCAGGTTGTTGTTGCCTTTCATTGGGGCACATGGAGTGACACGGGGAGCCTCTTACGTCTCTTCTCCCTACCATGCTGGGCATGGCAGGGCTTCCTGCCCCTCGCTTAACCACCCGTTCCCTTTATCAAAGGGTGTGGCAGATGGGGAGGGGTGGGGTGAGGGACTAAGGGTATTTCCAATTCTCGGACTGACTGGCTTCTTCCCTGTAGCCTTTCAGCATCGACAATCAAAAACGAGCCCCAGCCACCACCACCCAGGTGCCCTTGCTTTCTCCAAGCCTTTCTTTCCCTACCGGTATTTGATTTCCAGCTCCATTGTGTTTCTTGCTGTTTTGTGCAGGGAAACAAGTTTGTGGAACTACCGTAAAATAAAGTTCAATCAATTAATAGGTTGATAGGTTTTCCTTTTTTAATTAAATTAAATGGTTGTTTTAATGTAATATTAATTATTAATTAATTAATTGGACTCATATTATTGTTTTGTTTCTTGTATATGGTGTGAGCCGCCCTGAGTCCTCGTAGAGGGGCGCCATACAAATCCAATTAAATAAATGAATAAAATAATTCTGAACTTCTGATTTGCCTGTTTGGCTTCAGTGAAGACTTTGTGCCGACGTGGGGATGGAGGTGATTGTGCACTTGCCCAGGGGCAGTGCGAGGATGCACAAGAGGAAGGGGGGGCATGTGCACGCATGCTAGCACTCCCACACACCCACACCTTTTTGGCTTGCGAACAAAAAAAGGTTCGCCATCACTGGTTTAACGTTTCAATTTACTCAAAAGCAAAATGGTGGAGATGCTTCATGTTTCTACCTCCTGGGTGCTCTCTACCATTCCCAACTTATCTTTGTCTTTTCTGTGTGCAGATGTGCAAATAAAGCATTGGGCTTCTGTTATGTTCTATTTTTATTTTCCAAAAATGAAAATATTTTTAAATTTAATAAATAAATATTCATTTATTTCATTTCATTTATTTTTTATTTCATTTCATAATTTTCTAAGTACAAAACAACAGATTGTAAATACCATTCACTCTAATAGCATCTATGTAGTTTAAATGAACTGAAAATATTTCTGCATTTTGACCAATGAGCAAAATTATTTGTTGGTCGAAGTCGTTCTTCATTTTAATCAACAATATTATTATGAAATTTCTTGTTTTTATAGAAACATAGAAGATTGACAGTAGAAAAACACCTCATGTTTGTAGGTGAGCTCTCCAGAACTGAACATAGTATTCCAAATGTGGTCTCACCAGCGCTCTATGTAGCGGAATCACAATCTCCCTCTTCCTGCTTGTTATACCTCTAGCTATGCAGCCAAACATTCTACTTGCTTTTCCTACTGTCTGACTGCACTGTTCACCCATTTTGAGACTGTCAGAAATCACTACGCCTAAATCCTTCTCTTCTGAAGTTTTTGCTAACACAGAAATGCCAATACAATACAATAGGAGAAGGGCGGCATAAAAATCTAATAAATAAATAAATACTCAGATTGAGGATTCCTTTTCCCCAAGTGCATTATTTTACATTTGCAAACATTAAACTACAGTTTCCATTGCTTTGACCATTTATCTAGTAAAGCTAAATCATTTACCATAATACAGACGCCTCCAGGAATATCAATCCTATTGCACACTTTAGAGTCATCGGCAAATAGGTAAACCTTCCCTACCAAATCTTTCCCTATGTCACTCACAAACATATTTTAAAAAATCATGTGGATACTTTCCTAAGAACTAAGCATTAGGAGCAAATATGGAATTGAAACCATTGTGTTTTTTTACCTTGCTAAGATGAAGAGAAAAATGAGGAAGTACTCCTTTAATGGATTTTCTGTCTCATGGTGAAGTTCGGTAACTAAATTTTACTAAACTTGCAGGTGCAAAACTTTATGTAGAAAATAGATTACAGTTTAACAGAATTCAAACCTCCTGTTTTTGTAAATAATGTATGGGCTGTGTTTCATTTGCAGATAGTTTTTAGTATTAGAAATTTGTATATAAAAGAATTCCTATGGTGGTGTGCTGGTGAGACCACATTTAGAATACTGTGTTCAGTTCTGGAGACCTCACCTACAAAAAGATATTGATAAAATTGAATGGGTCCAAAGATGGATTACAAAAATGTTGGAAGGTCTTAAGCATAGAACGTATCAGGAAAGACTTAATGAACTAAATCTGTATAGTCTGGAGGACAGAAGGAAAAGGGAGGACATGATCGAAAAATTTAAATATGTTAAAGGGTTAAATAAGGTTCAGGAGGGAAGTGTTTTTAATAGGAAAGTGAACTCAAGAACAAGGGGACACAATCTGAAGTTAGTTGGGGGAAAGATCAAAAGCAACATGAGAAAATATTATTTTACTGAAAGAGTAGTAGATCCTTGGAAGAAACTTCCAGCAGACACGGTTGGTAAATCCACAGTAACTGAATTTAAACATGCCTGGGATAAACATTTATCCATCCTAAGATAAAAATACAGGAAATAGTATAAGGGCAGATTAGATGGACCATGAGGTCTTTTTCTGCCGTCAGTCTTCTATGTTTCTATGTTTCTAGGGTGTGTTTTCGAACAGAACAGCAGGGTTAATTGATAACAAAATACCTTGGTTTGTGACAGGAAATGAACCTGTTGCAAAAGTTATAAAACCTTTGGAAATGACTGCATTTAGGTTGAAAGGAAAAATAATGATTATACGTAATCAGATTGCTTTTCAATATTTCTGTTCAACTAACACTATTCAAATTTCTGAATGAAGTTATAATTTGTGTATCTTTCTAATCAGGGATGATTTGGCTGATGGACCAATATGTAGCAGAAGCCTTTTACGTCATCAGAGCCTTGAGAGATATCCTTCTCATCAGGAAAATCAGGCTGGTCCTTTCAATAGGAGACATGATGAGGACCATCACAATAGGGATGTCTTTCTCCATCAATCAGACTATAGCATGAACTATGAGGATAAACCAAGAGAAAATGATAGGGAAGGTGAACTACATAGAAGATCCTTTTATGCATTGGATGATAGAGGGCAGGAGCCAAAACGACCTCGATATGACAGAAATGACAGATTACTTCATATGAACATGGAACCACAGGGTTTCTTGTCAGGAACACAAAAGTACCATGAACGAAGTTTTAGTAGAAGTCCAAGTCCAACGTATCTCAATGAAGATTTTCGTGAACTTGAAAGTGTTAGAAGGAAAAGAAAAGAAGAGGAAATGAACAGAAACCTGAGTGGGGAACTGTCTGGCAATACCTATGTGATGACTGGTTCAACTAATCAAAGGGAATCGTCTGAACCTCAGTACCTTTATAGACCTGATGAGGCACCAGCAATGTCCAAAACATCTGTTTTGAAGAAACATGTGGATGATCATCATTCTGTACAGGTTTGAAACCACTCCACTCCATTTTTGTTACTATTCTAATTTTTTAAAAATATCTTTAATGCTTAATTTCAGCTGTGTTAGTTTTTGGATATATTTCTCTCAAATGCCATTGAAAATTGTTGAATTAGTATAAATCCTTTATAAGTATCAGCTTGATTTCATTTGATCTAAATGAGGACTTTACTTGTTTTAAAATTCAGGGCACCAGTCTGTAAATCTTTAAGCAACTATAGTCATCCTAGAGAAGCATTTTTAAAGTTAGTGATACACAGTGAACTTAATTTTAAAATTAAAGAATATAATATTTTTAATGGCTACATGTTCAGTTTAAGTATGCTTGGGGATATTGGGGAAATGCCTTTGTTAGCCTTACAAAATTCACAGGAAAAAATAGGTGAGCTTTTAAGACTCCTTGTTTACAAAAAGGTTGAATGGGGAAAAATACCCATGTAAATTTTTACTGAACTCCTGCAACATGAAAAGTGAGATCTCTTGCCACTCATACTCTCCAAACATATGTTTAAAGATGCACATTTGCTAAACCGAAAACATTTTTAACATGATGATAGAAGTATATATATTAATAGATTTATCAAATTAATTAATTAATATGCCACCAAACTCTTGAAGGATTCTGGGCGGCTTATAACAAACCCCCCTCATCATTTGTGTGTTAAGTCATTTCCTAAATGGATTGAATAGTGGATTGGTCTTTTCAATTACTCTAAGAATCAAACTTTTTGATTCTTACAAAAAATGCATTTTCCCAAAGGTTTGACAAGGATTCTACTGCTTCCTATTTTACTCTTCCTCTATCCTGTTTGTTTTGGCAAGGTAAGCCCTTTCTAATCACTACAATAATGACAGAAGGAGCAACCACTGTTAGTCGTCCCCCCCTCCGAAATTTTTTCACCCTCAGCAATCCTTCCAGCTACAGCAACACTGGAACTGTCAAACTTCTGATGCCATATCTGTTTTCAAAAGTAGTAATTTTGAGGGCTCTCATCTCTTCAAGGAATTCTCAGATTTAGAACTTGGTCTTCAAGGAAGAACCTTTGTGTAATAATGTCTGTTCTCTTCCCAAATCCAGTGTTCATTCTAAATACTGTATCAGTTTCTGTCTTTCACAAAAGTCAGGAGCTGTGATTAACCATCTTTTTGACCCAGACCTGAAGAAGACCTCCTGGAGGAGGAATGACTTTTTGAACGTATGAGGAACTACTAGGATCCAGGGTGGATTTAAATCATGATTAAAATCACTAGTAAAAAGGCTTGATTTAAATCAAGGGTTGGGTTGGCTTCTCTAGATCCCATCGGTCAAACAAGGCTGACTGGTGGGACCGTGAGGCAGGGCCTTCTCTGGTGGCTCCAGCTCTCTGGAAACATCTATCCCCAGAGACCAGTACCACCCCCATCCTCCTAACCTTCCGGAAAACATGAAAGACCATTCTCCTAACCTTCCGGTGAAAACCTGGGACCGTTGAATAAGACCATCCAGTCCCGGGCAAAAAGAAATGAATGTTTTGAATGACTGTCTTATTTTTTGAGTTTTAAATGTTCTCACATTGTTTTTACCTGCTGTACGCCGCCCAAAGTCCAAAAGGAGTTAGGCAGCTTATAAATTTAATAAATTAAATTAAATATCCATAAATTCATACTCAAAGTTTCTGGATAATTTCTGGGTTACAATACAGGTCTGGAAGACAACCTAAGAGAATAGAAAAGTTTCTATTCAACATTTTCTTCCTTTTCTTCACCACGATCTAACTATTTTAGGGTATCCTGTAAGACTAAAGCAAATCAGTACAGTATCTTTTCCCCTAATTTTCTCCTTCTACTACAGTACATCTTCCACAGCCTTGACACACTTATCTGAAGGCCAATATAAATAACTAATCAATTCACCACTTAAGCCTGATTAAGTTTATCTAACTTTATTTTACCAACTTGATTAAGTTTATCTTACTTTATGTTACAATTGAAATCAAGCTCAGACAGTACCAAAGACTCCTGATCTTAAACCAAAGCTACATATATTCTTCTTTATTGATAGAAAGCTACATATATTCTTCTTTATTGATAGAAAGCCCATCTCTGTATTTTCAGAATATCAACAGAAGAAACTTCCAACATCCAGTTAGTTAAAAAAATATCCAGGGATAAAGTGAAAAAGAAAGAAAAGAGAAAGAAAAAAGGGAAGCAGGTCAGAAAACAAATCCTTACCCAAGGAAACATAAATACAGGAAGGCCACTTTCCCTCTCTCCACTGTAGAAAATGCACCTTCACAGTAAATCCAGTATTACATTTCAGACAGTGAAGAAAGGCAGCCTATATGATTATGAATGTTTTAAATTATTTTAAGGATTTTTAGAGTTTTTAATTATATTGATTGGATTAGATGTATTACTATGTTTTTATATATGCTGTGAGCCGCCCTGAGTCCTCGGAGAGGGGCGGCAATTAATCAATCAAGGGACATACCAAAATACTTTCACTGCAGGAGCATACAGAATGCAAGCAGACACAAACTATTATTATCATTATTATTATTATTATTATTATTATCATTATCATTATCATTATCATTATCATTATTATTACTATTATTATTTATTAGATTTGTATGCTGCCCTCCTTTGAAAACTCGGGGCAGCTCACAGAGTAAATATAAAAACACAGCATACAGTACAAATCTAATACATTTTTAAAAAACTATAGCTAAAAACTCGATGTATTACTCAATCAAACGATACAATCACACCATGTACCACAATTATTAATCAGGGCCGGCAGATTTAATTGCCCCAGGCCTGGCGACATATATGAGTCTTAAAAACTCTTGCGGAAGACAAGGAGGGTGGGGGCAGTACGAATCTCTGGGGGGAGCTGATTCCAGAGGGTGGGGTCCCCCACAGAGAAGACTCTTCCCCTAGGCCCCGCCAAATGACATTGTCTGCTTGAGGGGACCTGGAAGGCCAAATCTGTGGGATCTAACCGGCCGCTGGGATTTATGTGGCAGAAGGCGGTCCCGTAAGTAATCTGGTCCAATGTCATGTAGGGCTTTGTAGATCATTACCAACACTTTGAATTGTGCCCAGAAACCAAATCGGCAACTAGTGCAGTCCCCGGAGTGTTAGAGAGACATGGGTATATATCTAGGAGGACCCATGACCGCTTTCACAGCTACATTTTGCCCGTTTTGAAGTTTCCGAACACTCTTCAAACGTATCCTGTGAAAACTTATCCTCTGAAAGATACATTTACCAAAGGAAGACATTTCAATATTCAGTTTGCAGTGTCTTGGGAAACCGAAGACCATGTGCATGATTCTGCTTGGAAGCAGTCCGCGGAGAGGGGCGGCATACAAATCTAAATAATAAATAAATAAATAAATAAGCCACCAGTAGAGAATACAGATGAGCCTACTGCTTTCCTAATGACCCCCTCAAAACAGCAACACACTGACACTCCTAAGCCAAAGTCTTCAGAGAGGGGCGGCATATAAATGCAATAAATAAATAAATAAATAAATAAATAAAGTCACATACAGACACCTATATGGATATGGTTGAGACAGAAATATTGCAACTCAATAGACTCTTAAAATGACACAAAGCAGTAATCCAATGCTGTTGGAAAACAGATCTCAGCAGGGTGGATAAAAATTGATTTTTTAAAAAAATAAAAAAATAGATGTTTTATTTAAATCAGATTTTTTAAAATTTAAATCAGATTTTTTATTTTTATCAAATTTATTTTAATAAAATATTTTTAGAGTAAAAATCTATCTAAAGATAGTTTTCTATTTAAGATACCGTATATGAATAATTAGTTATATAGCACGAGGCTGTATATTCTGCAATATGGGGACTGTCATTGAGTCAACAGCGGGTCAGAGGAGGTGCTTCAGAAAAGAAATGAAAGAAATACCTCTTTAAAAATTATGATTTTAATCGAGTTGATTTAAATGGGTCCTCCCTAGGAATCTCCTGCGAGGAAACAGGGCTGAAAAAGGCGGAGAGAAGTCTCGGTGGGGCCTCCCTAGGAATCTCGTGTGAGGAAACAGGGCTGAAAAAAGCGGAGAGAAGTCTCAGTGGGGCCCCTCTAGGAAGCTCCTGGGGGGAAATAGGGCCTCCGCCCTGCCTGTGGTTTCCCCAACCGCGCACATTATTTGCTTTTACATTGATTCCTATGGGAAAAATTGCTTATTCTTCCAAAGTTTTCTGGTTAAGAACCTGTGACGGAACAAATTAAGTTCGTAGGTAGAGGTAACACTGTATATCTCAATGTGTCATAATTTGTTATAGGTTAATCAGTTTGATTCCCTTTCATGACTCCACGTTAGATATCTTGCGAATGGTTAATTTCTTGGAAGTTTTCTTCCCCATTCCCCTGAGAATGAGTGAGGGGGGCGGGCTGGGTGAGGCCAGGCCAATCAGTAGTGTTATTTACTAATTCTCCAAACTGCACATAATTGCTGCCACCAATTCTATAGAACCTGTTCAAATCTGCCGAATTGCACCCCTGCCATTACTGCTATGGGTTTTTCAGTCTCATTTTCTTCTTTTTATAATTTCCTGTTTGGGTTTTAAACTATTGATTATAATCCAACTATATGAAGATGTTGTCTTATGAAATGGACTATTTGATTACATTAATTATGGAATGCAGTAACAAATTATGATTTATTTCTTTTTCAGCCTGAAGACTTTTCTAGCAGTTCTTCCTCTATTAAAGAGCCCCCACTTCTTTCAAATCATTCTTCTTTCCCCGAGCATAGTAGACTTGCCCTCATCTCATTGGAGGTAGACAATTTCCTCAAACAATTCAACAAAGGTGCAGATGCAGAGTCTACCAGTAAGGAAACTCAAGGCAGCCAGGATGGAAGTGGCTTTTCACATATTCGTGATGACAATGATTGTAATACCAGCTCTCCATCTACTCAAAAACTACGACTGAGTGATGGAAAGGAATCTGTAAGCCAAAAAGTAGGTTTTCCACTTCCTTCGTCTGTAAAACCAGAATCAATGGATGAATCCGGACCACAGTATGAGAAGATTTATAATTTCCTTAAGACAATTGGTCTTGACATTGGGGTGGCCGAAATAGGTAAACTTGCAGCTCATACTCTGGAGCGTCTTCATGGAAAAAAGTCATCTCGTTCACCTGATCGTTATTCAGGAGCTTCTTCTAAACCAGAAATGTGGGAGAAGAGTCGTAATTGCAGTAAAATTTATTCTCCAGAATCAAATCAGAAGCATTCTATTTCACCCACGGCTTCTTATCCATTATCTAAAGTGATCTCCCCTGTTACAGAATCTGAGCACAATATGAGCAAAATGGTACGACGAGATAATCCACAAAACTATCCTCCTCCCACAATGGCCCCTCCTGGCTATGATCCGTATGGACAACGCATGGCCAATGCAGCTTCAGGCTGCCCCATGTACGCTCAGCAGACTGACCCTGGGCTTACAGATATGCATGGGCGTGTCCCACTAACGGTGACACCAAATCCAACACGGCCCAATTTTTTTGAGACAGTTTCCACAGCCAAAGGAACTTCTGATATGAAAAGAGATGGCTCTGGGCTTGTACAAATCCCCACAGTAGCTCCTTATTCAAAATTACATCCTCCGTTCTCTCAACCTTCACTAAGAAGTTCTAAAGAAAGAATAGCTGATGAACAAAGTGAAGCTTCTAGGAAACAAAAGGTGGGTATTTTTTAAATATATAAATGTGCATTATATATATATACACGCGCGCACAAACACACACACACACACACACATGTCCGGGAGGAGGTTCGTAAGGTGAAAGGTTCGTAAGATGAAACAATGTTTTCCATAGGAATCAATGGAAAACCGATTAATGCTTGCAATCCCAAAATTCACCCCTTTCTCCATTGCATCTGGAAGGAGAGTCCAACATGGGTATTACTCCAATCCTATTGGTAGAGACTGAGTTAGAAATTTACATATAATTGAGCACCGCCCCCTCTGCTCTCCCCATGAGCCAGTTTTAAAAACTCAGTCAATGAGTAGAGACACACTGAGTTGTAGCTTAAGGTTTTAATAATGTACAAAATAGAAAATAAATTGTGAATAAGTTGTTGTTGTTTTTTCTTTACCGTTTTAATCCCTGTGCTTTGTTTTTCAGGACATAAAGCTGCAAGAGGATTCAGACGGTCTGGGGTCTCTGCCCTCAGCGGGCACCACCCCCAACGAACCTCCTCAGGGGTATGGCTTTCCCCCAGAGGGAGCACCCCGCAGAGGAGCATCCAGCCTGGGGGTCCCTGGCCTCCGAGGCCATACCGGGGCTGTCAGCCGAAGGTGGGGGGGTCCGCCCCCCCCACTGGGAGGCTTGAAGCCGGCTCAAAATTGCCGACTCAGAGAGAAGGAGCCGAGCGCCTCACAGCTGATGGCAGCGAGCCGCTAAAAGGACAGCCGCCGCCGCGGCAGCCCCCGAAACCGCCGATGCAGCGGAGCCGGACGGAGAGCCAGGATGGCAAGGAGCCGGCCGCCCCAGGTCCGGACTGAGCGGCCCCAAGGCCGGGGGAGACCCAGGCAATAGCCCACGAAGCCGCGGAGGCTGGGCGCAGCCATGTTGGGGCTAAATTGGGCGGCAAGCGCCGATTTGGCGCGAGATCGGCTGGCGGCTGGCCAATTAGGCGCGAAAGGGCTGGGACGCCCTAATGCGCACGCGCAAATCCCGGGCGACCGTGGGCGCCATTTTTTCTGCCGAATTGTGCTGACGAGGTGGGCCTGAGAAGCTGCCGGAGGTCAGAAAGCACAGAAAGCGTGATTTAAATTGCCTGACAGCCGTGAGTAATATGGAGGACACTCAAGGGAAGGAGGTCCCGAGCTCTCCCGCAACATCTAAGGAGAGGGATAAGGGGAAGCCGAAGGAAAAGGCAAAATCCCATTCATCTGCCTCCTCCTCCTCCATTAAGGAAGCTGAAAAGCGCATTAAAGCGCTGGAAAAGAAGCTTGAGGCGGCATTGCAGGCATCCCCAGCGGGGCTCCCTTTGGGACAGAGGCATTCTTCAGAACCCCTATCACCAGCCACCTTCGGGCCTACAGGGGTGACATCAGCAGGTGACTGGTCCCCAGACCGACAAGGCCTGCCCCTGCCCCAGAGCATGCCTTCCCCCAGCACATCATGGGCTAGACCAAGCTCAGCAGGCCATGTTGGAGGGAGCTACCAGGGGCCAGCAGCCACATTCACCCCCACTGCAGCGGGCTTGCGATCCCAGCCGGGGGCGTGGCAGAATCTGCCTCCAGATCTACAAGACCTCATAGTAAATGCTTACTCACAAAATGTGGCACCGGAGGCCCAACCGTACGGGAGGCCCCCCCAACAAACGATGGGTTCATGGTCGGCACCGCCCCCCTCGGGTTTGGGGTCCTTGTTGGAGGAACAGGAGCAGTTTGAGGACAGCGATCCGGAATTTGGCTTTTCAGAAGATGAAAATGTTCCTGAGCAGCCACCTTCGATTGGCCTGTTTAAACCGGCGTTGTTTAGAACCTTGCTATCCAAAGCCAAGCAGGTAATGAACTTGCCGGGCGCTGCTAAAGCAGCGGAGGCCGCTGAGTCAGAACAAGCCTCGGCCTCGCTCCTGGATGAACCCCAACCCGAGTCCGACCATTTTCCCGCTTCAGGCATATTCGTAAAGGGCATAAAGAGACCGTGGCAGCAGCCAGCAGCGGCACAGGGCCCTTCCAACATCGAGAGAAAATTCTACACCTTTGATGAAGAGGTGGAAAAACTGCTGGAATTCCCGCCAATTGACCAGCCGGTCGTGACGCTTGTCTCCAGCGCCTTAGTCCCCTCTGAGACGGGGGAAAGCCTCAAACCGGAGGAGAGGAAAGCGGAGACACTACTGCGCAAGGCGCACCTGATGTCCGGCTGGGGATTCAGGGCGGCAGCAGCCGCGTCATTTATCAACAGAGCTTCTCTAATGTGGATCAAAGAGATGCAAGCTCGACTGGGACCCGAAGACGGGCGTCTCCGCCAGGACTTAAGTAAATTATTGGCGGCAACCGAGTTTTCGGCAGATGCTACCCTCCACGCGGCTAAATTTTCCACAAGGAGCATGGCAACCACGTTGTCATCACGCCGGCTTTTGTGGCTGAGGAACTGGCAGGCCGACCTTAAGTCTAAGTGGCGCCTCGCCTCCGGCCCCTTCCAGGGCTCCACCCTTTTTGGAGATCTGCTGGAAAAGGTCCTAGTGGAGGACAAGGATAAGAGGAAGGTCCTCCCTAGAGCCAACAGACGGCCGGACAGAAGGTTCACACCGTATTCACGGCGCCAGTCCTTTCGATGGGACTCCAACACGGCCTCTAACCAGGGCCAACGCTCCTATTCCCAAGGCCAGTACAATCAGCAGGCCTATAGGAGCGACCGCGGCGCCTTCCAGGACAGGCAGAGAGGATATCATCAGTCCAGGAGACCCTTTCGGGGAAATACTTCGAGGGGGTTCAAACGCACGAAGTGACTCAGCCACACTTCAACCCCTAGGAGGAAAACTGCAGGACTTTGGCAGAGCCTGGCAGGCAACCTCCTCCGACCAATGGGCTCTGGCTACAGTCACACAAGGACTCAGGCTGGAGTTTGTGCAGCCACCGCCAAGCCGCTTCTTACACTGCCCACTCATAAAGGACATTCAAAAGAAACTACAACTGCGCAAGGAGATCACCCACTTACTAGACATTCGAGCGATAGAAGCGGTCCCGCAGCCGGAGGAGGGCAAGGGGTTCTACTCCATGATTTTCATCGTGCCCAAATCATCAGGAGGCTGCAGGTTGATTCTCAACCTGAAGCAACTGAACCTATTTATAAAATACCGAAGGTTCAGGATGCACTCGCTGCAGACCATTCTAGCGTCCATCAGAAAGCGGGACACGCTAACATCCATAGACCTCAAGGAGGCCTACTTGCATGTCCCAATACATCCGGATCACCGCAGATTCCTGCGATTTTGCACCGAGGGACGGCACTTCCAATACAGAGCCATGCCGTTCGGCCTGTCATCGGCCCCTCGAACGTTTACCAAGCTCTTGGACGTGTTGACCGCCAGCCTACGGGCTCGATCCATCAGACTTATGGCCTACCTGGACGATATACTCATTTTGTCCAGGTCCAGAATAACGGCAGAGAGAGATCTTATCGAGACACTGCGTACACTAGAACTCCACGGATTCACAGTCAATGTGGAGAAAAGCCAATTGACACCTACTACCAAGCTCCTACACTTGGGAGCGATTATAGATACTCAGGAAGGCACTGTGTCACTATCACAGGAGAGACAGGACAATATCAAACAATTGATAGCCAGTGTCCAACGGGGCCCAGTACAGCTTTCCTTGCTGTCCAAGCTGCTAGGAACCCTAGTATCCGCAATTGGCATCGTTCCATGGGCCAGATTCCATATCAGGACATTGCAATGGTTCCTTTTACCGGTTCAGAGAACCAAGGAGAGTCATTCTCACAAACGGGTTCATTTGCCCCGGAAGGTCAAGGACTCCCTGAAATGGTGGACATCGACAGCAATCAGCAGGGGATCTCCATTCCAGACAGGGGACCAGATAATCCTAACAACCGATGCCAGTCTTACCGGATGGGGTGCCCATGTCGGAGCTCACATGGCCCAGGGACTGTGGACGACAGAGGACCTTACATCGGGCAACATAAACTTCCTGGAATTAAGAGCGGTATTCTTGGCTCTACAGACATTTACACCTCTGGTTCAACATCAGCACGTGTTAGTGCTTACGGACAACGTGGCGACCAGGGCCCACCTGAATCATCAGGGGGGCACGAGGTCACAGCGTCTCATGGAAGAGACGGAGGCTCTCTTCATGTGGGCCGAACAACATCTACGGTCCCTAACAGCAGAGCACATTGCGGGCGTCAGCAATACGCAAGCGGACTGGCTGAGTCGGTCCACCTTGGACCAGTCAGAGTGGAGGTTGGACCCAAACCTTTTTCAACAAATAGTACAACGGTTTGGCCTTCCGCTGGTGGATCTATTCGCCAGCTCCCAGAACACCCAGCTTCCAAGGTTCTACTCTCGATTTCCACAGCCAGGAGCGGAGGGGATCAACGCCCTCCGGACATACTGGCCGCCGGGACTGCTGTACGCGTTCCCGCCAACAAATCTGATACCACGAGTGGTGGACAAACTCCTGCGAGAGAGGGCGGAGGTGTTGCTAGTAGCCCCTCATTGGCCTCGGCGGCCATGGTTCTCCGACCTGGTGGCACTGTCGGTGTCACCGCCATGGAGGATCCCGGACTGCCTGATATCACTCAGCCAAGGGGAACTTCAACATCCCGACCCCCAGTGGCTTCAACTGACCGTTTGGCATTTGAACGGGTCAGGCTACAAGGATTGAAACTACCAGAGAAGGTCATTGAGACAATGCAGGCTGCAAGACGTCCATCTACTTCACGGATCTATCAATCGACATGGGCGGCCTTTTGCAGTTTCTGCGACAAAAGGAACCTCAATATTGAGCAGGCTTCGGTCATTACAGTCCTGGAGTTTTTGCAGACGGGTCTTGATCGAGGACTAGCGCCCAACACCCTAAAACGACATGTGGCAGCACTCGCAACCATAATACGAGTGGAAGGAGTAAGATCATTGACTTACCATCCTTGGGTGAAGGATTTTCTGCGGGGAGCTTCGAATCAACACTCCCCACCGATCCGGCGGTTCCCCTCTTGGGACCTCCAGTTGGTCCTCAAGGCCTTGACGAAACCGCCGTTTGAGCCCCTAAGATCTATTCCACTGAGACTACTGTCACTTAAAACAGCCTTTTTAGTGGCAATTACGTCGGCTCGGAGAGTGTCAGAGTTGGCGGCCTTGTCGGTTCGCCCTGACCTTTGTATCTTTTACCCAGACCGAGTGGTGTTGAGATTAGATCCGTCCTTTATACCAAAGGTCAACTCGGAATTTCATAAGAAACAGGAATTAATTCTCCCAGACTTCTGTACACACGGCAGCCACCCGTCTGAATTGAGGTGGCATAAGATTGATGTACGCCGTGCGGTCAAGATTTATATCAGACGCACAGAAGGTTGTCGGAAGTCGGAAAAGTTGTTTGTTTCCTTTGCATCAGATAAAGAGGGACTTGGAGTTTCATCGGCGTCCATTAGTCGTTGGATCAGGGAATGTATTGCGGAAGCATACAGAGCCCGTAACCAACCGGTACCACCAGGAGTGACGGCTCACTCAACAAGGAGTGC
Organism: Erythrolamprus reginae; assembly: GCF_031021105.1. Lineage (NCBI taxonomy): Eukaryota > Metazoa > Chordata > Lepidosauria > Squamata > Dipsadidae > Erythrolamprus > Erythrolamprus reginae. The sequence continues at coordinate 346,719,221 of NC_091950.1, read as the reverse complement.
GGCGACCTCAGCGGCCTGGGCTACGCAGGCGTCCATAGATGACATCTGCAGAGCGGCAACATGGTCGACGCCATCAACCTTCATTCGGCATTACAAAGTGGACTCCTACGCCTCAGCAGAGGCAGCCTTTGGGAGACGTGTTTTACAACGTGTTTGTTTATCTCCAACGTCCCTGACAAGACCTTCTCCCTCCCATGGGCCGTAAATCTCTGGTATATCCCATGTTGGACTCTCCTTCCAGATGCAATGGAGAAGAACCGTTGTACCTACCTGAACGGTCTTCTCAGTGCACTGGAAGGAGAGTCCAAACCCACCCGATACAGTTATGGGTGCAGGGACGCCGGAGTGGTCAGTTAGTCAGTTAATGGTTGTGTAATAAAATTTGGTTATCCTCTTACTATGGTTTCTTTCGTTTTTAAAACTGGCTCATGGGGAGAGCAGAGGGGGCGGTGCTCAATTATATGTAAATTTCTAACTCAGTCTCTACCAATAGGATTGGAGTAATACCCATGTTGGACTCTCCTTCCAGTGCACTGAGAAGACCGTTCAGGTAGGTACAACGGTTCTTTTCCAGCCGAAGCGCTTGATTTTGCACTGGTGGGATTCTCCTGAGACCCCCCTCCATGGGAAACCCCACCTCCGGGCTTCTGTGTTTTTGCGATGCTGCAGGGGAATCCCTGCATCGCAAAAACGGGTGCTTCGCTGGCAACGGAAGTCCGGAGGTGGGGTTTCCCAGCGAGGGAACCCTCAGCGAAATCGCAGCATCGTAAAAACACTGAAGTCCTCGAAACCCCACCTCCGGACTTTGGTGTTTTTGCGATTCTGTGATTTCGCTGAGGCTTCCCTCGCTGGGAAACCGCACCTCCGGACTTCCATTGCAAGCGAAGCGCCCGTTTTTGCGCTGATGGGATTCTCTTGCAGCATCTCACAAACATGGACGTCCGGAGGTGGGGTTTCCCATGGAGGGGAGCCTCAAGGGAATCCCAGGAGCGCAAAAACGGGCGCTTCGCTGGCAATGGACGTCCGGAGGCGGGGCATCCCAGCGGCGGCGGGTTCGTAAGACAAAAATAGTTCTTAAGAAGAGGCAAAAAAAAATCTAAACCCCGGGTTCGTATCTCATAAAGTTCGTATGACGAGGGGTTTGTAAGATGAGGTATCACTGTGTATGTGTATGTATATGTATGTGTATATATATATATATGTGTGTGTGTGTGTGTGTGTGTGTGTGTGTTTTCTTTTTGAACTTTGCTTACCTTATGGGTACTTGGAAGACCATTTGAAAACCTAAGCTGCATCTGAACATGGTAGCAGGCATTTGGGATGGTTAGTCATGATACTGCCTTATTTAATCTCTGCTGTGATTAATCTCTAGTAAGGCCTCCTAAGGGTTTCTATTCCCATGAGGTATGATGGTAAGGGGTGCAACAGTGGGCATTCTCTGCAAAAGTCGCACTTCTTTGAAATATCTTAGCCCTTGAGATAAGGATGTTCCCAGCCTCCTGGTCTTCTGGAAGCAATTACATTTTTGACTCTTCCAGAAAATAACCAGCAGTGCCAAACTCAATTAAATATAGTTGCTTATGCTGGAATTTAAATTAAATTGATTAGATTGCATTTAATATTTTAATTGTAATTCATATGTGAGCTCTGTAAACTTGGTTTGGTAAACAAACTTCATAAATGTATTTCTAGTCGGGCTATCCCATAATATGAGAAACAGATACTATTTTGAACCTGGAGCAATGTTCTATTGGAATGGTCAGGTTTTTTGTGTTTTCTGAGAAAATAAAACTCAACATGTTTTAAGTGACTTATAAAAATATGTTGTTTTGAGCTTGAAACACTTAAGATAGTCCATATCTTGAACAAATAGTTTATTTAAAGATTGCTTTTGTGACCAGAAACTTTCCCCCCCTTTTATTGTAGGGACAAAACAATATTTTGCTGTGGTGTCAAAAAATGTTTATTTTATTTTATTTATACTTTATCCTCCATTACTTGTGACTTACTTAAAATTTACTTATAGGCTATAGTGCTTCCCAGCAGAAGATAGTTAATGCTAAAAAACTGATTACTGAAAAATAAATACAGATGGAACATATAACAAAAGAGATGCTGTCTCTGATAAAAGCTAAATTTGCACAATCATTCAAATGATTATTCAAAAGTGATTATTCAAATCGCTTGAATTCACGGTTACAATGTACATTTCCACACTGATTTCTGCAATGTTGCTTTTTCTTTTGCTAAAGAAGATGGTGGTTGATGCATGTTTTTTCTTCAACACTTTTTAGGTAATAGAAGAAATTGAGAAGTTGAAAGCTGAACAAGAAACACGGCAAAAAACCCTACATGATCTCAGTGCTCAATTAAAAAGACTTTCGGAGCCAGGAGGTACTATTTCTTCTCATACCCCATTCTTCACCCAGGCAAAAGACGTGGTGGCAGAGGTTCTCAGGTGTCCTGCCCCGCCGCCGCGTCTTTTGCCTGGGCGAAAAATACTGGAGATGTCTGTGGCCGCCGTGAACGGAGCTTGAAGACAGTGCTTGTGGCTCCGTTCTTCCAACCCTGGCCTCGGGGACAGCCGGCAAAGCACGCTGCTGACCGCTGACTAACTCCGCCTCACGCAGCATTCGATGTATAAGACGCACCCAGTTTTTGATGCACTTTTTTGAAGTAAAAATGTGCGACTTATACAGCAAAAAATACTGTAGTCAGCTGGATTAAATTGGTTATGTTCGTTTCCTTTTGATTACAGTGATCCCTCGATTTTCGCGATCTCGTTCTTCGCGAAACGCTATATCGCGATTTTTGCCACCCGATGACGTCACTCTCTTCCTTCCTTTCTCATCTTTCTTTCTCTCTCTCTTTCTCTATCTTGCTTCTTCCTCTCTCACACTCTCTTCCTCCCTGTCTCATCTCTTTCTTTCCTTCTCTCTCTTTCTCTATCTCTCCCCCTGTTGCTGGCGGGCGGCGGGCCGGTGGCGGGCGGGCCGGCGGGCGAGCGGGGGCATCAGCGAGGAAGACCCAGGGAAGGTTCCTTCGGCTGCCCAGCAGCTGATCTGCTCGGCAGCGCAGCGAGGAGCCGAATCGGGGTTTCCCCTTTGCGTGGGCGGCGGGGAAACCCCGATCTTCGTCTGCTCGTTGCTGCTGCGCTGCCGAGCAGATCAGCTGCTGGGCGGCCGCAGCAGCAGCGAGCAGACGAAGATCGGGGTTTCCCCGCCGCCCACGCAAAGGGGAAACCCCGATTCGGCTCCTCGCTGCGCTGCCGAGCAGATCAGCTGCTGGGCGGCCGAAGGAACCTTCCCTGGGTCTTCCCCGCCGCCCACGCAAACTCCACCATCTGCGCATGCGCGGCCATGAAAAAAAGGGCGCGCATGCGCAGATGGTGTTTTTACTTCCGCAACCCTACATCGTGAAAAATCGATTATCGCGAGGGGTTTCGGAACGGAACCCTCGCGATAATCGAGGGATCACTATATATGCATCTCAGAATTTATTAGGTGTATCATACATGAGTAAAGACAACATTAGCTTGTTTTACACTCTGTACCTCTTGTGACATTTCGGTGAGCCTTGCTATTTAATAACATTAATGATTACAGTCATTTTGCATTTGGGAACATAATTTTGTTGGCTTTTGTATTCAACTATTTTGTTTGGTTCAGGGGAATTGCTAAGGAAGAAACAGAAGGTGAAGGATGGACATAAAGATCCCTTGCGAATAAAAGTCAACCAATTGCAAGACAACATTGCGAAGGAAATAGTTCAGCTGAAGATGAATGCTGACGCTTCAGAGAAGAAACCAACTGAACTTGACAAGGTAGCCCTTGTTACTGATTGCTGATGCTAACTTATTATTGCCTGTATGAAAGGAAGGACATTTTTTTCCACCTATTTTTAAGAGAGTGTGGGTGTATGCGCTTGCGTGCTTCGACTTTGAGGCCGTGTTGATTGGCTGGACAATTCTCTGCAGATTTATTTGTAACGTTGCAAAAATGGTTTTGCCATTGCTTCTTTCTAGGCCTGAGAAAGGTAATTCCAGTTCACTGAAACAATGAAATTTTCATTGGCTTGACCAGTAATTAGTTTCTCTGTCTCTTATACACAATTAGACACATATATTTTTTAATGGAAGAGTCCCATGCCAATTGAGTATGCCTTTAAAACATTTGTGTGCTTGTTTATTTAGCATAGTTACGAAATTGTTATATTTACTTAAAATTGACCTGCATAGCAGCCAGTATTGGACTTTGTTATTCAATCTATATATATCAATATACTGTGTCACTAAAGCCTAAACCTTTATAGAAACTGAAGCTTTGTGGCATCTTATGTGATATGTGAGATGTACTTGGTAATAAATCCACTTATGTAGTACAGTAGAACCCCGACTTACGAGACTAATTGGTTCCGGAAGGAGGCTCGTAAGTCGGAACGCTCGTATGACGAAACATTGTTTCCCATAGGAAACAATGTAAAGTCAATTAATCCGTGGAACAACAAAAAAAAATCGCTGCCGCCGAACGCGGAAGTTAGCGTTCAGAGACAGCTGCGAAGCAGCGCGCGTGTTTTAAAACGTGGCAGCCGGCCTGGGGGGCTCGGGGGGAAGCCCCCGAGCCCCCCAGGCCAGCTGCAACCTTTTGAAACACGCGCGCCGCTTCGCAGCTCTCTGCTGAATCCGGAACGCTAACTTCCGCGTTCGGATTCAGCAGACAGCTGCGAAGCAGCGCGCGTGTTTTAAAAGGTTGCAGCCGGCCTGGGGGGCTCGGGGGGAAGCCCCCGAGCCCCCCAGGCCGGCTGTGACGTTTTAAAACACGCGCGCTGCTTCGCAGCTCTCTGCTGAATCCGGAACGCTAACTTCCGCGTTCGGATTCAGCAGACAGCTGCGAAGCAGCACGCGTGTTTTAAAACGTCACAGCCGGCCTGGGGGGCTCGGGGGCTTCCCCCCGATCCCCCCAGGCCGGCTGCCACGTTTTAAAACACGCGCGCTGCTTCGCAGTTGTCTGCTGAATCCGAACGCGGAAGTTAGCGTTCCGGATTCAGCAGAGAGCTGCGAAGCGGCGCGCGTGTTTTAAAAGGTTGCAGCCGGGGAATAGGGGAGGGTGTTATTACCCTCCCTGGCTCCAGGGAAGCCTTTGGAACCTGGGGAGAGCCAAGGATGAGCCTACTAGGTCTAACAGAAGTTGGGAAACAGGCCATTTCTGGCCACCCGAAGGCCTCCGGGTGGTGGTGAAAGCTGTTTTTGCCCTCCCCTGGTATTGAATTATAGGTGTCTGCACTCGTGCATTCCTGATATTGTTTGCGCACACTCTTTCAGCACCCAAGGGGAAAAATGTTCACCATCACTGCTCTATAGTGTCAACTTGAGGGAAGAAGTTGAATCAGTTTATGTCCAGGATGTGAGGAATGTATAGATATTTTCGCAGCCCTCTTCCTGGCTTGTGCATTATACAAGTCCTTATTGGAAGGCAGGCTGGTTGCCATTTTTTTTTCTGCAGTCCTAACTGTCCTTTGAAGTCTGTGTCTTGTTTAGCTGCTGTGCCACACCAGACAGTTATAGAGACCCAAAATAAGCAACAGATCCAGTAATTCCTTTGTAGAATTGTATCAGCAGCTTCTTGTGCATTCTGAGCTTTCTGAGTTGGCACAGGAAGTACATTTTTTGTTGTGCTTTTTTGATGATATTTTTGATGTTAGGTGTCCATTTTAAGTCCTGGGATATTATAGAACCTAAAAACTTGAAGGTATTTATCAGGTGTGTCAAATTCGATTTCATTGAGGGCCACATCAGTGTCTGGGACGCCTGCAGTATCATCGCCTGTGATTGCCCGAGTGCTTTGCCAGTGATAACATGCTTGCGAGTTCCATTTTTGGCTGGAACAGCCACCTGCAACCCTCTGCTACTGAAAACGGAGCTCAGGAGAGTCATGTGCCGCCCTCCCTAGCTCCACCTTTGCTGGCAGAGGCACTGCAGGCTGATTCTTCGTTGTTTCCAGAGTGGCCCCATGAGGCAGATCTAAGCACCCATGGGTTGGATCCAGCCCGTGAGCCTTGAGTTTGATACCCTTGGACTTTATTGTCAAAACAGTGTTGTCTACTATTGTAAGAGGTGGTAGAATAGGAGGGCTTCGCCTAAAATCTATTATCTCTACGGTTTTGCATCTATTCAGTTCATGTGTTTTCCAATCTTTAGAAAGCTTACAATCCACCTACAAATGTGGAGAGGCACAGCTAGCTGAATTAATGTAATGAGAAAAATATCTGGAATGATAGTATTGAATGCTGAGCTGAAATCTACATAAAGGACCCTTGCATAGGTCCTTGGCCATTCAAGATATTTGATTTGATTACAGCCTGTGAGATTACAGTATACACACATACTGATATGTTTTAGCCCTTTCATACTTCATTTGTTGTGGTAAGTTGTAGTGGAAAGAGGGATAGTAATTCTTCCACAAAATGTATACTGTTGATATCAATTTCTTTTTGACTAATCTTAACTTTGAGTAAAAGTGTGACTGAAACCTGGCTGAGCCCAGAGGGAGGAGTTCCTCTCTCGGAAATAAGCCCAGCCGGTTTTCAGGTATGGCATCAGCCTCGACCCCAGGGAAGGGGGGGGAAGAGTGGCTATTATAGCCAAATAGAACTTCTGCCTACGTAGACTCGTTGCTGCTGAGATTGCGGGTTGTGAGTCCCTCCTTGTGAAGTTGGACTTAGGGATTCAGGTGGGCTTGTTGCTCACGTACCTGCCTCCCAGCTACGTGAGCAACAGCCCTGCCTGTGCTGCTCGAGGAGGTGGCCAGGTTGGCGGTGGAGTTCCCTGGATTCATTGTCCTGGGGTACTTCAAACTGCCGTCACTTGGCGGTTTCTCTGGGTTAGCACAGGAGTTCATGGCCACCATGACAGCCATGGAACTGACTCAAGTAGTTCACGGTCTGACTCACAAAGGGGGACACGCACCCGACATGGTATTCCTCTCGGAGCAATTGAGTAATGGTCTGAGACTAAGGGGCTTAGAAGTGTTGCCTCTGTCATGGTCAGACCATTTTCTACTACAGCTTGATTTCCTGGCTCCAATCCTCCCCCGCAGGGAGGCGTAACCGGCTAAGTGGTTCCACCCCAGATGCCTGATGGACCCAGAGGGCTTTCAGAGGATGCTTGGGGCTTTACCAGATTCACTTGTCCACAGCTCGGCAGAGTCTCTTGCCGTAGCCTGGAATAGGACGGAGGCTCTTGACCGAATTGCACCATTGCGACCTCTCTGTGGCACTAGACCCCGGAGGGCTCCTTGGTTTACCGAGGAGCTCTGGGAGTTGAAATGCCAGAAGAGACATCTAGAGAAAAGATGGAGAAAGAGTAAGTCCGAATCTGACCAAACACTTGTAAAAGCTCACATTAAGACTTACAAAGTGGCGCTCAAGGCGGCAAGATGGTCTCTCCCTTGTGGGGTGCCTCAAGGGTCAGTCCTCTCCCCCCTGCTATTTAATATCTACATGAAACCGCTGGGTGAGATCATCCAAAGGCATGTGCTAAGGTATCATCAGTATGCTGATGATACCCTGTTATACATCTCCACCCCATGTCAAGTCAGCGAAGCAGTGGAAGTGATGTTCCGGCGCCTGGAGGCTGTTGGGGTCTGGATGGGTGTCAACAAGCTCAAACTCAACCCTGACAAGACGGAGTGGTTATGGGTTTTGCCTCCCAAGGACAATTCCATCTGTCCGTCCATTACTCTGGGGGGGGGGGTAATTACTTACCCCCTCAGAGAGGGTCAGCAACAAATTTCATTTGTTTTAGTAGTTCGAATATAGAAACATAGAAGACTGGCGGCAGAAAAAGACCTCATGATCCATCTAGTCTGCCCTTATAATATAAATTCCCACATTAGGTTGTCAAAAGCTTTCTATGCAACTAAAAACATAAGTGCCATAGATTTTTCTGGGTGAGTATCATAAAATTCTAATGTATTAAGTATTATCCTTGTATTGTTTCGAATAAATCTACCAGGTAGAAATCCATTTTGATCCATATGTATCCATTCGTTTAAAATTGGTTTAATTCTATTTGCCATAATTGTTGTGAATATTTTGTAATCTGCGTTAAGTAATGAGATTGGTCTATAATTTTGTATTTTTTGTTTTTCCGAGTTATCCGTTGGTATTAATGTTATCAATGCTTCAGTCCAAGATTTTGGAATTTCCCCACGATCTAACACCTCATTAAATATAGATAATGTTTCTTGTAGGGTTTCTCTTAACTCTTTGTAATATTTGTTCGGAATTCCATCTGGCCCTGGTGTCTTACTGGTTTTTTGTTTCTGAATCGTGTTTTCTAATTCCATTGATGTTATTTTTTTATTCAGTGATATTTTATTTAAATCCGTTAATGCTCCTAAATCTATTTTGTTTATATATGTCTTCAACTGTTCCTCATCTACCTCTTCTTTTTTGTAAAGTTCTCTAAAATATTCTACCACAATTTTCTTCTTTGCTTCTATTGTAAATTGCCTATCTCCGTTCCTATCTTCTAATTGTTGTATATATCTTTCCCCTTTTTCTTTTTTTAATTTACATGCCAACCCTCTGCTGGTTTCTCTTCAGATGGTATAAATCTATAAATCTTTCGCCAATCTTCTTTTTCATGTATCACTATGGAAATAGACCCTGGATCCTTATAACAGACCCTTGCCAGCAAAGACTCAAAATGAAGCAAAGAAGAAAGTCACAAAACAAATTGACAAAATACCTGTTCCAGCCAAAGGTATGCTGTCTGTCTTACCTTTAGTTGCTCAAAGCATACTGTCATAGGCCATTGTAATGTTAAGCAATGCGCAACCTTGTTTGTTTGTTTATTTATTTATCAATCAAACTTAGTTGTTTCCTATCTCATGATTCTGGTGACTGCATTTTTTCTAATTTTTAAGCAACCTTTTTCTTGATTAATGCTTTACTTCAGAAGTAAATAGAAGTGGAAAAGAAATTAATATTTGATCTCCCTATTTATTGAAATAACTAATAAGGAATGATGGACAAAAGAACTTTTTTATTTGAAATGTCAAATCAGATTATTCTAATAGGAATTGTGTTTAGGATCCATAGTATATTTTGCTGATTATAGTTCAATTGTTGCTTTGTCCTTGCTAAAATTACAGTTTCTTAATGAATTTTTGTGACTGAATCTTGCTGGAGGGGGGGGGGGCATTTCAGGTTCTGAATTTCTTAACCCACTCACTAGATATAGTACTGGCCTGGGGTGAGTGCACAATGCCCCCTCAGCAAGGGGAGGGGAATCCGACTGGGTTAGTAGGCACTCCCAAGGGGGGCGTTGGGGGATCAGGGACAAGCGGCTGCAGTCATGGCTCCCTCAGTGCTTGTAGGAGTTGGCTGAGGAACAGGACAAACATGCACAGAGGTTTGGGGAGTGCAGGCTGCCCCTGACTCCCGCTGTACAGGTGCCTGCCAGTCAGTCAAGGGGTGGACACCAGGTATCTGGGCTTTTATTAGCCTCACAATAAAAAATGGTACAGGCAGTACATAGTGGGGAAGCAAGGCGACCAGCTGCCGCACAGGTTTTGGGTGAATCCTTGGTAGCAGTACAGACAGAGGCGATTCCTTGGGGGAGACACTTGCACACCACTAGGTTTTCACCTACTCTTTGCTACTAAGGAGAAAATCTGGTGGGGAGAGTATGTAGACCTTTTCTCATTATTATACAGGGTTATGGGTAAAAAGGACCAGGAGGAAGATAAAGAACCAGGCCGCCCTAAAGGACAGAAAGTAGAAAAATGTCTTAGCACACGGTTATACTCTTTTATGATCCATCACATTGTGGTGATCGAAAAGGATCTGGCTCTAGTGAAATAGCCGGATATTATCTTGAGCGCATATTATGAGTTTGGAGGAACTGCTTGGCTTCAGTATGATGAACTGAGACTGTAGGGTCCAGGTTTTGTGGCTTCAAGCCACTCAGTTGTCTAAGGCTAGTGGAAGTAATTGCACTTCTTGCCACAGAAAAGCAACTCAGCACAGGGACCCTGCCTTGGAGTGAGACAGGGCATTTTTGAGTATGGAGCAAAGGGTTTTTGCGGATGGTGTGGTGCGGGGGCACCCCACGTCAGTATGCAATAGAGGTTGGGGGAGACAGGCTTGGAAAGGAGCGGAGCAATGTGGGTCAGGCAATGGCAGGCCCAACATCGGGGAAAAGAGCCCCATTCCAATTTGTTGAAGGGCTTTAAGGAAAGTTTTAGGATCTCATATGAAGTGCCCAGGAAAGCCTTCTTGACTCACTTTTTGAGGTCAATTAAAGGCATGAAAAGGGTTATAAGAATGAAGATTGATAAGGAGGTTAAAGAAGGTAGAGTGATAGGACCTTTCCAGGCTCCTCCCATCAGTTCATTCAGGTTGTCACCATTGGGCTTGGTGCCCAAGATGATGGAGGGCGAGTTCAGGCTTATCCACCACTTATCCTTCCCCCGGGGCAATCGGTGAGCGAATTCATACCCAAATCTTTGTTCTCATCATCGAATGCATCATTCGATTCTGTCGTGCAGATGGTACATGCCTGTGGTAAGAGGGCGCTGATGGTTAAGTGTGGCATCAAATCTGCCTTCAGGTTGCTACCTCTTAGGTTTCGGTTTTGAAGGAGGTTTCTATATAGATCCGACTCTTATGGGATGTTCAATATCTTGTGCATTATTTGAGCGTTTCAGTTCCTTTCTGGAGTGGGCTCAGAGGCAGTGGACCAGGTCAGAAGCGATAATGTACTATCTGTATGATTTCTTGATGGCAGGGACCTGTATAAGGAGAGAATGTGGGCTTTTAAAGCATTGTGTGCAAAATTAGGGGTCCTCCTAGGGCACGAGAAAACCAAGGGCCCTTTCACAACCATCATGTTTTTGGGCATTGAGGTTGACTTAATGAACTAGTGCCGTAGTTTGCCAGCAAGGACACTGGTTAAATTATGTGGCAAGATCAGGGAGGTTATGTCCAGAAAGAAGATAACCCTCAAGCAGGTTCAAGAGTGGGCGGGTTTGCTCATCTTTGCTGGTAGGGTGGCAACCCCGGGTCGCACCTTCTGTAGGCAATTATATTCAGCTATGAGTGGTCTAGAGAGGCCTCACCACAGGGTACGTCTGAGCGCTGAACTCAAGCAGGACTTAGTTACATGGCTGGAGTTTCTGGAGCGTTACAATGGAATGGTTTTTGGAGGCAGGAGCGTTTGCTAGAGGCGGAGCTACAGTAAAATCAGATGCTGCTGGAGCATTAGGTTTCGTTGTGGTCCTAGGCGATCAATGGTGCCCCTCCACATGGCCGGGGAATTGACTATCAAGTGACATTTGCAGGGATTTAAGATTTCCTGAATTCTTCCCTATAGTGGTCGCTGTGGAGATTTGGTATCAACCCACATACAGAACTGTTCCCTTTTGGTGTGATAATGAAGCTGTGGTCCACATTATTAACACTCTCATCCAGGAATGAGTGGGTCATGCGCCTGTTTCATTATTTTGTAAGCAGGTGCCTGGACCCCAGCATTTTATTTTTGTCACACGCTGGCATTGAGAAAAGTTTGGAGAGCAGAGGTGAACAGGGCAGTTAACTTGTTGGTGGCAGCTAGCACCCAGACAGCAGACCAGTGGGCAGGTAGGGAATTTGGGGCCTTTCGTTATCAGAGGGACTATGAGCAATTCTGGCCCAACCCGGTCTAGCAGCTTCCTGAATTCTGTGTTGGCTGGGTATGCCCAGTGTCAACCTTGGGCAAATATACCACCAAGAGGGGACAAGGCACAGGTTAACTATTTGTTCATCAGGACGGCACACCTTTAACCAGATATCAGTTTTGGGCAGTGGCCAGGTGATGCTGCGTAGATTGGGTCTAGAGCCCAACAACTAGGGCACCCATTCCTTCAGGATTGAGGCTGCCACAACAGCAGCAACTTCTGGTTTTAGTGCTGAGCAGATCCAGGTGATTGGCAGGTGGAAGTTGAAAGCTTTCAACACCTACATTCGCACTCCGAAATAAGGTCCATGTGATGTTCAAGTTTAACACTGTTTTGTTTCTACCTTTTCTCAGACTGCCTTGCGAGTTGGAAGCCCCTGGTGCTAATTTGCGGCAACAGCACACTATTTTGGGCTGGCAGACGAGCAGCAAATTCAGAGTTTGGAACACAGCTGAAGCTGAGCCAATGGGCCGATGTGGACTGGCTGGGCCAAAAGGAAATGCGTTGGGAAGAGCTCGTGCCTCTCCTGTTTGACGGAAATTATGTAAAGGTTGCGCCCACATGGCTTGTAATACACCTTGGTGGCGATGACATTGGTCAGATGAAGGGCATGGACTTGTTTTTCGAAGCCATGGATGATCTCAAATTGATCAAGGAACGATGGCCAGACACACAGCTGGTGTGGTCTGACCTGATTCGGCGTAAAGTGTGGCGCAACGTTAAGAACCCCATGCTTCTTGATAAAGCTAGGAAACGGGTGAATAAGTTGGTCGGAAACGTTGTCCTGGAACTGGGGGGACAGATTATACACCATCCAGACATCTACATAACGAAAGGTCTCTACAGAGACGATGGTGTACGCTTGACGGATGCGGGTAATGATATATTTCTTTCAGATCTGCAGAGGTGCCTGCAACAGCTGGTGCAGCCTGGGGGAAGTCAGGGGGTCTAAATAGAAATTTGACCCCCTGCTGTAGTAGATGGGTCTGGAACGGGGTGTTTTATTTATTTATTTTTAATTTATTAATTGGACTTATATTCCAATTATGTTAGCAGCCGCTGCGTGCCCTCCCTCAGGGCACCTTTTGGAAGGTGATGGGTTTCCCCTCTTCAGACGTTCCGGACATGTAGGGCCTGAGTGATGAAGAGGGGGTGCCCTTGGGGCTCACCTGCTCAGGCCTTCAGAATGGGATGTGGGGGGTGAGCCTTCCCACAGATCATATGGTGCGGTGGAGATCAAGGGAACCCTCCCCTTGCTTAACAAAGAATTTCATCCACAGTTGCTTAGAAATATTATTTGATAGGGAATTCTGCCCCATTTAGGTTTTTATCTTTGTAGGTCTAAACTATTTGTATCATAATAAAAGTGATCCATTAATACCCAGCACTCTGGTCCGTGTGTTTCTTTCCACGTCCAAAGCAAATTAAGACTCCCAGTAATGCATAAGGGCTGATGCCCAATTTGGTTCGATAGAAATCCTTTAAGGAGTATAGTAACAGATTTCTAAGGCAGACTAGAAAGCTGGGTAAACAATATCTAGAAAGAAAACGATAACAAACTGTAGCCTATGAAGATCAAGGATGAAATCTTCCCGTCCAGTAACTATCAGCTCCATTCTCTTCCCCTATACTGTATATCTTTGTGGAATCAGCCAAGGTCGTTCATATAGGAGACGTTCTGCTCATAAAACTGTCTTGACCACAAAGGATTCTGCACGTTACAAATGCTGCTGCTTTGCCCCGAAGCAAAGGGCCAGCTGTTAAAGGAGGGGTTGAGAACTTTTGAGCTACCTATAAGCAAAACTCCCACGAAGCCAAGGAGTCGAAGCCACCCGTGTATGCCAGCTACAAGACATTTCATATTCATACGCTCTATGCAATTTCGGTTTTCATGGATTGGTGGACTGAATTTGAACCGTTTCCCTTCATGCTGCCCGCTTCATAAGGAAGAAAAAGCCAAGGCGGAATTCAAATGCTGGATTTCTTTCCTTAAACCTTAAAACACAGATCTTATAAAAGATTCATTTTGGGAAACGCAACGTCTGGATTTCTTTTTGTTGCCATGTTTTGGGGAAATCTGGAATGTTAACTATGTAGAAACACACACATATACACCACTTCTGGGAAATCCTAGCATGGTAAACAGGATTTGACAAGGGAGGCAGCCACCGTTATGATTTCTTTGAGAATTGACTGGTGCAAATAAAAATACGAGGTTATACATGGCCTTCCACCCTTCTGAGGTGGGTAAAATGAGGACCCAGATTGTTGGGGGCAATTGTGCTGATTCTGTAAACCACTTAGAGAGGGCTGTAAAAGCACTACGAAGCGGTATGTAAGTTTAAATGCTTTTGCTATTGCTATTCCTTGATAAACGTTTTTGGAAAGAGTTTTGTGTACTCAGTTCTTTATTATTCAAGCCAATGCTTCTTATGCTGCGGCTGGCTGTATATGACTTAATTTATACTTCTACGCTGGATGTGGGGGGGTGGGGGTGGATAAGCTAATCCATATAGGTTCAGCTCATGTTACAGCCAATCTTATGGCACCCTCCTCATAATAGTGAATTTCTTGAACAACTTTCCTCTGAATAGGAAATGGTAGGTGTGTTATTGTACATTTTTTTCCTCTATGAATGTTTTTTGCTCCTGATGCTGTCGTAATTATTTTCCAGTAGACTTTGCTGTTTAGAATGAAGTACTTTTTATACCAACATGAGAGCAATAGCAATACCATTTAGACTTATTTATCGCTTCAGTGTTTTTACCGTTCTCTAAGCAGTTTATCTAATCAGCATATTGCGTCCAACAATCTGGGCCTCATTTTACCCACCTGGGAAGGCTGGAAGGCTGGTGAGATTTGAACTGCCAAATTGCAGGCACCCTGCAGTAATTCCTTCTAACCACTGCGCCAATGGGGCTTATCGTAGGATTTAATTCTGAATGCTTCGACTAACAAGGTTGCCTACAAGTTAGTACTTGTAGGGGCAAATTTAATATACAGTAATACCTCGTCTTACGAACTTAATTGGTTCCAGGACGAGGTTGGTAAGGTGAAAAGTTTGTAAGATGAAACAATGTTTCCCATAGGAATCAATGGAAAAGCCAATAATGTGTGCAAGCCGATTAGGAAAATCCAAAACATGAAGGCTTTAAAAAATAAAGGTGCCGGCAGATGAAGCTGAGAGGAACGGAGTGGGGGGAGGGACAGGGACGAGAGGTGGCAAGAGGTGGCAGTCCCAACGAAGCAAGGCGAAAAGAGCCTCTCTTGATCTCCATGAGTTCCTTCCGTTTTTTCCCACCCTGTCCTGCTCATTTTCCCCACACCTTTCTCCTCTCTTAATCTCCATGGGTCCCTCCCGTTTTTGCCCACCTGGTCCTGCACCTTTCTCCATGGCAAAAACAGTTGGGACCCATGGAGATCAAGAGAGGAGAAAGGTGCAGGACAGGGTGGGAAAAAGCGGGAGGGACTCATGGAGATCAAGAGAGGAGAAAGGTGCAGGACAGGGTGGGGAAAAACAGTTGGGACCCATGGAGATCAAGAGAGGAGAAAGGTGCAGGACAGGGTGGGAAAAAGTGGGAGGGACCCATGGAGATCAAGAGAGGAGAAAGGTGCAGGACAGGGTGGGGAAAAACAGTTGGGACCCATGGAGATCAAGAGAGGAGAAAGGTGCAGGACAGGGTGGGAAAAAGCGGGAGGGACTCATGGAGATCAAGAGAGGAGAAAGGTGCAGGACAGGGTGGGAAAAAATGGGAGGGACCCATGGAGATCAAGAGAGGAGAAAGGTGTAGGACAGGGTAGGGAAAAACAGTTGGGACCCATGGAGATCAAGAGAGGAGAAAGGTGCAGGACAGGGTGGGAAAAAGCGGGAGGGACTCATGGAGATCAAGAGAGGAGAAAGGTGCAGGACAGGGTGGGGAAAAACAGTTGGGACCCATGGAGATCAAAAGAGGAGAAAGGTGCAGGACAGGGTGGGCAAAAACAGTTGGGACCCATGGAGATCAAGAGAGGAGAAAGGTGCAGGACAGGGTGGGAAAAAGCGGGAGGGACCCATGGAGATCAAGAGAGGAGAAAGGTGCAGGACAGGGTGGGAAAAAGCGGGAGGGACCCATGGAGATCAAGAGAGGAGAAAGGTGCAGGACAGGGTGGGAAAAAGCGGGAGGGACCCATGGAGATCAAGAGAGGAGAAAGGTGCAGGACAGGGTGGGAAAAAGCGGGAGGGACTCATGGAGATCAAGAGAGGAGAAAGGTGCAGGACAGGGTGGGGAAAAACGGGAGGGACCCATGGAGATCAAGAGAGGAGAAAGGTGCAGGACAGGGTGGGAAAAAGCGGGAGGGACCCATGGAGATCAAGAGAGGAGAAAGGTGCAGGACAGGGTGGGAAAAAGCGGGAGGGACCCATGGAGATCAAGAGAGGAGAAAGGTGCAGGACAGGGTGGGAAAAAGCGGGAGGGACTCATGGAGATCAAGAGAGGAGAAAGGTGCAGGACAGGGTGGGGAAAAACGGGAGGGACTCAAGTCTGGAGGTGGGGTATCCCAGTGGCCGGCGGCAGGTTCATAAGGTGAAAAAAGTTCGTAAGAAGAGGCAAAAAAATTCTGAACCCTTGGTTCATATCTCGAAAAGTTCGTATGACGAGGGGTTCGTATCATTTAAATTAAAAAAATCTAAAGCTTGGAAAAATAATTTGTGGACTGCAGACTCTTACATAAAACCATTTCTCATTTGCCAGGAAAACTGATTTTTGTATAATGTAAAATTATGTTCCTGAATTTTGGTAGAAACTACATGGAAAATATTATAATCTTAGAATTAGTTAACTAACGGGAAAGTAGTACAAATTTAGGGTTATGAAAGTAATTTAGTTATACTTCCGGATCAAAAGCACTGAGGAACATCCGTGGTGAAAGGATCAGACAGTGACCTTACACACCCAGCCGGGGGGGGGGGGGTTTCCTTTTGTTCACCCCCCCTTTGAACTGCTGGGGTGGCTGGAGCTGGGTCTCAAACATCAGCCTGTTGTTACCTATCATTCCTAGACTTGCAATCCACACTCCTAATTTATAGCAATACTTGTTGAAATTGGCTAGTTAATTTTTTAAAACAAATACTTTTATAGTTTGCATTTTAAGTATTTAATAAGTGTATATTCCACCAACTCCCAGCAACTCTGTGCTATTATATCTTAATTATCATATTTTTAATAGCTTATGGCTGCTTCTGAACACTTGATCTGCTATATTAGGAGACAAAATATATAATATAAATTGCATAAGACCAATTTATAAATAAAAATAAATAAGGATTATAAATCTTATATGAGAATGTACTGATCAGTTTATTAAAATTTCTATGTCCTTTTAAACTGATCTGGGAGGATGGACTTGGCTACTGCTAAAGACTGAATACAGTAGTCCCTCACCTATCGCTGGTGTTACGTTCCAGACCTGGCCGCGATAGGTGAAATCCGCGATGGGGAATTTATCGACTGATAGTACTTATTTAAGTATTTATATTGTAATTGTTTGGTAAGTTTTCATTGTTTTAAGTGTTTATAAACCCTTCCCACACAGTATTTATTTTAGACACAGTATTTAAATACAGTATTTACAATTTTAGATTTTTATTTTTTTTTAAAAACCTGCCGATCGAGTTCGGTGGGCTGTTTAAATCTGCCGATCGACTTCCTCAGAAACCCGCGATGAAGTGAAGCCGCAGTAGGTGAAGCGCGGTATAGCGAGGGACTACTGTATTGTATTTCTCATTCATTCATATCCGAGTATTGTTCTTCTCCTTCCCTTATTGCTGTCATTTTTTAACCTACAACTCGCTATAGATGGGCAAAGCTGAATGGTTGCTGAGGTCCTGAACAGCTTGTGCCTATACTGAAGGCAGCCTGCAACTTCCTGATAAATCATAAAACACTAAACGGGAGTCCCAAAAACATTTTTATTTTAATGGCTGTGAATTCTGTTCATCTACAGCCGTAATAAGTCCCAAACAATGTTAAACAGTCTGGCAATCTTTCAGAAGGCTGATAAGCACCAACCTTTCTCTCTTTTGACACACTGCCAAAGACTTAATTTGCAAGGAGCTTTTTGCAAGGTCAAACAGAAAAGTCAGAATGGAGCTGTTACTCCGACCAGAATTGAACCAAGTTGCTTCCTGCAATAAGCACATCTCTTTTATGTCCAATGGGAGGGGACAATCATCTCTAAGTCTTACTCCCAAATGGTCCTTTTCTTCCGTTACTGTTCTTGTCTTCTGGTAGTTCTGTGCATGCGCGCATTGGGAATACTGTACACTCCTTGTTCCTCTGCTTCGGTCATGTCAGCCTCTGCAGTCAGCACAGAACTCCCAAATGGCCCGGGCCCATCTCTGGCTCCAACAGCCTTCTCCAGACTCCAGGCCTGGCCCATGGTCCTCCTCAGCCTCCTTGCTTTCTGACTCTACTGCCAGCTCTGTAGGTTGCTGCTGCACCATAACAGGCCCTAACCACTATACCAAACTGGTTCTATATAATTTCCTTTTGATAAATGAAGTAGAGTTCATTAATTCCTATCTGCACCTGCAATCAGAATTCAATTGATTAGAGGAAATTATAGCTAGTCCGAAAAGATACAGTGAACCATTAGATTCTTCTCCTTTTTTAACCATGTTCACAGATTATTATTATTTTCTTTGTCTTCTAGCAATCTAGCCAAGTGATAGGGTTATAGGTATACTAGTGTTGTTATTGTTCTTCATCAATTCACTTCTGGATACCCTGAACAGGAATGTGCCAAATATAAGAAAGGGATGGGTGTATCACTGGAAATTATGTGTGGTCAGAATTCTTCCTTTCCCAGCATTGTTGTTAGTTGCGAAGTCGTGTCAAATCCATTGCAACTCCATGGATGACGTTCCCCTAGACCTTCTGTTCTCTACCATCCTCTGGAGTCCATTGAAGCTCATGCTACTGCTTCAGTGACTCCATGCAGCCACTACACTCTGTCGTCCCCTTCTTCTTCTGCCCTCAATCTTTCCCAGCATTTGTCAGAAGTAGGGGAAATTATCGATTGGAGGGTTTCAGTTAATCCTGACTGTTCAGACAGAACATTTGACTAGCATCCAGAGCAAAGCAACAGAACTGGGATCCCCAATGCCCTGTCCGTGGACCAGCACCGGTCTGTGGCATGCCAGAATCTGAGCTGCAAAAACAAGCAATCCTGAGAGGTTGCCATAGAGAAACAACGGATGGAATGCTATATCCCTCTATAGTATTATTTTGTAAGGTGTCTTCTGTTCAGTTTTCTCAAAATACACCTTGCAAAATAATACTATAGAGGGATATAGCATTGCTTCCAGCTGTACGGATTCAGCTCCAGTGATCTTAGAAGAACTTGAACGATTAAAGATAAATAAGGCAATGGGTCCAGATGGCATCCACCCCAGAGTTCTTAAAGAACTCAGATCTGTCATTGCTACCCCCCTGACTGATTTGTTTAACCAATCCTTGTTAACAGAAGTTCCTGAGGATTGGAGAATGGCCAGTGTTGTGCCTGTCCACAAGAAGGGCAGTAGAGAAGAAGCTGGTAACTACAGGCCAGTTAGCTTGACATCAGTGGTAGTTAAAATGATGGAGACTCTACTCAAAAAGAGGATAAATCAGCACCTAAAAAACAATAACTTATTGGACCCAAATCAGCATGGCTTTACTGAAGGCAAATCATGTCAGACTAATCTCATTGATTTCTTTGACTATGTCACAAAGGTGGTGGTGCCGTAGATACTGCCTACCTGGACTTCAGCAAAGCCTTTGATACAGTTCCACATAAAGAGCTGATAGATAAATTAGTGAAGATTGGACTTAATCCCTGGATAGTTCAATGGATTTGCAGCTGGCTGAAGCGTAGAAATCAGAGAGTTATTGTTAACGGCAAATATTCTGAGCAGAGTCAGGTTACAAGCGGTGTGCCACAAGGGTCTGTTCTGGGTCCTATTCTTTTTAATATGTTTGTGAGTGACATAGGGGAAGGTTTGGTAGGGAAGGTTTGCCTATTTGTCGATGACTCGAAAGTGTGCAATAGGGTTGATATTCCTGGAGGCGTCTGTAATATGGTAAATTTATTATTTATTTTATTTATTACTTAGATTTGTATGCCGCCCCTCTCCGAAGACTCGGGGCGGCTCACAACATGTAAAAACAAATCATAAGCAATCAGACAAATTTAAAATATTTAAATATTTAAAAACCCCATATGCTAACAGACACACACACAGACATACCATGCATAAATTAAACGTGCCCAGGGGGAGATGTTCAGTTCCCCCATGCCTGACGGCAAAGGTGGGTTTTAAGGAGTTTACGGAAGGCAGGAAGAGTAGGGGCAGTTCTAATCTCCGGGGGGAGTTGGTTCCAGAGGGCCGGTGCCGCCACAGAGAAGGCTCTTCCCCTGGGGCCCGCCAACCGACATTGTTTAGTTGACGGGACCCGGAGAAGGCCCACTCTGTGGGACCTAATCGGTCGCTGGGATTCGTGCGGCAGGAGGCGGTCTCGGAGATATTCTGGTCCGATGCCATGAAGGGCTTTAAAGGTCATAACCAACACTTTGAATTGTGACCGGAAATTGATCGGCAGTCAATGCAGACTGCAGAGTGATGGTGAAACATGGGCATACCTAGGTAGGCCCGTGACTGCTCTCGCAGCTGCATTTTGCACGATCTGAAGTTTCCGAACACTTTTCAAAGGTAGCCCCATGTAGAGAGCATTACAGTAGTCGAACCTTGAGGTGATGAGGGCATGAGTGACTGTGAGCAATGAGTCCCGGTCCAGATAGGGCCGCAACTGGTGCACCAGGCGAACCTGGGCAAACGCCCCCCTCGCCACAGCTGAAAGGTGTTGTTCTAATGTGAGCTGTGGATCGAGGAGGACGCCCAAGTTGCGGACCCTCTCTGAGGGGGTCAATAATTCCCCCCCCAGGGTAATGGACGGACAGGTGGAATTGTCCTTGGGAGGCAAAACCCACAGCCACTCCGTCTTATCCGGGTTGTGCTTGAGTCTGTTGACACCCATCCAGGCCCCAACAGCCTCCAGGCACCGGCACATCACTTCCACCGCTTCATTGACTGGGCATGGGGTGGAGATGTAAAGCTGGATATCATCCGCATATTGATGATACCTCACCCCATGTCCTTGGATGATCTCGCCCAGCGGTTTCATGTAGATGTTAAATAGCAGGGGGGAGAGGACCGACCCCTGAGGCACCCCACAAGGGAGAGACCTAGGAGTCGACCTCTGTCCCCCCACTAACACCGACTGCGACCGGCCAGAGAGGTAGGAGGAGAACCACTGAAGAACAGTGCCTCCCACCCCCAGCCCCTCCAGCCGGTGCAGAAGGATACCATGGTCGATGGTATCGAAAGCCGCTGAGAGGTCAAGGAGCACCAGGACCAAGGATAAACCCCTGTCCCGGGCCCGCCAGAGATCATCCATCAACGCGACCAAAGCGGTTTCCGTGCTGTAACCGGGCCTGAAACCCGACTGCTGGGGACCTAGATAATCGGCTTCTTCCAAGGACCGTTGGAGCTGGAGTGCCACCACCTTCTCAACAACCTTCCCCATAAAGGGAAGGTTGGAGACTGGACGATAGTTATTAAGCACAGCTGGGTCCAGGGAGGGCTTCTTGAGGAGGGGGCGCACAAGCGCTTCTTTATAGAGTGATGGAAAAACTCCCCTCCCCAAGGAAGCGTTGGTAATCTCCTGGGCCCAGCTCCGTGTCACCTCCCTGCTGGCCGAAACCAACCAGGAGGGACACGGATCCAGTAAACAGGTGGCGGAACTCACAGCTCCAATGGCCTTGTCCACTTCATCAGGTGTCACCAGATCAAACTCTTCCCAGACAGGTGGACAAGTACGTGCCCCAGTCACCTCGACTGACTCGTTGTCAGTCGACTCTGTTTTACAATTGGAGTCGAGGTCGGCCCGAATCCGAGCGACTTTATCAGCGAAAAACATGTTAAAATCCTCGGCACTACTCTGCAAGGGCTCCCCAACTCCCCCCTGGTTGAGAAGGGAGCGGGTCACCCTAAACAGAGCGGCCGGGCGGGATTCCGCTGATGCAATCAAGGCGGCATGGTACGCGCATCTTGCCGCCTTGAGCGCCACTTTGTAAGTCTTAATAAAAGCTCTTACAAGTGTTCGATCGGATTCAGACCTACTCTTCCTCCATCGCTTCTCTAGACGTCTCTTCTGGCGTTTCAACTCCCGGAGCTCCTCGTTGAACCATGGGGCTCTACGGGGTCTAACGCCTCGGAGAGGTCGCAAAGGCGCAATCCGGTCGAGAGCCTTCGCAGCAGCCGTGTTCCAGGCCTCCGCAAGAGACTCTGCCGAACTGTGGACGAGTGCCTCTGGAATAACCCCA
Organism: Erythrolamprus reginae; assembly: GCF_031021105.1. Classification (NCBI taxonomy): domain Eukaryota; kingdom Metazoa; phylum Chordata; class Lepidosauria; order Squamata; family Dipsadidae; genus Erythrolamprus; species Erythrolamprus reginae. Next base: position 346,697,100 of record NC_091950.1, on the reverse strand, counting down.
AGCGCCGTCTGAAAGCCCTCTGGGTCCATCAGGCGTCTGGGGCGGAACATCTTAATTGGTTCCGCCTCCCTGCGGGGAAGGATTGGAGCCAGGAAGTTAAGCCGTAGTAGAAAATGGTCTGACCATGACAAAGGCACTGCTTCTAAGCCCCTTAGTCTCAGACCATTACTCAATTGCTCGGAAAGGAATACCATGTCGGGTGCGTGCCCCCCCTCATGAGTCGGACCCTGTACTACTTGAGTCAGGTCCATGGCTGTCATGGTGGCCATGAACTCCTGTGCCAACCCAGAGGTTTCGCCGAGTGACGGCAGGTTGAAGTCCCCCAAGACAATAAGTCTGGGGAACTCCACCGCCAACCCGGCTACCTCCTCGAGTAGCACAGGCAGGGCTTTTGACACGCAGCTGGGAGGCAGGTACGTGAGAAATAAGCCCACCTGAACCCCTAAGTCCAACTTCATCAAGAGTGACTCGCAACCCGCAATTTCCGGAGCAATGAGTCCACGTAGGCAAAGGCTCTCCCTGGCTATAATAGCCACTCCTCCCCCCCTTCCCTGGGGTCGAGGTTGATGCCATATCTGAAACCCAGCTGATTTAGCTTTACTAGATAAATGGTCAAAGCAATGGAAACTGCAGTTTAATGTTTCCAAATGTAAAATAATGCACTTGGGGAAAAGGAATCCTCAATCTGAGTATTGTATTGGCAGTTCTGTGTTAGCAAATACTTCAGAAGAAAAGGATTTAGGGGTAGTGATTTCTGACAGTCTCAAAATGGGTACAGTGCAGTCAGGCGGTAGGGAAAGCAAGTAGGATGCTTGGCTGCATAGCGAGAGGTATAACAAGCAGGAAGAGGGAGATTATGATCCCGCTATATAGAATTCTGGTGAGACCACATTTGGAATACTGTGTTCAGTTCTGGAGACCTCACCTACAAAAAGATATTGACAAAATTGAACGGGTCCAAAGACGGGCTACAAGAATGGTGGAAGGTCTTAAGCATAAAACGTATCAGGAAAGATTTAATGAACTCAATCTGTATAGTCTGGAGGACAGAAGGAAAAGGGGGGACATGATCGAAACATTTAAATATATTAAAGGGTTAAATAAGGTCCAGGAGGGAAGTGTTTTTAATAGGAAAGTGAACACAAGAACAAGGGGACACAATCTGAAGTTAGTTGGGGGAAAGATCAAAAGCAACATGAGAAAATATTTTACTGAAAGAGTAGTAGATCCTTGGAACAAACTTCCAGCAGACGTGGTAGATAAATCCACAGTAACTAAATTTAAACATGCCTGGGATAAACATATATCCATCCTAAGATAAAATACAGAAAATAGTATAAGGGCAGACTAGATGGACCATGAGGTCTTTTTCTGCCATCAGTCTTCTATGTTTCTATGTTTCTAAGCTGATGAAAGAGAGAGATTCAACCTGGAAAGGAGAAACTTTCTGATGGTGAGAGCAATCAACCAGTGGAACAGCTTGCCTGTGGAGGTTGTGAGCGCTCCAACACTTGTGACTGTCAATGGGAGTTATTTGTTATACAGTGGTACCTCATCATACGAACTTAATTGGTTCCAGGAGGAGGTTCGTAAGGTGAAAAGTTTGTAAGATGAAACAATGTTTCCTATAGGAATCAATGTAAAAGCAAATAATGCCTGCAAATCCCTCAGGAAAATCCCAAACTTTAGAAGGGAGGCGAACAGAGGGCAGGGAGGAGCAGCTAAAGGGGGCGGGTGGAAGAAGCAAGGGTAGGCTAAAGGGTGAGTGGGAAGAAAGAAAGGCAAGGGGGGCACCCCTCCTTTTTCTTTCTTAAAAAGACAGCCTTTCAGTGCCTTTGCAAGCACGTTGTTCTCTGCAAAATGTTTCCTACTCCAAGCAGCCCCTCCCTTTTCTTTCTTCAAAAAAGGGGGGGAAAAGAAACCCCTTCATCCCAGCAGCAGCTGCTTCGGTTCGTAAGGTGAAAATAGTTTGGAAGAAGAGGCAAAAAATTCTTAAACACCGGGTTCGTATCTTGAAAAGTTCGTTAGAAGAGGCGTTCGTAAGATGAGGTACCACTGTACAGTGATCCCTCGAGTTTCGCGATCTCGATCTTTGCGAAACGCTATATCGCGATTTTTCCACCCGATGACGTCACTCCCTTCCTTTCTCATCTTTCTTTCTCTCTCTCTCTATCTTGCTTCTTCGTCTCTCACACTCTCTTCCTCCCTCTCTCATCTCTTTCTTTCCTTCTCTCTCTTTCTCTATCTCTCCCCCTCTTGCTCTCGAGCGGCGGGCGGCACCCAGGGAAGGTTCCTTCGGCCGCCCAGCAGCTGATCTGCTCGGCAGCGCAGTAGCAGCGAGGAGCAGAAGATGGGGTTTCCCCTTTGCGTGGGCAATGGGGAAACCCCATCTTCGGCTCCTCGCTGCTACTGCGCTGCCGAGCAGATCAGCTGCGGCGGGCGGACAAGCGGAAAAGCGGCGGACAAGCAGCGGGCGGAAAAGCGGCGGGCGGACAGCGGCGGACAAGCGACGGGCGGACAAGCGGCAGCCGGACAGCGGACAAGCGGCGGACAAGCGGCGGCCGGACAAGCGGACAAGCGGCGGACAAGCGGCGGCCGGACAAGCGGACAAGCGGCGGACAAGCGGCTCCTCAGCTGCTGGGTCTTCCCAGGTGCGGAAGTAAAAACACCATCTGCGCATGCGCGGCCATGGAAAAAGGGGCGCGCATGCGCAGATGGTGTTTTTACTTCCGTACCACTACATTGCGAAAAATCGATTATCGCGAGGGGTCTTGGAACGGAACCCTCACGATAATAGAGGGATCACTGTATATCTGAAATGATATAGAGACTCTTACTTGAGCAGGGATGACCTGCAAGATCTCTGCCAACAAACAAACAAACAAACCTGAAGTCTGATCTTCAGGATGTAGGCAGAATACAAAATCACAACTCCTCCAGTCCATGAAAAACCATTCTCCATGAAAGTGGTCTCAAGTACCCAAAAATGTGGGGGTGGGGCACTGCACAAATGCAATTCAAAGTGTTGGTTATGACCTATAAAGCCTTACATGGCTTAGGACCAGATTACATACGGGACCACCTTCCGCCTCATGTATCCCAGCGGCCGGTTAGGTCCCACAGAGTTGGCAATTCCGTACTACTACTATCACTGAAGATACTATCTAATTCAGTAATGAAGTCTTCAAGAAAACCACCAAGTGCTCAGAGAGCACTAAGGATGCCACAGTTCAACCCTGAGCTACAAATATTTTCTACCAGTGATAATTATTCTAACCTAGCGGAAGAGCAGGTGGTAATTTGGACAGCAATGTCTCAATTCCGCTTCAGCTCCAACCATTATAGCAGTAGGACAGTGATGGCGAACCTATGGCACGGGTGCCACAGGGAGCCATATCTGCTGGCACGCAACTCGTTGCCCTTAATCAGCTCCAACGTGCATGTGTGTGTTGGCCAACTGATTTTTGGATCACACAGAGACTTTGAGAGGGTGTATTTGGCTTCCAGAGAGTCTCCTGAGAGATGGGGAAGGTGTTTTTACCCTCCCCTGGCTCCCAGGGAAGCCTTTGGAGCCTGGAAAGAGTGAAACACGAGCCTCCTGGACCCACCAGAAGTTGGGAAACTGGCCATTTTTGGTCTCCAGAGGGCCTCCGGGGGGTGGGGGAAGCTGTTTTCACCCCCCCCAGGCATTGAATTATGAGTATGGACATTTGCGCATGCATGATACCACACGTGGATAAGAGCTCTTTGTATACCATATAGAGGAGGGCCTTGATAAATAAGATTGCCTTGTCAAAATGTTTTCAATTGCTAGTTGGAAATATTGTTACAGGAGACTATTGTCAAATTCTAAAATATATCACATGGATTCAGTAAATACAGTATAAATTTTCTACTGTAGGTCCACAGAATTCACATTCATGTAGGCAGTTAAATTCTGCAAAATTGTTTCTGTGGATACTTGTACAGAGTTGAGAGACCCATTTGCAGGTGACCCTATGAAGAAACAAACACGGTTTAGTTTCAAGTGGAAAGTGTGCCTGGCTGCAGAATTTATTAATAAACTCAAGTGCAACTAAGCACTATGATCCCCAGGTGCAAGTTGGAAGAGGAACTACACTGAGACAATGTTAAGTCACCAGAAAAGCCAGACCAGTAACCTCTAAAAACTGTCACCAAAGCCACAGGGCAGTGATGGCGAACCTATGGCACCGGTGCCACAGCTGGTACGCAGAGCCATATCTGTTGGCACACGAGGTGTTGCCCTAGCTCAGCTCCAACATGCATGTGTGTGCTGGCCAGCTGATTTTTGGCTCACACAGAGGCAAAGGGTGGAAGGGTGTTTTTAGCTTCCAAAGAGCATTCAAGGGGATGGGGGAGGGCGTTTTTACCATCCTCCGGCTCCAGGGAAGCCTTTGGAGTCTGGGGAGGGCAAGACATGAGCCTACTAGGCTCACCAGAAGTTGGCAAAGAGGCTGTTTCCGGTCTCCAGGGGGCGGGGGAAGCTGTTTTCACCCTCCTGGGCATTGAATTATGGGTGTTGGCACGCGTGCATGTGTGATAGGGCATGTCCCTCATTTTTGGCACCTGAGGGAAAAAAGGTTAGCAAATACTTCAAAAGAAAAGGAATTAGGGGTAGTGATTTCTGACAGTCTCAAAATGGGTGAACAGTGCAGTCAGGCGGTAGGGAAAGCAAGTAGGATGCTTGGCTGCATAGCTAGAGGTATAACAAGCAGGAAGAGGGAGATTATGATCCCGCTATATAGAATGCTGGTGAGACCACATTTGGAATACTGTGTTCAGTTCTGGAGACCTCACCTACAAAAAGATATTGACAAAATTGAACGGATCCAAAGACGGGCTACAAGAATGGTGGAAGGCCTTAAGCATAAAACGTATCAGGAAAGACTTAATGAACTCAATCTGTATAGTCTGGAGGACAGAAGGAAAAGGGGGGACATGATCGAAACATTTAAATATATTAAAGGGTTAAATAAGGTCCAGGAGGAAAGTGTTTTTAATAGGAAAGTATACACAAGAACAAGGGGACACAATCTGAAGTTAGTTGGGGGAAAGATCAAGAGCAACATGAGAAAATATTATTTTACTGAAAGAGTAGTAGATCCTTGGAACAAACTTCCAGCAGACGTGGTAGATAAATCCACAGTAACTGAATTTAAACATGCCTGGGATAAACATATATCCATCCTAAGATAAAATACAGAAAATAGTATAAGGGCAGACTCGATGGGCCATGAGGTCTTTTTCTGCCGTCAGATTTCTATGTTTCTATGTTGAACCTATGGCACGGGTGCCACAGGGAGTCATATCTGGTGGACGCAAGTCGTTGCCCTAACTCAGCTCCAACGTGCATGTGTGTGTTGGCCAACTGATTTTTGGATCACACAGAGACTCTGAGAGGGTGTATTTGGCTTCCAGAGAGTCTCCTGAGAGATGGGGGAAGGTGTTTTTACCCTCCCCTGGCTCCCAGGGAAGCCTTTGGAGCCTGGAAAGAGTGAAACACAAGCCTACTGGACCCACCAGAAGTTGGGAAACAGGCTGTTCCTGGCCTCCAGAGGGCCTCCGGGGGGTGGGGAAAGCTGTTTTCACCCTCCCCAGGCATTGAATTATGAGTATGGGCACTCGCGCATGTGTGATAGCGCATGTCCCGCTCTTGTGACACCTGAGGGAAAAAAGGTTCGCCATCAATGCCATAGGGAAAGTAGAAACTGCCAAAGAAGTTAGAATAAGAAATAGAGAGGGGTTTCCCCCCTATTTTTTCTCTTTGTGTTGTATTTCTACACCTCTCCCCAGCAGATTCAAACAGGCTAAGATTTACCTTTCTCCGCTCTCTCTGAGATCACTCCGGATATGGAGGGGGAAAAACCCAAATACAAAGTAGGATGAGGATTAACTACCACACAAAAGCCACGGGAATTATACCCAAAAGGAAAGAGTATCAAAGCTTGCAGTGGGAAGTTGCTTCCTCGCTTGCCAGGAACTCTTGAGCTGAACCAGTCACTCTCTGCCTTCCTTCAATAAACCGCTTTCCTGCAGGTGGCCTGTCGAGATTATATCTATCACATTTGCAGAGGGTTCACCCCACCCCCAGCCGGGAGCGCCACACTCCCTCCCTCTTCTAATCCGCTGCGCGTTCGGGTTTGATATCTCGCGACTCCTTCTTCGAACCCTTTGTTTTCCCCGCCATCTTGAAAAGATGCGGGCAGAGAACTTCCGGGACGTTGCCGCCTGATGCGCATGCGCATTCGGCGCGAAGGTGGGTGCAGCGAGAGAGGAGGGGGAAACGGGCGAACAAGAGAGAAGAGCGCGAGGCCTCGGGCAGCTATTTGATGCCGCCGCTGACGCAGTCTCTGCAAGATGTATCGTCCCGGTTTTCGGCCGCTCGAGCATGATTTCTTCCCGCCGGACCAAGATTTCTTCCCGCCGAACCATGATTTCTTCCCGCCGGACCATGATTTCTTCCCGCCGGACCAAAGAGACCACCACTTCAGGCCCCCGAGCTGGCCGGTCCGGGGCTTCTACCCCCCAGATCACCGAGTCAACTCGTGGCCAGAGCCCCCGCCGTTCCCGTTCCCCGTCTGCACGGGGCCGCCACCGCTCGTCGTTCGTCTGTCGCCGCCTCGGCGTCATTCGCCCTCACCACCACCACCACCACTCGCGCCCCGGTTGTCGCCTCCGCGTCGCTCGCCCTCCCCTCGTCTCAGCAGCGAGGTACGCTCTCCGGTGGAGGGGGGGAGTCGGAGAAGTCCGAGGGGTCCGTATTGTCCGTAGAGCGGCCTCGGCACGCGCGCCCCGAGTCCCCCCTCCCCAAGGGCTCCCGGGGTCATGTGGTAACGGTTCCTTTACCGTTTGGCTTTCAAGGCTCTTCAAGCGTTCGCCCTCGGGGAGCATCCTCGCTTTCCTTGATGTACCCAGGAAACCCGCTTCCCTCCTGCCCAGTTTGCCTAATTCTGTATTTATAGATGGCATCTATCTATTCGAAAGTAATTAGGATAGATATGTATTTTCTGCATAAAAACGAGGCACTAAGTAACTTTTTGTTTAAAAATATACAACCCCATATCATTGACCTAGAACTATAGATTCCACAATGCCATTATGCAGATAATTTTAACTTACATCAACTCATTTAGTGACTGTTGTAAAGTACAACAGCACTGAAAAATGTGACTTTATGACCACTTTTCACACTTATGACGTTTGCAGCATCCCCAAATTCTGGTTCTTGACAATTGGCATGTATTTATGCTGATACATGTGTCCTGGTGTCATCATTTGTAACCTCAGCCAGCCTCTGACTAGCAAAGTCAATGGGGTAGACAGATGCACTTAGAGAGAGCATAAGTCACTTAACAACTTCAGTGATTTGTTTAATAAATCTGGAAAAAAGTCATAAAATGGGATAAACCTTACTTAAGGACTACCTAATGGAAATTTTGGGTTCAATTGTCATAAGTGAGGATTACCAATATGTGGTGACTGCTGTGTACAATTCCTGTATGTTAAGGATATTCCAGAATTACAACATGGATGATGTAGACACCACCTGGAGTCTTCAACAGTGGGATGATGGATGGATTGATGGGTGGGCAGGTAGGTAGGTAGAAATAAATTATACTCCCTATCAAAATGTTAAAACTCCATTGAAACTAGAAGGAAATATGTCCTCAAAGAAGAAAATGCTTTTTACACCATGCACTTTTAACCTTTGCCACCAGCAGATGTAATGACCGATGTTTTGAAAGGGTGTTGGCAGATTGATGTAGGATCAGGATTTTAATTATGGTTACAAATAATTTTTAGCTCTTGACTATCTTCAGGATGCTTTTAAATATTGTGGCTGGGAAATGTATGTTTAATTAATATCTACAGAAAGGTAAGGAATGATAGTTTTGATCAGTGATGGCGAACCTCTTTTTCCTCGGGTGCCGAAAGAGCATGTGCGTGTGCTATTGGGCATGTACGAGTGCCTGCACCCATAATTTAATGCCTGGAGGGCGAAAACAGCTTTCACCACCCATCGGAAACCCTCTGGAGGCCCTTTTGGTGGGCCCAGTAAGCTTGTGATTTGCCCTCTTCAGGCTCCAAAGGCTTCCCTGGAGCCAGGGGAGGGTAAAAACGCTTTCCCCCATTCCCCCGGAGATGCTCTGGATACCAAAAACGCCCTCCTAGAGCCTCTGTGCAAGCCAAAAATCAGCTGGCCAGCACACACATGCACATTGGAGCTGAGCTAGGGCAACGGCTCACATGCTAGCAGATATGGCTCTGCGTGCCACCTGTAGCACCCGTGCCATAGGTTCTCCATCACTGGTTTAGATTAATCAAAATAATACTTATCTCAGTTTCAATGTTGGATATTAACACATTATGTTTGCAGTTATATTCATTAGAGATTGTTTTCACAATGAAATTTTCTGTCTCATCACTGCTACAAAAAGAAAATGGGTTACAATTTTTTTTCAGTTCTATTTTATTTGCCTGCTCCTTATTGTCCATTTACTTACCGTAACTTTGGGTACTTAAAAACATAGTACTGTACTTGACAATTGAAAACTCAACACCACCTACAAATCAGTATAATGTAACTAAAATATAGTTAATCATTGCCAATTGAAATGGTTGCTCATGAATGAGAGTCTTGAAAACTGCCTAGAATGCCTTAATATTTATAAATGGCTTATAGTACTTGAAGATACAGGTACAGTAGTCCTCGACACTGAGAAAAGTGACTTAGGACCACTTCTCACACTTATGACCACTGTAGCATCCCCATGGTCACATTATTAAAATTTACACACTTGACTCGTATATATGTATTTTTTACTATTATTATGTATTTTTTGCTATTGTACTGGAATCTTATGATACCTTTTGTAACGTTCTGACAAGCTAAGTCAATGGGAAATCCAGATTCACTTAACAGCTATGTCACTAACTTAACAACTGCAGTGATTCAAGTGTGGCAAGAAAGAATAAAATGGAGCAAAATTCACTTAACAATGTCTCACTTAGCAACAGATATTTGGGGCTCAATTATGGTTGTATGTTGAGGAAAATGTGTGTATTTATTCCATAGATAATGTAAGCTTGGTTATGTATACTGCTTTTTAAACAGGGTTATTTCTAAAATTATGTACTTGTGTGTGTGTGTTTGTGTCGATATAGATAACTTAGTCCCATATTGAATCACAATAATGTTGAGTACTCCAATATAAAACCTCTGGTTGTATTTTGATTTTTTTAAATAACATAGCCTATGTGATGGAATCTCAATTTTCTCCAATTACAGAGATGTTTCCCGAGTCAATACATCTGTTCCCCCGAAGGGCATGCACATTCCCCAGGTTGGAACTCGGGTTCTCCAGGTTGGCGTTCTAGAAGTCGACACCCTGAATCTTCAGTGGATCAGAATTTGAGGATTAGCCTGAGTGATATGGATAGGTAGGTTTCTTTCAAGACTTGCTTGTTACGGTTATGTTTCTTCATGCTTTTCCATACTTTATATAAAACACCACAGTTTTATAAGACATAATGAAAAATAACATTGGTCAAGCAAAATTGAGAGAGTAGTGTACTTTCTCATAATTCCAGAATGAATATTTCATAATTCCAAAATGAATAACAGTTCATTTATGTACCATAACAAAAATAGCAATGTTAATAATACTGTAATGCAGTATGTCAATAAAAATAAATATATTTAAAAATAATTTAATAAAAGAATACAGTGATCCCCCGCTCGTTGCGAGGGTTCTGTTCCAGGACCCCCCGCAACGAGCGGGTTTTCGCGAAGTAGCGCTGCGGAAGTAAAAACACCATCTGCGCATGTGTAGATGGTGTTTTTACTCCCGCAGCGCTAGCGAGGAGCCGAAGATTGGGGGCGGCGCGGCTGTTTTAAAATGTCGCCGCCGGCATGGGGGGCTTCCTAGCAGCCCCCCAAACCCGGGTTGGAGGTCCGGGGGGTGCTGGCAAGCCCCCCATGCCGGCGGCGACATTTTAAAACAGCCGCGCCGCGCTGTCTGTCGGCGCTTTCGAGCTGAGTCCCGGAGCGAATTCGCTCCGGGACTCAGCTCAAACGCGCAGACAGACAGCGCCAGCGAACGGCTTCTCCGCGCTGGCTGTCGCCGCTTTCGAGCTGAGTCCCGGAGCGAATTCGCTCCGGGACTCAGCTCCAAAGCGCCGACAGCCAGCGCCAGCGAACGGCTTCTCCGCGCTGGCTGTCGCCGCTTTCGAGCTGAGTCCCGGAGCGAATTCGCTCCGGGACTCAGCTCCAAAGCGCCGACAGCCAGCGCCAGCGAACGGCTTCTCCGCGCTGGCTGTCGCCGCTTTCGAGCTGAGTCCCGGAGCGAATTCGCTCCGGGACTCAACTCCAAATCGCCGACAGCCAGCGCCAGCGAACGGCTTCTCCGCGCTGGCTGTCGCCGCTTTCGAGCTGAGTCCCGGAGCGAATTCGCTCCGGGACTCAGCTCCAAAGCGCCGACAGCCAGCGCCAGCGAACGGCTTCTCCGCGCTGGCTGTCGCCGCTTTCGAGCTGAGTCCCGGAGCGAATTCGCTTCAGGACTCAGCTCGAAAGCGGCGAGAATGAACGGCGTTGGCAGGCGAAGGGCGGGCGGCAGCGAGGAGTTTGTGTGGGCGGTGGGGAAACTCCTTGCTGATGCCCGCTGCTCACCCTCCCGCCAGCAAGAGGGGGAAGACCCAGGGAAGCCGCCCAGCAGCTGATCTGCTGGGCGCCATCTACGCATGCGTGCCCATAGAAAAAAAGGGCACACATGCGCAGATGGTGTTTTGACTTCCGGGTTGAAAAATCGCAAATTACCCTGTTCGCAATGGTCGGGGACGCAATAACCGGGGTATTACTGTATATGTATACAGTAGTATTATAATCAGTTGTTTGACAAAGTCCAAAAGAAAATAACATTTTTGGTATACAGTAATATCAGTATTTGGATTTTCATTAAAGATAGATTTATCCCTTTTCTGTATATGAATTAAATGACAAAAGCAAACATTCTGTGGTATGTGGTGGGACGGAGAGCACCGAGCAGTGGCTGGTTCAGGCTCTGTTTACGCAGCCATGGAGCGGAATCAGCGTGGCTAGTCCTTGCCTGCAACCTTGCTGGCCAGGATCAGGTCAGAGTCATTGCTGGCTGAGATCAGCAGGCCAGATTCTGTGAGTTGGACACGCTGTTGCCTGGGAGGAAAAGAGTGAGAGGCAGAACTGCAAGAGAGCCCATTTCTCACATTCTACTCCTAGGTGATGCCAGTGCTCATTGAATCTGGCTTGCTGATCTTGGCCGGTGAGGGTGAAAGAGAGAGGGATGAATGAACAACTTAGTGTGTGCTATCAGTTGGCTTCCAGTGCCAGAGATGGCAGGGAAGAAAAGCAGCCAGGTTGTTGTTGCCTTTCATTGGGGCACATGGAGTGACACGGGGAGCCTCTTACGTCTCTTCTCCCTACCATGCTGGGCATGGCAGGGCTTCCTGCCCCTCGCTTAACCACCCGTTCCCTTTATCAAAGGGTGTGGCAGGTGGGGAGGGGTGGGGTGAGGGACTAAGGGTATTTCCAATTCTCGGACTGACTGGCTTCTTCCCTGTAGCCTTTCAGCATCGGCAATCAAAAACGAGCCCCAGCCACCACCACCCAGGTGCCCTTGCTTTCTCCAAGCCTTTCTTTCCCTACCGGTATTTGATTTCCAGCTCCATTGTGTTTCTTGCTGTTTTGTGCAGGGAAACAAGTTTGTGGAACTACCGTAAAATAAAGTTCAATCAATTAATAGGTTGATAGGTTTTCCTTTTTTAATTAAATTAAATGGTTGTTTTAATGTAATATTAATTATTAATTAATTAATTGGACTCATATTATTGTTTTGTTTCTTGTATATGGTGTGAGCCGCCCTGAGTCCTCGTAGAGGGGCGCCATACAAATCCAATTAAATAAATGAATAAAATAATTCTGAACTTCTGATTTGCCTGTTTGGCTTCAGTGAAGACTTTGTGCCGACGTGGGGATGGAGGTGATTGTGCACTTGCCCAGGGGCAGTGCGAGGATGCACAAGAGGAAGGGAAGGCATGTGCACGCATGCTAGCACTCCCACACACCCACACCTTTTTGGCTTGCGAACAAAAAAAGGTTCGCCATCACTGGTTTAACGTTTCAATTTACTCAAAAGCAAAATGGTGGAAATGCTTCATGTTTCTACCTCCTGAGTGCTCTCTACCATTCCCAACTTATCTTTGTCTTTTCTGTGTGCAGATGTGCAAATAAAGCATTGGGCTTCTGTTATGTTCTATTTTTATTTTCCAAAAATGAAAATATTTTTAAATTTAATAAATAAATATTCATTTATTTCATTTCATTTATTTTTTATTTCATTTCATAATTTTCTAAGTACAAAACAACAGATTGTAAATACCATTCACTCTAATAGCATCTATGTAGTTTAAATGAACTGAAAATATTTCTGTATTTTGACCAATGAGCAAAATTATTTGTTGGTCGAAGTCGTTCTTCATTTTAATCAACAATATTATTATGAAATTTCTTGTTTTTATAGAAACATAGAAGATTGACAGTAGAAAAACACCTCATGTTTGTAGGTGAGCTCTCCAGAACTGAACATAGTATTCCAAATGTGGTCTCACCAGCGCTCTATATAGCGGAATCACAATCTCCCCCTTCCTGCTTGTTATACCTCTAGCTATGCAGCCAAACATTCTACTTGCTTTTCCTACTGTCTGACTGCACTGTTCACCCATTTTGAGACTGTCAGAAATCACTACGCCTAAATCCTTCTCTTCTGAAGTTTTTGCTAACACAGAAATGCCAATACAATACAATAGGAGAAGGGCGGCATAAAAATCTAATAAATAAATAAATAAATACTCAGATTGAGGATTCCTTTTCCCCAAGTGCATTATTTTACATTTGCAAACATTAAACTGCAGTTTCCATTGCTTTGACCATTTATCTAGTAAAGCTAAATCATTTACCATATTACAGACGCCTCCAGGAATATCAATCCTATTGCACACTTTAGAGTCATCGGCAAATAGGTAAACCTTCCCTACCAAATCTTTCCCTATGTCACTCACAAACATATTTTAAAAAATCATGTGGATACTTTCCTAAGAACTAAGCATTAGGAGCAAATATGGAATTGAAACCATTGTGTTTTTTTACGTTGATAACATGAAGAGAAAAATGAAGAAGTACTCCTTTAATGGATTTTCTGTCTCATGGTGAAGTTCGGTAACTAAATTTTACTAAACTTGCAGGTGCAAAAGTTTATGTAGAAAATAGATTACAGTTTAACAGAATTCAAACCTCCTGTTTTTGTAAATAATGTATGGGCTGTGTTTCATTTGCAGATAGTTTTTAGTATTAGAAATTTGTATATAAAAGAATTCCTATGGTGGTCTGCTGGTGAGACCACATTTAGAATACTGTGTTCAGTTCTGGAGACCTCACCTACAAAAAGATATTGATAAAATTGAATGGGTCCAAAGATGGATTACAAAAATGGTGGAAGGTCTTAAGCATAGAACGTATCAGGAAAGACTTAATGAACTAAATCTGTATAGTCTGGAGGACAGAAGGAAAAGGGAGGACATGATCGAAAAATTTAAATATGTTAAAGGGTTAAATAAGGTTCAGGAGGGAAGTGTTTTTAATAGGAAAGTGAACTCAAGAACAAGGGGACACAATCTGAAGTTAGTTGGGGGAAAGATCAAAAGCAACATGAGAAAATATTATTTTACTGAAAGAGTAGTAGATCCTTGGAACAAACTTCCAGCAGACACGGTTGGTAAATCCACAGTAACTGAATTTAAACATGCCTGGGATAAACATTTATCCATCCTAAGATAAAAATACAGGAAATAGTATAAGGGCAGACTAGATGGACCATGAGGTCTTTTTCTGCCGTCAGTCTTCTATGTTTCTAGGGTGTGTTTTCGAACAGAACAGCAGGGTTAATTGATAACAAAATACCTTGGTTTGTGACAGGAAATGAACCTGTTGCAAAAGTTATAAAACCTTTGGAAATGACTGCATTTAGGTTGAAAGGAAAAATAATGATTATACGTAATCAGATTGCTTTTCAATATTTCTGTTCAACTAACACTATTCAAATTTGTGAATGAAGTTATAATTTGTGTATCTTTCTAATCAGGGATGATTTGGCTGATGGACCAATATGTAGCAGAAGCCTTTTACGTCATCAGAGCCTTGAGAGATATCCTTCTCATCAGGAAAATCAGGCTGGTCCTTTCAATAGGAGACATGATGAGGACTATCACAATAGGGATGCTTTTCTCCATCAATCAGACTATAGCATGAACTATGAGGATAAACCAAGAGAAAATGATAGGGAAGGTGAACTACATAGAAGATCCTTTTATGCATTGGATGATAGAGGGCGGGAGCCAAAACGACCTCGATATGACGGAAATGACAGATTACTTCATATGAACATGGAACCACAGGGTTTCTTGTCAGGAACACAAAAGTACCATGAACGAAGTTTTAGTAGAAGTCCAAGTCCAACGTATCTCAACGAAGATTTTCGTGAACTTGAAAGTGTTAGAAGGAAAAGAAAAGAAGAGGAAATGAACAGAAACCTGAGTGGGGAACTGTCTGGCAATACCTATGTGATGACTGGTTCAACTAATCAAAGGGAATCGTCTGAACCTCAGTACCTTTATAGACCTGATGAGGCACCAGCAATGTCCCAAACATCTGTTTTGAAGAAACATGTGGATGATCATCATTCTGTACAGGTTTGAAACCACTCCACTCCATTTTTGTTACTATTAGTTCTAATTTTTTACAAATATCTTTAATGCTTAATTTCAGCTGTGTTAGTTTTTGGATATATTTCTCTCAAATGCCATTGAAGTATCAGCTTGATTTCATTTGATCTAAATGAGGACTTTACTTGTTTTAAAATTCAGGGCACCAGTCTGTAAATCTTTAAGCAACTATGGTCATCCTAGAGAAGCATTTTTAAAGTTAGTGATACACAGTGAACTTAATTTTAAAATTAAAGAATATAATATTTTTAATGGCTACATGTTCAGTTTCAGTATGCTTGGGGATATTGGGGAAATGCCTTTGTTAGCCTTACAAAATTCACAGAAAAAATAGGTGAGCTTTTAAGACTCCTTGTTTACAAAAAGGTTGAATGGGGAAAAATACCCATGCAAATTTTTACTGAACTCCTGCAACATGAAAAGTGAGATCTCTTGCCACTCATACTCTCCAAACATATGTTTAAAGATGCACATTTGCTAAACAGAAAACATTTTTAACATGATGATAGAAGTATATATATTAATAGATTTATCAAATTAATTAATTAATATGCCACCAAACTCTTGAAGGATTCTGGGCGGCTTATAACAAACCCCCCTCATCATTTGTGTGTTAAGTCATTTCCTAAATGGATTGAATAGTGGATTGGTCTTTTCAATTACTCTAAGAATCAAACTTTTTGATTCTTACAAAAAATGCATTTTCCCAAAGGTTTGACAAGGATTCTACTGCTTCCTATTTTACTCTTCCTCTATCCTGTTTGTTTTGGCAAGGTAAGCCCTTTCTAATCACTACAATAATGACAGAAGGAGCAACCACTGTTAGTCGTCCCCCCCTCCGAAATTTTTTCACCCTCAGCAATCCTTCCAGCTACAGCAACACTGGAACTGTCAAACTTCTGATGCCATATCTGTTTTCAAAAGTAGTAATTTTGAGGGCTCTCATCTCTTCAAGGAAAATGCACCTTCACAGTAAATCCAGTATTACATTTCAGACAGTGAAGAAAGGCAGCCTATATGATTATGAATGTTTTAAATTATTTTAAGGATTTTTAGAGTTTTTAATTATATTAATTGGATTAGATGTATTACTATGTTTTTATATATGCTGTGAGCCGCCCTGAGTCCTCGGAGAGGGGCGGCAATTAATCAATCAAGGGACATACCAAAATAATTTCACTGCAGGAGCATGCAGAATGCAAGCAGACACAAACTATTATTATTATCATTATTATTATTATTATCATTATCATTATTATTACTATTATTATTTATTAGATTTGTATGCTGCCCTCCTTTGAAAACTCGGGGCAGCTCACAGAGTAAATATAAAAACACAGCATACAGTACAAATCTAATACATTTTTAAAAAACTATAGCTAAAAACCCTATGTATTACTCAATCAAACGATACAATCACACCATGTACCACAATTATTAATCAGGGCCGGCAGATTTAATTGCCCCAGGCCTGGCGACATAGATGAGTCTTAAAAACTCTTGCGGAAGACAAGGAGGGTGGGGGCAGTACGAATCTCTGGGGGGAGCTGATTCCAGAGGGTGGGGTCCCCCACAGAGAAGACTCTTCCCTTAGGCCCCGCCAAATGACATTGTCTGCTTGAGGGGACCTGGAAGGCCAAATCTGTGGGATCTAACCGGCCGCTGGGATTTATGTGGCAGAAGGCGGTCCCGTAAGTAATCTGGTCCAATGTCATGTAGGGCTTTGTAGATCATTACCAACACTTTGAATTGTGCCCAGAAACCAAATCGGCAACTAGTGCAGTCCCCGGAGTGTTAGAGAGACATGGGTATATATCTAGGAGGACCCATGACCGCTTGCACAGCTACATTTTGCATGTTTTGAAGTTTCCGAACACTCTTCAAACGTATCCTGTGAAAAGTTATCCTCTGAAAGATACATTTACCAAAGGAAGACATTTCAATATTCAGTTTGCAGTGTCTTGGGAAACCGAAGACCATGTGCATGCTTCTGCTTGGAAGCAGTCCGCGGAGAGGGGCGGCATACAAATCTAAATAAGTAATAAATAAATAAATAAATAAATAAGCCACCAGTAGAGAATACAGATGAGCCTACTGCTTTCCTAATGACCCCCTCAAAACAGCAACACACTGACACTCCTAAGCCAAAGTCTTCAGAGAGGGGCGGCATATAAATGCAATAAATAAATAAATAAATAAATAAATAAATAAATAAAGTCACATACAGACACCTATATGGATATGGTTGAGACAGAAATATTGCAACTCAATAGACTCTTAAAATGACACAAAGCAGTAATCCAATGCTGTTGGAAAACAGATCTCAGCAGGGTGGATAAAAATTGATTTTTAAAAAAATAAAAAAATAGATGTTTTATTTAAATCAGATTTTTTAAAATTTAAATCAGATTTTTTATTTTTATCAAATTTATTTTAATAAAATATTTTTAGAGTAAAAATCTATCTAAAGATAGTTTTCTATTTAAGATACTGTATATGAATAATTAGTTATATAGCACGAGGCTGTATATTCTGCAATATGGGGACTGTCATTGAGTCAACAGCGGGTCAGAGGAGGTGCTTCAGAAAAGAAATGAAAGAAATACCTCTTTAAAAATTATGATTTTAATCGAGTTGATTTAAATGGGTCCTCCCTAGGAATCTCCTGCGAGGAAACAGGGCTGAAAAAGGCGGAGAGAAGTCTCGGTGGGGCCTCCCTAGGAATCTCGTGTGAGGAAACAGGGCTGAAAAAAGCGGAGAGAAGTCTCAGTGGGGCCCCTCTAGGAAGCTCCTGGGGGGAAATAGGGCCTCCGCCCTGCCTGTGGTTTCCCCAACCGCGCACATTATTTGCTTTTACATTGATTCCTATGGGAAAAATTGCTGCTTCTTCCAAAGTTTTCTGGTTAAGAACCTGTGACGGAACAAATTAAGTTCGTAGGTAGAGGTAACACTGTATATCTCAATGTGTCATAATTTGTTATAGGTTAATCAGTTTGATTCCCTTTCATGACTCCACGTTAGATATCTTGCGAATGGTTAATTTCTTGGAAGTTTTCTTCCCCATTCCCCTGAGAATGAGTGAGGGGGGCGGGCTGGGTGAGGCCAGGCCAATCAGTAGTGTTATTTACTAATTCTCCAAACTGCACATAATTGCTGCCACCAATTCTATAGAACCTGTTCAAATCTGCCGAATTGCACCCCTGCCATTACTGCTATGGGTTTTTCAGTCTCATTTTCTTATTTTTATAATTTCCTGTTTGGGTTTTAAACTATTGATTATAATCCAACTATATGAAGATGTTGTCTTATGAAATGGACTATTTGATTACATTAATTATGGAATGCAGTAACAAATTATGATTTATTTCTTTTTCAGCCTGAAGACTTTTCTAGCAGTTCTTCCTCTATTAAAGAGCCCCCACTTCTTTCAAATCATTCTTCTTTGCCCGAGCATAGTAGACTTGCCCTCATCTCATTGGAGGTAGACAATTTCCTCAAACAATTCAACAAAGGTGCAGATGCAGAGTCTACCAGTAAGGAAACTCAAGGCAGCCAGGATGGAAGTGGCTTTTCACGTATTCGTGATGACAATGATTGTAATACCAGCTCTCCATCTACTCAAAAACTACGACTGAGTGATGGAAAGGAATCTGTAAGCCAAAAAGTAGGTTTTCCACTTCCTTCGTCTGTAAAACCAGAATCAATGGATGAATCCGGACCACAGTATGAGAAGATTTATAATTTCCTTAAGACAATTGGTCTTGACATTGGGGTGGCCGAAATAGGTAAACTTGCAGCTCATACTCTGGAACGTCTTCATGGAAAAAAGTCATCTCGTTCACCTGATCGTTATTCAGGAGCTTCTTCTAAACCAGAAATGTGGGAGAAGAGTCGTAATCGCAGTAAAATTTATTCTCCAGAATCAAATCAGAAGCATTCTATTTCACCCACGGCTTCTTATCCATTATCTAAAGTGATCTCCCCTGTTACAGAATCTGAGCACAATATGAGCAAAATGGTACGACGAGATAATCCACAAAACTATCCTCCTCCCACAATGCCCCCTCCTGGCTATGATCCGTATGGACAACGCGTGGCCTATGCAGCTTCAGGCTGCCCCATGTACGCTCAGCAGACTGACCCTGGGCTTACAGATATGCATGGGCGTGTCCCACTAACGGTGACACCAAATCCAACACGGCCCAATTTTTTTGAGACAGTTTCCACAGCCAAAGGAACTTCTGATATGAAAAGAGATGGCTCTGGGCTTGTACAAATCCCCACAGTAGCTCCTTATTCAAAATTACATCCTCCGTTCTCTCAACCTTCACTAAGAAGTTCTAAAGAAAGAATAGCTGATGAAAAAAGTGGAGCTTCTATGAAACAAAAGGTGGGTATTTTTTAAATATATAAATGTGCATTATATATACAGTGATCCCTCGAGTATCGCGAGGGTTCCGTTCCAAGACCCCTCGCGATAATCGATTTTTCGCGATATAGCGGTGCGGAAGTAAAAACACCATCTGTGCATGCGCGCCCTTTTTCCATGGCCGTGCATGCGCAGATGGTGGAGCGACGAAAGTTCGGAGGCTGGCAATGGTTGTTTTTCATGCCGGCCACCCCCCGCAGCGCCTCCGGGCTCCTCGCTGCTACCCCCCGCCCGCCCGATTCGCCCCACTCACCGGCTTTCTTGGGGCACGAGTCCTCCTTCAGCAGCGCTTGTTGCAACGGCTTCTCGGCTTTTAGAATGCCCGCCTCCTTCCTTCCATCCCTCCCTCCTGCCCTCCTTCCTTCCCTTCTCTCCTTCCCTCCCTCCCTCCTTCCCTCCCTCCCTCCCTCCTTCCCTCCCTCCTTCCCTCCTTCCTTCCCTTCTCTCATTCCCTCCTTCCCTCCCTCCCTCCTTCCATTCTCTCCTTCCCTCCTTCCTTCCCTTCTCTCCTTCCCTCCCTCCTTCCCTCCTTCCTTCCTTTCGTAAAAAGCACTTAAACAATGACAGAATAAAAAAACCCAGCCCTCACCTGTGTTTGAATTTCATTCACTCAGTCATTCATTCATTCTTCTGTATGCCACTCAGTCCCAACACTTTCAACCCACAAATTACCATTTCCCATCCCCTTAATTACTGTACTGTACCTCTACCTGTACCTGTACTGTACACATTGAATAACACACTTAGTCATCCTGATAGAAATAATAACAATATTTATTTACATTTTTACATTTTTTTGGGGAGGTTAGCATAACTAGGATAAATCGGGATCTTCTTCTATCACCATGTCTACAATGGACGCTGCAGGTGATGGTGTGACAGACCTCTTGGGTTTTGTGACAAACATAGTTATGGGCAGTTGTTGGCGCATTTTCTTTTTCTGAGCTAACATGGCTCTGTATGGTGCAAAGGTGTTGTCAAGGGAGGCCTTAAATTGTATAGAGCGAGTCATGTTGGGATCCCAAAGTTCCACCATGTGTTGTACATTTGCAGCAGCTCTGTTCAGTTCTGCAAGCCGCTCAAGCGTTAGGCCAACATCTTCTTCTTCCTCAGCTTGTTCAGCTTCCGCTTCCTCCTCTTCTTCACTCGCTGACCTGGTCAGCTCCTCCAGATCTTTGTCTGTCAGCGGTAGGCCATGCTCATCAAGCAAACCATTGACTTCCTCTGGTGTCATGTCAACGAAGCCTTCTCCACCCAGTGCCTGTGCCAGCTTCACAGAGTTCTGGACTGCAGCATCTTGAATTTCTTCGGGAGCAAATCCCTTGTAATCATGCACCACTTCTGGCCACTATTTCCTCCAGCAGGCATTCATTGTCTGTGACTTCATATCCATTAAGGCATTCTGAATGTTCTTCAGACAAGATGCAATTGTGTACTGACGCCAGTAGGCCTTCAATGTGAAGTTTTCATCAGCATCCATTGCTTCCACGATGCTTCCAAGAGAATTGCGCGTGTACAGTGCCTTAAATGCGCGGATAACACCTTGATCCATCGGCTGGATAAGCGATGTGGTGTTTGATGGCAAGAATTCAACTTGCACCCCATCATGTTCATGTGCCAGGTCATCATGGCCTCCAGCATTGTCCATTAGGAGAAGCACTTTGAAATTGAGTCATTTGGCAGCCAAATAAACCTGCACCTGTGGGATGAAGCACTGATGAAACCAGTCCTGCGTGAGGGGTTTTGTAATCCATGCTTTAGGATTATGCATCCAGTACACTGGCAATGCATTCTTATTTCTGTTCTTGAGGGCTCTTGGATTTCGTGACTTATAAATTAGCCCTGGCTTCATCAAAAAGCCTGCTGCATTCCCACACATGATCAAAGTCACTCTATCTTTCATGGCCTTAAAGCCAGGGGCTTTGGCTTCATCTTGCATCAAGAAAGTCCGTGAAGGCATCCTCTTCCAGAACAGGCCTGTTTCGTCCATGTTGAACACCTGTTCTGGAAGGTAGCCCCCTTCTGCAATTAGGTCTTTAAACGTGCGCTGGACGAAGTTTTCGGCTGCACCTGTATCTGCTGAGGCAGCTTCTCCATGCAATGACACACTCTTCAGGCCATAGCGCCGTTGAAGAAGCAGAAGATGTTGATGGCTGGGGGTCTTCAGAGTCACCAGCACCTTCATCTACAGAGAATGACAGGAAACGGAGAGAGAAGTGACTTGAATGAAAGCATACAGTCCTTCCTTCCTTCCCTCCCTCCCTCCCTCCTTCCTTCCTTCCCTCCTTCCTTCCTTCCCTCCCTCCTTCCTTCCTTCCCTCCTTCCTTCCCTCCTTCCCTCCCTCCTTCGTTAAAAAGCACTTAAATAATGACAGAATAAAAAACCCCAGCCCTCACCTGGGTTTCTCTCCTCTGCATCGCCTCCTTCTGTGTCTGCAAGACGGTTGTACAGTTGCTGCGCCTTGGTTCGTATAGTGTTCGTATCCAAAGCAATGCTCTTTTTGCGGCAGTCTTGTACCCACACGGACAAAGCAGCTTCCATCTTCATAAGGCGTTTGTTTCTAGGCATCACCATTCTTTTTGCAGCCTTGTTGAACATTATCTGAGAAGTTTGCCTTATCTTCTTTTCGTCTTTCCGAATGTATCGCACAGTCGATTCGTTGATCCCATAATGCCGACCAACATCTACATTAGAACGTCCCGCTTTCAGCATGTCCAAAAGTTCAATATTCTCCTTAATTGTCAGCATCTTCCTGCTCTTTTTAGCGTTGCCGCCTCCACTTCCAACAAGTCTTAACAAGTTCCAACAGTTCCAAAAGTTTCAAAGCACGCTGAGCAAACAACATGATTGGCCGAGATTTCGGCCAACCAGCAATGGCAGATGTCAGTTTGGTGATGACGTGTGACGTCATCGGGCGGGAAAAACTGTGGTGTAGAAAAAAACCCGCGCACGTATTTTTAATTTATTATATTTTGAAAAATCGCAATATAGCGTTTCGCGAAGATCGAGATCGCGAAAATCGAGGGATCACTGTATATACACGCGCGCGCACACACACACACACATGTCCGGGAGGAGGTTCGTAAGGTGAAAGGTTCGTAAGATGAAACAATGTTTTCGATAGGAATCAATGGAAAACCGATTAATGCTTGCAATCCAAAAATTCACCCCTTTTTCCAGCCGAAGCGCTTGTTTTTGCACTGGTGGGATTCTCCTGAGGCCCCCCTCCATGGGAAACCCCACCTCCGGGCTTCTGTGTTTTTGCGATGCTGCAGGGGAATCCCTGCATCGCAAAAACGGGTGCTTCGCTGGCAACGGAAGTCCGGAGGTGGGGTTTCCCAGCGAGGGAACCCTCAGCGAAATCGCAGCATCGTAAAAACACTGAAGTCCTCGAAACCCCACCTCCGGACTTTGGTGTTTTTGCGATTCTGTGATTTCGCTGAGGCTTCCCTCGCTGGGAAACCGCACCTCCGGACTTCCATTGCCAGCGAAGCGCCCGTTTTTGCGCTGATGGGATTCTCTTGCAGCATCTCACAAACATGGACGTCCGGAGGTGGGGTTTCCCATGGAGGGGAGCCTCAAGGGAATCCCAGGAGCGCAAAACGGGCGCTTCGCTGGCAATGGACGTCCGGAGGCGGGGCATCCCAGCGGCGGCGGGTTCGTAAGACAAAAATAGTTCTTAAGAAGAGGCAAAAAAAAAATCTAAACCCCGGGTTCGTATCTCATAAAGTTCGTATGACGAGGGGTTTGTAAGATGAGGTATCACTATGTGTGTGTGTATGTATGTATGTATGTATGTATATATGTTTTCTTTTTGAACTTTGCTTACCTTATGGGTACTTGGAAGACCATTTGAAAACCTAAGCTGCACCTGAACATGGTAGCAGGCATTTGGGATGGTTAGTCATGATACTGCCTTATTTAATCTCTGCTGTGATTAATCTCTAGTAAGGCCTCCTAAGGGTTTCTACTCCCATGAGGTATGATGGTAAGGGGTGCAACAGTGGGCATTCTCTGCAAAAGTCGCACTTCTTTGAAATATCTTAGCCCTTGAGATAAGGATGTTCCCAGCCTCCTGGTCTTCTGGAAGCAATTACATTTTTGACTCTTCCAGAAAATAACCAGCAGTGCCAAACTCAATTAAATATAGTTGCTTATGCTGGAATTTAAATTAAATTGATTAGATTGCATTTAATATTTTAATTGTAATTCATATGTGAGCTCTGTAAACTTGGTTTGGTAAACAAACTTCATAAATGTATTTCTCCACTTGCACTGCTTCGGAGAGTCCAACATGGGTTAATCTTCAGCCTTGCTGGAAGGGACTGAGTTTAAAATTAGCATAAATAACTGGTCCAACCCCCATGCTGCCCTTCCTGGGTCAGTCTAAAAAACTCAGTCACAGTGAAGGGACACATGAGTTTTTCCTCGTATGACTCTTATAGTCTAGTTTTAGGATTTAGTATTTCACAAATTAATTAAATATTACTAACAATTTCTTTTTCTCTGTTTACTTTTCAGATGCATCAAGCAACTCACCGCGGCGGATTGGGCCCCTGCTCTGCGGAGTATAGCCCACAGCGTTGTTTCCCAGGTCGGAGCCTCTTCCCTGCGTGGGTACTGCTCCCAAGACCGGGTGTCGCCAAAGGAAGAGGTCCCCGGCCTGCGCGGCCATACCTCTGTCGGAGCGACTTGGAAATCTACCATACCAGAGGATGGAAGAACGACACCAATTTGAATTTCCCGCTGAAATCGGCTCCTCGAGAGCGGAGGTGGAAGAGTACGAGCCTCTGGCCGGGCGGCTGTACGGATTGCGGATCGCCGTCGGAGACGGCTAGAGCGAAGGGCGCAGCCATTGGGAGCATGGCGAGCTAGATAGGAGGCCGCCATTTTGAAACGCTCCTTTACGGAGTCAGTTTCCGCCCGCCAATTTAGGGGTTGATTGACGCCCTGATTCACCCGGGAATGCGCAGGAAGGACCGGATGTCCTGTGAAACACAGGAAGAGGCAGCGCTTACCCGAGGGCAGCCATTTTTTTGCTGAGTCAGATTGCAAACAATGCAACAAAGAGCCCGGTATTGTTTACCTTTAGCGGACAGCTTTCTTCGTCTAGAATGGCTGACCTTCCTCAACAGGGGATAACAGAACCCCCGACCGTTAAGGCCAAGGAGAAAACGCACTCCTCCAAGGCCAAGTCTAAGAGTTCCCAATCTTCCTCTGCCCTCAAGGAAGCCGAACGACGTATTAAAGCGTTGGAAGATCAATTGGAGGCTCAGAGGCAAGCCACAAGCTCTTCTATACAAGTGCCAGGTCAGAGTATGGGAACAATAACTAGTGCTACACCCCCGAGACTCCCGGAGGGAATTGGGTTGGCCACTGATAAGGACTGGTCACCAGATAGGTTTGGGGGCCCATCTCAAGTGGCTGAGTCAACAAGGCCCGAATTTACCAGGCCTTCTTCTTCTTCTTCGGCATGGCACATGGCTTCGCAACCACTGCCAACAGCCATATTCACCCCGACGGCTGCCGGCCTTCGCTCTTCCCCAGACACCTGGCAACGCTTACCACCAGCATTACAGGATATGATTGCCTCCGCTTACTCTCATGGCATAGCAGCAGGGGTCCAACAGTATACAACAGCAACTGCCCCCCCGCTTCACCACGCCCTCCTCCTTCTGTGCAGAGAGATATTTGGGCAGCTCCAGCCCCCCCATCTCCTGTACAGGACTCATTCCATGAGGACCCTGGATTTAGAGAGCAGGGCTCAGAGCCAGATGATGGCCTATCCGAGGACGAGGGAGCACCCCCAGAACCTCCAACATATGCGGGACTCTTTAGACCATCCATTTTTCGAGTGCTCCTTAATAAGGCGAAATTGGCTGTTACCCCGGGCATCCTGAGAAGCCTACAGAGGCAACATCGACTCCCCAGCCAGCCTCCAGGGTGCTCACAGAACACCAAAAGGATGCAGACCTGATACCTGCTCCTCAACTCTTCTTGGACAATATCAAAAGGTCTTGGCAATATCCAGCGGCAGCTCTAGGCCCAACAGCTTCTGAACGCAAATTTTACGCTTTTGAACCAGAGCTAGAAAATTTACTGGAATTTCCATCTATCGACGCCCCAATAGCAGCACTTGTGTCTGATGCGCTCGTCCCGTCGAAGGTGGCAGATGGACTAAAACCAGAGGACCGGAGGGCGGAGGGCGTGAATAAAAAGGCTCACCAAATGACTGCATGGGCACTCAAAGCGGTTTCAGCTGCATCATTTTTTAACAGAGCTTCAGTTCTGTGGCTCCAAGAGATGCTCACAAAGCTGGGACTGGAGGATGGCCGCCTGAGGCAAGATCTTAACAAGCTGTTAGCAGCATCAGAATTCTCTGCAGATGCCACTCTGTCGGCATCCCGGTTCTCCTCACGGACCTTAGCAGCGAACCAGTCATCCCGCCGTTTACTCTGGCTCCGGACTTGGCAAGCTGACGCCAAATCCAAGTGGCGATTGGCCTCAGCTCCCTTTGATGGGACAAAACTCTTTGGGGAATCTCTCGATAAGGTCCTTGTTGAGGACAAGGACAAGAAAAAAGTCTTGCCTAGAACCTACAGACGTCAAGAGAGACGCACTACCCCTTATTTCAGACGCCAGCCCTTTCGGGCGGAATCTTCCACCGCTGCGCCCCAGGCGGGAAGGTCGTATGCCCAGGGGTCCTTTTCCCAGCCCTCCTACAGGACGGACAGGGGTAACTTTAGAGACAGGAACAGACAGTTCCAACAGACAAGGAAGGCCTTCAGAGGCTCTAAGAGAGGAGGTTATCGAAGAAACAAATGACTCCATCAGACCCTTTCCCATAGGAGGACGGCTGCAGCATTTCACCAACTCCTGGGAGTCTATATCTACAGACACTTGGGCTCTAAATACAATAACCCAGGGTCTCACCCTGGACTTCATCCAGAGACCCCCAAACAGGTTCCTGCAGTGTCCAGTACTCTTCAACCACAAGCGCAACCTCCTCCACCAGGAGATCGATCATCTACTAGCCATTGGTGCCATCAAGAGGGTCCCTATTCATCAGGAGGGACAGGGGTACTACTCCATTGTGTTCATAGTACCCAAAACCTCGGGAGGTTGTCGTCTCATACTCAATCTGAAACAATTGAACATATACATAAACTACCGCAGATTCCAAATGCATTCACTAAAGGCAATATTAGCAGCAATCCGTCAGCGGGACTGGCTGACGTCAATAGATCTCAAGGAAGCATACCTTCATGTCCCCATACATCCGGACTACAGGAAGTATCTCCGCTTTTGTTTCGAAAACCAGCACTTCCAGTACAGGGCCATGCCCTTCGGCCTATCATCAGCGCCCAGAACATTCACAAAATTACTGGACATACTCACCGCAGAGCTCAGGACACGTCCATTACGCCTTATGGCGTATTTGGACGACATCATCATACTGTCCAGCAGCCCCAGCCGAGCACGACAGGACCTGACGGAGACCATAAGGACATTGGAAACTATGGGTTTCTCAATCAATTACCAAAAAAGCCATCTCTCACCAACCAGGTACCTACCTCACTTGGGTACCAACATAGACACCATAGCTGGCAGAGTTTTCCTATCACAGGAACGGCAAGAAAAGGTCTGACACTTGGTCACGGAACTGCAGCGCAAGCGAACAACGACACTGGCGTTCCTTTCTCAGCTGCTGGGAGTCTTCATATCCTGCATAGGCATTGTGCCTTGGGCAAGACTCCATGCCAGACCATTACAATGGTTCCTCATTCCCTTCCAAAGGAATCGAACCAGTCACTCTTCCAAGTTGGTAACAATCCCACTGGAAGTACGTCGATCACTTCCGTGGTGGAAATCATCAGCCCTACTACAAGCATCCCCATTCCTGTCGCAACAGGAGATAACCATAACAACGGATGCGAGTCTCTCGGGCTGGGGCGCTTACTCCAACGTGGGAGTAGCCCAGGGACTGTGGAACCCAGAAGATCTTATCTGTCCAAACATCAATTACCTGGAGCTCAGGGCAGTACACCTGGCGCTCAGACAATCCACAACACAAGTAAAGGGACAGAATGTACTGATACTTACAGACAATGTGGCAACAAAGGCCCACATCAATCATCAGGGGGGCACAAGATCAGGCCGCCTGATGAGGGAATCTCAGTCCCAGTTCAAATGGACAGAACACCAACTGGCATCCCTGGGAGCAGAACATATATCAGGTACATCAAACATTCAGGCGGATTGGCTCAGCCGGACAACCATCGATCCGGGGGAATGGAGTTTGGACATAAACCTGTTCTTGGAGATCACTCACAAATATGGGACACCGGAAGTGGATCTGTTTGCCACACAGTACAACAATCAGTTACCCAGGTTTTTCTCGAGGTTCCCAGCACCAGGGGCAGAGCGAATCAATGCACTGACTTGCCCCTGGCCGGAAGGATTGCTTTACGCCTTTCCCCCAGTTTGCCTGATCCCGAGAGTAATAAACAAACTGTTACAAGAACAAGCAGAGATACTATTGGTGGCTCCATATTGGCCCAGACGCCCGTGGTTCGCGGACTTGATAGAACTATCAATTTCTCTCCCCTGGCGATTCCCATACCGCAAGGTGGTACTGAAGCAGGGGTCAATTTACCATCCGGAACCCCAGTGGTGGAGTCTTGCCATGTGGCACTTGAGGGGGAGAGATTAAGGAAGGAACACATACCTGACAGAGTAATCAGCACCATCCAAGCAGCACGTCGACCCTCCACGACTCGCATTTATCAAGCGACCTGGAGAGCATATTGCTCCTTTTGTAGGGCCCGGAATCAGGACCCACAGTCCCCCTCTGTGATTCAAATCCTGGAATTCTTACGAACAGGTTTGGACAAAGGATTGTCACCTAACACCCTGCGCAGGCAAACAGCGGCAATCGCCACCATACTCAAGATGGACTTTTCTCGCCCGATCTCACAACACCCATGGATTCGGGACTTTATTAAAGGAGCAGCGAACATCAGACCTCCGCCGGTACATCGTTTTCCCACATGGGACTTACCCTTGGTGCTGCAAGCCCTCACGGAACCTCCCTTTGAACCTTTACGGGAGATAGCGCTGCGGCTGTTGTCGCTAAAAACAGCCTTCCTAACAGCTATCACATCAGCGAGAAGGGTCTCCGAACTCGCAGCCTTGTCAGTCAGACCTGACTTGTGCATCTTTCACACAAACAGAGTGGTCTTACGACCGGATCCTTCATTCCTACCTAAAATGAACACGGTTTTCCACAGATCACAAGACATTACCCTACCAGACTTTTGTACCCACGGGACGCACCCTCTGGAACTGAAATGGCACAAGATAGACGTTAGGCGTGCCATCAAAATCTACATAAGACGTACAAGTACCTTCAGAAAAACTGAAGCCCTGTTTGTTTCTTATTTTCCGGCATCTATGGGAAATAAGGTATCATCTAAAACAATTAGCTGTTGGATCCGTTCCTGTATCGTCACAGCATATAAATCAGGGCCCACACCGACACCTAAGGGCATTACAGCCCACTCAACAAGGAGTGCAGCCACGTCAGCAGCCTGGGTAACGCAGGCCCCGATTGAAGATATTTGCCGTGCAGCGACCTGGGCTGCCCCTAATACATTCATCAAACATTATCGTTTGGACACTTTCGCTTCAGCTGAAGCAGCCTTTGGACGCAGAGTACTGCAGAGAGTTTGCAATAATACTGCGTCCCTGGTCCAGCCTTCTCCCTCCTTAATTGGTTAAGCTTGGGTACATCCCATGTTGGACTCTCCGAAGCAGTGCAAGTGGAGAAGAACCGTTGCACTTACCTGAACGGTCTTCTCGCTGCACTGCAAGGAGAGTCCAAACCCACCCGGCTGTTTGGCCCAGGGACACAGGGTTACTTGAAAGTTTAGTTAAATTGGTTAAATAAAGTTTGGTTGGTTTACTATCACTATGACTTCGTTTTATTGTAAGACTGACCCAGGAAGGGCAACATGGGGGTTGGACCAGTTATTTATGCTAATTTTTAACTCAGTCCCTTCCAGCAAGGCTGAAGATTAACCCATGTTAGACTCTCCTTGCAGTGCAGCGAGAAGACCGTTCAGGTAAGTGCAACGGTTCTTCTAGTCGGGCTATCCCATAATATGAGAAACAGATACTATTTTGAACCTGGAGCAATGTTCTATTGGAATGGTCAGGTTTTTTGTGTTTTCTGAGAAAATAAAACTCAACATGTTTTAAGTGACTTATAAAAATATGTTGTTTTGAGCTTGAAACACTTAAGATAGTCCATATCTTGAACAAATAGTTTATTTAAAGATTGCTTTTGTGACCAGAAACTTTCCCCCCCTTTTATTGTAGGGACAAAACACAATATTTTGCTGTGGTGTCAAAAAATGTTTATTTTATTTTATTTATACTTTATCCTGCATTACTTGTGACTTACTTAAAATTTACTTATAGGCTATAGTGCTTCCCAGGAGAAGATAGTGAATGCTAAAAAACTGATTACTGAAAAATAAATACAGATGGAACATATAACGAAAGAGATGCTATCTCTGATAAAAGCTAAATTTGCACAATCATTCAAATGATTATTCAAAAGTGATTATTCAAATCGCTTGAATTCACGGTTGCAATGTACATTTCCACACTGATTTCTGCAATGTTGCTTTTTCTTTTGCTAAGGAAGATGGTGGTTGATGCATGTTTTTTCTTCAACACTTTTTAGGTAATAGAAGAAATTGAGAAGTTGAAAGCTGAACAAGAAACATGGCAAAAAACCCTACATGATCTCAGTGCTCAATTAAACAGACTTTCAGAGCCAGGAGGTACTATTTCTTCTCATACCCCATTCACCCAGGCAAAAGACGTGGTGGCAGAGGTTCTCAGGCGTCCTGCCCCGCCGCCGCGTCTTTTGCCTGGGCGAAAAATACTGGAGATGTCTGTGGCCGCCGTGCACGGAGCTTGAAGGCAGTGCTTGTGGCTCCGTTCTTCCAACCCTGGCCTCGGGGACAGCCGGCAAAGCACGCTGCTGACCGCTGACTAACTCCCCCTCACGCAGCATTCGATGTATAAGACGCACCCAGTTTTTGATGCACTTTTTTGAAGTAAAAATGTGCGACTTATACACCAAAAAATACTGTAGTCAGCTGGATTAAATTCTGTTTGTTTCCTTTCGATTATATGCATCTCAGAATTTATTAGGTGTATCATACATGAGTAAAGACAACATTAGCTTGTTTTACACTCTGTACCTCTTGTGACATTTCGGTGAGCCTTGCTATTTAATAACATTAATGATTACAGTCATTTTGCATTTGGGAACATAATTTTGTTGGCTTTTGTATTCAACTATTTTGTTTGGTTCAGGGGAATTGCTAAGGAAGAAACAGAAGGTGAAGGATGGACATAAAGATCCCTTGCGAATAAAAGTCAACCAATTGCAAGACAACATTGCAAAGGAAATAGTTCAGCTGAAGATGAATGCTGACGCTTCAGAGAAGAAACAATCTGAACTTGACAAGGTAGCCCTTGTTACTGATTACTGATGCTAACTTATTATTGCCTGTATGAAAGGAAGGGCATTTTTTTCCACCTATTTTTAAGAGAGTGTGGGTGTATGCGCTTGCGTGCTTCGACTTTGAGGCCGTGTTGACTGGCTGGACAATTCTCTGCAGATTTATTTGTAACGTTGCCAAAATGGTTTTGCCATTGCTTCTTTCTAGGCCTGAGAAAGGTAATTCCAGTTCACTGAAACAATGAAATTTTCTTTGGCTTGACCAGTAATTAGTTTCTCTATCTGTCTCTTATATACAATTAGACACATATATTTTTTAATGGAAGAGTCCCATGCCAATTGAGTATGCCTTTAAAACATTTGTGTGCTTGTTTATTTAGCATAGTTACTAAATTGTTATATTTACTTAAAATTGACCTGCATAGCAGCCAGTATTGGACTTTGTTATTCAATCTATATATATCAATATACTGTGTCACTAAAGCCTAAACCTTTATAGAAACTGAAGCTTTGTGGCATCTTATGTGATATGTGAAATGTACAATAAATCCACTTATGTAGTATATTCTATACCAGGAATGTCAAACTCAATTTCATTGAGGGCTGCATCAGAGTTGTGCTTGACCACGAGGGGGTAGGGGGCGTGGCCAGGTTGGGCATGGCCATCTTGATGTCACTCCTGTCAGGGAGTGCTCTGCCAGTGAAAGTAGGCTTGTTTTCACTGACAGAGGGTTGCAGGAGGCCATCCCAGTGAAAACAGAAACTGGGAGCCTGTTTTTGCTGGCAGAGGCACTGTGGGCTGGTCTTTTGGTGTTTCCAGTAAAGGATCTAAGCATCCTACAGGCTGGATCCGGAACATTGGCTGTGAGTTTGACACTTTTGTTTTATAGTGTTTCTCCCATAAGCAAATTTGGAAAAAATGACCTTTTAAAATAGAATAGAATTGTTTATTGGCCAGGTGTGATTGGAATAAGGAATTTGTCTCCGGTACATAAGCTCTCAGTGTACAAAAAGCAACAAGTGATAATCATAATTTTAAAATGCAATTATCATAAATCATAGATACAACACTCAGTAACAGTCATGGGATCAATGTTCCCTCTAGCATGCACGACCATACGGCAAAAACCAAACGCCGTGCAGGTTTTCAAACCCCGCGTGGTGGATCCGGCGCTGTTTCTCCCCACCCAACACCTGATCTGCCCCTCCCAAGCTGTCAGCCGGGGAGAAACCCCCGTGGGCTCTCTGCCTCAGGGCGAACGTCTGCGCCCCGCCATGTGCCGAGGGGGGTGGAAGCTCAGCGCTCTGCCGCAAGCTTTAAAGAGAATGAGGGAGGGAGGGCGAGGCACAAACTCCGGTCTGGGGAGTGTGTGTGTATGTGTGTCTCCTGTGGGGGAAAAGGGGCAATCATTCCCATTGCTTGGGTGACGCCACTGTCCAAACCGGAGCTCATGCCTTGTCCTCTCTCTGTCTTTCTCTTTAAAGCTCGCGTTCAGCCTCCCCCCCAGAGGCATATGGCCCCTCCCCAAAGAAAATGGCTCTTTGCCTGCCATCGCAGCCACACAACCCCACCGGAAGAGAGTCTGCCTCTTCCCGCGCCTCCCTCCAGGTCCTGTTGCAGCCCTTGCTTCTGAATTACAAGAGAAAAAAAAAGGGAAAGAGAGAAAAACAGAAATTAAGGTGAGAGAAATGAGAGCAAAAAGGGAGGAGACACAAATGAGAGACATAAGGGGGGGAGGGAGAAATACACAGAAATGAGAGAGACCTGGAGGGAAAGAATAAGAGAGAGGGGAAAGAGAGAGAAAGAAAGAAAAGGGAAAGAGAAGTGGAGAGGGAGGGAAGGAGGGAGGGAGGGAAGGAAGGAAGGAGAAATGGAGGGAATAAGGAAGGAGGAAGAATGAAATGAATGGAGGGACAGAGGAAGGAAGGACCTTTGGGGGGGTGTAATTTTTTTCTCTCTCAACATGCATTCAAACAATACAGTGCCATCTAATTTTCCATGAATAAAATGTGGTATTTTGTTAGTAACTAAAATAAATCTTCAAAAGTTGCAAAAAGTTTTTTTTCCCAATTTTGTCATCCAATTACATTTTTTAAAATTAAATTCCCTCCTTAATGTTCCTTAAAAAAGTACACCAATTATATTTCTAACTTATTAACCATTATGCCAAAGTGCTTCCTTCTTTCTTTATACAGTTTCCTATAAACCAAGAAAACCTTGTATAGCCAATCAGATGTTAACAAAAGAAAATTAAAAACAAAACATAAACATATACAAATTTCAGACTTATTCCTCCCCAGAAAATTAATGACGATCCATCATGCACTATACCCCTGCAGCGATGTTGACAGGCTGTATTTACCAAGGAAAATAGGCGGCAGAGGACTTTTGCAAGTGAAGCAGACAGTGGAAGAAGAGAAGCATGCATTACCTGACTATGTGAAGGAGAGCAAAGAGTCAGTGTTGATGGAGGTCAACAATAGGAAGCTTCTCAAGGTGAAGCAAACTAAGAACCAGTACAGAAAAACTGTAACTCAATGTCGTATGGACAGTTGGCGGAACAAAGCATTGCATGGCCAGTTCTTGGAGAAGACTGAAGGCAAAGTGGATAAAGAAAAGACCTGGTCAAAGACGGGCTACAAGAATGGTAGAAGGTCTTAAGCATAAAACGTATCAGGAAAGACTTAATGAACTCAATCTGTATAGTCTGGAGGACAGAAGGAAAAAGGGGGACATGATCGAAACATTTAAATATGTTAAAGGGTTAAATAAGGTTCAGGAGGGAAGTGTTTTTAATAGGAAAGTGAACACAAGAACAAGGGGACACAATCTGAAGTTAGTTGGGGGAAAGATCAAAAGCAACGTGAGGAAATATTATTTCACTGAAAGAGTAGTAGATCCTTGGAACAAACTTCCAGCAGACGTGGTTGGTAAATCCACAGTAACTTAATTTAAACATGCCTGGGATAAACATATATCCATCCTAAGGTAAAACACAGGAAATAGTATAAGGGCAGACTAGATGGACCATGAGGTCTTTTTCTGCCGTCAGTCTTCTATGTTTCTATGTTTCTATCACATACTCAGCTGCTGCAAAAAGATCGCACAGACTGACTACAAGCATAGACATGATGCTGTGGCACAGATGATCCACTGGAACTTGTGCCGGAACTACCATTTACCAGTGGCAAAGAACTGGTGGGATCATAAGCCCGAAAAAGTGTTCGAAAATGAGCAAGCAAAACTACTGTGGGACTTCCAACTTCAGACTGACCGAATTCTGAAGCATAACACACGAAACATCCTGATTGTGGAGAAAAAGAAACTATGGATTATTGACATCGCAATCCCAGGAGACAGCAGAATTGAGGAGAAGCAGCTAGAGAAATTAGTGAAATACGAAGATCTAAAAATCAAGCTGCAACGACTCTGGCATAAGCCAGTGAAAGTGGTCCCAGTGGTACTTGGCACGCTGGGCGCAGTGCCAAAGGATCTCAGCGGACATTTTGGAATTGACAAAATCTCCATTTGTCAATTGCAAAAGACCACTTTACTGGGATCGGCAAACATAATTCGCCACTACATCACGCAGTCTTAGGTGCTTGGGAAGTGCCCGACTGGTAATGAAATACGAAATCCAGCATAGTGATCTCATTTGCTGTGTTGTATTGACATAATAATAAAGGTGGCAAAGTGAGGCAGAACTCACTTAATAACCGTCTTACTCAGGAGATAGAAACATTGGGGCCAGAACATAAGTCGAGGATTATCTATCTGACCAGTGCAGATCAGGGGTCCATTTTGAAGCTCCACAGAAAACATCTAGGGGAGAAGGAAGGTTTTCATCGACTTACAGTGGTTTAGTTACTGACCGTTCAAAGTCGCAACAGCCTTCAAAAAAGTGACTTATCCCCCTTTTTCACACTTACGACCTTTGCTGCAGCCCCACGATCGCGTGATCAAAACTTGGCCAGTTTCATATTTATGACCATTGTTGTGTCTTGAGATCACATGACCCCCTTTTGCGACCATCTCACAAGGAAAGATAATTGGGGAGGGGGCGGAGAAGCCAGATTCGCTTAACGACCGGGTTTCTAACCGATCCATGCCCTGGCATGAAAATGTGCCGCCCAGACATTTTACTTTTCCACCCATACCAAAAAAAAATTAGAGGGAACATTGCAGGGGATACTAAATAATCAGCGTAAATCATAATAGAGAATAGAAATAAACAACATAAATCATGAGATACAGCACCCATATTATAGTCCTAAGAATCTAATCCAACTCTGTTGGAATTTCTAGCATGTATGCTCTATTGAAACAGCAATGTCTTCGCTTGCTTGGGCATGTTGTGAGAATGGATGATGGTCAGATTCAGAAAGATCTCTTGTATGGTAAACTAGTGCAAGGAAAGAGCCCCAGAGGGAGATCACAGCTGCGATATAAGGATATCTGTAATAGGGATTTAAAGGTCTTGGGAATGGACATTAGCAGCTTGGGAACCTTGACTTGGAGGTTAAAGATGCAGCATGGCCTTCTCCATTTCGAGGAGACACTTGTTCGGAAGGCTAAGGCAAAGAGACAGTCCTGGAACAATCGAAATCCAGGGGCCAGGCAAGGAACAGAATGGATCTGCACTCAGTGTGGAAGGGACTGCCACTCTCGGATTGACATTTTTAGCCACCCTAGATGCTGTTCTAGGAACTCTTTCCAGAACACGATACCATAGTCTTTCAAGACTAAAGGTTGTCAATGAAGAATCTAAAGAAATCAGTAATAGGACAGAGAAGAAGATAAGTAATACAACCTACTAGGTTGTTTGACATCCTAGGGCAGTGATGGCGAACTTATGGCATGGGTGCCACAGGTGGTACGTGGAGCCATATCTGATGGCACATGAGCCATTGCCCTAACTCAGCTCCAATGTGCATGTGTGTGCTGGCCAGCTGATTTTTGCCTCACACAGGCTCTGGGAGGGTGTTTTTCGCTTCCAGAGAGCCTCCGGGGGAAGGCAGAAGGTGTTTTTACCCTCCCCCGGCTCTCAGGGAAGCCTTTGGAGCCTGGGGAGGGAGAAACGTGAGACTCCTGGGCCCACCAGAAGTTGGGAAAAAGGCCATTTCTAGTCACGAGAGGGCGTTTGGGGGGCAGGAGAAGTTATTTTCACCCACCCCAAGCATTCAATTATGGATGTGGGCAGTCATGCATGCGTGATAACATGTGCACTCGCTCTTTTGGCACTCGAGGAAAAAAAGGTTCACCATCACTGTCCTAGGGCATAGACAGTGTTGTGGGAATTAGTTGTTCAGGAGAGTTATAACATGGGGGGGGAACTCTCTTTGTGGCTAGTTGTTCTGGCGTGCAATGCCCTATAGCAATGACAGCGAATCCTTTTTTCCCTCAGGTGCCAAAAGAGCATGGGCGCGCATTATCGTGCATTCATGAGTGCTCACACCCATAATTCAATGCCTGGGGTGGGCGAAAATAGTTTCCCTACCCCCCCCCCCCCGAGGCCCTCTGGAGGCCAGAAATGGCCTGCTTCACAACTTCTGGAGGGCCCATTAGGCTCATATTTTGCCCTCCCCAAGCTCCAAATGCTTCCCTGGAGCTGAAGGGGGGGGGGGTGATAAAAATACCTTCACAAATCCCCCTGGATGCTCTCTGGAAGCCAAAAACACCCTCCCAGAGCTTTTGTGCGAGCCAAACATAGCTGGCCGGCACACACATATATGTTGGAGCTGAGCTAGGGCAGCGGCTCGCATGCTAGCAGATATGTCTCCTTGTGCCACCTGTGGCACCTGTGCCATAGGTTCACCATCACTGACCTCTAGCCATGATGGCGAACCTATGGCATGCATGGCATACGGAGCCATATCTGAGGGAAATTAAGACGTTGCCCTATGTCAACTCCAGCATGCATGAGCGCTCTGACCAGGTGATTTTCATCCTTCCGGGGGGGGGGCGCTCTTTTC
Organism: Erythrolamprus reginae; assembly: GCF_031021105.1. Classification (NCBI taxonomy): domain Eukaryota; kingdom Metazoa; phylum Chordata; class Lepidosauria; order Squamata; family Dipsadidae; genus Erythrolamprus; species Erythrolamprus reginae. The sequence goes on along the minus strand of NC_091950.1, from coordinate 346,660,326 downwards.
ACCCTCCCCAGACTTCAGGAATGCTTCCAAAGCATGCAGATGATGAAAAATGGCCCAATGTGCCTACTGGAAGTCCGGAGTCTTCAGTGAGACACATGCACAGGAGGGGGAGTGCAGGGGGTTTGTGCATACATGTGCGGGGAGGGCATTGCATTATAGACGTAGGCACATACGTGTACGCTATTGCATGCGTCCACACCCTTTTGGCACCGGAGCAAAAAAAAAAAGGTGACAGTAGTGATGGCAAATCTATGGCATAGGCGCCACAGGTGGCATGTGGAGCCATATCTGCTTGTATGCGAACCGATGCCCTAGCTCAGCTGCAATGTGCATGTATGTGCCGATCAACTGATTTTTGACTTGCACAGAGGCTATGGGAGGGTGTTTTTGGCCTCTAGAGAGCCCCCAGGGGAATAGGGGAGGGTGTTATTACCCTCCCTGGCTCCAGGGAAGCCTTTGGAACCTGGGGAGAGCCAAGGATGAGCCTACTGGGTCTAACAGAAGTTGGGAAACAGGCCATTTCTGGCCACCCGAAGGCCTCCCAGTGGTGGTGAAAGCTGTTTTTGCCCTCCCCAGGTATTGAATTATGGGTGTCTGCACTCATGCATTCCTGATATTGTTTGCGCACACTCTTTCAGCACCCAAGGGGAAAAATGTTCACCATCACTGCTCTATAGTGTCAACTTGAGGGAAGAAGTTGAAACAGGTTATGTCCAGGATGTGAGGAATGCATAGATATTTTCGCAGCCCTCTTCCTGGCTTGTGCATTATACAAGGCTGGTTGCCATTTTTTTTTCCTGCAGTCCTAACTGTCCTTTGAAGTCTGTGTCTTGTTTAGCTGCTGTGCCACACCAGACAGTTATAGAGACGCAAAATAAGCAACAGATCCAGTAATTCCTTTGTAGAATTGTATCAGCAGCTTCTTGTGCATTCTGAGCTTTCTGAGTTGGCACAGGAAGTACATTTTTGTTGTGCTTTTTTGATGATATTTTTGATGTTAGGTGTCCATTTTAAGTCCTGGGATATTATAGAACCTAAAAACTTGAAGGTATTTATCAGGTGTGTCAAATTCGATTTCATTGAGGGCCACATCAGTGTCTGGGACGCCTGCAGTATCATCGCCTGCGATTGCCCGAGTGCTTTGCCAGTGATAACATGCTCATGAGTTCCATTTTTGGCTGGAACAGCCTCCTGCAACCCTCTGCTACTGAAAACGGAGCTCAGGAGAGTCATGTGCCGCCCTCCCTAGCTCCACCTTTGCTGGCAGAGGCACTGCAGGCTGATTCTTCGTTGTTTCCAGAGTGGCCCCATGAGGCAGATCGAAGCACCCATGGGTTGGATCCAGCCCGTGAGCCTTGAGTTTGATACCCTTGGACTTTATTGTCAAAACAGTGTTGTCTACTATTGTAAGAGGTGGTAGAATAGGAGGGCTTTGCCTAAAATCTATTATCTCTACGGTTTTGCATCTATTCAGTTCATGTGTTTTCCAATCTTTAGAAAGCTTACAATCCACCTACAAATGTGGAGAGGCACAGCTAGCTGAATTAATGTAATGAGAAAAATATCTGGAATGATAGTATTGAATGCTGAGCTGAAATCTACACAAAGGACCCTTGCATAGGTCCTTGGCCATTCAAGATATTTGATTTGATTACAGCCTGTGAGATTACAGAATACACACATACTGATACGTTTTAGCCCTTTCATACTTCATTTGTTGTGGTAAGTTGTAGCGGAAAGAGGGATAGTAATTCTTCCACAAAATGTATACTGTTGATATCAATTTCTTTTTGACTAATCTTAACTTTGAGTAAAAGTGTGACTGAAACCTGGCTGAGCCCAGAGGGAGGAGTTCCTTTCTCGGAAATAAGCCCAGCCGGTTTTCAGGTATGGCATCAGCCTCGACCCCAGGGAAGGGGGGGAAGAGTGGCTATTATAGCCAAATAGAACCTCTGCCTATGTAGACTCGTTGCTCCTGAGATTGCGGGTTGTGAGTCCCTCCTTGTGAAGTTGGACTTAGGGATTCTGGTGGGCTTGTTGCTCACGTACCTGCCTCCCAGCTACGTGAACAACAGCCCTGCCTGTGCTGCTCGAGGAGGTGGCCAGGTTGGCGGTGGAGTTCCCTGGACTCATTGTCCTGGGGTACTTCAAACTGCCGTCACTTGGCGGTTTCTCTGGGTTAGCACAGGAGTTCATGGCCACCATGACAGCCATGGAACTGACTCAAGTAGTTCACGGTCCGACTCACAAAGGGGGACACGCACCCGACATGGTATTCCTCTCGGAGCAATTGAGTAATGGTCTGAGACTAAGGGGCTTAGAAGTGTTGCCTCTGTCATGGTCAGACCATTTTCTACTACAGCTTGATTTCCTGGCTCCAATCCTCCCCCGCAGGGAGGTGTAATCGGCTAAGTGGTTCCACCCCAGATGCCTGATGGACCCAGAGGGCTTTCAGAGGATGCTTGGGGCTTTACCAGATTCACTTGTCCACAGCTCGGCAGAGTCTCTTGCCGTAGCCTGGAATAGGACGGAGGCTCTTGACCGAATTGCACCATTGTGACCTCTCTGTGGCACTAGACCCCGGAGGGCTCCTTGGTTTACCGAGGAGCTCTGGGAGTGGAAACGCCAGAAGAGACATCTAGAGAAAAGATGGAGAAAGAGTAAGTCCGAATCTGACCGAACACTTGTAAAAGCTCACATTAAGACTTACAAAGTGGCGCTCAAGGCGGCAAGATGGTCTCTCCCTTGTGGGGTGCCTCAGGGGTGAATCCTCTCCCCCCTGCTATTTAATATCTACATGAAACCGCTGGGTGAGATCATCCAAAGGCATGTGCTAAGATATCATCAGTATGCATACATCTCCACCCCATGTCAAGTCAGCGAAGCAGTGGAAGTGATGTTCCAGTGCCTGGAGGCTGTCGGGGTCTGGATGGGTGTCAACAAGCTCAAACTCAACCCTGACAAGACGGAGTAGTTGTGGGTTTTGCCTCCCAAGGACAATTCCATCTGTCCGTCCATTACTCTGGGGGGGGTTAATTACTTACCCCCTCAGAGAGGGTTCGGGGTTCAGGGGGGTGCTGGGAAGCCCCCCAGGCCGGCTGCAACCTTTTAAAACACCCGCGCCGCTTCCCAGCTGTCTCCTGAAGCCGAACGCTAAAGCCGAACTTCCGCGTTCGGCTTCGGGAGACAGCTGGGAAGCGGCGCGGCTGTTTTAAAAGGTCGCAGCCGGCCTGGGGGGCTTCCCAGCAACCTTCCGAACCGAACCCGGGGTTCAGCAAAATTTTGCCTCTTCTTACGAACTTTGTTCGAGTTACGAACCGGCGTTCGGGAGGCTTCTGGGAAGCCCCGCCGCCCGGCTGTCACCTTTTAAAACAGCCGCCGGTTCGTAACTCGAAAAAAGTTCGTAAGATGAGGCAAAATTTTTCTGAACCCCGGGTTCGTATCACGAGTTGTTCGTAGGACGAGGGGTTCGTATCTTGAGGTACCACTGTATTAAGCATTATCCTTGTATTGTTTTGAATAAATCTACCAGGTAGAAATCCATTTTGATCCATATGTATCCATTCGTTTAAAATTGGTTTAATTCTATTTGCCATAATTGTTGTGAATATTTTGTAATCTGCGTTAAGTAATGAGATTGGTCTATAATTTTGTATTTTTTGTTTTTCCGAGTTATCCGTTGGTATTAAGGTTATCAATGCTTCAGTCCAAGATTTTGGAATTTCCCCACGATCTAACACCTCATTAAATATAGATAATGTTTCTTGTAGGGTTTCTCTTAACTCTTTGTAATATTTGTTCGGAATTCCATCTGGCCCTGGTGTCTTACTGGTTTTTTGTTTCTGAATCGTGTTTTCTAATTCCATTGATGTTATTTTTTTATTCAGTGATATTTTATTTAAATCCGTTAATGCTCCTAAATCTATTTTGTTTATATATGTCTTCAACTGTTCCTCATCTACCTCTTCTTTTTTGTAAAGTTCTCTAAAATATTCTACCACAATTTTCTTCTTTGCTTCTATTGTAAATTGCCTATCTCCGTTCCTATCTTCTAATTGTTGTATATATCTTTCCCCTTTTTCTTTTTTTAATTTACATGCCAACCCTCTGCTGGTTTCTCTTCAGATGGTATAAATCTATAAATCTTTCGCCAATCTTCTTTTTCATGTATCACTATGGAAATAGACCCTGGATCCTTATAACAGACCCTTGCCAGCAAAGACTCAAAATGAAGCAAAGAAGAAAGTCACAAAACAAATTGACAAAATACCTGTTCCAGCCAAAGGTATGCTGTCTGTCTTACCTTTAGTTGCTCAAAGCATACTGTCATAGGCCATTGTAATGTTAAGCAATGCGCAACCTTGTTTGTTTGTTTATTTATTTATCAATCAAACTTAGTTGTTTCCTATCTCATGATTCTGGTGACTGCATTTTTTCTAATTTTTAAGCAACCTTTTTCTTGATTAATGCTTTACTTCAGAAGTAAATAGAAGTGGAAAAGAAATTAATATTTGATCTCCCTATTTATTGAAATAACTGTAATAAGGAATGATGGACAAAAGAACTTTTTTATTTGAAATGTCAAATCAGATTATTCTAATAGGAATTGTGTTTAGGATCCATAGTATATTTTGCTGATTATAGTTCAATTGTTGCTTTGTCCTTGCTAAAATTACAGTTTCTTAATGAATTTTTGTGACTGAATCTTGCTGGGGGGGGGGGGGCATTTTAGGTTCTGAATTTCTTAACCCACTCACTAGATATAGTACTGGCCTGGGGTGAGTGCACAATGCCCCCTCAGCAAGGGGAGGGGAATCCGACTGGGTTAGTAGGCACTCCCAAGGGGGGCGTTGGGGGATCAGGGACAAGCGGCTGCAGTCATGGCTCCCTCAGTGCTTGTAGGAGTTGGCTGAGGAACAGGACAAACATGCACAGAGGTTTGGGGAGTGCAGGCTGCCCCTGACTCCCGCTGTACAGGTGCCTGCCAGTCAGTCAAGGGGTGGACCCCAGGTATCTGGGCTTTTATTAGCCTCACAATAAAAAATGGTACAGGCAGTACATAGTGGGGAAGCAAGGCGACCAGCTGCCGCACAGGTTTTGGGTGACTCCTTGGTAGCAGTACAGACAGAGGCGATTCCTTGGGGGAGACACTTGCACACCACTAGGTTTTCACCTACTCTTTGCTACTAAGGAGAAAATCTGGAGGGGAGAGTATGTAGACATTTTCTCACTATTATATAGGGTTACGGGCAGTGTTCCCTCTAATTTTTTTTCGGGGTAGGCGGAAAAGTCTAGTGTCTGAGCGGCAGTCCCTTGGGACTGGGCGACATAGAAGTATCAATCAATCAATCAATCAATCAATCAATCAATCCCTTCTTTTTTATTAAAAGAAATTAATAATAAAACAAAACCAAAATCTCTTACTATTAAAACTAAAACAACCAGCAAAACCAAAACATAACTATTAATAAAAAGAGGTGAGGGCTGGGGTTTTTTTCTCTGTTATTATTTAAGTGCTTTTACCATATGCTTAAATCAAGTGTCACTTCTCTCTCTGTTTCTCTCTCTTTCCTGTCATTCTCTGCCTCAATCATGTTCTCATTTCTCTTTTTTCTCCCCTTTTTTCTATCATTTCTCTCTCTCTCTCTTCCGTCCACTCTTCTCTCTCACTTTCTCTCTCTCTTGCTTTCTTCCGCTCACTCTCACTCTTTTCCTTCCTTTCTCCACTCTCTCTCTTCCTTCCTATCTTCTCTCTCTCTCTCTCTCCCCTCTTGCTCTCTCTCTTTTTCTCACTTTCTGTCTTCCCTCTCCTTTTTCCCTTCTCTCCCCTTCTCTCTCATTTGTTTCTTTTTCCTCTCCCTCGTTCTTTCCCTCCATCATTTTCTCATTTTTCTCTTTCTTTCCATCTCTCCCCCTTTTTTTCTCCACTGCATCTGGAAGGAGAGTCCAACATGGGTAATGTTCCAATCTTATTGGTAGAGACTGAGTTATAATTAGCATAATAATAGCTACCGCCCCCTTACTGCTCCCATGAGCCCCAGTTTTAAAAACTCAGTCTAAGAGTAGAGACATACTGGGTTTTGCTCTTAGGAGCTTTAATATAGTTATATATAGATATATAGAAATATAGAAAATAAATTGTATTTACATAAGTGTTTTTGACCTGTTTAATCCTGTGCTTTGTGTTTCAGATTGCAAGGATCACAGAGGAAGGAAAACAGAAGACAGGGGTCTCTGCCCTCCGCGGGCAGCACCCCCACCGATCCTCCTCAGGGGTCTTGTATTCCCTCCGTGGGAACACCCCGCAGAGGAGCACCCAGCCTGGGGTCCATGACCTCCGTGGCCAGACCAGGGCTGTGGGCTGAAGGTGGAGGGGTCAGCCCCCTCCACTGGGAAGCCTGGAAGGCGCTGTCGTTGGGCTCTCGACGAGGATCGGAGCCGCGCCTCTCAGCTGTTCGGCGGCCGCCGAAAGAGCCGCCGCCGCAGCCGCCGCCGGCTTGGAAGCCGCAGGGCGAGCGAGAAGCGCTGGGACGGCCGGACACACCGGCGAGGCCAGCAAAGCCGCGAGCGCGCAGCCAGCGAAGGCAGCGGGAGCCGCCATGGCCGCAAAAGGGCTGGAAGCCGCAGCGCTCCCCCCCCCGAAAGGGAAAAAAAGCCAAGAGCGGCACAGGGGGCCGCCATGTTGGTTGCTACTTGTGCAACCGGGAAAGGCGCCAACAGGAAGTCCTTCCTGCAGCTGGTAGGCGCGAAGAGGCTGCAAGCCTCAGTGCGCAGGCGTGATTGGCCGAAACAGACGGTGGCCATTTTTGTTGCTGATTCAGAGCCAAAAACATTACCACGCCACGAGGCTGCAAGGCCCAAACAAGTCAGTTCCTCAACTACACAACTGTGAATACATGGAGGAACAAGCGGGACTCGAGAGGGCCGCTTCTCCCAATGTGGTCAAGGAGAAACCCAAAGGGAAAGCCAAGGAGAAGTCCAAGACTTCACAGTCCCCAGCTTCAGCCTCATCTATGAAGGAGGCAGAAAAACGTATTAAGGCCTTAGAGAAAAAACTGGAGGCAGCTCTACAGGCCTCCCCCTCTACAGTGCCACTGGGTCAGAGGCAAGCAACACCTGACCCAGCCACCTCACAGCCGGCCTTTGGCCTACCCGAGGAGGACTGGTCACCTGACAGGCATTCACCTATGTTGCCACGCATCATCTCCTCCCCAGGCCCCTCATGGAACAGGCCTGAGTCAGCTAGTTATACTAGAAGGAGTTCCCTGGGGCCATCTGCCACGTTCACGCCCACAGCGGCGGGATTAAGGGCGCAGGCAAGCACTTGGCAAGATATGCCACCCGACTTGCAGGATTTAATTGCAAACGTTTACTCTCAAGGCATAGCGGCTGGGGCCACTAAATATAGCCAGCAACCTTCCCAAGAAACAACAGGGCAGGTCTGGTCAGCACCGCCCCCCTCGGGCTTGGGGTCCTTATCAGAGGAGCCACTCATGGGAGAGGACAGCGATAGAGAGTATGACCTCTCTGAGGATGAAACCACTCCCGAACAACCCCAACCGGTAGGCCTGTTTAAGCCAACATTGTTCAGGACTCTGCTATTTAAGGCTAAACAGGTAATGAACCTACCAGGTACAACTAAAACAACAGAGGATGCAGACAAGACCCCAGATGCCTTGCTACAGGAACCCCAACCCGAGTCAGAACATTTTCCAGCATCAAATATTTTTCTGCAGGGAGCCAAGCGCCCTTGGCAATACCCTGCAGCAGCCCAAGGTCCTTCCAACCTGGAACGTCGTTTTTACACGTTCGACGAGGAGGTGGAGAAACTCCTCGAATTTCCACCCATAGACCAACCGGTCGTGACCTTGGTCTCCAGTGCCCTGGTGCCCTCCGAAACCGGGGAGAGTCTGAAGCCTGAGGACCGGAAGGCGGAGATTCTCTTAAAGAAGGCGCACCAGATGGCGAGCTGGGGTTTTCGGGCAGCAGCGGCTGCATCCTTCATAAATCGAGCTTCCCTCCGGTGGATACAGGAGATGCAATCTCGCCTGGGGCCGGAGGATGGAAGACTACGTCAGGACCTGGCGAAGTTGCGAGCTGCGGCCGAATTTTCCGCAGACGCTACACTGCATGCGGCTAAATTTTCCAGCAGGGGCATGGCTACCACACTTGCAGCACGCCGGCTCCTGTGGCTCCGACATTGGCCAGCCGATCTAAAGTCCAAATGGAGACTGGCGTCAGCCCCATTCCAAGGCTCTATGCTCTTTGGGGATATATTGGACAAGGTCCTTATTGAGGACAAGGACAAGCGCAAGGTCCTCCCCAGAACAGGCAGGCGACAGGACCGGAGATCAGCGCCATATACGAGGCGCCAAACGCCCCGCTGGGATAGCTCCACAGGGGCAGGCCAGGGCCAAAGGTCGTACTCGCAAGGTCAATTCTCCAGCCAGACCTTCAGGGGCGACCGGGGGTCCTTTCAAGACCGACCCAGGGGCTACCAGGGCTCGAGGCGGCCCTTTCGGGGGAACACCCAGAGAGGCTTCCGCCGCTCTAAGTGACTCTGCCAGACATTTCCCGATCGGCGGGAAACTCCAGCACTTCAGCGCCTCCTGGTACACCACCTCCTCAGACCAATGGGTCCAAGCTACGGTGTCGGGAGGGCTGCGCCTGGAGTTTGTAGGCCAACCCCCCAACCGGTTCATACTCTGCCCACGGGTTCGAAACCCGCAAAACAAGCAACAACTACAAAACGAAATTGCTCATCTGCTGGAAATCCAGGCCATAGAGCCTGTACCGCCACAGGAAGAGGGGAAAGGATTTTACTCCAGGATTTTCATCGTTCCCAAGTCTTCAGGAGGTTGCAGGTTGATTCTCAACCTGAAGCAACTCAACATCTTTATAAAATACAGGCGGTTCCACATGCACTCGCTTCAAACTATCTTGACCTCAATGAGATCACAGGATCTGTTAACGTCCATCGACCTGAAGGAGGCGTACCTACACGTCCCCATACACGCATCACACCGGAAGTACCTCCGTTTTTGTTCAGAGGGAACACACTACCAATACAAGGCCATGCCATTCGGCCTCTCGTCGGCTCCACGGACCTTTACCAAGCTCCTGGATGCCCTGACGGCACACCTGCGCTCCCAATCCATCAGACTGATGGCGTACCTGGACGACATCATCATACTGTCCAGGTCGTCAACGCAGGCGAAACAGGACTTAAACCAGACTATGCGGACATTGGAAGCTCATGGCTTTACCATCAATCTGGAAAAGAGCCAGCCAGCTGATCCCCCGAACCAGACTTTTACATCTAGGGGCGATCATAGACACCTTGTCGGGCTCAGTCTCGCTCTCCCCAGAGAGGATAGCGAATATACAACGTTTATTAACCGAACTCAACCAGCGCAGACAGGTCCCCATGTCACTGTTGTCAAAGGTGTTGGGAACTCTAGTCTCCGCTATAGGGATTGTGCCCTGGGCCAGACACCACATACGGGCCCTGCAGTGGTTTTTACTACCGGCTCAAAGGGCCAGGGTGAGTCATTCAAATCAGAGAATTCACATGCCACGACGCGTCAAGGTTGTCCTGAGATGGTGGACATCGCCCGCAATACTCAAGGGTTCTTCCTTTCTGATGCACGACAAGATGATTCTGACTACAGACGCCAGCCTCTACGGTTGGGGAGCTCACATCGGCCCCCACATGGCGCAAGGCACATGGTCAGCAGAGGAATTGTCACCTATAAACATCAACTTCCTCGAACTCAGAGCGGTCTTCCTAGCTCTTCAGGCCTTCCACTCTGTTGTCCAGGGCAAGCACATACTAGTGCTTACAGACAATGTAGCGACCAGAGCCCATTTGAACCACCAAGGGGGCACGAGGTCGCGTCGCCTCATGGACGAGACGGCAAATCTATTCGATTGGGCCGAACTTCACCTGGCGTCCTTATCCGCAGAGCATATTGCCGGGACCAACAACACCCAGGCAGATTGGCTAAGCAGGACTACATTGGACCCATCAGAGTGGAGGCTGGACCCAGCGCTTTTTCAACAGATATCGCACAGGTTTGGGACTCCATCTGTAGATCTGTTCGCTACCCACAGGAATGCGCAGACCCAAAGGTTCTATTCACGTTTCCCGGAACCAGGGTCAGAGGGGGTCAACGCCCTACGGTCAGCTTGGCCGACAGGACTGCTGTATGCATTTCCTCCAGTAAACCTAATACCCAGGGTCTTGGAGAAGATTCTTCAGGAAAAGGCAGAGGTTCTGATGGTGGCACCATACTGGCCACGCCGGCCGTGGTTCGCCGACCTGATGGCTCTGTCGCTAGTTCCACCATGGAGGATACCAGACAACATCATCACCCTCAGCCAGGGGAACCTGTTACACCCGGATCCCCAGTGGCTACAACTAACCGTCTGGCACTTGAAAGGTACAGATTAAAGCATCAAGATCTGCCAGAGAAGGTCATCGATACAATTCAAGCTGCTCGACGTCCCTCGACTTCAAGGATATACCAGGCCACGTGGGCTGCCTTTTGCTCCTTTTGTGACAAGGAGGGCAAGAACCCCAAGGAAGCATCGGTGATTACGGTGCTAGAATTCCTGCAAGCAGGAATAGACCGGGGACTGGCTCCTAACACATTAAGGAGACAGGTGGCAGCACTATCCACCATGATTCTGATACCGGAGGCTCGCTCACTAGCCCACCATTCGTGGGTAAGAGACTTTATACGTGGAGCCTCGAATTCACATACACCACCTGTACGGAGGTTCCCCTCATGGGATCTCTCGATAGTACTTAAGGCCTTGACAAAACCACCATTTGAGCCCTTGAGATCAATTCCACTGAGGCTCTTATCCTTGAAGACAGCCTTCTTAGTAGCGGTCACTTCGGCATGCAGGGTGTCAGAGATTTCAGCCCTATCTGTGAGACCGGATTTATGTATATTCTATCCAGATAGAGTGGTACTCCGCTTGGATCCGTCGTTCATTCCCAAGGTGAACACTTTGTTTCACAGGAAACAGGAACTTATCTTGCCTGACTTCTGCACGCATGGAGACCATCCATCAGAATTACGATGGCATAAAGTTGACGTACGACGTGCTCTAAAGATTTATATTAGGAGAACTGCAGCATTCAGGAAGTCTGAGACTTTGTTTATTTCGTTTGCTCAACACAGAATGGGACTTGGACTATCTTCTAAATCGATAAGCCGTTGGCTTAAGGACTGCATCCTGGAGGCCTATAGAGCGGGAGGTCATGACCCCCCGCAGGGCTTAACAGCTCATTCGACCAGGAGTGCGGCCACATCGGCGGCATGGACAACACAGGCCTCTATAGAGGACATTTGCAGAGCTGCTACTTGGGCGGCACCTACGACATTTATTAAGCACTACAAGTTGGACTCATTTGCGTCCGCTGAGGCGGCATTTGGTAGACGTGTGCTACAGAAAGTGTGTGCATCTCCAACGTCCCAGTCAAGACCTTCTCCCTCCCATGGGCAGTAAATCTTTGGTATATCCCATGTTGGACTCTCCTTCCAGATGCAGTGGAGAAGACCCGTTGTACCTACCTGAACGGTCTTCTCGATGCACTGGAAGGAGAGTCCAAACCCACCCAACTTGTTGAAGTTCAGAGACGTCGGAGATGGGGAGTTGAAGTTTAGTTGTATTAATAAAATTTGGTTATCCTCTTACATATGTTTTTTGTTTTTAAAACTGGGGCTCATGGGAGCAGTAAGGGGGCGGTAGCTATTATTATGCTAATTATAACTCAGTCTCTACCAATAAGATTGGAACATTACCCATGTTGGACTCTCCTTCCAGTGCATCGAGAAGACCGTTCAGGTAGGTACAACGGGTCTTCTCTCTCTCACCTTCTCTTTCTCTCTCTCTCTTTCCCTCTTTCTCTTTCTCTGTTTCCCTCTCTTTCTGTCTCTCCCCTTTCTTTCTCTCTCTCTCTTTCTCCCCATTTCTTTCTCTCTCCCTCTTTCTCTCTCTCTATCTCCGCCCCGTTCTTTCTCTCTCCTCTTTTTCTCTCTCTCCCTCTCTTTCTCTCTCTTTCTATCTCTCGCCCTTTATTTCTTTTTTCCCCTCTGTCTCTTTCTCCTCCTTCCTCTCTTTCTCTCCCTCCCTCCTCCTCTTTCTTTCCTCTCTTTGTCCGGCGGATCCGCCCCCCCTGCATGGACGGCCATCAGTGGGCCGGCAGATCCGCCCCCCCGAACGGACTTTGGGCTGGCGGTGGGCTGGCGGATCTGCCTCTTCCCCCATGACGGACATCGGGCAGGCGGTGGGCTGGCGGAGCCGCCCCTCCCGAACGGGCAGACATTGGGCAGGCGGTGGGCTGGCAGATCCGCTCCCCCCATGGATGACCATCAGCGGGCCGACGGATCTGCCCCCCCACGACCGGACTTTGGGCTGGTGGTGGGCTGGCGTATCTGCCTTGCTTTCTCTCTCTCTTGCTTTCTTCCTCTCACCCTTTTCTTTCCCCTCCCTCCCTCCCTCTTTCCTTCCTCTCCACTTCTCTTTCCTCCCTCTCTTTCCCTTTTTTCTCTCCACTTCTCCGGCGGGCATCCGGCTTTGCTGACCGGTGCAGGGCTCAAACCCTGTGCCGACCAGCAAAGTCAGCTTTCCGGGAAAGCAGCGCGTTTTTCCAACATGCTGCTTTCCTGCACCTCTTTCCTGGGCAGGGGGGGGTGAGGCAGCCACCTTCCACCTGCGGCACCAGGCTCAAGCCCTGTGCCGGTCAACAAAGCCGAATGTCCGGGAAAGCCCTGCGCCAGTCAGCAAAGACGGCTTTCCTGGCCAGCACAGGGCTTGAGCCTAGTGCCGCGGGGGGAAGGTGGCTGCCTCCCCGCCTCCCTGCCCAGGAAAGAGATGCAGGAAAGCAGCACATTTGAAAAGTGCACTGCTTTCCTGGAAAGCTGGCTTTGCTGGCCGGCGCACCCTCCCCTTGGCTCCGCACCCCCCACTTGGCTGTGCCTCCTGCCGCCGCCGTGCAGCTCACCTCAAAAGCCTTGATGCTTTGCTGGCCAGTATGGTGGCGGGGGAGGAGGCGGAGTTCAGGGCGGAGTAGGCTGATCCCCAGCCCGTCGCCCCTGGCTCCAGGAGGCAGCTCCCAGCGCGGCGGCTGGGGAGGAGGCCAACACCTCCTCCGACGCCGCACAGGTGTGTATCAGAGCCAGGGCAGGTGTGGCGGCAGCTGAGGGTAAGCGGAAGGGCATGGGAGGAGGTGGGCGCAGCCGACGGCAGAGCCGAGGAAGCCAGGGCTTTCTCCCCGCCTACAGCTTGGGAGGGGCGGATCAGCTGTTGGTTGGGGAGAAACCGCGCTGGCTCCACGCCAGCTTGGAAAACTCTGGGCTGTCCTTAGGATTTGCCTGCGCTCCAGCGCACTGCGCACCTTAGAGGAAACTATGGTTACGGGTAAAAAGAACAAGGAGGAAGATAAAGAACAAGGCTGCCCTAAAGGACAGAAAGTAGAAAAATGTCTTAGAACATGGCTATACTCTTTTATGATCCATCACACTGTGGTAATCGAAAAAGATATGGCTCTAGTGAAATAGCCGGATATTATCTTGAGCGCATATTATGAGTTTGGAGGAACTGCTTGGCTTCAGTATGATGAAGCCTTCCGGATACGGGTGGCAGTGAATAAATCACTGCCTTGGGTCCAGGATTTGTGGCTTCAAGCCACTCAATTGTCTAATGCTAGTGGAAGCGATCACATTTCTTTCCACAGAAAAGCAACTCAGCACAGGCCCCCTGCCTTGGAGCGGGGCAGGGCATTTTTGAGTATGGAGGAAAGGGTTTTTGTTCAAAGCAACAGTGCAGATTTCGCCATGACTGAAGATGGTGTGGTGTGGAGCACCCTACGTCAGTATGCAGTAGAGGTTCAGGGGGGACAGGCTTGGAATGGAACAGGACAATGGGGTCAGGCAATAGTAGGTCCAACATCGGGGAAAAGGACCCCACTCCAATTACATTGGATAGGCTCGAGGCTTGGTTACGGGGGTATACCCCAAAGGAGCAGGCGGCAAAACTGTTGAAGGGCTTTAAGGAAGGTTTTATGATCCCATATGAAGGGCCCAGGAAGGCCTTCATGGCTCACAATTTGAGGTCAATTAAAGACATGGAAAGTATTATAAGAATGAAGATTGATAACTAGATTAAAGAAGGTAGGATGATAGGACCTTTCCGGGCTCCTCCCCTCAGCTCACTCAGGGTGTCACCGTTGAGCTTGGTACCCAACAGAATGGATGGCGAGTTCAGGCTTATCCTTTTCCCCTTGGGGAGTCAGTGAACAAATCCATACCCAAATCATTGTGCTCAGTGATGTATGCATCACTCGATTCTGTGGTACAGATGGTACAGGCCAGTGGTAAGGGGGCACTGATGGGTAAGTGTGACATCAAATCTACCTTCAGTTTGCTACCTGTGCACCCAGATGATTTCAACCTTTTAGGTTCCTGTTTTGAAGGAGGTTTCTACATAGATTGGGCTCTTATGGGATGTTCAATATCTTGCGCATTATTTGAGCGTTTCAGTTCCTTTCTGGAGTGGGGTCATAGACAGTGGACCAGGTCAGAAGCGATAGTGCACTCTCTGCATGATTTCTTGATGGCAGGGCCAGCCCACAGGAACCTGTACAAGGAGAGAATAATGGCTTTTAAAGCATTGTGTGCAAAGTTAGGGGTCCCCCCTAGGGCAGTGGCCCCCAAACTACGGCCCGCGGGCCACATGCGGCCCACTGAGGCCATTTATCCGGCCCACCGGTGAGTGACAAGAGCACAGGGAAAAGAGAGAGAAAGAAAGAAAAGGGAAAGAGAGGGAGGGAGGGAGGGAAGGAGAAGTGGAGAGGAATGAAGGAGGGAAGGAAGGAAGGAGAAATGGAGGGAACAAGGAAGGAAGGAAGGAAGAATGAAATGAATGGAGGGACAGAGGAAGGAAGGACTTTTGGGGGAGGGGGTAATTTTTTTAAAAAATTCTCTCAACATACATTCAAACAACACAGTGTACCATCTAATTTTCCATGAATAAAATGCAGTATTTTGTTAGTAACTAATATCAATCATCAAAAAAGTTGCAAAAGTTTTTTTTCCTAATTTTGTCATCCAGTTACATTCATTTTTTAAAATTAAATTTCCTCCTTAATGTTCCTTCAAAAAGTGCAACACCAATTATATTTCTAACTTATTAACCATTATGCCAAAGTGCTTTCTTCTTTCTTTATACATTTTTCATAAGCCAAGAAAACCTTGTATAGCCAATCAGATGTCAACAAAAGAAAATTAAAAACAAAACATAAACATATATGAATTTCAGACCTTCTCCTCCCTCTAAATAGTACATTCCCATTTTGTTTTTTACTTTAAAACAAGGTATGTGCAGTGTGCATAGGGATTTGTTCATAGTTTTTTTTTATAGTCTGGCCCTCCAGTCCGAGGGACAGTGAACTGCCCCCCTGTGTAAAAAGTTTGGGGACTCCTGCCCTAGGGCATGAGAAAACCAAGAGCCCTTTCACAACCATCATGTTTTTGGGCATTCAGGTTGACTTAGTGCAGTGTTTTTCAACCAGTGTGCCGCGGCACACTAGTGTGCCGTGAGACATGGTCAGGTGTGCCACGAAGCTGAGAGAGAGAGAAAGAAAGCAAGAGAGAGAGAGAAAGAGCGAGAGAGAGAAAGAGAACAAGAGAGAGAGAAAGCAAGAGAGAGAGAACAAGAGAGAGAGAGAAAGCAAGAGAGAAAGACAACAAGAGAAAGAAAGCAAGAAAGAGAAAGAGAGAGAACGCAAGCAAGAGAGAGAGAAAGAGCGAGAGAAAGAACAAGAGAGAAAGCAAGAGAGAAAGAGAACAAGAGAGAGAGAAAGACAACAAGAGAAAGAAAGCAAGAAAGATAAAGAGAGAAAAAAGTGATAGAGAGAAAGAGGGAGGGAAGGAGAGAGAGAAAGACATAGAGGGAGGGAGGGAGGGAGAGAGAAAGAGCAAAAAAGAGGAAGGAAGAAAGAGAAAGAAAGGGATGGAGAGAGAAAGAAGGAAGGGAGAGAAAGAGGGAGGGAGAAATAGAGCAAAAGGGAGGAAGAGAGAGAGAGGATTTTTTTGTCCAAACTTTTTTTAGCCCCCACCCTCCCCCCGCTCAATGTGCCCCAGGGTTTCGTAAATGTAAAAAATGTGCTGTGGCTCAAAAAAGGTTGAAAATCACTGACTTAGTGAACTAGTGCTATACTTTGCCAGCAGGGAAACTGGATAAACTATGTGGCAAGGTCAGGGAGCTTATGTCCACAAAGAAGGTAACCCTCAAGCAGGTTCAAGAGTGGGTGGATTTGCTCAACTTCGCTTGCAGGGTGGTAGCCCCAGGTCGCGCCTTTTGTAGGCAATTATATTCAACTATGAGTGGTCTAGAGAGGCCTCACCGCAGGGTACATCTGGTTCATTATTTTGTAAGCAGGTGCCTGGACCCCAGCATTTTATTTTTGGCACACGCTGGCATTGAGAATAACATCGCTGACATGCTTTCACATGGACAGCTGGTCAGTTTATGGCAGCTGGCACCTGGAGCAAAGACGTGCGCGTAAGAAGTGCCCCACCATCTGTGAAAGCTTGGAGAGCAGAGGTGAACAGGGCAGTTAACTTGTTGGTGGCAGCTAGCACCCAGACAGCATACCAGTGGGCAGGTAGGGAATTTTGGGGCTTTCGTGATCAGAGGGGCTATGAGCAGTTCTGGCCCATCCCGGTCTAGCAGCTTCCTGAATTCTGTGTCAGCTGGGTATGCTCGGTAAATACACCACAAAGAGAGGACAAGGCACAGGTTACCTATTTATTCATCAGGATGGCACACCTTTAATCAGGTATCAGTTTATGGCAGTGGCTGGGATGGTGCTGCGTAGGTTGGGTCTAGACCCCAACAACTACGGCACCCACTCCTTCAGGATTGGGGCTACCAGAACAGCAGCAACCAGGCGATTGGCAGGTGGAAATTGAAAACACCTACATTCTTGTTCTGAAATAAGATCCATGTGAGGTCCAAGTTTAACACTGTTTTGTTTCTACCTTTTCTCAGGCTGCCTTGCGAGTGAGAAGCCCCTGGTGCTAATTTGCGGCCACAGCACGCCATTTTGGGCTGGCAGACGAGCAGCAAATTCAGAGTTTGGAACACAGCTGAAGCTGAGCCAATGGGCCGATGTGGAGTGGCTGGGCCAAAAGGACATGCGTTGGGAAGGGCTCATGCCTCTCCTGTTCAACAGCAGTTGTGTTAAGGTTGTGCCTAGATGGCTTGTAATACACCTTGGTGGCAATGACCTTGGTCCTATGACGGGCTTGGAATTGTGGCACCAAGCCAGAGATGATCTCCAATTGATCAAGGAGCGATGGCCAGACACACAGCTGGTGTGGTCTGACATAATTCAGCGTAAAGCGTGGGGCTCCGTTGTGTACTCTGCAGGTCTTGATAGATCT
The DNA here is from genome assembly GCF_031021105.1 of Erythrolamprus reginae. Taxonomy (NCBI): domain Eukaryota; kingdom Metazoa; phylum Chordata; class Lepidosauria; order Squamata; family Dipsadidae; genus Erythrolamprus; species Erythrolamprus reginae. The sequence continues at coordinate 346,642,864 of NC_091950.1, read as the reverse complement.
AGGAAACGTGTGAATAAGGAAATAGAAAAAGCTGTCCTGAAACTGGGGGGACAGGTTATACACCATCCAAACATCTGCATATCCAAACAAGGTCTCTACAAAGATGATGGTGTATGCTTGACAGATGAGGGTAATAATATATTTCTTTCAGACTTGCAGAGGTGCCTGCAACAGCTGGTGCAGCCTGGGGGAAGTCAGGGGGTCTAAATAGAAATTTGACCCCCTGCTGTGGCAATTGGGTTCGGAAAGGGTGTTTTATAGGCCTTCAGAATGGGATCTGGGGGGTGAGCCTTCCCAAAGGACATGTGGTGTGGTGGAGAGGAAGGGAAGGGCCACTTTACCCTCCCCTTGCTTAGCAAAGAGCTTCACCCATAGTTGTTTAGAAATATTATTTGATAGGGAATTCTGCCCCATTTAGGTTTTTACCTTTGTAGGTCTAAATTATTTGTATCATAATAAAAGTGATCCATTAATACCCAGCTCTCTGGTCCGTGTGTTTCTTTCCATGTCCAGCGCAAACGAAGGCTCCCAGTAATGCATAAGGGCTGATGCCCAATTTGGTTTGATAGAAACCCTTTAAGGAGTATAGTGACAGATTTCTAAGGCAGACTAGAAAGCTGGTGGGAAAACAATAGAAAGAAAACAATAGCAAACTGTAGCCTATGTAGATCAAGGATCAAAGCTTTCCGTTCAGTAACTATCAGCTCCATTCTCTTCCCCTATACTGTATATCTTTCTGGAATCAGCCAAGGTCGTTCATATAGGAGACGTTCTGCTCATAAAACTGTCTTGACCACAAAGGATTCTGCATATTACAAATGCTGCTGCTGTGCCCCGAAGCAAAGGGCCAGCAGTTAAAGGAGGGGCTGGGAACTTTTGAGACACCTATTGGCAAAACTTCCACGAAGCCAAGGAGGAGTTGAAGCCACCCGTGGATGCCAGCTACAAGACACTTCACACTCACACGCCCTACGCAATTTCGGCTTCCAGCTACAAGACACTTCACACTCACACGCCCTACGCAATTTCGGCTTCCAGCTACAAGACACTTCACACTCACACGCCCTACGCAATTTCGGTTTTCATGGATCGGTGGACTGAATTTGAATCATTTCCCTTCATGTCGCCCACTTCAAAAGGAAGAAAAAGCAATTGTGCTGATTTTGTAAACCACTTAGGGCTATAAAAGCACTACGAAGCAGTATGCAAGTCTAAATGCTTTTGCTATTGCTATTCCTTGATAAATGTTTTTAGAGTTTTGTGCGGTCAGCTCTTTATTGTTCAAACCAATGCTGCTTATGCTGCGACTGGCTGTATATCACTTAATTTATACTTCTATGCCGGATATGGGGTGGTGGTGGTGAATAAGCTAACCCATATAGGTTCAGCTCATGTTACAGCCAATCTTATGGCACCCTCCTCATAATAGTGAATTTCTTGAACAACTTGCCACTGGATAGGAAATGGTAGGTGTGTTATTGTACATTTTTTTCTCTATGTTTTTGCTCCTGATGCTGTCGTAATTATTTTCCAGTAGAGTAGACTCTGCTGTTTAGAATGATGTAATTTTTATACCAACATGACAGCAATAGCATTTAGACTTATTTACTGCTTCAGTGCTTTTACTGTTCTCTGAGCAGTTTATCTAATCAGCATATTGCGTCCAACAATCTGGGCCTCATTTTACCCACCTGGGAAGGATGGAAGGCTGAGTCAATCTTGAACCTGGTGAGATTCGAACTGCCAAATTGCAGGCAGCCTGCAGTAATTCCTTCTAGCCACTGCGCCAATGGGGCTTATCGTATTTAATTCTGAACGCTTCGACTAACAATGTTGCCTACAAATTAGTACTTGTAGGGGCAAATTTAATATATCTTTAAATTGAAAAAAATCTAAAGCTTGGAAAAGTAATTTGTGTACTGCAGCCTCTTACATAAAACCATTTCTCATTTGCCAGAAAAACTGATTTTTGTATAATGTAAAATTATGTTCCTGAATTTTGGTAGAAACTATGTGGACAATATAATAATATAACATAATATAATCGTAGAATTAGAAACAAGTTAACTAATGGGAAAGTTTTACAAATGTAGGGTTATGAAAGCAATTTAGTTTTACTTCCGGATCAAAAGCACTGAGGAATGTCCATGGTGAAAGGATCAGACAGTGACATTACACACCCAGTTGGGAGGTCCTTTTGTTCACACACACACCCCTCTGCAAAGGCTCCCCAACTCCCCCGGTTGAGAAGGAAGCGGGTCACCCTAAACAGCAGCTGGGCGAGATTCCACTGATGCAATCAAGGCAGCATGATATGCGCATCTTGCCGCCTTGAGCGCCATTTTGTAAGTCTTAATATGAGCTTATGTTGGCACACAAACTGTTGCCCTAGCTCAGCTCCAACATGCATGTGTGTGCTGGCCAGCTGATTTTTGGCTCACACAGAGGCTCTGGAAGGGTATTTTTAGCTTCCAAAGAGCCTTCAAGGGGATGGAGGAGGGTGTTTTTATCATCCTCCGGCTCGAGGGAAGCCTTTGGAGTCTGGGGAGGGCAAGACATGAGCCTACTGGGTTCACCAGAAGTTGGAAAACTGGCTGTTTCCGGTCTCCAGGGGGCGGGGAAAACTGTTTTCACCCTCCCGGGTATTGAATTATGGGTGTGGGCACACGCACATGTGTGATTGCGCATGTGCCGCTCTTTCGGCATCTGAGGGGAAAAGGGTTTGCCATCAATGCCATAGGGAAAGTAGAAACAGCCAAAGAAAGAAATAGAGAGGGTTTTTCTTCCTGTGTTTTTCCTTTCTTTATTTTTGTCTCTTTGTATTGTATTTCTTCTTCTTTTTTAATGTAAATAGTGTAATAAAATTATTTTTTTTAAAAAGAGAATAGGAAACAGAAAGAGAAAAACAGATATCCTTAAGAAAAGAATCAAGCCAAACACACAGTAAAAGAAAATACCACAATCATTGTAAAATGCAAACAGGGTAAGAAATCATTAAAGTACAAAAGAGAAACTAACAAAAAACTGAGACATGGCACCAAGACGCTCCAAAATATAACTTGGGAAAAAGCGGACACCAATTTATAATTTTATTTTATTTATTCATTTGTCCAATACACAAATACATAGGAAGAAAAATAGACATGTAGTAATATATATAAGGGTAAAATGAACTTAGAGGAGAGGATATATGAAAGAAAGAAAATATATATGATAAGTGAGAGAGAGGAAAGACAATTGGACAGGGGACGAAAGGCACACCAGTGCACTTATGTACGCCCCTTACTGGCCTCTTAGGAACCTGGAGAGGTCAATCGTGGAGAGTCTAAGGGAGAAATGTTGGGGGTTAGGGGAATAAAATAATAAAAGAACTCATCCACAGCCCATCCACACCTCTCCCCAGCAGATTCAGACAGGCTAAGATTTATCTTTCCCCGCTCCCTCCGAGGTCATTCCGGATATGGAGGGGAGAAAACCTCAAATACAAAGCAGGATGAGGACTATTGAAATAAAAGCCACGGGAATTAGATCCAAAAGGAAAGAGTATCAAGATGCTAGTCTGCAGTGAGAAGTTGCTTCCTCACTTGCCAGGAACGCTTGAGCAGTCACTCTCTGCCTTCCTTCAATAAACCGCTTTCCTGCAGGTGGCCTGTCGAGATTATTTCTATCACATTTGCAGAGGGATCGGCCTCCCCAGCGGGGAACGAAGCAAGAATTTTCTTACAACAACGATGCGATTTTCGCGGATCGAAAATACCACACTCCCTCCCTCCCCTAACCCGCGACGCGCTCGCATTGGATATCTCGCGATGCCTTCTTCGCACTCTGTTTTCCCCGCCATTTTGAAAAGATGCGCACAGAAAACTTCCGGGTCGTTTGCGCCTGATGCGCGGGGTGGTTCAGCGAGAGCGAGAGAGGAGGGGGGGGGGAAGCGAACGAGAGAAGGGAGCGCGAGGCCTTGGGCGGCCATTTGATGCCGACGCCGCTGCCGTCTCTGCAGGATGTATCGTCCCGGTTTGCCGCCGTTCGAGGATGATTTCCCGAACTGGCCGGTCCGGGGCTTCCACCCCTCCGACCACCGAGTCCAGTGGTGGCCGGAGCCCGCGCCATTCCCGTTCTCCGTCTCCACGGGGCCGCCACCGCTCGTCGTCCGCCTGTCGCCGCCTCGGCGTCGCTCGCCATCTCCACTGCCACCACCGCTGGTCACGCGCCTGTCGCCTCCGCGTCGCTCGCCCTCCCCCCGTCTCAGCAGCGAGGTACGCTCTCTGGTGGGTGGGGGGAGTCGGAGAAGTCTGAGGGGTCCGTATTGCCTAAGAGCGGCCACGGGACGGGCACCCCGCGTCCAACCCCCCGCGGGCTCCCGGTGTCATGTGGTAACGGTTCCTTTACCGGTTGGCTTTCAAGGCTCCTCAAGCGTTCGCCCTCAGGGAGCATCCTCGCTTCCCCTCATGTACCCAGGAAACCCGCTTCCCTCCGGCCAAGTTTGCCTAATTCTGTATTTAGAGATGACATCTATCTATTGGAAAGTAATTAGGATAGTATATTCTGCATACAAATGAAGCACTAAGTAATTTTTGTTGAAAAGTTTCCAACCCTTATCATTGACTATCACATATTGGAGTTGAAATGTGGTATTTCGTCACTGCTTGGGTTCTCCTTTTGTGCATTTTTTGTATGCATTTAGTATTGTATTGATTTTAGTATGAATGGAATCTACCTAGAGAATAGGAACATAGAACTATAGATACAACAATGCCATTAAGCAGATAGTTTCAACTTACATCAACTCATTTAGTGACTGTTGGAAAGTACAACAGCACTGAAAAATGTGATTCATGACCACTTTTCACACTTATGACCTTTGCAGCATCCCCAAATTCTGGTGCTTGATAATCAGCATGTATTTATGCTGATACATGTGTCCTTGTATCATATATTTACCATTTTTAACCTCCATAGCCAGCTTCTGACTAGCAAAGTCAATGGGGTAGACATATGCGCTTCGGGAGAGCATAAGTCACTTAACAACTTCAGTAATTTGTTTAATAAATCTGGGGCGGGGGAGTCATAAAATGGGATAAATCTTACTTAAGGACAGCCTAACAGACATTTTGGGTTAAATTGTGGTCATAAGTGAGGGCAACCAATATGTGGTGGTTATTGTGTACAATTCCTGTATGTTAAGGATATTCCAGAATTACAAAATGTATACAAAGGAGTATGCAGAATAATTTCAGGGAAGAACAGTCTACAAGAACCGGAAGAAATTTTACATGTAGTACATATGTCACTGAGTCCTTAGGGATTGGGCGGCATAGAAGTCGAATAAATAAATAAAATCATGCATGATGTAGACACCACCTGGAGTTTCTGCAACAGTGAGATAATAGATGGATGGATGGATGGATTGATAGATTGATTGATTGATTGATGGGTAGGTAGGTAGGTAGGTTGAAATAAATTATTTATCCCTATCAAAATGTTAAAACTCCATTGAAACTAGAAGGAAACATGTCTTCAAAGAAGAAAATGCTTTTTACACCATGCACTTTTAACCACCAGCAGATGTAATGACATGTTTTGAAAGGGTGCTGGCAATTTCATGTAGGATCAGGGTTGTAATTATGGTTACAAATAATTTTTGGCTCTTGACTATCTTCAGGATGCTTTAAATATTGTGGCTGGGAAATCACAGTGAAACTCTAGTGCAGTGTTTCCCAACCTTTTTTGAGCCGCGGCACATTATTCATATTTTCAAAATCCTGGGGAACGTTGAAGGGGGGAGGGGGCGCTAAAGAAAAGTTTGGACAAAAAAACCCTCACTCTTCCTCCCTTTCGCTCTATTTCTCCCTATTTCTCTCTTTTCCTTCCTTCCCTTCTTTCTCTCTCTCCATCCCTCCTTCTTTCTTTCTTCCTCTCTTTTTTGCTCTCTTTCTCTCTCCCTCCTTCCCTTCCTCTATGTCTTTCTCTCTCCCTTTCTCTCTCTCTCTCTGTCTCTCTTGGTATCTCTTTCTTGCTTTTTTCTCTCTTTGCTCTCTCTCTCTCTTTCACTGTCTCTTGCTATATGTCTCTTTCTTTCTCTTTACCTCTCTTGCTATCTTTCTTTCTCTCTCTTTCTCTCTCTCTTGCTATGTCTCTCTTTCTTTCTCTCTCTCTCTGCCTCTTGCTATGTCTCTCTTTCTCTCTCTCTTTATCTGTCTCTCTTTCTCTACTTCTCTTGCTATGTTTCTCTTTGTCTCTCTCTCTCTGCCTCTCTTATATGTCTCTCTTTCTCCCTCTCTCAGCTGACTGAAAGCGGGAGCCCTGACGGTGGCAGCTGGACATGCTGCTGGACGCCGTATATGCCAGGCCCGCAGCACCAGCATGTATGGTGTCCAGCAGCACGTCCAACTGCCACCGTCGGTGCCTCCACCCTGGAGCTCCCTCTCGCCGCCGCAATCTCCCCGCGACTGCCTGCGGCCGCTGCAGCCACCACCACCCCACTCCAACCGCCAGTGCCCTCCCACCGGGCCCCAAAGGACACTTGCCGCCGATGCCAGGGAAGCTCCAGCTGGGCGGGGCGCTGCCGGTGCCTCCGACCTGGAGCTCCCACTCGTAGCTGTCCCCCGGGTCCTGCCCGATGCCGCGGTTTCTGGTGCTCTCCTGCTGGGCCCCAAAGAAGGAAGGCGGGGAAAAGGCACGAAGAATGAAGCTCTCCTTCTTCCTGCCTTCCTTCTTTGGGGCCCAGCAGGAGAGCGCTGGAAACCACGGCATCGGGCAGGAGCCGGGGGACAGCTGCGAGTGGGAGCTCTAGGTCGGAGGCACCGGCAGCGCCCCGTCCAGCTGGAGCTTCCCTAGGAGCTTCGCGGCACACCTGACTGTGTCTCGCGACACACTAGTGTGCCGCGGCACACCAGTTGGGAAACGCTGCTCTAGTGTATGTGTAATTAGTATTTATCACATAACATCCTATCTTGTCTGTAGATTAATGCGTTGAGAACCGAAAGATCAAGAATGACAGTTTAGATTAAGCAAAATAATAATCTCAGTTTCAACGTTGGATATTAATACATTATGTTTACAGTTTACAATTAGAGATTGTTTTCACAATGAAATTTTCTGTCTCACATCACTGCTACAAATACAAAATGGGTTACAGTTCTTTTTTTAAAAAAAATATTTCTATTTTATTTGCCTGCTCTTTATTGTCCATTCACTTATCATAACTTTAGGTACTTAAAAACATAGTACTTGACAATTGAAAACTCAACACCACCTCCAAATCAGTATAATGTAACTAAAATACAGTTAATCACTGCCAATTGACATGGTTGCTCAAGAGAGTCTTCAAAACTGCCTAGAATGCCTTAATTTTTATAAATGGCTTATAGTACTTGAAGATACAGGTAGTTCTCGACTTACAACAGTTGATTTAATGACTGTTGAAAGTTACAATAGCACTGAGAAAAGTGAGTAATGAACATTTTTCACACGTATGACCACTGCAGCATCCCCATGGTCACATTATTAAAATTTACACGACTCGTATTTATGACTATTGCAGTATCCTGGGATATTATGATGCCTTTTGCACCCTTCTGACAAGCTAAATCAACGGGAAAGCCAGATTCACTTAACAACTATGTCACTAACTTAACAATTCCAGTGATTCACTTAACAAGTGTGGCAAGAAAGAATAAAATGGAGCAAAACGTACTAAACAATGTCTCACTTAGCAACAGATATTTGGGGCTCAATTATGGTTTTAAGTTGAGGATTGTGCATTTAGTCCATAGATAATGCAATCTTGTGTGTATACTGCTTTTTAAATGGGCTTATTTTAAAAATTATGTATTTGTGCGTGCGTGTGTGTGTGCATAGATATAGATAACTTGGTCCCATGCTGAATCACCACAATGTTAGGTACTTCAATATAAAACTTCTGGTTATATTTGATTTTTTAAAATAACATAGCCAATTTTCCAATTTTTTCCAATTACAGAGATATTCCCCAAGTCAATGCACTCGTTCCCCCGAACAGCGTGCACATTCCCCAGGTCGGCATTCAGGTTCTCCAGGTTGGCGTTCTAGAAGTCGACACCCTGAATCTTCAGTGGAACAGAATTTGGAGATTAATGTTGGCAATGATGGTTATGGTATTGACACACCCGAGAGAAAGATATTATGTGATAGACTGGGCTCGCCGGTTGATATCCTGAGTGATATGGATAGGTAGGTTTCTTTCAAGAGTTGTTTCTCATAGTTGTCTCTTCATGCTTTTCCATGCTTGACATAAAACACCACAGTCTTATAAGACGTAATGAAAAATAACAATGGCCAAGCAATATTGAGAGAGAGTAGTGTACTTTCTCATACTGATATTTCATAATTCCAGAATGAATATTTCATAATTCCAAAATGAATAACAGCTCATTCAGGTACCGTAACAAAAATAGCAGTGTTAATAATATTGTAAGCAGTATTTCAATAAACTTAAATATATTTAAAAATAATTTAATAAAAGAATACATGTGTAGTATTATAATCAGTTGTTTGACAAAGTCCATATATTTTTGGTATAATATCAGTATTTGGATTTTCATTAAAGATAGATATGTCCCTTTTCTGTATATGAATTAAATGACTAAAGCAAACATTCTGTGGTATGTGTTGGGACAGGGGATTTTTTTTTTTATTTACCTGTTGCTACAGGCAAATATTGACCCAAATAGTTCTGTAATAGTAGTGTAACAATCAGCATGTAGCAACAGATAAACAACAACACCTCTGAAAACCACACTCATAGCAAGAACCCCTCAAATGAGGAAAAGTAAATCAATCACAAGTTTCAGACCTGTAATAGTCAATACTGACCTGAATGGTAAAATCAGCATGTAGCAACAGGTAAACCAAACTAACCCCCCAACCCCCCCCCCCCCCCTAGTAAGAACCCCTCAAATGAGGAAAAGTAAATCAATCACAAGTTTCAGATCTGCAGAAAAAAATTGTATTGGACCTCAAATTAAATTTCGGGTCAAATAGACCCAAAGAGACCATAAGGGGTAAATATGTTAAAGGGTTAAATGAGGTTCAGGAGGGAAGTATTTTTAATAGGAAAGTGAACACAAGAACAACGGGGCACAATCTGAGGCTAGAAGCAACATGATAAAATATTATTTTACTGAAAGAATAGTAGATGCCTGAGATAAACATACTGTATATCCATCCTAAGATAAAATACAGTAAATAGTATAAGGGCAGACTAAATGGACCATGAGGTCTTCTATCAATCTTCTATATTTCTAATTCTTTCTTCCTTCTTCTATTTACAGAATATACTTCACTTTAACTATGCACATGAAGGTATAACAAATCTTACTTACAAATAGCTATTTTACTAACCCTGGTTAACTATCTTACCACCAGTATGCGGCCCAATCTTAATCCTTCAGTCAGACCACAAACTAAACCATCAACCAACTATCCAGCAAACCAAACAAAACCACACCCACTGGAAAGGTGCTTTCCTTCTTATACTGCTCTGCCTCAATCAGGTTGCTGCTTGGTCATTGTGACTCAGCAGTATCACTGTTTTCCATATTCACAACCTTTTTCTAACCTAACATTGAATATCACCTAGAATATTGTTTATTCTTGACATGGAAAAAGTGTCAAATTACCGGTAGTTTGGTAGTTGGTAGAAAGATGAGGTTAAATAGGAACTTAGCAGTTGCGAGTGGATTTTGATTAAAAACTGCCATTGGGAATTCCAAATCGTTCCCAAATCCATCTTCTATGTTATATCGAAGAGTAGCTGGCAAATTTCTCCTTTGGCCTCCTTTCAACTTAAAAAGCACATACTCTATGAAGAGAAATCAAATATAGGTTGATGAAATGTTCCCAGTTCATTATGAAAGAAAGTTATTTTAAAGAAATGCAGTCAGTCAACAGTTGGTATAAAAAGAACTTAGTTGGGTTAGGCAGGCAGGCAACAAATGCAGACTCAGGTTAAATGATTGATAAATCAGTGCAGAATGAATAACAATGTCATTGTTATTTTAATCTATATTCTCTGACTTGTAGCATATGATGGTAGAACCTCATATGGCACAGGATGGGGCTGATTTAAATGAAAGGTGATTCTAAATCAACAAGAGAAAAACAAATTAAATGAATTTTTCCATTAACTGGCAAACTGTGGTGCAGGTCAAACAAGTAAGATTATTATATATACTGCTATATCATTCTTAACAGTGAAAGTATATAAAACTACTTTAAGAGGTAGACCTGATGAGTTGCTGTTCATCATGGACTGAAATTTCTGTATTATATCTGGCAAAAGAACAGCAACGGTTTTTATTTTTCTGCTAATTCCTTTTTATGCAATCTTTGAAAGTCAAGATATCTGGGTACACACTTTATATAAGATCTAACTCACACCTTGAAATGTAAGTTATTCCCAGTGGATGGAATAACACTCCTCTCTCTTTTGACAAATTTGCCTTAATGTCTGACAGACATTCCAGAATAGATTAAAAGAAAAGAAAAGATATAGGTGGGAGAAGAGCAATAACATAACCTGAATTGAATACAAAACTTAGTGAATGGATTTGCAGGTTATGCTTATCTTTCCTCTGCTTTAGAAGTTATTTAATTGATAACAAAATACCTTGGTTTCTGACAGGAAATGAACCTGTTGCAAACGTTATAAAATTTTTGGAAATGACTGCATTTAGGTTGAAAGGAAAAATAATGATTATACATAATCAGACTGCTTTTCAATATTTCTGTTCAACTGCCACTATTCAAAATTGTGAATGAAATTATAATTTGTGTGTCTCTAATCAGGGATGATTTGGCTGATGGACCAATATTTAGCAGAAGCCCTTTACATCATCAGAGCCTTGAGAGATATCCTTCTCATCAGGAAAATCAGGCTGGTCCTTTCAATAGGAGACATGATGAGGACCATCACAATAGGGATGTCTTTCTCCATCAATCAGACTATAGTATGCACTATGAGGATAAACCAAGAGAAAATGATAGGGAAGGTGAACTACATAGAAGATCCTTTTATGCATTGGACGATAGAGGGCGGGAGCCAAAACGACCTCGATATGACAGAAATGACAGACTACATGATATGAACATGGAACCACAGGGTTTTTTGTCAGGAACACAAACGTATCGTAAACGAAGTTTTAGTAGAAGTCCAAGTCCAACGTATCTCAACGAAGATTTTCATGAAGTTGCAAGTGCTAGAAGGAAAAGAAAAGAAGAGGAACCTGGCAGAAATCTGAGTCGGGAACTATCTGGCAATAGCTATGTGATAACTAATCAAACTGGTTCAACTAATCAAAGGAAATTTTCTGAATCTCAGTACCTTTATAGTCCTGATGAGGCACCAGAAATGCCCCAAAAACCTATTTTGAAGAAACATGTGGATGATCATCATTCTGTACAGGTTTGATACCACTCCATTTTTGTTACTAATATTTCTAATTTTTAAAAATATCTTTACCACTTAATTTCAGCTGCGTTAGTTTGTAGGCATATTTCTCTCAAATGCCATTGAAGATTGTTGGTTTAGTAGAAATCCTTTATAATTATCAACTTGATTTCATTTGATCTAAATGAGGACTTTACTTGTTTTAAAATTCAGGGCACCAGTCTGTATGTCTTTAAGCAACTATGGTCATCCTAGAGAAGCATTTTTAAAGTTAGTGTTACACAGTGAACTTAATTTTAAAATTAAAGAATATTTTAATGGCTACATTTTCAGTTTCAGTATGCCTGGGGATTTTGGGGAAATACCTTTGTTAGCCTTACAAAATTCACAGAAAATAGGTGAGCTTTTAAGATTCTTTGTTTACAAAAAGTTTGAATGGAGAAAAATATCCATCTAAATTTTTACTAAACTCCTTCAACATGAAAAGTGAGAGTTCTTGCCACTCATACTCTCCAAACATGTTTAAAGATACACATTTGCTAAACACAAAAGGTTTTTTAAATGATGATAGAAGTATATATTGATAAGTTTATCAAATAACATATAAAGTATATATTTGAAAGAAGGTTGTATTGTTGACTTATGTTTGTATGATTCAAAATGTACAACTGATTACTTTTGGAATTCATAAAACTATCATAAGGAATTGATAAAGTAGTATACAGTTAGCTAGGTTGTGCAACTTTTTCCAAATTGATAGTCTCACATAATCATTAAGTGGCAAGCCAGGAGCAACAATCCCAAAAGTTGTTGGGCCAGGGTGAAGGACTAGAGCAAGTTCATTAAATTAATTAATTAATTAATATGCCACCAATCTCCTGAAGGACTCTGGGCTGCTTACAACAAAATAAACCCTCGTCATTTGTGTCTTGAGTCATTTCCCTAAATGGATTGAATAGTGGATTGGTCTTTTCAATTACTCTACTCTATAAGTCAGGCTTTTTGATTATTACAAAACAAGCATTTTCCCAAAGCTTTAACAAGAATTTTACTGCTTCCTATTTTACTTTTCCCCCTATTCTGTTTGTTTTGGCAAGGTAAGCCCTTTCTAATCACTACAAGCATGACAGAAGGAGTCACAACTGTTACAGTGACAGCCAAGGAAGCCCATGCTCTTTCTATTAGCATAAGAAAGAGATAGCAGTTCAATGGTTGGACTTTGTTTAAAAAGCTGCTTTAAAAGGTAGTCTTTTCAGCATGGTCTGATGGGTATTAAAGAAGTGAAAGTTACACCTTGTATGGGGCCAAATTACCAGATGCTAAGACAGATATATTTTTCCAAATATCCAATCTGGGTCTTCTATATGGTGGAATCCTCCTATGAGTCACCTGTTTCATAATCATTCATTCATTTATAATTTATAGCTGTCCATGTGGCTAACAAAAGCAAAATAAAAACATAATAAATAAATGTAACACATTTTATTAAATTAGCATACAGTGGTATCTCTACCTACAAACGCCTCTACTTACGAACTTTTCTAGATAAGTACCGGGTGTTCAAGATTTTTTTTGCCTCTTCTCAAGAAGATTTTCCTCTTACAAACCCGAGCCTCCGAAACTGTAACCAGAAAAGATGGGGAGAAGCCTCTGTGGGGCCCCTCTAGGAATCTCCTGTGAGGAAACAGGGCAGAAAAGGCAGAGAGAAGCCTCGGTGGGATCTCTCTAGGAATCTCCTGGGAGGAAACGGCCTCTACCCTCCCTGTGGTTTCCCCAATCGCACACATTATTTGCTTTTACATTGATTCCTATGGGAAAAATTGCTTCTTCTTCCAAAGTTTTCTGGTTAAGAACCTGGTGACGGAACAAATTAAGTTCGTAGGTAGAGGTAACAATGTATATCTCAATGTGTCATAATTTGTTATAGGTTAATCAGTTTGATTCCCTTTCATGAGTCCACATTAGATATCTTGCGAATGGTTAATTTCTTGGAGGTTTTCTTCCCCATTCCCCCGAGAATGAGTGAGTGGGAGGGGTAGGGTGAGGCCAGGCCAATCAGTAGTGTTATTTACTAATTCTCCAAACTGCACATAATTGCTGCCACCAATTCTATAGAACCTGTTCAAATCTGCCAAATTTCACCCCTGCCATTACTGCTATGGGTTTTTCAGTCTCATTTTTTTCTTTTTATATTTTCCTGTTTGGGTTTTAAACTATTGATTATAATCCAACTATATGAAGATGTTGTCTTATGAAATGGACTATTTGATTACATTAATTATGGAATGCAGTAACAAATTATGATATCTTTTTCTTTTTCAGCCTCAAGACTTTTCTAGCAGTTCTTCCTCTATTAAAGAGCCCCCCCTTCTTTCAAATCATTCTTCTTTGCCCAGGCACAGTAGACTTGCTCTCATCTCATTGGAGGTAGACAATTTCCTCAAACAATTCAACAAAAGTGCAGATGTAGAGCCTACCAGTAAGGAAACGCAAGGCAGTGAGCCTGACTGGAAACCATTCTCTGGTCCACATAAAAATACACTTCCTGCTGAACAAAACTCTGAAAATTTTCTAAAACACAAAGAGCCTCATAGGTCTACATCAGAGTCTGTTGACCATCCTGGCGATTTCCTGCTTCCCCGTGAAAGAGCCAGCCAGGATGGAAGTGGCTTTTCACGTATTTGTGATGACAATGATTGTAATTGTAATACCAGCTCTCCATCTACTCAAAAACTACCACTGAGTGATGGAAAGGAATCTGTAAGCCAAAAAGTAGGTTCTCCACTTCCTTCGTCTGTAAAACCAGAATCAATGGATGAATCCGGACCACAGTATGAGAAGATTTATAATTTGCTTAAGACAATTGGTCTTGACATTGGGGTGGCCGAAATAGGTAAACTTGCTGCTCGTACTCAGGAGCGTCTTCATGGAAAAAAGTCATCTCGTTCACCTGATCGTTATTCAGGAGCTTCTTCCAAACCAGAAATGTGGGAGAAGAGTCATAATCGCAGTAAAACTTATTTTCCAGAATCAAATCAGAAGTATTTTCTCTCACCCACAGCTTCTTATCCATTATCTAAAGTGATATCCCCTGTTACCGAATCTGAGCACAGTACGAGCAAAATGTTAGGACGAGATAATCCTATTGTCGCAGTTGAGCAGTCTGTTCCTCCACTATCTCTAATTCCATCAGCTCCACCATCTCTTCCTAACTTGTCGCCTTCACCCACCTCTGTTTCCCAATACAGACTTCCAAGCTTTTCACCTTTTTCTACACCACAATTACCACAAAACTATCCACCTACCACAATGCCCCCTCCTGGCTATGATCCGTATGGACACTACATGGCTTATGCAGCCTCAGACTGGCCCATGTACGTTCAGCAGACTGACCCTGAGCTAAGAGATACACATGGGCGTGTCCCCCTAACGGTGACACCAAATCCAACACGGCCCAATCTTATTGAGACAGTTTCCACAGCCAAAGGAACTTCTGATATGAAAAGAGATGGCTCTGGGCTTGTGAGAATCGCCACAGTAGCTCCTTATTCAAAATTACATTCTCCGTTCTCTCAACCTTCAGTAAGAGGTTCTGAGGAAAGAATAGCCGATGAAGAAAGCAGAGCTTCTAGGAAACAAAAGGTGGGTACTTTTTAAATATATAAATGTGCATTATATATATCTCACATATTTTTGCTGAATTTTTAAAATTAAGGGAGACTAGGATAGCGCTATTTCGGCCTTGTTCTGGCCTCATCAGCTAGCCATACCCTTACTGGGATTTGATCTGGCAGCTTCTGCCTTGTGAGGCAGAGAATTAACCTCTAAGCAACCAGATCTGATCCCTTCAGTTTTGTACCAGGGAGGGGCTATATGTTCTTTCTGTTGGATTACCCTGGTATATTGAAGGAACGTCAGCTCCTTTTTTGCCTCTAGACCCAACCCATGGGCCTTGAGGCAAAAAAGGAGCTGTGACGTTCCTTCAAAATACCAGGGTAATCCAACAGAAAGAATATATATATATATTTATATATATTTATATATTATATATATATGTTTTCGTAGATTTTCACAGGTACAGGTATGATGGTCTTGGCATATTCGGGTTTCTTCCCATGTAAGATTCAGAGATTTCTGGCAACGTTTCGATGAGGTACCATTCGTCACGGGACCTCAGCGTTCCCATTCGTCACGGGACCTCAGCGTTCCCATTCGTCACGGGACCTCATCGTTCCCATTCGTCACGGGACCTCAGCGTTCTCATTCGTCACGGGACCTCAGCGTTCCCATTCGTCACGGGACCTCAGCGTTCCCATTCGTCACGGGACCTCAGCGTTCCCATTCGTCACGGGACCTCAGCGTTCCCATTCGTCACGGGACCTCAGCGTTCCCATTCGTCACGGGACCTCAGCGTTCCCATTCGTCACGGGACCTCATCGCTCCCATTCGTCACGGGACCTCATCGCTCCCATTCGTCACGGGACCTCAGCGCTCCCATTCGTCACGGGACCTCAGCGCTCCCATTCGTCACGGGACCTCAGCGCTCCCATTCGTCACGGGACCTCAGCGTTCCCATTCGTCACGGGACCTCAGCGTTCCCATTCGTCACGGGACCTCATCGCTCCCATTCGTCACGGGACCTCATCGCTCCCATTCGTCACGGGACCTCAGCGCTCCCATTCGTCACGGGACCTCAGCGCTCCCATTCGTCACGGGACCTCAGCGTTCCCATTCGTCACGGGACCTCAGCGTTCCCATTCGTCACGGGACCTCAGCGTTCCCATTCGTCACGGGACCTCAGCGTTCCCATTCGTCACGGGACCTCAGCGTTCGGGTTCAGGAGGCCGTTGCGAAGCCCCTCGGATGTTTTAAAATGTGACAGCCGGGCGGCGGGGCTTCCCAGCGTCCTCCTGAACGCCGAACCCGGAAGTTTGGCAAAAGTTCGGGTTTGGGAGGTTGCTGGGAACCCCCGCCGCCTGGCTGTCACCTTTTAAAACAGCCGGGGGGCTTCCCAGCCCCCTGAACCTGAACGCCAAACCCGAAGCCTCCCGGACCCAAACTTTTGCCGGTGCTTCCGGGTTCGGCGTTCGGGAGGACGCTGGGAAGCCCCGCCGCCCAGCTGTCACCTTTTAAAACAGCCAGGGGGCTTCTCCGCGTCCTCCCGAACACCGAACCTGGAAGTTCAGGTTTGGTGTTCGGGTTCAGGTGGACGCTGGGAAGCCCCCCGGCTATTTCAAAAAGCGACAGCTGGGCGGTGGGGCTTCTCGGTGGCGGCGGGTTCGTAAGAAGAAAAAAGTTTGTAAGCAGAGGCAAAAATTTTCTGAACCCCGGGTTCATATCTCGGGTTGTTCGTAAGACGAGGGGTTCATATCATGAGGTACCACTGTACATTATATCCTGCATTACTTGTGACTTGTTTAAATTTACCTATGTGCTACATAGTACAGTGATCCCCCGCTCGTTGCGAGGGTTCCGTTCCAGGACCCCCCGCAACGAGCGGGTTTTCACGAAGTAGCGCTGCGGAAGTAAAAACACCATCTGCGCATGTGCAGATGGTGTTTTTAACTTCCGCAGCGCTAGCGAGGAGCCGAAGATTGGGGGCGGCGTGCCGACATGGGGGGCTCGCTAGCACCCCCCCAAACTCCCAACCCGTGTTTGGGGGGGTGCTAGCAAGCCCCCCATGTCGGCGGGGATGTTTTAAAACACCCGCGCGGCTTTCCAATGAGTCCCGAAGACAAACGCGGAAGTTTGACGTTTGTCTTCGGGACTCATTGGAAAGCTCCGATCGTTTTAAAACAGTTGCGCCGTTCTCCACTGACTCCTGGCGAACTTCCCCGCTTTAGGAGTCAGCGGAGAACGGCGCGCCGGCTTGGCTTCCCTCGCCGCTGCAGCCAACGCGCGCTACGATCTTCCGGGCCAGCCAGGCTCAGCGGATCAAGCCCGGCTCCTCTCGGCCCAGCATCCCGGGCCAAGCGGCTGCCTTCCGTGACTGAGCCTGGCTCGCCCGGAAGATCGTAGCGCACGTTGGCTGCGCTGGCGAGGGAAGCCAAGCCGGCAGCAACGTCGCCGCCGCTGCAGCCAACGCGCGCTACGATCTTCCGGGCGAGCCAGGCTCAGTCACGGAAGGCAGCTGCTTGGCCCGGGCTGCTGGGCCGAAAGGAGCCGGGCTTGAAGATCGCAGCGCGCGTTGGCTGCGGTGGCGAGGGCTTGCGATGGAGGATGGAGGAAGCGGCCATGGGAGGGCGAGCTGCCTCAGGGAGGAGGATCGGGCGGGACCAGGTGGGGGCTGGAATTTCTCCGCTGGGAAGAAGCGGCGATGGATCATCCGTCTACCTCTGTTGGCTGCTCCGGGCCAGGGCGAAGGGCGGGCGAGCGGCGAAGGGCGGGCGAGCTGGTGCTGGGGAGGGCTTCTCGCCCTCCCGCCAGCAAGAGGGGGAGCGAACGGCGTGGGCGGGCGAAGGGCGGGCGAGCGGCAGCGAGGAGTTTGCATGGGCGGTGGGGAAACTCCTCGCTGATGCCAGCAAGAGGGGGAAGACCCAGGGAAGCCGCCCAGCAGCTGATCTGCCGGGCGCCATCTACGCATGCGTGCCCATAGAAAAAAAGGGCACGCATGCGTAGATGGTGTTTTGACTTCCGGGTTGAAAAATCGCAAATTACCCTGTTCGCAATGGTCGGGGACGCAATAACCGGGGGATCACTGTACTTCCCAGCAGAAGATAGTTATTGCTAAAAAACTTTGATCACTGAAAAAAAACAGATGGAACATATAACAAAAGAGATGCTATCTCTGATAAAAGCTAAATTTGCACAATTATTCAAATGATTACTCAAAAGTGATTATTCAAATCGCTTGAATTCATGGTTGCAATGTACATTTCCACACTGATTTTTGCAATGTTGCTTTAGCTTTTGCTAGGGAAGATGGTGGTTTATACCTGTTTTTTCTTCAACATTTTTTAGGTAGTAGAAGAAATTGAAAAGTTGAAAGCTGAACAACATACAGGGAAAATAACCCTACATGAGCTCAATACTGAATTAAACAGACTTTCGAATCAAAAAGGTACTGTTTCTTCTCATACCCCATTTTTTCTGGGATATTTTAAAATAAAGTTTCATATCATATAGTCAGCTGGATTAAATGGGTTATGTTTGTTTCCTTTCTATTATAAGCATCTCAGAATTTATTAGGTGCATCGTATATGTGTAAAGGCAACATTAGCTTGTTTTACACTCTGTACTTGTTGTGACATTTGGGTGAGTCTTGCTATTTAATAACATTAATGATTAAAGTCATTTGCATTTGGGAACATAATTTTGTTGGCTTTTGTATTCAACTACTTTGTTTGGTTCAGGGAAATTGCTAAGGAAAAAACAGAGGAAGAAGGATGGACATAAAGATCCCTTGCCAATACAAGTCAACCAATTGCAAGACAACATTGCGAAGGAAATAGTTCAGCTGAAGATGAATGCTGGCGCTTCAGAGAAGAAACAATCTGAACTTGACAAGGTAGCCCAGATCCTGGTTACTGATGCTAACGTATTGCATGTATGAAAGAAAGGACATTTTTTGCCCTCTATTTTTAAGAGAGTGTGGGTGTGTGCATATGCACGTATATGCTTCGCCTTTGAGGCTGTGTTGACTAGCTGGACAATTCTCTGCAGGTTTCTAATGTTGTAAATATGGTTTTGCCATTGCAAAACTGGTAATTCCAGTTCTCCAAAACGAATTTTCATTGGCTTCACCAGTTTATGATCTATGTTGCAATTAGTTTCTCTATCTGTCTCTTACACACACATAGACACAACGTGTGCGTGTGTGTATGATATTTACTAAAAGCTGGTTTTAAGGAACTCTCCTATGTACCTTATAGATTTTTTAAAATGTAGGAATCAAAAATTAATAGTGACAGATTCCAGGAAATGAGTCCTAAGCTTATGGAATCTCCTTGACAGCCATTGCAAGGGACCAGTGTTTATGACTACTATGGTACAGAGAACCATTGCAATGCTACCTATGGAACTGGATCCTGTTCACGGACTGTGAGTTTGACACTCCTGTAGTGTGTACCATAAGCAAATTCGGAAAATCTGCCATTTTAGAATAGAATAGAATTCTTTATTGGCCAGGTGTAGTTGGACACATAAGGAATTTGTTTCTGGTGCATAAGCTCTCAGTGTACCTACAAGCCACAAGTAATAATAATTTTAAAATGTAAGTATTATAAATTATTGATACAACACTCAGTAACAGTCATTGGATACTAAATAATCAACGTAAGTCATAATAGAGTATTTAATAGAAATAAGCAGCGTAAAACATGAGATACAACACCAAAATTATAGTCATAAGAATCTAATCCAACTCTGCTGAAATTTCTAGTATGTATGCTCTATTGAAACAGTGAAATCTTCGCTTGCTTGGCCATGTTGTGAGAATGGATGTTGGGCGGATTCAGAAAGATCTCTTTTATGGTAAACTAGTGCACGGAAAGCGCCCCGAAGGAGACCACAGCTGCGATATAAGGTTATCTGTAAGAGGGATTTAAAGGCCTTGGGAATGGACATTAACAGCTGGGAAACCTTGACTGCTGATCATTCAGCTTGGAGGCTAAAGATGCCGCATAGCCGTCTCCATTTCAAGGAGACACTTGTTCGGAAGGCTAAGGCAAAGAGACAGTCCCGGAACAAGCGAAATCCGGAGGCCAGGCAAAGGACAGAATGGATCTGCACTCAGTCTGAAAGGGACTGCCACTCTCAGATTGACATTTTTAGCCACCCCTAGATACTGTTCTAGGAACTCTTTCCAGAACACGATACCATAGTCTTTCAAGACTAAAGGTTGTCAATGAAGAATCTAAAGAAACCAGAGAAGGACAGAGAAGAGGATAAGTAATACAACCTTCTAGCTTTTTTGACATTCTAGGGCAGTGATGGCAAACAAGCCATTGCCCTAGCTCAGCTCCAACATGCATGTGTGTTTTGGCCAGCTGGTTTTTGGTTTGCACAGAGGCTTTGGGAGGGCATTCTAGGCTTCCAGAGAGCCTCTGAGGGGATGGGAGAGGGCATTTCTTCCTTCCCCCGGCTCCAGGGAATCCTTTGGAGCCTGGGGAGAGTGAAACACGAGCCTACTGGCTTCTCGGCGGCCTCCCGAACGCCGAACTCGGAAGTTTGGGTTTGGTGTTCGGGTTCAGGAGGACGCTAGGAAGCCCCCCGGCTATTTCAAAAAGCGACAGCCGGGCGGTGGGGCTTTTCGGTGGCGGCGGGTTCGTAAGAAGAAAAAAGTTCGTAAGAAGAGGCAAAAATTTTCTGAACCCTGGGTTCATATCTCGGGTTGTTCGTAAGACGAGTGGTTCATATCATGAGGTACCACTGTACATTATATCCTGCATTACTTGTGACTTACTTAAAATTTACCTATGTGCTACATAGTACTTCCCAGCAGAAGATAGTTAATGCTAAAAAACTTTGATCACTGAAAAAAAAACAGATGGAACATATAACAAAAGTGATGCTATCTCTGATAAAAGCTAAATTTGCACAATTATTCAAATGATTACTCAAAAGTGATTATTCAAATCGCTTGAATTCATGGTTGCAATGTACATTTCCACACTGATTTTTGTAATGTTGCTTTAGCTTTTGCTAGGGAAGATGGTGGTTTATACCTGTTTTTTCTTCAACATTTTTTAGGTAGTAGAAGAAATTGAGAAGTTGAAAGCTGAAGAAGAAACAGGGCAAAAAACCCTACATGAGCTCAATACTGAATTAAACAGACTTTCGAACCAAGAAGGTACTGTTTCTTCTCATACCCCATTTTTTCTGGGATATTTTAAAATAAAGTTTCATATCATATAGTCAGCTGGATTAAATGGGTTGTTTGTTTCCTTTCTATTATAAGCATCTCAGAATTTATTAGGTGCATCATATATGTGTAAAGGCAACATTAGCTTGTTTTACACTCTGTACTTGTTGTGACATTTGGGTGAGCCTTGCTATTTAATAACATTAATGATTAAAGTCATTTGCATTTGGGAACATAATTTTGTTGACTTTTGTATTCAACTACTGTACTTTGTTTGGTTCAGGGAAATTGCTAAGGAAAAAACAGAGGAAGAAGGATGGACATAAAGATCCCTTGCCAATAAAAGTCAACCAATTGCAAGACAACATTGCGAAGGAAATAGTTCAGCTGAAGATGAATGCTGGCGCTTCAGAGAAGAAACAATCTGAACTTGACAAGGTAGCCCAGATCCTGGTTACTGATGCTAACGTATTGCATGTATGAAAGAAAGGACATTTTTTGCCCTCTATTTTTAAGAGAGTGTGGGTGTGTGCATATGTGCATATATGCTTCGCCTTTGAGGCTGTGTTCACTAGCTGGACAATTCTCTGCAGATATGTAATGTTGTAGAAATGGTTTTGCCATTGCTTCTTTCTAGGCCTGAGAAAGGTAATTCCAGTTCACCAAAACGAATTTTCATTGCCTTCACCAGTTTATGATCTATATTGCCATTAGTTTCTCTCTCTGTCTCTTACACACACATAGACACAACGTGTGCGTGTGTGTATGATATTTACTAAAAGCTGGTTTTAAGGAACTCTCCTATATACCTTATAGATTTTTTAAAAAGTAGGAATCAAAAATTAATAGTGACAGATTCCAGGAAATGAGTCCTAAGCTTATGGAATCTCCTTGACAGCCATTGCAAGGGACCAGCGTTTATGACCACTATGGTACAGAGAACCATTGCAATGCTACCTATGGAACTGGATCCTGTCCACGGACTGTGAGTTTGACACTCCTGTAGTGTGTACCATAAGCAAATTCAGAAAATCTGCCATTTTAGAATAGAATAGAATTCTTTATTGGCCAGGTGTAGTTGGACACATAAGGAATTTGTCTCTGGTGCATAAGCTCTCAGCCACAAGTAATAATAATTTTAAAATGTAAGTATTATAAATCATAGATACAACACTCAGTAACAGTCATTGGATACTAAATAATCAACGTAAGTCATAATAGAGTATTTAATAGAAATAAGCAGTGTAAATCATGAGATACAGCACCAAAATTATAGTCATAAGAATCTAATCCAACTCTGCTGAAATTTCTAGCATGTATGCTCTATTGCAGTGATTTTCAACCTTTTTTGAGCCGCGGCACATTTTTTACATTTACAAAATCCTGGGGCACACCACCAACCAAAATGACACAAATCTAATAAATAAATAAATAAATACATACATACATACATACATACATACATACATAAATAACCCCCTCATATATACAATCCCATGTAACATCCTCTTATAAATACAGTCAATCATCAATCATCCCTCCTCAAATTTATACCGCTCTCTCATTTCTGGGTACTTCTCCTGTCTTTCCCCCTTTTCTCTCTCATGTTTCTCATTTCTCTCTCTTCCTCCCTTTTTCCCTCATTCCTTCTCCCTCTCACTTCTCCTCTTTTTCCATCCCTGTCTCTCTCCCCCCTTTATGCGTGTGTGTGTATACACACTCAAACCATTTCCAAAACCAGTTGAGGGATGGGTTTTTTTCCTCTTTTATTCTTTTCAAAAACAGGTGTGGGCTGGGGGGGGTTTCTTATTATTTGGGTGCTTTTTACCATATGCTTCAAGAAGCACCTCTCTCTCTTTTGCTCTCTCTCGTTCTCTCTCTTATTTTCTTTCTCTCTCATGCTTTCTCTCTCTTGTTCTCTGGCGGGATTAGTCATCTGTTGTCCTCCTGATGCTGCTGACGTGGTGCCAGGGACAAAACGCCCACCCACTCCTGAGGGAAAAGATGGACTGTTTGGGATGGGAATTAGCATCTCTCCCGTGGCGTTAAGTAGGCAAGGCAAGGCAGAAACTCGCCAGACGCGGAGCCCAAAAAAAGCGCCTCAGGAAGGCAGGAGCGAAGCGCCCCCAGCGCCCGCTCGCTTTCCAACGCTGCGCCCGTTGCGCCGGGCTCTTTGCCTGAATCCGCCTCCTTTCTGAGGCTTGAGCGAAC
The DNA here is from genome assembly GCF_031021105.1 of Erythrolamprus reginae. Taxonomy (NCBI): domain Eukaryota; kingdom Metazoa; phylum Chordata; class Lepidosauria; order Squamata; family Dipsadidae; genus Erythrolamprus; species Erythrolamprus reginae. The sequence goes on along the minus strand of NC_091950.1, from coordinate 346,619,423 downwards.
CTCCTTCGACGGCAGCCGGGGGGTCGGCTTCGCCCCCTGCCCAGCCGAAAGTGTGCGTGTGAGGGGGGAGAGCTTGCTTCTGCAACCGCATGGCCAGAGAGAAGCGGGATAGCAAGGCAGCGGCATTCTTCTGCCTGGACTGGGCGCTCTGCTTGTTTTTTCCCGGGCTTCCCGCAGCATGTAGGTGGCCGAGAAGACCGAGCGGGACTGTGAGAGGGGTGGGCGTTCCCACAGCGCTCGGAGTGGCTAGCGGACGGATCGCCAGCGCCGCTGCAGCCACAGCTGTGGGAGGAGCCGCGCCCTAAGAAAGCCGTAGAGAAGAGGATAAGTAATACAACCTTCTAGCTTTTTTGACATTCTAGGGCAGTGATGGCAAACAAGCCATTGCCCTAGCTCAGCTCCAACATGCATGTGTGTTTTGGCCAGCTAGTTTTTGGTTTGTACAGAGGCTTTGGGAGGGCATTCTAGGCTTCCAGAGAGCCTCTGAGGGGATGGGAGAGGGCATTTCTATCTTTCCACGGCTCCAGGGAATCCTTTGGAGCCTGGGGAGAGTGAAACACGAGCCTACTGGGCCCACCAGAAGTTGGGAAACAGTCTGTTTCTGGCCTCCAGAGAGCCTCTGGGTGGTGGGGGAAGCTGTTTCATCCTCCTCAAGCATTAAATTATGAGTGTGATAGCCGGTGCGCATGCTCTTTCAGCACCTGAGGGGGGAAAAGTTCACCATCAGTGTCCTAGCCCATAGAGAGTGTTGTGGGAATTAGTTGTTCAGCTGTTATAACATGGGAGAGAAACTGTCTTTGTGTTTGTTTGTTTTGCCATTCAATGCCCTATAGCCATAATGGCGAATCTATGGCACGCATGGTACATGGACCCATATGTGAGGGCACTTAAGGCATTTCCCTATGTCAACTCCAGCATGCGTCTGCGCTCTGGCCAGGTGATTTTCAGCCTCCTGTTGGGGGGGGGGGCTGTTTTTACCCTCCCCAGACTTCAGGAACGTTTCCGGAGCATGGAGATGATGAAAAATGGCCCAATGGGCCTACCGTAAATCCGGAGTCTTCAGTGAGATCTGTCCACATGCCCAGGTAGGGCATTGCATTATGGGCGTAGGCACATGCATGCACGCTATTGTATCCGTCCACACCCTTTTGGCACCCGAGCAAAAAAAAGGGTTTTCATCACTGCTCTATAGTGTCGTCTTGAAGGGAAGAAGTTGAATCAGTTTATGTCCAGGATGTGAGGGGTCTATAGATATTTTCGTAGCCCTCTTCCTGGCTCGTGCATTATACAAGTCCTCATTGGAAGGCAGGCTGGTTGCAATTTTTTTTTCTGCAGTCGTAACTGTCATTTGAAGTCTGTGTCTTGTTTAGTTGCTGTGCCAAATCAGACAGTTATAGAGGTGCAAAATAAGCAATAGACAGATTCAGTAATTCCTTTGTATAATTGTATCAGCAGCTATATTGGGCATTCTGAGCTTTCCGATTTGGCACAGGAAGAACATTCTTTACCAAGGATGTCAAATTCAATTTCATTGAGGACCACGTCAATGTTGGGGACGTCTCTAGTATTGGCGCCTGTGGTTACCTGAGTGCTTTTCCAGTGAAAACATGCTCGCGAGCTCCATTTTCGCTGGAACAGCCTCCTGCAACCCCCTGCCAGTGAAAACAGAGTTCAAGAGGGCCGTGTGCCGCCCTCCCAAGCTCCATATTTGCTGGCAGAGGCACTGCGGGCCAGCCCTTCGCTGTTTCCAGGGTGGCTCCATGAGGAAGATCTAAGAACCCCATGGGTTGAATCCAGCCCATGGGCCTTGAGCACTGTTGACTCTGAGCTGCGCGTGTGCGCACGTACACCCCAAAACACTCCCCTGCACACCCTTTTCCAAGGGTGCGGCTTCCCCCCCAGCGCCTCCGGCCCCCTTGTACTCCTTACTTCTCACCGCTGCCACCTGCCCACCCGCCCGAACTGCCTCTCTTTCTCCTCCTCCGCTTCCCGTCTTGGGGCGCGGCTCCTCCCGCAGCGGCGGTGGCGGCTGCAGCTTCTCCTCATCTGGCGACTAACCATTCCGAGCGCTTTGAAAACGCCCGCCCCGCCCCGAGAGCGCTTTCATCCTGGGCTGTCAGCGAGGGGGCTGCAGGAGAGGCGGGGCAGGCGTTCTTCTCACAGCGGAGGCAGGCAATGGAGGAAGAGTAAGTCTGAATCCGATCGAACACTTGTAAGAGCTCACATTAAGACTTACAAAGTGGCGCTCAAGGCGGCAAGATGCGCGTATCATACCGCCTTGATTGCATCAGCGGAATCCCGCCCGGCCGCTCTGTTTAGGGTGACCTGCTCCCTTTTTAGCCAGGGGGGAGTTGGGGAGTCTTTGCAGAGTAGTGCCAAGGATTTTAACACGTATTTCGATGATAAAATCGCTCGGATTCGAGCGGACCTCGACTCCAATTGGAAAACAGAGTCGACAGTCAATGAGTTAGTCGAGGTGACTGGGGCCCGTACTTGTCCATCTGTCTGGGAAGAGTTTGATCTGGTGACAACTGATGAAGTGGACAAGGCCATGGGAGCTGTGAGTTCCGCTATCTGCTTAATGGATCCGTGTTCCCTCCTGGCTGGTTTTGGCCAGCAGGGAGGTGACACGGAGCTGGGTCCAGGAGATTGTCATTGCTTCTTTGCGGAGGGGGTCCTTTCCGGATCCCTACAAGGAGGCACTTGTGCGACCCCTCCTCAAGAAGCCTTCCCTGGACCCAGCCATTCTCAATAACTATCGCCCAGTCTCCAACCTTTCCTTTATGGGGAAGGTTGTTGAGAAGGTTGTGGCGCTCCAGCTCCAGTGGTCCTTGGAAGAAGCCGATTATCTAGGCCCTCAACAGTCAGGATTCAGGCCCAGCTACAGCACGGAAACTGCTTTGGTCGTTCTGATGGATGATCTCTGGCGGGCCCGGGACAGGGGTTTATCCTCTGTCCTTGTGCTTCTTGATCTCTCAGCGGCTTTCGATACCATTGACCATGGTATCCTTCTGCGCCGGCTAGAGGGGTTGGGAGTGGGAGGCACTGTTCTCCAGTGGTTCTCCTCCTACCTCTCCAGTCATCGCAGTCGGTGTTAGTGGGGGGTCAGAGGTCGACCTCTAGATTGCTCCCTTGTGGGATACCTCAGGAGTTGGTCCTCTCCCCCCTGCTATTTAATATCGACATGAAACCGCTGGGTGAGATCATCCAAGGGCATGGGGTGAGGTATCATCAATATGCAGATGATACCCAGCTTTACATCTCCACCCCTTGTCCAGTCAGTGAAGCAGTGGAAGTGATGTGCCGGTGTCTGGAGGCTGTTGGGGTCTGGATGGGTGTCAACAGACTCAAACTCAACCCTGATAAGACGGAGTGGCTGTGGGTTTTGCCTCCCAAGGACAATCCCATCTGTCCGTCCATTACCCTGGGGGGGGGAATCATTAACCCCCTCAGAGAGGGTCTGCAACTTGGGCGTCCTCTTCTATCCACAGCTCACATTAGAGAAACATCTTTCAGCTGTGGCAAGGGGGGCGTTTGTCCAGGTCCGCCTGGTGCACCAGTTGTGGCCCTACTTGGACCGGGATTCACTGCTCACAGTCACTCATGCCCTCATCACCTCGAGGCTCGACTACTGTAACGCTCTCTACATGGGGCTACCTTTGACAAATGTTCGGAAACTTCAGATCGTGCAGAATGCAGCTGCGATAGCTATTATGGGCCTTCCTAAATATTTATTTATTTATGCATGCATGCATGCATGCATGCATGCCCATGTCACACCAACACTCCGCAGTCTGCATTGGTTGCCGATCGGTTTCCGGTCACAGTTCAAACTGTTGGTTATGACCTATAAAGCCTTTCATGGCATCGAACCAGAATATCTCCAGGACCGTCTTCTGCCGCACGAATCCCAGCGACCAGTTAGGTCCCACAGAGTTGGCCTTCTCCGGGTCCCGTCGACTAAACAATGTCGTTTGGCGGGACCCAGGGGAAGCGTCTTCTCTGTGGCGCCCCCGACCCTCTGGAACCAACTCTCCCCAGAGATCAGAGTTGCCCCTACCCTCCTTGCCTTTCGTAAGCTGCTTAAAACGGACCTCTGTCGTCAGGCATGGGGGAATTGAGATATTCCCTTCCCCCTAGGCTTATAAAATTTATGCATGGTATGTCTGTATGCATGATTGGTTTCTTAAACTGGTTTTTTTTTTAACATTACTTTTGGTATTAGATTTGTTCATATTGTCTTTTTGCTGTTCTTAGCCGCCCCGAGTCTACGGAGAGGAGCAGCATACAAATCTAATTAATTAATTAAATAAATAAATAAATAAAGTGTTTTTCAATGTCGGCCGCGTGAGTGCCCGCGCTCCCCATCCCCCTGCCAGCCCGCCCGGAATATTCAAAATAAGAAAGGTTTTTCTGGCAAGGGGGATGGGGAGCGCGGGCACTGACGCGGCCGACATTGAAAATCACCTTCAACGGCCTCCGCTGTGAGAAGAACGGAGAGAGAACGAGAGAGAGTGAGAGCAACAGACAGAGTGAGAAAGAGAGAGGGAGAGACAAAGAGGGGAGAGACAAAGAGGGGAGAGAGAAAGAGAGATACCAAGAGAGAGAGAACAAGAGAGAGAGTGAGAGAGAGAAAGCAAGAGAGAGAGAGAGAAAACAGAGAAAGTGAGAAAGAGAGAGAGCAAGAGGGGGAGAGAGGGATAGAGAGAGAAAGAAAGAAAGCAGAGAGACAAAGAGAGAGAGAAGAAAGGAAAAGAGAGAAGAGAGGAAGGAAGAGAGAGACAGTGAGAGAGCGCAAGCAAGAAAGAGAGAAAGAGATGAGAGAGGAAGAAAGCAAGAGAGAGACAGAAAGCAAGAGAGAAAGAAGAGTGGAAGGAAGATAGAGATTGAATGATAGAAAAAAGGGGAGAAAAAAAGAGAAATGAGAAAATTTTTGAGGCAGAGAATGACAGGAAAGAGAAATAAACAGAGAGAGAAGTGACTCTTGATTTAAAGCATATGGTAAAAGCACTTAAATAATAACAGAAAAAAAAACCCAGTCCTCACCTGTGTTATTAATAGTTGTTTTTGGTTTTGCTGGTTGTTTTAGTTTTAATAGTAATGGATTTTGTTTGTTTTTTAATTGTTAATTTCTTTTAATAAAAAAGAAGGGAATTTTTTTCTTATTTATTTATTTATACATACATACATACACATACATACATACATACATACATACATACTTCAATGTCGCCCAGTCCCAAGGGGACTGCTGCTCAGACACTATACTTTTCCGCCCACACCGAAAAAGAATTAGAGGAAACATTGGCCTTGAGTTTGATACCCTTGGACTTTACTGTTGTCTACTATTGCAAGAGGTGGTAGAATAGGAGGGCTTCGCCTAAAATCTATTGTCTCTACTGTTTTGCATCTATTCAGTTCATGTGTTTCAATTGCACCGTAGGGCCCGTTGTTCAACTTCCCATCTGTATTCATCATCATCTCAAATGAGGTCAATCACAGAGGGATCCTTTGAGATGCAGTCATTGGTATAAAGAGAAAAGAGTAACGGAGAGAGCACACAGCCCTGGAGGGCACCTGTACTAATTGTGCAGGTGTCGGGTGACATTTTGCCTAGCTTTATCTGCTGCTTCCAATCTGTTAGAAAGCTTACCATCCAGTTACAAATGTGGGGAGGCACAGCTAGCTGAATTAGTGTAATGAGAAAAATTTGTGGAATGCTGAGCTGAAGTCTACATAAAGGACCCTTGGATAGTTCCTTGAAGATTCAAGATATTTGATTTGACTACAGTCTGTAAGATGATAGAATACACACATATATGTTTTAACCTTTTCATACTTCATTTGTGATAAGTTGTAGTGGAAAGGGGGAAAACAATTCTTCCACAAACTATGCTGCTGATATCTTCTTTTTTTTTTACTAATCTTAACTTTGAGTAAAAACCAATCCTCTTTTTCATGTATCACTGTATGTTTTTTTCATTATGCAAATAGACCCTGGATCCTTCTAACAGACCCTTGCCAGCAAAGACTCAAAATGAAGCAAAGGAGGAAGTCACAAAAGAAATTGACAAAATACCTGTTCCAGCCCAAGGTATGCTGTCTGTCTTACCTTTAGTTGCTCAAAGCATACTGTCACAGGTCATTGTAATGTTAAACAGTGTGCAACTTTGTTTGTTTGTTTATCAATCAAACTTAGTTGTTACATATCTCAAGATTCTGCGACAGCATTTTTTCTAATTTTTTATCAATCTTTTTCTTGATTAATGCTTTACTTCAAAAGTAAATAGAAGTGGAAAAGAAATTTATATTTGATCTCCCTACTTATTGAAATAACTGTAATAAGGAATGATGGACAAAAGAACTTTTTTATTTGAAATGTCAAATCAGATTATTCTAACAGGAATTGTGTTTAGAATCCATAGTACATTTTGCTGATTATAGTTCAATTGTTGCTTTGTCCTTACTAAAATTACAGTTTCTTAATCAATTTTTGTGACTGAATCTTGCGGGGGGGGGGGGGGGCATTTTAGGTTCTGGATTTCTTAACCCACTCACTAGATATAGTACCGGCCTGGGGTGAGTGCACAATTCCCCCTCAGCAAGGGGAGGGGAATCCGACTGGGTTAGTAGGCACTCCCAAGGGGGGCGTTGGGGGATCAGGGACATGCGGCTGCAGTCATGGCTCCCTCAGTGCTTGTAGGAGTTGGCTGAGGAACAGGACAAACATGCACAGAGGTTTGGGGAGTGCAGGCTGCCCCTGACTCCCGCTGTACAGGTGCCTGCCAGGCCAGTCAGTCAAGGGGTGGACCCCAGGTATTTGGGCCTTTATTAGCCTCACAATAAAAAATGATACAGGCAGTACATAGTGGGGAAGCAAGGAGACCAGCTGCCGCACAGGTTTTAGGTGACTCCTTGACAGCAGTACAGCCAGAGGCGATTCCCTGGGGGAGACACTTGCACACCACTAGGTTTTCACCTACTCTTTGCTACTAAGGAGAAAATCTGGTGGGGAGAGTATGTAGACCTTTTCTCACTATTATATAGGGTTATGGGTAAAAAGGACCAGGAGGAAGATAAAGAACCAGGCCGCCCTAAAGGACAGAAAGTAGAAAAATGTCTTAGCACACGGTTATACTCTTTTATGATCCATCACACTGTGGTGATCGAAAAAGATCTGGCTCTAGTGAAATAGCCGGATATTATCTTGAGCGCATATTATGAGTTTGGAGGAACTGCTTGGCTTCAGTATGATGAACTGAGACTATAGGGTCCAGGTTTTGTGGCTTCAAGCCACTCAGTTGTCTAAGGCTAGTGGAAGTAATCGCACTTCTTGCCACAGAAAAGCAACTCAGCACAGGGACCCTGCCTTGGAGTGGGACAGGGCATTTTTGAGTAGGGAGCAAAGGGTTTTTGCGGATGGTGTGGTGCGGGGGCACCCCACGTCAGTATGCAATAGAGGTTGGGGGAGACAGGCTTGGAAAGGAGCAGAGCAATGGGGTCAGGCAATGGCAGGCCCAACATCGGGGAAAAGGGCCCCATTCCAATTTGTTGAAGGGCTTTAAGGAAAGTTTTAGGATCTCATATGAAGTGCCCAGGAAAGCCTTCTTAACTCACTTTTTGAGGTCAATTAAAGGCATGGAAAGGGTTATAAGAATGAAGATTGATAAGGAGGTTAAAGAAGGTAGAGTGATAGGACCTTTCCAGGCTCCTCCCATCAGTTCATTCAGGTTGTCACCATTGGGCTTGGTGCCCAAGATGATGGAGGGCGAGTTCAGGCTTATCCACCACTTATCCTTCCCCCCCCCGGGGCAATCGGTGAGCGAATTCATACCCAAATCTTTGTTCTCATCATCGAATGCATCATTCGATTCTGTCGTGCAGATGGTACATGCCTGTGGTAAGAGGGCGCTGATGGGTAAGTGTGGCATCAAATCTGCCTTCAGGTTGCTACCTCTTAGGTTTCTGTTTTGAAGGAGGTTTCTATATAGATCCGACTCTTATGGGATGTTCAATATCTTGTGCATTATTTGAGCGTTTCAGTTCCTTTCTGGAGTGGGCTCATAGGCAGTGGACCAGGTCAGAAGCGATAATGTACTATCTGTATGATTTCTTGATGGCAGGGCCAGCCCACAGGGACCTGTATAAGGAGAGAATGTGGGCTTTTAAAGCATTGTGTGCAAAATTAGGGGTCCCCCTAGGGCACGAGGAAACCGAGGGCCCTTTCACAACCATCATGTTTTTGGGCATTGAGGTTGACTTAATGAAATAGTGCTGTAGTTTGCCAGCAAGGACACTGGTTAAATTATGTGGCAAGATCAGGGAGGTTATGTCCACAAAGAAGATAACCCTCAAGCAGGTTCAAGAGTGGGCGGGTTTGCTCATCTTTGCTTGTAGGGTGGCAACCCCGGGTCGCACCTTCTGTAGGCAATTATATTCAGCTATGAGTGGTCTAGAGCAGCGTTTCTCAACTGGTGTGCCGCGAGACACAGCCAGGTGTGCCGCGGAGCTCCTAGGGAAGCTCCAGCTGGGCGGGGCGCTGTGGGTGCCGGGGCGGGCTTTCCCGAAACGGACGGAGAATGCCCTCTCTCGCAGCCCCCTGGCTGAGAGCACTTTCGCTGCGAGAGAGGGCTTTCTCCGTCCGTTTCGGGAATGCCCGCCTCCCCCTCTCGCGCGCGCCGCTCCCCTTTTCTCTGAGCCCTCCCTGGCTTCGCTTCTCAATCATCCCTCTCTCCTTCCGTCTTTCCTTCCCCTCAGCCGTTCTGTCTGGGGGTCTCCCGCTCTTCCCTTCCCCGCCTCCCAGGCTTTGCCTTCACCACCCCTACCCCCTTTTTGGTTGGCAAGGAGTCCTTTGCCGCATCCTGCCGTTCGCACTCGGCTCGAGGCCGCTTTCCCTGGCTGCGCTCTTTCTTTCTCTCTCTCTCTCTCTCAAGTGAGCCGGGGGAAGGAAAAAACAAACAAAAACTTCTTGCAACGGGCCCGCTCGCGCGCTCGTGACCGCGCTCGTCCCTTCAGCAACGAGGGAGGGAAGTCAGAGGGCGAGGGAGCGAGCGAGCGCTCTTGTCCTTGGTGCCCTCTGCAGCCTTCCTTCCTTCTTCTTTGCCGCCGCTGAGGGACGGAGAGAAGGATAGAAAAGAAAGAGGGAGGGAGAGATAGAAAGGAAAGAGGGAGGGAGGAAAGAGGGAGGGAGAGATAGAAAGAAAATAGATAGAAAGGAAAGAGGGAGGGAGAGATAGAAAGGAAAGAGGGAGGGAGGAAAGAGTGTGGGAGAGATACAATGGAAAGAGGGAGGGAGAGATAGAAAGAAAATAGAAAGGAAAGAGGGAGGGAGGGAGAGATACAATGGAAAGAGGGAGGGAGAGATAGAAAGAAAAGAGATAGAAAGGAAAGAGGGAGGAAGGGAGGAAAGAGGGAGGGAGAGATAGAAAGGAAAGAGGGAGGGAGAGATAGAAAGAAAAGAGATAGAAAGGAAAGAGGGAGGGAGGAAAGAGGGAGGGAGAGATAGAAAGGAAAGAGGGAGGGAGGAAAGAGGGAGGGAGAGATACAATGGAAAGAGGGAGGGAGAGATAGAAAGAAAATAGATAGAAAGGAAAGAGGGAGGGAGGAAAGAGGGAGGGAGAGATAGAAAGGAAAGAGGGAGGGAGAGATACAATGGAAAGAGGGAGGGAGAGATAGAAAGGAAAGAGGGAGGGAGAGATAGAAAGGAAAGAGGGAGGGAAATATAGAAAGAAAAGAGATAGAAAGGAAAGAGGGAGGGAGGAAAGAGGGAGGGAGAGATACAATGGAAAGAGGGAGGGAGAGATAGAAAGAAAATAGATAGAAAGGAAAGAGGGAGGGAGGAAAGAGGGAGGGAGAGATAGAAAGGAAAGAGGGAGGGGGAGATACAATGGAAAGAGGGAGGGAGGAAAGAGGGAGGGAGAAATAGAGTGAAATGGAGGAAGATATATTTTTTTTGTCCAAACTTTTCTTTATCCCCCACCCCCCGCCCGAGAGAGAGAAAGAGAGACATAGCAAGAGAGAGAGAGAAAAAGAAAGAAAGAGCTAGCAAGAGAGAGAAAGAGATAGAGAGAGAGAGAAAGAGATAGCAAGAGAGACAGAGAGAGAGACAGAGAAAGAGAGAGAGAGCGAGAAAGAAAGAGAGATAGCAAGAGACACAGAAAGAGAGAGAAAGAGAGATAGCAAGAGAGAGAAAGAGAGACAGAGAGAGAGAAAGAAAGAGATAGCAAGAGAGACAGAGAAAGAGAGAGAGAGAGATAGCAAGAGAGACAGAGAGACACAGAGAAAGAGAGAGAGAGAAAGAGATAGAGAGAGAAAGAAAGAGACATAGCAAGAGAGACAGAGAAAGAGAGAGAAAGAGAGAGAATGAAAGAGAGATAGCAAGAGAGGCAGAGAGAGAGCAAGGGAGAGAGAAAGACATAGAGGGAGGGAAGGAGGGAGAGAGAAAGAGAGAAAAAAAGAGAGGAAGAAAGAAAGAGGGATGGAGAAAGAGAAAGAAGGGAAGGAAGGAAGAGAGAGAAAGAGGGAGGGAGAAATAGAGTGAAATGGAGGAAGAGATATTTTTTTTGTCCAAACTTTTCTTTAGCCCCCCCGCGGTCCCCCCGTTCAGTGTTCCCCAGGATTTTGAAAATATGAATAATGTGCCACGGCTCAAAAAAGGTTGGGAAACACTGGTCTAGAGAGGCCTCACCACAGGGTACGTCTGAGCGCTGAACTCAAGCAGGACTTAGTTACATGGCTGGATTTTCTGGAACGTTACAATGGAGTGGTTTTTGGAGGCAGGAGCGTTTGCTAGAGGCGGAGCTACAGTAAAATCAGATGCTGCTGGAGCATTAGGTTTCATCGTGGTCCTCTGTGATCAATGGTGCCACTCCACATGGCCAGGGAATTGGCTGTCAAGTGACATTTGCAGGGATTTAAGATTTCCTGAATTCTTCCCTATAGTGATCGCTGTGGAGATTTGGTATCAACCCACATACAGAACTGTTCCCTTTTGGTGTGATAATGAAGCTGTGGTCCACATTATTAACACTCATCCAGGAATGAGTGGGTCATGCGCCTGTTTCATTATTTTGTAAGCAAGTGCCTGGACCCCAGCATTTTATTTTTGTCACACGCTGGCATTGAGAAAAGTTTGGAGAGCAGAGGTGAACAGGGCAGTTAACTTGTTGGTGGCAGCTAGCACCCAGACAGCATACCAGTGGGCAGGTAGGGAATTTGGGGCCTTTCGTTATCAGAGGGGCTATGAGCAATTCTGGCCCAACCCGATCTAGCAGCTTCCTGAATTCTGTGTTGGCTGGGTATGCCCAGTGTCAACCTTGGGCAAATATACCACCAAGAGGGGACAAGGCACAGGTTAACTATTTGTTCATCAGGACGGCACACCTTTAACCAGATATCAGTTTTGGGCAGTGGCCAGGTGATGCTGCGTAGATTGGGTCTAGACCCCAACAACTAGGGCACCCATTCCTTCAGGATTGGGGCTGCCAGAACAGCAGCAACTTCTGGTTTTAGTGCTGAGCAGATCCAGGTGATTGGCAGGTGGAAGTTGAAAGCTTTCAACACCTACATTCGCACTCCGAAATAAGGTCCATGTGATGTTCAAGTTTAACACTGTTTTGTTTCTACCTTTTCTCAGACTGTCTTGCGAGTTGGAAGCCCCTGGTGCTAATTTGCGGCAACAGCACACTATTTTGGGCTGGCAGACGAGCAGCAAATTCAGAGTTTGGAACACAGCTGAAGCTGAGCCAATGGGCCAAAGTGCAGTGGCTGAGCCAAAAGTTCATGAGTTGGGAAGAGCTCGTGCCTCTCCTGTTTGACGGAAATTATGTAAAGGTTGCGCCCACATGGCTTGTAATACACCTTGGTGGCGATGACATTGGTCAGATGACGGGAATGGACTTGTTTTTCGAAGCCATGGATGATCTCCAATTGATCAAGGAACGATGGCCAGACACACAGCTGGTGTGGTCTGACCTGATTCGGCGTAAAGTGTGGCGCAACGTTGAGAACCCCGTGCTTATTGATAAAGCTAGGAGACGGGTGAATAAGATGGTGGGAAAGGTTGTCCTGGAACTGGGGGGACAGATTATACAACATCCAGATATCCACATAACGAAAGAAGGTCTCTACAGAGATGATGGTGTACGCTTGACGGATGAGGGTAATAATATATTTCTTTCAGACCTGCAGAGGTGCCTGCAACAGCTGGTGCAGCCTGGGGGAAGTCAGGGGGTCTAAATAGAAATTTGACCCCCTGCTGTGGCAGATGGGTCTGGAATGTGGCAGATGGGTCTGGAACGGGGTGTTTTATTTATTTATTTTTTATTTATTAATTGGACTTATATGCCGATTATGTTAGCAGCCGCTGTGTGTCCTCCCTCAGGGCACCTTTTGGAAGGTGATGGGTTTCCCCTCTTCAGAGGTTCCAGGCATGTAAGGCCTGAGTGATGAAGAGGGGGTGCCCTTGGGGCTCACCTGCTCAGGCCTTCAGAATGGGATCTGGGGGGTGAGCCTTCCCACAGGTCATATGGTGTGGTGGAGATCAAGGGAAGGGCCACTGTACCCTCCCCTTGCTTAGCAAAGAGCTTCACCCATAGTTGCTTAGAAATATTATTTGATAGGGAATTCTGCCCCATTTAGGTTTTTATCTTTGTAGGTCTAAACTATTTGTATCATAATAAAAGTGATCCATTAATAACCAGCACTCTGGTCTGTATGTTTCTTTCCACGTCCAAAGCAAATTAAGACTCCCAGTAATTATCTAGGTCCTCAGCAGTCTGGATTCAGGCCCGGCTACAGCACGGAAACTGCTTTGGTCGCGTTGATGGATGATCTCTGGCGGGCCCAGGACAGGGGCTTGTCCTCTATCCTGGTGCTTCTTGACCTCTCAGCGGCTTTCGATACCATTGACCATGGTATCCTTCTGCACCGACTAGAGGGGTTGGGAGTGGGAGGCACTGTTCTTCAGTGGTTCTCCTCATACCTCTCTGGTCGGTCGCAGTCGATGTTAGTAGGGGATCAGAGGTCGACCTCTAGGTCTCTCCCTTGTGGGGTGCCTCAGGGGTCGGTCCTCTCCCGCCTGCTATTTAATATCTACATGAAACCGCTAGGTGAGATCATCCAAGGGCATGGGGTGAGGTATCATCAATACGCCGATGATACCCAGTTATACATCTCCACCCCATGTCCAGCCAACGAAGCAGTGGAAGTGATGGGCCGGTGCCTGGAGGATGTTAGGGCCTGGATGAGTGTCAACAAGCTCAAACTCAACCCAGACAAGACGGAGTGGCTGTGGATCTTACCTCCCAAGGACAACTCCATCTGTCCATCCATTACCCTGGGGGGAGAATCACTGGCCCCCTCAGAGAAGGTTCGCAACTTGGGCGTCCTCCTCGATCCACAGCTGACATTAGAGAAACATCTTTCAGCTGTGGCGAGGGGGGCGTTTGCCCAGGTTCGCCTGGTGCACCAGTTGCAACCCTACTTGGACCGGGAGTCACTGCTCAGTCACTCATGCCCTCATCACCTCAAGGCTTGACTACTGTAACGCTCTCTACATGGTGCTACCTTTGAAAAATGTTCGGAAACTTCAGATCGTGCAGAATGCAGCTGCGAGAGCAATCATGGGCTTTCCCAAATATGCCCATGTTACACCAACACTCCGCAGTCTGCATTGGTTGCCGATCAGTTTCCGGTCACAATTCAAAGTGTTGGTTATGACCTATAAAGCCCTTCATGGCACCGGACCAGATTACCTCAGGGACCGCCTTCTGCTGCATGAATCCCAGCGACCAGTTAGGTCCCACAGAATGGATCTTCTCCGGGTCCCGTCAACTAAGCAATGTCGCCTGGCGGGACCCAGGGGAAGAGCCTTCTCTGTGGCGGCCCCAGCCCTCTGGAACCAACTCCCCCCAGAGATTAGAACTGCCCCCACCCTTCTTGCCTTTCGTAAACAACTTAAAACCCACCTCTGCCGCCAGGCATGGGGGAACTGAGATCCTCTTTCCCCCTAGGCCTTTACAATTCTATGCATGGTATGTCTGTATGTATGTTTGTTTTTTATATTAATTGATTTTTAATCATCAATACCAAATTACTATTGTACACTGTTTTATTGTCGCTGTTAGCCGCCCCGAGTCTCTGGAGAGGGGCGGCATACAAATCCAATAAATAAATAAATAAATAAATGCATAAGGGCTGATGCCCAATTTGGTTTGATATAAACCCTTTAAGGAGTATAGTAACAGATTTCTAAGGCAGACTAGAAAGCTGGGTAAACAATATCTAGAAAGAAAATTATAACAAACTGTAGCCTATAAAGATCAAGGATGAAAGCTTCCCGTCCAGTAACTATCAGCTCCATTCTCTTCCCCTATCAGCCAAGGTTGGTTCATATAGGAGACGTTCTGCTCAAAACTGTCTTGACCACAAAGGATTCTGCATGTTACAAATGCTGCTGCTTTGCCCCGAAGCAAAGGGCCAGCTGTTAAAGGAGGGGTTGAGAACTTTTGAGCTACCTATAAGCAAAACTCCCACGAAGCCAAGGAGTCGAAGCCACCCGTGTATGCCAGCTACAAGACATTTCATATTCATACGCTCTACGCAATTTCGGTTTTCATGGATCGGTGGACTGAATTTGAACCGTTTCCCTTCATGCCGCCCGCTTCATAAGGAAGAAAAAGCCAAGGCGGAATTCAAATGCTGGATTTCTTTCCTTAAACCTTAAAACACAGATCTTATAAAAGATTCATTTTGGGAAACGCAACGTCTGGATTTCTTTTTGTTGCCATGTTTTGGGGAAATCTGGAATGTTAACTATGTAGAAACACACACATATACACCACTTCTGGGAAATCCTAGCATGGTAAATAGGATTTGACAAGGGAGGCAGCCACTGTTATGATTTCATTGAGAATTGACTGGTGCAAATAAAAATACGAGGTTACACATGGCCTTCCACCCTTCTGAGGTGGGTAAAATGAGGACCCAGATTGTTGGGGGCAATTGTGCTGATTCTGTAAACCACATAGAGAGGGCTGTAAAAGCACTACGAAGCGGTATGTAAGTGTAAATGCTTTTGCTATTGCTATTCCTTGATAAACGTTTTTGGAAAGTTTTGTGTACTCAGCTCTTTATTGTTCAAGCCAATGCTTCTTATGCTGCGGCTGGCAGTATTTGACTTAATTTATACTTCTATGCTGGATACGGGGGTAGGTGGGGGTGGATAAGCTAATCCATATAGGTTCAGCTCATGTTACAGCCAATCTTATGGCATCTTCCTCATAATAGTGAATTTCTTGAACAACTTTCCTCTGAATAGGAAATGGTAGGTGTGTTATTGTACATTTTTTCCCTCTATGAATGTTTTTTGCTCCTGATGCTGTCGTAATTATTTTCCAGTAGACTCTGCTGTTTAGAATGTAGTACTTTTTATACCAACATGAGAGCAATAGCAATAGCATTTAGACTTATTTATCGCTTCAGTGCTTTTACTGTTCTCTAAGAGTTTATCTAATCAGCATACAGTGGTCCCCCGATCATTGTGAGGGTTCCGTTCCAGGACCCCTCGCAATGATCGGTTTTTCGCGAAGTAGCGCTGCGGAAGTAAAAACACCATCTGCGCATGCGCAGATGGTGTTTTTACTTCCGCAGCAGCAGCGAGGAGCCGAAGATTGGGGTTTCCCCACCGCCCACGCAAACTCGTGCCGGCTCGCCCGCCCACGCCGTTCGCTCGCGCCGCTTCCCAGCTGAGTCCTGAAGCCAATTCGCTTCAGGACTCAGCTGAGAAGCGGCATGAGCGAACGGTGTGGGCGGGTGAAGGGTGGGCGAGCGGCGGGCGCGCGGGCAGGCAGGCGGCGGACAAGCCGCTCGCTCGCGCCGCTTCCCAGCTGAGTCCTGAAGCCAATTCGCTTCAGGACTCAGCTGGGAAGCGGCGCGAGCAAATGGCGTGGGCGGGCGAAGGGCGGGCGAGCAGCGGGCGCGCGGGCAGGCAGGCGGCGGACAAGCCGTTCACTCACGCCGCTCGCTCGCGCCGCTTCGCAGCTGAGTCCTGAAGCCAATTCGCTTCAGGACTCAGCTGGGAAGCGGCGTGAGCGAACGGCGTGGGCGGGCGAAGGGCGGGCGCGCGGGCAGGCAGGCGGCGGACAAGACAAGCGGCGGGCGCGGCAGCAGCGAGCAGTTTGTGTGGGCGGTGGGGAAATTCCTCACTGATGCCCGCCGCTCGCCCTGCCGCCAGCAAGAGGGGGAAGACCCAGGGAAGCCGCCCAGCAGCTGATCTGCCCGGCGCCATCTACGCATGCGTGGCCATAGAAAAAAAGGGCGCGCATGCGCAGATGGTGTTTTGACTTCCGGGTTGAAAAATCGCCATATAGCCGTTTCGCAATGATCGGGATCGCAATACCCGGGGGATCATTGTATTGCGTCCAACAATCTGGGCCCCATTTTACCCACGTTGGAAGGATGGAAGGCTGAGTCAATCTTGAACCTGGTGAGATTCGAACTGCCAAATTGCAGGCACCCTGCAGTAATTCCTTCTAACCACTGCACCAATGGGGCTTATCGTAGTATTTAATTCTGAATGCTTCGACTAACAATGTTGCCTACAAGTTAGTACTTGTAGGGGCAAATTTAATATACATTTAAATTAAAAAAATCTAAAGCTTGGAAAAACAATTTGTGGACTGAAGGCTCTTACATAAAACCATTTCTAATTTGCCAGGAAAACTGATTTTTGTATAATGTAAAATTATGTTCCTGAATTTTGGTAGAAACTAGATGGACAATATTATAATATAATATAATCTTAGAATTAGTTAACTAACTGGAAAGTAATACAAATTTAGGGTTATGAAAGTAATTTAGTTATACTTCTGGATCGAAAGCACTGAGGAACGTCCGTGGTGAAAGGATCAGACAGTGACCTTACACACCCAGCCGGGGGGTGGGGGGTCCTTTTGTTCACCCCCCCTTTGAACTGGGGTGGCTGGAGCTGGGTCTCAAACATCAACCTGTTGTTACCTATCATCCCTAGACTTGCAATCCATACTCCTAATTTATAGCAATACTTGTTGAAATTGGCTAGTTAATTTTTTAAAACAAATACTTTTATAGTTTGCATTTTAGGTATTTAATAAGTGTATATTCCACGAACTCCCAGCAACTCTGTGCTATTATATCTTAATGATCATATTTTTAATAGCTTATGGCTGTTTCTGAACAGTTGATCTAATTGCATATAAGTTCAATTTATATGCTTATATGTCCAATGTATAGCTGATAGAGAGGTGTATAAAATGAGACAGAAGGAGGCGAAACAGATAATATATGCTGCTAAAGCCTCAAAAGAGGAAGAAATTGCAAAATCTATAAAGAAGGGGGATAAAACCTTCTTCAGATATATTAGTGATAGGAAGAAGAAAAACTGCAGCGTCACTAAGCTTAGTACCGGGAATAATACATGCATTGATGGGAATAAGGAGATCGCTGACCATTTCAGTAGCTACTTCTGTTCAGCTTTCTCAAAAGACACCTTACAAAATAATACTATAGAGGGATATAGCATTGCTTCCAGCTGCACGGATTCGGCTCCAGTGATCTTAGAAGCTGATGTCTTAGAAGAACTTGAACGATTAAAGATAAATAAGGCAATGGGTCCAGATGGCATCCACCCCAGAACTCTTAAAGAACTCAGATCTGTCATTGCTACCCCCCTGACTGATTTGTTTAACCAATCCCTGTTAACAGGAGATGTTCCTGAGGATTGGAGAATGGCCAGTGTTGTGCCTATCCACAAGAAGGGCAGTAGAGAAGAAGCTAGTAACTACAGGCCAGTTAGTTTGACATCAGTTATAGTTAAAATGATGGAGACTCTACTCAAAAAGAGGATAAATCAGCACCTAAAAAACAATAACTTATTGGACCCAAATCAGCATGGCTTTACTGAAGGCAAATCATGTCAGACTAATCTCATTGATTTCTTTGACTATGTCACAAAGGTGTTGGATCAAGGTGGTGCCGTGGATATTGCCTATCTGGACTTCAGCAAATCCTTTGATACGGTTCCACATAAAGAGCTGATAGATAAATTAGTGAAGATTGGACTTAATCCCTGGTTAGTTCAGTGGATTTCAAGCTGGCTGAAGCGTAGACATCAGAGAGTTATTGTTAATGGCGAGTATTCTGAGCAGAGACAGGTTACAAGCGGTGTGCCACAAGGGTCTGTTCTGGGTCCCATTCTTTTTAATATGTTTGTGAGTGACATAGGGGAAGGTTTGCCTATTTGCCGATGACTCTAAAGTGTGCAATAGGGTTGATATTCCTGGAGGGGTCTGTAATATGGTAAATGATTTAGCTTTACTAGATAAATGGTCAAAGCAATGGAAACTGCAGTTTAATGTTTCCAAATGTAAAATAATGCACTTGGGGAAAAGGAATCCTAAATCTGAGTATTGCATTGGCAGTTCTGTGTTAGCAAAAACTTCAGAAGAGAAGGATTTAGGGGTAGTGATTTCTGACGGCCTCAAAATGGGTGAGCAGTGTGGTCGGGCAGTAGGAAAAGCAAGCAGGAGGCTTGGCTGCATAGCTAGAGGTATAACAAGCAGGAAGAGGGAGATTGTGATCCCCTTATATAGAGCGCTGGTGAGACCACATTTGGAATACTGTGTTCAGTTCTGGAGACCTCACCTACAAAACGATATTGACAAAATTGAACGGGTCCATAGACGGGCTACAAGAATGGTGGAAGGTCTTAAGCATAAAACGTATCAGGAAAGACTTAATGAACTCAATCTGTATAGTCTGGAGGGCAGAAGGAAAAGGGGGGACATGATCAAAACATTTAAATATGTTAAAGGGTTAAATAAGGTTCAGGAGGCAAGTGTTTTTAATAGGAAAGTGAACACAAGAACAAGGGGACACAATCTGAAGTTAGTTGGGGGAATGATCAAAGGCAACATGAGAAAATATTATTTTACTGAAAGAGTAGATCCTTGGAACAAACTTCCAGCAGACGTGGTTAGTAAATCCACAGTAACTGAATTTAAACATGCCTGGGATAAACATATATACATTGTAAGATAAAATACAGGAAATAGTATAAGGGCAGACTAGATGGACCATGAGGTCTTTTTCTGCCGTCAGTCTTCTATGTTTCTAATTTACAAATAAAAATAAATAAATAAGCATTATAAATCTTATTTGAGAATGTGCTGATCAGTTTATTAAAATTTCTATGTCCTTTTAAACTGATCTGGGAGGATGGACTTGGCTACTGCTAAAGACTGAATATTGTATTTCTCATTCATTCATATCCGAGTATTGTTCTTCTCCTTCCCTTATTGCTGTCATTTTTTAACCTGCAACTCGCTATAGATGGGCAAAGCTGAATGGTTGCTGAGGTCTTGAACAGCTTGTGCCTATACTGAAGGCAGCCTGCAACTTCGTGATAAATCATAAAACACTAAACGGAGTCCCAAAAACATTTTTATTTTAATGGCTGTGAATTCTGTTCATCCACAGCCGTAATAAGTCCCAAACAATGTTAAATAGTCTGGCAATCTTTCAGAAGGCTGATAAGCACCAACCTTTCTCTCTTTTGACACACTGCCAAAGACTTAATTTGCAAGGAGCTTTTTGCAAGGTCAAACAGAAAAGTCAGAATGGAGCTGTTACTCCGACCAGAATTGAACCAAGTTGCTTCCTGCAATAAGCACATCTCTTTTATGTCCAATAGGAGGGGACAATCATCTCTAAGTCTCACTCCCAAATGGTCCTTTCCTTCTGTTACTGTTCTTGTCTTCTGGCAGTTCTGTGCATGCACACATTGGGAATACAGTGATCCCCCAATCATTGCGAGGGTTCCGTTCCAGGACCCCCCGCAATGAGCGGGTTTTCGCGAAGTAGCGCTGCGGAAGTAAAAACACCATCTGCGCATGTGCAGATGGTGTTTTTACTTCCGCAGCAGCAGCGAGGAGCCGAAGATTGGGGTTTCCCCGCCGCCCACGCAAACTCCTCGCTGCTGCTGCGCCCGCCGCTCGCCCGCCCTGAAAGGGAAAGCCCCCCCAGGCCGGCTCCGATCCCCCCAGGCCGGCTCCGATCGTTTTAAAACAGGCGCGCCGCTTCTCCGCTGACTCCTGGCGAACTTCCCCGCTTTAGGAGTCAGCGGAGAAGCGGCGCACCTGTTTTAAAACGATCGGAGCCGGCCTGGGGGGGGCTTTCCAGCAACCCCCGAGCCCCCAACCCGGGCTCGGGGGTTGCTGGAAAGCCCCCCCAGGCCGGCTCCGATCGTTTTAAAACAGGTGCGCCGCTTCTCCGCTGACTCCAAAAGCGGGGAAGTTCGCCAGGAGTCAGCGGAGAAGGCGAGCAAGCGAGTCCAAGGCGAAGGCCGGCGGGGGTGGGGGTGGCGGTAGTGGAAGCGCGGCCTATTAGAGAGCCTCCGGGATGTTGCTCGGGGGCCCGAGGCGCGCTCCCTTACCCTGCATGCTGCTGACTGTCGTCTGCGCCGCCTGCGACCCGGGGCCGGAGCTGGAACCAGGGCTGGGAGCCGCCATTGTACAGCGCGCCAGAGACGCGGAGGGAGGGAGGGAGAGATGGACGGACGGCGGGGAGGGAAGGAGGCTGCAATGCAGCAGAAGCAGCGCAGCGAACCGCCCCCCTCCCCGTCCCGCGCGCCCGCCCCCGGCTCCCTCAGGCAGCTGGCGGGACACCCAGAGTCCCCGAGTCGGGACGACAGGCGCCAGCCTCCCGGGCCCTGACCGACCCAAAACCGTCGCTGCTCCTCTCTTCTCTCCGCGCTTGTTGGGGCTCCCGTGGTGTGCTTTTTTCCCCCTCCTCCTTCCCCTCCGTCGCTCCCTCCCACTTCCGCGGCACAAGTATAACCCCTCCCAGGCAGCGGGCGGAACGGACTCCTGGCGAACTTCCCGGGCGAAGGGCGGGTGCTGGGGGGGCTTCGCCCTCCCGCCAGCAAGAGGGGGAAGACCCAGGGAAGCCGCCCAGCAGCTGATCTGCCCGGCGCCATCTACGCATGCGTGCCCATAGAAAAAAGGGCACGCATGCGCAGATGGTTTTTTGACTTCCGGGTTGAAAAATTGCAAATTAGCCTGTTCGCAATGGTTGGGAACGCAATAACCGGGGGAACACTGTACACTCCTTGTTCCTCTGCTTCGGTCATGTCAGCCTCTGCAGTCAGCACAGAACTCCCAAATGGCCCGGGCCCATCTCTGGCTCCAACAGCCTTCTCCAGACTCCAGGCCTGGCCCAGGTTCCTCCTCAGCCTCCTTGCTTTCTGACTCTACTGCCAGCTCTGTAGGTTGCTGCTGCACCATAACAGGCCCTAACAACTATACCAAACTGGTTCTATATAATTTCCTTTTGATAAATGAAGTAGAGTTCATTAATTCCTATCTGCACCTGCAATCAGAATTTAATTGATTAGAGGAAATGATAGCTAGTCAGAAAAGATACAGTGAACCATTAGACTCTTCTCCTTTTTTAACCATGTTCACAGATTATTATTATTTTCTTTGTCTTCTAGCAATCTAGCCAAGTGATAGGGTTATAGCTATACTAGTGTTGTTATTGTTCTTCATCAATTCACTTCTGGATACCCTGAACAGGAATGTGCCAAATATAAGAAAGGGGTGGGTGTATCACTGGAAATTATGTGTGGTCAGAATTCTTCCTTTCCCAGCATTGTTGTTAGTTGTGAAGTCATGTCAAATCCATTGCAACGCCATGGATGACGTTCCTCTAGACCTTCTGTTCTCTACCATCCTCTGGAGTCCATTGAAGCTCATGCCTACTGCTTCAGTGACTCCATGCAGCCACTACACTCAGTTGTCCCCTTCTTCTTCTGCCCTCAATCTTTCCCAGCATTTCTCAGAAGTAGGGGAAATTATCGATGGGAGGGTTTTAGTTAACCCTGACTGTTCAGCCAGAACATTTGACTAGCATCCAGAGCAAGGCAATAGAACAGGGATCCCCAATGCCGTGTCCGTGGACCAGCACCGGTATGTGGCATGCCAGAATCTGGGCTGCAAAAACAAGCAATCCTGAGAGGTTGCCATAGAGAAACAACGGATGGAAGCTGATGAAAGAGAGAGATTCAGCCTGGAAAGGAGAAACTTTCTGATGGTGAGAGCAAACAACCAGTGGAACAGCTTGCCTGTGGAGGTTGTGAGCGCTCCAACACTTGTGACTTTCAATGGGAGTTATTTGTTATATATCTGAAATGATATAGGGACTGTTGCTTGAGCAGGGGGTTGTACAAGATGACCTGCAAGATCTCTGCCAACAAACAAACAAACAAACAAACCTGAATTCTGATCTTCAGGATGTAGGCAGAATACAAAATCACAACTCCTCCAGTCCATGAAAAACCTTTCTCCATGAAAGTGGTCCCAAGTACCCAAAAATGTGGGGGTGGGGCACTGCACAAATGCAATTCAAAGTGTTGGTTATGATCTATAAAGCCTTACATGGCTTAGGACCAGATTACTTACGGGACCACCTTCCGCCTCATGTATCCCAGTGGCCGGTTAGGTCCCACAGAGTTGGAAATTCCGTACTACTACTATCACTGAAGATACTATCTAATTTAGTAATGAAGTCTTCAAGAAAACTACCAAACTCAGAGAGCACTAAGGATGCCACAGTTCAACCCTGAGCTACAAATATTTTCTACCAGTGATAATTACTCTAACCTAGCGGAAGAGTAGGTGGTAATTTGGACAGCAATGTCTCAATTCCGCTTCAGCTCCAACCATTATAGCAGTAGGACAGTGATGGCGAACCTATGGTACGGGTGCCACAGGGAGCCATATCTGCTGGCACGCGACTCGTTGCCCTTACTCAGCTCCAACATGCATGTGTGTGTTGGCCAACTGATTTTTGGATCACACAGAGACTCTGAGAGGGTGTATTTGGCTTCCAGAGAGTCTTCTGAAAGATGCGGGTAGTGATTTCTGACAGTCTCAAAATGGGTGAGCAGTGTGGTCGGGCAGTAGGAAAAGCAAGTAGGATGCTTGGCTGCATAGCTAGAGGTATAACAAGCAGGAAGAGGGAGATTGTGATCCCCTTATATAGAGCGCTGGTGAGACCACATTTGGAGTACTGTGTTCAGTTCTGGAGACCTCACCTACAAAAAGATATTGACAAAATTGAACGGGTCCAAAGACGGGCTACAAGAATGGTGGAAGGTCTGAAGTATAAAACGTATCAGGAAAGACTTAATGAACTCAATCTGTATAGTCTGGAAGACAGAAGGAAAAGGGGGGACATGATCGAAACATTTAAATATGTTAAAGGGTTAAATAGGGTTCAGGAGGGAAGTGTTTTTAACAGGAAAGTGAACACAAGAACAAGGGGACACAATCTGAAGTTAGTTGGGGGAAAGATCAAAGGCAACATGAGAAAGTATTATTTTACTGAAAGAGTAGTAGATCCTTGGAACAAACTTCCAGCAGACGTGGTTGGTAAATCCACAGTAACCGAATTTAAACATGCCTGGGATAAACATATATCCATTGTAAGATAAAATACAGGAAATAGTAAAAGGGCAGACTAGATGGACCATGGGGTCTTTTTCTGCCGTCAGTCTTCTATGTTTCTATGTGTTTTTACCTTCCCCTGGCTCCCAGGGAAGCCTTTGGAGCCTGGAAAGAATGAAATACGAGCCTCCTGGACCCACCAGAAGTTGGGAAACTGGCCATTTCTGGCCTCCAGTGGAGCTCCGGGGGGTGGGGGAAACTGTTTTCAACCTCCCCAGGCATTGAATTATGATAAGAGCTCTTTGTATACCATATAGAGGAGGGCCTTGATAAATAAGATTGCCTTGTCAAAATGTTTTCAATTGCTAGTTGGAAATATTGTTACAGGAGACTATTGTCAAATTCTAAACTATATCACATGGATTCAATAAATATAAATTTTCTACTGTAGGTCCACAGAATTCACATTCATGTATGCAGGTAAATTCTGCAAAAAAATTTCTGTGGATGATTGCACAGAGTTGAGAGACCCATTTGCAGGTGACCCTATGAAGAAATAAACACGGTTTAGTTTCAAGTGGAAAGTGTGCCTGGCTGCAGAATTTATTAATAAACTCAAGTGCAACTAAGCACTATGATCCCCAGGTGCAAGTTGGAAGAGGAACTACACTGAGACAATGTTAAGTCACCAGAAAAGCTAGACCAGTAACCTCTAAAAACTATGTCACCAAAGCCACAGGGCAGTGATGGCGAATCTATGGCACGGGTGCCACAGGTGGTACGCAGAGCCATATCTGTTGGCACACGAGCTGTTGCCCTAGCTCAGCTCCAACATGCATGTGTGTGCTGGCCAGCTGATTTTTGGCTCACACAGAGGCAAAGGGTGGAAGGGTGTTTTAGCTTCCAAAGAGCATTCAAGGGGATGGGGGAGGGTGTTTTTACCATCCTCCGGCTCCAGGGAAGCCTTTGGAGTCTGGGGAGGGCAATACATTAGCCTACTAGGCTCACCAGAAGTTGGCAAACAGGCTGTTTCCGGCCTCCAGGGGACGGGGGAAGCTGTTTTCACCCTCCCGGGCATTGAATTATGGGTGTTGGCACGTGTGCATGTGTGATAGCGCATGTCCCGCATTTTTTGCACCTGAGGGAAAAAAGGTTCGCCATCAATGCCATAGGGAGAGTAGAAACTGCCAAAGAAATTAGAATAATAGAGAGGGCTTTTTTCCTATTTTTTTCTGTTTCCTTTTCCTTTTTTTTATTTTTGTCTCTTTGTGTTGTATTTCCACACCTCTCCCCAGCAGATTCAAACATGCTAAGATTTACCTTTCCCTGCTCTCTCTCTGAGATCGGATATGGATGGGGAAAAAAACCCAAATACAAAGCAGTATGAGGACTATTAAGTACCACACAAAAGCCACGGGAATTAGACCCAAAAGGAAAGAGTATCAAAGTTTGCAGTGGGAAGTTGCTTCCTCGCTTGCCAGGAACGCTTGAGCTGAACCAGTCACTCTCTGCCTTCCTTCAATAATCCGCTTTCCTGCAGGTGGCCTGTCGAGATCATATCTATCACATTTGCAGAGGGTTCACCCCACCACCAAGCCGGGAACGAAGAAAGAATTGTCTTTCTTTCTTTCTTTCTTTCTTTCTTTCTTTATTTATTTCCAATGCACAATACATATTGAAGAAGATAGACATGAGTTATTATATATAAAGAAAGGATATAAAAGTCCAATACACAATGAGGGTTTTAGTGGGTATATATCAATATACACATAGTAAAATACATGATGAAGGTTATAGAGAAGATACTCATAGTAAAATATATCTAAGAAATAATAGAAAAGAAGATATAGGAATAGAATATATCAATGAAAGAATAGAAGAAGAGATATAGGAATAGAGGAAAGGTATATAGGAGATATAGGAGAGCAATAGGACAGGGGACGGAAGGCACTCTAGTGCACTTGTACTCGCCCCTTACTGACCTCTTAGGAATCTGGATAGGTCAACCGTAGATAATCTAAGGGTAAAGTGTTGGGGGTTTGGGGATGACACTATGGAGTCCGGTAATGAGTTCCACGCTTCGACAACTCGGTTACTGAAGTCATATTTTTTACTGTCAAGTTTGGAGCGGTTAATATTAAGTTTAAATCTGTTGTGTGCTCTTGTGTTGTTGTGGTTGAAGCTGAAGTAGTCGCCGACAGGCAGGACGTTGCAGCATATGATCTTGTGGGCAATACTTAGATCTTGTTTAAGGCGTCTTAGTTCTAAACTTTCTAGGCCCAGGATTGAAAGTCTAGTCTCATAGGGTATTCTATTTCGAGTGGAGGAGTGAAGGGCTCTTCTGGTGAAGTATCTTTGGACATTTTCAAGGGTGTTAATGTCTGAGATGCGATATGGGTTCCAAACAGATGAGCTGTATTACAAGAACGATACGGTTTTCGCGGAACGAAAATACCACTTGAATCCACCCGTTGGAGCCTTTTAAAGGGGCCACATTGCGCTAGCCAGGTGAGCGCCAAACTCCCTCCCTTTTCTAACCCGCAGCGTGCTTGGGTGGCAGATCTCGCGACGCCTTCTTCGCACCCTTTGTTTTCTCCGCCATCTTGAAAAGATGCGCGCAGAAAACTTCCGGATCGTTGCCGCCTGATGCGCATGCGCATTCAGCGTGAAGGGATGCAGCGAAAGAAGAGGGGGGAACGGGCGAACGAGAGAGAAGAGCCATTTCATGCTGCCACAGTTTCTGCAGGATGTATCGTCCCGGTTTTCGGCCGCACGAGCATGATCTCTTCCCGCCGGCCCAAGGAGACCATCACTTCAGGCTCCCGAGCTGGCCGATCCGGGACTTCTACCCTCCCGATCACCGAGTGAAGTCGTGGCCGGAGCCCGCGCCGCTCCCGTTCTCCGTCTGCACGGGGCCGCCACCGCTCGTCGTCCGGCTGTCACCGCCTCTGCGTCGCTCGCCCTCCCCACCACCAGCACCACTCGTGGCCCGGCTGTCGCCTCCGCGTCGCTCGCCCTCCCCTCGTCTCAGCAGCGGGGTACGCTCTCCGGTGGGGGTAGGGAGTTGGAGAAGTCCGAGGGGTCCGTATTGTCCGTAGAGCGGCCTCCGCACGCGCGTCCCCCCTCCCCAAGGGCTCCCGGGGTCGTGCGGTAACGGTTCCTTTACCGGTTGGCTTTCAAGGATCCTCAAGCGTTCGCCCTCGGGGAGCATCCTCGCTTTCCTAGATGTACCCAGGAAACTCGCTTCCCTCTGGCCCAGTTTGCCTAATTCTGTATTTATAGATGGCATCTATCTATTCGAAAGGATAGATATGTATTTTCTTCATAAAAACGAGGCACTAAATAACTTTTTGTTTAAAAATATCCAACCCCATATCATTGACCTAGAACTATAGATACCACAATGCCATTATGCAGATAATTTCAACTGGAAAGTACAACAGCACTGAAAAATTTGACTTTATGACCACTTTTCACACTTTATGACCTTTGCAGCATCCCCAAATTCTGGTTCTTGACAATCAGCATGCATTTATGCTAATACTTGTGTCCTGGTGTCATATATTTACCATTTGTAACCTTAGTCAGCTTCTGACTAGCAAAGTCAATGGGGTAGACAAATGCACTTAGGGAGAGCATAAGTCACTTAACTTCAGAGATTCGTTTAATAAATCTGGAAAAAAGTCATAAAATGGGTTAAGGACTTAAGGACTGCCTAATGAAAATTTTGCGTTCAATTGTGGTCATAAGTGAGGATTACCAATATGTGGTGACTACTGTGTACAATTCCTGTATGTTAAGGATATTCCAGAATTACAAAATGTATGATGTAGACACCACCTGGAGTCTTCAACAGTGAGATGATGGATGGATTGATGGGTGGGTAGGTAGGTAGAAATAAATTATACTCCCTATCAAAATGTTAAAACTCCATTGAAACTAGAAGGAAATATGTCCTCAAAGAAGAATATGCTTTTTACACCATGCACTTTTAACGTTTGCCACCAACAGATGTAATGACCGATGTTTTTGAAAGGGTGTTGGCAGATTGATGTAGGATCAGGATTTTAATTATGGTTACAAATAATTTTTAGCTCTTCACTATCTTCAGGATGCTTTTAACCCTGCTGTTCTGTTCGGGTCGTATGCGACCCGAAGCCAAGTTTGAGTCCCTGTAAAAAATTTTCCCTGCATATCTGAAACTTGAAATTTCATGACTTTTCATCATTTCAGGGGTTCTCTCTATGAGAAATTTTTTTGGGGGGTGGGGGGCTTAGTTTTTGCTGGGCAAAAAAAGTTACAAATCTTCTGTTCCCGGGTCACCCTGACCCGGACCGAAAACTCTTAATTTGCAGTGCTTATGTTTGGTCTTTTTGAAAGCTTTTTTCACTTGGAAAGTAGTCTGAACATTTCTGCACACAATGATATGAAAATTGAAATGAAAAAAGTAAATCTTATTGGTTTATTTTGCGGATATAATGCACGCCCCCCCCCGTTTTTGTGAATTTTTTTTCAATTTATGGATAGTTTTGCTCGCAAAATGCATTCTATTTTACTAAAGTTGGTGTGGGATTGGTAGCTTGAACATTTCTGAATATAAGAAAAATATAAAGGAACTGAAAAAAATGATTCTTATTGGTTTTTTAATATCAGAAATAAGGCCTCCCCCCCCCCCTCGGCTGCTTGCAACCATTTTCACTTTTTATTTTTTTATGCTCCAAATCCGAAATATTCTTTAAAATCTTAGGCATTCATTTACTCAATTTAACAATGCTGATCATCAAAAAATATTTTTGGGGTGGTGGCTAATTGTTTTCTGGGCAAAAAAAAATCATAACTTCGAGTCTCTTTCTGTTCGTATATGACCGGACCAAAAATAATTTTTTTAGGTACTTGAATTTGATCTTTTTGAAAACTTTTTCAACTGGAAAACTAGTTTGAACATTTATGAACATAATGATATGAAAATTGAACTGGAAAAATTGAGACTTATATTTTTATTTTGATCAAAAAGCCCCTCCCCCTATCCTTTTTAAATTTCGTGTCAATTTCTATTTTTTAAGGCTACAAATCCCTAAGGAATTTCCCCCCAAAAGGTTTGATATACTAAATTGAACATTTCTGAATATAAGAAAAATATAAATGAACTGAAAAAAATGGTTCTTATTGGTTTATTTTTGCCACAAAAGGGCCACCCCCCACCCCCCCGGCCTTGCTATGTGCCATTATTGTCACTGTTTATACATATTTGTCTAGAAATATTTGGAATATCCTTTTGAAAATCAACCACATTGTAGCCAGAGAACTAATTTTATGAAACAAATCCATTTTACTAAAAAAAAGTATGTAAGTTTGAAATTAACAGCATAATTTTTATATAAATTGAAATAATTGAACACGGGGGGAGGCATACATTAATGTGCAAAATAAACCAATATGCATCAATTTTTCCAGTTCAATTTTCATATCATTATGTTCATAAATGTTCAAGCTACCAATCCCACACCAACTTTAGTAAAATAGAATGTATTTTGCTAGCAAAACTATCCATAAAGTGAAGACTATTTAAAAAAAACGGGGGGGGGGGCGTGCATTTCATCAACAAAATAAACCCATATGCATCAATTTTTCCAGTTCAATTTTCATATCATTATGTTCAGAAATGTTCAAGCTACCAATCCCATACCAACTTTAGTAAAATAGAATGTATTTTGCAGGCATAATTATCAATAAACCTAAAGAAAATTCACAAAAACGGGGGGGGGAGGAGGCATATTTATGTGCAAAATAAACCAATAAGGATTAATTTCTTCAGTTCAATTTTCATATCATTGTGTGCAGAAATGTTCAGACTACTTTCCAAGTGAAAAAAGTATTCAAATTGACCAAACATAAGCACTGCAAATGAAGAGTTTTTGGTCCGGGTCAGGGTGACCCGGGAACAGAAGATTTCTTACTTTTCTTAAACAGAACAGGAGGGTTAAATATTTTGGCTGGGAAACCGCAATGAAACTCTTATGTATGTGTAATTAATATATATCACATAATATACTATCTTGTCTGGATTAATGTGTTGAGAACAGAAAGGTAAAAGAATGATAGTTTTGATCAGTGGTGGCAAACCTTTTTTTCCTCGGGTGCCGAAAGAGCATATGTGTGTGTTATTGGGCATGCACGAGTGCCCACACACCATAATTCAATGTCTGGGGAGGGCGAAAACAGCTTTCCCCACCCGTCGGAGGCCCTCTGGAGGCCCTTCTGGTGGGCCCAGTAGGCTCGTGTTTTGCCCTCTTCAGGCTCCAAAGGCTTCCCTGAAGCCAGGGGAGGGTAAAAACGCTTTCCCCCATTCCCGTGGAGACGCTCTGGATACCAAAAACGCCCTCCTAGAGCCTCTGTGCAAGCCAAAAATCATCTGGCCAGCACACACATGCACGTTGGAGCTGAGCTAGGGCAACGGCTCATTTGCTAGCAGATATGGTTCTGCCTCATATCACTGCTACAAATACAAAATGGGTTACAATTATTTTTAAAAAATATATTTCTATTTTATTTGCCTGCTCCTTATTGTCCATTCACTTACCGTAACTTTGGGTACTTAAAAACATAGTACTGTACTTGAAAACTCAACACCACCTACAAATCAGTATAATGTAACTAAAATATAGTTAATCATTGCCAATTGAAATGGTTGCTCAAGAATGAGAGTATTGAAAACTGCCTAGAATGCCTTAATCTTTATAAATGGCTTATAGCACTTGAAGATACAGGTAGTCCTCGACTTTCAACAGTTGATCTAATGACTGTTGAGGAAAACGTGTGCATTTATTCCATAGATAATGTAAGCTTGGTGCGTATACTGCTTTTTAAATGGGGTTATTTCTAAAATTATGTACTTGTGTGTGTGTTTGTGTAGATATAGATAAGTTGGTCCTATATGGAATCACAATAATGTTAAGTACTCCAATATAAAACCTTTGGTTGTATTTTGATTTTTTAAAATGACATAGCCTATGTGATGGAATCTCAATTTTCTCCAATTACAGAGATATTCCCCGAGTCAATGCACCTCATCCCCCGAACGGCGTGCACATTCCCCAGGTCGGAACTCAGATTCTCCAGGTTGGCGTTCTAGAAGTCGACACTTTGAATCTTCAGTGGAACAGAATTTGCGGATTAATGTTGGCAGTGATCGTTATGGTATTGACACACCTGGGAGAAAGAAATGTGATAGACTGGGCTCACCGGATGATAACCTGAGTGATATGGATAGGTAGGTTTCTTTCAAGACTTACTTCTTACGGTTATGTTTCTTCATGCTTTTCCATTCTTGATATAAAACACCACAGTCTTATAAGACATAATGAAAAATAACATTGGCCAAGCAATATTGAGAGAGAGAGTAGTGTAGTTTCTCATAATTCCAGAATGAATATTTCATAATTCCAAAATGAATAATAGCTCATTCATGTACCATAACAAATATAGCTATTTTAATAATACTGTAATGCAGTATGTCAATAAACTTAAATATATTTAAAAATAATTTAATAAAAGAATACATGTGTAGTATTATAATCAGTTGTTTGACAAAGTCCAAAAGAAAATAACATTTTTGGTATAATATCAGTATTTGGATTTTCATTAAAGATAGATTTATCCCTTTTCTGTATATGAATTAAACGACAAAAGCAAACATTCTGTGGTATGTGGTGGGACGGAGAGCACCGAGCAGTGGCTGGTTCGGGCTCTGTTTACGCAGCCATGAAGCGGAATCAGCCAGGCTGGTTCCTGTCTGCAACCTTGCTGGCCAGGATCAGGTCAGAGTCGTTGCTGGCTGAGATCAGCAGGCCAGATTCTGTGAGTCGGACACACTGTTTCCTGGGAGGAAAAGAGGGAGAGGAGGCACTGCAAGAGAGCCCATTTCTCACATTCTTCTCCTAGGTGGTGCCAGTGCTCATTGGCCGGCGAGGGTGAAAGAGAGAGGGATAAATGAACAACTTAGTGTGTGCTATCAGTTGGCTTCCAGTGCCAGAAATGTTGTTGTTGCCTTTCATTGGGGCACATGGAGTGACACGGGGAGCCTCTTACTGTCTCTTCTCCCTACCTTGCCAGCCTAACCACCCATTCCCTTTATCAAAGGGTATGGCAAGACCCACAGCCATTCCGTCTTGTCAGGGTTGAGTTTGAGTTTGTTGACACCCATCCAGGCCCCAACAGCCTCCAGGCACCGGCACATCACTTCCACTGCTTCGTTGACTGGACATAGGGTAGAGATGTATAACTGGGTATTATCGGCGTATTGATGATACCTCACCCTATGCCCTTGGATGATCTCACCCAGAGGTTTCATGTCGATATTAAATAGCAGGGGGGAGAGGACCGACCCCTGAGGCACCCCACAAGGGAGAGACCTAGAGGTCAACCTCTGACCCCCCACTAACACCGTCTGCAACCGACCGGAGAGGTAGGAGGAGAACCACTGGAGAACAGTGCCTCCCACTCCCAACCCCTCCAGCCGATGCAGAATGATACTATGGTCGATGGTATCGAAAGCCACTGAGAGGTCAAGAAGCACCAGGACAGAGGTTAAGCCCTTGTCCCAGGCCCGCCAGAGATCATCCATCAACGCAACCAAAGCAGTTTCCGTGCTGTAGCCGGGCCTGAATCCAGACTGCTGAGGACCTAGATAATCGGCTTCTTCCAAGGACCGCTAGAGTTGGAGCGCCACCACCTTCTCAACAACGTTCCCCATAAAGGGAAGATTGGAGACTGGACAGTAGTTATTGATCACGGTTGGGTCCAGGGAAGGCTTCTTGAGGAGGGGGCGCACAAGTGCCTCCTTATAAGGAGCCAGAAAGGACCCCCTCCCTTAGAAGGCGTTGACAATCTCCTGGACCCAGCTTTATGTCAACTCTTGAGTGGCCGAAACGAACCAAGAGGGACACGGATCCAGTAGACAGGTGGCGGAACTCACAGCTCCAATGGCCTTGTCCGCTTTATCAGGTGTCACCAAGTCAAACTCCTCCCAGACAGATGGACAAAGACGTTTAGCCCCAGTCACCTCGACTGACTTGTTGTCACCTGATACTGCTATACAATTGGAGTCGAGGTCCGCCCAGATCCAAGCGACTTTATCAGCGAAAAACAAGTTAAATTCCTTGGTACTACCCTGCAAGAACTCCCCCCTGATTTAGAAGGGAGCGGGTCACCCTAAACAGTGGCCGGACGGGATTCCCCCAATGCAATCAAGGCGGCATGGTACGCGCATTTTGCCGCTGTGAGCGCCACTTTGTAGGTCTTAATAAAATCTCTTACAAGTGTTCAATCGGATTCAGATTTACTGTTCCTCCATCGTTTCTCTAGACGTCTCTTCTGGCATTTCAACTCCCGGAGCTCCTCGTTGAACCATGGAGCTCTATGGGGTCTAATACCACAGAGAGGTCGCAATGGCGCAATTCGGTCAAGAGCCTCTGCTGCCGCCTTGTTCCAGGCCTCAGCGAGAGACTCTGCCAAGCTGTGGACGAGTGAATCTGGTAAAACCCCAAGCGCCCTCTGAAAGCCCTCAGGTTGCATCAGGCATCTGGGGCGGAACCTTGTAATCGGTTCCGCCTCCCTGCGGGGGAGAATTGGAGCCAGGAAATCAAGCCACAGTAGAAAATGGTCTGACCATGACAAAGGCAATGCTTCTAAGCCCCTTAGTCTCAGACCATTACTCAATTGCTCCGAGAGAAATACCATGTCGGATGTGTGCCACCTCTCATGAGTCGGACCCTGAACTACTTGAGTCAGGTCCATGGCCGTCATGGTGGCCATGAACTCCTGTGCCAGTCCGGAGGAAACGCCGAGTGATGGCAAGTTGAAGTCCCCCAGGACGATGAGTCCAGGGAATTCCACCGCCAACCCGGCCACCTCCTCGAGCAGCACAGGCAGGGCTTTTGACACGCAGCTGGGAGGCAGGTACGTGAGTAACAAGCCTACCTGAACTCCTAAGTCCAACTTCACAAGGAGCGACTCACAACCCACAATCTCAGGGCAGCGAGTCTGTGCAGGTGAAGATCTTCCCTGGCTACAATAGCCACTCCTCCCCCACTTCCCTGGGGTCGAGGCTGATGCCATATCTGAAAATATCGCTGGGCATATTTCTGAGAGAGGGACTCCTCCCTCTGGGCCCAGCCAGGTTTCAGTCACACATGCCAGATCGGCTTCCTCATCCAGGATCAGATCCCGGATGAGGAGAGCTTTATTTACGACCGATCTGGCATTAAGCAGCAGCAACTTGAGCCCAGGGCCCGGATTGCACTTGTAACCAGGACCCTGGGTTGAGCTCACGGGGCCGGAACAAGGGATCGCTTTTAGGCAGCGATTTGTTTTTTCTCCAGAACCGCTCGCCCCGTGGCTCCCGCCATATCTTACTCTCCCCAGCACGACCGGAATGTTCTGGCCCTCTGTCACCCCGGAGATAGATATCCCCATCCCTCCTGTCTCTCTACAGCCAGGTAGGCTAAATTCCACATTCATACTATCTCTATTATTCCCATACATATCATCCCACCCAGCCCACTCATTCATATCATAAGAATTACACCACTCACTCCAATCACCCATCATTACCCCCCCTAAATTAGTTAAAAGTTAGTTATAGAAAAATTAATAACAACCCTTAATATTTAGCGCTAGCAATATCAAAAACCCTTAATTCCTTAAAATAGAGTAAATATAAGATGTAAGTACTAAATATAAATATGATAATAAACTATAAAATAGAAAAATATAGATAGGATCGAATACATTATGTTAACAAGCTAATTAATAAGTGCAAATGCATCAGTTCAATTTGGGTCAGCCCAGTAGCAATGTCCATAAGAACAACTGGATCGCCAGTTCACATGCAAGGGGACAATAGATTCTTCCGGGGGTGTAAGGAGGAGAGAGTCCACCCTTATAGGAGTCCATGGAGGGGGGGTGTCATGGATGATATGAATAAGTTCTAATGAGGCATGGGTAAGGCTCTCTATCCCAGATCTTCTTGTGATAGAGTCTATGGAAACTTCTAGAAGTCCTCCCTCACCAGTTAAAGTGACGGTGGCAATAAATGTAAACATCATCCAGACAAGGTAGTCCACATAGAAAGGTCTCTGCAGTAATCAGGGTTCCGCGGACAAAAGGAGAGCAATAGTTAGAGAATAGTGGAAGGGCTCACTCATTTGGTCTCTCTCCTTGGTATGATCTTGCCAGAAATGACAAGCTGGCTTTAAGTCCAAGGAGCCAAGGTGCAGACAAATCTGCTTCTCGGTGTTATAGCGGTCGCAACAAGATCTCCAACCATTCTGGCCGCTTCTCTGGTGAGAGTCATGCTGTTCCCAACGCCCAGAAAAATTCCACGGCATCCACAGCGTGTTCAACATCTCCAGGCTCCCAGAGTAATTTCTGCCAGTTGCTGCTACTCTGATTGTTCTCTGTAGCAAAAAACACTTCACATGGCCATGGGATTTAAACTCTGTTTAAACTCTCTCTGTTCATATCTAATTCGAACGTGCTGTTAATTACTGTTAGTTTTACATATTTGCCACCTCCCGTTCGCTCTCACTCTCTCACAGCTTCTCTCACAGCTGGTGTTTCTGGAAACTCCAGTCTCACTCTCCTCAGCTCTCATAAATGCTGGTCGCCATCTTTCCTCCCCCTCAGATCTTAAATCTCCAACACTGTCCTCTGATTTAGCTCTCACCATCTGTTTTCTGGTCTTGAAATAGATTTGAAAATGGTGTAATGCCAAGGACACAAAGCAGGCTTAAATTACGTTAATTAAGTTGTCAATTCTGCTGTTTGATGGAAAAAATCATCATTCTCGGTTCGGGCGATGAGAAGAATGGCGGGGTTTGGACATGCAAGGGCTCATTATGGGTGTTTTTCAAATGCGATGGGTTTTGGATTTTTTCGCCCGGTCCTCCATGGGGCGAGGGGGGAAGAGCCAGGATTTCTCAGTCCATTTTTTCCTTCATGGCCATGATCTCTAGCGTGCTCCTTTCCTCCCACCCCTAAAAAACCGGCTGTGCGGCTGCCGCCTCCTCTTCCCTCCTTCCCGTTTTGGCTGGGATTGAGTTCGTATCCCCCTGCTGGGATTTTCCTCTGTCTGGCTCTCTTTATTTTAAAAGAAAAACACGGGAGATGAAGCCACCACAACGCTGGGCAGGCGAGGCTGTAAGATCCCCCACAACTAGCTTCCAAAGGATCTCTTTTGGGACTCCCTTTCCTCTCCCGTCCACTCCTTAGCCAACTTGGTCCCGCTCTCTTTCCAAGGCCAGATTAAGGGAACTGGGCGGGAAGGCCAAGGTGGCCAGAGAAAAAAAAAAAGCCGGGTGGATGTGTTGGGAAAGCAGGGCCGTTTCGACCTGGGAAGGTGGTAGTACCACAAAGGTGCAAAAAAAGAGGAAGCCCCTCAATCGCTTGGCCTCCCTCAGTAAACGCATCCCACACACTCCCTTCCGCCCTTCCCGCGCTTCTTTTCCCTACTCCTCTGAGGAAGTCCTGCCCAAGCCACTCGCAACAGCAATTGAGCCTTCAAAGGAAGCGACAGCGGACTTGGTGTTGTGTGTTTGTGTGTGTGTGTGTGTGTCTGTGTGTGTGAACCCCTTATGACAATAAGCTGGCGGCAGCGATAGGCCTCCACAAATGTGGAGCTGTCATCTCTTCTGCCGCCCACCTTTGGTGGGTTTGGCTCGTGTGGGCTTCATCTTTCTGTCGGGGGGAGGTGGGGAGCAAGGGGGGGTGGTCCCACGGGGAGAGGAGGCGTGCGTGTGTTTGTCCAGGGGAGGAGACCACCGGCATGAACTGCCTGAGAAGGTGGGCAAGGAGGACGTCCAAAGCAAAGCCGGTCTAAACAATAGAGAGAAAGGAGGGAGGCACGGTGGCGGCAGGCGGATGGGCAGAGCCAGACTGGCGCAAAGGAGGGTGGCTACCGCAGAAGGAGGTTGGGTTACGGTGTGTGTGTACGGTCTGGGTGTGGTGTGTGCACGCCTTTTTGGGGGGGAGAAAGCGATGGAGAGGGACACCCTGCGCGTTCTTCGAGCGCTTTGGGAACGCCTGCCCCGCCTCTCCTGCAGCCCCTTCATTGACAGCCCTGGACGAAAGCATTCCCAGCGAAGGGGCTACAAGAAGGGCGGGGCAGGCATTCCCAAACTGCTCGGAGGAAAACTCACAGCCCCTTTGCTGGGAGCACTTTTGCTGAGCCAGCCCCTTTGCAGCCGTCCCTCTCCTCCAGCCCCGCCCTTCCAAAGGGTGGGGCTGCCACGTCCCGGCAGATTTCATCCCTCTTGCCGGGACAAGAGGATAGTGGTGGCGGTGGCGGTTTCCCTTTCAGAAGCAGTAGCAGCACTGGGAATGTCAGGTCCACACACACACACCGCCCCTCGCCCCCGAACAACGATAGGAATGCCAGCAGTAATGGGCAAAAGGGGTGAGTTTTGGGCTTTCATGCATTAGTATTCGCTTTTCCATTGATTCCTATGGGAAACACTGTTTCATCTTATGAACTTTTCACCTTACGAACCTCATCCCAGAACCAATTAAGTTCGTAAGAAAAAAGGTATTACTGTATTTGAAAACAAAACAGATAAATAATTAAGAATTTTGATTGAGAATTTGGCAATTGATACGATATTGTATTGTATTCTGATTTAAAGATACAGTCATACCTCGTCTTACGAACCTAATTGGTTCCAGGGGGAGGTTCGTAAGACGAAAGGTTCGTAAGACGAAACATTGTTTCCCATAGGAAACAATGTAAAGTCAATTAATCCGTGCAACCAAAAAAAAAACCCACAAAAAAAATGCTGCCGCTCTGCTGTGACCTTTTAAAACAGCCGCGCGGCTTCCCAGCCGTCTCCCGAAGCCGAACGCCAAACCCAAACTTCCGCGTTTGGCGTTCGGAGGCTGCTGGAAAGCCGCGCGGCTGTTTTAAAAGGTGACAGCCGGGCTGGGGGGCTTCCCAGCAACCCCCCCAGCCCGGTTGTGACCTTTTAAAACAGCCGCGCGGCTTCCCAGCAGCCTCCGAACGCCAAGCGCGGAAGTTTGGGTTTGGCGTTCGGCTTCGGGAGACGGCTGGGAAGCCGCACGGCTGTTTTAAAAGGTCACAGCCGGGCGGCAGCGGTTTTTTTGCAGGGTTTTTTTTTGGTTGCACGGATTAATTGACTTTACATTGTTTCCTATGGGAAACAATGTTTCGTCTTGCGAACCTTACGTCTTACGAACCTCCCCCTGGAACCAATTAGCTTCGTAAGACGAGGTATGACTGTACCTTTAAATTAGAATACAATACAATATCGTATCAATTGCCAAATTCTCAATCAAAATTCTTAATTATTCTTAATTATTTATCAAACCCAAACTTCCGCGCTTGGCGTTCGGAGGCTGCTGGAAAGCCGTGCGGCTGTTTTAAAAGGTCACAGCCGGGCTGGGGGGCTTCCCAGCAACCCCCCCAGCCCGGCTGTGACCTTTTAAAACAGCCGCGCGGCTTCCCAGCCGTCTCCCGAAACCGAACGCCAAACCCAAACTTCCACGTTTGGCGTACGGAGGCTGCTGGGAAGCCCCGCCGCCTGGCTGTCACCTTTTAAAACAGCCGCGCGGCGTCCCAGCAGCCTCCAAACGGTTCAGAAAAAATTTGCCTCTTCTTACGAACTTTTTTCATGTTACGAACGCCAAACCCGAACTTCCGGGTTTGGCGTTCGGAGGCTGCTGGGAAGCCGCGCGGCTGTTTTAAAAGGTGACAGCCGGGCTGGGGGGCTTCCCAGCAGCCTCCCGAAGCCGAACGCCAAACCCGAACTTCCGCGTTCGGCGTTCGGAGGCTGCTGGGAAGCCCCCCAGCCTGGCTGTCACCTTTTAAAACAGCAGCGCGGCTTCCCAGCAGCCTCCGAACGCCAAACCCGGAAGTTCGGGTTTGGCGTTCGTAACACGAAAAAAGTTCGTAAGAAGAGGCAAATTTTTTCTGAACCCCGGGTTCGTATCTTGAGTTGTTCGTAAGACGAGGGGTTCGTATCTTGAGGTACCACTGTATGTCAATTTGTATTTCTGTAAGGTGTGGAGGAAAAAAATTAAAAAATTATGCCCCCTCCCCAAAAGATAAATCAGTGCAGAATAAATAACAGAATGTCGTCGTTATTTTCAGCTATATTCTCTGACTTGTAGCATATGCTGGTAGAACCTCATATGGCACAGGATGGGCTGATTTAAATGAAGGGGGATTCTAAATCAAGAGAAAAAACTAATTGAATGAATTGTTCCATTAACTGACAAACTGGTGCAGGTCAAACAAGTAAGACTATTGTGTAAACTGTTATATCATTCTTATCAAGTGAAAGTATATAAAACTACTTTTAGAGGTAGACATGATGAGGTGTTGCTATTCATCACGAACTGGAATTTCAGTATTATATCTGGCAAAAGAACAGCAACAGTTTTTATTTTTCTGCTAATACGTTTTTATGCAATCTTTGAAAATCAAGATATCGTGGTGCACACTTTATGTAAGATCAAACTTCCACCTTGAAATGTAAGTTATTCCCAGTGGATGGAATAACACTCCTCTCTCTTTTGACAAATTTGCCTTAATGTCTGACGGACATTCCAGAACAGATTAAAAGAAAAGAAAAGGTATAGGTGGGAGGAGAGCAATAACATAAACTGAATTGAATACAAAATTTAGCAAATGGATTTGCAGGTTATGCTTAAGTTTGATCTTTCCGCTGTTTTAGAAGTTATTTAATTGATAACAAAATACCTTGGTTTGTGACAGGAAATGAACCTGTTGCAAAAGTTATAAAACCTTTGGAAATGACTGCATTTAGGTTGAAAGGAAAAATAATGATTATACATAATCAGATTGCTTTTCAATATTTATGTTCAACTGACACTATTCAAATTTGTGAATGAAGTTATAATTTGTGTGTCTCTCTAATCAGGGATGATTTGGCTGATGGACCAATATTTAGCAGAAGACTTCTACATCATCAGAGCCTTGAGAGATATCCTTCTCATCAGGAAAATCAGGCTGGTCCTTTCAATAGGAGACATGATGAGGACCATCACAATAGGGATGCTTTTCTCCATCAATCAGACTATAGCATGAACTATGAGGATAAACCAAGAGAAAATGATAGGGAAGGTGAACTACATAGAAAATCCTTATATGCATTGGATGATAGAGGGCAGGAGCCAAAACGACCTCGATATGACGGAAATGACAGATTACTTCATATGAACATGGAACCACAGGGTTTCTTGTCAGGAACACAAAAGTACCATGAACGAAGTTTTAGTAGAAGTCCAAGTCCAACGTATCTCAATGAAGATTTTCGTGAACTTGAAAGTGTTAGAAGGAAAAGAAAAGAAGAGGAAATGAACAGAAACCTGAGTGGGGAACTGTCTGGCAATACCTATGTGATGACTGGTTCAACTAATCAAAGGGAATCGTCTGAACCTCAGTACCTTTATAGACCTGATGAGGCACCAGCAATGTCCAAAACATCTGTTTTGAAGAAACATGTGGATGATCATCATTCTGTACAGGTTTGAAACCACTCCACTCCATTTTTGTTACTATTAGTTCTAATTTTTAAAAATATCTTTAATGCTTAATTTGAGCTGTGTTAGTTTTTGAGTATATTTCTCTCAAATGCCATTGAAAATTGTTGGTTTAGTATAAATTCTTTATAAGTATCAGCTTGATTTCATTTGATCTAAATGAGGACTTTACTTGTTTTAAAATTCAGGGCACCAGTCTGTATGTCTTTAAGCAACTATGGTCATCCTAGAGAAGCTTTTTTAAAGTTAGTGATACACAGTGAACTTAATTTTAAAATGAAAGAATATAATATTTTTAATGGCTACATGTTCAGTTTCAGTATGCTTGGGGATATTGGGGAAATGCCTTTGTTAGCCTTACAAAATTCACAGAAAAAATAGGTGAGTTTTTAAGACTCCTTGTTTACAAAAAGATTGAATGGGGAAAAATACCCATCTACATTTTTACTGAACTCCTGCAACATGAAAAGTGAGATCTCTTGCCACTCATACTCTGAAAACATATGTTTAAAGATGTACATTTGCTAAACAGAAAATATTTTTAACATGATAGAAGTATATATATTAATAGATTTATCAAATAAATTAATTAATATGCCACCAAATTCTTGAAGGATTCTGGGCGGCTTATAACAACCCCCCCCCCCCCCCCCCATCATTAGTGTGTTAAATCATTCCCCTAAATGGATTGAATAGTGGATTGGTCTTTTCAATAACTCTAAGAATCAAACTTTTTCATTCTTACAAAAAATGCATTTACCCAACGGTTTGACAAGGATTCTACTGCTTCCTATTTTACTCTTCCTCTATCCTGTTTGTTTTGGCAAGGTAAGCCTTTTCTAATCACTACAATAATGACAGAAGGAGCAACCACTGTTAGTCGTCGTCCCCCCAAAAAATTTTTTTTCACCCTCAGCAATCCTTCCAGCTACAGCAACACTGGAACTGTCAAACTTCTGATGCCATATCTGTGTTCAAAAGTAGTAATTTTGAGGGCTCTCATCTCTTGAAGGAATTCTCGGATTTAGAACTTGGTCTTCAAAGAAGAGTCTTTGTGTAATAATGTCTGTTCTCTTCCCAAATCCAGTGTTCATTCTAAAAATCAGTTTCTGTCTTTCACAAAAGTCAGGAGCTGTGATTAACCATCTTTTTGACCCAGACCTGAAGAAGATCTCCTGGAGGAGGAATGACTTTTTGAACGTATGAGGAACTAAGATCCAGGGTAGATTTAAATCATGATTAAAATCGCTAGTAAAAAGGCTTGATTTAAATCAACTCGATTAAAATCATAATTTTTAAAGAGGTATTTCTTTCATTTCTTTTCTGAAGCACCTCCTCTGACCCGCTGTTGACTCAATGACAGTCCCCATATTGCAGAATATACAGCCTCGTGCTATATAACTAATTATTCATATACGGTATCTTAAATAGAAAACTATCTTTAGATAGATTTTTACTCCAAAAATATTTTATTAAAATAAATTTGATAAAAATAAAAAATCTGATTTAAATTAAAAAAAATCTGATTTAAATAAGACATCTATTTTTTTATTTTTTTAAAAATCATTTTTATCCACCCTGCTCAGATCTGTTTCCCAACAGCATTGGATTACTGCTTTGTGTCATTTTAAGAGTCTATATTAAGTTGCAAGATTTCTGTCTCAACCATATCCATATGGGTGTCTGTATGTGACTTTATTTATTGGATTTATATGTCGTCCCTCTCTGAAGACTTTGGCTTAGGAGTGTCAGTGTGTTGCTGTTTTGAGGGGGTAATTAGGAAAGCAATAGGCTCATCTGTATTCTCTACTGGTGGCTTCCAAGCAGAAGCATGCACATGGTCTTCGGTTTCCCAAGACACTGCAAACTGAATATTGAAATTTCTTTCTTTGGTAAATGTATCTTTCAGAGGATAGGTTTTCACAGGATACGTTTGAAAAGTGTTCGGAAACTTCAAAACGTGCAAAATGCAGCCGTGCGAGCGGTCATGGGTCCCCCTAGATATATACCCATGTCTCTCCAACACTCCGGGGACTGCACTAGTTGCCGATTGGTTTCTGGGCACAATTCAAAGTGTTGGTAATGACCTACAAAGCCCTACATGGCATGGGACCAGATTACTTACGGGACCGCCTTCTGCTACATGAATACCAGCGGCCGGTTAGGTCCCACAGATTTGGTCTTCCAGGTCCCCTCAAACAGACAGTGTCGTTTGGCGGGGCCTAGGGGAAGAGTCTTCTCTGTGGGGGACCCGACCCTCTGGAATCAGCTCGCCCAGAGATTCGTACTGCCCCCACCTTCCTTGTCTTCCGCAAGAGTTTTTAAGAGTCATCTATGTCGCCAGGCCTGGGGCAATTAAATCTGCCGGCCCTGATTAATAATTGTGATACATGGTGTGATTGTATTGTTTGATTGATTGATTAATACACAGGGTTTTTAGCTATAGTTTTTTTAATGTATTAGATTTGTACTGTATGCTGTGTTTTTATATTTACTCTGTGAGCTGCCCCTGTGGGCAGCATACAAATCTAATAATAATAATAATAATAATAATAATAATAATAATAATAATAATAATAATAATAATTTGTGTCTGATGGCATTCTGCATGTTCCTGCACAGTGAAATTATTTTGGTATGTCCCTTGTTTGATTGATTGTATGCCGCCCCTCTCCGAGGACTCAGGGCGGCTCACAACATATATAAAAACAGTAATAAATCTAATCCAATTAATATAATTAAAAACCTTAAAAATCCTAAAATAATTTATTTTTTCAATTGTAACATAAAGTTAGGTAAACTTAATCAAGTTCGTAAAATAAAGTTAGATAAACTTAATCAGGCTTAAGTGGTGAATTGATTAGTGATTTATATTGGCCTTCAGATAAGACTGTCAAGGCTGTGGAAGAAGTACTGTAGTAGAAGGAGAAAATTAGGGGAAAAGATACTAATACAATACATACATACATACATACATACATACATACATACATACATACATACATAAATACTGTATTGAATTGCTTTAGTCTTACAGGGTACCCTAAAATAGTTAGATCGTGGTGAAGAAAAGGAAGAAAATGTTAAATAGAAACTTTTCTATTCCCTTAGGTTGTCTTCCAGACCTGTATTGTAAGCCAGAAATTAACCAGAAACTTTGAGTATGAATTTATGGATATTTAATTTAATTTTAATTTAATTTAATCAGCTTGATTCCCTTTCATGACTCCACATTAGATATCTTGCAAATGGTTAACTTCTTGGAAGTTTTCTTCCCCATTCCCCTGAGAAGATGTGACTGGGAGGGGAAGGGTGAGGCCAGGCTAGTTAGTAGTGTTATTTACTGATTCTCCAAACTGCACATAATTGCTGCCACCAATTCTATAGAACCTGTTCAAATTTGATGAAGTTCACCCCTGCCAGTATCGCTATGAGTTTTTGAGTCTCATTTTTTCTTTTTATAATTTCCTGCTTGGGATTTAAACTATTGACTATAATCCAACTACATGAAGATGTGTTATGAAATGGACTACTTGATTAAATTAATTATGGAATGCAGTAACAAATGATGATTTTTTTTCTTTTTTAGCCTGAAGACTTTTCTAGCAGTTCTTCCTCTATTAAAGACCCCTCACTTCTTCCAAATCATTCTTCTTTGCCCCAGCATAGTAGACTTGCTCTCATCTCATTGGAGGTAGACAATTTCCTCAAACAATTCAACAAAAGTGCAGATGCAGAGTCTACCAGTAAGGAAACTCAAGGCAGTGAGCCTGACTGGAGACCATTCTCTGGTGCGCATAAAAATACACTTCCTGCTGAACAAAACTCTGAAAATTTTCTAAAACAAAAAGAGCCTCATGAGTCAACATCAGAGTCTGTTGACCATCCTGGTGATTTCCTGCTTCCCCGTGAAAGAGCCAGCCAGGATGGAAGTGGCTTTTCACGTATTCGTGATGACAATGATTGTAATACCAGCTCTTCATCTACTCAAAAACTAACACTGAGTGGTGGAAAATCTGTAAGACAAAAAGTAGGTTCTCCACTTCCTTCGTCTGTAAAACCAGAATCAATGGATGAATCCGGACCACAGTATGAGAAGATTTATAATTTGCTTAAGACAATTGGTCTTGACATTGGGGTGGCCGAAATAGGTAAACTTGCCGCTCGTACGCAGGAGCGTCTTTATGGAAAAAAGTCATCTCGTTCACCTGATCGTTATTCAGGAGCTTCTTCTAAACCAGAAATGTGGGAGAAGAGTTGTAATCGCAGTAAAACTTATTCTCCAGAATCAAATCAGAAGCCTTCTCTCTCACCCAGAGGTTCTTATCCATTATCTAAAGTGATATTCTCTGTTACCGAATCTGAGCACAATGTGAGCAAAATGGTACGACGAGATAATCCTATTGCCACAGTTGAGCAGTCTGTTCCTCCACTATCTCTAATTCCATCAGCTCCATCATCTCTTCATAACTTGTCGCCTGCATCCACCTCTG
The DNA here is from genome assembly GCF_031021105.1 of Erythrolamprus reginae. Taxonomy (NCBI): domain Eukaryota; kingdom Metazoa; phylum Chordata; class Lepidosauria; order Squamata; family Dipsadidae; genus Erythrolamprus; species Erythrolamprus reginae. The sequence goes on along the minus strand of NC_091950.1, from coordinate 346,574,872 downwards.
TTTCCCAATATAGACTTCCAGGCTTTTCATCCTTTCCTACACCACAATTACCACAAAACTATCCTCCTCCCACAATGCCCCCTCCTGGCTATGATCCGTATGGACAACATGTGGCCTATGCAGCTTCAGGCTGGCCCATGTATGCTCAGCAGACTCACCCTGGGCTTACAGATATGCATGGGCGTGACCCACTAACGGTGACACCAAATCCAGCACGGCCCAATCTTAGAGTTATTGAGACAGTTTCCACAGCCAAAGGAACTTCTGATATGAAAAGAGATGGCTCTGGGCTTGTACAAATCCCCACAGTAGCTCCTTATTCAAAATTACATCCTCCGTTCTCTCAACCTTCACTAAGAAGTTCTAAAGAAAGAATAGCTGATGAAAAAAGTGGAGCTTCTAGGAAACAAAAGGTAGGTATTTTTTGAATATATAAATGTGTATATTATATACATATATATATATATATATATATTTGTTTTCGTAGATTTTCACGGGTATATGTATGTAGATTGTTCTGAGTTCGGGTCTATGCGACGTTTCGGTGAAATCACATTCACCATCATCAGGCTGAAGTTTTAAGCTTCATGTTGTTGTAAATATAGTTTACATTTATATATATATATTTACAGCAGCACTTCAGTGAATATAACCGTGAAAATCTACGAAATATATATATATGTAGATTGTTCTGAGTTCGGGTTTTGCCCCGTGTAATATTTTGCATGTCTATGCGACGTTTCGGTGAAATCACATTCACCATCATCAGGCTGAAGTTGTAAGCTTCCTGCTGCGGTAAATATAGTTATGTTTATAAATATATATATATACAGACAGAGTGATACCTTGTCTTACGAACTTAATTGGTTCTGGGAGAAGGTTCGCAAGGTGAAAAGTTCATAAGATGAAACAATGTTTCCTGTAGGAATCAATGGAAAACCGATTAATGCGTGCAAGCACAAAATTCAACCCTTTTTCTAGCCAAAGCGCTCGTTTTTGCACTGGTGGGATTTCCCTGAGGCTCCCTTCCGTGGGAAACCCCATCTCCGGACTTCGGTGTTTTTGCGATTCTGCGATTTCGCTGAGGCTTCCCTCGCTGGGAAACTCCACCTCCTGACTTCCATTGCCAGCGAAGCATCTGTATTGGCGCTGCTGGGAATCCCCTCCAGCATCTCACAAGCACAGAAGTCCGCAGGTGGGGTTTCCCATGGAGGGGAGTCTCAAGGAAATCCCAGGAGCGCAAAAAGGGGCGCTTTGCTTGCAACGGAAGTCCGGAAGCGGGGCATCCCAGCGGTGGCGGCGGGTTTGTAAGGTGAAAATAGTTCGTAAGTGGAAGCAAAAAAATGTCCAACCCCGGGCTCCTATCTTGAAAAGTTTGTATGACAGGGGGTTCGTAAGAAGAGGTATCACTGTTTCCTAGTTTCCCTTAATTTTAAAAATTCAGCATAAACATGTGAGATACAGTAATACCTCGTCTTATGAACTTAATTGGTTCCAGGATTTGGTTCGTCAGGCGAAAAGATCGTAAGACAAAACAATGTTTCCCATAGGAAACAATGTAAAGTCAATTAATGCATGCAAGCAAAAAATGACAACGCACAAACGACGCTCCGCTGGGCGCCGCCGCCCGGCTGTCACCTTTTGAAACAGCCGGGCGATTCTCAGCGTTCTCCCGAATGCCGAACCTGGAAGTTCTGCAACAGTTCAGGTTCGGGAGGCCGCGGAGAAGCCCCGCCGCACGGCTGTCACTTTTGAAATAGCCAGGGGGCTTCTCGGTGTCCTCCCGAACCCGAACGCCAAATCCGAACTTTTCCCGAACTTCCGGGTTTGGCGTTTGGGAGACCGCCGAGAAGCCCCGCCGCACGGCTGTCGCCTTTTGAAATAGCCGGGGGGGGGGGGGGGCTTCTCAGCATTCTCTCGAACGCCAAACCTGGAAGTTCAGCAAAAGTTCAAGTTCGGCGTTCAGGTTTGGGAGGACGCCGAGAAGCCCCACCGCCTGGCTGTCAGCTTTGCAAAAGAGCCGCGGAGCTGTCGGAGGGTTGGGAGGCTCAAACAGAGGTGGGGAATCCCAATATGAAATTCCATGGGCGGAGCTTTGACGTAACGAAGACATCCTTCCTGGAGTCCACGTTTCAGCCGACCAGGAAGGACGTCTCCGTGACGTCAAAGCTCCGCCCATGGAATTCCTTATTGGGATTCCCCACCTCCCTTTGAGCCTCCCGACCAGCCGACAGCTTCACGGCTCTTGCAAAGCTGAAACAAACTTCATAAATGTGTTTCTAGTCGGACTATCCCATAATATGAGAAACAGATACTACTTTGAACCTGGAGCAAAATAGCGTCACTTGAAATGTTCTATTGGAATGGTCAGGTTGTTTGTGTTTTCTGAGAAAATAAAACTCAACATGTTTTAAGTGACTTATAAAAATATGTTGTTTTGCGCTTGAAATAATTAAGATATTCCATATCTTGAACAAATAGTTTATTTAAAGATTGCTTTTGTGACCAAAAACTTTTTTTTCCTTTTTATTGTAGGGACAAAACAGAATATTTTGCTGTGGTGTCAAAAGAGTTTTATTTTATTTTATTTATACTTTATCCTCCATTACTTGTGACTTACTTAAAATTTACTCATAGGCTATAGTGCTTCCCAGGAGAAGATATTTAATGCTAAAAAACTTTGATTACTGAAAAATAAATACAGATGGAACATATAACGAAAGAGATGCTATCTCTGATAAAAGCTAAATTTGCACAATTATTCAAATGATTATTCAAAAGTGATTATTCAAATTGCTTGAATTCACGGTTGCAATGTACATTTCCACACTGATGTCTGTAATGTTGCTTTTTCTTTTGCTAAGGAAGATGGTGGTTGATGCATGTTTTTTCTTCCACACTTTTTAGGTAATAGAAGAAATTGAGAAGTTGAAAGCTGAACAAGAAACACGGCAAAAAACCCTACATGATCTCAGTGCTCAATTAAACAGACTTTCGGAGCCAGAAGGTACTATTTCTTCTCATACCCCATTCTTCACACAGGCAAAAGACGTGGCAGCAGAGGTTCTCAGGCATCCTGCACCGCTGCAGTGTCTTTTGCCTGGGCCAAGAATACCGGAGACATCTGTGGCCGCCCTGCATGGAGCTTGAAGGCAGTGCTTGTGGCTTTAAATTCAGTTACTGTGGATTTATCTACCACGTCTGCTGGAAGTTTGTTCCAAGGATCTACTACTCGCCATTAACAATAACTCTCTGATGTCTATGCTTCAGCCAGCTGCAAATCCATTGAACTATCCAGGGATTAAGTCCAATCTTCAGTAATTTATCTATCAGCTCTTTAAGTGGAACTTTATCAAAGGCTTTGCTGAAGTCCAGGCAGGCAATATCCATGGCACCATCTTCATCCAACACCTTTGTGACATAGTCAAAGAAATCAGGGTTGAGTTTGAGTCTGTTGACACCCATCCAGACCCTAACAGCCTCCAGGCACTGGCACATCACTTCCATTGCTTCATTGACTGGTCATGGGGTGGAGATATAAAGCTGGGTATCAGCAGCAGCATACTGATGATACCTCACCCCATGCCCTTGGATGATCTCACCCAGCGGTTTCATGTAGATATTAAACAGCAAGGGGGAGAGGACTGACCGCTGAGGCACCGCCACAAGGGAGCAACTTAGAGGTCGACCTCTGACCCCCCACTAACACCGACTGCGACCAACCAGAGAGGTAGGAGGAGAACCACTGAAGAACAGTGCCTCCCACTCCCAACCCCTCCAGCCGGCGCAGAAGAACAGACTTGGGGCGGCTCACAACAATAGTGAACACAATGTAAAATACAAATCTAATATTTAAAAAACTAAAAAACCCATAATTAAAAAACATACATACAGCATACCATACACAAATTATATAGGCCTGGGGAAGATGTCTCAATTCCCCCATGCCTGATGGCAGAGGTGGGTCTTAAGAAGTTTATTAAAGGCAAGGAGGGTGGGGGAAATCCTAATCTCAGGGGGAGCTGGTTCCAGAGGGTCGGGGCCGCCACAGAGAAGACTCTTCCCCTGGGTCCCGCTAGCCGACATTGTTTAGTCGATGTGACCCAGAGAAGGCCAACTCTGGGACCTAACTGGTTGCTGGGATTCGTGCAGCAGAAGGCGGTCTCGGAGGTATTCTGGTCCGATGCCATGAAGGGCTTTATAGGTCATAACCAACACTTTGAATTGTGACTGGGAACTGATCAGCAACCAATGCAGACTGCGTAGTGTTGATGTAACATGGGCATATTTAGGGAAGCCCATGATTGCTCTCGCAGCTGCATTTTGCACGATCTGAAGTTTCCGAACACTCTTCAAAGGTAGCCCCATGCAGAGAGCGTTAAAGTAGTCGAACCTCGAGCTGATGAGTGGCATGAGTGACTGTGAGCAATGACTCCCAGTCCAGATAGGGCCGCAACTGGTGCACCAGGCGAACCTGGGCAAACCCAAAATGTCTTAGCACATGGTTATACTCTTTTATGATCCATCACACTGTGGTAATCAAAAAAGATCTGTCTCTAGTGAAATAGCTGGATATTATCTTGAGCACATATTATGAGTTTGGAGGAACTGCTTGGCTTCAGTATGATGAACTGAGACTATAGGGTCCAGGATTTGTGGCTTCAAGCCACTCAGTTGTCTAAGGCTAGCAGAAGCAATCGCATTTCTTCCCACAGAAAAGCAACTCAGCACAGGCCCCCTTCCTTGGAGCGGGGCAGGGCATTTTTGAGTATGGAGCAAAGGGTTTTTGTTCAAAGCAACAGTGCAGATTTCGCCATGACTGTGGATGGAGTGGTGGGGGCACCGCACCTCTGTATGCAATAGAGGTTGGGGGGACAGGCTTGGAAAAGAGCAGGGCAATGAGGTCAGGCAATAGCAGACCCAACATCGGGGAAAAGGGCCCCACTCCAATTAGATTGGATAGACTCGATGCTTGGTTACAGGGGTATACCCCAAAGGAGCAGGTGGCAACATTGTTGAAGGGCTTTAAGGAAGGTTTTAGGATCCCATATGAAGGGCGCAGGAAGGCCTTCATGACTCATGATTTGAGGTCAATTAAAGCATGGAAAGGATTGTAATAATGAAAATTGATAAGGAGATTAAAGAAGGTAGGATGATAGGACCTTTCCAAGCTCCTCCCATAAGCTCACTCAGGGTGTCAACAGGATGAAGGGCGTGTTCAGGCTTATCTACCACTTATCCTTTCCCCCTTGGGGAGTCGGTGAACAAGTTCATACCCAAATCATTGTGCTGTATGCATCATTCAATTCCGTAGTACAGATTATACGGGCCTGTGATAAGGGGGCACTGATGGGCAAGTGTGACATCAAATCCTCCTTCAGTTTGCTACCAGTGCGCCCAGATGATTTCAACCTTTTAGGTTTCTGTTTTGAAGGAGGTTTCTACATAAAGAAAGAAGAGTAGAGAAGAAGCTGGTAACTACAGGCCAGTTAGCTTGACATCAGTTATCGTTAAAATAATGGAGACTCTACTGAAAAAGAGGATAAATCAGCACCTAAAAAACAATAACTTATTGGACCCAAATCAGCATGGCTTTACTGAAGGCAAATCATGTCAGACTAATTTCATTGATTTCTTTGACTATGTCACAAAGGTGTTAGATGAAGATAGTGCCGTGGATATTGCCTATCTGGACTTCAGCAAAGCCTTTGATACGGTTCCACATAAAGAGCTAATAGATAGATTAGTGAAGATTGGACTTAATCCCTGGATAGTTCTTTGGATAGTTCAGTGGATTTGCAGTTGGCTGAAGCATAGACATCAGAGAGTTATTGTTAGTGGCGAGTATTCTGAGCAGAGACAGGTTACAAGCTGTGTGCCACAAGGGTCTGTTCTGGGTCCTATTCTTTTTAATATGTTTGTGAGTGACAGAGGGGAAGGTTTGGTAGGGAAGGTTTGTCTATTTGCCGATGACTCTAAAGTGTGCAATAGGGTTGATATTCCTGGAGACGTCTGTAATATGGTAAATGATTTAGCTTTACTGGATAAATAGTCAAAGCAATGGAAACTGCAGTTTAATGTTTCCAAATGTAAAATAATGCACTTGGGGAAAAGGAATCCTCAATCTGAGTATTGTATTGGCAATTCTGTATTAGCAAAAACTTCAGAAGAGAAGGATTATGGGGCAGTGATTTCTGACAGTCTCAAAATGGGTGAGCAGTGTGGTCGGGCGGTAGGAAAAACAAGTAGGATGCTTGGCTGCATAGCTAGAGGTATAACAAGCAGGAAGAGGGAGATTGCGATCTCGCTGTATAGAGCGCTGGTGAGACCACATTTGGAATACTGTGTTCAGTTCTGGAGATCTCACCTACAAAAAGATATTGACAAAATTGAATGGGTCCAAAGACGAGGTACAAGAATGGTGGAAGGTCTAAAGCATAAAATGTATCAGGAAAGACTTAACGAACTCAATCTGTATAGTCTGGCGGGACATGATTGAAACATTTAAATATGTTAAAGGGTTAAATAAGGTTCAGGAGGGAAGTGTTTTTAATAGGAAAGTAAACACAAGAACAAGGGGACACAATCTGAAGTTAGTTGGGGGAAAGATCAAAAGCAACATGAGAAAATATTATTTTACTGAAACAGTAGTAGATCCTTGGAACAAACTTCCAGCAGACATGGTTGGTAAATCCACAGTAACTGAATTTAAACATGCCTGGGATAAACATATATCCATCCTAAGATAAAATACAGAAAATAGTATAAGGGCAGACTAGATGGATCATGAGGTCTTTTTCTGCCGTCAGTCTTCTATGTTTCTATGTTTCTAGATTGGGCTCTTATGGGATGTTCAATATCTTTGCCCATTATTTGAGTGTTTCAGTTACTTTCTGGAGTGGGCTCATAGACAGTGGACTGGGTCAGCAGCGATAGTGCACTCTCTGGATGATTTCTTGATGGCAGAGCCAGCCCACAGGGACCTGTACAAGGAAAGAATAAGGGCTTTTAAAGCATTATGTGCAAAATTAGGGGTCCCCCTTGGGCAGGAGAAAACCAAGGGCCCTTTCACAACCATCAGGTTTTTGGGCATTGAGTTTGACCTAGTGAAGTACTGCTGTAGTTTGCCAGCAGGGAAACTGGATAAACTATGTGGCAAGATCAGGGAGGTTATGTCCACAAGGAAGGTAACCCTCAAGCAGGTTCAAGAGTGGGCGGGTTTGCTCAACTTTGCTTGCAGGGTGGCACCCCCGGATCGCACCTTCTGTAGGCAATTATATTCAGTTATGAGTGGTCTACAGAGGCCTCACCACAGGGTACGTCTGAGCACTGAAATCAGGGAGGACTTAGTTACGTGGCTTGATTTTCTGGAACGTTACAGTGGAGTGGCTTTTTAGAGGCAGGAGCATTTGCTAGAGGCAGAGCTACAGTAAAATCAGATGCTGCTGGAGCATTAGGTTGCATGGTGGTCCTAGGTGATCAATGGTGCCACACCCCATGGCCGGGGAATTGGCTGTCAAGTGACATTTGCAGGGATTTAAGATTTCCTGAATTCTTCCCTATAGTAGTTGCTGTGGAGATTTGGTATCAGCTTGCAGAGAGAAGGTTTCCCGTTTGGTGTGATAATTGAAGCTGTGGTCCACATTATTAACACTTTGTCATCCAGGAATTAGCAGGTCATGTGCCTGGTTCATTATTTTGTAAGCAGGTGCCTGGACCCCAGCATTTTATTTTTGGCACACGCTGGCATTGAGAATAACATGGCTGACATGCTTTCACATGGACAGTTGGCCAGGTTACGGCAGCTGGCACCCGGAGCAAAGACATGCGCGTAAGAAGTGCCCCAGCACCTGTGAAAGCTTGGAGAGCAGAGATGAACAGGGCAGTTAATGTGTTGGTGGCATCTAGCACCCAGACAGCATACCAGCAGGCAGGTAGGGAATTTTGGGCCTTTCGTCATCAGAGGGGCTATGAGAAATTCTGGCCCATCCCGGTTTAGCAGCTTCCTGAATTCTGTGTCGGCTGGGTATGCCTGGTGTCAACATTTGGTAAATATACCACCAAGAGGGGACAAGGCACGGGTTACCTATTTATCCATCAGGACGGCACACCTTTAACCAGATATCAGTTTTGGGCAGTGGCCAGGATGGTGTTGTGTAGGTTGGGTCTAGACTCCAACAACTAGGGCACCCACTCAGGATTGGGGCTGCCAGAACAGCAGCAACCTCTGGTTTTAGCGCTGAGCAGATCCAGGCGATTGGCAGGTGGAAATGGAAAACTTCCAACACCTACATTCATGTTCCGAAATAAGATCCATGTGAGATCCAAGTTTAACACTGTTTTGTTTCTACCTTTTCTCAGGCTGCCTTGCGAGTGAGAAGCCTCTGTTGCTAATTTGTGGCCACAACACACTATTTTGGGCTGGCAAAAGAGCAGCAAAGTCAGCGCTTGGAAGACAGCTGGAGCTGAGCCAGTGGGCCAGAGTGCAGTGGCTGAGCCGAAAGAACATGCGTTGGGAAGAGCTCCTGCCTTTCCTCTTTGACAGAGGTTATGTAAAAGTTGTGCCCAGATGGCTTGTAATACACCTTGGTGGCGATGACATTAATCTGATGAAGGGCTTGGCCTGGGTGAGCCAAGCCAGAGATGATCTCCAATTGATCAAGGAGCGATGGCCAGACACACAGCTCGTGTGGTCTCACATAATTATGCGTAAAATGTGGCGCAAGTACCGTATGGATAAAGTTAGGAAAGGTGTGAATAAGGCAATGGGAAACACTGTCCTGAAACTGGGGGGACAAGTTATACACCATCCAGACATCCACATATTCCAACCGGGTATCTACAAAAATGATGAACGCTTGACAGCTTGGGGTAATGATATATTTCTTTCAGACCTGCAGAGGTGCCTGCAACAGCTGGTGCAGCCTGGGGGAAGTCAAGGTGTCTAAATAGAAATTTGACCCCCTGCTGTAGTAGATGGGTCTGGAAAGGGGTGTTTTATTTATTTATTTTTTATTTATTAATTGTACTTATATGCCGATTATGTTAGCAGCCGCTGCGTGTCCTCCCTCAGGGCACCTTTTGGAAGGTGATGGGTTTCCCCTCTACAGACGTTCCGGGCATGTAGGGCCTGAGTGATGAAGAGGGGGTGCCCTTGGGGCTCACCTGCTCAGGCCTTCAGAATAGGATCTGGGGGGTGAGCCTTCCCACAGGTCATATGGTGCGGTGGAGATCAGGGGAAGGGCCACTGTACCCTCCCCTTGCTTAGCAAAGAGCTCTGCCCATAATTGCTTAGAAATATTATTTGATAGGGAATTCTGCCCCATTTAGGTTTTTACCTTTGTAGGTCTAAATTATTTGTAGCATAATAAAAGTGATCCATTAATACCCAGCACTGTGGTCCGTGTGTTTCTTTCCACGTCCAACGCAAATTAAGGTTCCCAGTAATGTCCAATTTGGTTTGATATAAACCCTTTAAGGAGGTTTGATATAAACCCTTTAAGGAGTATAGTGACAGATTTCTAAGGCAGACTAGAAAGCTGGGAAAACAATATATAGAAAGAAAACGATAGCAAACTGTAGCCTATGAAGATCAAGGATCAAGGCTTCCCCTTCAGTAACTGTCAGCTCCGTTGTCTTCCCCTATACTGTATATCTTTCTGGAATCAGCCAAGGTCGTTCATATGGGAGACGTTCTGCTAAAAAACTGTCTTGAGCACAAAGGCTTCTGCACGTTACAAATGTTGCTGCTGTGCCCCGAAGCAAAGGGCCAGCTGTTAAAGGAGGGGTTGAGAACTTTTGAGCCACCTATCAGCAAAACTTCCACAAAGGTAAGAAGTAGTTGAAGCCACCCGTGTATGCCAGCTACAAGACACTTCTCATTCACACGCCGACGCGATTTCCGTTTTCATGGATCGGTGGACTGAATTTGAACCGTTTCCCTTCATGCCACCCGCTTCATAAGGAAGAAAAAGCTGAGCCAGAATTCAAATGTTGGATTTCTTTCCTTAAACCTTAAAACACAGATCTTATAAAAGCTTTATAAAACGCAACTTCCAGATTTCTTTTTGTTGCTATGTTTTGTTTGGGCTCTTAAGGTCTGAGGTGACTGAGGCAAGAAGAAATTTGGGATGTTAAATAAATAGAAACACATATATACACACACCATCTCTAGGAAATCCTAGCATGGGTTTTAGGAAACAGGATTTGACAAGGGAGGCAGCCATCATTACGATTTGATTGAGAATTGACTGGTGCAAATAAAAATACAAGGTTGCACATGGCCTTCCACCCTTCTGAGGTGGGTAGAATGAGGACCCAGATTGTTGGGGGCAATTGTGCTGATTCTGTAAACCACTTAGAGAGGGTTGTAAAAGCATTACGAAGCGGTATGTAAGTCTAAATGCTTTTGCTATTGCTATTCCTTGATAAATGTTTTTGGAAAGAGTTTTGTGCGGTCAGCTCTTTATTGTTCAAGCCAATGCTTCTTATGCTGCAGCTGGCTGTATATGACTTAATTTATACTTCTGGTGGTGGTAATGGATAAGCTAACCCATATAGGTTCAGCTCATGTTACAGCCAATCTTATGGCATCCTTATAATAGTGAATTTCTTGAACAACTTTCCACTGAATAGGAAATGTTAGGTGTGTTATTGTACATTTTTTTCTCTATGAATGTTTTTTGCTCCTGATTCTGTCATAATTATTTTCCAGTAGAGTAGCCTCTGATGTTTGGAATGATGTACTTTTTGTACCAACATGAGAGCAATAGCGATAGCATTTAGACTTATTTACCGCTTCATAGTGCTTTTACCGTTTTCTAAGCAGTTTATCTAATCAGCATATTGTGTCCAACAATCTGGGCCTCATTTTACCCACCTGGGAAGGATGGAAGGCTGAGTCAACCTTGAGCCTGGTGATTCGAACTGTCAAATTGCAGGCAGCCTGCAGTAATTCCTTCTAGCCATTGCGCCAATGGGGCTTATCCTAGTATTTAATTGTGAATGCTTTGACTAACAATGTTGCGTACAAATTAGTACTTGTAGGGGCAAATTTAATATACATTTAAATTAAAAAATTAAAGCTTGGAAAAGTAATTTGTGGACTGCAGGCTCTTACATAAAACCATTTCTCATTTGCCAGGAAAACTGATTTTTGTATAATGTAAAATTATGTTCCTGAATTTTGGTAGAAACTGTATGTGGATAATATAACATAATATAATCTTAAAATTAGAAACAAGTTAACTAATGGGAAAGTAGTACAAATTTAGGGTTATGAAAGCAATTTAGTTATACTTCCGGATCAAAAGCACTGAGGAACGTCCGTGGTGAAAGGATCAGACAGTGACCTTACATACCCAGCCGGGGTGGGGGTGGGGGATTCCTTTTGTTCACCCCCCCTTTGAACTGCTGGGGTGGCTGGAGCTGGGTCTCAAACATCAGCCTGTTGTTACCTATCATCCCTAGACTTGCAATCCACACTCCTAATTTATACCAATACTTGTTGAAATTGGCTAGTTAATTTTTTAAAACAAATACTTTTATTTTTTGCATTTTAAGTATTTAATAAGTGTATATTCCACCAACTCCCAGCGACTCTGTGCTATTATATCTTAATGATCATATTTTTAATAGCTTATGGCTGCTTCTGAACAGTTGATCTGCTATATTAGGAGACAAAATATATTATATAAATTGCATAAGACCAATTTATAAATAAAAATAAATAAGGATTATAAATCTTATATGAGAATGTACTGATCAGTTTATTAAAATTTCTATGTCCTTTTAAACTGATCTGGGAGGATGGACTTGGCTACTGCTAAAGACTGAATATTGTATTTCTCATTCATTCATATCCGAGTATTGTTCTTCTCCTTCCCTTATTGCTGTCATTTTTTAACCTGCAACTCGCTATAGATGGGCAAAGCTGAATGGTTGCTGAGGTCTTGAACAGCTTGTGCCTATACTGAAGGCAGCCTGCAACTTCCTGATAAATCATAAAACACTAAACAGAGTCCCAAAAACATTTTTATTTTAATGGCTGTGAATTCTGTTCATCCACAGCCGTAATAAGTCCCAAACAATGTTAAATAGTCTGGCAATCTTTCAGAAGGCTGATAAGCACCAACCTTTCTCTCTTTTGACACACTGCGAAAAAGTTAATTTGCAAGGAGCTTTTTGCAAGGTCAAACAGAAAAGTCAGAATGGAGCTGTTACTCCGACCAGAATTGAACCAAGTTGCTTCCTGCAATAAGCACATCTCTTTTATGTCCAATGGGAGGGGACAATCATCTCAAAGTCTTACTCCCAAATGGTCCTTTCCTTCCGTTACTGTTCTTGTCTTCTGGCAGTTCTGTGCATGCGCGCATTGGGAATACACTCCTTGTTCCTCTGCTTCGGTCATGTCAGCCTCTGCAGTCAGCACAGAACTCCCAAATGGCCCGGGCCCATCTCTGGCTCCAACAGCCTTCTCCAGACTCCAGGCCTGGCCCATGTTCCTCCTCAGCCTCCTTGCTTTCTGACTCTACTGCCAGCTCTGTAGGTTGCTGCTGTACTATAACAGGCCCTAACAACTATACCAAACTGGTTCTATATAATTTCCTTTTGATAAATGAAGTAGAGTTCATTAATTCCTATCTGCACCTGCAATCAGAATTTAATTGATTAGAGGAAATGATAGCTAGTCAGAAAAGATACAGTGAACCATTAGACTCTTCTCCTTTTTTAACCATGTTCACAGATTATTATTATTTTCTTTGTCTTCTAGCAATCTAGCCAAGTGATAGGGTTATAGGTATACTAGTGTTGTTATTGTTCTTCATCAATTCACTTCTGGATACCCCGAACAGGAATGTGCCAAATATAAGAAAGGGGTGGGTGTATCACTGGAAATTATGTGTGGTCAGAATTCTTCCTTTCCCAGCATTGTTGTTAGTTGCGAAGTCGTGTCAAATCCATTGCAACTCCATGGATGACGTTCCTCTAGACCTTCTGTTCTCTACCATCCTCTGGAGTCCATTGAAGCTCATGCCTACTGCTTCAGTGACTCCATGCAGCCACTACACTCTGTCGTCCCCTTCTTCTTCTGCCCTCAATCTTTCCCAGCATTTCTCAGAAGTAGGGGAAATTATCGATTGGAGGGTTTCAGTTAACCCTGACTGTTCAGCCAGAACATTTGACTAGCATCCAGAGCAAGGCAATAGAACAGGGATCCCCAATGCCCTGTCCATGGACCAGCACCGGTCTATGGCATGCCAGAATCTGGGCTGCAAAAACAAGCAATCCTAAGAGGTTGCCATAGAGAGAAGGAGGTCAGACAAGAAACAATAGATGGAGAGATTCAACCTGGAAAGGAGAAACTTTCTGATGGTAAGAGCAATCAACCAGTGGAACAGCTTGCCTGTGGAGGTTGTGAGCACTCCAAAACTTGTGACTTTCAATGGGAGTTATTTGTTATATATCTGAAATGATATAGGGACTCTTACTTGAGCAGGGGGTTGTACAAGATGACCTGCAAGATCTCTGCCAACAAACAAACAAACAAACCTGAAGTCTGATCTTCAGGATGTAGGCAGAATACAAAATCACAACTCCTCCAGTCCATGAAAAACCATTCTCCATGAAAGTGGTCCCAAGTACCCAAAAATGTGGGGGTGGGGCACTGCACAAATGCAATTCAAAGTGTTGGTTATGACCTATAAAGCCTTACATGGCTTAGGACCAGATTACTTACGGGACCACCTTCCGCCTCATGTATCCCAGCGGCAGGTTAGGTCCCACAGAGTTGGCAACTCCGTACTACTACTATCACTGAAGATACTATCTAATTTAGTAATGAAGTGTTCAAGAAAACCACCAAGCTCAGAGAGCACTAAGGATGCCACAGTTCAACCCTGAGCTACAAATATTTTCTACCAGTGATAATTACTCTAACCTAGCGGAAGAGCAGGTGGTAATTTCCGGCTCCAGGGAAGCCTTTGGAGTCTGGGGAGGGCAAGACATGAGCCTACTAGGCTCACCAGAAGTTGGCAAACAGGCTGTTTCCGGCCTCCAGGGGGCGGGGGAAGCTGTTTTCACCCTCCCGGGCATTGAATTATGGGTGTTGGCATGCGTGCATGTGTGATAGCGCACGTCCCGCATTTTTGGCACCTGAGGAAAAAAAGGTTCGCCATCTATGCCATAGGGAGAGTAGAAACTGCCAAAGAAATTAGAATAAGAAATAGAGGGGTTTTCCCCCTATTTTTTTCTGTTTCCTTTTCCCTTTTTAAATTTTTGTCTCTTTGTGTTGTATTTCCACACCTCTCCCCAGCAGATTCAAACATGCTAAGATTTACCTTTCCCCGCTCTCTCTGAGATCGGATATGGATGGGAAAAAACCCCAAATACAAAGCAGGATGGGGACTATTAACTACCACACAAAAGCCACGGGAATTAGACCCAAAAGGAAAGGGTATCAAAGTTTGCAGTGGGAAGTTGCTTCCTCGCTTGCCAGGAACGCTTGAGCTGAACCAGTCACTCTCTGCCTTCCTTCAATAAACCGCTTTCCTGCTGGTGGCCTGTCGAGATTATATCTATCACATTTGCAGAGGGTTCACCCCACCCCCAGCCGGGAACGAAGAAAGAATTGTCTTACAAGAACGATACGGTTTTCGTGGAAGGAAAATACCACTTGAATCCACCCGTTGGAGCCTTTTAAAGGGGCCACATTGCGCAAGCCAGTTGAGCGCCAAACTCCCTCCCTTTTCTAACCCGCGTCGTGCTTGGGTGGCAGATCTCGCGACACCTTCGCATCCTTTGTTTTCCCCGCCATCTTGAAAAGATGCGCGCAGAAAACTTCCGGGACGTTGCCGCCTGATGCGCAAGCGCATTCGGCGCGAAGGGTGTGCAGCGAGAGAAGAGGGGGAAACGGGCGAACGAGAGAGAAGAGCCATTTCATGCTGCCTCCGCTGCCGCCGCTACCACAGTCTCTGCAGGATGTATCGTCCCGGTTTTCGGCCGCACGAGCATGATCTCTTCCCGCCGCCCCAAGGAGACCATCACTTCAGGCTCCCGAGCTGGCCGGTCCGGGGCTTCTACCCTCCCGATCACCGAGTGAAGTCGTGGCCGGAGCCCGCGCCGCTCCCGTTCTCCGTCTGCACGGGGCCGCCACCGCTCGTCGTCCGGCTGTCACCGCCTCCGCGTCGCTCGCCCTCCCCACCACCACCACCACCACTCGTGGCCCGGCTGTCGCCTCCGCGTCGTGCGCCCTCCCCTCGTCTCAGCAGCGGGGTACGCTCTCCGGTGGGGGGGGGAGTTGGAGAAGTCCGAGGGGTCCGTATTGTCCGTAGAGCGGCCTCGGCACGGGCGCCCCGCGTCTCCCCTCCCCAAGGGCTCCCGGGGTCGTGTGGTAACGGTTCCTTTACCGGTTGGCTTTCAAGGATCCTCAAGCGTTCGCCCTCAGGGAGCATCCTCGCTTTCCTAGATGTACCCAGGAAACCCGCTTCCCTCCGGCCCAGTTTGCCTAATTCTGTATTTATAGATGGCATCTATCTATTCGAAAGGATAGATATGTATTTTCTTCATAAAAACGAGGCACTAAGTAACTTTTTGTTTAAAAATATCCAACCCCATATCATTGACCTAGAACTATAGATACCACAATGCCATTATGCAGATAATTTCAACTGGAAAGTACAACAGCTCTGAAAAATTTGACTTTATGACCACTTTTCACACTTATGACCTTTGCAGCATCCCCAAATTCTGGTTCTTGACAATCAGCATGCATTTATGTTGATACTTGTCTCCTGGTGTCATATATTTACCATTTGTAACCTCAGTCAGCTTCTGACTAGCAAAGTCAATGGGGTAGACAGATGCACTTAGGGAGAGCATAAGTCACTTAACTTAAGCGATTCGTTTAATAAATCTGGAAAAAAGTCATTAAATGGGAAAAGAACTTAAGGACTGCCTAATGGAAATTTTGCGTTCAATTGTGGTCATAAGTGAGGATTACCAATATGTGGGGACTACTGTGTACAATTCCTGTATGTTAAGGATATTCCAGAATTACAAAATGTATGATGTAGTCACCACCTGGAGTCTTCAACAGTGTGATTATTATTATTATTATTATTATTATTTATTCGATTTGTATGCCGCCCCTCTCCGAAGACTCGGGGCGGCTCACAACATGTAACAACAAATCATAAATAATCCAACAGTTTTTAAAATGTTTAAAGATTTAAAAGACCCCATATACTAACAGACACACACACACGCATACCATATATAAATTAAACATGCCCAGGGGGAGATGTTTCAATTCCCCCATGCCTGACGACAAAGGTGAGATGATGGATGGATTGATGGGTGGGTAGGTAGGTAGGTAGAAATAAATTATACTCCCTATCAAAATGTTAAAACTCCATTGAAACTAGAACGAAATATGTCCTCAAAGAAGAAAATGCTTTTTACACCATGCACTTTTAACCTTTGCCACCAGCAGATGTAATGACCGATGTTTTGAAAGGGTGTTGGCAGATTGATGTAGGATCAGGATTTTAATTATGGTTACAAATAATTTTTAGCTCTTCACTATCTTCAGGATGCTTTTAAATATTGTGGCTGGGAATGTATGTTATGTATGTTTAATTAATATATATCACATAATATCCTATATTGTCTGGATTAATGTGTTGAGAACAGAAAGGTAAAGAATGAGTTTTGATCAGTGGTGGCGAACCTTTTTTTCCTCGGGTGCCGAAAGAGCATATGCGTGTGTTATTGGGCATGCACGAGTGCCCACACCCCATAATTCAATGCCTGGGGAGGGCGAAAACAGCTTTCCCCACCCATCGGAAACCCTCTGGAGGCCCTTCTGGTGGGCCCAGGAGGCTTGTGTTTTGCCCTCTTCAGGCTCCAAAGGCTTCCCTGAAGCCAGGGGAGGGTAAAAAGGCTTTCCCCCATTCCCCCGGAGACGCTCTGGATACCAAAAATGCCCTTCTAGAGCCTCTGTACAAGCCAAAAATCATCTG
This sequence comes from Erythrolamprus reginae, assembly GCF_031021105.1. Taxonomy (NCBI): domain Eukaryota; kingdom Metazoa; phylum Chordata; class Lepidosauria; order Squamata; family Dipsadidae; genus Erythrolamprus; species Erythrolamprus reginae. Next base: position 346,557,851 of record NC_091950.1, on the reverse strand, counting down.
GCCAGCACACACATGCACGTTGGAGCTGAGCTAGGGCAACGGCTCGCTTGCTAGCAGATATGGTTCTGCGTGCCACCTGTAGCACCCGTGCCATAGGTTCTCCATCACTGGTTTAGATTAAGCAAAATAATACTTATCTCAGTTTGAACTTTGGATATTAACACATTATATTTACAGTTATATTCATTAGAGATTGTTTTCATAAGGAAATTTTCTGTCTCATATCACTGCTACAAATACAAAATGGGTTACAATTATTTTTAAAAAAATATATTTCTATTTTATTTGCCTGCTCCTTATTGTCCATTCACTTACCGTAATTTTGGGTACTTAAAAACATAGTACTGTACTTGAAAACTCAACACCACCTACAAATCAGTATAATGTAACTAAAATATAGTTAATCATTGCCAATTGAAATGGTTGCTCAAGAATGAGAGTATTGAAAACTGCCTAGAATGCCTTAATCTTTATAAATGGCTTATAGCACGTGAAGATACAGGTAGTCCTTGACTTTCAACAGTTGATCTAATGACTGTTGAGGAAAACATGTGCATTTATTCCATAGATAATGTAAGCTTGGTGTGTATACTGCTTTTTAAATGGGGTTATTTCTAAAATTATGTAGTTGTGTGTGTGTTTGTGTAGATATAGATAAGTTGGTCCTATATTGAATCACAATACAGTGATCTCTCGGTTAGCGCGGGGGTTACGTTCCAAGACCTCCCGCGCTAACCGATTTCCGCGTTATATTGGATGCGGAAGTAAAACCACCATCTGCGCATGTGCGCCATTTTTTTCATGGCCGCACATGCGCAGATGGTGGAGTTTGCGTGTGGGCGGCGGGGAAGACCAAGGGAAGATTCCTTCAGCCGCCCAACAGCTGATCTGCTCCGCAGCGCGGAAGCAGCGAGGAGCCGAAGATGGGGTAAAGGCAAAGGGGAAACCCCATCTTCGGCTCCTCGCTGCTGCCGCGCTGCGGAGCGGATCAGGTGTTGGGCGGCTGAAGGAACCTTCCCTTGGTCTTCCCGCTTGCCGCTTGCCAGTCCACACACACCCCCCTGGATGAGCCGGCCACAGGGGCGAGGGGTGGGGATGAAGGGGCAGGACTTCCCGGGCGGAAGGCATGCTCGGCTCTGCCGCTCCAGCCCCTTTCGGCCGAGCCTCCCCGGCCAAGCAGCCAGGGAAGTCGAGCCAGGCGTGGCGGCGGCAGCGCTGCTTCTCCGGTCGCCCGGTCCTCTCCTGCCTCCTGCGCCGATGTTCCCCGCTGCGACGGAAGGCAGTCGCTTGGCTAGGGAGGCTCGGCCGAAAGCGGCTGGAGCGGCAGAGCCGAGCACGCCTTCCGCCCGGGAAGTCCTGCCCCTTCATCCCCACCCCTCGCCCCTGTGGTCGGCGGGGATGAAAGGGCAGGACTCCCTGGGTGGAAGGCGTGCTCGGCTCTGCCGCTCCAGCCGCTTTCGGCCGAGCCTCCCTAGCCAAGCGACTGCCTTCCGTCGCAGCGGGGAACATCGGCGCAGGAGGCAGGAGATGACCGGGCGACCGGAGAAGCAGCGCTGCCGCCACCACGCCTGGCTCGGCTTCCCTGGCTGCTTGGCCGGGGAGGCTCGGCCGAAAGCGGCTGGAGCGGCAGAGCCGAGCACGCCTTCCACCCAGGGAGTCCTGCCCTTTCAACCCCGCCGACCACAGGGGCGAGGGGTGGGGATGAAGGGGCAGGACTTCCCGGGCGGAAGGCGTGCTCGGCTCTGCCGCTCCAGCCCCTTTCGGCCGAGCCTCCCCGGCCAAGCGGCAGCCTTCCACCGGGAGGCTCAGCATTCCGTCAGTCGTAGCGCTGGCTGTCAACTTTTCTTTTTAGCACTGGGGAGGCAAGTCAGCTCCTGCCCAGTTTTAAAAAGAAAAGTTGACAGCCAGCGATTGTTCCGCTGCCGCCAGCATGGCCTGGCTGGCAGCGGAAGATGTAACGGAGCCCACGGGGGATTCGCCTTCCTCCCACCCGCAGCCGAGACTGATTGTGGGCTCCTTCGCAACCTCGGAGAGCTTCCGGGGCATGAAAGCTCACGAAAACCAGGAAGCTCTCCGAGGTTGCGAAGGAGCCCACGATCAGTCGGCGGGAGGAAAGCGAATGCCACGGGGCTGGGCTCGGCTCCCCCCTCGGCTCCCCCCCTTACCAGCCCCGCCGCGGAAGGCTCCATTCTGTTCCCTGCCGGCCCGATTGAGCGGCCGGCGGTCTCCATTCAGGGAACAGAATAAAAAAAAAATTATTTTTTAATATTTTATTTTTTAAAATAATATTTTTTGAAAAACCGCGTTGCAGCGTTTCGCGCTAATCGAGAACGCGCAAGTCGAGGGACCACTGTAATGTTAAGTACTCCAATATAAAACCTTTGGTTGTATTTTGATTTTTTTAAAATAACATAGCCTATGTGATGGAATCTCAATTTTCTCCAATTACAGAGATATTCCCCGAGTCAATGCACCTCTTCCCCCGAACGGCGTGCACATTTCCCAGGTCGGAACTCAGGTTCTCCAGGTTGGCATTCTAGAAGTCTACACTCTGAATCTTCAGTGGAACAGAATTTGGGGATTAATGTTGGCAGTGATCGTTATGGTATTGATACACCTGAGAGAAAGAAATGTGATAGACTGGGCTCACCGGATGATAACCTGAGTGATATGGATAGGTAGGTTTCTTTCAAGACTTACTTCTTACGGTTATGTTTGTTCATGCTTTTCCATGCTTGATATAAAACACCACAGTCTTATAAGACGTAATGAAAAATAACATTGGCCAAGCAATATTGAGAGAGAGAGTAGTGTAGTTTCTCATAATTCCAGAATGAATATTTCATAATTCCAAAATGAATAATAGCTCATTCATGTACCATAACAAAAATAGCTATGTTAATAATACTGTAATGCAGTATGTCAATAAACTTAAATATATTTAAAAATAATTTAATAAAAGAATACATGTGTAGTATTATAATCAGTTGTTTGACAAAGTCCAAAAGAAAAAAACATTTTTGGTATAATATCAGTATTTGGATTTTCATTAAAGGTAGATTTATCCCTTTTCTGTATATGAATTAAATGACAAAGGCAAACATTCTGTGGTATGTGGTGGCACGGAGAGCACCGAGCAGTGGCTGGTTCGGGCTCTGTTTACGCAGCCATGAAGCGGAATCAGCCTGGCTGTTTCGTGTCTGCAACCTTGCTGGCCAGGATCAGGTCAGAGTCGTTGCTGGCTGAGATAAGCAGGCCAGATTCTGTGAGTTGGACACACTGTTGCCTGGGAGGAAAAGAGGGAGAGGAGGCACTGCAAGAGAGCCCATTTCTCACATTCTTCTCCTGGGTGGTGCCAGTGCTCATTGGCCGGCGAGGGTGAAACAGAGAGGGATGAATGAATACCTTAGTGTGTGCTATCAGTTGTCTTCCAGTGCCAGAAATGTTGTTGTTGCCTTTCATTGGGGCACAAGGGGAGCCTCTTACCGTCTCTTCTCCCTACCTTGCCAGGCATGGCAGGGCTTCCTGCCCCTCGCTTAACCACCCGTTCCCTTTATCAAATGGTGTGGCAGGTGGGGAGGGGTGAGGTGATGGACTATTATTATTATTATTTATTAGATTTGTATGCCGCCCCTCTCCGAAGACTCGGGCGGCTCACAACAGTAATACAAAAACAATATAACAGTGAGGCAAATATAATATTAAAATAAAACATATCTAAAATCCCAACAATTTAAAACCATATAACACATACATACCAAACATAAAATATAAAAGCCTGGGGGAGGATGTCTCAGTTCCCCCATGCCTGGCTATAAAGGTGCGTCTTGAGTAATTTGCGAAAGACAAGGAGGGTGGGGGCCGTTCTAATCTCTGGGGGGAGTTGATTACACAGGCCTGGAGCCGCCACAGTGAAGGCTCTTCCCCTGGGGCTTGCCAAACGACATTGTTTGGTCGACGGGACCCGGAGAAGGCCAACTCTGTGGGACCTTATCGGCCGCTGGGATTCGTGCGGTAGAAGGCGGTTCCGGGAGTATTCTGGTCCAATGCCATGTAGGGCTTTAAAGGTCATTACCAACACTTTGAATTGTGACCGGAAACCGATCGGCAGCCAGTGCAGGCCACAGAGTGTTGCAGAAACATGGGCGAATCTAGGGAGCCCCACGATGGCTCTCGCGGCCGCATTCTGCACGATCTGAAGTTTCCGAACACTTTTCAAGGGTAGCCCCATGTGGAGAGCGTAGCAGTAATCGAACCTCGAGGTGATGAGGGCATGAATGACTGAGCAGTGACTCCTGGTCTAGGTAGGGCCGCAACTGGTGCACCACGTGGACCTGGGCAAACGCCCACCTCACCACAGCTGAAAGATGATGTTCCAATGTCAGCTGTGGATTGAGGAGAACGCCCAAGTTGCGAACCCTCTCTGAGGGGGTCAATAGTTCCACCCCCAGGCTAATGGACGGACAGATGGGATTGTCCTTGGGAGGCAGGACCCACAGCCACTCCCTATTGTCTGGGTTGAGTTTGAGTTTGTTGACACCCATCCAGGCCCCAACATCCTCCAGGCACCGGCACATCACTTCCACTGCTTCGTTGACTGGACCTGGGGTAGAGATGTATAACTGGGTACCTCACCCCATGCCCTTAGATGAACTCACCCAGCGGTTTCATGTCGATATTAAAAAAGCAGGGGGGAGAGGACCGACCCCTGAGGTATCCCACAAGGGAGCAACCTGGAGGTCGACCTCTGACCCCCCACTAACACCGACTGCGATCGACCGGAGAGGTAGGAGGAGAACCACTGGAGAACAGTGCCTTCAACTCCCAACCCCTCCAGCCGGTGCAGAAGGATACCATGGTCGATGGTATCGAAAGCCACTGAGAGGTCAAGAAGCACCAGGACAAGAGGCCAAGCCCCTGTCCCGGGCCCAACAGAGATCATCCATCAATGCGACCAAAGCAGTTTCCGTGCTGTAGCCGGGCCTGAATCCAGACTGCTGAGGACCTAGATAATCGGCTTCTTCCAAGGACCGCTGGAGTTGGAGCGCCACCTCCTTCTCAACAACCTTTCCCATAAAGGGAAGGTTGGAGACTGGACGGTAGTTATTAAGCACGGCTGGGTCCAGGGAAGGCTTCTTGAGGAGTGGGTGCACAAGTGCCTCCTTATAAGGAGCCAGAAAGGACCCCTTCCCCAAGGAGGCATTGACAATCTCCTGGACCCAGCTCTGTGTCACCTCTCGACTGGCCGAAACCAACCAAGAGGGACACGGATCCAGTAGACAGGTGGTGGAACTCACAGCTCCAATGGCCTTGTCCACTTCATCAGGTGTCACCAAGTCAAACTTCTCCCAGACAGATGGACAAAAACGTTTAGCCCCAGTCACCTCGACTGACTCGTTGTCAGCCGATACTGCTATACAATTGGAGTCGAGGTCTGCCTGGATCCGAGCGACTTTATCAGCGAAAAACAAGTTAAATTCCTCGGCACTACCCTGCAAGGGCTCCTCAAGTCCCGCCTGATTTAGAAGGGAGTGGATCACCCTAAACAGAGCGGCCAGGAGGGATTCCGCCGATGCAATCAAGGCGGCATGGTACGTGCATCTTGCCGCCTTGAGCACCACTTTGAAGGTCTTAATAAAAGCTCTTACAAGTGTTCGATCGGATTCAGACTTACTCTTCCTCCATCGTTTCTCTAGATGCCTCTTCTGGCGTTTCAACTCCCGGAGCTCCTCGTTGAACCATGGAGCTCTACAGGGTCTAGTACCACAGAGAGGTCGCAATGGCGCAATTTGGTCAAAAGCCTCTGCTGCCGCCTTGTTCCAGGCCTCAGTGAGAGTCTCTGCTGAGCTGTGGATGAGTGAATCTGGTAAAACCCCAAGCGCCCTCTGAAAGCCCTCGGGGTCCATCAGGCATCTGGGGAGGAACCTCCTAATCAGTTTCGCCTCCCTGCGGGGGAGGATTGGAGCCAGGAAATCAAGCCACAGTAGAAAATGGTCTGACCATGACAAAGGCAATGCTTCTAAGCCCCTTAGTCTCAGACCATTACTCAATTGCCCTGAGAGAAATACCATATCGGGTGTGTGCCCCCCCTCATGAGTCAGACCCTGAACTACTTGAGTCAGGTCCATGGCCATTATGGTGGCCATGAACTCCTGTGCCAGTCGAGAGGAACCGCCGAGTGACGGCAGGTTGAAGTCCCCCAGGACGATTAGTCTGGGGAACTCCACCGCCAACCCGGCCACCTCCTCGAGCAGCACAGGCAGGGCTGTTGACATGCAGCTGGGAGGCAGGTACTTGAGTAACAAACCCACCTGAACCCCTAAGTCCAACTTCACAAGGAGCGACTCACAACCCGCAATCTCAGGGGCAGCGAGTCTACCCAGGCGAAGGTCTTCCCTGGCTACAATAGCTACTCCTCCCCACCTTCCCTGGAGTCGAGGCTGATGCCATATCTGAAACCCGGGTGGGTGTATTTCTGAGAGGGGGACTCCTCCCTCTGGGCCCAGCCAGGTTTCAGTCACACATGCCAGATCGGCATCCTCATCCAGGATCAGATCCCGGATGAGGAGAGCTTTATTTACGACCGATCTGGCATTGAGCAGCAGCAACTTGAGCCCAGGGCCCAGATTGCACTCGTAACCAGGACCCTGGGTTGAGCTCACGGGGCCGGAACAAGGGATCGCTTTTAGGCAGCGATCTCTTTTTCCTCCAGAACCGCTCGCCCCGTGACTCCCGCCATATCTTACTCTCCCCAGCACAACCGGAATGTTCTGGCCCTCTGTCACCCTGGAGATAGATATCCCCATCCCTCCTGTCTCTCTACCGTCAGGTAGGCTAAGTTCCACATTCATACTATCTCTATTATTCCCATACATATCATCCCACCCAGCCCACTCATTCATATCATAAGAATTACACCACCCACTCAAATCATCCTTCATTAAACCTCCCCCCATAAATTAGTTAAAAGTTAGTTATAGAAAAATTAATAACAACCCTTAATATTTAGTACTAGCAATATCAAAAACCCTTAATTCCTTAAAATAGAGTAAATATAAGATGTAAATACTAAATGTAAATATGATAATAAACTATAAAATACAAAAATATAGATAGGATCGAATACATTATGTTAACAAGCTAATTAATAAGTGCAAATGCATCAGTTCAATTTGGGTCAGCCCAGTAGCAATGTCCATAAGAACAACTGAATCGCCAGTTCACATGCAAGGGGACAATAGATTCTTCCGGTGGTGTAAGGAAGAGAGAGTCCACCCTTATAGGAGTCCATAGAGGAGGAGGGGGGGTCATGGATGTTATGAATAAGTTCTAATGAGGCATGGGTAAGGCTCTCTATCCCAGATCTTCTTGTGATAGAATCTATGGAAACTTCTAGAAGTCCTCCCTCACCAGTTAAAGTGCCGGTGGCAATAAATGTAAACAACATCATCCAGACAAGGTAGTCCACATAGAAAGGTCTCTGCAGTAATCGGGGTTCCGCGGACAAAAGGAGAGCAATAGTTAGAGAATAGTGGAAGGGCTCACTCACTTGGTCTCTCTCCTTGGTATGAGAAATGACAAGCTGGCTTTAAGTCCAAGGAGCCAAGGTGCAGACAAATCTGCTTCTCGGTGTTATAGCGGTCGCAACAAGATCTCCAAGCATTCTGGCCACTTCTCTGATGAGAGTCATGCTGTTCCCAACGCCCAGAAAAATTCCACGGCATCCACAGAATGTTCAACATCTCCAGGCTCCCAGAGTAATTTCTGCCAGTTGCTGCTACTCTGATTGTTCTCTGTAGCAAAAAACACTTCACATGGCCATGGGATTTAAACTCCGGTCGCTCTCTCTGTTCAGATCTAATTCGAACGTGCTGTTAATTACTGTTAGTTTTACACATTTGCCACCTCCCGTTCGCTCTCACTCTCTCACAGCTTCTCTCACAGCTGGTGTTTCTGGAAACTCCAGTCTCACTCTCCTCAGCTCTCATAAATGCCGTTCGCCATCTTTCCTCCCCCTCAGATCTTAAATCTCCAACACTGTCCTCCCGTTTAGCTCTCACGTCTGTTTTCAGGTCTTGAAATAGATTAGAAAATGGTGTAATGCCAAGGACACAAAGCAGGCTTAAATTACATTAATGAAGTTGTCAATTCTGCTGTTTGATGGAAAAAACCATCGTTTTCGGTTCGGGCGATGAGAAGAATGGCTGGGTTTGGACACGCAAGGGCTCATTATGGGTGTTTTTCAAATGTGATGGGTTTTGGGTTTTTTCGCCCGGTCCTCCACGGGGGGAGGGGGGGAAAGCCAGGATTTCTCAGTCCATTTTCTCCTTCATGGCCATGATCTCTAGCGTGCTCCTTTCCTCCCACCCCTAAAAAACCGGCTGTGCGGCTGCCGCCTCCTTCCCTCCCCTCCGTTTTGCCTGGGATCGAGTTCGTAGCCCCTTGCTGGGATTTTCCTCCGTCTGGCTCTCTTTATTTTAAAAGAATCACTTTCAGATCACAGAGAAGGAGAGAGGAAAGTAGTGCTTTTTACATTTGTATTGTTTGAATTCAAGGAGGAGGGGCTATAAGAGACAATTTTATTGGCAGTTTGTGTTCAATCAGATTAGGCTGGGGCAGGATTAGACTGGGAAGGATAAAAAGCAGGAAAAAGCCATTTTAAGTTGCACTTTCAGATCACAGAGAAGGAGAGAGGAAGGTAGTGCTTTTTACATTTGTATTGTTTGAATTCAAGGAGGAGGGGCTATAAGAGACAATTTTATTGGCAGTTTGTGTTCAATCAGATTAGGCTGGGGCAGGATTAGACTGGGCGCGCAAATCATATAACCAGGGCCGCCGATAGGGCGGTACTACTGGGAGTGGTGTCACAGGCCTGGCCAAATTGAAAAATGGGGGGGGGCCGCGCCCGCCAAAACTCTCCAAACCCGATTGCGACGAACTCTGCCTTTGCTGAGCTTCTCTGATCGCGGCCCGCACCTTCTTCCCACCCCCGCGAGGAAAGAAGGCAGGGAGGCCGGCAAACAGGTAGGGAGCCCCGATGGCAGGGCCCTCCGTAAGCCAAGCCGCGCTGCTGGGGAAGCGGAATTGGGGAAGCCGGAAGAGGGCTGAGCCCGGCCGGCTTCTCCGCCGGCCTTGTGTCCCCCCGAGGATTGCGAGGGCAAGAGAGCCGCGCCTTTCGGCCTCCGGAGGTGCTGGGCCGGGGGTTCGGGGGGGGCCGTGAACGCCGCCCGGAGCCAATGGCTTCTTTTGGGCTTACTCACTCGAATTCCTGCTGCTGGCGCTGGGAGCAGGTAAGTGCGCGCGGGCGGCCGGGTGGGAAGGGCGAGGCGCGAGGGGGAGGCAAGTGGAGATCTCGGACCCTCTTTTCATGCTCAGTGAGCCTTTCTTTGGAGTTGCCTTTCTTTTTTTCGTTCTTTCTTTCTTTCTTTCTTGCTCTTTCATTCTTTTTTTCTTTCTTTCTCTTTCTTTCTTTCTTTCTTTCTCTTTCTTTCTCTCCTTCCTTCCCCCTTCCATTTCTTTCATTCCCGCTCTCTGTTTTTATTTCTCTTTCATTCATTCATTCATTCTTTCTTTTCTCTTTCCTTCTTTCTTTCCTTCTTTCTTTCTTTCCTTCTTTCTTTCATTTCTTTTTCTTTCTTTCTCTCTTTCTTGATCTTTCATTCTTTTTTCTTTCTCTTGCTTTCTCTCCTTCCTTCCCTTCTTCCATTTCTTTCATTCCCCCTCTCTATTTTTATTTCTCTTTCATTCTCTTTCTTTCTTTTCTCTTTCTTTCTTTCCTTCTTTCTTTCCTTCTTTCCTTCTTTCTTTTGTTTCTTTTTCTTTCTTTCTCTCTTTTTCACTTGCTCTTTCATTCTTTTTTCTTTCTCTTGCTTTCTTTCTTCCTCTTTCTTTCTCTCCTTCCTTCCCTCCTTCCATGTCTTTCATTCCCCCTCTCTCTTTTTATTTCTCTTTCATTATTTCTTTCTTTCTTGCTTGCTCTTTTCTTTCTCTCTTTTACCTCCCCTTCCTCTATTTCTTCTTTTCTTTCTCCGTCCTATCTTCTTCCTTCCCTCCCTTCCTTCAGTCCTTCCTCTCTTACTCTCCCCTTTCATAAGTTTCCTTGCTTCCTTCTTCTGTTCCTGTCCCTTCCCCCTTTCTTTCTTTCTTTCTTTCTTTCTTTCCTTCCCTCCCTCCCTCCATTTCTTGCTTTCCTTCTCCTTCCTCCCTTCTTTCCTCCCTCACTCCCTTCTTTCACTCCTTCCTCTCTTACTCTCCCCTTTCACACCTTTCCTTGCTTCCTTTGCACCCTTCCTCTGTTCCTGTCCCTTCCCTCTTTCCTTCCTTCCTTCCTTCCCACCCTCCGTCCATTCATTCACCCATTCCTCTCTTGATCGCCCCTTTTACCCTTCCTTCCTTCCTTCCTTCCTCCTTCCTTCCTTCATAGCTTGCCCTCGCCTTTCTTCCCTTCCTTCCAGATGGGAGTGCCCCCTCAAGACACCCGCCCAACTGCTGGTACCCTGCTTTTTCTCTCCCCTCGTCCTTTCCAGCTCCTCGCCGGTGGCTGCCGAGTGTGGGATCCCTCTCCCCTCACTAGAAAGCACATGGTTTTGTCAACAAGGCCTCTTCCAAGAAGGGAGAAGTGCCAAAGAGCCGTAAATAAGCCTCGCTCCGCCTGACCGATGGCAGGAGGCTCTTTCTTTCCCTCGCCACTCCCGCTTCTTTCTTTCTCCTGGACGAGTCCACACAATCGGCTTAACCCAGTTCCTGAAATAGCCTATGGCAGTGCTTCCCAACCTTGACAACTTGAAGATATCTGGACTTCAACTCCCAAAATTCCCCAGCCAGCATTTGCTGGCTGGGGAATTCTGGGAGTTGAAGTCCAAATATCTTCAAGTTGCCAAGGTTGGGAAACACTGGCCTATGGGACCGCCTCGCTTGGCGTGAAGCGGGAAATGATCCCCGGGGGATGGAGTGGCTTGGCGACTTAAAATAGTTTTAAAATGGCGGGGGGGGCCAGACACTTAGGTTGTATGGGGCCCGAAAATTCCTGATGGCCCTGCATATAACTATAAACCAAAATCAGCAAAGTTTGGTAGCAATAGGAGTTGTGGATTTTCTTGCTAAGTACTTGTATTTCAATACAGTGTTAAGATGACTGGCTTGGTGCAGTGTAACACTTGTTTGGCTGTTGTCTTCCGTAGTACCTTGTGGAACTTGGGGTACTGCCCTCTTTGCATAAGGACATCTAGGTTAGATGGCGAGATCTCTAGATTGCAGTCCTTAGTTTGTAGCTTGCAGTCACAAGTGGAAAGATTGTCTCAGCCACGTGCTGTAATGCAGCCATGTGTCCAGCCTCCACTTCCACAGCGCCCCCCGAGGAGGAGGGCTGTGTGGACAACTGTCGGTTCAGGAAGATTGCGTGCAGTTGAGCAAAAACATAGCAATTTTGGTCTCTCTGTATCCAATTCCTATAATGTTCTTGCGAATTTAAATAGTAAGGATGTTGGAGATATTAGCAAGGTCCCTCAGGCAGAGAATGAGGGGATGTTCAAAGGGGAAGTTGTCGCAAATGTCACCAAACCATCAAGTGCAGTTAGTAGAAATAAAAAGAGGACACATTTTCTTGTGGGTGATTTGACTGTTAGAGGTGTTGATTTGGGACAGAGTAAGGATGTGGTGAAGGTGCTGAGGTGTCTCCCAGGGGCCACTGCCAGCAGGGACAGGAGGCGGATTACAAACATTGTCAAGGCTGTGAGTAAAGGGAATAACGTTGATGTGGTGGTGCATCTTGGCACAAATGATTTGTCCCAGAGAAATGTTAATGTAGTAAAAAGAGATTTTCAGTGTCTAAGTGTGGAGCTGGGTAAAATAACTGATTCAGTGACTTTCTCAGAGGTGTTACCGGTTTGTGGCCAAGAGGATAAAACAACGTGTATCAGTGAGTTTAATGTGTGGTTAAGGCAGTGGTGTAAAGCTGAAGGTTTTGGCTATGTAAGTCATGATGTCAGTAGGTGGTCTAATAGGGAGTTGTTTAAGAGGGATGGTTTGCATCCATCATACAGAGGTACCCAGGTACTCGGTGAGGAATTCAGAACTTTTTTGGACAGGCATTTAAACTAGGTAAAGGGGACAGAGATGTAACTGATGTGGGTCATTTCTGTCCCCGACCAATGAGGATAAACCAGTTTTTGGAAGCTTATGAAAAGGGAGCTGCAAATAAAATAGATGTAGTTGTTGATGATAAGGGGCAAACTAATAATGAAAATAATGTTCTTCGGGTAATGTGCACGAATGCTCGAAGCTTGAGCAACAAGCTCTGAATTAATGGCCATAATATCTAGAGATAATTTGGATCTGGTTGCCATAACTGAGACATGGTTTAAGGATTCTAATGAATGGGAAATATCCATACCAGGATATACACTGTATAGGAAGGATAGAATAGAGAGAAGGGGAGGTGGAGTAGCCATTTATATTAAAGAAAGTCTAAAAACAACACTAATTCAAAATACATGTCAAGATCTGGAGACCCTCTGGATTTGCATGCAAAATAAAGAAGGTTCTGTCATTAGAATTGGGGCGATCTATAGGCCTCCAGGGCAATCTGAGGAATATGACAGCAAGATGGTGGATGAAATTACCCAAATGGCAGTAAAGGGAGATATTGTGGTTATGGGTGATTTCAACATGCCTGATGTTGACTGGAATATCCCCAGTGCCCTTAGATGCAAAAGTAAGAATATAGTAGAGGCCTTTACAGGAGCAGCTCTGGCACAGCTGGTTAAGACACCAACTAGAGGGGAGAATATTCTAGATTTAGTTTTTACGAATGGGAATTGGGTTTCAGATGTCAAGGTGGGAGAAAATTTAGGTTGCAGTGACCATCTATGTTTGTGGTTTGATGTAAAAACTCATTGCGAGCAATCCTATAATGCAACCAAAGTATTGGATTTCAGAAAAACAAATTTTAATGCAATGGGGGAATATTTAGATAATGAATTAAAGGGGAGGGATAAAATGGCAGGAGCGAGCACCCAGTGGACTGTATTAAAAAAGGCCATCTTAAAAGCCACTGGACTGTATGTAAGACAAATGACTAAAGGTAAAAGGAAGAAGAAACCGCTATGGTTTAGCAATGATGTAAGGGCTATAGTCAATGAAAAAAAGGCTGCCTATAGGAGGTATAAAGAGTCTGGAAGTATTGCTCATAGGGAGGTGTATAAAATGAGACAGAAGGAGGCAAAACAGATAATATATGCTGCTAAAGCCTCAAAAGAGGAAGAAATTGCCAAATCTGTAAAGAAGGGGGATAAAACCTTCTTCAGATATATTAGTGATAAGAAGAAGAAAAACTGCGGCATCACGAAGCTTAGTACCGGGAATAATACATGCATTAATGGGAATAAGGAGATCGCTGACCATTTCAATAGGTACTTCTGTTCAGTTTTCTCAAAACACCCCTTGCAAAATAATACTATAGAGGGATATAGCATTGGTTCCAGCTGTACGGATTCAGCTCCAGTGATTTTAGAAGCCGATGTCTTAGAAGAACTTGAACGATTAAAGATAAATAAGGCAATGGGTCCAGATGGCATCCACCCCAGAGTTCTTAAAGAACTCCTGTCATTACTACCCCCCTGACTGATTTGTTTAACCAATCCTTGTTAACAGGAGAAGTTCCTGAGGATTGGAGAATGGCCAGTGTTGTGCCTATCCACAAGAAGGGCAGTAGAAAAGAAGCTGGTAACTACAGGCCAGTTAGCTTGACATCAGTTGTAGTTAAAATGATGGAGATTCTACTCAAAAAGAGGATAAATCAGCACCTAAAAAACAATAACTTATTGGACCCAAATCAGCATGGCTTTACTGAAGGCAAATCATGTCAGACTAATTTCATTGATTTCTTTGACTATGTCACAAAGGTGTTGGATGAAGGTGGTGCCGTGGATATTGCCTACCTGGACTTCAGCAAAGCCTTTGATACGGTTCCACATAAGGAGCTGATAGATAAATTAGTGAAGATTGGACTTAATCCCTGGATAGTTCAATAGATTTGCAGCTGGCTGAAGCGTAGACATCAGAGAATTATTGTTAATGGCGAGTATTCTGAGCAGAGCCAGGTTACAAGCGGTGTGCCACAAGGGTCTGTTCTGGGTCCTATTCTTTTTAATATGTTTGTGAGTGACATAGGGGAAGGTTTGGTAGGGAAGGTTTGCCTATTTGCCGATGACTCTAAAGTGTGCAATAGGGTTGATATTCCTGGAGGTGTCTGTAATATGGTAAATGATTTAGCTTTACTAGATAAATGGTCAAAGCAATGGAAACTGCAGTTTAATGTTTCCAAATGTAAAATAATGCACTTGGGGAAAAGGAATCCTCAATTTGAGTATTGTATTGGCAGTTCTGTGTTAGCAAATACTTCAAAAGAAAAGGATTTAGGGGTAGTGATTTCTGACAGTCTCAAAATGGGTGAACAGTGCAGTCAGGCCTAGGGAAAGCAAGTAGGATGCTTGGCTGCATAGCTAGAGGTATAACAAGCAGGAAGAGGGAGGTTATGATCCCGCTATATAGAATGCTGGTGAGACCACATTTGGAATACTGTGTTCAGTTCTGGAGACCTCGCCTACAAAAAGATATTGACAAAATTGAACGGGTCCAAAGACGGGCTACAAGAATGGTGGAAGGTCTTAAGCATAAAACGTATCAGGAAAGACTTAATGAACTCAATCTGTATAGTCTGGAGGACAGAAGGAAAAGGGGGGACATGATCGAAACATTTAAATATTTTAAAGGGTTAAATAAGGTCCAGGAGGGAAGTGTTTTTAATAGGAAAGTGAACACAAGAACAAGGGGACACAATCTGAAGTTAATTGGGGGAAAGATCAAAAGCAACATGAGAAAATATTATTTTACTGAAAGAGTAGTAGATCCTTGGAACAAACTTCCAGCAGACGTGGTAGATAAATCCACAGTAACTGAATTTAAACATGCCTGGGATAAACATATATCCATCCTAAGATAAAATACAGAAAATAGTATAAGGGCAGACTAGATGGACCATGAGGTCTTTTTCTGCCGTCAGACTTCTATGTTTCTAAGAAAAACACGGGAGAGGAAGCCACCGCAACGCTGGGCAGGCGAGGCTGTAAGATCTCCCACAACTAGCTTCCAAAGGATCTCTTGTGGGACTCCCCTTCCTCTCCCGTCCACTCCTTAGCCAACCTGGTCCCGCTCTCTTTCCAAGGCCAGATTAAGGGAACTGGGCGGGAAGGCCAAGGTGGGCAGAGAAAAAGAAAAGCCGGGTGGATGTGTTGGGAAAGCAGGGCCGTTTCGACCCGGGAAGGTGGTAGTACCACAAAGGTGCAAAAAAAGAGGAAGCCCCTCAATCGCTTGGCCTCCCTCAGTAAAAGCATCCTACACACCCCCTTCCGCCCTTCCCGCGCTTCTTTTCCCTACTCCTCTGAGGAAGTCCTGCCCAAGCCGCTAGCAACAACAATTGAGCTTTCAAAAGAAGCGAGAGCGGACTTGGCGTTGTGTGTTTGTGTGTATGTGTGTGTGTGAACCCCTTATGGCAATAAGCCGGCGGCAGCGATAGGCCTCCACAAACGTTGAGCTGTCACCTCTTCCGCCATCCACCTTTGGTGGGTTTGGCTCGTGTGGCTTCATCTTTCTGTTGGGGGAGGTGGGGAGCAAGGGGGGGGTCAAAGCGAAAGAGTCCCACGGGGAGAGGAGGCGTGCGTGTGCTTGTCCAGGGGAGGAGACCACCGGCACGAACTGCCTGAGAAGGTGGGCAAGGAGGACATCCAAAGCAAAGCCGGTCCAAACAATAGAGAGAAAGGAGGGAGGCAGGTGGATGGGCAGAGCCGGACTGGCGCAAAGGAGGGTGGCTACTGCAGAAGGAGGTTGGGTTGCGGTGGGTGTGTACGGTCTGGGTGTGGCGTGTGCATGCCTTTTTTGGGGGAGAAAGCGGTGGAGAGGAACACCCTGCGTGTTCTCCAAGCGCTTTGGGAACGCCTGCCCCACCTCTCCTGCAGCCCCTTCATTGACAGCCCTGGACCAAAGCATTCCCAGCGAAGGGGCTACGAGAGGGGCGGGGCAGGCATTCCCAAACTGCTTGGAGAAAACCTTCTCACAGCCCCTTTGCTGGGAGCACTTTTGCTGAGCCAGCCCCTTCGCAGCCGCCCCTCTCCTCTAGCCCCGCCCTTCCAAAGTGTGGGGCTGCCACGTCCTGGCAGATTTCATCCCTCTTGCCGGGACAAGAGGATAGTGGTGGCGGTTTCCCTTTCAGAAGCAGTAACAGCACCGGGAATGTCAGGTCCACACACACACACACCGCCCCTCGCCCCTGAACAACGATAGGAATGCCAGCAGTAATGGGCAAAAGGGGTGAGTTTTGGGCTTTCACGCATTAGTATTCGCTTTTCCATTGATTCTACGGGAAACACTGTTTCATCTTACGAACTTTTCACCTTACGAACCTCATCCCAGAACCAATTAAGTTTGTAAGAAAAAAGGTATTACTGTATATGAAAACAAAACAGATAAATAATTAAGAATTTTGATTGAGAATTTGGCAATTGATACGATATTGTATTGTATTCTAATTTAAAGGTATGTCAATTTGTATTTCTGTAAGGTGTGGAGGAAAAAAAATTAAAAAATTATGCCCACCCCCCCAAAAAAGATAAATCAGTGCAGAATAAATAATAGAATGTCGTCGTTATTTTCAGCTATATTCTCTGACTTGTAGCATATGCTGGTAGAACCTCATATGGCACAGGATGGGCTGATTTAAATGAAGGGGGATTCTAAATCAAGAGAAAAAACTAATTGAATGAATTTTTCACATTAACTGGCAAACTGGTACAGGTCAAACAAGTAAGACTATTGTGTATACTGTTATATCATTCTTATCAGTGAAAGTATATAAAACTACTTTTAGAGGTAGACATGATGAGGTGTTGCTATTCATCACGAACTGGAATTTCCGTATTATATCTGGCAAAAGAACAGTAACATTACTTATTTTTCTGCTAATACTTTTTAATGTAATCTTTGAAAATCAAGATACCGTGGTGCACACTTTATGTAAGATCGAACTTCCACCTTGAAATGTAAGTTATTGCCAGTAGATGGAATAACACCCACCAATGGATTTCCTCCTCTCTCTCTTGACAAATTTGCCTTAATGTCTGACAGACATTCCAGAACAGATTAAAAGAAAAGAAAAGGTATAGGTGGGAGAGCAATAACATAACCTGAATTGAATACAAAATTTAGTGAATGGATTTGCAGGTTATGCTTAAGTTTTATCTTTCCGCTGTTTTAGAAGTTATTTAATTGATAACAAAATACAATGTTCCCTCAATATCCGCGGGGGATGCGTTCCGAGACCGCCCGCGAAAGTCGAATTTCCGCGAAGTAGAGATACGGAAGTAAATACAGTGATCCCCCGATCATTGCGAGGGTTCCGTTCCAGGACCCCTAGCAATGATCGGGTTTTTACTTCCGCAGCGCTAGCGAGGAGCCGGACTCAGCTGGGAAGCGGCGCTGGGGTTTCCCCACCGCCCACGCAAACTCCTCGCTGCCGCTCGCCCGCCCTTCGCCCGCCCACCCCGCTCGCTCGCGCCGCTTCCCAGCTGAGTCCAGAAGCGAATTCTCAGCTGGGAAGCGGCCCGAGCAAACGGCGTGGGCGGGAGAAGGGCGAGCGAGCCGCGGGCGCGCGGGCAGGCAGGCTGCGGACAAGCCGTTCGCTCGGGCCGCTTCCCAGATGAGTACTCAGCTGGGAAGCGGCCCCGAGCGAAGCGGCAGCAGCGAGGAGTTTGCGTGGGCTGTGGGGAAACTCCTCGCTGATGCCCGCCAAGAGGGGGAAGACCTAGGGAAGCCGCCCAGCAGCTGATCTGCCCGGCGCCATCTACGCATGCGTGCCCATAGAAAAAAAAGGGCGCGCATGCGCAGATGGTGTTTTTTGCTTCCGGGTTGCAAAATCGCCATATAGCCATTTCGCAATGATCGGGGTCGCAATACCCGGGGGATCACTGTACACCATTTTTAGCTATGGACAGTATCACAAGCCATCCCTTAACACTTTAAACCCTTAAATTACCATTTCCCATTCCCATAACAACCATTTAATCACCACTATTACTGGTGCTCACCATTGAATAAGAAACTTAGTGATCCTGATATTTATAAACATAATTATTTATTAACAATAATTATTTTTTTTGTTATTTATTTGCAAGAATTCTTAGTTTGGCGATGACATATGACATCATCGGGTTGGAAAAACCATGGTATAGAAAAAAACCCATGAAGTATTTCTTAATTAATATTTTTTGAAAAACCGTGGTATAGGCTATTCGCGAAGTTTGAACCCGCAAAAATTGAGGGAACACTGTACATTGGTTTGTGACAGGAAATGAACCTGTTGCAAAAGTTATAAAACCTTTGGAAATGACTGCATTTAGGTTGAAAGGAAAAATAATGATTATACATAATCAGATTGCTTTTCAATATTTATGTTCAACTGACACTATTCAAATTTGTGAATGAAGTTATAATTTGTGTATCTTTCTAATCAGGGATGATTTGGCTGATGGACCAATATTTAGCAGAAGCCTTTTACATCATCAGAGCTTTGAGAGATATCCTTCTCATCAGGAAAATCAGGCTGGTCCTTTCAATAGGAGACATGATGAGGACCATCACAATAGGGATGTTTTTCTCCATCAATCAGACTATAGCATGAACTATGAGGATAAACCAAGAGAAAATGATAGGGAAGGTGAACTACATAGAAAATCCTTTTATGCATTGGATGATAGAGGGCAGGAGCCAAAACGACCTCGATATGACGGAAATGACAGATTACTTCATATGAACATGGAACCACAGGGTTTCTTGTCAGGAACACAAAAGTACCATAAACAAAGTTTTAGTAGAAGTCCAAGTCCAACGTATCTCAACGAAGATTTTCGTGAACTTGAAAGTGTTAGAAGGAAAAGAAAAGAAGAGGAAATGAACAGAAACTTGAGTGGGGAACTGTCTGGCAATACCTATGTGATGACTGGTTCAACTAATCAAAGGGAATCGTCTGAACCTCAGTACCTTTATAGACCTGATGAGGTACCAGCAATGTCCAAAACATCTCTTTTGAAGAAACATGTGGATGATCATCATTCTGTACAGGTTTGAAACCACTCCAATCCATTTTTTGTTACTATTCTAATTTTTAAAAATATCTTTAATGCTTAATTTCAGCTGTGTTAGTTTTTGAGTATATTTCTCTCAAATGCCATTGAAAATTGTTGGTTTAGTACAGTGGAACCCCGACATAAGAGCTGCTCTACTTAAGAGCAACTCGAGATAAGAGCTGGGAGGGGAGAGATATTTTTGTTCTACTTACAAGCCCAAATTCGAGATACAAGCGCCAAGGAGCTGTCTCCTGAAGCCAAACGCTAACTTCCGCGTTCGGCTTCAGGAGACAGCTGCGAAGCGGCGCGCGTGTTTTAAAAGGTTGCAGCCGGCCTGGGGGGCTCGGGGGGGGGGGGGCTTGCAGCTTTCTTTCTTGCTCTTTTTCTTTCTCTCTTTTACCTTCCCTTCCTCTATTTCTTCTTTTCTTTCTCCTTCCCACCTTCTTCCCTCCCTCCCTCCCTTCACTCATTCCTCTCTTACTCTCCCCTTTCATAAGTTTCCTTGCTTCCTTCCTCTGTTCCTGTCCCTTCCCTCTTTCCTTCCTTCCTTCCCACCCTCCGTCCATTCATTCACCCATTCCTCTCTTGATCGCTTAAAGCCGGTCCCTGGTGCAAAAAGGGTTGGGGACCTCTGTCCTACAGGATTGGGTGGCAGAGAAGTTGAACATATGTAAATTTAAAAGTTTAAGAAAGTTTACAAGTTAAGTGAAAGAAACTTCATTATTCATTTATATGTACATGTACATTTCTTCATTAAAAACATGTCTTTCTGCATAATTTAGACTAACTTTGTGAGTTTTTTGAGGGCTGGAACCAATTAAAATTATTTACATTAATTCCTATGGGGAAAAGTCGTTCGAGATAAGAGCTGCTCGACTTAAGAGCCCAGGTCCGGAACGAATTAAACTCGTATCTCGAGGTACCACTGTATAAATCCTTTATAACTATCAGCTTGATTTCATTTGATCTAAATGAGGACTTTACTTGTTTTAAAATTCAGGGCACCAGTCTGTAAATCTTTAAGCAACTATGGTCATCCTAGAGAAGCATTTTCTTAATTTTAAAAGGAAAGAATATAATATTTTTAATGGCTACATGTTCAGTTTCAGTATGCTTGGGGATATTGGGGAAATGCCTTTGTTAGCCTTACAAAATTCACAGAAAAAATAGGTGAGTTTTTAAGACTCCTTGTTTATAAAAAGATTGAATGGGGAAAAATACCCATCTACATTTTTACTGAACTCCTGCAACATGAAAAGTGAGATCTCTTGCCACTCATACTCTGAAAACATATGTTTAAAGATGTACATTTGCTAAACAGAAAACATTTTTAACATGATAGAAGTATATATATTAATAGATTTATCAAATAAATTAATTAATATGCCACCAAACTCTTGAAGGATTCTGGGCAGCTTATCACAAACCCTCCCTCATCGTTTGTGTGTTAAGTCATTTCCTAAATGGATTGAATAGTGGATTGGTCTTTTCAATTACTCTAAGAATCAAACTTTTTGATTCTTACAAAAAATGCATTTTCCCAACGGTTTGACAAGGATTCTACTGCTTCCTATTTTACTCTTCCTCTATCCTGTTTGTTTTGGCAAGGTAAGCCCTTTCTAATCACTACAATAATGACAGAAGGAGCAACCACTGTTAGTCGTCCTCCCCCCCCCCCCCAAAAAAAAAATTTCACCCTCAGCAATCCTTCCAGCTACAGCAACACTGGAACTGTCAAACTTCTGATGCCATATCTGTGTTCAAAAGTAGTAATTTTGAGGGCTCTCATCTCTTGAAGGAATTCTCGGATTTAGAACTTGGTCTTCAAAGAAGAATCTTTGTGTAATAATGTCTGTTCTCTTCCCAAATCCAGTGTTCATTCTAAAAATCAGTTTCTGTCTTTCATAAAAGCCAGGAGCTGTGATTAACCATCTTTTTGACCCAGACCTGAAGAAGACCTCCTGGAGGAGGAATGACTTTTTGAACGTATGAGGAACTAAGATCCAGGGTAGATTTAAATCATGATTAAAATCGCTAGTAAAAAGCCTTGATTTAAATCAACTCGATTAAAATCATAATTTTTAAAGAGGTATTTCTTTCATTTCTTTTCTGAAGCACCTCCTCTGACCCGCTGTTGACTCAATGACAGTCCCCATATTGCAGAATATACAGCCTCGTGCTATATAACTAATTATTCTATCTTTAGATAGATTTTTACTCCAAAAATATTTTATTAAATATTTAAATTTTAAAAAATCTGATTTAAATAAGACATCTATTTTTTTATTTTTTTAAAAAACATTTTTTATCCACCCTGCTCAGATCTGTTTCCCAACAGCATTGGATTACTGCTTTGTGTCATTTTAAGAGTCTATATTAAGTTGCAAGATTTCTGTCTCAACCATATCCATATGGGTGTCTGTATGTGACTTTATTTATTGGATTTATATGCCGCCCCTCTCTGAAGACTTTGGCTTAGGAGTGTCAGTGTGTTGCTGTTTTGAGGGGGTAATTAGGAAAGCAATAGGCTCATCTGTATTCTCTACTGGTGGCTTCCAAGCAGAAGCATGCACATGGTCTTCGGTTTCCCAAGACACTGCAAACTGAATATTGAAATTTCTTTCTTTGGTAAATGTATCTTTCAGAGGATACGTTTTCACAGGATACATTTGAAGAGTGTTCGGAAACTTCAAAACGTGCAAAATGCAGCCGTGCGAGCGGTCATGGGTCCCCCTAGATATATACCCATGTCTCTCCAACACTCCGGGGACTGCACTAGTTGCCGATTGGTTTCTGGGCACAATTCAAAGTGTTGGTAATGACCTACAACGCCCTACATGGCATGGGACCAGATTACTTACCGGACCGCCTTCTGCCACATAAATACCAGCGGCTGGTTAGGTCCCACAGATTTGGCCTTCCAGGTCCCCTCAACCAGACAATGTCGTTTGGCGGGGCCTAGAGGAAGAGTCTTCTCTGTGGGGGACCCGACCCTCTGGAATCAGCTCGCCCAGAGATTCCTACTGCCCCCACCCTCCTTGTCTTCCGCAAGAGTTTTTAAGAGTCATCTATGTCGCCAGGCCTGGGGCAATTAAATCTGCCGGCCCTGATTAATAATTGTGATACATGGTGTGATTGTATTGTTTGATTGATTGATTAATACATAGGGTTTTTAGCTATAGTTTTTTTAATGTATTAGATTTGTACTGTATGCTGTTTTTTTATATCTACTCTGTGAGCTGCCCCGAGTTTTCAAAGGACAGCATACAAATATAATAATAATAATTATTATTATTATTATTATTATTATTATTATTATTTGTGTCTGATTGCATTCTGCATGTTCCAGCACAGTGAAATTATTTTGG
Source organism: Erythrolamprus reginae (assembly GCF_031021105.1). Lineage (NCBI taxonomy): Eukaryota > Metazoa > Chordata > Lepidosauria > Squamata > Dipsadidae > Erythrolamprus > Erythrolamprus reginae. The sequence goes on along the minus strand of NC_091950.1, from coordinate 346,535,308 downwards.
TATGTCCCTTGTTTGATTGATTGTATGCCACCCCTCTCCAAGGACTCGGGGCGGCTCACAACATATATAAAAACATAGTAATAAATCTAATCCAATTAATATAATTAAAAACCTTAAAAATCCTAAAATAATTTATTTTTTGAATTGTAACATAAAGTTAGGTAAACTTAATCAGGCTTAAGTGGTGAATTGATTAGTGATTTATATTGGCCTTCAGATAAGACTGTCAAGGCTATGGAAGAAGTACTGTAGTAGAAGGAGAAAATTAGGGGAAAAGATACTAATCAATAAATACCTACCTACATACATACATACATACATACATACTGTATTGAATTGCTTTAGTCTTACAGGATACCCTAAAATAGTTAGATCGTGGTGAAGAAAAGGAAGAAAATGTTAAATAGAAACTTTTCTATTCCCTTAGGTTGTCTTCCAGACCTGTATTGTAAGCCAGAAATTATCCAGAAACTTTTGAGTATGAATTTATGGATATTTAATTTAATTTAATTTAATCAGCTTGATTCCCTTTCATGACTCCACATTAGATATCTTGCAAATGGTTAACTTCTTGGAAGTTTTCTTCCCCATTCCCCTGAGAAGATGTGACTGGGAGGGGAAGGGTGAGGCCAGGCTAGTTAGTAGTGTTATTTACTGATTCTCGAAACTGCACATAATTGCTGCCACCAATTCTATAGAACCTGTTCAAATTTGATGAAGTTCACCCCTGCCAGTATCGCTATGAGTTTTTGAGTCTCATTTTTTCTTTTTATAATTTCCTGCTTGGGATTTAAACTATTGACTATAATCCAACTACATGAAGATGTGTTATGAAATGGACTACTTGATTACATTAATTATGGAATGCAGTAACAAATTGTGATTTTTTTTTCTTTTTTAGCCTGAAGACTTTTGTAGCAGTTCTTCCTCTATTAAAGACCCCTCACTTCTTCCAAATCATTCTTCTTTGCCCCAGCATAGTGGACTTGCTCACATCTCATTGGAGGTAGACAGTTTCCTCAAACAATTCAACAAAAGTGCAGATGCAGAGTCTACCAGTAAGGAAACTCAAGGCAGTGAGCCTGACTGGAGACCATTCTCTGGTGCGCATAAAAATACACTTCCTGCTGAACAAAACTCTGAAAATTTTCTAAAACAAAAAGAGCCTCATGAGTCAACATCAGAGTCTGTTGACCATCCTGGTGATTTCCTGCTTCCCCGTGAAAGAGCCAGCCAGGATGGAAGTGGCTTTTCACGTATTCGTGATGACAATGATTGTAATACCAGCTCTCCATCTACTCAAAAACTAACACTGAGTGATGGAAAATCTGTAAGCCAAAAAGTAGGTTCTCCACTTCCTTCGTCTGTAAAACCAGAATCAATGGATGAATCCGGACCACAGTATGAGAAGATTTATAATTTGCTTAAGACAATTGGTCTTGACATTGGGGTGGCCGAAATAGGTAAACTTGCCGCTCGTACGCAGGAGCGTCTTTATGGAAAAAAGTCATCCCGTTCACTTGATCGTTATTCAGGAGCTTCTTCTAAACCAGAAATGTGGGAGAAGAGTTGTAATCGCAGTAAAACTTATTCTCCAGAATCAAATCAGAAGCCTTCTCTCTCACCCAGAGGTTCTTATCCATTATCTAAAGTGATATCCTCTGTTACCGAATCTGAGCACAATATGAGCAAAATGGTACGACGAGATAATCCTATTGCCACAGTTGAGCAGTCTGTTCCTCCACTATCTCTAATTCCATCAGCTCCATCATCTCTTCATAACTTGTCGCCTGCATCCACCTCTGTTTCCCAATATAGACTTCCAGGCTTTTCACCCTTTCCTACACCACAATTACCACAAAACTATCCTCCTCCCACAATGCCCCCTCCTGGCTATGATCCGTATGGACAACATGTGGCCTATGCAGCTTCAGGCTGGCCCATGTACGCTCAGCAGACTCACCCTGGGCTTACAGATATGCATGGGCGTGTCCCACTAACGGGGACACCAAATCCAGCACGGCCCAATCTTAGAGTTATTGAGACAGTTTCCACAGCCAAAGGAACTTCTGATATGAAAAGAGATGGCTCTGGGCTTGTACAAATCCCCACAGTAGCTCCTTATTCAAAATTACATCCTCCATTCTCTCAACCTTCACTAAGAAGTTCTAAAGAAAGAATAGCTGATGAAAAAAGTGGAGTTTCTAGGAAACAAAAGGTAGGTATTTTTTAAATATATAAATGTGTACATTATATACATATATATATATTTGTTTTCGTAGATTTTCACGGGTATATGTATGTAGATTGTTCTGAGTTCGGGTCTATGCTACGTTTCGGTGAAATCACATTCACCATCATCAGGCTGAAGTTTTAAGCTTCGTGTTGTTGTAAATATAGTTTACATTTATATATATATTTACAGCAGCACTTCAGTGAATATAACCGTCAAAATCTACGAAATATATAGATATATGTCGATTGTTCTGAGTTCGGGTTTTGCCCCGTGTAATATTTTGCATGTCTATGCGACGTTTCGGTGAAATCACATTCACCATCATCAGGCTGAAGTTGTAAGCTTCGTGCTGCGGTAAATATAGTTATATTTATAAATATATATATATATCCAGACAGAGTGATACCTTGTCTTACGAACTTAATTGGTTCTGGGAGAATGTTCGTAAGGTGAAAAGTTCATAAGATGAAACAATGTTTCCCGTAGGAATCAATGGAAAACCGATTAATGCATGCAAGCACAAAATTCAACCCTTTTTCCAGCCAAAGCGCTCGTTTTTGCACTGGTGGGATTTCCCTGAGGCTCCCTTCCATGGGAAACCACATCTCCGGACTTCGGTGTTTTTGCGATTCTGCGATTTCGCTGAGGATTCCCTCGCTGGGAAACTCCACCTCCGGACTTCCATTGCCAGCGAAGCATCTGTATTGGCGCTGCTGGGATTCCCCTATTGGGAATCCCCTGCAGCATCTCACAAGCACAGAAGTCCGGAGGTGGGGTTTCCCATGGAGGGGAGCCTCAGGGAATTCCCAGGAGCGCAAAAAGGGGCGCTTTGCTTGCAACGGAAGTCCGGAAGCGGGGCATCCCAGCGGTGGCGGCGGGTTCGTAGGGTGAAAATAGTTTGTAAGAAGAGGCAAAAAAATGTCCAATCCTGGGCTCGTATCTTGAAAAGTTTGTATGACGGGGGGTTCGTAAGAAGAGGTATCGCTGTTTCCTAGTTTCCCTTAATTTTAAAAATTCAGCAAAAACATGTGAGATACAGTAATACCTCGTCTTATGAACTTAATTGGTTCCAGGATGAGGTTCGTCAGGCAAAAGGTTCGTAAGACAAAACAATGTTTCCCATAGGAAACAATGTAAAGTCAATTAATGCGTGCAAGCAAAAAACAACAATGCACAAACGACGCTCCGCTGGGCGCCGCCGCCCGGCTGTCACCTTTTGAAACAGTCGGGCGATTCTCAACATTCTCCCGAATGCCGAACCTGGAAGTTCGGCAAAAGTTCAGGTTCGGGAGGCCGCGGAGGAGCCCCGCCACATGGCTGTCGCGTTTTGAAATTGCTGGGGGGGCTTCTCGGTGTCCTCCTGAACCCAAACGCCAAACCCGAGCTTTTGCCGAACTTCCGGGTTTGGCGTTTGGGAAACCGCTGAGAAGCCCCGCCGCCCGGCTGTCGCCTTTTGAAATAGCCGGGGTGGGGGGGCTTCTCGGCGTTCTCTCGAACGCCAAACCCGGAAGTTCAGCAAAAGTTCAGGTTCGGCGTTCAGGTTTGGGAGGACGCCGAGAAGCCCCACCGCCTGGCTGTCAGCTTTGCAAAAGAGCCGCGGAGCTGTCAGCCAGTTGGGAGGCTCAAACAGAGGTGGGGAATCCCAATATGGAATTCCATGGGCGGAGCTTTGACGTAACGAAGACATCCTTCCTGGAGTCCACGTTTCAGCCGGCCAGGAAGGACGTCTCCGTGACGTCAAAGCTCCGCCCATGGAATTCCATATTGGGATTCCCCACCTCCCTTTGAGCCTCCCGACCAGCCGACAGCTTCGCGGCTCTTTTGCAAAGCTGAAACAAACTTCATAAATGTGTTTCTAGTCGGACTATCCCATAATATGAGAAACAGATACTACTTTGAACCTGGAGCAAAATAGCGTCACTTGAAATGTTCTATTGGAATGGTCAGGTTGTTTGTGTTTTCTGAGAAAATAAAACTCAACATGTTTTAAGTGACTTATAAAAATATGTTGTTTTGAGCTTGAAATAATTAAGATACTGTATTCCATATCTTGAACAAATAGTTTATTTAAAGATTGCTTTTGTGACCAAAAACTTTTTTTTCCTTTTTATTGTACGAACAAAACAGAATATTTTGCTGTGGTGTCAAAAGAGTTTTATTTTATTTTATTTATACTTTATCCTCCATTACTTGTGACTTACTTAAAATTTACTCATAGGCTATAGTGCCTCCCAGGAGAAGATATTTAATGCTAAAAAACTTTGGTTACTGAAAAATAAATACAGATGGAACTTATAACGAAAGAGATGCTATCTCTGATAAAAGCTAAATTTGCACAATTATCAAATGATTATTCAAAAGTAATTATTCAAATTGCTTGAATTCACGGTTGCAATGTACATTTCCACACTGATGTCTGTAATGTTGCTTTTTCTTTTGCTAAGGAAGATGGTGGTTGATGCATGTTTTTTCTTCCACACTTTTTAGGTAATAGAAGAAATTGTGAAGTTGAAAGCTGAACAAGAAACACGGCAAAAAAACCTACATGATCTCAGTGCTGAATTAAACAGACTTTCGGAGCCAGAAGGTACTATTTCTTCTCATACCCCATTCTTCACACAGGCAAAAGACGTGGCAGCAGAGGTTCTCAGGCATCCTGCACCGCTGCAGTGTCCTTTGCCTGGGCCAAGAATACCGGAGACATCTGTGGCCGCCCTGCATGGAGCTTGAAGGCAGTGCTTGTGGCTTTAAATTCAGTTACTGTGGATTTATCTACCATGTCTGCTGGAAGTTTGTTCCAAGGATCTACTACTCGCCATTAACAATAACTCTCTGATGTCTATGCTTCAGCCAGCTGCAAATCCATTGAACTATCCAGGGATTAAGTCCAATCTTCAGTAATTTATCTATCAGCTCTTTATGTGGAATTGTATCAAAGGCTTAGCTGAAGTCCAGGTAGGCAATATCCACGGCACCATCTTCATCCAACACCTTTGTGACATAGTCAAAGAAATCAGGGTTGAGTTTGAGTCTGTTGACACCCATCCAGACCCTAACAGCCTCCAGGCACTGGCACATCACTTCCATTGCTTCGTTGACTGGTCATGGGGTGGAGATATAAAACTGGGTATCAGCAGCAGCATACTGATGATACCTCACCCCATGCCCTTGGATGATCTCACCCAGCGGTTTCATGTAGATATTAAACAGCAAGGGGGAGAGGACTGACCGCTGAGGCACCGCCACAAGGGAGCAACTTAGAGGTCGACCCCTCACTAACACCGACTGCGACCAACCAGAGAGGTAGGAGGAGAACCACTGAAGAACAGTGCCTCCCACTCCCAACCCCTCCAGCCGGCGCAGAAGAACAGACTTGGGGCGGCTCACAACAATAGTGAACACAATGTAAAATACAAATCTAATATTTAAAAAACTAAAAAACCCATAATTAAAAAACATACATACAGCATACCATACACAAATTATATAGGCCTGGGGAAGATGTCTCAATTCCTCCATGCCTGATGGCAGAGGTGGGTCTTAAGAAGTTTACTAAAGGCAAGGAGGGTGGGGGAAATCCTAATCTCAGGGGGAGCTGGTTCCAGAGGGTCGGGGCCGCCACAGAGAAGACTCTTCCCCTGGGTCCCGCTAACCGACATTGTTTAGTCGACGTGACCCAGAGAAGGCCAACTCTGGGACCTAACTGGTTGCTGGGATTCGTGCAGCAGAATCCGGTCTCAGAGATATTCTGGCCCAATGCCATGAAGGGCTTTATAGGTCATAACCAACACTTTGAATTGTGACCGGAAACTGATCAGCAACCAATGCAGACTGCGGAGTGTTGATGTAACATGGGCATATTTAGGGAAGCCCATGATTGCTTTCGCAGCTGCATTTTGCACGATCTGAAGTTTCCGAACACTCTTCAAAGGTAGCCCCATGCAGAGAGTGTTACAGTAGTCGAACCTCGAGGTGATGAGTGGCATGAGTGACTGTGAGCAATGACTCCCAGTCCAGATAGGGCCGCAACTGGTGCACCAGGCGAACCTGGGCAAACCCAAAATGTCTTAGCACATGGTTATACTCTTTTATGATCCATCACACTGTGGTAATCAAAAAAGATCTGGCTCTAGTGAAATAGCTGGATATTATCTTGAGCACATATTATGAGTTTGGAGGAACTGCTTGGCTTCAGTATGATGAACTGAGACTATAGGGTCCAGGATTTGTGGCTTCAAGCCACTCAGTTGTCTAAGGCTAGCAGAAGCAATCGCATTTCTTCCCACAGAAAAGCAACTCAGCACAGGCCCCCTTCCTTGGAGCGGGGCAGGGCATTTTTGAGTATGGAGCAAAGGGTTTTTGTTCAAAGCAACAGTGCAGATTTCGCCATGACTGTGGATGGAGTGGTGGGGGCACCGCACCTCTGTATGCAATAGAGGTTGGGGGGACAGGCTTGGAAAAGAGCAGGGCAATGAGGTCAGGCAATAGCAGACCCAACATCGGGGAAAAGGGCCCCACTCCAATTAGATTGGATAGACTCGATGCTTGGTTACAGGGGTATACCCCAAAGGAGCAGGTGGCAACATTGTTGAAGGGCTTTAAGGAAGGTTTTAGGATCCCATATGAAGGGCCCAGGAAGGCCTTCATGACTCATGATTTGAGGTCAATTAAAGCATGGAAAGGATTGTAATAATGAAAATTGATAAGGAGATTAAAGAAGGTAGGATGATAGGACCTTTCCAAGCTCCTCCCATAAGCTCACTCAGGGTGTCAACAGGATGAAGGGCGCGTTCAGGCTTATCTACCACTTATCCTTTCCCCCTTGGGGAGTCGGTGAACAAATTCATACCCAAATCATTGTGCTGTATGCATCATTCAATTCCGTAGTACAGATTATACGGGCCTGTGATAAGGGGGCACTGATGGGCAAGTGTGACATCAAATCTGCCTTCAGTTTGCTACCTGTGCACCCAGATGATTTCAACCTTTTAGGTTTCTGTTTTGAAGGAGGTTTCTACATAAAGAAAGAAGAGTAGAGAAGAAGCTGGTAACTACAGGCCAGTTAGCTTGACATCAGTTATCGTTAAAATAATGGAGACTCTACTCAAAAAGAGGATAAATCAGCACCTAAAAAACAATAACTTATTAGACCCAAATCAGCATGGCTTTACTGAGGGCAAATCATGTCAGACTAATTTCATTGATTTCTTTGACTATGTCACAAAGGTGTTAGATGAAGATAGTGCCATGGATATTGCCTATCTGGACTTCAGCAAAGCCTTTGATACGGTTCCACATAAAGAGCTAATAGATAAATTAGTGAAGATTGGACTTAATCTCTGGATACTTCTCTGGATAGTTCAGTGGATTTGCAGTTGGCTGAAGCATAGACATCAGAGAGTTATTGTTAGTGGCGAGTATTCTGAGCAGTGACGGGTTACAAACGGTGTGCCACAAGGGTCTATTCTGGGTCCTGTTCTTTTTAATATGTTTGTGAGTGACAGAGGGGAAAGTTTGGTAGGGAAGGTTTGTCTATTTGCCGATGACTCTAAAGTGTGCAATAGGGTTAATATTCCTGGAGACATCTGTAATATGGTAAATGATTTAGCTTTACTGGATTAATCGTCAAAGCAATGGAAACTGCAGTTTAATGTTTTCAAATGTAAAATAATGCACTTGGGGAAAAGGAATCCTCAATCTGAGTATTGTATTGGCAGTTCTGTATTAGCAAAAACTTCAGAAGAGAAGGATTATGGGGTAGTGATTTCTGACAGTCTCAAAATGGGTGATCAGTGTGGTCGGGCGGTAGGAAAAGGAAGTAGGATGCTTGGCTGCATAGCTAGAGGTATAACAAGCAAGCAGAGGGAGATTGTGATCCCGCTGTATAGAGCGCTGGTGAGACCACATTTGGAATACTGTGTTCAGTTCTGGAGATCTCACCTACAAAAAGATATTGACAAAATTGAACGGGTCCAAAGACGAGCTACAAGAATGGTGATAGGTCTAAAGCAGTGGTCCCCAACGTTTTTTCCACCAGGGACCAGTTTCAGGAAGGCAATTTTTCTATGGCCCGGTGGGGGCGGAAAGGGGTATGGTTGGGGGCGGGATTAAGCATGGGGGTGCTGGTCCTTCCCGCCCCTCTTTCCCGCCATCGCCCTGTGGCCGGCAGAACCTGCCTCCCAAACCCTCTTGCCCGGCGGCAGGTGAAGCGCTGGAGGGAGGGGGTCAGGCCGGCCCTCCTGCCTCCCCCCCCCAGCCAAAAACGCAAAGGTGTGCCACGGCAGAAGCCAAAAGAGGCTTGAGCCTCCCGGTCCTTCCCGCCCCTCTGTCCCGTCCATCGCCCTGTGGCCGGCAGAACCTGCCTCCCGAGGCCTCTTTCCCAGCAGGAGATGAAGCACTGGAGGGAGGGGGCGGCGGCAGGAGGACTGGCAGCTGCTGACTCCACGGACCGGTGCAACATGCCCCGCAGACTGGTACTGGTCCGCGGACCGGCGCTTGGGGAGCCCTGGTCTAAAGCATAAAACGTATCAGGAAAGACTTAACGAACTCAATCTGTATAGTCTGGAGGATAGAAGGAAAAGGTGGGACATGATGGAAACATTTAAATATGTTAAAGGGTTAAATAAGGTTCAGGAGGGAAGTGTTTTTAATAGGAAAGTGAACACAAGAACAAGGGGACACAATCTGAAGTTAGTTGGGGGAAAGATCAAAAGCAACGTGAGAAAATATTATTTCACTGAAAGAGTAGTAGATCCTTGGAACAAACTTCCAGCAGACGTGGTTGGTAAATCCACAGTAACTGAATTTAAACATGCCTGGGATAAACATATATCCATCCTAAGATAAAATACAGAAAATAGTATAAGGGCAGACTAGATGGATTATGAGGTCTTTTTCTGCCGTCAGTCTTCTATGTTTCTATGTTTCTAGATTGGGCTCTTATGGGATGTTCAATATCTTTGCCCATTATTTGAGCGTTTCCGTTACTTTCTGGACTGGGCTCATAGACAGTGGACTGGGTCAGCAGCGATAGTGCACTCTCTGGATGATTTCTTGATGGCAGGGCCAGCCCACAGGGACCTGTACAAGGAAAGAATAAGGGCTTTTAAAGCATTATGTGCAAAATTAGGGATCCCCCTAGGGCAGGAGAAAACCAAGGGCCCTTTCACAACCATCAGGTTTTTGGGCATTGAGTTTGACCTAGTGAAGTACTGCTGTAGTTTGCCAGCAGGGAAACTGAATAAACTATGTGGCAAGATCAGGGAGGTTATGTCCACAAGGAAGGTAACCCTCAAGCAGGTTCAAGAGTGGGCGGGTTTGCTCAACTTTGCTTGCAGGGTGGCACCCCCGGATCGCGCCTTCTGTAGGCAATTATATTCAGTTATGGGTGGTCTAGAGAGGCCTCACCACAGGGTACGTCTGAGCACTGAAATCAGGGAGGACTTAGTTACGTGGCTTGATTTTCTGGAACGTTACAGTGGAGTGGCTTTTTAGAGGCAGGAGCATTTGCTAGAGGCAGAGCTACAGTAAAATCAGATGCTGCTGGAGCATTAGGTTGCATGGTGGTCCTAGGTGATCAATGGTGCCACTCCACATGGCCGGGGGAATTGGCTGTCAAGTGACGTTTGCAGGGATTTAAGATTTCCTGAATTCTTCCCTATAGTAGTTGCTGTGGAGATTTGGTATCAGCTTGCAGAGAGAACGTTTCCCTTTTGGTGTGATAATTGAAGCTGTGGCCCACATTATTAACACTTTGTCATCCAGGAATTAGCAGGTCATGTGCCTGGTTCATTATTTTGTAAGCAGGTGCCTGGACCCCAGCATTTTATTTTTGGCACACGCTGGCATTGAGAATAACATGGCTGACATGCTTTCACATGGACAGTTGGCCAGGTTACGGCAGCTGGCACCTGGAGCAAAGACATGCGCGTAAGAAGTGCCCCAGCACCTGTGAAAGCTTGGAGAGCAGAGGTGAACAGGGCAGTTAATGTGTTGGTGGCATCTACCACCCAGACAGCATACCAGCAGGCAGGTAGGGAATTTTGGGCCTTTCGTCATCAGAGGGGCTTTGAGCAATTCTGGCCCATCCCGGTCTAGCAGCTTCCTGAATTCTGTGTCGGCTGGGTATGCCTGGTGTCAACATTCGGTAAATATACCACCAAGAGGGGACAAGGCACGGGTTACCTATTTATCCATCAGGACGGCACACCTTTAACCAGATATCAGTTTTGGGCAGTGGCCAGGATGGTGTTGTGTAGGTTGGGTCTAGACTCCAACAACTAGGGCACCCACTCCTTCGGGATTGGGGCTGCCAGAACAGCAGCAACCTCTGGTTTTAGCGCTGAGCAGATCCAGGCGATTGGCAGGTGGAAATGGAAAACTTCCAACACCTACATTCATGTTCCGAAATAAGATCCATGTGAGGTCCAAGTTTAACACTGTTTTGTTTCTACTTTTTCTCAGGCTGCCTTGCGAGTGAGAAGCCTCTGGTGCTAATTTGTGGCCACAACACACTATTTTGGGCTGGCAAAAGAGCAGAAAAGTCAGGGCTTGGAAGACAGCTGGAGCTGAGCCAGTGGGCCAGAGTGCAGTGGCTGAGCCGAAAGAACATGCGTTGGGAAGAGCTCCTGCCTTTCCTCTTTGACAGAGGTTATGTGAAAGTTGTGCCCAGATGGCTTGTAATACACCTTGGTGGCGATGACATTGATCTGATGATTGGCTTGGCCTGGGTGAGCCAAGCCAGAGATGATCTCCAATTGATCAAGGAGCGATGGCCAGACACACAGCTCGTGTGGTCTGACATAATTATGCATAAAATGTGGTGCAAGTACCGTATGGATAAAACTAGGAAAGGTGTGAATAAGGCAATGGGAAACACTGTCCTGAAACTGGGGGGACAAGTTATACACCATCCAGACATCCACATATCCAACCGAGGTGTCTACAAAAATACTGTACGCTTGACAGCTGTGGGTAATGATATATTTCTTTCAGACCTGCAGAGGTGCCTGCAACAGCTGGTGCAGCCTGGGGGAAGTCAAGGTGTCTAAATAGAAATTTGACCCCCTGCTATAGTAGATGGGTCTGGAAAGGGGTGTTTTATTTATTTATTTTTTATTTATTAATTGTACTTATATGCCGATTATGTTAGCAGCCTCTGCGTGTCCTCCCTCAGGGCACCTTTTGGAAGGTGATGGGTTTCCCCTCTCCAGACGTTCCGGGCATGTAGGGCCTGAGTGATGAAGAGGGGGTGCCCTTGGGGCTCACCTGCTCAGGCCTTCAGAATGGGATCTGGGGGGTGAGCCTTCCCACAGGTCATATGGTGCGGTGGAGATCAAGGGAAGGGCCACTGTACCCTCCCCTTGCTTAGCAAAGAGCTTCACCCATAGTTGCTTAGAAATATTATTTGATAGGGAATTCTGCCCCATTTAGGTTTTTACCTTTGTAGGTCTACACTATTTGTATCATAATAAAAGTGATCCATTAATACCCAGCTCTCTGGTCCGTGTGTTTCTTTCCACGTCCAAAGCAAATTAAGACTCCCAGTAATGCATAAGGGCTTATGCCCAATTTGGTTCGATAGAAATCCTTTAAGGAGTATAGTAGCAGATTTCTAAGGCAGACTAGAAAGCTGGGTAAACAATATCTAGAAAGAAAATGATAACAAACTGTAGCCTATGAAGATCAAGGATCAAAGCTTCCTGTCCAGTAACTATCAGCTCCATTCTCTTCCCCTATACTGTATATCTTTGTGGAATCAGCCAAGGTCGTTCATATAGGAGACGTTCTGCTCATAAAACTGTCTTGACCACAAAGGATTCTGCATGTTACAAATGCTGCTGCTTTGCCCCGAAGCAAAGGGCCAGCTGTTAAAGGAGGGGTTGAGAACTTTTGAGCTACCTATAAGCAAAACTCCCACGAAGCCAAGGAGTCGAAGCCACCCGTGTATGCCAGCTACAAGACATTTCATATTCATACTCCCTACGCAATTTCGGTTTTCATGGATCGGTGGACTGAATTTGAACCGTTTCCCTTCATGCTGCCCGCTTCATAAGGAAGAAAAAGCCAAGGCAGAATTCAAATGCTGGATTTCTTTCCTTAAACCTTAAAACACATCTTATAAAAGATTCATTTTGGGGAACGCAACGTCTGGATTTTTTTTTGTTGCCATGTTTTGGGGAAATCTGGAATGTTTAACTATGTGGAAACACACACATATACACCACTTCTGGGAAATCCTAGCATGGTAAACAGGATTTGACAAGGGAGGCAGCCACCGTTATGATTTCTTTGAGAATTGACTGGTGCAAATAAAAATACGAGGTTACATATGGCCTTCCACCCTTCTGAGGTGGGTAAAATGAGGACCCAGATTGTTGGGGGCAATTGTGCTGATTCTGTAAACCACTTAGAGACGGCTGTAAAAGCATTACGAAGCGGTATGTAAGTGTAAATGCTTTTGCTATTGCTATTCCTTGATAAACGTTTTTGGAAAGAGTTCAGCTCTTTATTGTTCAAGCCAATGTTTCTTATGCTGCGGCTGGCTGTACATGACTTAATTTATGCTTCTATGCTGGATACGGGGTGGGGGTGGGGGATGGATAAGCTAACCCATATAGGTTCAGCTCATGTTACAGCCAATCTTATGGCGCCCTCCTCATAATAGTGAATTTCTTGAACAACTTTCCACTGAATAGGAAATGGTAGGTGTGTTATTGTACATTTTTTTCCTCTATGAATGTTTTTTGCTCCAGATGCTGTCGTAATTATTTTCCAGTAGAGTAGACTTTGCTGTTTAGAATGAAGTATTTTTTATACCAACATGAGAGCAATAGCAATAGCATTTAGACTTATTTATCGCTTCAGTGCTTTTACTGTTCTCTAAGCAGTTTATCTAACAATCTGGGCCTCATTTTACCCACCTGGGAAGGATCGAAGGCTGAGTCAATCTTGAACCTGGTGAGATTCGAACTGCCAAATTGCAGGCAGCCTGCAGTAATTCCTTCTAACCACTGCGCCAATGGGGCTTATCGTAGTATTTAATTCTGAATGCTTCGACTAACAATGTTGCCTACAAGTTAGTACTTGTAGGGGCAAATTTAATATACATTTAAATTAAAAAAAATCTAAAGCTTGGAAAAATAATTTGTGGACTGCAGGCTCTTACATGAAACCTTTTCTCATTTGCCAGAAAAACTGATTTTTGTATGATGTAAAATTATGTTCCTGAATTTTGGTAGAAACTACATGGACAATATTATAATATAATATAATCTTAGAATTAGTTAACTAATGGGAAAGTAGTACAAATTTAGGGTTATGAAAGTAATTTAGTTATACTTCCGAATCAAAAGCACTGAGGAACGTCCGTGGTGAAAGGATCAGACAGTGACCTTACACACCCAGCCGGGGGGGTGGGGTGGGGGTCCTTTTGGTCACCCCCCCTTTGAACTGCTGGGGTGGCTGGAGCTGGGTCTCAAACATCAGCCTGTTGTTACCTATCATCCCTAGACTTGCAATCCACACTCCTAATTTATAGCAATACTTGTTGAAATTGGCTAGTTAATTTTTTAAAACAAATACTTTTATAATTTGCATTTTAAGTATTTAATAAGTGTATATTCCACCAACTCCCAGCGACTCTGTGCTATTATATCTTAGTGATCATATTTTTAATAGCTTATGGCTGCTTCTGAACAGTTGATCTGCTATATTAGGAGACAAAATATATAATATAAATTGCATATAAGTCCAATTTATAAATATAAATAAATAAATAAGGATTATAAATTTTATATGAGAATATGCTGATCACAGTTTATTAAAATTTCTATGTCCTTTTAAACTGATCTGGGAGAGTGGACTTGGCTACTGCTTAAGACTGAATATTGTATTTCTCATTCATTCATATCCGAGTACAGTATTGCTCTTCTCTCCTTCCCTTATTGCTGTCATTTTTTACCTGCAACTCGCTATAGATGGGCAAAACTGAACGGTTGCTGAGGTCTTGAACATATATTATTTTCAGCTTGTGCCTATACTGAAGGCAACCTGCAACTACATTTTCGTGTTCCATTCCTAATGCAGTATTTTCCGATATGCTTTATTTCAAACTTGGTAAAGTCTGCATTCTTATAGGTCACTGGCACTCATGTAAAACCTGGATGCTTTTTGAGCAAGTGTGTATGTGTGTGTCTATCTCCTACCTTTATTACTTTTGTAAATAACTTAAGATAGTGAACATATTCCTTCCTCATCTAGTTTTCCTCATAACATTTCTGTAAAGGTTGGGCCCAAAGAATGAAAGTGACTGGACCAAAGCCATTCTGCAGCTTTCATACCCAAAGAGAAATAGAACTCACTGTCTCCCAATTTCTCACCTAGTGCCATAAAACACTAAACAGAGTCCCAAAAACATTTTTCTTTCAATGGCTGTGAATTCTGTTCATCCACAGCCGTAATAAGTCCCAAACAATGTTAAATAGTCTGGCAATCTTTCAGAAGGCTGATAAGCACCAACCTTTCTCCCTTTTGACACACTGCCAAAGACTTAATTTGCAAGGAGCTTTTTGCAAGGTCAAACAGAAAAGTCAGAATGGAGCTGTTACTCCGACCAGAATTGAACCAAGTTGCTTCCTGCAACAAGCACATCTTTTTTATGTCCAATGGGAGGGGACAATCATCTCTAAGTCTTACTCCCAAATGGTCCTTTTCTTCCGTTACTGTTCTTGTCTTCTGGTAGTTCTGTGCATGCGCGCATTGGGAATTCACTCCTTGTTCCTCTGCTTCGGTCACGTCAGCGTCTGGAGTCAGCACAGAACTCCCAAATGGCCCGGGCCCATCTCTGGCTCCAACAGCCTTCTCCAGATTCCAGGCCTGGCCCATGTTCCTCCTCAGCCTCCTTGCTTTCTGACTCTACTGCCAGCTCTGTAGGTTGCTGCTGTACTATAACAGGCCCTAACAACTATACCAAACTGGTTCTATATAGTTTCCTTTTGATAAATGAAGTAGAGTTCATTAATTCCTATCTGCACCTGCAATCAGAATTTAATTGATTAGAGGAAATGATAGCTAGTCAGAAAAGATACAGTGAACCATTAGACTTCTCCTTTTTTAACCATGTTCACAGATTATTATTATTTTCTTTGTCTTCTAGCAATCTAGCCAAGTGATAGGGTTATAGGTATACTAGTGTTGTTATTGTTCTTCATCAATTCACTTCTGGATACCCTGAACAGGAATGTGCCAAATATAAGAAAGAGGGGTGGGTGTATCACTGGAAATGGTGTGTGGTCAGAATTCTTCCTTTCCCAGCATTGTTGTTAGTTGCGAAGTCGTGTCAAATCCATTGCAACTCCATGGATGACGTTCCTCTAGACCTTCTGTTCTCTACCATCCTCTGGAGTCCATTGAAGCTCATGCTACTGCTTCAGTGACTCCATGCAGCCACTACACTCTGTCGTCCCCTTCTTCTTCTGCCCTCAATCTTTCCCAGCATTTCTCAGAAGTAGGGGAAATTATCGATTGGAGGCTTTCGGTTAACACTGACTTATCAGCCAGAATATCTGACTGGCATAATTACCATATTGACCAGAGCAAGCCAATAGAACAGGGATCCCCAATACCCGGTCCACGGACCAGCACCGGTCTGTGGCATGCCAGAATCTGGGCTGCAAAAACAAGCAATCCTGAGAGGTTGCCAGATAGAGGAGGGGGTCAGACAAGAAACAACGGATGGAAGCTGACGAAAGAGAGAGATTCAACCTGGAAAGGAGAAACTTTCTGATGGTGAGAGCAATCAACCAGTGGAACAACTTGCCTGTGGAGGTTGTGAGCGCTCCAACATCTGTGACTTTCAATGGGAGTTATTTGTTATATATCTGAAATGATATAGGGACTCTTGCTTGATCAGAGGATTGTACTAGATGACTTGCAAGATCTCTGCCAACTCAAACAAACGAAAGTGAAGTCCAATCTGCAGGATGTAGGCAGAATGCAAAATCAACCCCTCCAGTCCATGAAAAACCTTTCTCCATGAAAGTGGCCCCAAGCATCCAAAAATTGGGGCGGGAGGGGGGGGCACTGCAGAAACACAATTCAAAGTGTTGGTTATGATCTATAAAGCCCTACATGGCTTATTGGACCAGATTACTTATAGGACCAACTTCTGCCTCATGTATCCCAGCCGCCCAGGTCTCACAGAGTTGGTAATTCCATACTACTACTACCACTGAAGATACTATCTAATTTAGTAATGAAGTCTTCAAGAAAACCACCAAGCTCAGAGAGCACTAAGGATGCCATAGTTCAACCCTGAGCTACAAATATTTTCTACTAGTGATAATTACTCTAACCTAGTGGAAGAGCAGGTGGTAATTTGGACAGCAATGTCTCAATTCTGCTTCAGTTCCAGCCATTATAGCAGTAGGACAGTGATGGCGAACCTTGTCGGAAAGAGAATCTTACCGGCATAGGGCTCATTCTGTTAAAACTGAAGTAAGGCTTTCCAGAGGTCGATGGATATTAAAGCACAAGCATTCATTATAAAAATGAATTAAACTTTTTATTGTAAAAGTAGAAAAAAGTAAGTTTAGCCAGAGAGGCTTAAACACACGTCTTACATCTTTGGATATAAGAGAGAAGAAATGTCTGCTAATAGCTTCTCTTCCTGCTAGAGAAAGGAAGTGAGCAAAGCAGGGTTACATCATAGAGAGGGAGGAGCTACATTAACAAACAGAGTTAACCATTTAACTACAGGATGTTTCTTAATGTCTTTGGAGGCTGTCAATCCACAGCGTGACACCCCTTCTTTGGCAGTCATGAGAGACATAAGGGACATCAAGACATCAATTCACTTAAGGCACATTTTGTTGGAGAGGTATTCATGTTGATCAGCTGGCAACGGCTTATTCAGCAAGTCAGCGATCTGCTCAGTAGTAGGCACATACTGGATTTTCACGAATCCTGCTTTCACACACACTCTGGAATTTCTATACCGGATGTCAATGTGCCGTGAACGAGCTCCAACATATTCAGCTTCAGCAATATATGTGACTGAAACATTATCTTCCATGATAACAATTGGTTTCTTTGGACATTCCCAAATACTATCAATAAGAGCAGAAACACAGGTTAATGCATTACAACAATCAGAAACACATGCATATTCAGCCTCAGTTGAAGAGCAAGAAATAAACTTCTGCTTCCTAACTTTCGAAAAGATAGGACAACCATTTAAAAACAGTATACAGTGATCCCTCGAGTATCGCGAGGGTTACGTTCCAAGACCCCTCGCGATACTCGATTTTTCACGATATAGTGGTGCGGAAGTAAAAACACCATCTGCGCATGCGCGCCCTTTTTCCATGGCCGCGCATGCGCAGATGGTGGAGTTTGCGTGGGCGGCGGGGAAGACTCAGGGAAGGTTTCTTCGGCCGCCCAGCAGCTGATCTGCTCGGCAGCGCCGCAGCAGCGAGGAGCCGAAGATCGGGGTTTCCCCGCCGCCCACACAAAGGGGATACAGTGATCCCTCGAGTTTCGCGATCTCGAGCTTCGTGAAACGCTATATCGCGAGTTTTCTACCCGGAAGTAACACCACCATCTGCACGCATGCGTAGATGGTGGAGTTTGCATTACCGCCGGGCAGATCAGCTGCTAGGCGGCCAAAGGAACCTTCCCTGGGTCTTCCCGCCGGCATGGGAGGCTTCCTAGCACCCCCCCGAACCCCCAACCCGGGTTTGGGGGGGTGCTAGGAAGCCCCCCATGCCGGGGGAGACCTTTTAAAACACCCGTGCCGCTTCCCAGCTGAGTCCTGAAGCCAAGCGCAGAAGTTCCAAAGGCGCTTGGCTTCAGGACTCAGCTGGGAAGGGCGCGGCTGTTTGAAAAGGTGGCAGTCGGCCTGGGGGGCTTCCCAGTACCCCCCCCCAACCCTGTCTCCTGCCGCCGGTTTAGCCAGGAGAGGAGCGGCAAAGTGACTTGGAGGAATGGGAAACTCAAACCGCCCAGTTTCAGCTTTCCATTCCTCCACGTCACTTCGCCGCTCCTTCTGGCTGGTGGGGGGGGGGGAGTTAGGAAGGTTCTACTTCTCCCCCCCAGCCAAAAACTCAAAGCCTGTCTCCTGCCACACAGTTTAGCCAGGAGAGCAGCGGCGAAGTGACTTGAAGGAATGGGAAACTCAAACCGCCCGGTTTCAGCTTTCCATTCCTCCACGTCACTTTGCCGGGGGAGTCTGGGAGGGAAGATGACGCGCCGGCAGCACAGGGGCGAGGGGTGGGAGGCAAAGCTCTGCGGGTACAGCCCCTTTCGGCCAAGCCTCCCCCCCCCCGCCAAGCAGCCAGGGAAGCCGAGCCGGGCGTGACGGCGGCGGCGCTGCTGCTCCGGTCGCCCGATCGTGTCCTGCCTCCTGCGCCGATGTTCCACGCCCGGCTCGGCTTCCCTGGCTCCGTGGCCGGGGAGGCTTGGCTGAAAGTGGCTGGAGCCGCAGAGCTTTGCCTCCCCCCCCCCCCCTGTGCCGCCCGCGCGTCATCTTCCCTCCCAGACAAAAAGGCCACCCTTCGGCTCTGCAGTTCCAGCCCCTTTCGGCCGAGCCCACCCGGCCAAGGAGCCAGGGAAGCCGAGCCGGGCGTGGCGGCGGCGGCTTCCTTCGGGGGCAACGCCAGCAAGAGGGTCTTCGCCCTCTTGCTGGCGTGCGTGGGCGGTGGGGAAGACCCTCAGCTGCTAGGCGGCCCAAGGAATCTCCCATGGGTCTTCCCCACCGCCCACGCACGCCAGCAAGAGGGGGAAGACCCTCTTGCTGGCGTTGCCCCCAAGGAAGCCGCCGCCACCACCGCTTCTTCTTCCTTGCGCCCCCGCTGCCTCTCCGCTCTCTTGGGTGGCGGAGCGAAGGAAAACAAAAAGTTTCCCTTTCTGCAGCTCCTGCCTCCCGCCCACCCAAGACAATAAGAGCGGAAGAAGACCCTCTTCTCCAACACGCCCCGAGGAAAGCGGGGGGAAGGGAGGAGAGAGAAGGAAGCCAGGCACGAAGAGTGTCCCTCTTGCTGGCGTGCGTGGGCGGTGGGGAAGACCCTCAGCTGCTAGGCGGCCCAAGGAATCTCCCATGGGTCTTCCCCACCGCCCACGCACGCCAGCAAGAGGGGGAAGACCTCTCCTCCCTTCCCCCCGCTTTCCTCCGGGCGTGTTGGAGAAGAGGGTCTTCTTCCGCTCTTATTGTCTTGGGTGGGCGGGAGGCAGGAGCTGCAGAAAGGGAAACTTTTTGTTTTCCTTCGCTCCGCCACCCAAGAGAGCGGAGAGGCAGCGGGGGCGCAAGGAAGAAGAAGCGGTGGTGGCGGCGGCTTCCTTCGGGGGCAACGCCAGCAAGAGGGAAGATGACGCGCGGGCGGCACAGGGGGGGGGGAGGCAAAGCTCTGCGGCTCCAGCCACTTTCAGCCAAGCCTCCCCGGCCACGCAGCCAGGGAAGCCGAGCCGGGCGTGACGGCGGCGGCGCTGCTGCTCCGGTCGCCCGATCGTGTCCTGCCTCCTGCGCCGATGTTCCACGCCCGGCTCGGCTTCCCTGGCTCCGTGGCCGGGGAGGCTTGGCTGAAAGTGGCTGGAGCCGCAGAGCTTTGCCTCCCCCCCCCCTGTGCCGCCCGCGCGTCATCTTCCCTCTTGCTGGCGTTGCCCCCGAAGGAAGCCGCCGCCACCACCGCTTCTTCTTCCTTGCGCCCCCGCTGCCTCTCCGCTCTCTTGGGTGGCGGAGCGAAGGAAAACAAAAAGTTTCCCTTTCTGCAGCTCCTGCCTCCCGCCCACCCAAGACAATAAGAGCGGAAGAAGACCCTCTTCTCCAACACGCCCCGAGGAAAGCGGGGGGAAGGGAGGAGAGAGAAGGAAGCCAGGCACGAAGAGTGTCCCTCTTGCTGGCGTGCGTGGGCGGTGGGGAAGACCCTCAGCTGCTAGGCGGCCCAAGGAATCTCCCATGGGTCTTCCCCACCGCCCACGCACGCCAGCAAGAGGGGGAAGACCTCTCCTCCCTTCCCCCCGCTTTCCTCCGGGCGTGTTGGAGAAGAGGGTCTTCTTCCGCTCTTATTGTCTTGGGTGGGCGGGAGGCAGGAGCTGCAGAAAGGGAAACTTTTTGTTTTCCTTCGCTCCGCCACCCAAGAGAGCGGAGAGGCAGCGGGGGCGCAAGGAAGAAGAAGCGGTGGTGGCGGCGGCTTCCTTCGGGGGCAACGCCAGCAAGAGGGAAGATGACGCGCGGGCGGCACAGGGGGGGGGAGGCAAAGCTCTGCGGCTCCAGCCACTTTCAGCCAAGCCTCCCCGGCCACGCAGCCAGGGAAGCCGAGCCGGGCGTGACGGCGGCGGCGCTGCTGCTCCGGTCGCCCGATCGTGTCCTGCCTCCTGCGCCGATGTTCCACGCCCGGCTCGGCTTCCCTGGCTCCGTGGTCGGGGAGGCTTGGCTGAAAGTGGCTGGAGCCGCAGAGCTTTGCCTCCCCCCCCCCTGTGCCGCCCGCGCGTCATCTTCCCTCTTGCTGGCGTTGCCCCCGAAGGAAGCCGCCGCCACCACCGCTTCTTCTTCCTTGCGCCCCCGCTGCCTCTCCGCTCTCTTGGGTGGCGGAGCGAAGGAAAACAAAAAAGTTTCCCTTTCTGCAGCTCCTGCCTCCCGCCCACCCAAGACAATAAGAGCGGAAGAAGACCCTCTTCTCCAACACGCCCGGAGGAAAGCGGGGGGAAGGGAGGAGAGAGAAGGAAGCCAGGCACGAAGAGTGTCCATGAGGGGGAAGAGACCCCCGCGCCGGGCAGGCCCACCGAAGCGGGAAGAGGGGGCGTGCGCCCGGGCCTGGCTAGAGCGCTTGATCTGCGGGCGCCTTAAAAGGGGGTGTGGACTCCTGGGAGACCTTGGCGGTGGAAGGGGACACACTCGAAGCCTCAGCCGCCTGTCATAAGCGTCCTCTGAGGGAAAAAGAAAGAGTCCGAGCTTGCCGTCCGGAAACGTTGAAGCGCCCTCACAAGCAAGAGGGGGAAGACCCATGGAAGGTTCCTTGGGCCGCCTAGCAGCTGATCTGCTCGGCAGCGCAGGCTGCTGCTGCGCTGCCGAGCAGATCAGCTGCTAGGCGGCCCAAGGAATCTTTCATGGGTCTTCCCCTCTTGCTGGCGAGGTGAGCGGGCGGGCAGCGGACAAGTGGCGGGCAGCGGGCTGGCGGTGCGGAAGTAAAAACACCATGGAAAAGTGGCACGCATGCGCAGATGGTGTTTTTACTTCCGCACCGCTATATCGCGAAATTTCGATTATCGCAAGGGGTCCTGGAACGGAACCCTCGCGATAATCGAGGGACTACTGTACCCTGATCTTCGGCTCCTCGCTGCTGCCCGCCCGCCGCTCGCCTGCCCGCCCGCCGCTCGAGAGCAAGAGGGGGAGAGATAGAGAAAGAGAGAGAAGGAAAGAAAGAGATGAGAGAGGGAGGAAGAGAGTGTGAGAGAGGAAGAAGCAAGATAGAGAAAGAGAGAGAGAAAGATGAGAAAGGAAGAGAGTGATGTCATCGGGATATAGCGTTTTGCGAAGATCGAGATCGCGAAAATCGAGGGATCACTGTAAACCCAGAAGTACTTTTTCGTGTTTCTACATCACCTGCCCAGTCAGCATCTGCGTAGCAAATCACTTCAGGGTACTTATCATGTTTCGGCTCAAGGTACAACTTCATGTCCTTTGTAAGCTTCATGTATCTCAACAGTCTTTTTATGCAAGACCAGTGAAACGTAGTTGCCTTGCCAACGTATCTGGACAGTAGATTCACACTCAATGAAATTTCAGGTCTTGTCCAACTGCTGATGTACAATAGCGATCCAATCACTGACCAATACAGTGTTTGGTTCTCAAACTCAGGATGTTCTTCTCGGGTTAACCTGTAAAAATCAGTCTGCATAGGGGAACGACAAGTGTTCGCATCAGACATGTTACAATTCTGCAAAAGCTGGTCAACCTTGCTTTCTTGTGAAAGAGAGAACCCCTTCTCAGTTTTTTCAATCTGAACACCTAGATAATCATTAATATGCCCTAGGCTTTTTAAAGTGAAATGTTTCTCAAGACCCTTAGCAAAAGTTTCACTCATGCGTTCATTGGGACCAATGTAAACAATATCATCAACATAAACAAGAACAATTTCATAAGTCTTACCTTGCCCTTTTGTGAACACGCATTCATCTGAGACGGACTTAATAAAGCCCATTAAATTTAGCTTTTGAGTGAGGTGGCGATACCACATGAGGGCGCTCTGTTTCAGGCCATAGAGAGACTTGTGCAGGCACCAGACATCACCTTCTCGGTCCTGGAACCCAGGAGCACTCTTGACGTAGATCTCTTCATTCAGATCAGCGTTCAAATAGGCAGTCTCTACATCGAACTGAAAAACCTCTAAGTTCAAAGCAGTAGCAGTGATCAGGGCAATTTTGACACTCTCATTTTTGACTGTGGGTGAAAATGTGTCAGTGTAGTCATCTGGATAAATTTGAGAAAATCCTTGAGCTATGAGTCTAGCTTTGTACAGCTTTCCTTCATTAGCTTTTTGTTTGACTCTATACACCCAGCGTGTGCCAAAGACTTTCTTGTCTGTTGGAGGCTCCACCTGTTGGAACACCTTAAGTTTCTTTAAACAGTCCAGTTCACGTTCCATAGCCTCATACCATTTTTCTTGTTCAGATTCAGGCAAAAGTTTAATCTGATGAAAATGTTCAGGTGGGAGTGTAAGATTGTTACACAAGAAAGAAAAAGGAGATTGAGATACTTGCTGTGCAAATCTCTTTGGAGGAGTTCCTTTGGTGGTTCTCTTTGAACGCCTTGGAACATTGGTCTCTTGTTCATCATCATCTCCGTCTCCAAGTTCATCGTCAGGGATTTCCTCTGCGACTGTCGAAGACTGTTCATCATCTAGAACATCAGGATCATCTGGAACAGCTGCCTGAGAATCAGGTTCCGCCATACCGTCTGCTTTGTCCTTAGGAAAATAAACTGAAGTATCATTACTATGTATACTGGACCAATTAGTGTCTTCCTCAAATTTGGCTGAATTGGAAATAACAGCTCTATGGTAAGTGTCAGCAAATTTGTAGTACTTAGAGCTTTCATCAAAGCCGATGAATCTCATTCTTTCTGACACAGGACCTCCTTTTCTTCTTTGGTCAAGTGGAATGTTAACAGTGGCATAACAACCAAAAATGTAGATGTTTTGAACATCAGGCTTCTTAGCATGAAGCAAGTAATAAGGAGTCTCTTGTATTGCGCTACTCCATGTTCTGTTAACAATGTAATTAGCATACCTTAATGCTTCGCCCCAATATGAAAAGTCCATGCCTGCATCCTCGAGGAGACAACGAAACATCGTCTGCAGAACACCGTTCCGTCTCTCAGAAACACCGTTTTGGGAAGGCGAGTGAGGAGGAGAGGTCTGTTGACAGATTCCATTCCTTGTCATCCATCCTTGGAACTGTTTGGACATGAATTCTCCACCACAGTCACTTTGAATTCGCTTGATCCAGACATCGTATTGGGTAAGTACCTCTGCAGCAAAGTCTTTAAAGACCTGAAACGCCTCAGATTTCTGCTTCATTAGAAAAATAAAGCCATAGCGTGAGTAACTGTCAACAACAGTTAAGAAATACTTACAGTTACCTTTTGTAGGCCGAAATGGACCGACAACGTCGGTGTGGACCAATTCAAAAATGCGTGTTGACAACCTAAGGGCAAATTTGGCTACAGGAGCAGTCTTAGATTTGGCTGTGTTACACACTTTACAGTCTAGATGAACTTTGCAAGCACCATCGACTTTGAAACCATTCACAAACTCAGGCATCTTTGCTAAAACGGGGTAAGAAGCATGCCCCAAGCGACGGTGCCATCTGTGAACACACCTGGAATGAAAAGATTTGTTTGTTAATACAGGTTTAACATTTGTAACAGCATTAGGAACCTCGGAGACTTCATTGGCTTTAGGAGCCTCTGAATCTATAGTGGCAACAGGTTTTCTCTCTGGACCTGTGCTTTCGCCCTTTGGAACTTTTATACTTACATCACCCTTGGGTGGAGGTTTAGGTTTTAAATAGTAAACGCCTCTAGTAGGAATGCCAGTGGCAAGGATTTTGCCATCCTTCATAATGTAAGCTTCTGAAAGTTCTTGGGTTACTACAGTCCCTAATTCTTCATTCAGGCGATACACGCTGAGAATGTTGTTCTTGGCACTTGGAACGTAGAAAACACGTGAGATGTGGCTGTCCAGTTCTTTGACATAAACTTTTCCTTCTCCTTCCACTTTGCAGAGGCATTCTGCAACTCCAATCACCTCTTTGACATCTGTCTGGTGGAGCTCAGTGAAGAATCCCTTCTGGTATGCGATGTGCACGGCTGGTCCGCTGTCTAGTGTCCATAAATGACGTATGTCGTAGAGTGGACTCTTGTCAGGAACAGTGTTGAGGAGGAGAGTGTTAACATAAACACCTTTCTCACCTTTGAAGTCTTTGGGAGTTGACTTGGGAGCTCCGGAACTCTTTCCTTTGGATCCTTTCTTTTGCACCCCCTTGGGTTGAGTTGGATATGTGGGAGAATCAGATTCGCCAGATTGAACACTTTGCAAATCGCTAGACTTATGAGTGTCATCTTTCTTGGATTGTTTCTGGCGTGTGTATCTCGGTGTGCTAGTTTTCTGTTGACCGCTCTTGGCCAAGCTAGGTTTGTATGCGACTGACATTGGCCTAAACCTAGTGTGCAGCAATTGTTCTTCTTCAGTTAGCATGTTACAGAGTCTCTGTGTTGTTCTGTGGGCCAATGGGAAGGTGTTAAACTTGTAAATTGCTTCCTTCCATTCAGGGCCAAGGGAATTTATGATAGCAGCATTGACTTGCACGAAGTCCATGTGATATCCTCTCTCCTCCAAGTCCTTGTGCATTGATAACATCTTGGACAAGTGTGGAGCAAGTTCATTCCCAGTAGTAAGTTTGGCACTATGGAATTGGGATAGCATAATGAGGTTGCCTTCTTCTGAAATTGGCCTGAACATACCGTCCAATGACTCTAACAGCTCTGCGGAAGTAATGTCAGGTGAATACCTGGTTGATAATTCTGAGTCAATACTCATAAGAATGAGGAGCGTTGCTTTTATGTCCGCTTCTCTTTCTTCTTCAGTCCAGCGCCTTACTGGAGGATTCAGAGCGATCTGATCTATCTGATGAGCCAGTAGGAGCAATCTTATCCTATGGAGCCAAATTCTATAATTCTGCCCATTCCCCTTTAAAACAGACTCACCTTTCAGGATTGATGAGGTGATAGCTTGCCTTGTAGATACAGCAGGCATTGCTGCTCGTGGCTGTTGCACTTGGGGTGCAGCACCCAATGGCTAGGCTGAAGGCTGGGGAAGCTGGGCTGGCAGATGAGGACTCAGGACTGGAGGTCTCTGTTGTGATGCAGAGGTTCCTGGAACTTGAGAAGGTCCATCCTGTTGCATTTGTGCAGCCTGAAATGCTTGTGAGAATGTTGGCTTTACATCGAAAGGGTTAAACATCTCAAGTACATTTGCTTTAGTTTCAGGAAATGACCTTTGTTTATGGTCATACCATCCACTAGAGGCCGCTGCTGCGCTATCTGCAGCTGCTGTTGCTGTGGGCAAATTGACCCCCCTTTGTTTTTTGGCTTGTAACAAAGAGGCTTCTGTTTGCAATGCGGCGGCAGGAAAATCATGGGAAATTACAGACGCATGCCCAGTGTTAATTGGGTCACCCGCAGAAATTGTGGACGTGGCTTGGCTGTACTGCGCATGGCTAGTTTGAGCTGGACAAGACAATAGAATTCCATCGCCATCAGCTTCTTTACTTTGCGCATGCCCATGGCTTGCCAGAGAAACACACTCCATTTTTTCAGTTAGCAATTTAAACTGCAATTTCTTTAATTCCCTTAACTCCTTTCTGGATTCAGTTACTTGTTGCAGGTAACATACATATGAATCTTGCTGCTGCACTGTTTTCCCACCAGGTTGATTATCAAGGTGAATACAGAATGATTCTAAATCCTGGATCTCATATTCAAGCTTTTCAATTATGCCCTCGATTTTCTCCAAATGTGAAGGGGTTCTCCTACTTCTGCTAGAAGCTTGGGAAACCTGATCATCAATGTGCTTTGTCTTAGCGTTAGCTTTAGAAGGCAAAGTTGATGACTGAAAGCTTTGGCTTTGGGAGGGGGTTAGAGTTTCATCTTCTACCTCTTCATCACTTGGCTGGTTAGAAGTAGTGTCTATGGGAACCCCAAGGACTGTTCTAACTTCTTTGTCCCCCTTCTCAATCAGATAAGCATGATTTACGATTTGTTGAGAATCGCCAGCATCAGAGACTTCCAGCATTCGCTGCTGAGACATGATGAGATTCCTTTTCTCTTCCGATGTATGAATGAGATGTTTGAGGTCAGCTAGCTGGCCTTCTGAAATTCCATCGATGTAGCTTTGAGATAAAGGAGAATTCTTTCTCCTTTTAGCTGGCATCAGGGTACGCCCAGTGAGTGCTTACCGTAAGGAAGCGCTTGTTGCTTTAATATCGAGCCAAACTCTGATTACCATGTCGGAAAGAGAATCTTACCGGCAGAGGGCTCAGTCTGTTAAAACTGAAGTAAGGCTTTCCGGAGGTCGATGGATATTAAAGCACAAGCATTCATTATAAAAATGAATTAAACTTTTTATTGTAAAAGTAGAAAAAAGTAAGTTTAGCCAGAGAGGCTTAAACACACATCTTACATCTTTGGATATAAGAGAGAAGAAATGTCTGCTAATAGCTTCTCTTCCTCCTAGAGAAAGGAAGTGAGCAAAGCAGGGTTACATCATAGAGAGGGAGGAGCTACATTAACAAACAGAGTTAACCATTTAACTACAGGATGTTTCTTAATGTCTTTGGAGGCTGTCAATCCACAGCGTGACAAACCTATGGCCCTAGCTCAGCTCCAACATGCATGTGTGTGCTGGCCAGCTGATTTTTGGCTCACACAGAGGCTCTGGAAGGGTATTTTAGCTTCCAAAGAGCGTTCAAGGGGATGGGGGAGGGTGTTTTTACCATCCTCCGGCTCCAGAGAAGCTTTTGGAGTCTCGGGAGGGCAAGACATGAGCCTACTGGGCTCACCAGAAGTTGGCAAACAGGCTGTTTCCGGCCTCCAGGGGGCGGGGGAAGCTGTTTTCACCCTCCTGGGCATTGGATTATGGGTGTGGGCACATGCACATGTGTGATTGCGCATATCCCGCTCTGAGGGAAAAAGGCTTCGCCATCAATGCCATAGGGAAAGTAAAAACTGCCAAAGAAATTAGAATAAGAAATAGAGAGGGTTTTTCTTCCTATGTGTTTCCTTTTCCTTTCTTTATTTTTGTCTCTTTGTATTATATTTCTTGTTCTTTTTTAATGTAAATAACGTAATATTTTATTTTTTTTTAAAAAGAGAGTAGGAAACAGAAACAGAAAAACAGATACCGTTAAGAAAAGAATAATAAATCTCCCAGAATGGGAAAATATATACAATCAACTATAAAGCAATGCTCGCAACCTCATACAAAGAAAATCTTTATAAATGGCTTATAGCACTTGAAGATACAAGTAGTCCTCGACTTACAACAGTTGATTTAATGACTGTTGAAAGTTACAACAGCACTGAGAAGAGTGACTTATGAACATTTTTCATAGTTATGACCACTGCAGCACCCTCCCATCATGGTTACATTATCAAAATTCATCACTTGGCAACTACTATTGCAGTATCCTGGGATCTTATGATACCTTTTACAACCTTCTGACAAGCTAAGTCAATGGGAAAAGCCAGGTTCCCTTAACAACTATGTCACTGACTTAACAACTGCAGTGATTCACTTAACAAGTGTGGCAAGAAAGAAAAAAAATGGAGCAAAATTCACTTAACAATCTCTCATTTAGCAACAGAAATTTGGGGTGCAATTATGGTTGTAAGTTGAGGAAAACACGCACATTTATTCCATAGATAGTGCAAGCTTGGTGTGTATACTGCTTTTTAAATGGGCTTATTTCTAAAATTATTTCATGTATTTGTGTGTGTGTGTGTGTGTTTGTGTGCGTGCATACATATAGATAACTTGGTCCCATACTGAATCACAATAATGTTAAGTGCTCCAATATAAAACCTCTGGTTATATTTTGATTTTTTAAAATAACATAGCCAATGTAATGGAATCATACTTTTCTCAAATTACAGAGACATTCCCTGAGTCAATGCTCATGTTCCCCCGAACGGCGTGCCCATTCCCCAGGTCAACACTCACGTTCCCTGGGCCGGCGTTCTGAATCTTCAGTGGAACAGAATTTGCAGATTAATGTTGGCAATGATCGTTATGGTATTGATACACCTGAGAGAAAGAGGTTATGTGATAGACTGGGCTCACCGGTTGATAGCCTGAGTGATATGGATAGGTAGGTTTCTTTCAAGACTTGCTTCTTACGGTTATGTTTGTTCATGCTTTTCCATGCTTGATATAAAACACCACAGTCTTATAAGACGTAATGAAAAATAACATTGGCCAAGCAATATTGAGAGAGAGAGAGTAGTGTACTTTCTCATACTGATATTTCAAAATTCCAAAATGAATAACAGATACATATACAGTGGTACCTCATGATACGAACTTAATTGGTTCCAGGAGGAGGTTCGTAAGGTGAAAAGTTCGTAAGATGAAACAATGTTTCCCATAGGAATCAATGTAAAAGCAAATAATGCCTGCAAATCCTTCAGGAAAATCCCAAACTTTAGAAGGGAGGTGAACAGAGGGCAGGGAGGAGCAGCTAAAGGGGGCGGGTGGAAGAAGCAAGGGTAGGCTAAAGGGTGAGTGGGAAGGAAGAAAGGCAAGGGGGGGCGCCCCTCCCTTTTCTTTCTTCAAAAGACACCCTTTCAGTGCCTCTGCAAGCAGGCTGTTCTCCTACTTTTTAAAATGCAAACTCTTTCCCCCTCCAAGCCGCCCCTCCCTTTTCTTTCTTCAAAAAGCAGCAGCAGGTTTGTAAGGTGAAAATAGTTCGGAAGAAGAGGTAAAAAAATCTTAAACACCAGGTTCGTATCTCGAAAAGTTCGTTAGAACAGGCGTTCATAAGATGAGGTACCACTGTACTGTAACAAAAATAACAGTGTTAACAATACCGTAATGCAGTATTTCAATAAACTTAAATGATAATAAATATTATTATAATATAAAAATAATAAAAAATAATTTAATAAAAGAATATATGTGTACTATTATAATCAGTTGTTTGACAAAGTCCAAAATAAAATAACATTTTTGGTATAATATCAGTATTTGGATTTTCATTAAAGATAGATTTATCCCTTTTCTGTATATGAATTAAATGATGAAAGCAAAGATTCTATGGTATGTGGTGGGACGGGGGAGGATGGCGCTAGAGCACTGAGCAGTGGCTGGTTCGGGCTTTGTCTACGCAGCCATGGAGCGGAATCAGCGTGGCGGGTTCTTGCCTGCAACATTGCTGGCCAAGATCAGGTCAGAGTCATTGCCAGCCGAGATCAGCAGGCCAGATTCGGTGAGCTGGACATGCTGTTGCCTGGCAGGAAAAGAGGGAGAGGAGGCACTGCAAGAGAGCCCATTTCTCACATTCTTCCCCTGGCTGGCACCAGCGCGTTCAGCTCACTGAATCTGGCTTGCTGATCTTATCCGGTGAGGGTGAAAGAGAGAGGGATGAATGAACAACTTAGTGTGCGCTGTCAGTTGGCTTCCAGCACCCGAGATGGCAGGGAAGAGAAGCAGCCAGATTGCTGTTGTCTTTCATTGGGGCACATGGAGTAACACGGGGTTTCTCTTACGTCTCTCTACCTTGCTGGGCATTTCTTGTTTTTATCATGTGGATACTTTCCTAAGAAGTAAACATTAGGAGCAAATGTAGAACTGAAACCATTGTTTTTTTTTAACTTGATAAGATGAAGAGAAAAATGAAGAAGTACTCCTTTAATGGATTTCCTGTCTCCTGGTGAAAGTTCAGTAACTAAATTTAGTAAACGTACAGCTGCAAAACTTTATGTAGAAAATAGATTACAGTTTAACAGAATTCAAACATGTAAACTAAGATATGGGGTGTGTTTCATCTGCAGATGGTTTTTACGATTGGGAATTTTTTATTTGCAATAATATTTTAGATAAGTGGTTCTCAGCCTGGGGGTTGGGACCCCTTTGGGAGTCAAATGTCCGTTTCACGGGGGTTGCCTAACACCGTGGGAAACAACAAATTTCCCATGGTGTTAGGAATTAAATCTTCTATTCTGGCACCTTGGAACATATTTTTTCAATTCGGCCAATCGGGTGTTTAAAGTGTCCCACTGACCTTTATACCAATCAGCTTAAAGTTCTGTTGGGAGAACTGACGCTAGACTTATGGTTAGAGGTCATCACAATATGAGGAACTGTATTAATGTATCCTCTGTCCTGGTGCTTCTTGACCTCTCAGCGGCTTTCGATACCATTGACCATGGTATCCTTCTGCATCGGCTGGAGGGGTTGGGAGTGGGAGGCACTGTTCTTCGGTGGTTCTCCTCCTACCTCTCCGGTCGGTCGCAGTCGGTGTTAGTGGGGGGTCAGAGGTCGACCTCTAGGTCTCTCCCTTGTGGGGTGCCACAGGGGTCAGTCCTCTCCCCCCTGCTATTTAATATCTACATGAAACCGCTGGGTGAGATCATCCAAAGGCATGGGGTGAGGTATCATCAGTATGCTGATGATACCCAGCTTTACATCTCCACCCGATGCCCAGTCAACGAAGCAGTGGAAGTAATGTGCCGGTGCCTGTAGGCTGTTGGGGTCTGGATGGGTGTCAACAGACTCAAACTCAACCCTGATAAGACGGAGTGGCTGTGGGTCTTGCCTCCCAAAGACAATTCCATCTGTCCATCCATTACCCTGGGGGGGGGAATTACTGACCCCCCTCAGAGAGGGTCCACAACTTGTGCGTCCTCCTCGATCCACAGCTCACATTAGAGAAACATCTTTCAGCTGTGGCGAGGGGGGCATTTTCCCAGGTTCACCTGGTGCACCAGTTGACTTTATCAGAAGGTTGCAAAGGATGATCACATGGCTCTGGGACACTACAACTGTCATAAATGTAAACCAGTTGCCAAGCTTCCAAATTCTGATCACATGGGGATACTGCAATGGTCATAAGTGCAGTAAGTCACAAGAAGTGTTGTCACATTTCCAAGATTACCTTTGTCATGCATTACATACAGTCTACACTTTAAAATTCCTCCTGCACAAATAATACCATCTTTCATAACTTTTCAATTCTTTTCATAAAAATTAACTATGTAATCTATCAGAGCTGCATTTGCGGTGATTAGCCAGTTGGTACCCAAGCAGCAGAAATACCAAACTTCAAGCCCTAGAGGGTTTTCAATCTCCAAGCAGGCTGGCACGCATTTCTGGGAGGTGAAAAGCATAAAATACATACTACATACTTCAGGCAACATTAAATCAGATGCAGTTTAATAGACACTTGGTTACAAATTTAAAAATGCCATTACCATTCAATATCAAAGTGGCTATCGTCAACAGAAGCAATAACATACCCTAATGCAGCGTTTCCCAACCGGTGTGCCGCGGCACACTAGTGTGCCGTGAGACACGGTCAGGTGTGCCGCAAAGCTAGGACCTAGAGAAGCTCCAGCTGGGCGGGGTGCTGCCGGTGCCGGACCGCCGTATCCGGCGTTCTCCTGCTGGGCCCCAAAGAAGGAAGGCGGGAAAAAGGAGACAGGGGCGGGGAGGTGCGGCAGTAGGAACGGTGCCTCCGGCCAAACGCGCCCCTGGCTTCTCTGCCCTGCCCCATTGCCCGCCCGATCTGCCCACTCTCCTCCGTCGCCGTCACCTCCTGTCTTGGGGCGCGATCTGCCCCCTCTCTTCCGACGCCGCCTTCTGCCTTGGGGCACGATTCGCCCCCTCTCCTCCGCCGCCGCCTCCTGCCTCCTGCGAGCAATCCGGGAGTCCGGGACTGTGTGGCTTTGCCCCATGAAGAGAAAACGGCCGACTTTTCCCTGCTGCCGTTTTCTCTTCATGGCGCAAAGCCACACAGTCCCGGACTCCCGGATCGCTCGCTTCTCCGGTCAGCAAAGCCATCTACCCAGGAAAGTGCCGCTCATTGAAAAAATGCGATGCTTTTCCGGGCAGCCGGCTTGCTGGCCGGAGAAGCGAGCGATCCGGGAGTCCGGGACTGTATGGCTTTGCGTCATGAAGAGAAAACGGCAGCAGGGAAATGTCGGACGGGCTAACGGGAGGCGGTGCATGGCCAGGCGCTGGGGAGGTCTGGGAGGGCGAGGGGCTCCGGCTCTCTCTCTCTCTTTCTTTTTCTCTCTGTTGCCGGCATAGTGAACGAGAGAGAAAGAGAGAGAGAAAAAGGAGGGGAGAGAGAATGAGAGAGAAAGAAAGCAAGAGAAAGAGAGGGAAAGAAAGCAAGAGAGAGAAAGAGAGTGGGGAAGGAGGGAGAGGGAAAGACATAGAGGGAGGGAAGGAGGGAGAGAGAAAGAGAGCAAAAAAGAGAGAAAGAAAGAGGGATGGAGAGAGAGAAAGAAGGGAAGGAAGGAAGAGAAAGAGGGAGAAATAGAGTGAAATGGAGGAAGAGATTTTTTTTTGTCCAAACTTTTCTTTAGCCCCCCCCCCTCAGTGTTCCCCAGAATTTTGAAAATATGAATAATGTGCCGCGGCTCAAAAAAGGTTGGGAAACACTGCCCTAATGCACTAGACCCTGAAAAAATAGTAATATATGAACAAATTTTGGACCAACAAGAAGGCCTGGTACCTAAAGAAACCCTTAGGGAAAAAGGAATAAACTTGGACTGGTGGACTTATCTACAAATCCAATCCAAATTTAAGGTAGACAAAACTAAATACGGCTTTCAAAATAATACTATCTTAGGTAAGATTCTTTTAGGCCCCGACAAAAAAAACAATTTTAACTTTCTACTCATTTACGATACGGCTGATGAAGAAGTGAAAGGAACAATGATATCTTGGTCTCAAAATTTTTGATATTCCATAAATTTAGAAGAATGGAAAAAAATTTGGAACATAAACTACAAATTAACACTAGCAACATTATACAAGGAAAACTTATATAAAATGCTTTATCGTTCGCACCTCCCTCTGGCATGACTCAAGAAAATGTATCCAAATGTTTCACCGCTATGTTGGAAATGCAAAATGGAAACAGGGACCTATTAACACTTATGGTAATACTTGCCCAGTTGCTAAAGACTTGCCCAGTTGCTAAAATGTTTTGGTGCAAAATCAAAAGCAATCTAGAGCAAATTGTGGCACAGACAATCCTTTTAAAACCTGAACTTTTCCTTCTAGGTACTGCAAGGCAGAAATTTTAAAATGAGGACAAATACTTAATCCTTCATATTATAATGGCAGCAAGACTGCAATATGCACAAAATTGGGAAACAGAAACAGCCCCTAGAACTTTAAGCTTCATAGTTAAGGTCTTTGAGTATGCAGAAATGACCACATGACTTTGAAATTACAGGAAAAAGATAAATATGAATTCTATAAAATATGGGAAAATTGATACAAATGGCTCAAACAGAAAAAATACATTAAAAATTTAAAGGAAAAACAAAACTAGACACTCCTTCCTTTTGTATCCTTTTGTATATATTTTTATTCCTATACTCTCTCTCCTCTTTTCTTCCTCTAATATATTTTACTTGAATCTATTACCTTCATTATGTATTATTGTGTATTGGACAAAATAAACAAATAAATAAAATACCACGGTTTGTGTTAGGAAATGAACATATTGCAAAAGTTATAAAACTTTTGGAAATGACTGCATTAGGTTGAAAAGAAAAATAACGATTATACATAAGCAGGCTACTTTTCAATATTTCTGTTCAACTGACATCATTCAAATTTGTGAATTAAGTTATAATTTGTGTATCTTTCTAATCAGGGATGATTTGGCTGATGGACCCATATTTAGCAGAATACTTTTACATCATCAGAGCCTTGAGAGAGACCCTTCTTGTCAGGAAAATCAGGCTGGTCCTTTCAATAGGAGACATGGTGAGGACTATCACAATAGGGATGTTTTTCTCCATCAATCAGACTATAGCATGAACTATGAGGATAAACCAAGAGAAAATGATAGGGAAAGTGAACTACATAGAAAATCCTTTTATGCATTGGATGATAGAGGGCAGGAGCCAAAACGACCTCGATATGACAGAAATGACAGATTACTTCATATGAACATGGAACCACAGGGTTTCTTGTCAGGAACACGAACGTGCCATAAACAAAGTTTTAGTAGATTTATCAAATAATATATATGTAAAGTATATATTTGAAAAAAGGTTGTATTGTTGACATATGTTTGTATGATTCAAAATGTACAACTGATTACTTTTGGAATTCATAAAACTATCATAAGGAATTGATAAGCTGGCATGCAGTAAACTAGGTTGTGCAACTTTTTCCAAATTGATAGTGTCACATAATCATGAAGTGGCATGCCAGGTGCAGCAATCCCAAAAGTTGGTGGGCCAGGCTGTAGATGTATGCAGGACTAGAGCAAATTCTAGACATTTAATTAATTAAATTAATTAATATGCCACCAAACTCTTGAAGGACTCTAGGCAACAAAAAACCCCTCATCATTTGTGTGCTAAATCATTTCCCTAAATGGATTGAATAGTGGATTGGTTTTTTCAATTACTACTCTACTCTATGAGTCAGACTTTTTGATTCTTACAAAAGCTTTGACAAGAATTCTATTGTTTCCTATTTTATTTTTCCTCTATCCTGTTTGTCTTGGCAAGGTAAGCCCTTTCTAATCACTACAATCATGACAGAAGGAGTAACCACTGTCAGTTTCTCCCCCCCCCAATTGTTTTCCCCTCAGCAATCCATCATTCTAGCTACAGCAAAACATGAACTGTCAAACTTCTGATGCCACATCTGTGTTCAAAAGTAGTAATTTTGTGGGCTGTCATCTCTTCAAGGAATTCTCAGATTCAGAACTTGGTCTTCAAAGAAGAATCTTTGTGTGATAACTTCTGTTCTCTTCCCAAATCCAGTGTTCATTCTAAAAATCATTTTCTGTCTTTCACAAGTCAGGAGCTGTGATTAACTATCTTTTTGACCCAGACCTGAAGACACCTCCTGGAGGAGGGATGACTTTTTGAACATATGAAAGAGCACAGCAGGAATGCCTGAAGCTGGCATCCCATCACTGCCCACATCATGTATATAAACATATCTATGTATACTACCAACACGTACTGGACAAATAAAAATAAATAAAAAATAAAATAAAATAAAGAACGACACTTACAAGTCCATCCACAACCACACATCTCCCCCGCAGATTCAGACAGGCTAACATTTACCTTTCCCTGCTCCCACTGAGATCACTGCAGATATGGAGGGGGGAAAAAAACAAATACAAATCAGGATGACTATCGACTACCACACAAAAGCCACGGGAATTAGACCCAAAAGGAAAAAGTATCAAAATGTTAAAGTTTGCAGTGAGAAGTTGCTCGCTTGCCAGGAACGCTTGAGCTGAACCTGTCACTCTCTGCCTTCCTGCAATAAACTGCTTTCCTGTAGGTGGCCTGTCGAGGTTGTTTCTAATCACATTTGCAGAGGGTTTCCCCGCCAGCGATACGGTTTTCTCAGACCTAAAGAGCCTCTTGAATCCACCCCTCGGCGCCTTTTAGAGGTGCCACATTGCGCAAGACAGGTGAGCGCCACACTCCCTCCCTCTTCTAACCGGCGGCGCGCTCAGGTTGCAGATCTCGCGACGCCTTCTTCGCACTCTTTTTTCCCCCGCCATCTTGAAAAGATGCGCACAGAAAACTTCCGGGCCTCTGGCGCCTGGTGCGCATGCGCTTTCCGCGCGGGGTGGTCAACCGAGACAGAGGGGGGAGAAAAAAAAGGCGAACGAGAGAGGGTGGCGCAAGGCCTCGGGCAGCCTTTTTATGCCGCTGCCTCTGCAGGATGTACCGTCCAGGTTGCGGCCACCCGACCATGATTTCCTCCAGCCGGCCCAAAGAGACCAGCAGCTCAGGCTCCCGGTCTTCCCGGTCTGGGGCTTCCACCACCCCGACCACCGGGTCAAGTCGAGGCCGGAGCCCGCGTCGCTCCCGTTCTCCGTCTCCACGGGGCCGCCGCCACCACCGCTCGTCGTCTGGCGGTCGTCCTTCGCGTCGCTCGCCCTTCCCCAGTCGCAGCAGCAGGGTACGCCTCCGTTGGGGGGGGGGCGGGAGTCGGAGAAGGCCGAAGGGTCCATATTGCCCGAACAGCGGCTTCGGCCTCGGCACGCGCACCCCGCGTCCCCCCCCCCCCCCCACGGGCTCCCGGTGTTGTGTGGTAACGGTTCCTTTACCGGTTGGCTTTCAAAGCTCCTCAAGCGTTCGCCCTCAGAGAGCATCCTCGCTTCCCCTGATGTACCCAGGAAAGCTGCTTCCCTCCGGCCAAGGCTTCTCCCGGTATCCCGTGTCTGGTTTTGGGTTGAGCCACGACGACTTACAAGGTCGCCTGTCGGAAAGTTTATTTCGCCACAGCACTCCTTTCAAAAAAGCAAAAAGGGGGGGGGAGGGGGGCGCTCTATGGAAAACGCGGAAAAAAGCGCTCGCCGGTTGCCAAGTTAGGAGGAACCCCCCCCCCCCCATCGCTCCCGCTCCGTTAAACCAAAGTTGACTCTGAGGCAGGGGGGGGGAAAACATGCCTCCCTTTTATTTTTGCCGTCTCCGTTTTGCCGTTTTTGCAAAATTAAAAGGGAGGTATATTCCCACCCCCCTTTTTTAAACAAGCCGTTCTAGTTTGTGAGGATGCGTTAATGCGGATTCAGGCGATGGGTGATAACACTTGGCGATGCGAGAACCATGACTTAAGTTTTGGTATTACGAAGGCAGTTAAAAGAGCGGTTTAAACCCTCTCCCCACCTCTGCTGAGCTCTCTAAGGTTTACAAGTATTTCATGGGACAGGTGGAATTCCCAAGTAATTTCTACAATACCAATTATGATCATCTATCCCTCCCCCCTTTGGGTTACTTCTCTTATTTTGTTGGGTATTGTTACTGCTTGGCAGTTCTGAACAATAATAATAGTAGTAATAATAATAATAATAATAATAATAATAATAATAATAATAATAATAATAATAGGATTTATATGCCACCCCTCTCGGAGGGCTCCGTGCGGCTCACAACATATCAAAACAATATACAGTATACATATCTAAAAATTCAATTAATGTAGCCGAAATGTCTTTAAAAACCCTAATATTATTGAAAATCACTCATTCCCATTCTTTGTCTATAGTCTTTGTTATTTTTTTTTCTGTAAAGAAAATGACATATACAGTAGTGCAATCATAAATGTTAATTAAAAGTAGGTTTCTAGGACTAGTTTTCTAGTAATAACTTTGTGGTTTCATTATGAAAACCATTATGTGGTTTTCTGAATTGAATGCTTTCGGATCCAGCCACAGAAGAGATGTGGGATTATGTTAAATTGAGTTTTAATGCTGTTTTAATGTTATTTTTGTTGTAAGCCACCCAGAGTCCTTTGGGAGTTGGGCGGCATACAAATTAAATAAGCAAGTAAGTAAGTAAATAAATGTGATGCAATATGCAACCGAATTCAATATACCATACTTACAAGAAGTTATATTTATGTAAACATAATACTATACTGCTTTTGGCATATAATTCATTCTAATATTTAATTCAATATAAAATACTGTATGCATTAGCAAAATGCTTAATAAGGACTGCTTAAAAGTTAGATATCAGTGTTTTGTAAATCATAGTTGCAGAAAATATTAGATTTTTCTGTGGAAATTTTTTGATTCTTTTATGGAAAAGAATATATTCACAACTGTTTGCGCAGACAGCTGGGAGGATAGACATTGAAATTAGGGACAGCCATCTGTGAATATTTACTAAGAAATCACAGGTTGTGTAGTTGTGCGCCACTTATGCATTAACATATGTAGATCTTTACTGAGATTTGGGGGTCAATGTTTTGTAGGGTTTGAAATAATCATAATTCACTTTAATTTGGATGTTCTACTGAAATTGTAAATTCTTCTATGGCTTTGTTTGTTCAGACACCATAAAAGAAATTCAGACTATATTCTAAGATGATGCATTTTGTAATATAGTTTGATGTGGTGTTTAAATTAATACTGTAGTTCAGATTGTGGGGAAAAAGGAATGTCTTATCCACAAATTGCAAGGCAAATATGATTTGTTTTTAATTGCACAACCTGAAGGAAGGAAGAAGTTTGCTTGCCAGCACAAAATTTGCTGATACTGTATTCCAATTGTAAGGGGAGTGATCAGTTGAGCATATTTTGTTATGACACCTGAAGTGGATTTACTGTGTGAATACCATAAATAGACTGATATTGTATGAAAGTAGTTAGGGTTAAATTGTATAGTATTTTTACCACATTCACAAGTGTCTGATTTTCTAAGTCTTCCTCATTGAGTCCCTGCAGGAGTTTTTTTGCAAGCTTTTTAAAAAGTAGTTTGCCATTGCCTCTTTCTTAGAGCTGAAAGTACTGTAACTGACTCAAGGTCACTTAGCTGGTTTTGTGCCTACTCACAATCTCCCAATCTTTAGTGAGTTGACTTAACCAGTACATCATTCTGGCTCTCAGTTCAGTAGTATATTGATCTGACTTACCGGTACATACCTACTGTAGTAAAAGTGTTTGTTGGGATTTTACAAGAATGAACTCAGAGAATCAGAATTGATTTCAGGTAACGCAATACACTAAGTCAGTGAGGGCAAACCTATGGCACGGGTGCCACAGATGGCACACAAGCTGTTCCCCTAGCTCGGCTCCAACGTGCAGGTGTGTGCCAGCCAGGTGATTTTTTTGCTCTTACACAGGCTCTGGGAGGGCATTTTTGGCTTCCAGAGAGCCTCCGGGGTGATGGCGGAGGGAAGCCTTTGCAGTCTGGGGAAGGAAAAACACAAGCCTATTGGGTCCATCAGAAGTTGGGAAATAGGCTGTTTCCGGCCTCCATAGGACCTCCGGGAGACAATAGAAGCTGTTTTCACCCTCCCCAGGCATTGAATTATGGGTGTGGGCACTTGCACATGCACGATAGCGCATGCCCACACTCTTTCGGCACCTGAGGGAAAAAAGGTTTGTCATCCCTGCACTAAGGCATCAAATGTCATTTATAAGTCATTTACACACCACATGTGAAACTAATCATATAACTCAGCATAATACAAGAAGATAAGATGCTCACATTAGAGAAACATCTTTCAGCTGTGGTGAGGGGGGGCGTTTACCCAGGTTCGCCAGGTGCACCAGTTGCGACCCTGTTTGGACCAGGAGTCACTGCTCACAGTCACTCATGCCCTCATCACCTCGAGGCTCGACTACTGTAACGCTCTACATGGGGCTACCTTTGAAAAGTGTTCGGAAACTTCAGATTGTGCAGAATGCAGCTTTCCCAAATATGGGCTTTCCCAAATATGCCCATGTTACACCAACACTCCGCAGTCTGCATTGGTTGCCGATCAGTTTCCGGTCACAATTCAAAGTGTTGGTTATGACCTTTAAAGCCCTTCATGGCATTGGGCCAGAATATCTCTGAGACCGCCTCCTGCCGCACGAATCCCAGTGACCGATTAGGTCCCACAGAGTTGGCCTTCTCCAGGTCCCGTCAACTAAACAATGTCGGTTGGCGGGCCCCAGGGGAAGAGCCTTCTCTGTGGCGGCACGGGCTCTCTGGAACCAACTCCCCCCGGAGATTAGAACTGCCCCTACTCTTCCTGCCTTCCGTAAACTCCTCAAAACCCACCTTTGCCGTCAGGCATGGGGGAATTGAAACATCTCCCCCTGGGCATGTTTAATTTATACATGGCATGCTTGTGTGTGTGTCTGTTAGTTAGTATATGGTTTTTTTTAAAGTTTTAAATATTTTAACTGATTGGATTATTTATGATTTGTACTACTTGCTGTGAGCCGCCCCGAGTCTTCGGAGAGGGGCGGCATACAAATCCAAATCCAAATAATAATAATAATAATAATAATAATAATAATAATAATAATAATAATAATAATTTACAGTATCTTTGTATAGCCATGTTCTAGAACAAATTGAATGTTTATTTGGATTATTTATGATTGGATTATTTATGATTTGTACTACTTGCTGTGAGCCGCCCCGAGTCTTCGGAGAGGGGCGGCATACAAATCCAAATAATAATAATAATAATAATAATAATAATAATAATAATAATAATAATTTACAGTATCTGTATAGCCATGTTCTAGAACAAATTGAATGTTTAAAGGCAGGATTGAAAAATACGGTGCTTCCCAATCCAGGTCAGAAGTTTAAAATACATTCTAGCTACATGAGAAGGGGCATAAATCTATTTTCGGTAATATTAAGGAGTTTAACAGCAAGATTTGTGATCCTGATTATGATGGTACATTACACAAATGTATTGAAGTGGTGATATTTTTGCAATCATACTCAGGTTAATGATAAGCTAACATAGATTAATGAATATTTTTAATGATTTAATGAATATATGAAGCAATATGCACTTTTTTCTTGTCACAACCTTGTTAATTGTCACCTGCTTTCAACTACATCCACTGCAGCTTTTTCACTTTGAGTTTTACTATATTCTT
Organism: Erythrolamprus reginae; assembly: GCF_031021105.1. NCBI lineage: Eukaryota > Metazoa > Chordata > Lepidosauria > Squamata > Dipsadidae > Erythrolamprus > Erythrolamprus reginae. The sequence continues at coordinate 346,494,402 of NC_091950.1, read as the reverse complement.
CTGCTCAATTTACCTTTATATTTTGCTTCTATCACTAAATTACAATACTGTGGCTGTGCAACTCAACATTTCCCTTTATTTACACTCAGAGGCAATGCACATTTCTGTTTCTTAGCTGAAGAGCCATTGTTGTCTGAAGATATTTTCTATAGCCATGTGTCCAATATGACTGTGCACGGAATATTGTTACCTTCTCACCAAAGTAGTACCTATTTATCTACTCGCATTTGCATGCGCTTGAAATGTTAGGTGGGCAGGATTTGCAACAAGTAACAGAAGTTCCCCCTGTCACACAGTACTGGGGTCTGGAACCTGGCTTTACGTGCTGAATCACTGCATCCGAAGGAAGTCAATATATAAGACTAATCAAGCTTCTTTGAAAATAGTTTTAAAAATGTACATTATGCAGATATAATTACAGAAAATATCTGGGGGATTATTTCCTAAATAAACCATATGATAAACCATTATCTAATTTTCATTAATTTCAGTATGTGTTTTTCCTGTTTTTTTCTTTTAAAAATATTTTCTGAATAACTTTACAAAGGATAGTGCCCTTAAGGTGGCTTGTAATAGAAATCAATTTATGTTAATGTGTAATAGATTTTTTTAAATAAAGCTTTTGACAACTTCAAAACTTCAAAATGCTGGTCACAAAATGCCAAAAATTTTAATTTGAAGCAAGAAGAACTAAAGAATTTCCAGGCGGTCTAGGTCTAGAAAGTAGCAGCTGTAGATTATTTCTTAACTTTTGATAGGGAATTTCACATACTACCTAGCGACGTCATTTATTCTAGTGTTGGTCCAGTAAGTATAACTTTTAACAACAATAATTACAATATTTGTGGATTTATTTTCTTGTATACATGGGCAGAAATACTTTCTTCATTTTAAAGAAAATATTAAATTATTTTCTTAATTTAAAATGTAGTCAGTGTATGTATAAATCAGGACATCAAATAGGATAAATGGGATTATGCTCATACCAATTTCTATGGAATGCAGTACTCATTTGGATCACATTTCACACATCTTTCTAATTGTTCATCTTATTTACTGGAAATATTGTCTAAAGAATTAATTTCTTTGTTCTTATGATCTAATTTAGACTATATTTTTTAAAAATAAATATTTTGAGTAAAACATAATTTTAACTCCTTATAAATAGGATTCCAGTTAGCCAAAGAATAGGAGTGTTTTGTCCAATGAAGTTGGTTTTCCAAAATTTTTTGAAAAAGTATTTTCTGAAATAATCTCTGTGAATTAATCTAGTCTGCATATTTTTGGATTTATTAGGAAATGATCTACTTGAACATGTTCATTTTAATAAAGCTTTATAATGCAGTTTGTTTTTATAATTTGTGATAATACAGCACAAACATTTTATCTGGAATATTTTATCTGCGTAGAGGGGCAGCATACAAATCTAATAAATAATAATAATCATAATAATAATCATAATAATAATAAATAATTTGAGGGGAAAATGAAGCCATATGGTGTGATGTTAACTATATTGATTTTAAAAAAAAAATCTAAGCATTTAAAGACTATCATTTTGCTGTTTATCAAAATTCAGTCACATTGTCCAGTGAGATTGTGTTACTTAGTATTCTTGTGATTATTGTTTAGATCAATTTCATAAAGAGGAAAATCTAAATCAGAATTACTGGAATTTTGTTTTGCTATATTTCTCAGTTCTTTGATGCTGTCCCCATTCTTCCTAGTTTACAGTTCTCCGTACTGAAGGAGCGGGTCCAGCAGTCACATGGGTTGCTCATGTCCAATCCGGTGGAACTGAGCCTAGTATTAAAAAAGCTTGCCGGATCCGCCCCTTCCCCAGAATTCGCTCAATTCGCATATCCTGCGGTTGTATTGTGATAGCTCGTTCAACATTCTAACACCTTCCCTTCGATCCTTTTCTTCAAAAGTAGTAAGATTTGTTTTATCATTATTATTTACTTGCACCAATAGCGCCAGCCGTTTGCGGCTCGGCTTTTTTCCTTTGGAGAAGTTGCGGTTTCGTTTCCCCCCGGCGGTTTTGCCGGTTACGATTCCTGCGGCCGCTTGTGGATTCTTCTAATCCTTTGGCCTGGAGGTCCTGGTGCAAGTATTAATCTATTGAATTATTGATTATTTATTGTATACAATATATTTAAGGGCTTAAGAAATACCTCCTGCGGAGTGAGACGCCTTCTAGTCTCCTGGACTTAGTCGATCGCTTCCCCTTTAAGAAATTTACGGGGCGATTTTTTCGGCGCGAAGGCCTTCGCGCCCTTTTTAAATCTAGGCCTCTCGTGTTGGCCTCCTGCCAGCCGCGTAGGCCTCAGTCCACCGCGTGGATCCCGGAGCGGGCCTTGGGGGTCCCAGGCTAAATTCTCCACCGGCTAAGCCTCCAACCAGAGTGCCTTGGTTTACTTAATTATAAAGTTTAGGGAGGCTGGCCCCGCTGGATTTGGGGGCACGAACTCTGGGTTTGCCCAGATTGTCCTCAAGTTTCAGCAGCTTCGAGGCCTCGAAGCAGGATCCATTCCTCTTGGGAAGTCCTTGAAATTCTTCTCCTTATTATTCAGTTATTGGCTCAGCCTTGTCTTCTGTTAATTGTCAGACTATGGCTACTTTTCCCAAGAGAGGCACAACTAAAGGTCCCAGAGAGGCCAGGCCTACAGGCGATGAGATTACTAGTATCCCCCAGGCCTCTTCCTCCTCTTCTCCAGGGGCCCGCCCCTCGACCAAGGTCACCAGGGCCGAGAAGAGAAGGGACCTAGCCCTACAAAAAATCCATGACAAATCAGCAAAACGTTTGAAAGTGCAGGCCCAAGTAATCAGTAGTCAAGACCCACCAGAGGCTTCTAGTCTTCCTCCTTCTGGGGTCCCTGTGTTATCTCTGGATGAGCCAAACCTAGACAGACCCCAACCTAACCTATGGGGCATAGGTCCAGAGGAACCAGATATTATTGAAGATTCCCCCCAGCCAGGATCCTCCCAGGCCTTTAGGGATTCTTCTGCCATTTCTGCTGATATTTCCAGCTTACCTCCTGAGTTCCAGTCTATTTTTGCTGTGTTGTCCAAAGCCATTGATGCCAAACTCTCCACCATCAATGAGCTTCCCTTACCTCTTCCTCCTTCTCGCTCCTCCCGCCCCTTGGGTTCTCCCCCAGCGGTCAGAGCTCCTATGCAGGATGATTCAGATTCCTCCCAGGATGAATATGAGGATATAGAGGATGATGAGGATGCTTTTCAAGGCTTATCAGATGATGAGGAATCCCAAATAAAGGTTCCTCCTCCAATTACTATTTTTCCTTCTCAATTATTCAAATCTCTCCTCCTCAAAGCTAGAATTTCTACGGGATTAGCGGCCCAGGAGAAACAAGCCTCCACTTCCACTGATCCCCCGGAGGAGAATTTACCTTACTTCACAGAGGAACAGGAGGATAACGAGGTAATTCCTATGCCTAAGTTGTTTAAAGATGCTTTACTCAAACAGTGGGAATTTCCAGCCTCTGGCCTTAATCCCTCCACTAAGGACAGAAAGTTGTACAAACTTTCCTCTTCCTATGAAGAGCTTCTATCCTTTCCCAAACCGGATGAACCTGTCAAGATTCTTCACTCGGCAGCGGCTGTGCCAGGCGAGGCGGAGGAAGTCCTCCGCCCAGAGGACAAGCGCATTGAGCAAATGCTCAAAAGAGGATTCACCGCTGATTCCTGGGCCACTAAAAGCTCTGCAGCGGCTTCCTTTTTCTCCAGAGCCATGCTGCTGTGGCTTCGCCAACTTCAACAGCATATTCCTCCCGATGACTTGAGAGGTCAACAAGACTTCAACAAGGTCTTTGCAGCTGCCCAGTACGTGGCTGATGCCACCTTGCAATCTACTAGATTTTCTGCTAAGTCTATTGCAGCTTCTACTACGGCAAGAAGACTCCTATGGATTCGCCCTTGGCAAGCGGGAGTTCGCCAAAAGTGGCAGTTATCCTAGGGTCCCTTAAAGCGCGACCTTCTCTTCGGTGATCTTCTGGATCCACTCCTCACGGAAACCACGGACAAGAAGAAAGTTTTGGGTCCAACCACAAAAAAGGCTACCAAAACGCAGTCCTTTCGTCGCCCAGGGCGCCAGCAAGATCAAGCGGCTTCCTACCAGAGATCTCCAGGTCAGTATTCCCCCCGCTTTCGTTCCCAAGGTAGGAACTCCAGGGGTAGAGGGTTTCGCTTCCAAAGGGGAGCTTCCTCTAACAGGGCTTCAAAAAAACCTAGATGGTAATCTTACCTCTATTCCCATAGGGGGTCGCCTAGCTCATTTCGCCTCTAATTGGCGTCTCACCTCCAAGGACCCTTGGGTCATTGACACTGTTCAAACAGGCCTTCTTTTAGAATTTATTTCTCCTCCCCCTAAACGTTTTATTTCCTGCCCTTCTCCCAGGTCATCCTCAGATTGTAACCGTATGGAGGAGGCCATTTCTCATCTATTGTCCATCAGAGCCATTCAACCGGTCCCTTCCGGTCAGAAGGGCCTAGGTTTTTACTCCATCCTATTTATGGTTCCAAAGTCCTCCGGAGGTTGGAGAGCTATTTTGGATTTAAAGAAACTAAATCTATTCATCAAATATAGGAAGTTTAAGATGCACTCCTTGTCTTCTATTTTGGCCGCCATTCACTCGGGAGATTTCATGGTCTCCTTAGACCTCACTGAGGCCTACCTTCACATTCCTATAGCCAAATGCCACAGAAAATTTTTACGTTTTTCCTTTCAAGGCAGGCATTTCCAGTATAGGGCGATGCCATTTGGCCTTTCCTCGGCCCCTCGGGTCTTTACAAAGCTCTTGGGGTCCCTGGCGGCCTATATCCGGGCGTTTCCCATCCACATTTTATGTTATCTTGATGATATTTTGATTCATGGGAACTCCCTAGAGAAAGTGAAAACAGACCTTTCTGTCACCATGTCAGTCCTTCAGGACCATGGATTTTCCATCAACTTTGATAAAAGCCACCTCCAACCTTCCACATCCATTTCTCACCTGGGATCCATTATTGATTCAGAATCCTCCCAGGTTTTTCTCTCTCCCGAGAGAAAACTCAGTATAGTGGAGTTAATTTCTAACATTTTATCTAATTCTTCAGTTTCCATAGTCACTCTATCTTCCCTTTTGGGGAAGATGGTGTCATGCATAGGCATCATTCCCTGGGCTCGCCTTCATGCTAGGGAACTCCAGTGGCTCCTGTTACCTTTTCAGAGATCAGGGCACAGCAACTCAAATCGACGCATTGTCATCCCACTGAGTGTTCGCAGATCCTTCAAGTGGTGGAAGTCTCCGGCCATGGACAGGGGATCCCCGTTCAGGTGCCCGGATCAATTTGTCATCACCACAGATGCCAGTCTATCGGGATGGGGCGCCCACGCCCTGGGGATGATAGCCCAGGGCACGTGGTCCCCGGAGGAAGCTTCCAGGCCAATCAATTGGCTAGAGTTAAGAGCCGTTTCCCTGGCTCTGAAGCATTTCTCTCCTCGCATTCCCAACCGGCACGTTCTCATTCTCACCGACAACATTGCCACGAAAAGCCATATTTGCAGACAGGGGGGCACGAGATCCAAGGCTCTCATGAGGGAGGCCCTCAAGTTGGGCCTTTGGGCGGAAAAACATCTCCAGTCGCTCCTAGCCGATCACATCTCGGGGAGTCTCAACGTCCAGGCGGATTGGCTATCCCGGGCAACGATAGACCCAGGAGAGTGGAACCTCCATCAAGACCTGTTCCATCAAATCACCCTCAGATTCGGCCTACCAATCCTGGATCTCTTCGCGACCAATGCGAACGCCCAACTCCCTCGCTTCTATTCCAGATTTCCATCCCCGGGAGCGGAAGCAATCAATGCCCTCCGGAGTCCATGGCCTCCAGGCCTACTCTACGCATTTCCTCCAATTCCAATCCTCCCGGACGTGATTCACAAGGTCCTCACCGAGAGGGCCCAAGTAATCCTAATCGCCCCTCACTGGCCCCGCCGGCCCTGGTTCGCGGATCTCCAACAGCTGTCCGTCCAGGACCCTTGGCGACTCCCCGTTTCGGGGGATATGCTGCGGCAGGGGGCCTCTTTCCATCCAGACCCGGAGTGGTTCCACCTCACCGCCTGGCTGTTATCAGGAGAGATTTAGAACTGCGTGGTCATGACCCCGATTCAGTGGAGGTCATTTTAAAGGCCAGAAGGGGTTCGACCAATCGAATCTACGACCACACGTGGTCCAAGTTTCACCAGTGGTGTCTACAGGAAGGTCTCTCCCCTCTGTGCATCCCCATACACAGAATAATTTCCTTCCTTATGCAAGGCTTCCATAAAGGACTTTCCACCAGCACCCTCCGGCGTCATCTGGCAGCCATTTCATCTGTCCTAGGGGGTCCCCGCAGACAGCCTCTCCGATCCTTCCCTGAAGTTCAGGAATTCCTCAAGGGCATAGCCAACCTCAGACCTTCCAAGGTCCACAGGTACCCTTCCTGGGATTTGCCACGGGTTCTCCATTCCCTCACGCAGGCACCATACGAACCCCTAAAATCGGCGTCCCTCAGGTACCTATCCTTTAAGGTAGCATTCCTGGTGGCTATTACCTCTGCCCGACGCATTTCGGAGCTGGCTGCCCTCTCAATCAGGCAGGACCTTTGTCAATTCCATCAGGACAAGGTAGTCTTGCGACTGGACCCCACCTTCTTACCCAAGGTCAGTTCCATGTTCCACAGATCTCAGGATATTGTCCTACCTTCCTTCTGCCTCCAACGAGACCATCCCTTGGCAATTAGATGGCACACCCTGGATCTCACCAGAGCGCTGAGAATCTATATCCAACGCACAGGACCCTTTCGGAGGTCAGAAGCACTTTTTGTAGCCTATCATCCCAGAGTCATGGGGGCCAAAGTGTCTTCAACAGTAATAGGCCGTTGGATCAGAGGGACTATATCTAAGGCCTATGAGTCGGCCTCCCTCTCAGTTCCAAGGAACATCACAGCGCATTCCACCAGGAGCGCAGCCACCTCGGCCGCTTGGGCGACTCAAGCCCCGTTGGAGGAGGTCTGCAAAGCAGCCACTTGGGCCTCGCCAAATTCCTTCATCAGGCACTACAAGATTGATTCTTACGCTTCAGCGGACGCTGCCTTCGGCAGAAGGGTACTCCAATCCGTTATCTCACACGATAGCAAGCTAATCCCACCCTAGGGACCATCTATTGGGTATGTCCCATGTGACTGCTGGACCCGCTCCTTCAGTACGGAGAATAGGCGTTGATTGCTTACCTGAACGCCTCTTCTCGTACGGTGAGCGGGTACAGCAGTCACTTCCCGCCCTTGTATGTGTCTTCTTTACCTTTCTATATCTTTCTTCCTCTAACAATGAGAGTTGAACACTACAGAGCTTCACAACTGAGCCTAGTCTATGGATTCGCGAATTCTGGGGAAGGGGCGGATCCGGCAAGCTTTTTTAATACTAGGCTCAGTTCCACCGGATTGGACATGAGCAACCCATGTGACTGCTGTACCCGCTCACCGTACGAGAAGAGGCGTTCAGGTAAGCAATCAACGCCTATTTTCTTTGCTCCTTCAATTGATTTATTGTGAATCAATATAATACACATGCATTATTATGATTAAGAAGATTTTACCTTCCCTGTTTTAAGAGAAAAAAGTTAGCACTGCTCTCCTGTATTTTCTGAAAATGAAATCATAATTTTGCTTTTATTTTTAATGATTTTGATTAGAACTGCAACCGATGAAAGTAAAAGCTTATTACTATAATAAAAGTTATATTTTTTTAAATGTAAGGATTTATACATTTGTCTACAATAAAATGAAATTGTTCTCTACATCAGTGTGAATCATAATTATTAAAATTTATATATTGAGAAATTAGTGCATAATTATTGTAGATGAAGTAATGCATTTGTTTCCCCTGTTTGAGAGAGAAGGCGAGAAAGAGAGATAAGCAAGTGCCAAGTTTGCCTAGTTCTGTATTTATAGATGGCATCTATCTATTCGAAAGTAATTAGGAAATACTGTATATGTATTTTCTGAATAAAAATTAGGCACTAAGTAATTTTTTGTTGAAAAATTTCCAACCCATATCATTGACTCTATCACACACTGGAGTTGAAATGCCATATTTGGTCACTGCTTGGGTTCTGGTTTTGTGCATTTTTTGTATGCATTTAGTACTGTATTGTTTTTAGTATGAATGGAATCTACCTAGAGAATAGGAACATAAAGCTAGAGATACAACAATGCCATTATGCAGATAGTTTCAACTTACATCAACTCATTCAGTGACTGTTGGAAAGTACAACAGCACTGAAAAAAGTGACTTATGACCACTTTTCACACTTATGACCGTTGCAGCATCCCCAAATTCTGGTTCTTGACAATCATCATTTATTTATGCTGATATATGTGTCCTGGTGTCATAAATTTACCATTTGTAACCTTAGCCAGCTTCTGACTAGCAAAGTCAATGGGGTAGACAGATGCGCTTAAGGAGTGCATAAGTCACTTAACAACTTCAGTGATTCGTTTAATAAATCTGTTTTTGAAAAGTCATAAAATGGGATAAACCTTACTTAAGGACTGCCTAACGGTAATTTTGGGTTCAATTGTGGTCATAAGTGAGGACTACCAATATGTGGTGATTAATATGTACTATTTATTTATTTATTTATTGGATTTATATGCTGCCCTTCTCCGAGGACTCCGGGCAGCTTACAACATGTAAAAAGAAAACAGTACAATATAGTAGCCTAAATCCAATTAATTTAAAACTAAATATACAGTGGTACCTCGTGATACGAACTCCTCATGATATGAACCCCTCGTGATACGAACCCGTGGTTCGGAAATTTTTGCCTCTTACGAACTTTTTTCGGCTTACAAACCCACCACAGATCGCAAAATGGCGCTCCGCTGGGCGCCGCCGCCTGGCTGTCACCTTTTAAAACATTCGGGGGGGCTTCTCGGCGTTCTCCCGAACGCCGAACCCAGAAGTTCAGGTTCGGGTCCTGGAGGCCGCCGAGAAGCGCCCGGCTGTTTCAGAAGGTTACAGCTGGGCGCCGCCGCTCAGTGTAGCGCCGTTTTTGCGATCGGCGGCGTCGTTTTCGGCTGATCTGGAGGCTGGAAAGGAGGTGGGGAATCCTAATAGGGAATTCCATGGGCGGAGCTTTGACATCAAGAAGACATCATAATGTAACTAAAATATAATTAATCACTGCCAATTGAATGAGAGTCTTGAAAACTGCCTGGAATGCCTTAATCTTTATAAATGGTTTATAGCACTTGAAGATACAGATAGTCAATAGTGCGTTCCTACTGGTACGGATAATTGCGCGTTGCTTTGTATCTCTGGCGTGCACGCATGCGTCTGATTGAGATTTTGCTTCTGCACATTGAAATCTCATACATGTGCACATCTGCTCACGAGATTTTGCTTCCTGCACATGCGCAGAAGCAAACTTTTGCTCGGATGTGCACGCACACGCCAAAGACACAAAGTTGCATGCAGTTATCCGTACCTGTAGGAACCCGCTACTGCAAGTAGTCGTCGACTTATAACAGTTGATTTAGTAACTATTGAAAGTTACAACATCACTGAAAAAAGTGAGTTATGACCCTTTTTCACACTTATGACCACTGCATCATCCCCGTGGTTACATTATCAAAATTCACACACTTGGCAACTCCAATTTTAATTTTAATTTCTCCAATTACAGAGACATTCCCCGAGTCAACGCTCACGTTCCCCGGGCCGGCGTGCCCATTCCCCAGGTCAGCACTCACGTTCTCCAGGTCGGCGTTCTAGAAGTCAACACTCTGAATCTTCAGTGGAACAGAATTTGCGGATCACTGTTGGCAATGATCGTTATGGTATTGATACACCTGAGAGAAAGAGGCTATGTGATAGACTGGGCTCACCGGTTGATAGCCTGAGTGATATGGATAGGTAGGTTTCTTTCAAGACTTGTTTCTTACAGTTATGTTTCTTCATGCTTTTCCATGCTTGATATAAAACACCACAGTCTTATAAGACGTAATGAAAAATAACATTGGCCAAGCAATATTGAGAGAGAAAGTAGTGTACTTTCTCATACTGATATTCATAATTCCAGAATGAATATTTCAAAATTCCAAAATGAATAACAGCTTATTCATATACTGTAACAAAAAGTGTTAATAATAGTGTAATGCGATATTTCAATAAACTTAAATATATTCCTCCCCGAGAAAGGGTCCATATGCCGCCTCTGTGTTGATTGACGCAGGCAGGATTCCCTTGAGTACCATCTCTTGGGGGTCAAGGGAAAGGGAGGGTTCTGCCTTCTCTTTCTGCTCAAGATTCCCATGTACAATTGGTGGGGCACTGCGTGACACAGAATGCTGGATTCGATGGGCTTTGGCCTGATTCAGCATGGCTCTTCTTATGTTCTTATATTTAAAAATAATTTAATAAAAGAATACATGTGTAGTATTATAATCAGTTGTTTGACAAAGTCCAAAAGAAAAAAACATTTTTGGTATAATATTAGTTTTTGGATTTTCATTAAAGATAGATTTATCCCTTTTCTGTATATGAATTAAATGATGAAAGCAAAGATTCTATGATATGTGGTGGGACAGGGGGAGGATGGCGCTAGAGCACTGAGCAGTGGCTGGTTCGGGCTTTGTCTACGCAGCCATGGAGCGGAATCAGCGTGGCGGGTTCTTGCCTGCAACATTGCTGGCCAGGATCAGGTCAGAGTCATTACCAGCCGAGATCAGCAGGCCAGATTCGGTGAGCTGGACACGCTGTTGCCTGGCAGGAAAAGAGGGAGAGGAGGCACTGCAAGAGAGCCCATTTCTCACATTCTTCTCCTGGGTGGCGCCAGCACGTTCAGCTCACTGAATCTGGCTTGCTGATCTTGGCCGGCGAGGGTGTTTGAGAGAGGGATGAATGAACAACTTAGCGTGTGCTGTCAGTTGGCTTCCAGCGCCAGAGATGGCAGGGAAGAGAAGCAGCCAGGTTGCTGTTGCCTTTCATTGGGGCACCTGGAGTGACACAGGGCTCCTCTTACCGTCTCTTCTCCCTACCATGCTGGGCACAGCAGGGATTCCTGCCCCTCGCTTAGCCACCTGTTCCTTTTATCAAAGGGTGTGGCAGGTGAGGATGGGTGGGATGAGGGAGAAAAGGGTATTTCCAATTCTCGGACTGACTGGCTTCTTATCGGTAGCTCTTTCTCTGCCTTTCAGCGTTGGCAATCAAAAACAAGGATTTTTCTGGGCAGAAAAGCTTGCCTCATCCACCATCCCCCAGGTGCCTTTCCTTTCTCAAAGCCTTTCTTTCCCTACTGGTATTTGATTTCCAGCTCCATTGTGTTTCTTGCTGTTTTGTGCAGGGAAACAAGTTTGTGGAACTACCGTAAAAAAAAAGTTCAATCAATTAATTCTGAACTTCCAATTTGCCCATTTGACCGTTTTTTCACGGTCTCAAGCTTCAGTGAGGACTTTGTGCATACGTGAGGATGGAGATGATTGTGCGCTTGCACATGTGTAGTGTGGGGTGTGCATGAGAGGGAGGGAAGGGGTGTGGGCATGTGCACTCATGCTAGCACACCTACACATCCACACCTTTTTGGCTTGCGAAGAAAAAAAGGTTCACCATCACTGGTTTCAGGTATCAATTTACTCAAAAGCAAAGTGGTGGAGATGCTTCATGTTTCCACCTCCAGGGTGTTCCCTACCATTCCCAGCTTATCTTTGCCTTTTCTATGGGCAGATGTGCAAATAAAGCACTGGGCGTCTGTTAAGTTCTATTTTTATTTTCCCAAAATGAAAATATTTTTAAATTTAATAAATAAATATTCATTTATTTCACTTCATTTATTTTTTATTTCATTTCATAATTTTCCAAGTACAAAGCAATAGATTGTAAATAGCATTCACTCTAATAGCATCTATGTAAGTAGTTAAAATACACTGGATATATTTTTGTATTTTGACCAATGAGCAAAATTATTTGTTGGTGGAAGTCGTTCTTCATTTTAATCAACAATATTATTAGGAAATTTCTTGTTTTTATCAAATGGATCCTTTCCTAAGAACTAATTATTAGGAGCAAATGTGGAACTGAAACCATTTATTTTTTAACTTGACAAGATGGAGAGAAAAATGAAGAAGTACTCCTTTAATGGATTTCCTGTCTCTTGGTGAAAGTTCAGTAACTAAAGTTTACTAAACCTACAGGTGCAAAACATTATGTAGAAAATAGATTACAGTTTAACAGAATTCAAACATCCTGTTTTTGTAAACTAATATATGGGCTATGTTTCATCTCCAGATGGTTTTTACTATTAGAAATTTTCTATTTGCAATAAGATTTTAGATAAAGGCATATTTACATATATATATTTAGAAAAAAAGAATATTGAAATAGCATGGATCTGTGATAGAATTGTAAAATATTTCTTTTTGAACACTGAATAATATGATGCGTTTGCAATGAAAGCTGCTTGGTGATATGTAATCAGATGTGCATTCAAATGGAGCCATCATTTAATATACAGTGTTCCCTCGATTTTCGCGGGTTCGAACTTCGCGGAAAATCTATACCACGGTTTTTCAAAAATATTAATTAAAAAATACTTTGCGGGTTTTTTCCCTATACCACGGTTTTTCCCACCTGATGACGTCATATGTCATCGCCAAACTTTCGTCTGCCTTTAATAAATATTTTTTTTAATAAACTATAATAAATAAACATGGTGAGTAATAATCTGAATGGTTGCTAAGGGAATGGAAAATTGTAATTTAGAGGTTTAAAGTGTTAAGGGAAGGCTTGTGATACTGTTCATAGCCAAAAATAGTGTATTTACTTCCGCATCTCTACTTCGCGGAAATTCGACTTTCACGGGCGGTCTCGGAACGCATCCCCCGCAAAAAGCGAGGGAACACTGTATTTCAGTGCTGAAAATGAAAAACCCTAGTCCAGTGATGGCAAACCTGTGGCATGCGGAGTCTTAGCTGCTGACACGTGAGCTGTTGCCCTAGCTCAGCTCCAACGTGCATGTGTGTGCTGGCCAGCTGATTTTTGGCTCGCATAGAAGCTCTGAGAGGGCTTTTTTGGCTTCTAGAGAGCCTCCGGGGGGATGAATGGGGGCGTTTTTACCCTCTCCTGGCTCCAGGGAAGCCTGTGGAGCCTGGGAAAGACAAACATGATCCTACAGGACCCACCAGAAGTTGGGAGTTTCCAGCCTCCAGAAGGCCTCTGGGGAGGGAGCTGTTTTTGCCCCTCTCCAGGCATTTATTTATGGGTGTGGGCACTCACACCTGTGCAGTAGTGTGCACCCACACTTTTTTGTCACCTGAGGGAAAAAAGGTTTACCATCACTACCCTAGTCCCTGGGGAAGGATTTATTTCTAAATCAAAAGTGTTGATTTTCTTTTGTTTTTTAAACATTCAGGTAGTTCTCTACTTACAATCACAATTGAGCCACAAATTTATATTGCTAAGCAAGATAGTTGTTAAGTGAGTTTTGCCCCATTTTATGACTTTCTTGCCAGAGGTGTTAAATGAATCACGGAGGTTGTTAAGTTAGTAACAGGGTTGTTAAGTGAATCTGACTTTCCCATTGACTTTGTCAGAAGGTTGCAAAAGATGATTACATACCCTGGGACACTACAACTGTCATAAATGTAAACCAGTTTCCAAGCTTCCAAATTGTGATCACATAACCATGGGGGTGCTGCAGTGGTCATAAGTGCAATAAGTCACAAGCAATGTTGTAACTTTGAAAGATTGCTAAACAAATTGCTGTAAGTGTAGGACTACCTATACAATACAGGTAGTCTTTGACTTATAACTACAATTGAGATGGGATTGCTATTGTAAGCCATGGTCATAAGTCGAGTCAATATATGGCCATTTTTATAGTGGTTGTTAAGTGAATCACCTCAGCTGCCAACTGAATCACAGTCAATAAGTGAAAATCCCAGGGGTGTTTTTGCCAGAAATCGGCAAAAAAGTTGCAATTGGTTTTAAATATAAGTGCCAGTTGTGAGACATCTGAATTGTGATATATGACCATGGGGCTGGTGTGAGAGTTGTAAGTGCGATTTAAAGTCAGTTTTTCTGAGCCCATTGTAAATTTGAATCATAATTAAATCAGCAGTCATAAGTAGAGCTCCTGTAAAAGTATAAAGTGAGAATATGTTTGTGAGATACAAAAATTAAGCAAAAGTTAGAAAAACTAAATTAAAAATAAGGAAGCTATAACTGAGTATTCATCACAAAGTTACAATATTATAGATCCTATTCAAGGCATGAATGAATTACCGTATTTTTCAGAGTATAAGACGCACCGGAATATAAGACACACCTTAGGAGGAAAACAAGAATTCTGCCTCTGCTTACCAGCATCAGGGTTAACAAGGTCCTCACTTCCATCCAGATTTTGATAACGAGCAGCACAGATCTTTTTATCTGTTATAACAACAAAAATGAATTTTGCTTTCTAAGATTACAGAAATGTGAAGTGAATAAGAAATTACAAGTAGTCATACATGATTGTATAATCGCCTTTGTATTATTAATAAAACATATTAGTTGCAGATATTCCTTGATTTTTCAGAATCCACTTTTGTTGCATAAGGTAAATCTCAGATTTCTGTTATGGAAGTGGTCAGTTTACTTGTATAAGGTGACAAAGTAAATTTACCAAGAAAAGCCTCTCCAGGTAATACTAAGAAAACGTAAAAGAATAATGAGATTTCTTTAGAGCATGTATTCTTCAAATCTTTAATCAGACTTTCTATTTTATCATGCATCTGTTGAATTTTTTTCTGCAGAAATTGAGATGGAATTTAACTGGAGTGGGTGTGGTGGGGTATGATTTTCATGGGGGCAGAAGACAGACTTGGCTTCACTCCCAAAATGCCCTGGTCTTCCTACCTATAGCTGTAGGCATTGAAAGCCAGGCTTTCTCACATCGAGGCCCTGATAGAGAGGCAGCACATCGGTCCACCTGGACCTGCCATTTTGTAAACATGCTATCGGGGATCCCAATAAGCCCCTGCAGCTTTGCTGCCTCGGTCGGAACCTGATTCCCAAGTAGCCCAGGGAACTGCACTGAAAGCCTTTTAAATGAAAGCATTTTCAGGTGGCAGATCCTCCTCCCCAAAAACAGAGGGGAATCTGTCACCTGAAATCTCTTTCCTTCAGGATCCTGGTGTTTTAGACACCAGATCCCCCTCCCTAATTGCAAAACGGGTGCCTGAAACACGAGTTTCATGGAGGAAATAGTTTTCAGGTGGCAGATTCCTCTCAATTTTGTAGTCCATAAACAAACAAACAAAAGTACCCAGATTTTCATCTTCTTTGGGGGTGGGGGGGGGGAGGTTCGTCTTATACTTTGAAAATTATGGTAGTCATGATGTCTTCCATGATGTTCCTGATTCGTTTGTTTGTTTTTCAGAATGGTCAGCATATTACATCCATTGAGCATATTCTGCATTGTTGTGGTATTCAATGGGATAATTTTATTGAGACAATCCTTTGAATTTCGTAAACTTATTGATGATTTCTAAACACATCAGCATACTGTAATCATCCATGTGAGGAAAATAATGTTACTAAATAGGATATTTCTATTGTATGCGGTTTGAATTATGTTATTCTAAAGGAATTTTAATGTTGCTAACAATTAGGGAAAGAAAGTGCAAACCTTTTCCAACTGTTATCCTAAAAGCTGATTTAAAAAGTCATTGTAACTTCAGTGGAATATATAACTCTTAAGAGTTATTCTAGTTAAAGTAGATTCATTCATTAAACTTACTTATGTAATAGGTGAGATGAGTGGTGTAGAAAATTATAAATAAGCACAAATAGATTCATTCTAGGATGAGCAAGTAGGAAAAAAAGAATATAATGCAAATATTATACAAATAAAAAATAAAGTCTGAAAAGTAAAAAAGGATAAATCCATAGAATTAGAGAGCTGGTAACAAAATATTTGTAGCATTAGGGTACAAATAATAATTCCCCCTTAATTGAGATCAGAGCTAATTAAGAAACACTGTATTCATAATGTTTGAATTTTGTTCTGGCAAAACTAGAAGAAGAGCATCTACCTGTAGGTGGAATTGAATTCTATTGACATGTTAAACCGATAGAGAGTATGCTATCTTAGCAGGGACAGTGGAAGAAAATGTTGGCAGGGAATTCTACAAAATATATTTACTGACATATACAGTACTTTAAAAAATTGCTGTGGGAAAGGTGTCAAACCCCGTTTGGTAGCTTTGTAGTGTGTAGAAAGATGAGATTAAATAGGAATTTAGCAGTTGTGAGTGGATTTTGATTAAAACTGCCAGGATTAATTCCCAATAGTTCTCAAATCCATCTTCTGTGTTGTTTTTGCTGCTGCTGCTATTATTATTATTATTATTATTATTATTATTATTATTATTATTATTATTATTATTATTATACGCCACCCCTCTCCGAGGGATTATATCGAAAAGTAGCTGGCAGATTTCTCCTTTGGTCCCCTTTGAACTTAAAAAGCGCACATGCTAGGGGGAGAAATCAAATACAGTAATACCTCGTCTTACAAACTTAATTGGTTCCCGGACGAGGTTCGTAAGGTGAAAAGTTCGTAAGATGAAACAACGTTTCCCATAGGAATCAATGGAAAAGCCAATAATGCGTGTAAGCCCATTAGGAAAATCCAAAACATTAAGGCTTTTTTTTTTAAAAAAAAAAAAGCGGGGGGCAGACGAAGCTGAGGCGAATGGAGTGGGGGGAGGGAAGGCGAGAGGTGGCAAGAGGTGGCAGTCCCAACAAAGCAAGGCGAAAAGAGCCTCTCTTGAGCTCCATGAGCCTTTCCCTCCCGTTTTTGTCCATCCCACTCTGCTCATCCACCCCACAACTTTCTCCTCTCTTGAGCTCCATGAGTCTTTCCCTCCTGTTTTTGTCCACCCCACTGTGCTCATTTTCCCCATGCAGTTTGGAAGGGGGGAGTTTGTTGCTGGGATTCAAAGCAGCGCTGGCAAAAGTGAAGGGAATCCCAGGGAGGGGAGCCTCAGGGAAATCCCAGCAATGCAAGAACGGGGCGCTTTGGCTGGCAACGGAAGTTCGGAGGCGGGAATTCGGAGGCGGCCGCTCCGTTTTGTATGGTGAAAATAGTTCGGAAGAAGAAGCAAAAAAATCTTAAACACCGGGTTTGTATCACTAAAAGTTCGTATGAAGAGGGGTTCATAAGATAAGGTGTCACTGTATAGGTTGATAGAATTTTCCCTATTCATTATGAAGGAAAGTTGTTGTAAAGAAATAATGCAGTGAACAGTTGGCATAAGAAGAACTTAACCGAGTAAGGCAGGCAGCCAACAAATGCAGGCTCAGGAGCCCTGTGTTTGATAAATCAGTGCAGAATGAATAACAGAATGTCATTGCTTTTTCCATCTATATTCTCTGACTTGTAGCATATGATGGTAGAATCTCAGTGGTTTTTTATTGCACAGGATGGGCTTATTTAAATGAAAGGTGATTCTAAATCAACAAGAGAAAAAACTGATTAAATGAATTTTCCATTAACTAGGAAACTGTGGTGCAGGTCAAACAAATAAGACTATTATGTATACTGCTATATCATTTTTAACAGTGAACGTATATGAAACTACTTTAAGGTAGACATGATGACGTGTTGCTGTTTATTATGAACTGAAATTTCAGTATTATATCTGGCAAAAGAACAGTAACATTTCTTATTTTTCTGCTAATACCTTTTTATGCAATCTTTGAAAATCAAGATATTATGTAAGATCTAACTCCTGCCTTGAAATGTAAGTTACGCCCAGTGGATGGAATAAAACCCACCAATGGATTTCCTCCTCTCTCTTTTGACAAATTTGCCTTAATGGCTGACAGACATTCCAGAACGGATTAAAAGAAAACAAAAGGTATAGGTGGGAGGAGAGCAATAAGAACCTGAATTGAATACAAAATTTAGCGAATGGATTTGCAGGTTACGCTTATGTTTTATCCTTCCTCTGTTCATTAATAACTTGTTTTAGAAATTATTTAATTGAGAACAAAATACCTTTGTGATAGGAAATGAACCTGTTGCAAAAGTTATAAAAGTTTTGGAAATGACTGCATTTAGGTTGAAAGGAAAAAATAATGATTATACATAAGCAGGCTGCTTTTCAATATTTGTGCTCAACTGACACTATTCAAATTTGTGAATGAAGTTATAATTTGTGTGTCTCTCTAATCAGGGATGATTTGGCTGATGGACCAATATTTAGCAGAAGCCTTTTACGTCGTCGAAGCCTTGAGAGATATCCTTCTCATCAGGAAAATCAGGCTAGTCCGTTCAATAGGAGACATGATGAGGACTATCACAATAGGGATGTTTTTCTCCATCAATCAGACTATAGCATGAACTATGAGGATAAACCAAGAGAAAATGATAGGGAAGGTGAACTACATAGAAAATCCTTATATGCATTGGATGATAGAGGGCAGGAGCCAAAACGACCTCGATATGACAGAAATGACAGATTACTTGATACGAACATGGAGCAACAGGGTTTCTTGTCAGGAACACGAACGTATCGTAAACGAAGTTTTAGTAGAAGTCCAAGTCCAACGTATCTCAATGAAGATTTTCGTGAACTTGAAAGTGCTAGAAGGAAAAGAAAAGAAGAGGAACTGGGCAGAAATCTGAGTCGGGAACTATCTGTCAATAGCTATGTGATAACTAATCAAACTGGTTCAACTAATCAAACAAAATCTTCTGAACCTCAGTACCTTTATAGACCTGATGAGGCTCCAGCAATGCCCAAAAAATCTATTTTGAAGAAACGTGTGGATGATCATTCTGTACAGGTTTGACACCACTCCACTCTATTTTTGTTATTATCAGTTGTAATTTTTTAAAGATATCTTAAATGCTTAATTTCACCTGTGTTAGTTTGTAGGCATATTTATCTCAAATGCCATTGAAGATTGTTGGTTTAGTGTGAATCCTTTATAATTATCAGCTTGATTTCATTTAATCTAAATGAGGATTTTACTTGTTTTATAATTTAGGGCAACAGTCTGTAAATATTTAAACAATTATGGTTATCCTAGAGAAGTATTTCTAAAGTTAGTGATAAACAGTGAACTAAATTTTAGAATTTAATGAATATATTATTTTTAATTGCTACATTTTTAGTTTCAGTATGCTTGGGGATATTGGGGAAATGCCTTTGCTAGCCTTACAAAATTCACAGAAAAAATAGATGAGCTTTTAAGACTCCTGGTTTACAAAAAGGTTGAATGGAGAAAAATACCCATCTAAATTTTTACTGAACTCCTGCAACATGAAAATTGAGAGCTCTTGCCACTCATACTCTCCAAACATATGTTTAAAGATACACATTTGCTAAACACAAAAAGTTTTTTAAATGATGATAGAAGTATACAGTGATCTCTCTATTATCGCGAGGGTTCCGTTCCAAGACCCCTCGCGATAATCAATTTTTCGCGATGTAGGGTTGCGGAAGTAAAAACACCATCTGCGCATGCGCGCCCTTTTTTTCTATGGCCGCGCATGCGTAGATGGTGGAGTTTGCGTTCCCCGCCGCCCACGCAAAGGGGAAACCCCGATTCGGCTCCTCGCTGCTGCTGCGCTACCGAGCAGATCAGCTGCTGGGCGGCCGAAGGAACCTTCCCTGGGTCTTCCCCCTCTTGCGGGCGGGCGAGCGGCGGGCATCAGCGAGGAGCCAGGGTTTCCCCTTTGCGTGGGCGGCCGGGAAGACCCAGGTTGGGGGTTCGGGGGGGTGCTGGGAAGCCCCCCAGGCCGGCTGCGACCTTTTAAAACAGCCGTGCCGCTTCCCAGCTGAGTCCTGAAGCCAAACGCGGAAGTTCGCCTTTGGCGTTTGGCTTCAGGACTCAGCTGGGAAGCGGTGCGGCTGTTTTAAAAGGTCGCAGCTGGCCTGGGGGGCTTCCCAGCACCCCCCCGAACCCGCGTTGGGGGTTTGGGGGGGTGCTGGGAAGCCCCCCAGGCCGGCTGCGACCTTTTAAAACAGCCGCGTGGCTTCCCAGCTGAGTCCCGAAGCCAAACGCGGAAGTGGGATTTTTTTAATTAATATTTTTTTTAAAATCGCGATATAGCGTTTCGCGAAGATCGAGATCGCGAAACTCGAGGGATCACTGTATATTAATAAGTTTATCAAATAATACATATATAAAGTATATATTTGAAAGAAGGTTGTATTGTTGACTTATGTTTGTATGATTTAAAATGTACAACTGATTACTTTTGGAATTCATAAAACTATCATAAGGAATTGATAAGTTGGCATGCAGTAAGCTAGGTTGTGCAACATTTTTCCAGATTGATAGTCTCAGATAATCATGAAGTGGCATGCCAGGAGCAGCAATCCCAAAAGTTGGTGGGCCAGGCTGACGATGTATGCAGGACTAGAGCAAATTCTAGACATCATTTGTGTTAAGTCATTTCCCTAAATGGATTGAATAGTGCAGAGGTCCCCAACCTTTTTTGCACCAGGGACCGGCTTTAAGCTAGACCAGTTTTCCACGGCCCGGTGGGGGGGGGGGGGGCTTTGGTCATATGGGGGTGGGGTTATGGAGGGGTGGAGCTTAGTGACGCAGCCCTCCACACTTCTCCACAGGGCGGGGAGAATCAGGAGGCTCCTTTGGCGGCTGGGGGCTGCCTGGCTTTGTGATTTTGGTTTGGGGGGGGGGGGAGTTAGGAAGGTCCTACTTCTCCCCCCCCAGCCAAAAATTCAAAGCCTATCTGCTGGATACGGGCGATGAGTGGGACAGAGCGGCGGGGAAGCCTCTTGCAGCAGCTGCCACAGCCACCGGCTTCGGCGCCGCTCGTCCCACCCATCGCCCGTATCCAGCAGAAGCTGCTGCCCGAGTGCTCTTGGCCGGCGGGATTCAAAGTGCTGGGGTGGGGGGTGTCCCAGCGGGAGGCGAAGCACTGGGGTGGGGGGGCTGTCAGGACACCCCCCACCCCAGCACTTTGAATCCCGCCGGCCAAGAGCACTCGGGCAGCAGCTTCTGCTGGATACGGGCGATGGGTGGGATGAGCGGCGCCGAAGCTGGTGGCTGTGGCAGCTGCTGCAAGAGGATTCCGCGCCACTCTGTCCCACTCATCGCCCGTATCCAGCAGATAGGCTTTGAGTTTTTGGCTGGGGGGGGGGAAGTAGGACTTTCCTAACTCCCCCCCCCAGCCAAAATCACAAAGCCAGGCAGCCCCCAGCCGCCAAAGGAGCCTCCTGATTCTCCCCGTCCTGTGGAGAAGTGTGGAGGGCTGCGTCACCGCCCGACGCCCCACCCCGTCCTGCATAATGTTCTCTGCCGGGAGGGCAGCGCCGCCGCCGACCGGCTGAAAAACCCCAACGGCCCGGTCCTGGTCCGCAGACCGGCGGTTGGAGACCTCTGGAATAGTGGATTGGTCTTTTCAATTACTCTAAGAATCAGACTCTTTGATTCTTACAAAAAAAGCATTTCCCAAAAAACGTAGACAAGGATTCTATTGTTTCCTATTTTACTTTTCCTCTATCCTGTTTGTCTTGGCAAGGTAAGCCCTTTCGAACCACTACAATCATGACAAAAGGAGTAACCACTGTTAGTCCCCCCCCATTTGTTTACCCCTCAGCAGTCCTTCATTCTAGCTGCAGCAAAACTTGAACTGTCAAACTTCTGATTTATTTATTTATTACTTAGATTTGTATGCCGCCCCTCTCCGAAGACTCGGGGCGGCTCACAACACGTGGAACAAATCATAAATAATCTGACAAATTTAAAATATTTAAAGATTTTAAAAAAGACCCCATAAACTAACAGACATACACTCAAGCATACCATATATAAATTAAACATGCCCAGGGGGAGATGTTTCAGTTACCCCATGCCTGACGGCAAAGGTGGGTTTTAAGGAGTTTACGGAAGGCAGGAAGAGTAGGGGCAGTTTTGAACATATCTGTGTTCAAAAGTAGTAATTTTGAGGGCTGTCATCTCCAAGGAATTCTCAGATTTAGAACTTGGTCTCCAAAGAAGAATCTTTGTGTAATAACTTCTATTCTCTGCACAGATCCAATGTTCATTCTAAAAAATCATTTCCATCTTTCACAAAATTTGTGAGCTGTGATTAACCATCTTTTTGACCCAGACCTGTAGAAGCCCTCCTGGAGTAGGAATGACTTTTTGAACACGAGGAACTACTAAGATCCAGGGTGGATTTAAATCATGATTTAAATTACTAGTAAAAAGGCTTGAAGCAGTTCCTCTGACCTGCTGTTGACTCAATGACAGTCCCAATATTGCAGAATATATAACCTTGTGCTATATAACTAATTATTCGTGTATCTTAAATAGAAAACTATCTTTAGATATATTTTTACTCCCAAAACATTTTATTTTAATAAAATTTAATTATTAAACTGATTTAAATCAAAAAAATCTAATTTAAATAAAATATCTGATTTTTAAAAATTTTATTTAAATAATTTTTAATCCATCCTGCTAAGATCTGTTTCCCAACAGCATTGGATTACTGCCTTGCGTCATTATAAGAGTCTGTATTAAGTTGCAAGATTTCTGTTTCAACTGTATCCAGATAGGTGTCTGTATGTGACTTTGCTTTAGGAGTGTTAGTGTGTTGCTGTTTTGAGGGGGTAATGGCACACTCAATTAGAAAAGCAGTAGTCTCATCTATATTCTCTGCTAATGGCTTCCAAGCAGAAGCATGCACTTGGTCTTCTGTTCTGAGACACTGCAAACTGAATACTCAAATTTCTTCTTCCTTTGGTAAATGTATCTTTCAGAGGATAGGTTGTGTCTGATTGCATTGTGCATATTCCTGCACAATGAGATTAATTTGGTATGTCCCACAATAGGCTGCCTTTCTTCACTGTTGGAAATGTAACACTGGATTTACTGTGAAGGTGCATTTTCTACAGTGGAGAGAGGGAAAGTGGCCTTCCTGTATTTATGTTTCCTTGGGTAAGGATTTGTTTTCTGACCTGCTTCCCTTTTTTCTTTCTTTTTTCTTTCTTTTTCACTTTATCCCTGGATATTTTTTAACTAACTGGTGGTTGGAGCTTTCTTCTGTTAATATTCTAAAAATACAGAGATGGGCTTTCTATCAATAAAGAAGAATATATGTAGCTCTGGTTTAAAAGGAGGTGTCCTTGGTGCTGTGTGGGCTTGCTTGTTTTCTTGCAGACTTTTTATTACCCATACCAGGTAACATAATCAATGCTAGCAACTGCAAGAAAATAAGTAAGCTCAGATAGCCCAAAGGATCCCTTATAGGCTTTTTATGTGACTCCTTGCTTCCAATTTGGTACTATCTGCTACAGAATGAGGCAGGAGCAGGTACCCTATTTCCATTATATATCTTCATAGAATGCCCCATGTTATATTTTCTTATTCTGTCATACTAAGTATTACATCCAGGTTTGCAGCTTTTGGAAGGGCTGAACTAAAGGTCAGATTATATATTTTGAGGGGGAAAAAATCTTTAATTATATATGCAAAAATGAAAAGAAAAGAAATGAAGGCTATTGTCTTATATTCTAATTAGAATGAATCTTATCTGTAGATTCATGTAATATTATAATTAATTTACTAACATGTACATCAGTTCACTTAACAATGAAAAATAGGAAATTAAACATAGACCGGTATTAATATGTGCAATACCAGACGTACAAAGAGCAAATTGTCTTTACACAAATGTTAGTTTGTAACATAAAGTTAGATAAACTTGATCAGGCTTAAGTGGTGAATGAATTAGTGATTTCTGATGACCTTCAGATCAGAATGTCAGGGCTGTGGAAGGAAGTACCTTAGTAGAAAGAGAAAATTGGGGAAGAAGATACTGTATTGATTTGTTTTAGTCTTACAGGATACCTTAAAATAGTTAGCTCATGGGTGAAGAAAAGGAAGAAAGTGCTGAACAGAAAGTTTTCGATTCCCTTAGGTCAGTGATGGCGAACCTATGAGAAATGTGCCACTGGTGGCATGCAGAGCTATATCTGAGGGCACCTAAGGCATTGCCGTATGTCAGCTCCACTCATTTTTGGCCTTTTCTGCTGTTTTCATTTTTCCCAGGTTTCAGGAAAGCCTCCTGGGGACTGTGAAAAACAGCCCAACCGAAAGTTCACATGTGTGCTCACCCCCCAGTCTCTTTTTCGCTGTCAGAGGTCTTCTTTGGCTTTGGAAGATGTAGCCAAGCCTCCCACACCTCGACCCATTTCTTCTGCAGCTAGCAAGGCTTTTCTGAAGGCCTCTGCAGCTGATAACAGAGCTCCAGATCAATCCGGAGCTCTGTTATTGGCTACAGAGGCCTTCTGGAAAGCCTTGCAGCCTTGAGCCAAGCTGTGGGAGGAACTATCTGGAGGTAAGTAGTAGGGCAGCTCCACAGCTTCAGTGAGGCCCATGCTCATGTGCAGGGATTGTGCACATGCGTGGGGGAGGGCATTGCACTATGGGTGTGGGCACCCGTGTGCTTCCTATTGTGCATGTGTGCACCCTTTTGACACCCATTTATTTATTTATTTATTTATTTATTATTCCGCCCTTCTCCTTAGACTCAGGGTGGCTTACAACATGTTAGCAATAGCACTTTTTAACAGGGCCAGCATATTGCCCCCACAATCCGGGTCCTCATTTTACCCACCTTAGAAGGATGGAAGGCTGAGTCAACCTTGAGCCAGTGATGAGATTTGAACCGCTGACCTTCAGATGTACAGTCAGCTTCAGTGGCCTGCAGTACAGCACTGTACCTGCTGCGCCACCCCGCCACCCATGCAAAAAAGGTTCGCCATCGCTGTCTTAGGTTGTACTCCAGACCTGTATTGTAATGCAGAAATTATCCAGAAACTTTGAGTATTAATTTATGGATATAATAGAGTAGCATCCAAGAAAGCCATGGTTTTTTTATTAGAATAACAGAGAAATAGAAGTTAAATGGTTCAGCTTTGTTGAAAAAGCTGTTTTAAAAGGTAGCCATTTCAGCATGCTCTGATGGGTATTAAAGAAGTGAAAGTTACACCTTGTAGCGACCAAATTACCAGAAGCTAAGACAGATATATTTTTCCAAATATCCAATCGGGTTCTTCTATATGGTGGAATCCTCTAGTGAGTCACCTGTTTCATATTCATTCATTCATTCATTCATTCATTCATTCATTCATTCATTCATTCATAATATTTAAAGAATATGGCTAACAAAAGCAAAATAAAACATAACAAACAAATGTAACACATTTTAAATGAGTATATATCTCAATGTGCCATAATTTGTTCTAGATTAATCAGTTTGATTCACTTTCATGACTCCACATTAGATATCTTGCAAGTGGTTAATTTCTTGGAAGCTTTCTTACCCATTGTAATAAAATTTATGGAAGTATGAAGACATTTCCCCTTGAATTCATTTGTTTAGTTATTCACTTTCATAATACACTGAGAATCACTGCTGTTCCCAAATGTTCATTTGGTCTTTGTCAGTTGGTCTGCATTATCTAGAATATACAAATATCTAAACAGATTCTGATTCAAGAAGGAATTTGTGACTGTGGGACAAGCATTTTCTATCTTCTACAGTGAAGGAGATATAGACATTCAATATAGGATATTGAAGAACACCTGATATTGTGTTGGTTTCAGATTGATTTTGGTTTTTTTAAAAATTATAAAATATTTAAATTAATCTATTTTAGGCAGAATACAGGCTCCTTGATAAGCCACAACAGAGAAAGATTACATTTGGTGTTAATTTAGGTGCCCCTTTCAATTCTTCAAGGCAACATTTTAACATTTTCACTTATTTTAGTCACTATGTTCCTCCTTTGCTATACCTTTTACACAAACATTTTTCCTTTTTTCTTTTTAATTCTTCTTCTTCTTGTGCCATATCCATCATTGTACATTGGTGAGCATGTCGGCGATCCTATTTTTATCAATAGCTGCATGAAAAAGTGCTATTAAGTTTTGTCTAAATCAGTCCTTTAGATTTTGAAGCCATGATGTTGAAGCAAAGGTTAATTACTATTAGGGGATTCCAAATAATCAGGGATCAATGTATCAATGGTGATCAATGAGGATCACCAAAACAATTAAAATTGGTTTTGTGTCAATATGAATGAGGGCAAGTCAACCGTTCCACTTGTCCAACATGGGAGAGGGATGATTATTACTAGGAAAGTCAAACTGACACTATTTTTGTTGTATTATTAGTTTTATTACTCAGCAGCACAAAATTACAAAATAGATTGGACTGCATTGGAGCATGTTACCATTATTCATCTGATACTTATCCTTTTTGCAGCTCTCTGAGCATCTTTATTAAAGAGATAAATGTTGTGACTTTAGATATAGACTCATATATAATTGCGCAATACCGATAGAGACTGTGAGCACATAGTATTTTGAAATATTTATCGGTATGCAGGGGTGACATTCAAATCCCCCCCCGGGTTCGGTGGGTGTGGCTTAGTGTGGAGGGGTCATGTGACTCATTGGGCATGGCCCACTTGAAATTGACCACGCCACCAAGCCATGCCCACCAAGCCACACCCATAGAACTGACAGAAAAGTTCAGCCAACTCTGGTGTTCAACCTAGCTGTTTCTTACCTTCTTCTCATATTTGCTCTGTGTATGAGTCTGAGAAGGAGTGAGTGGCAGGGGCAGGGCAGAGCCAGTCAATAGTGTGATTTACTGGTTCTCCAAACTGCACATAATTGCTGCCACCGGTCCTATACCACCTGTCCAAGCCTGCTGAATTTCACCCCTGCCAGTACTGCTATGTATTTTTTTCTTTTTATAATTTCTTGTTTCGGTTTTAAACTATTGATTATAATCCAACTACATGAAGATGTCTTATGAAATGGACTACTTGATTAAATTAATTATGGAATGCAGTAACAAATGATGATTTTTTTTCTTTTTTAGCCTGAAGTCTTTTCTAGCAGTTCTTCCTCTAATAAAGAGCCCCCACTTCTTTCAAATCATTCTTCTTTGCCCCAGCGTAGTAGCGTTGCTCCTTTCTCATTGGAGGTAGAGAATTTCCTCAAACAATTCAACAAAAGTGCAGATGCAGAGTCTACCAGTAAGGAAACTCAAGGCAGTGAGCCTGACTGGAGACCATTCTCTGGTGCGCATAAAAATACACTTCCTGCTGAACAAAACTCTGAAAATTTTCTAAAACAAAAAGAGCCTCATGAGTCAACATCAGAGTCTGTTGACCATCCTGGTGATTTCCTGCTTCCTCATGAAAGAGCCAGCCAGGATGGAAGTGGCTTTTCACGTATTCTGGGCATTTTGGGGGTCATGGCAGACTCTAATAATACAGAAGGGAAAAAAAGGAAGAGTTTTCCTGATGACCTTGAGGATGAAGAGAAATTTCTTTATGGTGATGATGATGATTGTAATAGCAGCTCTCCATCTACTGAAAAACTAACACTGAGTGATGGAAAGGAATCTGTAAGCCAAAAAGTAGGTTCTTCACTTCCTTCGTCTGTAAAGCCAGAATCATTGGATGAATCCGGACCACAGTATGAGAAGATTTATAATTTGCTTAAGACAATTGGTCTTGACATTGGGGTGGCCGAAATAGGTAAACTTGCTGCTCGTACTCAGGAACGTCTTCATGGAAAAAAGTCATCTCGTTCACCTGATCGTTATTCAGGAGCTTCTTCCAAATCGGAAATGTGGGAGAGGCGTCGAAATCGCAGTAAAACTTATTCACCAGAATCAAATCAGAAGCATTCTATTTCACCCACGGCTTCTTATCCATTATCTAAAGTGATATCCCCTGTTACAGAATCTGAGCACAATATGAGCAAGATGTTAGGACGAGATAATCCTATTGTCGCAGTTGAGCAGTCTGTTCCTCCACTATCTCTAATTCCATCAGCTCCACCATCTCTCCCTAATTTGTTGCCTACACCAACTTCTGTTTCCCAATATAGACTTCCAGGCTTTTCACCTTTTTCTACACCACAATTACCACAAAACTATCCTCCTCCCACAATGCCCCCTCCTGGCTATGATCCATATGGACACTACATGGCTTATGCAGCTTCAGGCTGGCCCATGTATGCTCAGCAGACTGACCCTGGGCTTACAGATATGCATGGGCTTGTCACACTAACGGTGCCACCAAATCCAACACGGCCCAATCTTAGAGTTATTGAGACAGTTTCCACATCCAAAGGAACTTCTGATATGAAAAGAGATGGCTCTGTGCTTGTGCAAATCCCCACAGTAGCTCCTTATTCAAAATTACATTCTCCGTTCTCTCAACCTTCACTTAGAGGTTCCAAGGAAAAAATACCTGAGGAAAAAAACAGAGCTTCCAGGAAACAAAAGGTGGGTATTTTTTGAATATATAAATGTGCATTATAAATATATAATTTAAAGACCTCAAATGATGAACATCTGTGTATATTTTTCAATTTCACTAAATTTTCTTTTTGAACTTTGCTTACCTTATGGCTACTTGGAAGACCATTTGGAAACCTAAGCCGCTCCTGGACATAGTAGCAGGCATTTTGGATGGTTAGTCACGATGCTGCCATATTTAATCTCTGCTGTGAGAACTGCACTGGCTATCAGTAGGTTTCTGAATAGAATGTTGGTCTCTTCCAATATAGACCTATATTGCCTAGTGCCTTGCTATGTTAGAGAATGTCTTTCCTCAATAGTTCTATCTGCCCTACACAAACATCTAGTAAGGCCTGCTAAGGGTTTCCAGCTCCCATGAGGATGGTGGAAAGGGGTGCAACAATGGGCATTCTCTGCAAAAGTCCCACTTGTTTGGAACATCTTAGCCCTTGAGATAAGGATGTTCCCAGCCTCCTGGTCTTCTGGAAGCAAGTACATTTTTCACTCTTCCAGAAAATAACCAGCAGTGCCAAACTCAATAAATGAGTTATGCTGGAATGCGTATGCTGGAATTAAAATTAATTTGATTAGATTGCATTTAGTATTTTAATTATATTGTAATTCATATGTAAGCTCTGCAAACCTGGTTTGGTAAACAAACTTCATAAATCTGTTTCTAGTAGGAATATCCATAATATGAGAAACTGATACTATTTTGAACCTGGAGCAAAATAGCGTCACTTGAAATGTTCTATTGAAATGGTCAGGTTGTTTGTGTTTTCTGAGAAAATAAAAGTCAACATGTTTTAAGTGACTTATAAAAATATGTTCTGTTTTGAGCTTGAAATACTTAAGATATTCCATATCTTGAACAAATAGTTTGTTTAAAGGTTGCTTTTGTGACCAGATTTTTTTTCCTTTTATTGTAGGGACAAACCAGAATATTTTTCTATGGCGTCAAAAGAGTTTTATTTTATTTTATTTACACTTTATCCTGCATTGCTTGTGACTTGCTTAAAATTTACTTATGGGCCATAGTGCTTCCCAGCAGAAGATAGCTAATGGTAAAAAAACTTTGATGCGACCCTTCATTGAAAAATAAACACAAATGCAACATATAACAAAAGAGATGCTATCTCTCATAAAAGCTACATTTGCAATTATTCAAATGATTACTCAGAAGTGATTATTCATATCACTTGAATTCAAGGTTGCAATGTACATTTCCACACTCATTTTTGCAATGTTGCTTTACCTTTTGCTAAGGAAGATGGTGGTTTATACGTGTTTTTTCTTCAACACTTTTTAGGTAATAGAAGAAATTGAGAAGTTGAAAGCTGAACAAGAAACACGGCAAAAAAAACTACATTATCTCAGAGCTGAATTAAATAGACTTTCGAAACAACAAGGTACTGTTTCTTCTCATGCCCCATTTTTCCTGGAATATTTTAAAATAGAGTTTGATATTATATAGTCAGCTGGATTAAATGGATTATGCTTCCTTTCTATTATATGCATCCCAGAATTTATTAGGTGCATCATTAGCTTGTTTTACACTATGTGTGTCCCTTGTGACATTTGGGTGAGCTATTTAATAACAAGGATTATAATCATTTTACATTTGGGAACATTATTTTGTTGCCTTTTGTATTCAACCGCTTTGTTTGGTTCAGGGGAATTGCTGAGGAAGAAACGGAGGGAGAAGGATGGACATAAAGATCCCTTGCTAATAGAAGTCAACCGATTGCAAGACAACATTGCGAAGGAAATAGCTCAGCTGAAGATGAATGCTGACGCTGCAGAGAAGAAACAATCTGAACTTAACAAGGTAGCCCAGATCTTGGGGATTAATATTTCTGAGAAATCCCGGAAACTATCTTCAGAAAGTAAAGACTCTTCAGAAAGTGCAAGGACTCAGGAGAAAACTTCTGATCTAGTCAAGGTAAATTCTAGGTACTGATGCTAACTTCTTATAGCCTGTAGAAAAGAAAGGGCCATCTATTTTTGAGAGAGAGAGAGAGAGAGAGAGAGAGAGAGAGAGAGAGAGAGAGAGAGAGAGAGAGAGAGAGACTGTGTGTGTGTGCATGTGTGTGCGCGCGCACACATATGCTGTGCCTTTAAGACCGTGTTGCCTGCTTGAACAATTTCTTGCAGATTTATTGTTGGTTTTGAAGAAAAAGGTTCTGCAGATTTATTTGTAACATTGCAGAAATGGTTTCTAGGCCTGAGAAAGAGGTAATTCCTGCTCAGCGAAATAATGAAATTTTCAATGGCTTGACCAGTATATGATCTATATTGCAATTAACCTCTCTATCTGTCTCTTACACACACATACACACATTGTGTGTATGTGTGTGTGTGTTTTTGTGTGTAATGTATGTATGTGTAATGTGTGTGTGTGTGTGTATGATATCTACTAAAAGCTGGTTTTAAGGAACTCTACTATATACCTTATAGATGTTTTTTTAATGTAGGAATCAAAAATTAATAGTGACAGATTCAAGGAAATGAATCCTAAGCCTATGGAATCATCTTCACAGCCATTGCAAGGGACCAGTGTTTATGACTACTACGATACAGGGAACCATTGGTGTAAAGATTGCAATACTACCTGTGGAACTATGTTTGATTTCTTCACACATATGCACAATAAGAAACATAGACAGGTATGTGTCCATTCATCAATTTGTCATTAACGTATATAAGCTATAAATATATTTTTAATGGCAGAGTCCCATGCCAATTAAGTACTGTATGCCTTTAAAAAGTTTGTGTGCTTGTTTATTTAGCATAGTTACCAAATTTTTATATTTACTTAAAATTGACCTGCATAGCAGCCAGTATTGGACTTCATTATTCAATCTATATTTATCAATATACTATGTCACTAAAGCCTAAACTCTTACAGAAACTGAAGCTTTGTGGCATCTTATGTGATATGTGAAATCTGCTTGGGAATGTACTTGGGAATAAACCTACTTATGTAGCATATTCTATACGAGGGATGTCAAACTTGATTTCAATGAGTGCTTCATCAGAGTTGTGTTAGACCAGTGTTTCCCAACCTTTTTTGAGCTGCGGCATATTATTCATATTTTCAAAATCCTGGGGAACATTGGAGGGGGGGGCACCGACGGCAGCGGCTGGACGTGTTGCTAGACGCCGTACATGCTGGCGTTGCGTTGGGCATGGGCGTGGGGCTGGAGCCTCTGTCCCGGCCCAGCCAGCAGGCAAGTGCCAGCCACGCAATGCCAGCATGTACGGCGTACAGCAACATGTCCAGCCACCGCCGTCGGTGCCTCCGTTCCGGAGCTCCGCCTCCCAGCTGACCACCCTGCCGCCGCCCCACGGCTACTGCCCAATGCCACTGCTGCGGTGTGGTGTACGAGAAAGAGAGAGAGAAAGAAAGAAAGAAAGAAAGAGAGAGATAGCAAGAGAGGGAGAGAAAGAAAGAGAGAGGGAAAGAAAGGGGGGAGAGAGAAAGCAAAAAAGAGAGAGAGAGAGAGAAAGAGAGATAGCAAGAGAGAGAAAGGAAAAGAGAGGGAGAGAGAGGGGGAGAGAGAAAGAGAGAAAGCAAAAAAGAGAGAGAGAAAGAGAGAGATAGCAAGAGAGAGAAAGAGAGAGAGAAAGGGGGGAGAGAGAAAGAGAGAAAGCAAAAAAAAGAGAGAAAGAGAGATAGCAAGAGAGAGAAAGAGAAAGTGGGAGAGAGGGGAGAGAGAGAAAGAGAGAAAAAGCAAAAAAAGAGAGAAAGAAAGAGACAGATATCAAGAGAGAGAGTGAGAAAGAGAGGGGGAGAGAGGGGGGATAGAGAAAGAGAGAGAAAGCAAAAGAGAGAGAGAAAGAAAGAGAAAGCAAAAAAGGGAGAGGGAGAGAAAGAGAGATAGCAAGAGAGGGAGAGAGAAAGAGAGGGAGAGGGGGGAGAGAGAAAGCGCTCTCAGCAAAGGGGCTTCAGGAGGGGCGAGGCAGGCGCTCCTGAAGCACTCGGTGAAAGCGCTCTCAGCAGATGCGGGAGCGCTTTCACTGAGGGCTTTGGGAGCGCCTGCCTTTGCTTCAGCTGGGGAGAGGCAGCATCTGCCCCGCCCCTGCACAGCTCGCTCACCCGAGCCGCCAATGCCTGCCGGTCTCCTGCGGGTGCCCTCTGCTCCGAACTGGAGTCCCTGCCGGCGCTCGGGCCATCACAGTGACGGAGTGCCGTCAGTGACTCGAGTATAAGCCGAAGTCGCTCCGGCCGCTCGCCTTGGAGCCGGTCGGCCGTGCGCCCCTTGCCTTCGCCTCGCCGCTGCACCCTCCTTCCCCCGCCCTTTTTGACTGCCCATCTGCCCCACGGCCTCTCCCCCCCCTTCAAAACAAAAAAACCCCCCGCTGAGCCGGAGGGAACTCCTGACGTTCGGGCAGCAAAAAGAAGCGCAGGGCAGCCCCCGCTGAAAGCGCGCAGAGCCGGTGACACACAGGAGCGGGAGAACCGCACGCGCGCACACACACACCGGAGAGCCACGGGAGAGAGCCCCGTTTTCTCAGAGCGGCGTTGCCTTCAGCGCCGCATCACCCGGCAAGGTTCTTCCCAAAGCCGCCGAAAGGGGGAAAAAACAGCCCCCCAAAACCCCGGGCCGCCTTGGCATCGCCACCCAGCCGGCCGCGCACGGACCCTCCCTTCAGTCCTCGCCCGAGAGAGCCACGAACGGTACTCCCGGCGAAGGGTGGCGGTTTTTCCAGTCCGCGGCAATTCCCCTCAGCACGCTGCCGGATCCAGCGGGGGAGGGGGGGAAGCGAAGGCGCGGCGATGGGCAAGGGCTGCCAGTGAGCCTTCTCCGTCCCTTTCCTGCTGCACCGGTCTGGGGCCAAGTGGGCGGGGGGCGGCCGGGACCTCGCCTGTCTCCGCCGCCCGCATCGCCCCTCCGGCGGGCCGGCCTCCCCCGCCCGCCTCTGCTGCAGCCGCCACCGCCTCCCCGACTGACACAAAAGGGCCCCGCCCGCCCCGCCCCGAAGCTTACCTTGCGGCGGGATTCCCTCCCCCCGCAGCCAAAACTAAAAGCCTGTCTCTTTTTTTTCTTGCGGCGAGCCCAAGCCGTTTCTCTCTCGACCGCAGCCAAGCTTCCCTCGGCCCCCTTTGGCCCCGTCGCCTCCTCCCCGCCTGCCTTTCCTCGCCAAGCGCACGAAAAAAAAGAGAGAAGGCTTCTACCAGAAGCCGGGTGATGGCGGAGGAGCTCCGAAAGCTGGCTAGCGGCTTTTCCCCCGCAAGAGATCCTTCATGCCCCTGCCCGCCGTCCCCGGCTTCTGGTAGAAGCCTTCTCTCTTTTTTTTCGTGCGCTTGGCGAGGAAAGGCAGGCGGGGAGGAGGAGACGGGGCCAAAGGGGGCCGAGGGAAGCTCGGCTGCGGTCGAGAGAGGAACGGCTTGGGCTCGCCGCAAGAAAAAAAAGAGACAGGCTTTGAGTTTTGGCTGCGGGGGGAGGGAGTTAGGAAAGTCCTACTTCTCTCCCCGCAGCTAAAAACTCAAAGCCTGTCTCTTTTTTTTCTTGCGGCGAGCCCAAGCCGTTTCTCTCTCGACCGCAGCCGAGCTTCCCTCGGCCCCCTTTGGCCCCGTCGCCTCCTCCCCGCCTGCCTTTCCTCGCCAAGCGCACGAAAAAAAAGAGAGAAGGCTTCTACCAGAAGCCGGGTGATGGCGGAGGAGCTCCGAAAGCTGGCTAGCGGCTTTTCCCCCGCAAGAGATCCTTCATGCCCCTGCCCGCCGTCCCCGGCTTCTGGTAGAAGCCTTCTCTCTTTTTTTCCGTGCGTTTGGCGAGGAAAGGCAGGCGGGGAGGAGGCGACGGGGCCAAAGGGGGCCGAGGGAAGCTCGGCTGCGGTCGAGAGAGGAACGGCTTGGGCTCGCCGCAAGAAAAAAAAGAGACAGGCTTTGAGTTTTGGCTGCGGGGGGAGGGAGTTAGGAAAGTCCTACTTCTCTCCCCGCAGCTAAAAACTCAAAGCCTGTCTCCTGCCGCCCGGTTTAGCCAGGACACGAGCGGCGAAGTGACACCCCCCACCCCAGCACTTTGAATCCCGCCGCAAGGTAAACTTTGGGGCGGGGCGGGCGGGGCCCTTTTGTGGCAGTCGGGGAGGCGGCGGTGGCTGCAGCAGAGGCGGGCGGGGGAGGCCGGCCCGTTGGAGGGGCGATGCGGGCGGCGGAGACAGGCGAGGTCCCGGCCGCCCCCCGCCCGCTTGACCCCGGGGGGCTGAAGGGAGCCGGGCGGGGGAGGGCGGGGGCTACTCGGTTCTTCCTCAGCCGGGGGTAGCCGGAGCGCCGGCCAGGTGGGGGCGGGCGAGGCGTGGCGGGGGCTGCGGGGCGCGCCGGGCTCCAAGTTGCCGCGCTGCCTTTGTAAACCTGCCCGAACGAGGGAGGCGAGGGAGCCCGTTTGTTGGCCGGCGGCCTGGCCGGCCCTTGGCGCGCGGTGCCCGCGGGGACTGCTGCGGCGGGGACTGCCCACTGCCTTCGCCCAGACCAGAGAGGCGTCGCTCGGCTGGGCTGGCGGATCCGCGGAGGCGTCGCCGAGGCCGGGCTGAGCGGCGCTGTGTTGGGAGCCCGTGCCGTGGGAGCGGGCAGCTCGGCCTCGCTGCGGCGACGACGACGGCTTTGCGGGTCCTCGCTGGCGGCCTTTTCCCTCCTCCCGCCGGGCGGAGGAGGCTGCGGGGCTTTCTAAAGGGAGGAAGAACTTGCTATCGAGCCTGCTAATGAAATCCAACCGGCGGAGGGTCTGAAATTCCACCCGAGGGGAAATGGGGGAAAAAAGCCCAGCCGGGAGCGTGGCGCCAGGCATTGTTCTCCGGACCCCGCCCGCAGCCTGGAGAGGGAAAGGGCCGCCGTGGGTTGGATTTCATTAGCAGGCTTGGGAAGCGGAGCTGGCAACGGTGGGTGAAGGGCGGGCGGCGGTGGAAGTAAAAACACCATCTGCGCATGCGCGGATGGTGTTTTTACTTCCGCACCGCTACTTCGTGAAAAATCGATCATCGCTTGGGGTCCTGGAACGGAACACTCGCGATGATCGAGGGTTCACTGTATATACCTTCCAGTGTTACAAAAAACATATATAGATACACATTCTTATCCAATTTTCAAAAATCCCCATCTTCGTCTAATCTTTTCATAACCTACCCCAATCTGCTCCTTTTATTCTTTCTCAGACTGCCCTCCTTTTTTCATCTCCTCCTCCTCTACCTCTTTCTCCTTCTCTTCCTTCCTTTTTCTATTTTGTCTTCCATCCTCTTTAACCTTTGCAGAATGTCTCCCATCTCATATTTGCAGACTGGTGTTATATAATCAAATTTAAGGAATATCCCTAACACCCCCCCCCCCAAAAAAAGGTAATCTTGTTGTTTATAACATTTCGATCATAAAACTTAAATCTATACAGTGATCCCCCGCTCGTTGCGAGGGTTCCGTTCCAGGACCCCCCGCAACGAGCGGGTTTTCGCGAAGTAGCGCTGCGGAAGTAAAAACACCATCTGCGCATGTGCAGATGGTGTTTTAAACTTCCGCAGCGCTAGCGAGGAGCCGAAGATTGGGGGGCGGCGCGGCTCTTTTAAAACATCGCCGCCGACATGGGGGGCTCGCTAGCACCCCCCCGAACCCCCAACCCGGGTTTGGGGGGGTGCTAGCAAGCCCCCCATGTCGGCGGTGATGTTTTAAAAGAGCCGCGCCGCCCCCAATCTTCGGCTCCTCAGCGGCGAGCGAGCGAAGCCAAGCCGGCAGCAATGTCGCCGCCGCTGCAGCCAACGCGCGCTACGATCTTCCGTGCCAGCCAGGCTCAGCGGATCAAGCCCGGCTCCTCTCGGCCCAGCATCCCGGGCCAAGCGGCTGCCTTCCGTGACTGAGCCTGGCTGGCCCGGAAGATCGTAGCGCGCGTTGGCTGCAGCGGCGGCGACATTGCTGCCGGCTTGGCTTCGCTCGCCGCTGCAGCCAACGCGCGCTACGATCTTCCGGGCCAGCCAGGCTCAGTCACGGAAGGCAGCTGCTTGGCCCGGGATGCTGGGCCGAAAGGAGCCGGGCTTGAAGATCGCAGCGCGCGTTGGCTGCGGTGGTGAGGGCTTGCGATGGAGGGTGGAGGAAGCGGCCATGGGAGGGCGAGCTGCCTCAGGGAGGAGGATCGGGCGGGACCAGGTGGGGGCTGGAATTTCTCCGCCAGGGCGAAGGGCGGGCGAGCGGCGAAGGGCGGGCGAGCGGGTGCTGGGGAGGGCTTCTCGCCCTCCCGCCAGCAAGAGGGGGAGCGAACGGCGTGGGCAGGCGAAGGGCGGGCGAGCGGCAGCGAGGAGTTTGTGTGGGCGGTGGGGAAACTCCTCGCTGATGCCAGCAAGAGGGGGAAGACCCAGGGAAGCCGCCCAGCAGCTGATCTCCCGGTTGCCATCTACGCATGCGTGCCCATAGAAAAAAAAGGGCACGCATGCGTAGATGGTATTTTGACTTCCGGGTTGAAAAATCGCAAATTACCCTGTTCGCAATGGTCGGGGACGCAATAACCGGGGGATCACTGTATACTAAGTATATAACACCAAAGAAGAAAACTACCTCCAGTAAAAAAAAAAATCTAGTTTTGTCTTCTGGATTCACTGTCAAATTAATCCAATAATTTAACTCCTACAGTTAATCACTCTATCTTATCATTCCAAAATAGCTGTTTATTTCTCATACCTTTTCCTTTTTAGGCCTGCTGCTTCCTTCCGCTCCTAGATCATTACCTCAATGTCTATTTTTCTTATTCCTTCATTTATCATAACCAAAAACCTCTACTCCATCTTTAGACATATAGTTAGGCATATTATATTGTATTCATTTTCATTATAAATATCAGATTTTCTTAATAGAGTTAAGAGTTAATGTAATCTTATTCCAAAATAATTAATTAATTCAAACTTTCATATAGTAAATCTTCAGATTTTCCATTTAAACATTATCTCATAGATTAAAAATCATCATTCCAAACCAATTGATTAATTCAGACTTTCCTATGGTAAATCTTCACATTTTCCATTTAAACATTATCTCATAAATTAGGATCAATACTAACTCAATAAATATAAAATCAGGAATTACTCCATCCTTAACCATGTAATCTTTCCTCTATAAAATAATATTCACCTTGTACAAGGAAGAACCAATCTCTAAAAAAAAATTATTCGTATTAATTAAATAAATCAGATCATTAGCATCAAAATTCATACTGTTATGTTATCATAACCATTGTATCATTATTAAATCTATTAAAGAGTGTATAGAATATATTTGCTTATTTCAAACAGAACTTTTACTTTTAAACAAATCTCTCTTATTGTGTTGTTTGCTCAAGCTGCTTCTGTGTTCCAATATTGAAACTTGCCCCTTGGATCTTCAGGGGTTTTTGCTTTGAATTGGCCACTATAAAGCAGAAGCTGCAATATATTGTGCCCTTTATTCCCCAATGATTTATCTAAAAATAGTACCATACACATTTAATTTGATGTACAGTAATACCTCATGATACGAACTTAATTGGTGACAGGAGGAGGTTCGTAAGGTGAAAAGTTCGTAACATGAAACAAAGTATCCCATAGGAATCAATGGAAAAGCGATTAATGCGTGCAAGCCCAAAATTCACCCCTTTTGCCTCATTTCCGCCAGAATTCGGATTTTGTTCGGGTGTGGGTGGAGGGGGGGGAGACAGCGCAGGCTGCCCGGAGGGAGCCTCGTGGGTGGATTAACGGAAAAGTCAACAGTTACTGTCCGGCTTGCAATGACTGGAAGGGAAGGGAGGGAAACGCACGGGCGGTTTGTACATGCGTCTTCTCTGATTTCCTCCCCCCTCCTTCCCCCTCTCCCTCCTGGCCTCCCTCCTCCTCCTCCTGCCTCCCTCCCAGCCTCCGGGCCACATTCTCTGCACCGCCGGCCGGCCGGCTGTCAT
Organism: Erythrolamprus reginae; assembly: GCF_031021105.1. Taxonomy (NCBI): domain Eukaryota; kingdom Metazoa; phylum Chordata; class Lepidosauria; order Squamata; family Dipsadidae; genus Erythrolamprus; species Erythrolamprus reginae. Next base: position 346,456,100 of record NC_091950.1, on the reverse strand, counting down.
CTTCTAAAGCAAGAAGAGGAGGAGGAGCTGGGCGCCTTCCTCCACCACCACCGGTGCCCAGCTCCTGGGCGGGCGGGCGGGCGAGGAGGCGCGACGACCGGCTCAGGCTCCGGCTAGGACGGGGCGGGCAGCGAGACGGGGCGGGCAGTGACTGGGGGCGGTGGCGGCGAGGCTGTGCCTGACTCGGGGCTCGTGGCGCCCGACGCAGCAGGCAACATTGTCGGCTGCTCCGGGCCGCTCCCGGAAGCGGCCATGGGAGGGCGAGCTGCCTCAGGGATGAGGAGGATCGGGCGGGACCAGGTGGGGGCTGGAATTTCTCCGCTGGGAAGAAGCGGCGATGGATCCTCCATCTACCTCTGTCGGCTGCTGCGGGCCACGGGGGCGAGGATGAAAGGGCGGAAGGTGTGCTCGGCTCTGCCGCTCCAGCCCCTTTCGATCGGCGCGGGAGGCAGGAGCAGCCGACAGAGGTAGATGGAGGATCCATCGCCGCTTCTTCCCAGCGGAGAAATTCCAGCCCCCACCTGGTCCCGCCCAATCCTCCTCCTCCCTGAGGCAGCTCGCCCTCCCATGGCCGCTTCCGGGAGCGGCCGGAGCAGCCGACAATGTTGCCCGCTGCGTCGGGCGCCACGAGCCCCGTGTCGGGCACAGCCTCGCCGCCGCCGCCGGGGAGCACAGCGACGGATCCTCCATCTACCTCTGTCGGCTGCTCCGGGCCACGGGGGCGAGGATGAAAGGGCGGAAGGCGTGCTCGGCTCTGCCGCTCAAGCCCTTTTCGATCAGCGCGGGAGGCAAAAGAGGCACGGCCGAGCGAGATGGGGAGCGCAGCGACTGGGGGGGGGGGCGGCGGCGGCGAGGCTGTGCCCGACTCGGGGCTCGGGCGCCATGAGCCCCGAGTCGGGCACAGCCTCGCCGCCGCCGCCGGGGAGCGCAGCGATGGATCCTCCATCTACCTCTGTCGGCTGCTCCGGGCCACGGGGGCGAGGATGAAAGGGCGGAAGGCGTGCTCGGCTCTGCCGCTCCAGCCCTTTTCGATCGGCGCGGGAGGCAAAAGAGGCGCGGCCGAGCGAGATGGGGAGCGCAGTGACTGGGGGGGGGGCGGCGGCGGCGGCGAGGCTGTGCCCGACTTGGGGCTCGGGCGCCACGAGCCCCAAGTCGGGCACAGCCTCGCCGCCGCCGCCGGGGAGCGCAGGGATGGATCCTCCATCTACCTCTGTCGGCTGCTCCGGGCCACGGGGGCGACGATGAAAGGGCGGAAGGCGTGCTCGGCTCTGCCGCTCCAGCCCTTTTCGATCAGTGCGGGAGGCAAAAGAGGCGCGGCCGAGCGAGATGGGGAGCGCAGCGACGGGGGGGGGCGGCGGCGGCGAGGCTGTGCCCGACTCGGCCGCGCCTCTTCTGCCTCCCGCACCGATCGAAAAGGGCTGGAGCGGCAGAGCCGAACACGCCTTCCGCCCTTTCATCCTCGCCCCCGTGGCCCGGAGCAGCCGACAGAGGTAGATGGAGGATCCATCGCCGCTTCTTCCCAGCGGAGAAATTCCAGCCCCCACCTGGTCCCGCCCGATCCTCCTCCTCCCTGAGGCAGCTCGCCCTCCCATGGCCGCTTCCGGGAGCGGCCGGAGCAGCCGACAATGTTGCCCGCTGTGTCGGGCGTCACGAGCCCCGAGTCGGGCACAGCCTCGCCGCCGCCGCCCCCAGTCGCTGCCCGCCCCGTCTCGCTCGGCCGCGCCTCCTCGCCCGCCGCCCGCCCAGGATGCAGACCTGCTACTTCACCTCACGCCCGCCGCCGGCCCTATCCTGCGCCTCCTGCTTCCCCCCCCCCAGCCAAAAATACAAAGGTCTGCCGCCGCCGGCGGAGCAATGGGAAGCTGAAGCCGCCGCCGGTTACAGACTCCCTTTGCTCCAGGCTGCTCCGCCCTGCCTCTCATGCGGCGGCAGACCGTCTTTTTGTTTTTCACTGGGGGGGGGAGCAGGAGGACCTTCCTGACTCCCTCCCCCAGCGCCGGACCTCCTGCCCTCCCTCCCAGACAAAAACCCAAAGTGGCTTCCCGAACCCGAACGTTTTCCATCTTACCAACCTGCCACCGCCGCCGAGAAGCTCCGCCGCCCGGCTGTCACCTTTTAAAACAGCCGGGGGGCTTCCCAGCAGCCTCCCGAAGCCGAACGCCAAACCCGAACATCCGGGTTCGGCTTCAGGAGGCTGCTGGGAAGCCCCCCGGCTGTTTTAAAAGGTGACAGCCGGGCGGCGGGGCTTCCCAGCAGCCTCCCGAATGCCGAACCCGGAAGTTCGGATTTGGAGTTCGTAACATGAAAAACGTTCGTAAGAAGAGGCAAAAATTTTAAGAACCCCGGGTTCGTATCTCGGGTTGTTCGTAAGACGAGGGGTTCGTATCTTGAGGTACCACTGTACTGAGTTTCCCTCATAAATTTGTTTTTAAAATGCTTGCCTTGTATTTTAAAATTTGGAATTGCCTTTTTGTTAAATCCTAAAATGGCTACTCCTTTAAATCTTGCCTAAAACATACCAGTGCTCAAATATTCATGTGAAAAGTTAAGAAAAATACGATGGGAATTATTTGACTGTAATTCTACCAGAGAAAAAATATCGATCAGTTGGGGGCGGGGAGAGAGGGGCGGGGGCGGGATTTCCTTGCTTTTGGAAAGAGTGGATTGGGCAGGGGCAGAGAGGGATGGGGGCGGGACTTCTTTGCTTTTGGAAAGAGTGGACTGGCACTGCAGTTTTTGCTCCAATCGAGATAACGACCATTAAATGTGGCTCGGGTGTCTCGAGGAAGACGAAGGTGGCCATAAGGGGTTCTGTCAGGAGCTGGAGGGGAGTCCTTTTCGCTGAGCCTTGGGCTCCTGCAGCTTCTCTGTCGTTGATTGTCGTGTGTGCGCCTGCGCACTGGCGCACCTTAGACAGAACAGTGCACTAAATGCTGTTCTAGGAACTCTTTCCAGAGTACTATACTGTAGTCTTTCAAGATTGAAGGTTGCCAATGTAAGGAAATCCGTAATAGGACAGATAAGAAGATAATAAGTAATACAACCCTACTAGGTTATTTGATATCCTAGGTTAGTGATAGCGAACCTTTTTTTGGCTTGCCTGCCGAAATAGGTGTGTGTGTGTGGGTGCTAGTATTATCTCTACAGTTTTGCATGTACTGTATTCAGTTCAAGATTGTTCCGACTGCACCATAGGGCCAGTTGTTCATCTTCCCATTTGTATTCAGATTCATCATAATCTCGAATGAGATCAATCACAAAGGGATCCTTTGAGATGAAATCACTATTATAAAGAAAAAAGAGTAATGGAGAGAGCACACAGCCCTGGAGGGCACCTGTACTAATTGTGCAGTTATCTGATGTGATTTTGCCTAGCTTCTTCTGCTGCTTCCAATCTGTTAGAAAGTTTATGATCTACTTAACAATGTGAGCACAGCTAGCTGAATTAGTTTAGTGAGAAAAATATCTGGAATGATAGTATTGAATGCTGAGCTGCATAGCTCCTTAGAGATTCAAAATATTTGATTTGACTGCAATCTGTGAGATGATAGAATGCACACATACTGATATGTTTTAACCTTTTCATACTTCATTTGTGGTAAGTTGTAGTGGAAAGAGGGATAGCAATTCTTCCACAAACTATGCTGCTGATATCAATTTCTTTTTGACTAATCTTAACTTTGAGTAAAAGCCAACCCTCTTTTTCATGTATCACTTTATATGGTTTTGTCACTATGCAAATAGACCCTGGATCCTTATAACAGACCCTGGGCAGCAAAGACTCAAAATGAAGCAAAGCATGAAGTCACAAAACGAATTGACAAAATACCTGTTCCAGCCAAAGGTATGCTGTCTATTTTATCTTTAGTTGCTCAAAGCATACTGTCACCGGCCATTGTAATGTTAAGCAGTGTGCAACTTTGTTTGTTTATTTATTTATTAATCAAACTTAGTTGTTGCCTATCTCATGATTCTGTGACTCTTCATTTTTTCTATTTTTAAGCAATTGTTTCTTGATTAATGCTTTACTTCAGAAGTAAATAGAAATGGAAAAGAAATTTATATTTGATATCCATACTTATTGAAATAACTATAATAAAAAATGATGGACAAAAGCAATTTTTATTTAAAATGCCAGATCAAATTATTCTAACAGGAATTGTGTTTAGGATAATTTTAATTATTGCTTTGTGCTTGCTAAAATTACATAGTTTCTTAATCAATTTTTGTGACTGAATCTTGCGGGGGGGCCTTTTAGGTTCTGAATTTCTTATCCCAGTCACTGGATATTACTGCCAACTCTGCAGTGAATTCTTTGGAGACCAGATATCAGCAGAACAACATGTCAAAAGTCATCTGCATAATGAGAAATATAAGGTTAGTGTCTGGAATATTAGTTTTGTATAATTCATCTGTGCATATCTTATTTAGTGCTTTGTCTTTTAAATCCTATTTTGTTCCTTTTGACTTCTGTTAATGGCAAGGCAGGACATAGCCATGATATTCTCTGACCTTAGGGAGTTATTGCCTGTAAGTCAGTGGTAGGTTCTAAAACCATTTATTACTGGTTGGTGCCTGCACTCATGTGCGCATGTGAAACTTCTGCGTATGCACAGCAGCATCCTGGGTGGGTGGGTGGGTGGAGCCTCCTGCCATCAGCGCTACTGGTTCTTAGTACCGGGCCGAACCAGGAGCAACCCACTTCAGCAAACTATGCTGAAGATTCAGAAATATGATTTAATATAAAGCAGGTTATGACTTTTGAATCTGGCTTTATTTCACTTTTATATATTTATTTTGCTATCTGGCAATTTGTTTTTTTCATTTTGTTAGAAATATTATCTCAATATTCTTAACTTATAGAAATTCAGAAAGTTTTTAATGTTTGATTTGTGCTATTTGAACGATATAAATTCTGATTCCCCCCTGCCTCTTTTTCAGTAAATACAATTAATTCATCAGGTAGTGAAATAAGAAAGAGAATAAATTAAGAATCCAGGCTTATTTATGCATTAATTGATGCATTAACAGTGCTGAAATGTTTCTTTTCATCTCACAGAAACATATGGATGAGAATCCTCTCTATGAAGAAAGGCGGAATCTGGATCATCAGGCAGGATTGTCTGTGATGCAGGAAACTGAACGCAGACTGAGACGGAAACTGTGTGAAAAACAAAAAGAGGAAAAAGATGAGAAGACAACAGAAACAGCAAACAAAGAAGAAACAGAGAATATCAAAGAACTAGGAGATGGGAATAATGAATGTGACATGAATAAAAGGAAAGAAACCCCTAATGGTGAAAAATGTGGGATTAAACTTAAATTGAAGAAAGATGACAAAGAAATGGAGAAGAAGGAAGTCAGAAAAGAGGAATCTGAAAAAGAGTCAAAACTAACCACTTTTGGAAAATTCAGTTGGAGAAAGAATGAGAGAGATGAAAAAAACCAGGGGAAAGATATAACTGGTTTTAAAGAAGACAGCCCCGAGGAAGGTAAAGAAAGTAAGTCGCAATCTGGAAAGCAAAATTCAAAGCCCATTGCAATTAAGTTATCTGGAAAAACCGTCATTCCACATACAAGCCCCTGGACACCAGTTGTTTCAACTTCATCGCAAACGAAAATCCGCCCCAATTTACCGATCCCAGTGATGGTTCTAAGAAAGACTGCAGTTACCACAGTAAGCAAGCCAGCACCCCTAAATACTTTTTTGTCTATAAAATCTTCTGGTACCACTGCCAAACCTCTGCCGGTTGTCAAAGAGGGAAATCCAGACATTGTTTTGGCGCCAGATATTATATCAAAAGCATTTGGGGGAGAAGTAGTAGTTTTAAAGGGATCACAGGAGGATATAAAAGATACAAAGGAAGAAGCAGAGGAAGGCAAGCCTGAAAGTGAGACAAAGGCCGTAGAAGATGCAAATCTAACAAAGACCCAGGAGCATGCAGAGGTGGTGGCAAAAGCTCAGGCAAAGGCACAGGAGTTTGTAGCAATGGTGAAAGAACAAGATGCCTCACACATGACAAATGCAAATGAGCAATCTCTTGAGAGACCACATAGGCGCCCTCCTATGCCTCCAGGACCACTACTGTCACTCTCTGTACCGCAGCCACCACCAATATTATTTACCCCTCAACCCCCTCCGCCACCAAAACAACTGTTTATCCTGGCAGATGATATGGCACCCGGTGTATCCGAGGATGATAAGAACATATTGGAAATGCCCATGTGTCCTCGCCCCTTGCCGCCACCAAGTGTTTTTGGGGAGTATGTTAAAAAATTAAAGAACAATAACTCTTCTCTAGCTGCAGGCAATGCTAAAGATCTATATGATATTTTTTACAACAATAGTGGGAGGAATCCAGCTGAGAGCAAGCTAGTAAATTCTGCACTTTCAGAAAAAGGAAAATTGAATCCTACTGAGAAGGAGAAAAATACAAGTCTACAGGTAAATTCCAAGCCAAGTTGTAATCCTTTTTCAGAGGAATCTCTTTCCAGTGTGTACACTTGCTCAGCTAGGAATCCAGAAACAGAGGAAATAAATGATGAGGAAATGATAGCAACTGAGGAAATTACGGAAATGAAAACCACTGTTGAAGGGGACCTAGAAAAAGTCTCCTTTTTGGATATACAGTCCACATTGTCAGAAGCAGATGATTTAACAAAAAGTACATCTTACTCATTCCATAATGAGGAAGAAGTGGGAATTTCTGTTCCATCTGAATTTAATAAGATATCTTCTAAACCCGAAAAGAGTGAGTTAGCTGTGCAGATAGAAAAAATGAGTCCTCTTCCTTTGGATGGCTTTAATGAGCCATCTATCAGCTTTGAAAGAACAGAACATGACATTTCTGATGATCGATCCATCACACAATTCGCAGAAATCTCCAACAATCTTCCAGAAACTGTCTCTGATTCTGTGCAAAATGACACTTATTCTAAAGAACTATCAATTGATATAAAACTGGGCACTAAGGAATGTAGCAATGGGAGCAGTCCTCAGGTTCAGTGTTCAGATTCAGAGCTAAAAAACGTTGAATTAGACTCTTTCCTTACAAATAATGAACAAGAGGATTTGAATAGTTCTCGGTTAAAGGATGATGAGGATTTCAGTGTAGTTAACATTCTAGAATCTGAAGAGATTACAAATGAGAACTTTGTTAATGTAACAACAATAAATACCACAGAAGAGAAACTTGAACAAATCAATCCATTTCCATTAAGCTGTGAAACCAAGGAACTCCAAGTGGAAAAAACAGAAGTGTTGGATAGTATTTCTTCTACAAATGAAATTAAACCTAATTATGTGGAATTCATGTTTATAAAACATACACAAAAATCTTCTGCCTCTGATTTGGAATTAAGTGGCACTGAAGAAAGAACTATAGAAACAGAAAGTGCTAATTTTTCAACACTTCAGCCAGAAATGAGCCAAGAATCACTAGATCCTCTTCCAACAGAAATCAGTATTGGGCAACTTGGAGAGGTGACCCTTTCCTTCACAGATTTGAATACTGAAGTATTGAATACCACAACCGTTGATAATTTTGACTTAAATAATACATATCCAGAACTAAGTTTTGAACAGTCTACTACTTTTTCTCTGGATTTAGAAAATGAAGGAATCTCTCCAAAATCTGATGAAACAAAGGCTATGGACTCTCCCAGACTGAAACCAAATTTGGAATTAGAAACCATTGATTTCACTCTGGGAAATATTACAGTGGAACATGAAGAGGTGGATATTCTGCCAACTGAAATTTTAAATGAGGACGATGCAGACAGTCCAAAGTTAGATATGGTTGCACCTATTTGTTTAGAGTCCAGCAAAATGAGCGAGTTGGACACTGACCAACCAGTGATTGAATCTGAAATAATTAATTTTGTTGCATTTACCCCTGATGATCAAGAGGAGAAATTTTGCTCAGTGGTTTCAGAGGCAATTGTTCCACACATGGTGTCTTCTGCATTAAAGGGTGACATGGCAGAAGTATGCATGCCCCTTGTTCAATTGCAGGATATGTCTTCTGTTTCCATGCCTCAACCCCCATATAGTAGCAAAGGAGACACACCTGATAAGCTGTTGTGGAGCTATGGTGGGGAAAATGTACAAAACCAAACTGTGACATGCATGGAATCCATCCTTCCAAAACTAAAGGACTCTGGTGAAGTGGGAGGTTCAGGAGACAGTGAATTGTACAGTCTCAAGAATCAGATGCAGACATCTGTAGATAAACTAACAAAGACAGAGGAAGAAAAGAATGATGATAAATGTGAAGTTAAAAATAAGTTGGCTTCAGAAGTAACTGACAAATCGGCAGAGCACCTGGTAAGTACAGACAAAATTGTTCCAAATCTTTAAGCAGCAATTGTTGAAATTTTGTAAATATTATATTTTAGCTTGATAAGTTGAAAATTTATAACTTGCAATAGTCTTTTGTAAAAAACAAATCTAAAATTCTAACTAAAATATAAACTGTATTGTATAAATCTGATTGTGTAAAATATTTCTTTTTCAGTCTTGGACTTCCAGCCATTAAAAATGGATTTCTCATCCATAGTATGTGTTTCGGCTATGGTTTGGTATTTTTTAATTATTATTTCTGTAAAACTGTGACTACTTTTTACATTTTTCTTTGACTTTTTATGGTTTCTGATTTATACAGCTTTTGTAAATAACATTCCGTGTACAACACTGACAAGCGCAAGGACAGGTGTTCAGGACTTGAGAAAAAAAGAAGGCTCCTGCTGAACCATTTAAGCAGAAAGTTTCTTCGAAACATTTTGCCTGTTTCATTGCACAAAATGTAAAATGCATGAAAAGTGTTCTGCATTTTTCTTCATGCAGAAGATTGTTCTGCATTTTTTACTTGTTAGTATCTTGTTGAACTACACCTGTAATCAAGACTGATGCCATATTGTATAAAATCCTGTGTGGATGCCATCTCAATGAGCAAAGGAGAAATATCAATCAACTCACTTTTGGAGAAAGAAAACATTTGGTAAGGCTGTGGCCCATCAATTGGACTCTGCATCTTGAGGTCACTTGCATGATTTAAAAATCACATTTTATTTTACTACATTGTGGTACAGTAACTATTTGTGTTAAATTGTTTAGCAGCTGCCTAACTCAGAAGAAATGGAAGATCTGAATTTTGCTCTCTGGATTGGATTTCCATCATATAACCAGACATTACATGCCTGAATGAATCCCTGAGCTACAAAAATACTGTTGTGTGAAGGTTTTCAGTTATACAACTTGTCAAGAAACGCAGTGATGTTTGCATGGATTTATCTAAAAGGTTATATCTGTACAGTAAATCTAAAATAAACCCATGATGATCTGCAACATGATAAATATTACTTCTGTGTCTTTTTTATGTCTACTTCTATAAATAGTGTTTGGATTCTGTGGTTGAGATAAAGCTGATGAAAATCTTAAGTTTTTCATTTTTCAAATTCATCTCATCAGCTTCTTAAGAAAACATTGCATTAACATTGCAAAGAATTATATGCTTTCCATTTTAAAATAAAACTTTAAAAGTCAACTTGTTTTGAATTTTAAACATACTGGATCATTATACAAGATCAGTGTGGAAAGGAGATGTGAAATATCTTGTAAATACAATAAAAATATACTTCAGTGGAAATAAAATGGCAAAATCATTTCTTGTGAATGTATAATCCCCTAAATTATGAAATGTTACTAAATCTACACAGCTTTATTTTCTTTTTGTCTTGATTCCTGACACCTACATGGAAAGTCTTTGTAGTTTTCATCACAACATTTTTGAAAAACGATTTGTCATTGACCTGTTCCTAGAGCTAAGAGAGAATGATTGCCCCAAAGTCTTGTAGATGGTTTTATGTCTAAGTCAGTAGACACAGTTTCCTAATTTCAAGATCAAGGAGAATTTGGATTCCTAGTTAGCAAAATAGTGTGATCAAAATAGCGCATGGTAACAAATGATAGAAATTATCAGATGTAGGATAGCATAAAATAAAAAATAAGTTGTAATTGTCTGTTTGCATCAAGGTAACTAGGAATTGCGTGGCCAGCTCTATTGGTTTAATTGTATAGTTGAATGTATCTGTATAAAATGTATTTATGTAATAAATATTTATATATCCTGCTCCATCCATCAAAATTCAAAATAACTTAACAAATTATAATGTAGCAATAATGATAGCAAAACAAAATTACAACATGAGATGCTGTGACTTGCACCCCCTTCTTTTTCCTTTATTTCAAGTGTTTGTAAGTGCTAACTCCCCAAGGCCTGGCTTAAGGCATTCTTCATATTTCCCAAAGTGAAAAAGTGCAGGAAGGCTCAACTTCCAAATTTTCATAGCAGAAAGTAGAGGGGGAAGGGCTCATAATCTACATTCTAGGCGGATTAACATGACAAACTGTTAGGGCAAGTTGCAAATACATTTAGAATGTGTAAACATGATCACGGAGATCTGCCGTAAATGACAAATTACACATAGACAGTGTTATTAATGCCACATAGTTTCAAGCAACAGATATCTATACTTCTAACTTCTTTGGAACATTGCACAAGATTGGGCTTTACTTGCAGAATGTCACAGTGAACTCTGATTCTTACTTATTTTTCTGGACCATTATTGTTTTCTTGCATTGAGCCCACTGCATGAGAATGTTATGGAAAATAAGTTCTGTATAGCGGTATTGCTCATCCTGTATAGTGTTTTGAGAAAGAGGGAGAACTTTACAAAATAATGGTAATCTCTGCATTGCTGTGTTACATGCTGGAAAAAAATATCAAGCTATATTTATTTATTTGATTTATTTAATATATATGCCGCCCAACTCCCTCAGGACTGGGCGGCTCACAACAAAGAGAACAACATTTTAAAATGTATATATGCATATAATTTCATGTTAACAATGTTATTGCTATTCAACAGGGTAAACACCTATGCTTGAGAAACTCTTAGAGGTGCGTAACAATCAACTGGTTGAAAATCACTGTAAACTGGAAAAAAATAGCTGAAGAAATGCACATCAGACGTCCTGTACTACCCATTGAAGTAATGAACAACTAAAAATATTATCCCCCCCCCCCCCCGCATTACTTTTTAGGTTTACACAGTAATAGTTCAAAATAATAGAAGCTAAGGTTTCCAAGACAATTTGAAAGGAATCTGGAGTCTAGTGAATAAATCTGAGCATAAATACATAAATTTTCTGTTCTGAAAATATACTGGGAACTTATTTTCTTAATTAATTTGTATTTATATTTCTCTACACTTGGTAGAAAATGAGAAATTCAAAGGATTGTAGAAGTAAGAAAAACCTTTGAAGCAATTATGGAATGTCATGTTCATATTGTTCATTTTTATTAAAGTATGCGCATTTAAATGCATTTAAACTTCCATCAATCTCAGTAATTAAAGTTCATATTTTTAAAAAATTCAGAGAACTATATTTATTAAGAAATCATCCTTTTTTGTTAGAAGTAATAATGTTTCATAACTAATATAAAGTGATTTTCTCAGTCTCAGACAAATATAGCAGCTTTAATATTTATTTTTATTAATTATTATTTAACTTTTATTTTGCCCATCTCACTAAGCTAATAATGTTGTAATAGAACTGTGTGTGTGTATGTCAAAACATTTTAGAAAGTCATTACAATAAAACACATTGATCCTGATAATTCTGTGGAGTTCAGCAAATCATGAAACTGAAAATAATATATCAGATTCATAATTGTAAAATAATTCTGTGTGGATCAGCTAATTCAGATCTGAACCTTTAGACAAGAACATTTGTAGGGATAAATGGGACTTCAGTCTTAATTGAAGGTAAGTTCAATGAAGCTCAATTTGAATAAATACTTTAGATAATAACATTCATACCATATTATTTGTTTTTCTTTGAATCTTAACTTGATCTGTGAGAGGTTATATTCGGTAAAATTCTGCTTCTAGTTAAGACAGCTATAGTGAAAACAATGCATTAGTTTTTGAAGAACTTAATTGTAGGACCATGAAGAACCTTTACCTTGCCTGATACTTCCTGACTGACAGACAGACAGAGACGAAAGAAAAAAAGAAAGATGATCAGGCTTGTGTGTGCATATATAAAAAGTTCAGGACCCATTCCAGGCCCCTCTCTTGCTGGCCACCATGATAATGCAACAAAAACAATAATTTGTACTATTCCATTAATTGCTCAACCTAACTTCTCAATTCATTTAAAAAATTTATTGCTAAATATTAGCTTTAAATATTTATAGAAAATACACTAAAGATCTTGAAAAATAATGCAAAGTGCAACTCAATTTATATAATATTCAAGTTCTTAATTTTCTATGATTACTTGAATTGGTGGATTTTAATGGTATTAAGCTTCTACTTTTATAACTTGATTTGATACTGACATCCCCCCCTCCCCCATATCACTTGCATGGGAGAGAACATGGAGCAAAGTACCTAATATGAGCTGTACATTAAGATAAATAGATCTAGATATTGCAGAAAATGTTTTATTTCTGTTGCTAGAATCTTCAATATGACTAGAAGTATGTTTATTGCTATGTCTTAAGTTCATTAAAATTATTATAAAATTACCCCGGTGCCTGGCTGTTTTGTCAATTGCTTGGTTTATGATTATCAGTAGCTCTTTGATAGTTCAGTAATTCAGTTTATCATTTATAAAATATGTATGCTTCCCAACTCTGTAGCAGTGAAATTTATATGGAGTGTGTGAAGGTGGCTAATAAGACAATTACCAGTAATACTTTATGTATTGGGAACACTTTATTTTACTTATCTGTGAAAAACGTAGAGATTTTTCAGTTTCCACTTTGAGAGTGAAGAAAGTTAACCCAGCAGAAATAATGGATGGGTGCCATTCTGCGTTCTGGGGTAGAAACAGTTATCCATGAGATGAAAAATATTAACTGATTTGGAGCCTTGTTCAGATTGCACATCAGTTAGATTGCTTGCATAGATGTGCCTATAATTGCCTTGGGTGCAATGGGTAGTGGGCAATTGAAAGTATATGTAAGTATTTTTGTGGTGGATACCAGCTTCTCTCTTATGTATTCATGTAGCACTTCAGCTAGATTAATAAAGACTCAAACTTTTCAGACAAGAAAAGCAAAGCCTGAAAAAAATCTGTACCACCGGTAAAACCTTGCAAGGTTTTTTTTAGGTTAAAGTTTTCTCTTTTTAAAAAAAAATAGTTTAAAATTAGAAGTTCGTTGGTTAGATTTATATGGCCACTACTCACTCTCAGTGACTATGCAGCTTAGAAACAATAAAACATATATGTAAATGAATAAAAATCAGAAACCCCTCAACCTCCCTGGCAACAGCACACAATCACACGAACCACTTATTTATGTATTTATAAATTTTAATTTGCCACCCATCTCGTATACAATTACTGGGTGGATAGGCTCCCTTCAGTTAATGGGCTCCATCCCATACTGGGTTCCACAGGCCTGTTGACAGAACCAGGTTTTCAGGGCCTTGTGAAAGAGTGTCCAAGTGGGGGCAGTCTTAATCTGTGAGGATGATGTTCCAAAGGGATGAACAGGAACAAGGATCAGATTTGCCTCTAGGTGACAGGACCTGCAACATTCCTTGTTTCCCACTCTTAAATTTCAGCAATGGCACAGTCAGCCCCTAATGTTTGGTCCAACTATGGCAGATGAATGCAGTGAAATGCAGACTGGGGGGGGGGGGGTGTCACATTTGCCCCAGATAGTATACCAGATCTACAATTGCAATAATTTTATGTTCTGAAAAGATGTACTGTACTTGGTTTTACACACACATGTAAACTTAAGTATGCTTTTTATCAAAATGGGTCCTCCTCAATTCATGTAATGTACTGCTAGGCAATTTCCTCCGCATATGACATTTCCACTTTTATCTCTAAAATATTTTGAAGGTGATCTTTCAGTTGAGAAATACTGAAAACAGGAAAGTTCTTTACAGATGATCAAAGGGAGAGCACAAAAGATGGCAATACATTGAGGCTTGCCAAGTTAAGCTACAGTATCTTCCTGGGGCTATACTTATTCCTTCACCCCACTGCTTTTTTGTAATAGCATCATTCTATGCTGACACTGGCTGAAAGACTGGAAAATAGGAAGCATCTAGCAAGATACATGAGCCAAAAGTTCCAGCCAGTAAAAAAACCCCGGATCACTCACAAGCCCTATAAGGTGATAATACTGTACTGAAAAGAAAATGCAACTCAATCTTCATTTTGGGCAATGATCACCAAAACAGACAGCAGCCTGTTTTTCAATGAAATTCTTTATCCATCTCAATGTTTTGTTCTGGTATTAGAATTGGTAGCTCATCTTACTTGGGACATGATCGAAGCATTTAAATATGTTAAAGGGTTAAATAAAGTTCAGGAGGGAAGTGTTTTCAATAGGAAAGTGAACACAGAAACAAGTGGGCACAATCAGGTTAGTTGAGGGGAAAATCAGAAGCAACATGAGAAAATATTTTACTGAAATAGTAGTAGATGCTTGGAACAAACTTCCAGCAGACGTTGGTAAATCCACAGTAACTGAATTTAAACATGCCTGGGATAAACATCCATCCTAAGATAAAATACAGGAAATAGTATAAGGGCAGACTAGATGGACCATGAGGTCTTTTTCTGTGGTCAATCTGTTTCTATGTTTCTACTTGCTGAGGATACATGCAATGTACATGAGCAAATTCACCTAATCAAGACTCATGACTTATAAAAGATGTCCATATTTGTCTAATTGCATAGTCTTCTAAAAGAAGAACTGGCACAAGACTACAGTATTTAAGAGGGATACTCATTAAGTTGAAGAAGCTATCTTAGATTTAAACTGGAAAACATTTCCTTTCTGGGCAAAGTTGATCTGATCACAACCAGCCATTATTGGAAGAAAATCTGTATCAAAGCAAAAATGTACTGCTGAATCCTGACAGGTTGGAACAATTACTGACTTCTTAATTTTTCGTTTTGAGGCAAAAGCAAAAAAGGCTGTTTTTTAGAATATAAATACTGTACCCTAAAATATAAGTTTTGATAGCAAACATTCCAGATGCAGAACACAGAATGGTTTTAACATTAAAATTTTCTCATCATTCCTATCACCCATTTCCTCCCACTTATGACTGTATGACTTATTTATTTATTTATTTTATTTATTGGATTTGTATGCCGCCCCTCTGTAAACTCAACTTGTTGCTTGTATCCTAAAATTTTTTATTAATATTGTTTCTTCTTTTATTAATATTGTTTCTTCTTATTTGACCCCTGTGGCAATCATTAAGTGTTGTACCACAAGATTCTTGACAAATCTATATTTTCTTTTATGTACACTGGGAGCATTTACACCAAAACAAATTCTTTGTGTGTCCAATCAATTGTTCTATTCTATAAAGCAGGTTGGATTAGAAAGTTGAGGTGGGGTTTTTCTTAATTAGATGTTTAATTCTCTCCCACATAACTTTAATTTTAGATTCCTGCCCTGAGCAGACAGTTTAAACCGGCGGTTTAGGCCTCAATTTTTTTTTTCTTTTTGCAATTAATCTTGGCGTTGATCTCTATTCAAATTTTGCTTTTCTATCACAAACGTGGCTAGCGTAAATACGTTCAAAATGTACCACCTAGTGGTAATAAAGGACCTAAACTGAAATATAGTCCTCTGATCCCGCTTCACTTTCACAAAAATCCTCAATCGCACGAGGGAGCCAAAACGTGCTCCTGATTAGAAAGGCTTAACCGAGCATTAAACCACCTCCGTTAGGTTACAGAAGCACCCGATGGCATGCTGGGATTTGTAGTTTTCCATCAGAACCACTGTCGCCTTTGAAATACTTTTGTCACTTAGCCTTCTACGTCATCCTTTACTTTTTCAGGCCTAACGCTTTCCAACGTGGTCTCCTCGCAGATGCAAAAAAAAAAAAAGGTGTTCTTTGTATGGCTGCCCTATGCTATGCCTGTCACAATATTCCTAGTGTTCGTCGCAGCTGACATTTTTTTTAAACCCTCGGAGACAAAGGCAAGAATTTTCTGGAACAGACACGTTCTTAACTAAAGCGAGTGGGGAGGGGAAAGCCGGCAAGTTTAAAAACACAAAGAGCGCAACCGATTTAAAACAGGCGTTTGCTCGGACGCCCTTTCGAAGGCGGGTGAGAGGTCAGACATGGGGGGTGGGGGAAGGGGGCTTTCTTTGTCTCCGCCCTTCCCTCCCCTCCTCTGACATGCCAACCCAGCAGCGTTCCGCGGCGTAGCAGCTGCGCAGGAGGTGGGTGAAGGCGGGGGGGGGGTTGGGGGTGCAGTTGGGACAGAGGGTAAAGGAACCCCCCCCTCTGCCCCCCCCTCCCGCCTTTGCAGAGAAGGGGAAAAAAGAAAAACCTACTTCTGAATACGGCGCTGTATATAACGGTGTGGTGTGGAACCGGGGTGGCGGCTTAATTGGGGGGGGGGGGGGGGTCACCGTAGATGGGACAAGAGAGCCGGAAATCGGTGGGTAATACAAGGCGCCCAGAGTTCAACTGGGGCAGATTCGCCCCTTATCCGGGGGCAGGGGGGCAGAGGTTGAGGAGACGGTGGAGGAAAAGGCTCATTCCACTCGGAGTCTGTTTCATTCATTGAATCATTTTTTCCCACTCCCCCCCTCCTTCCATAATCATTTGCAGGCTCCAGAATTTAGTTTTCGTTTTCCTTTTGTGTTTAATCTGAAGCCCCAGAATGGAGTTGGAACTCATGGAGAATGACATTTTAGAGTCACTTGAAGACCTCGGGTGAGTAGGGGAAATATGTTTGTGTGTGTGTATATATATGTATGTGTGCGTGTGTGTGTATGTATATGTGTGTATATATGTGTGTGTGTGTGTATGTATGTATCTATCTATCTATCTATCTATCTATCTATCTATCTATCTATCTATCTATCTATCTACTGTGTGTGTGTGTGTGTATATATATATGTATTTGTTTTCGTAGATTTTCATGGGTAGAGGTATGAAGGTCTTGGTATATTCGGGTTCCTTCCCGTGTAAGATTCAGAGATTTCTGGTGACGTTTCGACGAGGTCCCACTCGTCATCTTCAGGCTGGTGCTTCTGTCCTTGTTCACCCTAGAACAAGGACAGAAGCACCAGCCTGAACATCACCAGAAATCTCTGAATCCTACATGGGAAGAAACCCGAATATACCAAGACCTTCATATATATGTATGTATATATATGTGTGTTTATATATACACAAACATACACACACATATATATATAGATAGACAGATAGATATATACACACTGCTCAAAAAAATTAAGGGAACACTTAAACAACACAGTATGACTCCAAGTAAATCAAACTTCTGTGAAATCAAACTGTCCACTTAGGAAGCAACACTGACTGACAATCAATTTCACATGCTGTTGTGCACATTCAACTTTGTGCAGAACAAAGTGTTCAATGAGAATATTTCATTCATTCAGATCTCAAACTTCTGTGAAATGAAACTGTACACTTAGGAAACAATACTGATTGACAATCAATTTCATTTTGTTGTCAGCACATTCACCTT
The DNA here is from genome assembly GCF_031021105.1 of Erythrolamprus reginae. Classification (NCBI taxonomy): domain Eukaryota; kingdom Metazoa; phylum Chordata; class Lepidosauria; order Squamata; family Dipsadidae; genus Erythrolamprus; species Erythrolamprus reginae. The sequence continues at coordinate 346,438,534 of NC_091950.1, read as the reverse complement.
TGTACAGAACGAAGTATTCAATGAGAATGTTTCATTCATTCAGATCTAGGATGTGTTATTTGAGTGTTCCCTTAATTTTTTTGAGGTATATGTAATAATATAATATGTATAATAAGTTTGAAATAGATCTACATTAGTCTCCCTTCCTTTTCACTTATCAGCAAATATATACATGTTAAATAATATATATATATAAAATATATATATACACAGAAAGAAACCTAAATATGCCAAGAACCTTCATACCTGTACCCATGAAAATCTACGAAAACAGACACACACACACAAACATACACATATACATATATCTATATCTGTCTGTCTGTCTGTCTCTTTTTCTTTTTCCATTTTTTAAAACCATTTTTGTTTTGTTTTTTAGCATGCTCTGCTTCTCTTTGGGTGATCACATTGTCTTCTGAAGATATTCTCTTTTTCCTGATGCTTCGTTCCTATGGCTATTTCTCCTCTAATCAATTAACTTTAATTCCTGACTCTTTGAAGTGTCTCCTGTTATGTGGGTTGGATGGGAAATGGAGATTTGTCAGTTGATCCTTCAGTTGGCTTTTTAACAAAATTTGCATCATATACAGGGAGATCTACTCACTTCGCTCCAGTTAATAGTCTTGGAATACCTGAAGTCAAGTTAGAATGGAACTAATTTAGATGGAAGGAACTCCTAGGAAGTCCTTCTAAGGAAGGGCAAAATAAGTATATTTATGATGACTGAGAAGGATTTCATAATATGCAATATGCCCGAGAGAGTAGCATATAGTATATGTTTTTAATCTGTCTAGTATTGCAATACTGTATTATAATAAATCTTTGCAGAGAAAATCCAGAAACTTAAATAATTGTTGGATTGATTTCTTGTGATTACAGCATCTGTTTTAGTAATATATATAGTAAATATTCCTGAAGGCTTTAATCTTAGACTATTGAAAATAGTGGGGTGGTAATTTGTGATACAAATGTAATATTTTGAGTGCAGTAGAGAATATGATGGTATATGTACTTTTCTGCAGAAAATGTACACTTTAGAACTTGTAAGTAAACAAATATCTACACAACATTCAACAATCTTGCAGAAGATTATTCTATGCAGGATACAGAGGAGCATCTGTAGCATCAAAATAGTAGGCAGGACCAGTTGATTGAAGCTCTATCTCCTGTTATGTGCATCCAATGCATTCAATACAGGTTGAAAAGAATGAGATTTCAGTCAGTCACACTCACCAATTTGGAATGCTTCCGATAGCGAGCTGATGTGAGCAATATGTTGCAAAAGTGTCTAGATCAGCTTTCCTACTATAATGTCTTCCAGATGTGTTTATGAGAACTATATTTAGGCACCAATCAAACTGGGGAAGGTTGGACTCATAGACCCCTCCAGTGGTGAATAGCAAGAGCTGAACAATCTTATAGTAACTTCTAAAAATGTCACAGAATAGGGTGGGAATTAGCATTCCCCTTATTTCTGTGGCCTATGGTGAGAATCTGTGTTCATATAGCTACTGTGCTCACAGCTAGTACAATAGGAGTTATACATACACAGAAATGAATTCTCCAAATTTAACACAGCATGATGTGATACCTATTCAGTACACCTAGGGAAGCCGTATGAACAGATAAGATATCATGGTTATACAAGTAGTTCTTGCTTGATAACGGTAATCGGGACTGGAATTTCCATAGCTAAACAATGTCATAAAGCACAATTTCTGAGACTGCACCATTTAGTGACAGCAATGATTGTGATTTTCAACTTTCTACTGGCTTCCTCATTGACTTTGTTGTGGAAGCCAACAGATTGTCAGAAATAGAGGCTGGTTGCCATCCACCCAGATCACAATCATGTGACCATGGGGGTCCTGTAACACCTGGAACTTTGAAGACATGTTGTAAGTGCCACTTATGTGGTGCCACTACTGTTCAAATAGTCACCAAAGGAGTGGTTGTTGAATGAAGACCATATGTACTACAACATCACCAAGTGAAGTTTTATTGCACTTTTTATCATTCCTTTTCTCTGGAAACTGAAAGTTGCATCCATGGATCTTAGTTTTATCCTCACAGCAGCATCTTTGTCAGATAAGCTGAAAAAAATGACTTCATCTCCCAAACTCTGAGTTCTGTTGTTTAAAGGAGACTTGAACTTGGATTTTTATGATATAGGCCTAATAATTACATTAGTGATGTTGAAATGATCTTTTTCTAGCTGTTGTAAACTGATAGAATCAGCAGTTTTGTATGATCAGGTACTTTTCTATGATCACCAAAGACAAAAAATGCCTAACAGTTTTTTTAAACAACCATTGCTAATCTATTTTGCAGGATACATCTTCAATCTTTGTGACTAGAAGTAGCAAGTAATAATATAACCATTGTCCCAAAGGTGCTTTTTCAAGAGGCAACTAGACTTTCTGATTTTTCTTTGAAGGTGTTTTGCTTCTCATCCAAGAAGCTTCTTCAGCTCTGAAATGAAAAAGCACCTTTGGGACAGCCGTGACTGGGAGACTGAGAATCCCCGTAGACATTATAATCATTAAGAATTGTCACAGGTGTATGGACTTGAAATCTCAAGGACACATTTTTAAAAATCTGTAATTAACCTCATATACAGACTTAGCTGAGAAATTATTGTGAATGCATGAGAACAATAGTAATTTGTCTTGAGTTCCAACCTTGAAATTTAATTACATTTTTATTAGTAAAGTATGTATGACTTTATATCTTGACCTTAAATTTAAGTATTACATAAGAGTCTGTATGGAACATGACAGAATTTAATAATCACATAAAAGGTATAAACATTTGCTTAAGATTTAGTAATATTTATTGCAATATGAAGAGAAATCCATCCTTAACATTTTTTCATTGTGTTAAAATTATTTATCAAAAGTGAGTTATACATTATTGCCACCAAAGATGAAAAACCATTCAACTTGATTGATACATTTCCAACAATCAACAGAGAATGCCTTGTCTATTTTTAAATACGGAAGTAATATACAATTAATAGAATATCTAGCACCATTTGACTTTGGTCACAAATTTGGCATTTCCCCCCCAATGACACCACCATGGTTGTATAGTACAGGTCCTTGATACAAGGAGCTCAAAAAGTTAAAGAAATAGGGGGGAAAGTAAATATGCATGTAATAGAACTTTGAATTTCATGGAGATATAAGATTCCTATGCTCATTAATTTGGCAGGAAGTTTCCTTAAAATCAATAATGATTATTTCCAATTACATGTTGGTTCTCGGGTTATTAACAGTTTCAAATTATAACACCTCTGAATGAGGGGGATTTAAAGCCGATGATCTGTAAAGTTTCAGCCATCACAAAATCCCCCATGATTGTGATCCGCATACTTGGTGTCCATCTTGCAATTACAATTTTGCAGTGAGCCATGGTAAAGTGATTGCCTTTTGCAGATTTCATTGTCTGCTTTCCACAAGGCAATCAATGGGGCATTGGGCAAGGGAAGTTGCAAATCGCTCCTATAAGTCACTCCTGCCATTTTTACTCCTGAGGAGACTCCCACTACAGAGTGTGCAATTGCAGAGGTCACGGGCTCTGTAGCACCTCCTGATCTGCCCATGCTCCGTAGCACACAACCTCAGCACTCCCACCCACTATCATGCAGCCTTTGCTTGGCCACCTGTGCTTCCCACTGCCTGCCCACAGCTATTATCTTGCCTTGTACATCCCTGGGGTTATGATGGCAAGTGTGACTGCTGGGATTGTCTAGCTAAGCTATGGAGTCATGTGATGGCATATTTTATGACTGCATCCCTAGTGACCACAGTCCTGGTCCCAATTGCCGGCGCAATCCAACGACTGTATTATAATTTCTGTTATATTATATATACAATTAATTTGAGTATCCTGTACATTGCAGAAGGGATTTGAGATATCATGTGTTTGTTTTGTTTATTAGTTACAAAGGTCCATTGTTAGAAGATGGAGCTCTGACCCTGGCAGCTTCTGGTGGAGCCACTTCCCCTGAATATACCAAACTCTGTGCTTGGTTGGTTTCAGAGTTGAGACTGTTTTGCAAACTAGAGGAAAATGTACAAGCAACTAACAGTGAGTAATTAAGATCCCACCATCACTTATACAGTTGTGTCATTCTTCCAATCCTGACATTGATTATGTATCTCCTTCAGTATAAATGTAAGCACTGCAGCTAATACGAATAGTTCTATTTATGTGCATATATTTATTAAGCATATCCCAAAAAGATTAGTTTACGATTGAATCATTCCTCTCCCCCCCTCCCCCGTTCACAATGCATTCTAATTTTTAATTTTATTGGAAAACTTTATTATTTGCACTTTCAAGAAAAGTGTTGCAATTTAAACTTCATTAATCAATGTTGACTATTTGTTGGACATTTAATGAGTGAAGTGTTTTGTAACCTAAAAAATATCTATGTCTTAAGGTCCAAGTGAAGCAGATGAGTTCCAACTTGAAATTAGTGGGTTATTAGGTGAAATGAATTGTCCTTATACAACACTAACATCAGGAGACGTCACCAAGCGCCTTCTCAATCAAAAAAACTGCCTCCTGCTCCTCAGTAAGTTAAATGAAACTTCAGAAAACAGTAAAAAATGAAGAAAAAAATTATATACCAGTAGTTAGTATAGTATTCTGCAAATGGTGGTAACCATTAAGCCACTTTTGATGTTTAGAATCACAGGAAGGGATGTAATAGTAATTGGAGAGAAACTGAAATTGGATATGCTGAGGCACCAGCTTCAAGTCCTATTGGTAATGCATCCATGGAATACCATAGAAGATTAAATTTTTTGCATTTTTGTTTAATTCAGAAGAGGACAGTCCTGCTTGTGCTGTTAATTGAGCTTGACATTTTCATCAGGCCTAGATTTATACTTTCCCAGAAAAGAAATAATTTAACACTAAGATTGTGTACTATCCTGATTTGCTAATGGCTCTTATTCACAGGATGGAATAACATTAGCCAAGAACATTTGAATAGCACTGCACCATGTCCCAAATAAATCAGAAGTCATGTAGCTATAGTATTGGTTGTTGAATCAAAATAAGCACATTTTCCCCTGCTTGTTAGGAATAACATTTTCTGGCAAGATGATCTGCCTTGACAGTTAAAAGAAATTCACAGGTGATGTTATGAATCAGAAGACTTTTCTGCAAGGCTGCTGGTCTTTAGTTATCATTTTGGTGTTTTAGATTATAAACTGTTCTTGAAACTACAAATTTTTATGGCTGGTTTGTGAAAAATACATGAAAATAAATTTCCATTTTAGCTATGTGATGTACACTTTGTTTAATTTTCCTTATTATTCTATGAATAATACCATGTTCTGACTCAATAATTTATTTTTCTCTGCTCTGTAGCCAGGGTTGTTATTGGCTATGGATTTATCTTTAGGTCACTCTATTTAAGGCTGGTTTTTTATTTAATCATTTCTCACAATGTAGTGTGCAAAATTATATTCTTGGCTTAAAATAAGCGATCATTTTAAAAATGATCTCTGTTGTACTGAATGGTAATTTTTCATCTTTCAGCATACCTCATCTCAGAATTAGAAGCTGCTAAAATGCTGTATGTGAATACTCCCCCGAAAAAAGCTCAGGAAGGTACTGGTAGTGAAGTATTTCAGGAATTAAAAGGCATATGCATTGCTTTAGGCATGTCAAAGCCCCCAGCCAACATAACAATGCTTCAGTTCTTCAGTGGAATAGAAAAAAAGGTAAGAACTATAGGTTTGAATATACAGTAGCTTTCTAGTGCATAGTGCATAAGTAATGGCATATTACTCTGAAAAAGTAATTAAAACAGGCACGAAGTAAGCCTTCTTGGGAATGGAGATAGCTATAACAATTGTAGCAATATTACCAAAAAAGATCATCTTTCTATAATTTTAGTCGGCTCATTTTAACTGTCAGAGATTTTTGTAAAAACCTAGAGATTATTCCACTGTAGGCCCAATTTGGCTTGTAGAACATGGTGTTCAGGTGCTTTGAATAAACTGTTATTTCTTCATAATTATCACCAACATAATTGTCACTAACACGATAAAACCTTACATGTATATTTTATTTTATGTACGTTGAGAGCATATGCACCAAGACAAATTCCTTGTGTGTCCAATCACACTTGGCCAATAAAAATTCTATTCTATTCTATTTTAAGACATTCTGTTATTTCTTGGTAAGCTAATGCAGGAATCTCCCATATTTTTCCCAGAATAGCTTGAAATCATAAATGTTTTTCTGAGGATTTTAAAATATATTATTGATGTACAAACAACACACGAGCCCTCCTTAGTCCCTCTATAACTTTCAAAATCAGTAGGAGAGGCTTACATTTATAATGCTAACCAAAATGGTAAAACATCAAGTTCTTCAGAATCATGCAGTTTGGTATTGATCCATGTGAGAAAGTATGGTGGCTGTCTTCATAATATTAATTTTATAATAGAAAATGAAGATAGGTAGTAAACAATTATGTTGGCAGATTTCATATTATACTTAAGATTGCTGGAATAAAGAAGCAATTACCCATTTTTGAATACTATAACTTTTTCCTTAAATATGAAGTTTTGCTGTGTTACACGATGTGTTAACAATTCAATTCAATTTCAGTTCAATTTATTAGATTTGTATGCCGCCCCTCTCCAAAGACTCGGGGCGGCTCACAACAACAATAAAAACCAATATTCTAGCGAAAACAAATCTAATATTAAAAAGCACATTAAAACCCTATCATATTTAAAAAGCAAACAACACATACAATATCCAAACATAAATATAAAAAAGCTTGGGGGAAAGGTGTCTCAACTCCCCCATGCCTGGCGGTATAGATGGGTCTTAAGTAATTTACGAAAGACAATGGTACTGACATGCTATGGATTTTGTATCATTCTTTTTACTTTATTTTGATTTCATACACTTTATTTTTAAAAAACATTGCAACAGGTACCTATTCTTTTATCAAGACAATTCTGTATTTTACCATTCAGTTGTTATAAATATATAATGTCACAGAGGATTCTTTAAAATATAGTAGCAGTTCCATTTGTAAGCAGAGCGGGGGAGTAATTCCTCCTCTGCTCCTGCAGCCCACTATTCTTCTCGAAATAATGGAAGATTGGGTGAACATCTGTAACGGGTGTGAAACTCGATTATATTGAGGGCAATATTCATCAGGGTTGTGTTTGACCTTGGGGGGCCGGGGTGGGTGTGGCCAGCTTGATGTCACTCGTGTTGGGTGCCTGTGGTGGCCTGAGCGCTCTGCCAGCAATAACGGACTCCTGACCTCTGTTTTCGGCTGCAACAGCCTCCTGCACCCCTCTGCCAGCAAAATGGACCTTGCGAGGGCCATACACAGACCTCCTGAGCTCCATTTTCACCGGCAAAGACACCGCAGGCCAGTCCTTCATTTTTTCAATGGTGGCCCCGCAGGTCAGATCTAAGTACCCCACGGGCCGGATCTGGTCCCCAGGCCTTGAGTTTGACATGCCTGATCTGGATTATCTGGAATAATTGTTGGGAGAGCAATGGAGTTGAAAAGATGAGATGTCCTTGAACAAACATGGTCTATTATGTTTAATTATACATAGATCTGAAACACAAATCTGAATAGCTGCATATTTATGCTTTTGGTCTGTATAACCCACTAATACAATTTATTTTCTTACAGTTAAAAGAAACATTAGCAAAGGTTCCTTCAAATCATGTAGGAAAACCTTTATTGTCGAAACCATTGGGTCCAATCCATTGGGTAAGGATTTTCTTATAAATCTCACTACTGGTATTAATTCTATTCATTGGCACTGGTTCTGTATTTAATTAAAGTATTCATTAAAAAAACAAGGTCCAATGTCCCTTCCAACTCTGTTATTCTAAAAATGTAAATGTAAAGCAGATTGAAATTTGCTGGAAATCATTTTTAAGGGATACTAACAATATAAACTTTTGTTGCTATGTTACTATGAAATAACACTTTTCAAGAATGCCATGACATTGCAGTTAAAGTTAAGTAGGGAATTTTTGCAGTTTTGAGAAGCAAGACATGTTTAAATTAAAAATAGAAAAGATAAACAGAAGCATTCTAGTATATCTGCTTTATGCTGCTTATTTTCTGTGAGCCGTTTGATTATTTCTTTAATTTTTTTTAATATTCTTTCTTCATTAGAAAACATGAGATTAGCTTTTCACTGCAATCATTATATTATGAATGTTCTCCAGAGGATCGGTCCCTTTTCATTTTGCCCATAATAACATATTGAATCAAACAATAGATTGAATCAGTTGATGTGTGTTCAAGATATTTTTTATAAGGCGCATTATTATTCAATATTTTTTACATTTTTTTCTGTTTAGGAGACATATTACAAAATAAGCTAAACTTTGGAAAAAAGCAGCTGAGAAAAAATAATATTGATCTTGTCAAATTTAAAATATAGTTTACAACAGCAGTATCTAAACTTGTCAACTTTAAGACTTACAAATTTTAACTCCCAGAATTCCCCAACTGATTCACAACTTTTAATTGCCAAAGTTGGGCACCCCGGTGAGAACCTCTTAGAGCAGTGATGGTGAACCTTTTTTTGCTCGGGTAACAAAAGGGTGTGCCCACACCCATAATGCAATGTCCCCCCCCCCCCCGCATGCCCCCCTGCTGCCCTCCTCCACGCATACGTGTGGGGCTCACTGAAGCCTCCAGATTCTGGTAGGCCCGTTGGGCAGTTTTTGGCCCTCCCCAGGCTTCAGGAAAGCTTCCAGAGCCTGTGAATGGCAAAAAACTGGCCCAATGGACTTCCAGTAGGCCCATTGAGCCCATTTTTTTGCCATCCACAGGCTCCAGTAGGCCCATTGGGCCCATTTTTCACCATACACAGGAGCCTTCCTGAAGCCTGAGGTGGGTGAAAACTTCTTCCCCCCCCTGCCCTCCAGAAGGCTGAAAATCAACTGGACAATTCACACAAGCATGTTAGAGCTGACATGGCAATTCCTCACGTGCCCTCAGATATGGCTTCAAATGCCACCTGTGGCACGCGTGCCATAGGTTCGCCATCACAGCTCTAGAGGTTATCTGGAGTTTGTACTTGTTATCTGAAGACTAGTGAGTCTCATTCTGTTCATTATCTATCAGAGAAAAACATTTTATTTATTTTACTGAAAGAGTAGTAGATCCTTGGAACAAACTTCCAGCAGACGTGGTTGGTAAATCCACAGTAACTGAATTTAAACATGCCTGGGATAAACATATATCCATCCTAAGATAAAATACAGAAAATAGTATAAGGGCAGACTAGATGGACCATGAGGTCTTTTTCTGCCGTCAGACTTCTATGTTTCTATGTTTCTATGAATTTTAACACAATCTGTTGCACTAAAAGCTGTTTCCAAACTAATGATCTTGGTTTCCTGTATGTAATTTCTTAAGCTTGGCTGAGTGTTGGAACCATGTTCTCTTTCCATTTCTGCTTTTCTTGTCTCCTTGTGGATAAACCAGATTTCGAATCTTGTTTTCTAAAGTGCAGTTTAATATTATTTAGCTAATCACGGTTTTACACAGGATCAAACTGTGGTTTAGTAGCCTTGTTATAATTACTATTGAATTACAGTTCCTCCTATATACAAAATAGGGAGTTTTAATTAGAACTGGGAATTAGATACTTTTGCCTGAGTGATCCAATATATTTCTATGAGATATTATTTGAACTGAATCCTGCAATACAAGGTTTTGAGAGAATCTATCATATGTGTGATTTTTTTTTCATTTCAGGAAAAAATCGAAGCTATTAATCAAGCCATAGCCAATGAATATGAAGTTCGTAGAAAATTATTAGTGAAACGTCTGGATGTAACTGTACAGTCATTTGGCTGGTCAGATCGAGCAAAGGTATAGTTTTCTTTCTGTAGTCAAATTGTATTTTTTAAAAAAGTTTGTTTGTCTGTAGTTAAGACAACTAGCTTTTGTAATTACCCCCTTTCAGTCAGAATTAGGCCTGGTTATGGGATGGAAAGAAGCATTGCTATCACTTGTCAATGATCTCTGTTGAGAGTGAGATAGAGGTAGTGCAACCATGCTTGTTCTCCTTGACCTCTCGGTGGCTTTTGATACCATCAGCTGTGGTATTTATTATTTATTTATTTTATTTATTGGATTTGTGTGCCGCCCCTCTCCGAGGACTCGGAGCGGTATCTTTTTGGGGTAGTTACAGGAGCTGGGTGGCAGTTTTGAGCTTGTCTGGCTCCTTTCTCTATGGCTGGTTCCAATTGGTATCAATAAGGAATGAGAGGTCCAGCCCTCAGCCACTATTCTGTAGAGCAGTGTTTCCCAACCTTGGCAACTTGAAGATATTTGGACTTCAACTCCCAGAATTCCCTGGGGGTTGAAGTCCAAATATCTTCAAGTTGCCAAGGTTGGGAAACACTGCTGTAGAGTGCCACAGGGCTCAGTACTCTCTTTACACCTTTTCAACATCTATATAAAACTGTTGGCCGAGATCATCCATCACCATGGGTTGAGGTATGTACAGTATTCTGATGTCACCCAACTCTATACAGTGGTACCTCTACTTACGAACTTAATTCGTTCCGTGACCAGGTTCTTAAGTAGAAAGGTTTGTTAGAAGAAGCAATTTTTCCCATAGGAATCAATGTAAAAGCAAATAATGCATGTGATTGGGGAAATCACAGGGAGGGTGGAGGCCTTGTTTCCTCCCAGGAGATTCCTAGAGAGGCCCCATGGAGGCTTCTACCCGCCTTTTCCGGCCTTGTTTCCTCCCAGGAGATACCTAGAGAGGCCCTATGGAGGCTTTTCTCTGCCTTTTCCGGAGGCTCTGGTTTGAGAAGAGGCAAAAAAAAAATTTAACACCTGGTTCTTATCTAGAAAAGTTCCTAAGTAGAGGCGTTCTTATATAGAGGTACCACTGTGTTTCCACTCTTGGTGACCCAAATGATGCTGTAGCCACTCACTCACATTGCTTGAAGCTTGTAGGGATCTGGAATGGCTTTGGGTACATTGGACTGTCTCACCCCTCTGGGATTGGCCCGTCTCCCTCCTACCTGCAGAGGAGGCATGCAGCATGTCCCGTCAGCCCAGTTAGTCAATCTTCTCTGCTGTTGCTCCTGCCCCCTGGAACATCTTGCCTCTCCAATGTGAGATTGGTGCCAATCCTCCCATCCTTTCATCAGGGCCTAAAGAGTTGCCAGTTGGCCTGGGGCCCCAATGGGGGAACGGCACACTGGAGGTGATTGATCGAGTAACAACAGATCCCCACTCAGCCCTTGCCCTCCCCACGTGCCCTTAAATTTTAATCTATGATTTTAGATATATTTAGACATTTTTTTTATGACTGTAAGCTGCCCAGAGTAACCTATAGTAAGAAGGGCAGCCAATGTTATTATTAAATTATAATTAATGGGTGGAGAAATGGCTAACCTTTTATATAAACATTAGAATCTTTTGGGCACAAATTATAAAGTGTGAGTTTAACAAATACTACAGACTATAGTCCTCCAATTATTGTGGAGAAAATACATATAGTATGCCCTCTTTGGCCTACATCTTGAGAAATACCATGCTGGGCTTTGTAAAACTTTGCAGCATTTTCTTTTGCTAGTAAAAAGATCTATGAACAGAAACAGTTTCCAAGCCCCCTCTACTAATGACAATAGAGCCCTGTGCTTTTTCTTCTCTTTCCCTCTAAATAGGAGAAGAAAAACAGAGTGAAAGACACTATTTGGAGTAGTTTAAAAAGTGGGAAAGCTAATGGAAAGGCAGAGAAAAGTCTGAGTATTTGGGATGGGGGTGATGGATTACCCTCAACATACCTTCCATTCGACTTTTTAATTTTTAATATACAGTGATACCTTGTCTTACGAACTTAATTGGTTCTGGGAGGAGGTTCGTAAGGTGAAAAGTTCGTAAGACAAAACAATGTTTCCCATAGGAAACAATATAAAACTGATTAATGGGTGCAAGCCAAAAAAATAATAATCGCAAAAACGGAGCTCTGCTGGTTGGCGCCGCCCGGCTGTCACCTTCTGAAACAGTCGGGTGCTTCTCGGCGTTCTGAACGCCGAACCCGAAAAGTTTGGGTTAGGGAGACCACCGAGAAGCACCGCCGCCCGGCTGTCACCTTCCGAAACAGCCGGGGGACTTCCCGGCGTTCTCTTGAACGACGAACCCAGAAGTTCGGCAAAAGTTCAGGTTCAGGTTCGGGAGAACTCTGAGAAGCACCGCTGCCCGGCTGTCACCTTCACAGAAGAGCCGTGGAGCTGTCGGCCGGTCAGGAGGCTCAAACGGAGGTGGGGAATTCCAATAGGGAATTCCAGGGGTGGAGCTTTGACGTCATGGAGACGTCCTTCCTGGCCAGCTGAAACGTGGACTCCAGGAAGGACATCTTCGTGTCTTCAAAGCTCCGCCCCTGGAATTCCCTATTGGGATTCCCCACCTCCGTTTGAGCCTCCCGATCGGCCAACAGCTCCATGGCTCTTCTGCGAAGGTGACAGCCGGGCGGTGGCGCTTCTCAGTGTTCTCCCGAACCCGAACTTTTACTGAACTTCTGGGTTTGGCGTTTGGGGCGGCGGGTTCGTAAGGCGAAAAAAGTTTGTAAGAAGAGGCAAAAAAATTCCGAACCTCGGGTTCATATCTCGAAAAGTTCGTATGATGAGGGGTTCGTATCACGAGGTATTACTGTATTTGAAAGGCACCAAGTTGGAAACGGCATGTTGAAATCAATGCTCATTTTCTGTTATGGTCCTTTCCTAATCCTACCTATAGAATTGCAGAGTTTGAGCTGGGAGTTCTTGCATACCATTGAGCTATGGCTGTTCATTTTACTGTCCAATTTTTAACTTCCCTTTCTTCAGTTTTTATCCCATTCATCCTAAAACACTTTCTCCTAAATTCCTTATTCTTGTGGAAGATCCATGTATTCAGCACAACATTATTATTGATGTGCCATAGATTCAAATTCAGTCCATATGCATGGAAGAACTTCCATAAATGGCCCCTCAGGGCTTTAGACTAGGTGTGTCCAGCTCACTGGTTGCATGCAGCTCTGGATAGTTAGTAATCTGATTGTAAGCTTTTAACATTATCATGTGATTTTCATATACATTAATTATATATTTTATACGCGGCCCAAAACAATTCCTTTCCGCTCAGTGTGGTCCAAGCAAACTAAAAAGTCGGACACCCATGGCTTAGAACACGGGTGTCAAGCTCAGTTTCATTGAGGGCGACATCAGGGTTGTGTTTAACCTTGGGGGAGTGGAGTGGGCGTGGCCAACTCACCATCACTCGGGTCAGGACTGCCTGTGATGGCTACCAGAGAAAACTGGCTCCTGAGCTCTGTTTTTGGCTGCAGTGGCCTCCTGCAACCTTCTGCCAGCGAAAACAGAACTTCATTTTTGCTGGCAAGGTCACTATTTCCACAGTGGACCTGCGGGCCAGATCTAAGCACCCTGTGAACCAGATCTGGGGCCCCAAGCTTTGAGTTTGATACCCTTCTCTTAGACCATCAGAGGACACAATGCTTTCCAGTAAATGCACCAATTGTTATCAGCTTCTTTCCAATCCTGCTCACACTCATTACCGATAACCAACTTGGAAAATAACGTCCATGTCACCTGGTATGTTTTTTAAAATGTTTTTCATGGGCACAGATCTTGAACGGAAAGATCAAGCAGCTGTGGTTAAGTAGGATATACGGTATGGAAAGTTGGAGAAGAAATGACAAGAAAAAATTATATCTATGTCTTCAGAATCTTATGCTTCTTTATTTGCTGCAGGATAGATTTTATTTTTGCAAGATAGATTTTTCACAACTTTCAGTGACTGTATCTGCTAAAAGCAGGATGTAGGAATTGCTGGTTGTCATGGAAATAAGGTTTCAAACTTAAATGGCTATCAAGGCTATTGACAAAAGGTGTGTGTGTGTGGGGGGGAGGGAAATTGTATTCCAAATTTAAAAGATACTTATATATACAATGTCCCAACCAGGAGGTAGAGTAAGTCTTACTTTATCCTTCTCTGATTGAATGTATTAAATGGTTTAATAGTGTTCTAGTTCAATACAGTAGTACCTCTAGATATGAGCTGCTCCACATGCGAGTATTCCAAGTTATGAGCTGAGACGGGAGCAAAATTTCTGTTCGACACCCGAGCTCAAATTCAAGATACGAGCCGAGCGTCCACTAGGTGGCGCAAGAATTCCATTTTTTTCCAGTTATCTCGGTGCAAAAAGCCAAATCTAAATGCATTCGTTCGAGATACGAATTGATCGACATACGAGGTCGGCTCTGGCACGAATTAAACTCGTATGTCGATGTACTACTGTATATCTAAAAGCACCAGATAGGAGATGGCTATGTTAGACAGCATATACCTTACACATTGTTAATTAGACTGTTCACATAATATATAACAAAGCACTTCACCAACCTAAGTATGGTTGGTGAAACAAAGAAGAAACAGGGAAGGTTTCAGCATTAAATAATCCAATGTGGCCAGAAAGTTTATTCTTTCATTTTATACTATCTCATGAGTAAATACAGCCATTGTTATAAAAACTTTTCATATGTTGTTTCAACATATGCCGACATGCTTAATAATTGTTTCATTGAATGTTTCATGCAATTGACTCTCTTCACTTCCTCTCTCTCTCTCTCTCTGTATAATAGAGCCAAACAGAGAAATTGGCTAAAGTCTATCAGCCAAAGCGTGCCATCTTATCTGCTAAATGCGCTATATCTGTTGCACACCTCTTGGCAGCTCGGCAGGATTTATCAAAGATAATGAGGACTAGTAGTGGCTCTATCAGAGAAAAGACTGCATGTGCCATTAATAAGGTATCTGTTGTTCAGATGATTTTTTAAAATTTGTACATATCTGTTTTTTGTTAAGGAATCGCATTGGAAATAAATTGTACTTATGCAAAATGTAATTGTTTTCTGTGCATATATAAACATTGAGCTTCCATCCTTTTTCTAGTCACTTTTGCCAAAATCTTTCCTTCCTTCCTTCCTTCCTTCCTTCCTTCCTTCCTTCCTTCCTTCCTTCCTTCCTTCCTTCCTTCCTTCCTTCCTTCCCTCCCTCCCTCCCTCCCTCCCTCCCTCCCTCCCTCCTTCCTTCCTTCCTTCTCTAGGATTTATGACGTTATCACATCAGAGCTCACTTCTCTGAGCTGGAAATGATCAATCCTTAATGGCAATTTAGTTACTTGGTTTATGTTTTTATACTTGCTTGTAAAAAGCAATATATGAGTTCTTAAGCAAAACTGTATCATGGTCATATTTGTACTGATGTACCAGCTAGCAAACTAGTTCATAAAAAAAGTAATGTAACGCTTGATTACAGATGTACTCAGGGATATAAAGATGCTTGCAGTAAATCATCTGTAACAGATACCGTAGATTACATCTGACATTAGAAAGGAATGAATGCCAGGTTTGTTCCACTGAAGGATTTATTTGATACCTTTGGAAGCTGTATACATAGCCCAGTCTATTTTTGTACTCTATCAATCAGTTTGATATTTTTCTTTCATAATTAAAGCTCAGTAAAAACATAAATATATTATTTAGAGTTTCAGACTTAGAGCTTTGCATAACACAGTCACACTGTTTGAATTGAGCTGTATTGTAAATTCGATTGCCATTATGATATTCTTTAGATCCTAACTTCCCCCAAATTAATTACTGTTCTTTGCAAGAACAAGCCATGCTGTAGTTTGACAATTTGGTTGGATTATTTGAAGAGAGTGTCACAATCTGATCAAATTGGAATGTTTTGGTTTTCAGCCATGACAAAGCCTGGAAGGATATTACAGGGTGCTAATAGAATGGATAGGCAAGACTGGTGGATCTTTCCTCTGCTCTTCTGCATGCCTGTATCTTAACATACCTGATGATATTTCCAGGATATCTTTCCCTTTGTCTCCCCTTTACTTTACTGCCCTTTAATTGAAGCATAGTATACTCAACTGGCTGGTCTGTGCTTGGAACAGTTTGGCTATAGAATATTTTCCATATGCTAATAATCTGTCTCTTTGGAAGCTTCTTTTCCCTTGCTAAATCATCAGTTTGTATTTTTCATTGTAGTGTTTTATGTGTCCCCCCCCCCCCTTATATGGACTACAAATTTACATAGTGGGTTTTTTATAAAAGAAAATTATACACTGCTAAAAAAAAACACAAAGGGAACACTTAAACCACACAATATAACTCCAAGTAAATCAGACTTCTGTGAAATCAAACTGTCCCCTTAAGAACCAACACTGATTGACAATCAATTTCACATGCTGTTGTGCACATTCAGTTTTGTGCAGAACAAAGTATTCAATGAGAATATTTCATTCATTCAGATCTAGGATGTGTTATTTGAGTGTTCCCTTTATTTTATTTATTTTTGAGCAGTATATATTGCCATACTTTTGCATTTACTTTTCCGCCATATTGGTTGTGTTTCCTTTTAGGTGCTTATGGGCCGAGTGCCTGACCGAGGTGGGAGACCCAATGAAATCGAGCCACCTCCACCTGAGATGCCACCATGGCAGAAAAGGCAAGATGGTCCTCAACAGCAAAGTGGTGGGAGCAGAGGCGGGAGAGGTGGCTATGAGTCGTCATACGGAGGACGTGGAGGCTATGACCAAGGGAGTCATGACCGAGGAGGCCGAGGAGGGTATGACCAAGGAGGTTACGAAAGAGGAGGCCGAGGAGGGTATGACTCATCCTATGGAAACCGAGGAAGTCATGAACACGGCAGCCATGAGCGAGGCCGTGGGCGTGGTGGCTATGACCATGGTGGCAGAGGGGGAGGAAGAGGAGGAAAACCTCAAGGTGGCTGGACCGATGGAGGAGGAAGTGGCTATCAAGATCTCTATAGGGATAACAATTACAGAGATTCTGGATTTCAAACTGGGGGCTACCACGGTGGCGGCAGTGGAGGTGGCTACCAAGGAGGCGGATATGGTGGTTACCAATCGTATTCAGGAAGTGGCTATCAAGGTGGAAGTGGCTCCTATCAACAAGACAACAGATACCAAGATGGGCACACTGGTGATCGAGGTGGAGGTCGTGGAGGCGGGCGAGGTGGTCGCGGAGGCCGTGGCAACCGTGGCGGGCAAGGAGGTGGCTGGGGAGGAAGAGGTGCACAGAACATTAATCAGGGGGGTCAGTTTGAGCAGCATTTCCAGCAAGGGGGGTATCAGTACAATCAATCTGGATTTGGACAAGGAAGACACTTCACAAGTTGAGGCTATAAAAGTTTTCTCAATTGGCAGAGCTCATGTAATAGTAGTCTGCTTATTTTTTTCTTTTCGACTTAAATATCAGTCGACGTGTCAGGCTGACCTTTCAAAACTGTTTGTGCTTTTGAGCATAACATGAAAATGTGGATCCACTGCCCAAGTCTAAATGCAGTTTTCTTCTCCAGGACTCAGAACTTTAATACCGCAGCCGAGGTTCTATGTCTTACAGTAAACTGGAGATTCAGAATGCATGGGGTGTTCATGCAAGTAATGTGAGAACCAGGATGCCTATCTTTTTACATGGGCTTGGTTTTTCCCCATGTAAATCCTTCTCTTATTTATATACCATATTGGATTGCTGACTTCAGATCTATACTGTAACGCTGCACATCTGTGTAGTTAGCTGTGCGTAAGTCCAGTTAAGTCAGATGGATTTAAGCATTTTAACTATGCAAAGAATGGCAGCCTTCTTTGCTAGGTCCTGGATTTATTATATGAGCTCTACTGCTGGTAACTTGTTCAAGTAGCCTTATTGCTCTGACTGAAAACACATGTCAAATCAAAAGTCCTGACGCTCATGCCATGCAAAATTATAGTTAGTCAAGCTAAGTTGTCAAGAGAGACTAGAAATAGCCCCATGCTTCCCCATACGTCCATTTTGCTCTCATCGATTACAAACCAGTTGGTCCTCTGATCAGCCTAACTTTTACTTGAAACTAGCTAGCAGTAAATGGCAGCCTGGAACCATTTTTTTATGCACTAATTAAAACCACTCAACCTGAAATGCAGAATGGTTTCATTTTGTCATCTAACTCGAGATAAAATGCCCTTCTGCTCAGTTTGTTACATTTTTCCTTCACTAAAAGTTGCATTAGTGCGCCTTGCCTTTATTTTTATTTTTTATTTTTTTGGTTTATTTGCAAATAGAAATATTGTCAAGCTGTGAAAGAAAATGGCTGAAGGTGTGCTCTTGTAAAAGGTGAGCAATAAAAAAACATCTGTTCTCCCTTTGGTTTATTGGTCCTTAACATTACATTAAAATAAATTGCTTTTGTTTCTTTAGCGTGAGGTAGAAGAAGCACCTTAAGACTGTAAAATTGAATTGGTTGACAAAGTTCTGCAGTAAACAGAACTGGAGATTGGAAGATGAGAAGACATTCTCATCTTGCAGTAACTGGTTGTGCTCTATTATTGATACTAAATTACTTCGTACAGAGCAATTTTAGAAAGCTGTGAGAATGGGAATGGCAGAAGAAACACTTAACCCACTCTTAAATATATTGGTTCACTTTACAGGGGCACCAACTAATTTTTCATCCATGTTTGCATGGCATTCTTTGATTCATCAAGTCCATGGACTTGATTTTGAAGTCATTGTGCTAAAACTATTGAGAATTCTGGTCACTAGATTCTGAAAATAAGATAATTATAGCTCAGTAAAATAGTTCCTAAAACTCTTCAATATTTGCAGCATTAAATAGTTCACTGTTTTACAAATCTCCACTAGGTGCTGCTCCTGATTCACAACCAAAAAAATGCTTAATTCTTTCATCACTGGATTAAAGGACGGTGTTTCATATCACTTGTCAAAAATCCTGCATATATATGTCTTTACATTTTTGTGGCAATATAGGAACTATGATGGAATGAAATCACAAGAGAAAGAAATCTGTTGTGAAAGTAACAAAAATTACCATAGTATAAGACACACCTTAGTTTTGGGGGAAGAAAAGGGAGGGATCTCCCTACCAGGTATTCATCTGGCTAGCATCCTTAGCTTGATCAGCTTCAGCACATTATTTTATCCCCTGGTTAGAGTTTTAAAAAACCCTTATTTGGAGAGAGTAACAATGAAAGCCTGCAAGCTGGTAAGAGCTGGGAGCATCGTTAGCACCTCTTTAGGGCTGGAAAGAAACCTATTTGGAGCAAGTAGAGCAATGAAAAAACCCCTGCAAAAACTTAGGGTTGGAAAAGCATTCTTCTGAGAGAGTAACAATGAAAAAGCCTGCAAGGTAAGAGGTGGGACGATGGTTAGCACCAAGTTAGGGCTGAAAAAAAAGCTTTGAAAAAAGCTACATTCAAAGTATAAGCCAAATTTTCAGCCTCTTAGGGAGGAAAAGGGTGTGTTTTATACTCTGAGAAGTACGGTACAGTATTCTTGGCTGTGAAGCTCAGTTGATCTTTAAGCAGTTTTTCAATTCTTTGTTTTGTATGTGCAGATATTTCTCCACTTACAACCACAATTGAGCCTAAAATTTCGATTGTTAAGTGAGACATTTGTTAAGTGACACTTGCCTCCTTTTACAACATTTCTTGCCTTAGCTGTTAAGCGAATCACTGCAGTTGTGAAAGTAACTTGGTTGTTAAATGAATCTGGCTTACTCATTCAATTTACTTGTCAGGAAGTCCAAAAAGGGATCGCGTGACACCCCCTCTGGGACACTGCAACTGTCATAAATACGAATTACTTGCGAAGTGTCTGAATTTTGATCACACGACCACAAGGGTGCTGCAAAGGTTGCAAGTATGAAAAACGGTCATACGTCATTTTCATTGGTGCTGTTGTAACTTTGAACAATTGCTAAATGAACTTGTAATTTGAGGACCACCTGTAGGCTCAAACACCCCCCCCCACCCCCCCACCCCCGTATTGAGCTTGTCTGTCATTGACTGCACTCTTGATAACACCATGGAAAGGCTCTATTGAGGGCTTTGTTTGACTTCCTGGTCTATCCAACAGAACACCCAATATTTTAGGTTCAACATAATTTGTTAACATATGTTAAAATAGGATAACAGAAATTGAGGAATTTCTTGGCACAAGGGCAACAAAATTTATCAATTGTACATTTTTTGTACTCTTGGGAATTTCCAAAGATATGGAATGCTAATTGGTACCTGACTAATAGAGGTGAGCTATAGATACACATATGAAAAGATTTCTCCTTAAGCAGTATTAATCATTTTATGTGCTTCTATTCCTAACCCTCTCCAGTGGGAATTATGTAGTAATATATACATACATATCTAGGAAAACATCTAATTTTAAAATCACAATAGAATAAGAAGAATACTATATTTTAGCTGCTTGCAAATAATGCAAAAATGTTGAATTTTTAAAAATGGATAAATCTTGTGATTTTAAGGCCAGCACCTCGGTTTACGAATTAAAGGCTTTTCTGGCAATTTGGTTGAAGTTGTGCCAGATATTACAGAGAAATAAAATCCACTAAATATTAATTTTGTTTTAAAGGTTCCCTTATATCTTGTAACAGAATACGTTATGAACTGAAATCACTCCAGCTATTTGGATTTAAATAGGCAGATTTCCATATTCTCAAGGCAACAATTTTATGATTTCAGAAGATCTTTGTGGCCATATCATGGAATACTATTGTGGCAAGATTCTGTGTGACTTACAAATTAGCTTACAGGATAATGAATGCTTCAAGCAGATGCATGATTGCAGCTAGCCTGTTTAAAGTTACAGCACTGAGCAAAATGACAAATCAGAATGTTACTGAATCTCTAGGAATGGATACTAATTCTATCAAGTCTGACTTTCATCAAATGTTCTGTACATTGTAAAGCAATTGCTATTTATAAAACACAGTGTTTATTTCCAGTTTGCGAAAAAGTGTGAAAACCAACAAAACCGCTCCAACAACCATGAAATTAAATGTAATACATGTTTACATCATTCTAGGAAACCGTGAAAGATCAATGTTTATTCTTCTTTCAATCTTCTTCAGCTTGGTGCCTTCCAGGTGAAATTGGCTCGTAGCCATGCTGGGCACGATGGGAATTGTGAACTGCACTTGGTAGAGATTAAGATTGAAAAAAGCTAGGCTAAATTACACCATCTGAATTCCACAATCTTTGTATGCCAAGTATATAATCTGATTTCATCCAGTTCTGTGAAGCAAGCACACATTGTGGGTTATCACAATCTGAATATAAAAATTTAGAGAGTTTCATACTTGTGCTGAGAAATAATACTTTTTAAAGAAAACCCTCAACCTAATGACTCTTAATATGTGAATGCAGCCTCCGGGGGATCTGAGCTCTTAGTTTCAGATAGAAAATCAGTTTTCGGTTGTTGATGGAATTTGGAAGGCTGACAAAATTTGGATCCAGGAATTTTGGTAACTGATACTTCTATAAGCCCATGTGATTTTGGTAGTGGTGGTTTTAGTAGTGATAAGATTCAGAGCCAGGATTCTGTTGCTGGCAACAGAATTGCGGATGTTCTGCAGTTATAATGTTTCTTTGTTCCTTTGTTTTCCATCAGTGCAAGATTGATCAAATTACTTGTGTGAGAAAATAAATAGTGTACGCTTGTCATTAAGCAACTGTCACCAGTGATAAAATCCGATGAATTTAACATTGGTATGAAGTTCAGCCGTATCCAGGCGACTTATAAAATATCCCACTGTTTTCTTGGACTGTCTTCTGAGAGCAGATTTTCTGCAGCAGATCAACAAGCCTATAATAAAGGAAACAATCCTCAGTGCTTTGTTTAGGAGATTGATATACATACTTAAGGAGGACAGACACAAAATCAATAGTATCACCAGGCTGGATTCGTATCAGTTCAACATGCAGGGATTCTGTGCTTTAATCTGCCTATGTTGTATGCTAATATTTATTTGCTGCTATGGATAAGAATATGCCTTATCTATTCAACTTGCCATGCTGATTTTCTGTCAGCAGGAAGCTTTTAATCTTGAAACTGATCATTTTTATCTCCAGTATTGAGTTCTAAATATAAAATTTCTGCACAGCATATGTAACATAGTGGCCAATCTCAAATACACTCATAATAGAGAGGATATATACAGTAAACATATAATTCCATAAATACATTACTTCAGCTAATGAAAAAAAAGTTCCTGAATATATGCAATAGTTCTTGTTGATGACTATTTCACTTATTTAATTATTAAATTTATATGCTGCACCCGATATATGTGCCATTCCTATCAGCAAGGCATAATCTGTTACCAACAAGGTATAATTCGCCCTGTACAGATGCAAAAATAACACGTTAAAATTCATTCATTCATTCATTCATTCATTCATTCATTCATTCATTCATTCATTCATTCATTCATTCATTCATTCATTCATTCATAGACAGACAGACAGACAGACAGACAGATTGATTTGTATGCCGCCCCTCTCCGTAGACTTGGGGCAGCTAAGAACAATAATAAAACAACATATAACAAATCTAATGTTTAAAATAACTAAAAACCCTTATTAAAAATCAGACACACACAAATATACCATGTATAAATTGTATAGGCCTGGGGGGAATGAATATCTCAATTCCCCCATGCCTGACGACAGAGGTGGGTTTTAAGGAGCTTATGGAATGCAAGAAGGGTGGGGGCAATTCTGATCTCTGGGAGGAGCTGATTCCAGAGGGTTGGGGCTGCCACAGAGAAGGCTCTTCCCCTGGGTCCCGCCAAACGACATTGTTTAGTCGACGGGACCCGGAGAAGGCCAACTCTGTGGGACCTAACTGGTCGCTGGGATTCGTGTGGCAGAAGGCGGTCCCGTAGATATTCTGGTCCAATGCCATGAAGGGCTTTATAGGTCATAACCAACACTTTGAATTGTGACTGGAAACTGATCAGCAACCAATGCAGACTGCGGAGTGTTGGTGTAACATGGGCATACCTAGGAAACCCATGATTGCTCTTGCAGCTGCATTCTGCACGATCTGAAGTTTCCGAACACTCTCTAATGTGAGCTGTGGATTGAGGAGGATGCCCAAGTTGCGAACCCTCTCTGAGGGGGTCAATGATTCCCCCCTCAGGGTGATGGACGGCCAGATGGAATTGTCCCTGGGAGGCAAAACCCATAGCCCCTCCGTCTTATCAGGGTTGAGTTTGAGTCTGTTGACACCCATCCAGACCCCAACAGCCTCCAGGCACCGGCACATCACATCCACTGTTTCGTTTATAGTATATTGAGAAAGAAAGGGCTTAAAACAAGATTTTAAGACTTTTATAGTACAAACCTTGACTTCCTGTCTTTCTAGGAGTGTTTCTGTTCCATTTTGATCCATCACATGCACCGCTGTGTCTCTGTTGCCTGGAATGTTAGACTTTTCATTCTCCCATTTTGCAAAACCTTTATTCTTTCCAGATTTACCGTAGAACCTGGATTTCATTTTGGGGAAAGTGTGTGACCCTGAATCACCCCAACCTGGTTCATTCCACAAGGGTTCTGTCTGAGTTGCTTGACTAGTGGTTACGCGCCGGAGTTGAACTGAAATCTTCTGCGAGCAGCCGGTTACAAGCGTGATTGCTCTGCTGTCAAGGTCCTGATTTCGTGGGCTTACAGTGGGGAATTTAAATACTTCATCTTGTACTGCAATACAACAAAGTGCAAATCAATTAAGCCAATGTAAAGTACAAATAGGGAACAAATGCTGGCTACATCGCAAATTACCCTGTTTCCCTGAAAATAAGACAGCGTCTTATATTAATTTTTGCTCCCAAAGATGTGCTACCTCTTATTTTCAGGGGATGTCTTATTTTTTTTTTAATGAAGAAAAATTCACATTTATTGCTGAACAAAAAATGAACATTTATTATATATTGTACAGTAGTTGTTATTACAAATCAGCATAACTAGACAAACTCTGAATCCTATCAAGAATTTCTTACTACTACCATACTGTTATGTACTACTACCGTGTTGGATGTGTTTTAAATCTGATTAATGCAGTGTTTTGGGATGCAATTTATGGACATGTTCTGTTCAAGAATGCTGCGAAACGAAACATCTCCTAAGTCTTACTTTCGGGGGATACTTTATATTAGGCAATTCTGTGAAACCTCTCCTATGTTTTATTTTCGGGGGTGACTTATTTTCGGGGAAACAGGATAGTTTCAGCTTGGAAAAATGAAAACCTCTGTAATAGGAGTTTTTCAGCGCTGGAAAGTGTAATCCGTGTATGTAATTTACACAATTTTTCTTTAAGGAATACATACACATTTCACAATTTGATAGAATTAAATGCTATTTTAGTTCTGTCCATCATACTGGTAAATCAGAAAGTGCAGCTCTGAAAAAGTTTTCATTACTTCTGCTATCTGGTCTATTCTAGAAGTGTGAGACCACAACTCTCAATATGACAAAGCTTACAATAAATACAGTGGTACCTCAAGATACGAACCCCTCGTCTTACGAACAACTCGTGATACGAACCCGGGGTTCAGAAAAATTTTGCCTCTTCTTACGAACTTTTTTCGAGTTATGAACCGGCGTTCGGAGACTGCTGGGAAGCCGCGCGGCTGTTTTAAAAGGTAACAGCCGGGCGGCGGGGCTTCCCAGAAGCCTCCCGAACGCCGGTTCGTAACTCGAACAAAGTTCGTAAGAAGAGGCAAAATTTTGCTGAACCCCGGGTTCGGTTCGGGAGGTTGCTGGGAAGCCCCCCAGGCCGGCTGCGACCTTTTAAAACAGCTGCGCCGCTTCCCAGCTGTCTCCCGAAGCCGAACGTGGAAGTTCGGCTTTAGCGTTCGGCTTCAGGAGACAGCTGGGAAGTGGCACGGGTGTTTTAAAAGGTCGCAGCCGGCCTGGGGGGCTTGCCAGCACCCTCCCGAACCCCGAACCCGGGTTCGGGGGGGGTGCTGGCAAGCCTCCCAGGCCGACTGCGACCTTTTAAAACACCTGCGCCGCTTCGCAGCTGTCTCCCGAAGCCGAACGCGGAAGTTGGGACATCAAAAGCATGGGTTAAAACAGTGATGGTGAACTTGTGGCACAGGTGCCACAGGTGGGACGCGGAGCCATATCTGCTGGCACGCAAGGTGTTGCCCTAGCTCAGTTCCAACGTGCATGTGTGTGCCGGCCAGCTGATTTCTGGCTCACACAAAGGCTCTGGGAAGGTGCTTTTGGCTTCCAGAGAGCCTCCGGGGGATGGGAGAGGATGCTTTTACCCTCCCCCAGTTCCGGGGAAGCCTTTGGAGCCCGGGGAGGGCAAAACATGAGCCTATTGGGCCCACTAGAGGTTGGGAAACAGGCCATTTCCAGCCTCCAGAGGGCCTCTGGGGAGCGAGTGAAGCTGTTTTCGCCCTCCCGAGGGATTGAATTATGGGTGTGGGCACTCGGGCATGCGCTATAGGCCAGCCCACGCTCTTTCAGCACCCGAGGAAAAAAGGTTCACCATCACTGGGTTAAACAATCAGCCACGAGACACGGCGTCCTGTCTTACCTGCAGGCAGTGATGGACTATTGGGCAAAGAACCGTGACTGCTGTTCAGTGAAGACCCCCTGGCAAATCTCCTACAAGCTAGAACCAGCAGATCTCTGCACTGTTTATGACAGTTGGCACCACAATCTGGGGGTAAATCACCAGCAAGGGAATAAAAAATAGTTAGTTTTGGCAAATGGCTATTTCTAAAATGACATAAAATTTGCATTTTGTAAAACATTTTCAAAACTCAAAAGTAAAAACCCTGGATAACTGATATTATGTGCATGGCAACAATACATGCAGTGCGACACTGAAAGGGGTACTTGAGCACATTCCTATGCCTATGAAATAATGGCAGATGTACTTTTCCTTTCCAATTTTTTGGCATTTAATAATGCAGCTTAAATAGGTT
The DNA here is from genome assembly GCF_031021105.1 of Erythrolamprus reginae. Taxonomy (NCBI): domain Eukaryota; kingdom Metazoa; phylum Chordata; class Lepidosauria; order Squamata; family Dipsadidae; genus Erythrolamprus; species Erythrolamprus reginae. The sequence continues at coordinate 346,412,652 of NC_091950.1, read as the reverse complement.
GCCAAAATGGTACAAATATTGCTATGGAGAAAGTGTATTTGGAATCTCATGGGGAAATACTGTGGCAGCATGTAATACAGACTGAAGAAGAAACTTGTGGGAAAAAATAGATTAAAAACTCATAACTATTACCACTTCAGTCCAAAAGTATTTTTTCTATAAAAAATACCAGAGTTCTACACATGGAAGATAGGAGACATGAGCCGAGGTGGCGCAGTAGGTACAGTGCAGTACTGCAGGCTACTAAAGCTGACTGCTAGATCTGCAGTTCAGCGGTTCAAATCTCATCACCGGCTCAAGGTTGACTCAGCCTTCCATCCTTCCGAGGTGGGTAATATGCGGACCCGGATTGTGGATACAATAGGCTGGGTCTGTTAAAAAGTGCTATTGCTAACATGTTGTAAGCCTCCCTGAGTCTAAAGAGAAGGGCGGCATAAAACATTTGAATGAATGAATGAATGAATGAATAAATGGATGGATTTATTCCTTAATTTAAAATCCCTCTTTCTGACATTCCCCCACCTGTCTCAGGATATTAATTGCTTTCAAACAACCACTTTCTCAACTGGATAAGATCAGTTCATTTTCAGTATAAAAATATAAGGAAAATAGATGGCATTGCTAGGTAGTTGAAGTAAAGCATATTAGAATCCCAGTGAATTTAATGTGAGTTTAAAGTCATTAAATGTTAGTAAGAGGAACCTGTAGTAATAGCAGACCAACATAGGTAGTCTATCCTCTATCAATATTTTGACTGCCTCAACTAAACCATGTGACATCCTGCCTGATTTCCCCCTCTAAAATGCATTTTCCCAATCCGGACCACCAGCTATTTCTACCAGTCATAGTAGAAAAATACTGCCAGGCGTAATGTATTCAAGCATTATTAGTCTCAGCCTGCAGGCTGCTGTTAAGGGAAGCAACATACTATTTTGGGGGGAAATTAAGTCAGGAAGTATTCTGCTGAGCAGAAAGGATTATGCTCTAGTTTCTTAATAAGATTTATGGGTGAATGCATGGAAAATTGCCAGGAGCATGGAAAATTGCCAAGAGGAAGTCAGGTAGGTGAAACTTTTTCTGCTTCTCCCAAAGAACTAGTGTGTCAGGCCGAAGCCATCAGTTGATCTGGAGAGTTTGGCCTGCCAAAGTAGAATGTAGAATGTATTAGTACAGTGGGAATTTGGGAGGGGCTGCTGCACGAGGGTTGTAGTGTGCAGCCATAACAAATTCCTTCGAGATTCTCAAGGTCCAGTAGTAGGCTCCTACCGGAACAGCTAACTGCAGACGGTTCCATGACTCTGGCACGCGAGTGTGAAATTTGAGCACAATTTTGCTTCCTACAACTGTGAAAGTAGAAAAATCTCACACAGGGACACATTTCGGCGAGGAAATACACATCCCCATGCAAGATTTTGCATCCTGCACAGATGCGGGAAGCAAAATTGTGCTCGATCCTGCACAATCGCAGAGCTGCGCGAAATTAGCCGTTCCAGTAGGAACCCACCACTGTCAAGGTCATTTTTTGTTTAGCACCTGCCTGGAAGTTGATGGGAGGACTGGACACATTGGCAGAACCAGACTGGGCCATGTGATGAACCTGTGGGTGTGGGGATAAGGGAATGAACTTTAAACTGGGTGGAGAAACCCACGGGACTTCATATTCGGGTTTCTCCCAGTTGTATCAACATGGCTCTGCTAATAAACCTGGAGGAAAGCCTTGCCTCGGGCTCTGAGTTAATTTTGGCTGCTATTTGGAACGCTGACATTGTGATCAGGAGAGTACTACTAGTTAAAAGTTGTATGTTTGCAACATAAAAATTGGACAAGGCTGGAATTCGGGAGCTTAGCAGAGGAGTAAGCATGCAGAGTAACCTGAATGCAAAAGTGTATTGAATGGCATTTGGTCAACAATCAAAAGGCTGAATGTTAAAAACAAGCAAACCCTAGAAACGAAATAGCCATGCACGATTTACAGTACCTTTGCATTTGTAGCCTTGCTTGATTATGCCCCAGAGCTGTAATTAAAGACAAAAGAAATAAAAAAGAAAGCCGGAAGGAACCCAACCTCCTTATGAACGTAGTAACAATGCCTACAAAAGCACAAACAGGAAATTACTCCACTCAACACCCTTCCTGTTAGAAAGAACTATCCATTCAACTGTGAGACTTTGCCCACACATCCCATTGCCGACGAATGAACCAAGCACAGAGCTGATACAACGGATCATAAAAATGTTTTCCCAGTGAATCAGCAGAAGACTCTTCACCCGAGTCTTGTTTCTGCATTTCTCTTAAACCCATTTTCAGAGATTTTGAGGCACCAGAGGGTTTGGTTTTGCTACCCTGCAATACTTTTTTTTTTATTTTTTTTATTTTTTTATTTATTCATTCAGTTATTCAGTTATTTATTTATTCAGTTATTTATTTGTTTATTCAGTTATTTATTTATTTATTTATTTTGTTCAATACACAATGAGGATTTTAGTGGGTATATATCTATATACACATAGTAAAATACATGATGAAGGTTATAGAGGAGATACTCATAGTAAAATTTATCTAAGAAATAATAGAAAAGAAGATATAGGAATAAAACATATCAATGAAAGAATAGAAGAAGAGATATAGGAATAGAAGAAAGGTATAGGAGATATAGGAGAGCAATAGGACGGGACGGAAGGCACTCTAGTGCACTTGTACTCGCCCCTTACTGACCTCTTAGGAATCTGGATAGGTCAACCGTGGATAATCTAAGGGTAAAGTGTTGGGGGTTTGGGGATGACACTATGAAGTCCGGTAATGAGTTCCACGCTTCGACAACTTGGTTACTGAAGTTGTATTTTTTACAGTCAAGTTTGGAGCGGTTAATATTAAGTTTAAATCTGATGTGTGCTCTTGTGTTGTTGTGGTTGAAGCTGAAGTAGTCGCCGACAGGCAGGACGTTGCAGCATATGATCTTGTGGGCAATACTTAGATCTTGTTTAAGGCGTCTTAGTTCTAAACTTTCTGGGTCCCGGATTGAAAGTCTAGTCTCGTAGGGTATTCTATTTCGAGTGGAGGAGTGAAGGGCTCTTCTGGTGAAGTATCTTTGGACATTTTCAAGGGTGTTAATGTCTGAGATGCGATATGGGTTCCAAACAGATGAGCTGTATTCGAGGATGGGTCTGGCAAAAGTTTTGTAAGCTCTGGTAAAATAGACACACATGCACCCAACAAGGCTGCAATTCTGTACTGACTTATCGGGACTCAGCTCAGTGAGGCTTTCTCCTTTCAATAGTGCAACAGGATTGCACTGTTGAATTCTGTTATCTTAAATGATAAACTCCCCAGTTCTCCCTGATGGGGATGAAAGGCATTGTGCAATCATTCTGCTTCTAACATATAAACAGGATTGGAAGGGACCTTGCAGTTCATCTAGTCCAACCCCCAAGCAGGAGACCCTACATCTGCCTCTACCTAGGATCGAACTCATAACCTCCCGATTGAGAGGCAGGAGTTCCACCTCTAGGCCACAGGCAGTGGCGGATTCTCATTTCCGCAGCTGTGTGTGCAGCTATGTTTCTGTGTGTGTGTGTGCATACGCAGGAATCAAAATCTCATGAGGGGATGCGTGTGTCAAATGTTGGCTATTTTTGTGGCTCGGCGCATGCGCAGAAGCAAAAAATCACCAAATCTTGCTTTTTTAGTATTCTGTAGGCTCAAGTACGATGGCACTATTATTTATCTCTTAACCCATCTTAATCTCCCCATTCCACCACTTTATACTTACAAATCCAGCACAATGTTCGCAGAAGGTTGGCTTAAGGTAGGTCATCTCCTGGAAGTTATGTATAAAACCTGGTCCCATTTTACAGTGTAACTGTGATTTAGCCCTTAGGAAATACGCCATCATTTCTCCTTTGCTGATAAGACCATCCCTGTAAAAAAAAAAAAAAGCCAAGAAGGGAAGGGGAAATCAGTCGTCACCATCCTATGGAAAACAACAGAATTCTGGCTCTCTTCCCAAGGGGTTAATTTCTCCAATTTCTGAAAGGCAGTACAGTGATACCTCGTCTTACAAACGCTTCGTCATACAAACTTTTCGAGATACAAACCCAGGGTTTAAGGGTTTTTTTTGCCTCTTCTTACAAACTATTTTCACCTTACAAACCCACCACCGCCATTGGGATGCCCCACCTCCAGACTTCCATTGCCAGTGAAGCACCCGTTTTTGCGCTGCTGGGTTTTCCCTGAGGCTCCCCTCCATGGGAAACCCCACCTCTGGACTTCCGTGTTTTTGTGATGCAGCAGTGGAATCCCAGCATCGCAAAAACAAGCACTTCGCTGGCAATGGAAGTCTGGAGGTGGGGTTTCCCAGCGAAGGGAGCATCAGTGAAATCACAGCATCGCAAAAACACAGAGGTCTGGAGGTGGGGTTTCGAGGACTTGTGTGTTTTTGCGATGCTGCGATTTCACTGATGCTCCCTTCGCTGGGAAACCCCACCTCCAGACTTCCATTGCCAGTGAAGTGCTTGTTTTTGCAATGCTGGGATTTCCCTGCTGGAATTCCACTGCAGCATCGCAAAAACACAGAAGTCTAGAGGTGAGGTTTCTCACAGAGGGGAGCCTCAGGGGAATCCCAGCAGTGCAAAAATGGGCGCTTCGGCTGGCAAAAGGGGTGAGTTTTGGGCTTGCACGCATTAATCGCTTTTCCATTGATTCCTATGGGAAACATTGTTTCATCTTACAAACTTTTCACCTTAAGAACCTCGTCCCGGAACCAATTAAGTTTGTAAGACAAGGTATCACTGTACTGTACTTCAACAGATATTTATTTATTTATTAGATTTATATGCCGCCCCTCTCCGAAGACTTGGGGAGGCTCACAACAATAATAAAAACAATATTCTAGTGAAAACAAATCTAATATTAAAAAACACATAAAAACCCTATCATGTTTAAAAAGCAAACAACACATACATACCCGAACATAAATATAAAAAAAGCCTGGGGGAAAGGTGTCTCAACTCCCCAATGCCTGGCAGTATAGATGGGTCTTGAGTAATTTATGAAAGACAAGGAGGTTGGGGGCAGTTCTAATCTCTGGGGGGAGTTGATTTCAGAGGGCTGGGGCCGCCACAGAGAAGGCTCTTTCCCTGGGGCCCGCCAACGACATTGTTTAGTCGACTACAAAACATTTTTGATACTTCTTTGGCCAAGAATAAAAACGTTCCAAGCAGAAATTTGCACAGGAACACTCCTGCTGGCAGAGCTTTGGAGCCAGCCTTTCACATATTTCCCCCCAAAACAAGTTGATATGGGTAGCGCTGACTGTGAATTACTTGTCTCTAAATTTTCCTTGGGAGCTAGCAGATTTAGGGTTCAGACTGTGATTCATTCATCCATTTGGCATTAAATGGTCTAAGCAAAGGTACCCTAATGCAAAATGGGACTACAGGGAGTCCTTGATTTACATCCACTCATTTAGTAATGGTTCAAAATTACAGTGGCACTGAAAAAAGATGACTTATGACCAATCTTCACACTTTTGACCATTGAAGAATCCCTACGGCCATGTGGGTAGAATTTGGGCACTTGGCATCCAGAATGTATTTGCCACAGTTATGGCATCCTGAGGTCATGTGATCTCCCTTTGCAGCCTTCCAAGCCAGCTTCTGATAAGCCAAGTTGATGGAGGAAGCAGGATTCACTTAAAGATAGTCGATTGATTTAATAACTGCAGTGATTTGCTTAACAACTATGGCAAAAAAAGGTGATAACATTGGGCATACATCCCTTATCAATTGCTTGGTCTTAGTTGTGATCATAAGTTGAGACTGCTTGTATAAGTCATTTGTCCCTTGAAGTATTGAGATGATGACTGAGAAAGAAAAGGGCTGGTACCAATATTGATCATTATAAAAAAAACCTGGAGATACCATATTATTCGGAGTATAAGACGCACCTTTCCCCCGGCACAAATGATGAAAATTTGGGTGCATCTTATACATTGAATTAGCTTTTTTTCTGCCCTAAACGAGGTGCTAACAATCTTCTCAGCTCTTCCCAGCTTGTAGGCTTCTTTTCATTGCTACTCCCTCCAAAAAACATTTTTTTTCCAGCCCTAAGTCTTTGCAGGCTTGTTTTAATTGCTACCCCATCTGAAAAAAGGATTTTTCAGCCCTAACAAGATGCTAACAATCCTTCCAGCTTGCAGGCTTTTTTCATTTCTACTCCCTCCGAAGAAGTCCCCCCCCCCCAATGATGGTAATGTCTGACTCAGAGGAGAAGGGGGACATTGATGATCAAGATCCCCTATTAGATGCCAAGTCAGAAGGTCACGAAGCAGACAGGAATATTTTTATGGGAAAAGTTCAAGAAGGTGAGTCTACGAAAGAAAATCTGCACAGTTATAGCTCTAGGACCACACCCAGACAGTATATAAGTGAGGATTTATGGGTAAGAAGGCATGGAGATTCAATGTTTATAATGGTGAAGGTTCTAGATCTGGAGTTTCATAAATGCTTTGCTGGCAAACTGCTGCTATCCTTCTAAGTTCATCATGCAGAGATGCAGCTGTCTGAGGAACATCTGAAGACTGTGAGTGTGTGTTTAAAAACAAACATTAGATCACTGAAGGATGTCTAAATTGGTTTTGGCTCTCAGACACAGCTGTTCGTTATCTATGAATGCTGCCAACATGGATTAAGAGACTGACCTTGTTTGTACAGATCATTTTAAAATATATATATATGTGTTTGATTTGAAATCTTTGCATGTGGGTTCTCCTCTCAGGTTAGGCCCGAAGCAGAATAAATACCAAAGGTGAAAGTTACAATGGGACATTTAAAAAGCATCTTGAAGGAAGAAAGTATAAACTCCATCAAGCCTCAGAAAGCCAGGGGAGGACTCAAGAATATAATTGCCTTTCAACACAAATGGGATTGCATTGAAAATAATACAGAGTGCAGGACACTTACTGATCTTTGTCTAATACACAGAACGAGTCCAGAAAAGGAAAATTTGCTGCTATACTTTCAAAGTCTTCTTGCGAAATATAGCCGTCATGGTCATGATCATAATTCTTAAAAACAGACTGAAGATGCAAGGAAATAAGGAAAAGAGAAGAAAATGTCAAATGGTTATAGACAACAAAGCAGAGGGGTGCATCCTAAAATAAAAACTCGGTATAGGTATTGATGCAGTTAACAGTTTATTTATTAAATTTACATGGCCTCCCATTTCATACAAAGTGACCATGGCCGCATATAATATAACCAACCATTAAAATAAAATATAAAAACAAATTAAACAATTAAATCATTAAACAAGAAGAAGACTGAGAGAGGATTAATTAATTATAGGATAATATTAGGCAAATTCATTCTAATATGAGGTAAATTCATCCAGCCTTTTCCCCAGTGGGAATCACCAATTTTGACTTGAAGGCCGCCATCAGGAATTTTGGGGGCCCATACAGCCTAAGTGTCTGCCCCCCGCCGCCATTTTAAAACTACTTTATTTTGCGACATACCATATAATGCTTAATGACATAAACTCTGGTTTTGTAAATGAGATTTCAGATTTGGAAACACCACTGAAGGCCCAGCTTGTCCTAACTTATTTTTAAATTTTAATTACATGTTCTACGAAAGTAAAATTTTATTTTACACCACAAATACAATTATAGTCAATTAAAAAAACATTGAATGTGATGGTGAATTAGAGAATACAGAACATTCATGCATATGTGAGATAGGTGAGAAGATAGGAAAATAAAATTGGAATTCTACTGTCAATACTCACATCAACTAGCTTTTGGATATGTTTATTAATAACACTTGGGTCAGGCTTTGGTATTACACCAGATGCCCACTCAAGGGGTACTCCTGGCTTAGTAGGAGTTGTTGGAGAGGTAGGCTGTGGTGGAAAGAAAACAGAGAAGTATTTTTAAAAATATTTTCAATATGAATGAAGTCTGGGAGCAAATGAATTTCTGGAAGATTTCTGAAGCTTTTTTTTTTAAGTACCGAGAGAGACACATACACAAGCCAAAGTTACAATAAACAACCAAATTTTGCATAATAGTTCTTTTCTATTCAGTTTCTACAATTGCGAGCTACAAGGATCATCCTGTTTAATCTTCTGCAATGCACAATAAAGCCAATTGAAGAGTCCCAAAGGTGCTCTAGAACTGAAGAAGCTTCTTGGATGAGAAATGAAACATCTTCAAAGAAAACCCCAAAAGTCCAGACGTCTCTTGAAGAAAAAAACCATCTTTGGGACAACCATGACCTGGATGGCTGAGAATCTCCACAGACATCCTTAAGGGGGTATCCAGCCTCTTGAAAATCTCCAGGGGTAGAAAACTCATAACATCTGCAGGTAGGTAGTTCTACTGTTGTACAGAATCTACTGTCAGGGGGCTTTTCTTTACAATTAAATGAAATCAAGACATATGCTCCTTGAATCTATTATTTTTGTTTCTAGATTTTATGATCCTGAAAATTCCATATCTTCTTCTTTATGACAGTCTTTTATATCCTCAAAAAGTGACATGATGTTTATAATGCTTTTAAAAAGCATCTTTTTAAAATTAAGATGTGTGATAAGAAATTACATTTCTGAGATGTAACAGCAGTGGTGGGCTCTAGCCTAAATGGTGGGGAACACGGTTCCGGTGGCGGCCATGTAGTACGCAGCCTAGCTCTGGTGGTGTTGGGTGTGCATGCGCTACTGTTGCTTCCCCGGACCTACGCCTGCCTTGCCCTGCCACGAACGCTGCCTCCCCCCACCGTTTGCCCCTCACTTGCCTCTCGCGCCGGCTCCCCCCACTGCCAACACAGAAATGAGCAAACAAGTAAGTGCCTGCTGGCCACTGCCCACCGCCGTTTGTCCCCGCACTGCCTGCTTGCCGCCATTAGCCTCACTCGCCTCTCACTCTTGGGGCAAACGGTGGCAGCGTGGGCGGTGGGGGGAGCCAGCGCAAGAGACGAGCGAGGGGGGAGGGAAGCGCTCATAGCGAGGCAGGGCAGGCGTAGGTCTGGGGAAGCACCAGTGGCATGTGCACGTGCGTGCACGCCCGGCATCGCCACTGGAGCTAGGTTATGCACTGCTCCGCTGCAAGCACTGCCTTCCCCCGCCATTCCCCCCTTGCTTGCCTCTCGCGCCGGCTCCCCCCACTGCCCACGCTGTCACCGTTCGCCCCAAGAGTGAGAGGCGAGCGAGGCGAACGGCGGCAAGAGGGCAGTGGGGGGGGCAAATGGTGTTGGGCATCGGTGAGTGGGCAGTTACTTGTTTGCTCATTTCTGGGGGTTTTTTTGCTTCTGCGCATGCGCAGAAGCCGAAAAAACCAGAAATCACACTCGCGCAAGGTTCAGCTTCTGCGCATGCAGAGGAGGAAGCAGGGGTGTGCACCTGGCCCATTCCGGTAGGACTGGGAATGGTAGCCCGCTCCTGTGTAACAGCAACAATCTCTAAAACGTAAAGCCAATGTGGGAAGGTTTTGTGCAAGAATCCTTGTTCTACAGAATTAGTGAAATGAAATTCTCTTGTTTAGAGGTCTTAGAACTTGCAAACTAGATTTAATCCAATAAGAAGGGGCATAAAATAGTAAAACAGTAGGATATGGCTATATGGGGTTAGCCTAGTCCAGTGATGGCAAACCTATGGCACAGGTGGCACACGGAGCCCTATCTGCTGGTATGTGAGTCATTACCCTAGCTCAGCTCCAATGTGCATGTTTGTGCCGGCCAGCTGATTTTTGGCTCACCTGGTGGTTCTGGGAGGGCATTTTCAGCTTCCGGAGAGTCTCCGGGGGGATGGAGATGTCATTTTTGCTTCTAGAGCCTGGGGAGGGTGAAAAACAGGCCTACCGGGCCCAAGAGAATTTGGGAAATCCCCAGGCACTGAATTATGGGTCTGGGCACTCATGTATGTGTAATAGCACACACACACATGCTTTTGGTACCTGAGGAAAAAAAGATTTGCCATCACTGGCCCAGTTACTGTTGGTTTTAACAGGCACCCATAACAGCAAGTTGTTCATAATGAGTTTAAATCCATTTATCACTGCCTTCATTACAATGATCATCATCCAGAGAGGAAAACTCCGAATTTTCCAGCCACAGCTGGAAGCGTTCCTCCCATCATAAGAAACAGAAGAATCTTGCTGACAAAGTGCCCAACCTGGTAATCAACTTTGTTTTTACTATCTCCTCTTATGTCTCATTTCCAATGCTTCAGTAGAACTGGAAACTTTCTGGAATAATGAAGAAAGGTAGCAGCAGGGTAGAAGGGATGTGGCAAAGGGTATCTTTCCCCACTTGGGGTTGGAGAAGGATGTTTAGTAGAACTTCACCCAAAAGAAATGTTTTAGCACTGGGGGAAAAACTGGGTCCTTTTGATGTATAATTTTGTTGCAATGTATAATTGATTTCTCTTCTGCCAACCAATGGACAAGAAAGTGAGGAAGTCAATTTTTAAATTACTACAGGTATGTTAAAGATGCTCCAGGCCACAACTCCAGAAAAAAATTAGCTGTAAACAGATATTAAGATAATAATAATAATAATAATAATAATAATAATAATAATAATAATAATAATAATGATGCTGTGGCACAGATGATCCACTGGAACTTGTGCCGGAACTACCATTTACCAGTGGCAAAGAACTGGTGGGATCATAAGCCTGAAAAAGTGGTCGAAAATGAGCAAGCAAAACTACTGTGGGACTTCCGACTTCAGACTGACCGAATTCTGAAGCATAACACACCAGACACTGTGATCGTGGAGAAAAATAAAGTATGGATCATCGACATCGCAATCCCAGGAGACAGCAGAATTGAAGAGAAGCAGCTAGAGAAATTAGTGAAATACGAAGATCTAAAAATCGAGCTGCAATGACTCTGGCATAAGCCAGTGAAAGTGGTCCCAGTGGTACTTGGCACGCTGGGCACAGTACCAAAGGATCTCAGTGGACATTTGAAAACCATCGGAATTGACAAAATCTCCATCTGTCAATTGCAAAAGGCCGCTTTACTGGGATTGGCAAACATAATTCGCCACTACATCACGCAGTCCTAGGTGCTTGGGAAGCACCCGACTGGTGATGAAATACGAAATCCAGCATAGTGATCTCGTTTGCTGTGTTGCACTGACATAATAATAACAATAATTTATTAGATTTGTATGCCACAAATACTTCATACTTCTGTCTTAGAGAAGCACCTTTTTGAAACTAAATCCAAACTGCTGCATTGCAAATACAATTGGCAATGTACCTTCCATGCTTTATTCCCAATTGGGGCTTAAAATTTTAGCAACTGTGAGATTATCATGCAAACCTCTTGGATTTAGGTTATTTACCAACAGAGTCTAGATTCTATAATGAAAGGAAAGTCATGGATGAAGTCATGGATGAAGTATATGATCAACTTGTCTTGTAAAACTTCTTGAATAAGGCATGTTGATCAAACAACAAAACTCTAATTTGGAAATCCTATACGGTACATTGGCCAGTGTTTTATCTGACTATGACACACTATTTGGCTGGGTTCCCAGGCTTTTTAGAGCTAGAAAGTAAAAACAATGTCAGTAGTCACTTTTTCTTATTTAGTCATTTTATGTTCGCACCAATCATAAAGCTGTCTGAGGTAGAAACAGGCTGAAACAAAGAAAACTATATACTGTACTACCAGTGTAGGCTGCCTTTGGCAGATCACAAGCTATGGAAATGGGTGGGTGGGGGTTACTGAAGTGGAAGTAAATTTTTATGTCTTTCAGTCATGGGCTCTCACAATCCAGAAACGATTGTTGAAAGGAAAAGTAAAAGCACACGTTCACATTTTTATCAAGGAAAAGCAAAGCATGATTCTTAAAACAGAGAAGCCAATGAAGGTTAACACACAAAAAGTAGATTATGAATAACTGCTCCAATACTGTAATGTTATATTTATTCTTACACCAGAAAAAAAATAACCAAACTTACTGATTTAGACGTTCTGGGTTCTAGCACCAGTGAAAGCTTATAAATATCATCTTCTGTGTGGTAGAGATCCAGGGAAAGCTGAAAGCCAAATAAAAATAAACGTAGCATGTATTAATTACTGCAACTGATCTAATACAGTAATCCCTCGCCACTTCACGGTTCATCTTTCACAGATTCGCTATTTCACGGGTTTTCAAAGGGGGCTTAAATCCATTAAATCCATTGAAAATTTTAAATCCATTAAAATTCATAAAATTCTTCTACAGTACTACTGTATATTAAAGAAACTGATAGGATATCACATGTAGTTTCAGCTGAGAAACATTATAGAATGACTGTTTAATGCAGCAATTTTTCACATTTTTTGAGCCGCGGCACATTTTTTACATTTACGAAACCCTGGGACACATTGAGTGGGGGGAGGGGGGGGGGCTAAAAAAAAGTTTGGACAAAAAAATTCTCTCTCTCTCCCTCCCTCTTTCTCTCCCTTCTTTCCTCTTTCTTTCTCTCTCTCCATCCCTCTTTCTTTCTTTTCCTTCCCTCTTTTCTGCTCTCTTTCTCTCTCCCTCCCTACCTCCCTCTATGTCTTTCTCTCTCCTTCCCTCCCTCTCTTTCTCTCTCTCTCTTGCTTTCTTTCTCTCTTGCTTTCTTTCTTTCTCTCTTGCTTTCTTTCTCTCTCTCTTGCTTTCTCTCTCTCTCTGAGCTTTGCGGCACACCTGATCATGTCTCGCGGCACAACACTGGTTTAATGCAAAGGGTGGGTTTTAAAAGTCCAAATACTCGTTAAATACTTAAAAAAATATCTTTCCTCTATTTCACGGAAATTTGTTTTTCACGGGTGGTCTTGGAACACATCCCCCGTGAAAAACGAGGGATCACTGTACAGCATAAAAAAGCATATGCTATATTTTGCAATAAACTTTAATAGTTATTTCAGTTATAAAAAAACCCACTCTTAAAAGAAGCGGTTGGGGGAAGTTAATCTCTTTCCACTCATGACCCATTCAATACATGAAACCCCTTCCCCCATGTAAATATAAACCTGCAAAGTATGTTTGTAAATTTGATGTACAGGAGGGAAGGATGATAAGAAACTGGGAGCTGTTTTGTGCAGAAACTGGTGTGTGTGTGTGTGTGTGTGTGTGTGTGTGTGTGTGTGTGAGAGAGAGATTTCAACTGAATGGTTGATAGTGTCATAACCACATGATACTCCACATCAGGCCTCTTCACTTTTGCAAGGAATGAGGGTGTTGCTGCCAAAACAGAAGCTGCTTTGTTGGCCAATCTCAGTAGTTATATAAACAAGCTTTCCCTGTCAGTCTCCCGCAAGCAAAGTCAACAGGGAAGCTAGTAGGAAAGCAGAAGTCTTAATCATCTGAGTCCTTGCTTAATGACCCCTATGGTTTCCACTTAACGACCACATCCAAGACTGCTGCAACTGCTATTGCGAAAGATATGATCATGCGATGTCTTGCTTTATTTATTTATTTATTTACTTACTTACTTACTTACTTACTTACTTACTTACTTACTTATTTATTAGATTTGTATGCCACCCCTCTCCGTAGACTCGGAGCGGCTCACAATACAATAAAACAGTTCATGACAAATCTAATAATTTACAATTTAAAATATTTTTAAAAACCCATTATTAAAAAGACATACATACAAACAAACAAACATACCATACATAAATTATATAGGCCCGGGGGAAATATCTCAGTTCCCCCATGCCTGACGACAAAGGTGGGTTTTGAGAAGTTTACGAAAGGCAAGGAGGGTAGGGGCAGTTCTAATCTCTGGGGGGAGCTGGTTCCAGAGAGTCGGGGCCGCCACAGAGAAGGCGGTCTCGGAGATATTCTGGTCCGATGCCATGAAGGGCTTTATAGGTCATAACCAACACTTTGAATTGTGACCGGAAATTGATCGGCAACCAATGCAGACTGCGGAGTGTTGGTGTAACATGGGCATACCTGGGGAAGCCCATGACTGCTCTCGCAACTGCATTCTGCACGATCTGAAGTTTCCGAACACTTTTCAAAGGTAGCCCCATGTAGAGAACGTTACAGTAGTCGAACCTCGAGGTGATGAGGGCATGAGTGACTGTGAGCAGTGAGTCCCGGTCCAAATAGGGCCACAACTGATGCACCAGGCGAACCTGGGCAAACGCCCCCCCTCACCACAGCTGAAAGATGGTTCTCTAATGTGAGCTGTGGATCAAGGAGGACGTCCAAGTTGCAGACCCTCTCCAAGGGGGTCAATAATTCCCCCCCCAGGGTGATGGACGGACAGATGGAATTGTCCTTGGGAGGCAAAACCCACAGCCACTCCGTCTTATCAGGGTTGAGTTTGAGTCTGTTGACACCCATCCAGGCCCCAACAGCCTCCAGACATCGGCACATCACTTCCACTGCTTCGTTGATTGGACATGGGGTGGAGATGTAAAGCTGGGTATCATCAGCGTACTGATGATACCTCACCCCATGCCCTTGGATGATCTCACCCAGTGGTTTCATGTAGATATTGAATAGCAGGGGGGGAGAGGACTGACCCCTGAGGCACCCCACAAGGGAGAGACCTCGGGGTCGATCTCTGGCCCCCCATTAACATCGAATGCGACTGACCGGAGAGGTAGGAGCAGAACCACTGAAGAACAGTGCCTCCCACTCCCAACCCCTCCAGCCGGCGCAGAAGGATACCATGGTCGATGGTATTGAAAGCCGCTGAGAGGTCAAGAAGCACCAGGACAGAGGATAAACCCCTGTCCCGGGCCCGCCAGAGATCGTCCATCAACATAAACCAAAGCAGTTTCCGTGTTGTAACCGGGCCTGAAAACCAACTGCTGGGGACCTAGATAATCGGCTTCTTCCAAGGACCGCTGGAGTTGGAGCGCCATCGCCTTTTCAACAACCTTCCCCATAAAGGGAAGGTTGGAGACTGGACTATAGTTATTAAGTACGGCTGGGTCCAGGGAAGGCTTCTTGAGGAGGGGGCACACAAGCGCCTCTTTATAGAATGTTGGAAAGGACCCCCTCCCCAAGGAAGCGTTGACAATCACATTGCTTAGCAATGGCAACTCAATGGTCCCAATTGCTGTCGCAAGCTGAGAGCTACCTGTACAGCACTTACTCCTCTTCATGCTTCTGTAATTTTTTTTTCTAATCTGAAGATTATTCTTGGCATTTCAATTGGAGAGGGGGAAGGAAAGAAGGTCCCCAAATGTCAGCTTATTAGATATGGTTGTTTCTGCAGAGAGGGGTAGCATACAAATCTAATAAATTATTATTATTATTATTATTATTATTATTATTATTATTATTATTATTATTATTATTATTGATCACTGGGTATGAAGTACAGCCTGCTGATTTATTGGATTTAAGTTTTGTGACATTTACTGCATCATTTTCAATGTGCCTTCCTTTTTCTTTCTTTGAAACATAGAAACATAGAACACTGACAGCAGAAAAAGACCCCATGGTCCATCTACTCTGCCCTTATGCTATTTCCTGTATTTTATTTTAGGATGGATATATGTTTATCCAAGGCATGTTTAAATTCAGTTACTGTGGATTTACCAACCACGTCTGCTGGAAGTTTGTTCCAATCATCTACTACTCTTTCAGTAAAATAATATTTCCGCACGTTGCTTCTGATCTTTCCCCCAACTGACCTCAGATTGTGCCCCCTTGTTCTTATGTTCACTTTCCTATTAAAAACACTTCCCTCATGAACTTTATTTAACTCTTGACCATATTTAAATGTTTCGATCATGTCCCCCCTTTTCCTTCTGTCCTCCAGACTATACAGATTGAGTTCATTAAGTCTTTCCTGATAAGTTTTATGCTTAAGACCTTCCACCATTTTTGTAGCCCGTCTTTGGACCCGTTCAATTCTATCAATATCCTTTTGTAGGTGAGGTCTCCAGAATTGAACACAGTATTCCAAATGGGGTCTCACCAGCGCTCTATACAGCGGGATCACAATCTCCCTCTTCCTGCTTCCTTTCTTTCTTTAGATGTTTATTTTCAGGAATAACTGTATGTCATTTATTTTTTACTGTACCAAATCATCTCTGCTGACTTCAAGGCAAGGGATATATTTATTAGGTACGGAATAACCTTGGCTCCTTAGAGAATTTACAAAGGAGTTAAGTAACCTCATTTTCTGTTTGTAATCTTCATGAGTTTTCTTCTACTTCTTTCATTTATTTCCTCAATGACTCCCCAAAAAGCCTTGAAGAGGGAAATGTGTTCTATAGCAGCCATGGTGACTACCTTTCTGTAATTTTAGCAGGACATTAATGAATAAATCAGGGAGGCCAGACTTGAAGGATCATAGATGTCTCACCCTGCAGTAAGGCCCAATAGAAAATCAATGGCACATAATGGCTGCAAGGATATCATAGGCACAATTTTGGAAGAATAAAATGATTCTGCCAGAAAACAATATTATATATAAAATTTACTGATGCACGGAAACGGACAACTGGTATAATTGGATTAAAAATAGAAGTAATGATACGCGATAAAATGTGAAAGGATGTATGAAAAAGGAAAATATATAAACAAGAAATACAATGTATATAATCATATACAATGTAAGAAAGGCAAGAAATGTAAGAAAACGGGCCAAGATCTGTATTGATAATGATATTTTTAAAGTTTGAAAAACTAATAAATAAAACTTTTTTAAAAAAAAGAAAAAAAAGAAAATCAATGCCACATAATTACCCTAAACATCAAAAGAAAGAAACCTAAAGGAAACACATATTGGAAATTGTAAATGTAAAAAATGATTTGGAGTGTAATACACTAGTGGGGTATAAAGTTTCTGCTCAGAAATGTAAACAATTCCACGTAATAAAATAACACTTATTTTATTTATTTATTTTATTTATTTATTTTGTCCAATACACAATACATTTTGAAGAGGATAGACATGAAGTATTATATATAAAGAAAAGATATAAAAGTAGAGGAGAAGATATATGAAAGGAAGAAAAGATATATGATATATGAGATAAGGAGAGACAATTGGACAGGGGACGAAAGGCAGGCTAGTGTACTTATGTGCCCCCTTACTGAGCTCTTAGGAATCTGGAGGGGTCAATCATGGATAGTCTAAGGGAGAAATGTTGGGGGTTAGGGGTTGACACTACTGTGTCCGGTAATGAGTTCCATGCTTTGACAACTCGATTGCTAAAGTCATATCTTTTACAGTCAAGCTTGGAGCGATTAATATTAAGTTTGAATTTGTTGCGTGCTCTTGTGTTTTTGCGGTTGAAGCTGAAGTAGTCATTGACAGGCAGGATGTTGCATCATATGATTTTGTGGGCAATACTTAGATCGTGTTTTAGGTGTCTTAGTTCTAAGCTTTCAAGACCTAGGATTGATAGTCTGCTTACGTATGGTATTCTGTTTTGAGTGGAGGTGTGAAGGGCTCTTCTGGTGAAGTATCTTTGGACATTTTCTAGGGTGTTGATGTCCGAGATGTGGTATGGGTTCCAGACAGATGAACTGTATTCAAGGATTGGTCTGGCAAAAGTTTTGTAGGCTCTGGTGAGTAGTGTGGGATTGCCGGGGCAGAAGCTGCGTAGGATCAGGTTAACAACTCTAGAAGCCTTTTTGGCGATATTGTTGCAGTGGGCTTTAGCACTTGTGGCCTTTAATCCTCTGACTCTGACCAAAACACCAGATACTCATGAGATGAAGAAAGAAATCAGACAAACACATAGGATAACTGATATAATTATAGATGGTTTCAATGATTTTCCTCCAGACTGGATAAATTTATCCGTGTATTGGAGCCCTAGAGCAGGATAAGAAGCCTTCAGCCTTTCATATCTGGTGCAAAGTCACAAAATGAACCTACTGAACAAGATGAAGAATGTACAGCCACACAGCTACAACAGCCAACAATTCACCAACAATCACAGTGGGTAGAACTGGTGTTTCACATTTTATGTTATTATAAAGTAATAAAGGCAGGATAAAAAAATCTAACAAGCAAAAAAATAAACAAGATCCCAAAGGCCCCTGCTTGTAAAATTATGATTATAAACAAATTCACCTCTCACCTAATTTTAAAATTCATCTCTAAAAACAGATTTCCTGAGTTAGTTTCAATCTGAAATTTTCTAAAAGGTTGTATTAATTCAACTGTAAAAACAACTGGGGCTTTCCAGCCATTTGCATATTTTCAGAACAGGTTAATTAAGTGTGAGGCATAGTAAGACAACTCTATAAGCAATTTGTTCCTTCTCATCTTTCTGTCATTGATAGCAACTTGAACACCTTTATCTGAGAATTGGCAAAGCCATAAATAAAATATTATTCATTTGGTACGGATTTTCTCCAATTCTAACCTTCTATTATTAAATCCTAAACTCCTCTAAGTATATGTTACATAATTATCTAATGCTGCCTCCCTTTCTCTTTTTGTCAAAAGGGTTTCTACAATCATATTTCTAATTCCTCTACCTTACTTTCAAAAATTTTATTTGTTTTATATATTTTTATTTTCAATCCATTCATAAAATTTCCCCCAGATTTTATAAAATTTTGAATCTTCTTTATCTTTAATCTTCTGCCCACTCTTGATATGTAACTTCATGAGTACACTTGGCTTCCAGTAGGTTTCCAGATGGTACACCATTTATTCTATTCTACATGGCATAGGAGCAGGCCATTTCTGGGACCATGTTTCTTCCATTCTTTCTCCCGCTGCACCGGGCCTAAACAGGAGACCATGTCCCAGAATTCCTCCATCCAGTAATGGTATTATGGATCTGGGAGTTGTGCCTTATCTGTAGCTTCACCTACTGAGATCCAGAGATTCCCAAATCTGCTAGGCTTTCATAAAACTCTGAAGATGTTGTGGTTGGCTCTGGCCCAGCTCCTGCCCCAGGGAACGGGGAGGTGGATGCAGGGGAAAATTCAACATGTCACAGGCCTGTGTTATTGCCAACAGAATCAGTTCAGAGTTTAGTTTCCTCGAACGAAGAAGAAGGTGGGAGTGACTCGGCAGAGGAGGGCTTGGCACACAGCCAAGGCAGTCAATCTTCCTTATCTTCTATAGCTTCAGATGATGAAATTTTGGACCCACGCAAGCGCAGAATTATGCATAGAAGAGACCAAGTAAGAACGTATTACAGGAAATAAGGGAGGCCACCTGTGTTTGGATGGGGCTCCAGTAATTAGAACTGCTGCTATAAATAGCAACATGTGGGTTTGGCCATTGTGGAAGAATATCTGTTGCAGTTTCATCAGGAATCTTGTGTGCTGGACTTTGTTGCTTTTTCACGCCTTTGAAACCAAAGCAGAGCAACGTGTGTGCGTGTGTGTGTCTCCCTTCGTTGGAAGAAGAAGGGGTGGGAAGTTTCTCAACAGCTGCTGGCTAAGTACTTAATGACTGTTTAAAGGACATTGTACAGACTACCCGGTTGTTTTGGGAAGAGTGCTCTTTGCAATACAAAAAGAGTGCTTAGTTTATTTTGACTTTTGTGATAAAGAACATTGTTTTGAATTTTCAAACGTGTGTGTGTCTGAAATTTGTATCCTTGAATTTTCGGGAGGCTCCTATCAGAGAGCCCGGCAGAACAGAAGACCTGTCTGTTTCTCTACACTTTTAGGTCAGGCATTTAGGTCAGCTTTGTGGATACTATGATTTTGTTCTGAGTGCTGTTTAACTGGGGCATCATTTTATATTGTTACGATGGCTTAATCCTTGTATGTTTGCCAGATTGAGTATTGTAAGATGGATGGCTATATAAATGTTTTAAATAAGCAATAATGTTTCAACTCCTACCCTCAAAACGTCACTACAGAGCATTGCACACCAAGACAACTGGACACAAGAACAGTTTCCCCCCGAACGCCATCTCTCTGCTAAACAAATAATTCCCTCAACACTTTTTACTAAATCTGCACTATTATTTCTACTAGTTTTTCTCATCATCCTT
The DNA here is from genome assembly GCF_031021105.1 of Erythrolamprus reginae. Lineage (NCBI taxonomy): Eukaryota > Metazoa > Chordata > Lepidosauria > Squamata > Dipsadidae > Erythrolamprus > Erythrolamprus reginae. The sequence goes on along the minus strand of NC_091950.1, from coordinate 346,392,719 downwards.
TTCCTCCCACTTAGGACTGTATGACTGTAACTTGTTGCTTGTATCCTAAGATTTTTATTAATATTGATTGTTTCTTTATTGCTTATTTGACCCCTATGACAATCATTAAGTGTTGCACCACATGATTCTTGACAAATGTATCTTTTTCTTTTATGTACGCTAAGAGCATATGCACCAACACAAATTCCTTGTGTGTCCAATCACACTTGGCCAATAAAATTCTATTCTATTCTATTCTATTCTAAAACAAATAACCAATTTATCAGATGGGTCTATACAATCTTAAATACCATGTGCAATGCTAATAATCACCCCTGCTTATTTACTTTTATTTGCAGTAGCTTCCTTAGCAGATTTAGTTAGAAGTAATCCTACTTCAAAACAATTGCAGCTTTAATAGATTTATTAGGATAAAGTACTACGGTAGCACATGATCAAATTATAACAAATTACTGTATTAGCATTCAAAGAGAAATTCCATAAAATCATGAAAGCAATTGTTATAACCAGAAGTCTTAAAAACTTAAAAATATGTACTGCAGATAAAATGACTCAAATAGAAAAGGTTTTAAGATGGTACCTAAAAAAGTGGGGGGAGAATGCTACAAATATGAGACCCATAGCTAACAAGAGCTTTTTTCCATTGCCTTCTTAATTTGAAATGGAAATAGATTTGGAGAAGATCTGTTGATCATGCCTGAATTTTTGTCAGAAAGCAGTAATTCATCTAGCAGATCCCAAATTCTTTTGAGTTTTATAGGCCTGACCAGTAACTGAATGGAACAAAAATGAAGTGTTCTATTTAAAAATGTCACTGCAACCATTTCAGTCTAGCAATGGCCATTGGCACTACAAGAAGTCAGTGACAAATGTTTGATGATGTCAATTATAAATAATTTTAGTCATCCTGTTCAAAAATTATTAGAATAATAGATTTTCTCTGACCAGGAAAAGACAGAGACTTCATTGGCAAAATATCTAGACATCTCAAAGGGCATCTAAACTCTCCAATGATCAAACTAATCCTCCATGCTGGGACTCCTGAACACCAACTACTTCTACTATTAGACCAAATGAAACCAAACAGCTCAACTCAACATTGAACAGGTATAGACAGTGACTTGAGACTAAAAACCCCACTTTCACTGTTCCAGGAATTGATTTTATTGCATTTAACCTCTATAGCTCCCCAAAGCACAATGCTGCCTTGCTGGTTGCCCCACAGCAATTACCTTGGGGAGAGGAATTGTACATTGACTGCCATGGCCACCCATTTCTAAGGCACTTCTTAATGGCATAGGTAAAACATGCAAGGAAGGGACTAAACAGCATCGTAGGAAGCATTGGAGCAATAGGGGTGGGGGAAAAGCTGACTAGTAGAAATGGTGGTAGACTTTAGACGAATCCCTCCCATTTTACCACCTCTTACAATACTAGACAACACAGTATCAACAGTAGAGACCTTCAAATTTCTAGCTTCTATCATATCTCAAGACCTAAAATGGTCACCTATGATCAAAAAGTTCATCAAGAAAGCACAACAATGAAGGTTCTTTCTGCTCCAACTCAGGAAGGTCAAACTGCCCAAGGAGCTGCTGATACAGTTCTACAGAGGAATCATTGAGTCTGTCATCTAGAAAGATCTAGACAGATTAACACTATGGGCCCACACTAACAACATGATGTTCAACGTCGACAAGAGTAAAGTCCTTCATCTTGGTAAAAAAAAAACCTAGACACACATACAGCCTGGGAGAAACCCCACTTAGCAGTAGTGACTGCAAAAGAGATCTTGGAGTCTTGGTGGATAATCAACTAAACATGAGCCAGCAATGTGCAGCAGCGGCCAAAAAAGCCAACACTATCCTAAGCTGCATCAACAGGGGGATACACTCCAAGACCAGGGAAGTATTAATACCATTCTACTACACCCTGGTCAGACCACATCTGGAGTATTGTGTCCAGTTCTGGTCACCGCACTTCAAAAGAGACATTGAAACTCTGGAGAAGGTGCAGAAAAGAGCAACCAAAATGATTAGGGGACTTGAAACCAAGACTTACAAAGAGAGATTGCGGGAACTGGGCATGGATAGCCTAGAGAAAAGGAGGGGCAGAGGGGACATGATAGCTGTATACAGGTATATGAGGGGTTGCCACAGAGAGGAGGGAGCCACTCTATTCTCCAGAGCACCAGAGGGCCGGACGAGGAACAATGGCTGGAAGCTGACCAAGGAGAGATTCAACCTAGAAGTAAGGAAGAACTTTCTGACGGTCAGAGTGATCAACCAGTGGAACAACCTGCCTGCGGAGGTTGTGAACTCCCCAACTCTGGACACTTTCAAGAGGAGATTGGACTGCCATTTTGCTGGGGTGCTTTAGGATTCCTGCTCAGGCAGGGGGTTGGACTTGATGACCTGCATGGTCCCTTTCAACTCTAACAATAAATAAATAAATAAACAAACAAATAAACAAACAAACAAACAATAAAATAAAATAAAATAAAATAATAAAATAAAATAAAATAAATAAATCTACACCTCTATCACTGTCTGGTTCGGTTCTGCAACCCAACAAGACAGACACAGACTTCAGAGGATAATCAGAATTGCAGAAAGAAAAACAATTACTGCCAACCTACCTTTAATTGAGGTCCTGTATACTGCACAAGTCAAAAAGTGGGCCGTGAAAATATTAACTGATCCCTCACATCCTGAACATAAATTGTTTCAACTCCTACCCTCAAAATGGTTCTATATAGCAGTGTTTCCCAACCTTGGCAACTTGAAGAAATCTGGACTTCAACTCCCAGAATTCCCCAGCCAGCATTTGAAGTCCAAATATCTTCAAGTTGCCAAGGTTGGGAAACACTGCTATATAGCACTGAACACCAAGACAACTAGACACAAGAACAAGACAACTTAGACACAAGAACTATTCACTAAGGCTGCATTACTATTACTATTAGTCTTCCTATCACCAATTTCCTCCCACTTATGACTGTATGACTGTAACTTGTTGCTTGTATTCTTAACATTTTTATTAATATTGATCGTTTCTTCATTTCTTATTTAACCCCTATGACAATCATTAAGTGTTGTACCTCATGATTCATGATAAATGTATCTTTTTATTCTATGTACACTGAGAGCATATACACCAAAGACAAATTCCTTGTGTGGCCAATCCTTGGCCAATAAATAATTCTATTTATCATCTGCTTACTAATCTCTGATCCTCAGAACTTGAAGGAAAATAATGTTCTTATAAAACAGTAAAACTACACTGAAGAGTCCAGCATCCCATGGTTTCTAGGTACAGTATCCCCCAAATCCCCATTTATATTAATTGAAGAGTGAATGTTTACCTGCCCCCTTCACAACATTCTAAAGAGGAAAGTAGAGCATTTGTTATAGCAACAATGACAAGCTGCTGTAGAAGCATGACTAATCATGTTTGTGTCCTTATATTAGACACAGGGACTTTCAATTTAAAAAGTTTCTCTCTATGTATCTCTTACAATAACAAAAACTTTGCTAACAACATGATTCCAAGAGGATTCTTCCTTAATATGGAAAGCATTCCTTAATATGGAAAGCATTCCACATTCTAGCTGTGGTTCAAAATTTCAGAGGAGAGACAGCACACTTCTAATTTTTGAACATATTAGAATAAAAAGTGGCAATTGCATTATCTTTTCAAGATGCAATTATTCCAATCAGGTTTATAAGAGATTGTGATCTGGACTGATCTCTCAGCCCAACGTTTTTCTATTGTTTAATTTGACATCATAAAAACAAAACAAGGTATAGCTTTTTCAACACAACATCCAGAAAAATGTGAACATATAAAACAATTCCAGTATAAAACAAACAATAATAAAACCAAACTAAAGATAAGAAGGATTTTCTAAAGATATTTCAGAAGCATTTCAGTCTATTTGATTTTTATGGTAGATCTCTGGATAGGACCTCTGAGACTCTTTTGAATGTAGAAGAAGGAAGTCCTTAAAACAAAGTCTTGCTATACGTTTTAAAGCTTAAATTTGATTACCGATCATTAAATTTACTAAAAAATATACAAAAAAGCAATCCAGGTTTATAGTACAGCATTGTGCTATGTATCCATACTACCAAAATATTTTAAGTAGCTCCACTAGAAATTTTTGAACAATCCTCAAGTAGCACCACACAAGGCATATTAATCTTACCGTCAGTAGATTAATTAAATCCATATTTGGCTCAAGATGGTGGGATGCTGTTTGCAGGGCTACCAGCTCGTTCAAAGTGACTGAAAGCTGCTGCATTTTCACAAGATTGACTTTGTACTCATTGATCCAGTCTGGAAAAACTACATGAACTGCTATTAGATCCTTCAAGTGGACTCCTAAGATGGGGATTTTGAAGTTGACGCAGTCTGCAAATGTTTTGCGGTAGTTGCAGTAGTTTCCATTGGAAGACACCAGTTCAGTCATTTCATCCCAATCCTACAAAGGCCAAGAAGAAGCAAGACTCAGCAAAAACATTCTTGGCTTTGCTTTGATTAAGAGGAAACTTAGAAAACTTATACTGGAGGACTAGAAATCTAACTTTTTTGTAAAGGGAATCATTATGCAATTGCAAAAAATAAACCAGATGATTGATTCCTGTATACATTTGACAGAGGGTCATAGTTCTGTGTGTGAATACATAAATTGCTTTTTTTAAAAAAATCCAAGTTTAGAAAACTTTAGAATTTTTTTAAAAAGACCTCCCCTGTGATCATGGTAATATGCTGACAGTAATTAAATCAGATGGACTAATGGCTAATTCATATGATTCAATCTCCCTTACTTCAATGGGAAAAAATATGATATTTAAAAATTTAGTGGTACATTTTTATCTATGCAGAAATGAAATGTGAGTTTACTCTCATACCTTGGTAACTTCTGAAGAAAGATAAGAATGGGTTTCTTTCAGACGTGAAATAGAACTGTGACTTAGGCCTCCTACAACAGCCATCAGTGTATTGAAATTTTGAAGCTGAAGAAGTTTCTGTGGAGAAATTTGAACATTTTTCTTAAAAGTTGTATTGTTCATTATTCATCTAAACCAAACTTGGGAACTTCAGTAGAAGATGTGTGCATTTCAATTCTCAAAATTCTCAAGCAAGGATTAAAATTCCCAATATTGGGAAACCCTGGCCTAGACCAAATGTATGGTTTCAGAAGAGAAGAATCCAAATAAACTATCTTCAGATAGTGAAATCACACAATTTTATTATTATGTTATAAAGCCACTGATTATGACATCTCACATGCAAGCAAGCTAACCTTATTACTAACTCCTACCCACATCCTCTTATATTTCTTGATGACCTAAACTTAGCACATATAAATTGGACCCTAAACGAATGTAAAGCTGAACTCATACATTCAACCCTTTATAATGCTATTACAGTGATCCCTCGAGTATCGCGAGGGTTATGTTCCAAGACCCCTCGCGATACTCGATTTTTCGCAATATAGTGGTGCGGAAGTAAAAACACCATCTGCGCATGCGCACCCTTTTTTCCATAGCCGCGCATGCGCAGATGGTGTTTTTACTTCCGCACCTGGGAAGACCCAGGGAAGGTCCCTTCCGCCGCCCAGCAGCTGATCTGCTCGGCAGCGCCGCAGCAGCGAGGAGCCGAAGATCGGGGTTTCCCCGCCGCCCACGCAAAGGGGAAACCCCAATCTTCGGCTCCTCGCTGCTGCCGCACCCGCCGCTTGTCCGCCCGCCACTTGTCCGCCCGCCGCTTGTCCGCCGCTTGTCCGCCCGGCGCTTGTCCGCCTGCCGCTTGTCCACCTGCCGCTTGTCCGCCCGCCGCTTGTCCGCCGCCTGCCTGCCCGCCTGCCCGCCGCTTGTCCGCCCGCCGCTTGTCCGCCACTTGCCTGCCCGCCGCTTGTCCGCCCGCCGCTTGTCCGCCGCTTGTCCGCCCGCCGCTTGTCCACCGCCTCACTTGTCCGCCCGCCGCTTGTCCGCCGCCTGCCTGCCTGCAGAAGCAGCGAGCAGACGAAGATCGGGGTTTCCCCGCCGCCCACGCAAAGGGGAAAGCCCGATTCGGCTCCTCGCTGCTGCCGCCGAGCAGATCAGCTGCTGGGCGGCCGCAGCAGCAGCGAGCAGACTAAGATCCGGGTTTCCCCACCGCCCACACAAAGGGGAAACCCCGGCTCCTCGCTGATGCGCGCGCCCACCCGCCCGCCCGCCGCCCGCCAGCAAGAGGGGGAGAGATAGAGAAAGAGAGAGAAGGAAAGAAAGAGATGAGAGAGGGAGGAAGAGAGTGTGAGAGAGGAAGAAGCAACATAGAGAAAGAGAGAGAGAAAGAAAGATGAGAAAGGAAGGAAGAGAGTGACGTCATCGAGTGGAAAAATCACGATATAGCGTTTCGCGAAGAACGAGATCGCGAAAATCGAGGGATCACTGTATTAGTTTTGGACTAGATCAACTTGTCACTGATAATACAAGACTCAACAATTGCCTAGACCTCATCTTCTGCAACAATCTACACTCAATTTACGGACTTCAAACAAAAGAACCTTTTTCCTACAGTGACCATAACATGATAGAATTCTATCTCAACTTATGTCCTTTCAGAAACCACCTAAACAAAGCAAAAAGCAATTACAACTTTAAAAAGGCCAACTATGATATCATTGATGCATACCTTTCATCTCTTGATTGGCATGCTTTATTCTCTGGCTGTATCACAACGGAAGACTCTTACAATATATTTTTACATGAAATCCAAAGAACCATTAAATTATGTGTACCTATAATTTCCACCAAAACCAAGAAAAATAAATTACCCATAAAAATAAGAAAGCTTCGATCAAAAAAGAGACTTCTTTGGCGTAAAAACAAAACAGGCTATGTTTCAAACTTTAAAAGCCGTTAAAATTTAAAATTTATGCCACCAAATTAAGACTGAATATACTAATCACATCAATCAAGAAGAAAATCTTCTATGTACAAAGTCCACTCGTGCATTCTATAATTTTGTAAACAACAAATTCAAAGACTCCAGATCCCTCCCTCCCTTTATAGGACCAAATGATAAAGACTACAATGATGAAACATTTAAAGCTAACTTCTTTAACACATTCTTCAGCTCAGTCTTTGTTAACAGTAATGGATCTTGTCCATCATTTCCTAGTCACACCTCAATCAACTTCAATGATCTAACACAAATTGATTTTACAGAAGAAAAAGTCATTATGCAACTTAAAACCATCTCTATCAATTGGACCCGATGGTCTATGTGCTTCTTAACAAAGCTCTTCTCTACCTTAGCTGAACCTCTAAGCATAATTTTTAATAAATCCTTCAGAACCAGCTCCTTACCCAAACTATGGTCACTAGCCACAGTCATCCCTATCTTCAAAAAAGAAGATCCCAGTAACCACCAATTTCATTGGGTTGTGTCACTTGCAAAGTTATAGAGTCAATCATTACTCAATCCATTATACTCCATCTTGAAACTAATAACCTACTTTCCAACAAACAATTTGGCTTCAGAAAAAAGCTATCTTGTAATCTAAACCTATTACACTGCAAAAATATATGGACTACTCAAATTGTTCAGGGTAAATCAATAGATGCAACCTACATTGATTTTTGTAAAGCCTTTGATTCTGTAGTTCATGACAAACTGCTTCATAAACTAAAATCCTATGGCATCTCTGGACCACTACATGATTGGTTAACAGCATTCTTGCATAACAGACAACAAGTGGTCAAAATAGGAAGTGCCATATCTAATCCTGCTCTTGTCAACAGTGGAGTCCCTCAAGGCAGTGTCTTAGGACCAACTCTCTTCATTCTCTACATAAACGATCCTTGTGACCACATTACAAGCAACTGTGTTCTCTTTGCTGATGATGTTAAACTATTTAATACTACCAACAATACTGCTACCCTTCAAAAAGACCTTGATCACTTAGCTGAATGGTCTAACAACTGACAACTTCAAATATCAACCAACAAATGCTCTGTCTTACACATTGGTAAAAAGAATCAGAATACTAAATATATACTTGGAAGTAATGAACTGACCCTCACCCTGTCAAAGACCTTGGAGTACTCATATCCAATGACCTACGTGCCAGAGCTCACTGTAACAACATTGCTAAAAAAGCACTAAGAGTTACAAACCTAATCTTACGTAGCTTCTTCTCCAGAAACACTGATCTACTAACCAGAGCTTACAAAACATTTTTTCAGACCAATACTCAAATGCAGTTCGCCTGTATGGAACCCACATTGCATAACTGACATTGACATAATTGAGAGAGTCCAGAAATACTTCACAAGAAGAGTCCTTCACTCCTCTCGAAACAAACTACCGTACTTCTCCAGATTTCAAATACTACGGCTAGACAAGCTACAATTACGTCGCCTCCGAACTGATTTAACTGTTGTTCATAAGATCATACACTATAACGTCCTTCCTGTTAGCGACTACTTTACCTTCAACAACAACAACAACACAAGAGCATGTAATAGATACAAACTAAATGTAAATCGCTCTAAACTTGACTGCAGAAAATATGACCTCAGCAACCGAGTGATCAATGCCTGGAACTCACTACCTAACTCTGTTGTTTCTTCCCCTAACCCCAAGATCTTAAACCTTAAATTATCTACTGTTGACCTCTCCCCTTTTCTAAGAGGTCTTAAGGGGTGTGCGTAAGCGCACTATTGCGCCTACCGTCCCTGTCCTTCTGTCCTGTTATCCTTTTTATCACCTCTTTATACTTTGTTATGTTAATACAAACTATAATTCTATACTTGTATGACAAATATATATAAATTAAAAAAAATGAATAAAAATAAATTGTAATTTAGACCAATGGGATTGTGGCAGAGGAGTGTTATTTCATAACCCGTCAAAGGTTATGTTAAAATGTGATTCAGCAGTTTATATTTGAAATCTGAGTACTAATAATCCATAAATTAAATCCATAAATTAAAATTATTTTTGAATTAATTTAATGATTAAAAAGCTAAAATATTATTTGGAATTTATTTATTTTAAGAGTTAAGTCCATGATTGTAATATATTTATAGAGCGAAATAAAGTTAGATATAGTTCAACTTTTTCACACCAGATCAATGTCATTTACATATGTATTTCCATTACACATATTCATAGGAATTTGTATAAACTATGGTGATGAAAAAAAAGTAATGAAGAAATGTATGTGGCAACATCATGACGCACTCTTCACCTTTTGGTACTTGTGTCCTGATATTGAACCCAAGTGTACAAGTCACAGTTTTTCTCTTTTGTTTCCTTTGTTGCAGACTGGCCTGTATAATTGTTTAGAAAGTTTGGTTTTTTATGTCTTTACACTCTTGTATTTGGAACCTGATTTGATAAGCACAATGATTGGCACCCCATCCTGCTTGTGACATTTATGGAACTGCTACATGAAAGGACTATTAGCAGAGCTATCCATAAATCATAAATGCCGCCCCGAGTCTTCAGTGAAGGGTGGCATATAAATCTAATTATTATTATTATTATTATTATTATTATTATTATTATTATTATTATTATTATTATTGTTGTTGTTGTTGTTGTTGTTGTTTTGTTGTTATTATTCTTATTATTAATAATAATAATAATAATGGTCCCAGTGGTACTTGGCATGCTGGGCGCAGTGCCAAAAGATCTCAGCGGACATCTGAAAACCACCGGAATTGACAAAATATCCATCTGTCAATTGCAAAAAGCCGCTTTACTGGGATCGGGACACATAATTCGCCTCTACATCACGCAGTCCTGGGTGCTTGGGAAGCGCCCAACTGGTAATGAAATATGAAATCCAGCATAGTGATCTCGTTTGCTTTGTTGTATTGACATAATACAGTCTTAGTAAAGAATAATACTAATACTACTACTAATAATAATAATAAGAAGAAAAGAATAAGAATAAGAATAAGAATAAGAATAAGAAAAAGAAAAAGAAAAAGAAAAAGAAAAAGAAAAAGAAAAGAATAAGAATAAGAATAATAAAAGAGGATTGCAAGATGGCGAACTTTTTTGGTTCACGTAACAAAAGGGTAGGTATGCAGGTGCTAGCATACATGCACATACCCACACTCCTTTCTTCCCCCTCGCACATGTGTACCCCCCAGTGCTGCGCATGCACACAATCCCCTCCATCCCCATGCATGTGCACAGGCCTTACTGAAGCCTGGGACGGTGGAAAAACAGGCAAATCAGAAGTTTGGAAAAATGGACTTCCGGTTTCCCCGTTGTGCTGTTTTTTGCACTCTGGAGACTTCAGGGAAGCTTCTTGAAGCCCTGGAGTGCGAAAAACAGCACAATGGGCAAAGTCTGTTTTTCTGAACTTCCGGTTTGCCCGTTGGGAGGTTTTGCACTCCAGGGTTTCAGGAAAGTTTCCCTGAAGCCTCCAGGGGGTGACACAACCTTTCCCAAGACCAAAAATCAGCGGAGCTGACAAAAGGCAACGCCTTGCATGCCCTCCAATATAGCTCCGTGTGCCATCTGTGGCACTTGTGCCATAGGTTCACCGTTACAGATCTAGAGTAAACTGTCATCATCCAAAATATTCCAGGTAGATCCTTAGATTCTGTCCTTTCTCAGTTTGGAACATGATATTGTCGGTCTGCATTGAAGGAAGTAGCATGTACAATACACATAAAAATACATTCAGCACATTCTTATATAATCTCTTTTTTACTTGCAGGTAACATAGTGAGGATAATCAAGACCAGAAGTTAAATGTATGCCATTCCTTTTATTGATTTTTTCCAATGGCATCCAACAATATTCTTCTGCTCTTACTTTTAGTATTATTTTTAGAGAAACTGACACACCGCAGAGCAAAGCAACAGTAAAAGCAAAGCAACTTCATTCTCTAGAAATGGATGGACAGTGATGGCCCAGTGTTTTGCTTGGAAATTTGCCAATCTCCCTTAAAAGAATAAAAAGCAGAGATTATTAATTAATTAATTAATTAATTAATTAATTAATTAATTAATTAATTAATTAGATTTGTATGCCACCCCTCTCTGAAGACTCAGAGTGGCATATTAGATATAAGCCTGGGCATAGCTCAGCTCCACTCTGCTCTCTTGTCCACTCTGTGCTTGTCTGCTCTGCTGAAATGAAACTAACTGCTTTCTGCTACCTGCAACTGCTTGAAGAAGAATCTATATTGGTATTGTAAAAAATTACTTCATTTATATTCTTGTATATAAAGAAATTAATGAATCCAGCTGAATCAGTCATCTGTGTGTGCTTCTGGAAACTGATTTTTCTGCAACAAACTTTAATGTACGCCTAGCAGCCCCTTTTTTTCACGGTTTAAAATATCAAAGTCACATTAAATTTTTTCACCTGCATTTCATTCAATTTTATCCCACGGGATTAAATCAGGCTCCAAGCACATAAAATTACCTGTGCAACATTGATGAATTTTGTGATAACGTCTGCTCTTTGTTGAGGAGTTGGTTTGCTCAGAACCATCAATTGGACCCACTTTGAGATGCCATTAAATAAAGCAATTGATCTTTCCAGAGTTGGATTGTTCTCCAGGCAACCATGGATCACATAGCTCTGATAATCTGTAAACTAGTTAAAGGGAGGCGCTTTACTCTCATGTGGTTTTCTCAAATCACATTAATACATCCCCAAAAGGGTGCCTTCCAGATTTGATGGGGAAGCAAATCCAATAATTCCTACATTTGCTACAAAACTACTACTCCTTAGATAAACAAACAAACAAACAAACAAACAAACAAACAAACAAACAAACAAGATGCCCTGATCCAAAGGAAAATATTTTGAGTATGCACAGCTTAAATATTAACGAATGTTAATGTAATTTAGTGTAATGTAATTATTACATTAACAAATACATATTAATGTAATCATCGTGATTAAATCTTGACTCTCCTTTGTTCATATCTTTTCCAACAGTCTTCAGAACTTACACTGCTGTGCTGACTTTGCATTTCAGAAGCAGTTCCATATAGTGGGATAATTAGCAAGCTAAACGTATTTGCTTATATTTTTGCATGTAATCTGGTGACTGCCAAGATTATTCCAAACATACTGACTCATACCTAGATGTATGAAATAAGCATCCAGTGTTACAACATTCTCTCTTTCAGCTGCTGATAAGAAATTGATGAAGGATGTACTGATACTTTCTTTGCATGAGAATGTTTTGGATGTTTAGAGTATCTTTATAATATTGGCTTTACTTACAAACTTAGAGACAAAGTATAAGTGGAATCAGATTGACAGTTTTGCAAAATGTAAGCTTTTACAGATTACATTGGTAGTTTAATAGAACTTCTGCTAGAATGTGTTGTCTGCCCACCCCATGATCGTTGTTTTGTACACAGAAGCTGCTAAATACATCAGCAGCCATTTACCACTTAGGTAAGTAACCATGAGAAGGGCTATTAAGAACTTTTCTATCCCAGGAAGCCAAATCGATAATAATTGCCTCTGCCTTAAATAGACAGGAACGTACAATAGTGTTTATGGCATCCTAATAAATAATGGATGGTACAAAAATTAATTTGCTCTGATTAAAAATATTCTGTTTGATTTGGTTAATAATTTATCACTGATACTTCATTCATGTGATAAACAAATTATCTCTTGATGCAACAGTCAATAGGTAGTGAGAATGCATGCATGGATTAGCATTGGGACTTGATATAACATTTAATGGAACCTTTGTCATAAGATCAGATTCGCAGTTGCAGGCACTTTTGGCCCTGAATTCAGAATAATATAAGAAATTATAAAATTCTTACAGAGATCCTTCGGAAAGATTTATGCTCCAAAAAAGTGAGATGCTCTGCTAATTCAATGGGTTCCAGGTGATCAAACAATAGACAAGCTTTTCCTTTCTTAGATGTTTTCTTCCTTTGTGTGATTCTTCTCATCCAATCATAAGAAGGTCTGTTAAAGAGATAAATAAATAATGTAGAGCCTGGTTTGATCTGATACGCTAGAAGAAAACAATGGCCATTGTCAAGGCATATAAAGAAAAAGACTTGCATGTTCTTTTTTTGGGTGTAAACTAGGAGACAAGACTTTAAAATCTTCACATATTATAAGGCAGTGATGGCGAACCTATGGCATGGGTGCCACAGGTGGCACGCGGAGCCATATCTGCTGGCACGTGAGCTGTTGCCCTAGCTCAGCTCCAATATGCATGTGTGTGCTGGCCAGCTGATTTTGGGCTTGCACAGAGGCTCTGGGAGGGTGTTTTTGGCTTCCACAGAGCCTCTGGGGAGGGCTTTTTTACCCACCCCCAGCTCCAGGGAAGCCTTTGGAGCCTGGGGAGGGAGAAATACAAGTCTCCTGGGCCCACCAGAAGTTTTGAAACAGGCCGTTTCCTGCCTCCAGAGGGCCTCCGGGGGGTGGAGGAAGCTGTTTTCACCCTCCCCAGGCATTGAATTGTGGGTGTGGGCATTCGCACATATGCGGTAGCGCACGTCCACGCTCTTTCGGCACCCGAGGAAAAAAAGATTTGCCATCACTGTTATAAGGCAAGTGAGAGACTTGCTCTAAGTCAGTGTGCTGAGATTAGTACATGTAGTTCTCATCTTGCAACAATTCATTTCGTGGCTGTTTGAAGTTACAACGGCACTGAACAAGTGCTTTTTTCACACTTATGACCATTATAGCATCCCCGTGACTACGTGATCAAAATTCAGATGTTTGGCAACTGAATAAATATTATTCATATTTATGACATTTGCAGTGCCTTAGGGGTGTGTCTGTGTCATATGATCAGCTTCTGCAATCTTCTGATAAGCAAATCAATGTAGAAGCCAGATTCATTTAACAATCGTGTTACTAACCTAACAACTGCAGTGATTCACTTAACAACTATGACAAAAAGGTCGTAAAATGGGGCAAAATTCACTAAACAAATGTTTCACTTAGCAATGGGCATTTTGGCTGAATTGTGGTCATAAATCGAAGGCTACCTGTATAAGGATATAAGCAGAAGTCTGTGGATCAAAGCAAAAGGACATTGATCCAGCAATGGCCATCCAGCCAAATGCTTCTAGGAAATACAAGAATAAACCATTAATGCAACAGTCTTTTGTTCTGTTTCTAGAAGCAATTATTTAAATTGCTATTCATTCTGGAATGGGAAAGTCCCTCTGTTCACTGTTATTAGCCTTGATTGGTTTTTCTTTCTTTCTTACAAGGATAACGCAAAACAAATCCACAACCCGCAATCACAGAAAATTAACCTCGGGCATGCTGGCTTGGAATGGTGGAAGTTGTTAGATATTTGCCTGGGTGACCTACCCAGACAGGGTAAAAGTCAAAAGTTCAGATTTGTTTATTGCATGTTGATTGGTTGCCTTCTTTTGGTGCTTAAAATGTATCTTTGTAAAACTGCCCTGTTGCTGGGCTAGATTGTATAAATAGGAGAACTGTCATTGTATAGAGCTCTCAATACTCCATTGCTTCTTGACTGAATTGACTTCCTTGTCCTGTTAGCGAAATAAACCTTGCTTGATTCAACCTTGATTTGAGAGTTATTACATTGGCGACGAGGAAACTGACCCTCCGTGTGCTATCATGGCTACTCCATCGGTAGTCCAGCCACCTGAATTCTTTGACCCAGAAAGAATGACCTGGTATTGTCTTAGAGAATGATCACTTACTCTTATTGGGGTAGATGATTTCTTTAGATATTTTCCAACTTTTTTCCAGAAACATTTTTCAAGACTGTGAAATCAGACTGGAATGTGAGATAATTATATATTGATCTAATGTGTACTAAGGGACGTGATGGCTCAGCGGCTAAGACACTGAGCTTGTCGATCAGAAAGGTCAGCAGCTAGGTACTTCAAATCCCTAGCGCCACGTAATAAAGTGAGCTCCTGCTACTTGTGCCAGCTTCTGCCAACCTAACAGTTCAAAAACCCGTAAAAAATGCAAGTAGAAAAACAGGGACCACTATAGTGGGAAGGTAACAGCGTTCTGTGTGCCCTTGGCATTTAGTCATGCCGGCTACATGACCATGGAGATGTCTTCAGACAGCACTGGCTCTTCAGCTTTGAAACAGAGATGAACACTGCCCCCTAGAGTCGGGAAGGACTAACACATTTGTGTGAGGGGAACCTTTACCTTTACCTAGTAAACGCTGCCTCAAAATACTATCAATTTTGAAATCTTTATAGAACAGACTATAATATTGGGTCTACATTAACATTATGTTGATGAGCCCCATTGGGTGGCATAGAAGTCAAATTAAATAAATATGTACAAAAATTAACAGAGGGAGACTGAGAGGCATTTGAATGTAGTCAGTACTTAGGATTTAGAACTGTGGACACCAACATTTGACAGCAAAGTCACAATCTAAGTAAGAATACACTAGACACTTGAGAGCTTTTTATTTTTAAAGGGAATTGTTCACATTCCTGGGAAATGTGAATGTCACATTCTGAGGTTATACTGCAGTGCCTTCTGCACATCTAGGGGTATGGTCAGTGGTGGGCTATGAGCCAAAACGCTAAATTGTGCTCGCCGCCACGGCTCGTAAGTTCTTGTGGGGCCAGTGTGATTTTGCTGCTGCACCCGTGGAGGAAGTAAAATCACGCACAGAGCCGCAGGTCAGCCTGTGTTTCAGCATGTGTGAAAGCAAAAAAACCTTGCCGAAACACGGGCACACCTGCGGTTCCATGTGCAATTTTGCTTCCTCCACAGATGCAGCAGCAAAATTGCGCTGGTCCCACAAGAACTTACGAGCCACGTTGGCGAGCGCTATTTAGCCTTCCGGCTCATAGCCCACCGCTGGATATGTTGCTTAAAAGATGCCTTCCCCAGCCCTCCAGGACTTTTATGCTGACTATAGAAAGCTAGCCAGATACTTTATTATCAGGATTATCACTACCAATTAAAGGGACTATTAGAAAAGCACTGTACTTCTGCAGACAGAATATAGTGACAATTCCTAAAATCTAATTGCATCACTGCAATTGCATCAGTTGAGAATAAAACCCACCTACAACCATACTATCAATTTATTCTTTAAAGTAGCATTTCAATCTTGTTATATCTATATAACAGAAATAATTTGTTTGTTTTGGAAATTATATACACCATAGTATACTATATATAATTATATATATAATTTGTGTTTGTGTGTGTGGGCGTGTTTGCATAATATAGCATATAATAAAACAGGACATTTCAAATATGCCACACCAATTCATTTTTGCTTCTTTATAATGCTGTTAAGAATCCTAGTTTAATAATGGTACCTCACAGGTGACAATCCTTACATGCTAGAAATGTCAATAAGGTGTATATGTTCTTCATAACCTAGATGGCAAGCTAATTCTTGAAACTCCTCAGTCAGATGAACCAAACCAAGATCCAGATTAAATTCTGCAGGAAATTCCAAAATCCAATACCTGAAATTGTTAACACAAGAATTAGTTGGATATCAGCCAATGTATTAACAGAATTCACAACTAATTCAATTATCTCAACTGGGTAAATTGTCTGAGCATGGACCCCTTTACATCACTGTGTGGTCTCCCAACCACAATGTTTGCTTATTAAATAGAAGTATAAGTGGATTTGATTCTGGAACCTTCCATCATGGCTATTCGGAATCATTTGCACTTTAATTTAGCTCCAATAGTTTCAATTTAAATTCCCTTCCCTTAAGCCTTGAAAACTATAAAAGTACATTTCTAGTTAAATTTAAAATTCTATTTACCTCATAAAGTAACAGATTTTTAAGCGGATTTCACTGCAGTTTCCTCCATTGGCATTTCTATATGTAAATTAGTTAAAGAGATTTTTTTAAAAATTCCTTTGTTTTTTTATTTGCTTAAACAGAGCATTTT
Organism: Erythrolamprus reginae; assembly: GCF_031021105.1. NCBI lineage: Eukaryota > Metazoa > Chordata > Lepidosauria > Squamata > Dipsadidae > Erythrolamprus > Erythrolamprus reginae. Next base: position 346,375,824 of record NC_091950.1, on the reverse strand, counting down.
TATTAAGCTACTACATTTTGCATTTTGATTAAACTACTACAGTTGCATAGTTTAATTGTAATTGAATCTTAACATTTCTTTTATGCATCTCTCCTTAAATATAATACCCATACAATATTAGAAAGGTAGGATGTAAATATGTTTGACTAAAGAAGTTCAGTGCATTATTACATTATCACAAAGGTTATAATAGAAAATTAAAGTTATATTCAATGTAATACAATATGAATAGGGATAGAGTACCACAGTACAATACTAAGAGTTATATATTTCTATGTATTTCATAAGATATACGTAACTTATACAAGTTATGGTGCTTCAGAGGATGACAGCTTAATTTTCCACCATCATTTTGAAGAAACTGGACACAATCTCAGGCTATTCATTGCTTAAAACAAAAAATCTACAATACATTGTTTAATAATCTGCTGCAGTTTAGCACCTGCTTTGTAGTGCTCTTTATTTATTTCAACAAATAGGAAAGCCTGTAGAAGTTCACTGAAGTTCAAGAAGAGATGAAGTTTTATACCATGTGCAATTGTGTCATCTCTGTTTCACAAGAATTAACATTTGATATTTTTGTTTTTCAGTAATATAGAAGGGCTTTTAATGAAATTTATAGTTGACTTGAAATGCCAGCTGCCTGCAAAATTGAAGACTGCAACCACAAGTACATTTAGAGTTCATTTATCTTCCTACAAATACAAATAATTGTTTTTAGATTTTAATTGTGCTTGTCAAACAACTTCGCTATCATCATCTAGTTCTACCTTGAAAGTATTTTAGATAAACTGATTTTTATAATCATCACCATAACTCTCTGAAAGGATATTGAGAAAGAAGTTTATTTGCCAGTTCTGTGGATGACAGATACCATCGATGCATTAAAAGAAAAGTTCTCGGTAGATTATTGCCATTCAGCTCCCCTTTGTCATCTGTTAAAAAAACCCAGATACATTGAAAACAGAACAGTGAATATGACTGAATAAGAAAAGGCATCCAAATGTTAAATTCCTGTACAAATATTGCTAAATAGAAAAATAAAAAATAAAAATAAAATTTTATGTTGTGAAATGAAAGGAATTTATCAGGAAAAACCCATTCATTTGGCATACAGTATTAGAGTAAAATATGGATATACTAGTTAGGTCTCTATCATACATTTCCCCAATCTGGTATTTACAAGATGTTTGAACTTCAATTTCCTTAAACATCTATTCCAATGTATGGTCAGATGCTATCAAGTTGGCAAAATTATTTTACAGATATTGCCCTAGTGCGATAGCACCTATATCAGTAACACTTATACTGGTACAGCCCCATAATGCTTTACAGCACTTTCTGATAGTTTACAACATCAGCATATTGCCCCCAATAATGTGGGTTCTCATTCTACTGAACTTGGAAAGATGGAAGGGTATATCAACCTTGAGCCCCATCAGGGTTGAACTCCAGGTTGTGGGTAGAGTTTGCCTGCAGCACTGTATTTTAACCCCTACATCACCTGGGCCATTTTGTCCTACATTCCAGCCTATTTATGTACTATTTCTTAAAACTGGGTGATGAACTAGATACATCAGTACAATCTCTGCATAAGAAACTGACTTGAAGTTATGATTAATATAGTTTTTACCTAGTGTGCTTGGCTGATTAACTACATTATGTATACTTCAAGAATGCCCAACTTAGCCATTGTCTTTTATTACCATAACCTTTTCCCATGGCAACCAAAATACAGACCAAATTTTCACATATGATTGTATTTAGCCAGGCAGAAGTAGCACCTTCTACTAATTTTAATTTTGGTATTGCAATGGAATGCTTTAATTTGGCCAGCTTCAAATATTTCATAATCTCTACTTATGGGGAAAGTTCTAACAACTTTGAAACTAACAACCTGGCGCAGCAGGTAGAGTGCTGTAGTACAGGCCACTGAAGCTGACTGTGGATCTGCAGGTCAGCGGTTCAAATCTCATCACCGGCTCAAGGTTGACTCAGCCTTCCAACCTTCCGAGGTGGGTAAAATGACCCGGATTGTGGTGGCAATATGCTGGCTGTGTTAAAAAGTGCTATTGCTAACATGTTGTAAGCGCCCTGAGTCTAAGGAGAAGGGCAGCATAAAAGTTGAATAAATAAAATAAATAAGATAAAATATAACTATACTAAATCAATTAGTCCAAATACTATGAATCCAAGCCATTATGAATGCAATAATAGGCAACAAGTAGGGTTTGTACACAGCATACAGTAAATTACTGGTAAGAGGAAAGTACAGTTAAAATATATATTTAAGATTTGTACCAAACATTTTAATGCAGGCATTTAATAGTTCATCCAGTGTTGCAGCTTTCCCAAGTCCGTTGGACTCCATTGTCCTTTGATCCTTGTCGAAAAAAATGACCGCACTTTCACCACAACAACGAAAAGCAGGAAGGCCCCCATTCAATAACTGTAAGTTGCATTCTCAGTGACACTTCAAAAAACTGTGGAAAGATGATGAGAAAGGAGATTTTTACACCAGAGTTTATAATTCAGTTCATCTTTGCAGAAAGTTAACAGAACTGTCCAGAACTTTGGATTTGATTCCAAAAAGATGTTGCAGAGCACATGGCAGTTTAAATGCGAGTCATATATCTATGTCCAAGTAGCAGTGTCTTTTCTTGTTGCTATCCCATGAGCCGAGGATAAGATGCAGCTGTTTTAAAGAGTAATGGACAGCTGTTATGTTTATTTTCCTAGCACTTTGGGGAAATTGTTATTACTAGGTACAAAACAGTTGGGTTTGCAATATATAAACAAGCTAACAATGAATGCTTGTACGTATTGTACTACTATAGCTTTAAGAGGTAGTGTTGCAAATTGCCATAAGAGGGAGCTAGAAAGCATTATTCTCTCTCTGCTCTCTCTGTTCTTTCTGCTGATTCACTGTGACTGATCTAGTAATCTCTGTGTGTCCAATGGTAGTTTAATGTATTTGTAAGCTATAATGTATGTCTGATATGTAAGACAAAATAAGGCTTGTAATACTATTATTGTATTGAGAGATATTGACTGTTTAACTTGACTGTGCTATTTCTAAAAATAAACATGATTTTATACACTTTAATGTATCTGTCTTGTATGACTGAATAATTACTCATATCTCCTGGATATCTGCTAGAATCCCATGTTAATAACTCAAAGGTTAATAACTCAAAGGTTTCGCACACTCCCTATCAGGAATTAAAGCTGAACACTGCATAGTTGCATCTCAAAAACAGTTTATGCAGAGCTTTCATAACAGACAAGTGAGAATAGGTTGGGCAACAACTGCAAAAGAAGGCAGCTCTGCGTTCCTGATGGTTTGTCACAACTTTACAATGATCATTACCCACAACTGTTAATAAAAGTACAACAAATGTTATTTATCTTAATTCTAAGCTGCTTTATAAATATAGTTTGACTCAGCAAGATATAACTGTTGTAAATAAATAATAATTGTTCCTCCAGTTTATTCAGACAAAGAAATCGCTGAAATACAAGTACTAACAAGGAAAAAAAATATTCTGCTGACTCTAAATTTAAAACACAAATAGTCAATTTAGGTTTGAGAGTGCAACCACTGTATTTGTTGATCTGAAATATTTATATTCTATTTAAAAATGTTGGCAAACAGTTTAATCATTATGAAGAGAAATCGAGTGAAGTATTGTAAATAATAACAAATCCAGCAGTAGGTGAAATAAAACATCAGATATGAATAAGGCACACTAGCAGGGGTGGGTTACTGCCCGGATTTTGGGGGGGGGATGCAGAGGGGTAGCGAAAATGAAGCTCCAGCCCAGAGCACCCAATTTGCACTGAAAGATGTTGAAAGTAAATGCAGGACGTCCTGCATAAGTCACACTCAGTGTGGTATTAAAACTTGTGCTAGCCCTTCACTGCACATTGGCAATAGCACTTAGAGACTTATATACTGTTTTAAGAGCTTTTTTCCAGTGGTTTACAGAGTCAGCATATTACTCCCAACAGTCTGGGTCCTCATTTTATAGACCTCAGAAGGATGGAAAACTGAATCAACCTTGAGCCGCTCAGGATCAAACTCCTGGCAGTCAGCAGAGTTAGCTGCAATATTGCATTCTAAGGACTACACCACTGTGACTCTTATAACTGTTGTATAACTCGTATAACTGTTGTATTTGCCAAGCCCACTTTTGCTATTAAAATCTCAGAATCTCTTTAAGAAAAGGAATTGGTAGGCCAAAAGCACATATCAGTAAAAACAGCAAAAAACAAACGAACACTAAGATAACCATGTCTATGAAGAATAGAGCTATTAAATTGATATAGGTTTATTTTTTCAATTCAGTCAGGATTGTTCATCAGAGAAACCAAGTCCCGCTCCCAAAAGAGGTTATGATAGGAAACAGGTATCAAGCTACATTGATCAACTCTGTGCTATATTTAGTGCCTAATTAGAGATTTCAATAAATGACATTAAACTTAATTTCTTTACCAATTTTGAGGGACTATTCACCATGGACTTTGTTCTTTCATTATAGAGTGGTCTCATAAAGGCACCAGTATATGATGATATTAGTATTTCCTTAGCACAATTATGCTTTTTCCATTAGTGAGACTTAAATAAATGAAGACTCTGTTCTACAAATTTGTATTTGGTTGTTATTTGTATCTAGTGTTGGGCGAACCGAACCCGCACAATTAATTTTTATGAAAAAGGACGCCGCAGTGCTGCGGCGCTGCGGGTCCGTACCAAATTTTGTGGCGTTCGGCATGCCGGACCCAAACCTGATTTTTTTTAAAAAAATTGTGCTTCAGTTCGGCGTTCATGCCGAACACCACGAAGGCCACCACCCGGCTGTCCTCTGCTGAGAAGAGGAGGAGGAGCCGGGCAGCGGTGGCGGTGGAGGAAGGCAAACACCGGGGAGCTGTTGGCCAGTTGGGAGGCACAAAAGGAGCTGGGGAATCCCATGAAGAGATTCCAGGGGCAGAGCTTTGACGTCACGTATACGGGCAGGTTGCTAAGGACGCCAAGGTGATTACTTCCTGGATTCCAATAAATAAAATAAAATAAATAAATAAATAAATAAATAAATTTATTTATTTTTATGAAAAAGGACGCCGCAGCACTGCTGCAAGCAAAGGGAAGTCTTTTCACATAAAAATAATTTTTAAAATTTTTACGTGAAAGGACCTGCCTTTGCTTGCGGCGCCGCTGTGGCGTCCTTTTTCATAAAAATAAAAATAAATAAAAATAAAAAATCCGTTAAAATAAAAAATGATGGGATTCTGGGGGCGGAACTTTGGTGCCATGAACCGTTCGGGTTCGGGTTCGGGTTCAGGTTCGGCTGAACTTTGCATGAAGTTCATCCGAACCTGCCGAACCCGAACACCGTTGGGTTCGCCCATCACTATTTGTATCTGCTTAATATGCCAGTTCTGGAAAACTCATGCAGTATATTACAGGGCAATGATGGCGAACCTTTTTTAGCTTGGGTACCAAAAGAGTTTGTGTGCGTGCGATAGCGTGCACATGAATGCCCACACCCATAATGCAATGCTCTCTCCCCACTCAGGTACACAACTCCCCATGCTACCCCCACACGCATGCACATAGGCCTTACTGAAGCTTCCAGATTTCCGGTAGGCTCATTGGGCTGTTTTTTTGCCATCTCCAGGGTTCAGGAGACTTTCCTGAAATCTGGGGAGAGCGAAAATGGCCAAAAAGAAGGCCGAAAATCAGCTGGAGGTGACATAGGGTAACACCTTGCGTGCCCTCAGATATGAGTCCGCATGCCACCTGTGGCACCTGTTATAGGATCTCTCCTCATTTTATCCACACAGCCACAGTCTTCCAGTGAATTCCATGAGTGATAAGGAAAACAATTCTGGGTCTTCTCAGACCAAGTTCAACTTTTAACTATTGCAATCCATGTAATAGCCATAGATTACCATCCTCAGTCAAGCACCTTCCCAGTCACCATAGCCATGTAGAGTGCACTGTAATTCAACATGTTTTTAATGTAATTAGAAGGGAAAGATTACTGTTGCAGATAAGGTTCATTGGCAATACACCTGATTGTCATCATGCAAAATCAGAATTTAATTCACTTTACAATACAAACAAGGCTCTCTTCGACTCAGATATTTGAAGAGATAAGCACAACTTATTTCCTGCACCAATTTCAAGCAACTATATAACCTAAATAGGAGCGTTTACTTTTTCTTCTATCGAAGATGCTTTTTAGAATTTCTACAAGTTTCATAAGCCAGGCCAAGGTTAAAGACACTGCCTCTCAAAAGAAAAGCTGGCAACTTCACAACCAGTAAAATTTAGGATGAGACTGAGCATCTGAACATCAGAATTTTGAAATTTTGGGCTATATTATGAAGTCACAAATCCTTGTGCATGCTGAGACTTTCTTGGAGGCATAACCTGTACTCAACAGCTTTTATTTATTGGATTTATATGCCGCTCTCTCCGAAGACTCGGGGCGGCTAACAGCAATCATAAAACAGTGTATAATAGTAATCCAATACTAAAAACAAATTAAAAACCCCTTAGTATAAAAACCCAAACATACATAAAATGCATAAAATTGTAAAGGCCTAGGGGGAAAAGGAATCTTAATTCCCCCATGCCTGACGGCAGAGGTGGGTTTTAAGTAGCTAACGAAAGGCAAGGAGGGTGGGGGCAATTCTAATCTCTGGGGGTAGTTGGTTCCAGAGGGCCGGGGCCGCCACAGAGAAGGCTCTTCCCCTGGGTCCCGCCAAGTGGCATTGTTTAGTTGACGGGACCCGGAGAAGACCCACTCTGTGGGACCTGACTGGTCGCTGGGATTCTGTATATTAAATGCAGGGGTGGGTTCCTCCCAGTTCGGCCTGGATCTCCCAAACCAGTAGCAACCGGCTGGTGACATCACTAAACTGGATTGGCTGGTGCCAGTCCATGGGCGCCACCATTTTTTTGGTGATTTTTTTTACTGTTTTGAAGGTTTTTTCTCTTCTGCTGTTGTAAAAGGGCCCTCCCACCCATCCCCAGTTTTAAACTGACCATTATTCCTTTGCCCAAAGCACAGATTTAATTTAATTTATTAAATTTATAAGCCGCCAAACTCCTTTCAGACTCTGGTCGGGGTACAACAATAACACAATATAAAAACAGTTAAAACCCCTGAAATAAAAACAGTCATTCAACAAGCATTCATTCTTCTTGGCTGGAGCTGGTTGGTTTTACTCGACGGCTCCAAAGCTGTCAGCCGAGCCTGTTTTCATAGCTTTCCGGAAGACTAGGAGGATGGGGGAGATGTGAGTCTCTGGGGGTAGTTGGTTACACAGAGCTGGAGCTCCCATGTGGCCCCGCCAACTGGCATTGTTTGGCCAATGGGGCCTGGAGAAGGCCGACCCTGTGGACACTAGTCGGTCGCAGGGAGGTATATGGCAGAAGACGGTCCCATAAATAGTCTGGCCCTTTGCCATGTAGGGCTTTATAGGTGATAAATGTTGTTCAGTTGCATTTCGGGCTGATTCCAGCTACTGAGCATGCACAGAAGACAAATTGCATTAAAAAAATGTGTGTATGCGGAACATATTGCGTAAAATATTGCGATGCGAACCGGTGGTGAAGGGAAGTGGAACCCACCCCTGGTTCAATGCTGTGCTTGCATTCTGTAGCTAAGAACAGTGTTTTCCAACCTTGGCCACTTGAAGATAATTGGACTTCAACTCCCAGAATTCCCCAGCCAGCGAATGCTGGCTGGGGAATTCTGGAAGTTGAAGTCCAGATATCTAGTGGAAAGAGAACACTAGAAACAAAATACTACCAGGGAGGTCAAATAAAAGTGAAGGTATGGTCTTTCTAAGCCAGTGTTTCCCAACCTTGGCAACTTGAAGATATCTGGACTTCAACTCCCAGAATTCCCCAGCCAGAGTTGAAGTCCAAATATCTTCAAGTTGCCAAGGTTGGGAAACACTGGCTTAGAAAGACCATACCTTCACTTTTATTTGACCTCCCTGGTAGTATTTTGTTTCTAGTGTTCTCTTTCCACTAAAATTCACCTGTCCATTTACAGCAATTACATTAACACCTTCCATGTGAATGGAAAATCCATTAATTTGCCTGGGAACTCCTAAATGTGATTTCACACATTCCTGACCCCTGCTGCTACCTGTTGTTCACACAGGTCTCTCTCATAGAATTCCACGTCAAATAACTCGCAGGGTTACTAAAGAGAGTGTACTATATGCTTTAAAAATACACAATTTCACTGGCATGATCAGAAAAAAAATAAGAAGTCCATAAAAGAGGCCTATGGGTTTTTTTTGTTAAAGACAAATATCTTCTCCTGCATCTTGTGTTTCAACTCTCATTGGCCAAAAAGAGAGAGATCAATGATCAGAGTACTAACTTTGAATTAGAAATTTTTAAAAACCCATTGTTTTTTTCTGGGAAAATCTAATAAATTCCGTTCCTTATTTTCCTTCCATAATAGTTTAGAAGTAGACTATCTGGTACTGAATATTCTTTTTTCCCTCCAAATCGTAACAAAATCTTGGGGGGAAAGTTGTAGATGTGAAAGATTTGCTTTGGGCATCTCTTTAGCAAAAAGGATTGTAAAATGTATGACTGCTTTTCTGTTCCCTTTAAAAGTAATCTGGATTAAGATCCTGGTACAAGAAGGGAAGATTAATTTTTTTTTCATTTCCCCCAATTTACTAGTGAAAACTATTCACTTGAAGTATCTTTTTATGTATACACCTGTTTCCCCTAATCCAGGCAATCAGTACTTCTGAGGGCCAATTTTCATCACAAAAGGAAGAAAAAACCCTCATCTAAAGGAAGGATAACCCTAATTCAGGGTTGAGCAGGAAGAAAGTTCTAAAATTTAAAGTTTAAAGACATAGAATGCTAGCTGTGTTGCTACTAGTGCAATAGAACAAAGAAACATTAGCAGCTGAAAACAAGAAAAAGTCAAGCAATTTTTAAAAGGTTTTGAATTAATGCAGGAAAATTGTGAGACTTTATCACGTATCTCATGGATAGAAACCCAATGCAATCAGGTTTTCATACAACATTGGAAATTCCCACACATAAAAGCAAGCACTGGCATTTAAATGATGGGCAATATAATTCCCCCAATTAACTGGGAGATCTGGATTACTTATTTTATTTGTATCCAGTCTTTATTATTTTTTTTTATAAATAACCCAACACAGTAAAGATACCCAGCACACCTTCCTGCTCCAATTTTCCCCACAGCAACAATCCTCTGGGGCAGGGGTAGGCAAAGTTTGCTCTTCTATGACATGTGGACTTCAACTCCCAGAATTCCTGAGCTAGCATGATTGGCTCAGGAATTCTGGGAATTGAAGTCCACAAGTCATAGAAGAGCAAACTTTGCCTACCCCTGCTCTGGGGTGATTTCAATTGAGAGATAACAACATGCCTAAGGCCACCCAAGTGGCTTTCGTGGCTAAGGCCAGATCAGAACTCCTAGTCTCTTGCTTTTAAGTTGGTGCCTAAACCACTAGTCCAAACTACACCTATCAATCTTAGCTAATTATAAATAATCATAACTTTGAATTCCTTTAGGTTGCCATGACTTCAGTTGTAAAATCAACCCAAATATTATTCCTGTTCTTCCCTTTTCCTGCGTGACATTTCATGCTTTACTTTCACTTTTGCATTCCTGAAATAGTAGTCCAATCAAAATTATCAATCTGGGCAAAGACTAGAAATCATCGGAGCCCTCTATGGCATGCAGCATCATCATGACTACACAAATTTAAAGGCCTTTGCATGAACTCTTCTGCTATGTGTCAAAAAAGATTAAGATTTGTTTTAAAGCAAAAATGTAGGCACGGAGACAAGTTGAAATGCCACTTGTGATCTTAAAACACAGAGAAAACCTATCACAGGTAGGAATTAAAGTTGCTGGATTAAATGGAAGTAATCCTGGTAGGCTTCAATTAGTTTCTGCTCTCGTAATTTCACACTACTAACCAGAGCATACAAAACTTTCACCAGACCAATCCTTGAATACAGCTCATCTGTCTGGAACCCACACCGCATTTCGGACATAAACACTCTAGAAAATGTCCAGAGATACTTTACTAGAAGAGCCTTCCACTCTTCCACTCGCAGCAGAATACCCTATGCAACTAGATTTACAATATTAGGTTTAGAAAGCTTAGAACCACATTGCCGTAAACACGACTTAAGCATAGCCCATAAAATCATCTGCTACAACGTTCTTCCTGTCAACGACTACTTCAGCTTCAACCACAACAACACACGAACACACAACAGATACAAACTTAAAGTAAACCGCTCTAAACTCGACTGCAGGAAATACAATTTTAATAACCAATCAGTTGATGCGTGGAACTCATTACCTGACTCTGTAGTATCATCACCTAACTCCCAAAACTTTACCCTTAGACTATCCACAGTTGACCTCTCTTGATTCCTAAGAGGTCATAAGGGGTGTGCATAAGTGCACCAGAGTTCCTTCCGTCCCGTCTTAATGTTTCTATTTTACTAGTATCATGTATATAAATATTGTTATATCATTGTATACCACCAATATCTACTTGATAAAACAAACAAATAAATAGAAATAAATAAATAAATAAATAAGGGTGGCCTATTTGTCACATCTCCTTCAACTGATCGTTTCAGCCCCTATAATTCCACTCCAAGGGCAACCTCGAATTGTTTCATCCAGCTAAAACAGTGTTTCCCAACCTTGGCAACTTGAAGATATCTGGACTTCAACTCCCAGAATTCCCCAGCCAGCAAATGCTGGCTGGGGGATTCTGGGAGTTGAAGTCCAGATATCTTCAAGTTGTCAAGGTTGGGAAACACTGAGCTAAAAAATAGAAGTCCACCCAGGGAGCATCCTATTTCTCACCATGGCCAATCAGAGGCTCCTAGAAGCTGACAGCCCCAAAGACCATCCACTTTCCTCCTCCCCTCAGACTTGAAAGTAATTTATGCATGTAGCAAGACAACAGAGTTCTTATCAAGAACCTCAGCAAATTCCAACAGCTAGTAGCAATTAAGGGACTCCCTGTTCTGCCGCAAGTCGTTCTCGTCCGGCAATCCCAAATAACATTGCAGACTGGAATAACATTTTTGGAAGTCTTGTCTGGCACCGTGACACATGATAGCATGCAGGTCTGCTGCCTTTTTATTAGCCCAAAGTTGGCAAATGTGTCTTCCCCAGATAAGCCGCCACTGAGAAGTGCTGATCTTTCTCCTCAATTTGCCACGAGAACAGCCTCGGTGTTATACAAGGCGCTTGGCTTCGTGAGCTTCTTCGTGACATCGTGAGGAAATGAAAGCCGGCACCCCATAAACGGGACTGCATTCGTGTACAGTACCTTGTTTTGTGGGAGGAAGAATTATACAACGCGGCGACGCTACTACAACAACAGCAGCGGCGGCGGCTGCAGCAGCTGTGAGTCTTCGCTCTTTAAAGACAACAGCAGCCCCCAGTTCTAAACCGCACATTGGAAGCCGAGCCGAACACCCTTGAAAAGCAATTACCCGGCAGTTTGAGCCAGCTTTATTTCTTTTTTTCTTCCACGGAAGCAGAATAAGCCAGGTCTGAATATATATTAATTAGTTAAAAGACAGTTGCTCTCCTATATCTCCTATACCTTTCTTCTATTCCTATATCTCTTCTTCTATTCTTTCATTGATATGTTCTATTACTATATCCTCTTTTCTATTCTTTCTTAGATATATTTTACTATGAGTATCTCCTCTATAACCTTCATCATGTATTTTACTATGTGTGTGTGTGTGTGTGTGTGTGTGTGTATGTATGTATGTATGTATGTATATATATATATATATATATATATATATATATATATATATATATATATATATATATATATATATATACTGTATATACCCACTAAAACCCTCATTGTGTATTGGACAAAATAAATAAATAAAAATAAATAAATAAATAAATAAATAAAAGTTTGTGGGACTATATTTACGAGATAGCAAGCTAGAGTTTGACTTTTGCAAGAGAAAAAGAACTATTCCTGGCTTTAAAAAAATACACATTCCCGACCCAAGGACAACAGGGAAAAATCACTTACTGTACTCAGTTTTGCAGAGGTACTCAATACAAACATCTCCCTTCTTTGTCCAGCTGCCAAGTGTGAAAGCAAAAATGAGCAGCTGTTTCCTTCAAGCTGGGGCTGTGTCTCTTACTTAACTTAGTCACATGCACCCTTTGATAAATCTCTTGGCTGTGCCAAGAGGTCAGACTCCCAACAATCACTCTTCTACCCCCCCACCCCCATTAAACAACAAACCACTTTCTTTTCTTGACACCAATCCTGGCAAAAACCCACGTGAGCAGAACCTGTGTTACAACTCAAAATTATAATTTCAACTCAGCCTTTACAAATCACAGACGTTAAATGTAAAAAAGGTAAGCCTCCTTATCTAAAGGTAGGACCCACTAGGATAGAAAATGCTAATTTTTAAAAAAACATTGCATTATAGCTTAAACTGCACATTTTGCTTTTCTATCTGGTATTACAGTAATCCTGCATGATTGATTCAGATTTTAGCAAGATATTACTAATTACATGAGCTCTGACTTTTTTGGGGGGGGGGCACGATTCCTTTAATCAAGGTTCCTTTCATGGCCCAAGGAACACCTTTGTTATAATACATTTTAGTTTAGTTTGTTTTTAATAACTAAAATTAAAATATGTTGTCATTTAGCACAAAATTTATATAGAAACATAGAAGTCTGACGGCAGAAAAAGACCTCATGGTCCATCTAGTCTGCCCTTATACTATTTTCTGTATTTTATCTTAGGATGGATATATGTTTATCCCAGACATGTTTAAATTCAGTTACTGTGGATTTATCTACCACGTCTGCTGGAAGTTTGTTCCAAGGATCTACTACTCTTTCAGTAAAATAATATTTTCTCATGTTGTTTTTGATCTTTCCCCCAACTAACTTCAGATTGTGTCCCCTTGTTCTTGTGTTCACTTTCCTATTAAAAACATTTCCCTCCTGGACCTTATTTAACCCTTTAACATATTTAAATGTTTCGATCATGTCCCCCCTTTTCCTTCTGTCCTCCAGACTATACAGATTGAGTTCATTAAGTCTTTCCTGATACGTTTTATGCTTAAGACCTTCCACCATTCTTGTAGCCCATCTTTGGACCCGTTCAATTTTGTCAATATATTTAAATACACTTAAAAAAAACCCCCTAGCCTCCCACAATTCCTCCAAAGTTTCTACCCTAGCAAAACACAAATTTGGGACTAACCCATTTTTGGTGACCTTACTGTCGATCTCTTTCCTGGCAGGAGATTTTAAAAACTTCCTTTTTAAAGTTAGTGTGGTAGCTTAGCTGTAAAAATGCTCCCTCCTCTGAAATGACCATTCTTCAGTTCCCTGAGGCAGAGAAATTGGGCTCTTGTAGGATTTTATATAGTTGTCCACTTGGACTGGAATTTTAAAATGAGCACTTTTAATTCTGGGTGGTGTGCTTTAGGTATTCATTGAAATATTATTTTTTTCATTATTACTGGAACACTTGTTTTTGCATGTATGATATAGTAAGAGGTCTTATCCTTTCAACTCTGTCTTAAAAAGAAAGTGGAGTCTGGGGGAAAAAACCCAGTTAATTCCACTGATTCAATTCATAGATTAAATGGCAGGTGATTAATTAAGTAAATATTCATAAATCCTATGAGGATTAAAAAGGTTTCCCCACCCACCCACTGGTTAGAGAAACCATAAAAAAGGAGAACAAAATAGCATCTGATATTATATTGTATTATATTTTAATTTGAGCTATGTAAATTGAAATCTGTAAGGTGTGAAAAACAATAAAAAAATTATACCCCCCCCCCCAAAAAAGAAAGGAGATCAAAATGAAAGAAAGAATGATGGCAATGAGTTGTAGTTGTTGTTTGCAGATGATTGCACTTCCAAATGAAAAACAACTACAATCTCTGATTCAGGCTTTATGTGACAATTTTGTACATTTTCTTATGGAAGGTCATGGGCAATCAGCTATAAGGGATGCTAGAGTAGTGTTTCCCAACCTTGGCAACTTGAAGGTATCTGAACTTCAACTCCCAGAATTCCCCAGCCAGCATTCGCTGGCTGTGGAATTCTGGGAATTGAAGTCCAAATATCTTCAAGTTGCCAAGGTTGGGAAACACTGTGCTAGAGGAAGTGAGTTATCTGGATTCACTTCATTTAGGCCTCAGACCTGGTCATGGGGTAGAAATAACACTGGTTGCTCTGGTACATGACCTTTATTGGGATTTAGATCAGGGAATGCAGCAAGAGTGAAATGCTCCCAGTTCTGGTGTGCCTGCCAGTGGTCGGAGTGCAATGGCAGGCGAGGCTTTACCCATCCGCTTGGATGCCACCATTTGGGTTATTTTACCCTCTGAACATGCGCAAAGCATTCTGCACATGCGTAGAGACTAAAATAACCAAAATGGCGGTGTCTGGGTGGTTGGGTGAAGTCTCGCGCTGCCGTCGCTACTGGCTTTCCGACCCCTGGCAGGCGCACCCAAACAAGGAGCATTTCACCTCTGGAATGTAGCCTTTATAGTCCTTTTGTTTTTTATTTTTTTTAAAAAAATAATTTTAATTAAAATACACTGTTCCCTCAATTTTCACGGGGGATGCGTTCCAAGACCACCCGCGAAAGTCGAATTTCTGCAAAGTAGAGATGCGGAAGTAAATACACTATTTTTGGCTATGGACAGTATCACAAGCCATCCCTTAAGACTTTAAACCCCTAAATTACCATTTCCCATTCCCATTTACTCACCATTATTACTAGTACTCACCATTGAATAAGACACTTAGTAATCCAGATATTTATAAACATAATTATTTATTAACAATAATTATTATTTTTGTTATTTATTTGCAAAAATTATTAGTTTGGCGATAACATATGATGTCATCGTGTGGGAAAAACCATGGTATAGAAAAAAACCTGCGAAGTATTTTTTAATTAATATTTTTTTGAAAAACCGTGGTATAGGCTATTCGCGAAGTTCGAACTCGCGAAAATCAAGGGAACACTGTACATACTTTAAAAATGGAACATATAAACACTTAAGGCAAACAATTATACATACACACATGGAACAACAACAACAACAAAAGAATATTCAGTTAAATAATTTTTAGCCTTCATACCCCTTTTAGATTTCTCAATGGCGTTCAGTACTATCGACTGTGATATCCTACTATATGATATAAGAGACAGAATTATTATTGGCCAGTAAATAATACGGCTTTCTTGTTGTTTCTTCTCCTTCTGCCCTTCACTTAGGCACATATGGATGAAATGTTCAGTTTTTATTAAAACTAATATATCATGGTACAGAAAGAGATAAAATATTGGAAGCTCTATTCTACCCCAGCTATTTAGATGGATAGATAGATAGATGGATAGATAGATAGATAGATTTGATTTGAATGTTGCCCTTCTCCGAAAACTCGGTGCAGCTATTGGGTAGCTACTGATATAGATAAGGATGGCGCACCAGTAGCAAAAGTTGGGGTGCGTGTGCAGCTTCGCCTGGGCATGCGTGTGTGCATGCGTCCCAGCGTGTTCTTGTTTCTGAGCAGGCACAGGAAGCAAAATCTTGCAAGGGGACATGAATGCAAGATTTCAGTGATTTTTTGCTTCCGCGCATGCACGGAAGCAAAAAAATCACCGAAATCTCACTCGCATGTCCCCTCAAGAAATTTTGCTTTCTGCGCATGCATAGAAGCAAAAACACACTGGGACAGACATGCACATGAAGGAGAAGCGAAGCTGCACGCGCAGCACACTGGTAGTGGCAGGAATGGGAATCCGCCCCGGGTTGCAACTCACCCTCCACATATCTTTCTGCCTTAACCACTATACTGTATTCTCTTTGGAAGCCAGCCAAATCTCTCCCGCCTATAGCCTCCAAGCCGAGTCCCATTAGAAGATAGAAGTATGTAGGGTTGCCATGTCTGAGCTACAACAATCCAAGGAACATCATGTGACAGCTAAGGGTTTCAGAACACCTGAGCCTTTGCTGCCAACCAATGGTGGATTGGAGTTTTGCAATCCAGGATGGAGCCGTGCATAAGAGATGATGAAAGCACCCTTGGCCAATAAAGAATTCTATTCTATTCTATTCTATTCTATTCTATTCTATTCTATTCTATTCTAAAGAAGCTCAGAAGGCTACAGTATAAATAGTCAGTAGTGGTCCTTTGCATAGAAAATATGGTAGATGTTTATTTAATTTCTGTACCCAACTGGCTCTTGTAGATAACAATCTTCTTAACACCTATGCAGATCTATCCAAACATGTATTTAAAATGTACGATTATGACCCCCGGGGAAATGCCATTTTTGAATAGTTTCATTTCCTGCTTAGGAGGGGGGAAAAAGATAGCCTTTTTCCAGAGTGCTCATAGAAAAATCTGGGTTTTGAATTTGGAGCCTTTACAAATCTGATATTCAGAGGAAAGAAACAAGTCTTCAACATTTTGGTCTTCATTTCCTTTTTCCTTTCTGAAATCTGCTTTATGTATTGTGGTTTCAAAATGTGCTATTATTTCATTATGTTTGTTAGATTTGCTTACTTTCTGCCAGAAGTATGGAAACCCAGGTTACTTATGTTAAATGAACAAATACCTAAAATAAGAAAGATTGTTTTCCCAATTACTTTGATATGAGAAAATTGTGTCCATGTTTTGCATCCTATATATCAGTGATGGTGAACCTTTTTTCCCTCGGGTGCTGAAAGCACATACACACACACTATATTATTTGTTCTTATAAATTGCCTCCCTTGCCCACCTCACAGAGGCCTCTGGACAGCAGAAACAGCCAGTTTCCCAACTTCTGGTGCACCTAGTAGGCACATTTTTCACCTTCCCCAGGCTTCACCTTCCCCAGGCTCCTCAGGCTTCTACTTACTAACTTAATCCGTTCTGTGACCAGGTTCTTAAGTAGAAAAGTTTGTAATAAGAAGCCATTTTCCCCATAGGAATCAATGCAAAAGCAAATAATGCGTGCGATTGGGAAAACCACAGAGAGGGCGGAGGCCCTGTTTCCTCCCGGGAGATTCCTAGAGAGGCCCCACAGAGGCTTCTCTCTGCCTTTTCCAGTTACAGTTTTGGAGGCTCGGGTTTGTAAGTAGAAAATGGTTCTTGAGAAGAGGCAAAAAAATCTTGAACACCCGGTTCTTATCTAGAAAAGTTTGTAAGTAGAGGTGTTCTTAGGTAGAGGCACCACTGTATATATATTTTGCACATGCACAGAAACCAGGTTTCTGGCATTGGGCATGCGGTTGCCATCTTGTTTTTGGCTCTCTTTTTTTTGAATTTTTTTTTTTGCCATTGTGTATGTTGACTCAAAGTGCATGCGTGGCCACGCAGCAGCGAACCAGCAGCGAGGTAAGTTAGAACCCATCCCTGTATGTACCTATATTAAAGTTTGCAAACAAAATAGATGAGAAGCTAGTTGGTATCATAATGCACTATAGCAGTGTTTCCCAACCTTGGCAACTTGAAGATATCTGGACTTCAACTCCCAGAAGTCCCCAGCCAGCATTCGCTGGCTGGGGAATTCTGGGAGTTGAAGTCCAGATATCTTCAAGTTGCCAAGGTTGGGAAACATTGCACTATAGAAACTGTAACCACCATTGCCCCATGAATCAGTCTGAAATCTTAGTGGAAACGTGGACAAATCCATGAGGTTTTCTTGGTAACATTATCAGAAATGGCTTGCCATTGTTTCCTCCTAGGGATGAGAAGAGTGGCTATTCCATAATCACCCAACTATCTTTGTGCCTAACATAGGATCAGAACTCAGTTTCTTGCTTTCTAGACTACTATATGAAATGGATTTTCTATATAATAATGCCATCAGGAGCTGCAGTGGCACAGTGCTACCAGCTGCTTGCAATTTGTCAGTTCAAATCTCACCAGGCTCAAGGTGGACTCAGCCTTTCATCCTTCTGAGGTAAATAAAATGAGGACCCAGATTGTTGGGGGCAATATGGGCTGTAAAGCACCAAAAAGTGGTATATAAGTCTAAGTGCTATTGCTATCACAATTTAACAATATTTTTTTTATTGGCAGAAGTCCACACAAATACCCCCCCCCCCCAATCTCTTAATCTGGTCTTGTCCAAATCAGTAGTATTTAGTACTTTGAATTTTTACTTCCAAATCTATAAAATTTCAGGCTACTTCAGAAAGCTTATCTTCAGGTTAACAACAAAAACAATGGAATTTATTTCTCTACTACGGTAATGGTAGTCTTCTTCAGATGTAATTGTGGGTTTGTTTAATGAACAAATTTCTTAGAAAAAAATATATGTGCTTGATATGATGCACCTATCCATCTCTCCCCTCTAGCTGAACATTTATCATGATGACTTCTTAGACAGACGTCTTCAAACTGGGCAACTTTAAGACTTGTGGATTTCAACTCCCAGAATTCTTTAGCCAGGATAGCTAGCTAGGGATTCATCCAGGGACGGGCAGCAGCTGGAACAACCGGGAACGCCATTCTGGCAGCAGCAATGGAGCACGTAGGCACGTTCTGTTGCTGCTGGGCGTGCACGCATCGTGCACACGCAGCCGGCATAAATCTGGTAAAAATTACTGGTTTTTTGCTTCTGTGCATGCGCAGAAGTAAAGAAACGGCAATTTTAACCCAAATCTCACTGCCGCAAGGACGTCAATGCAAGATTTTGGCTGCTGCACCTGGAGAGGCAGCTGGGGCCAGCAAGCAACAGCCGCCTGCCCAACTTCCAGCCGGGTGGCCTGCTCTCTGCTGTCCCACGCTGTAGGCATCTCTCAGCATATGTGGGAGAGCAGAGAGCTTGGGGTCGCACTGCATGCTCCCCAAGCTATGGCCCATCGACCAGGAGATTGAAGGTAAGAGCTGTGACATGGTGGAGCAGGCAGGCCACTCGTGCCGGCGCAGGAATCGGGGGTGGGGGGTGGGGTGGCATGGCTGCGGTTGGCAACGCGGTGGGCAGATAGAGTGGTGGGCCTGGGGCGGCATGGCAGGCTGGGGGGGCCGCATGGCGGACTGGGGGGTGGCGTGGCGGGCTGGGGGAGGCACGGTGGGCCGGCTCATGTGAGGGGCTTGAGCGACCGGCAGCTCTTGTCTCTAATTTCCGGGGGTTTTTTTGCTTCTGCGAGATTTGGCTTCTGCCCATGTGCAGAAGCTGAATCACATACCGAGCACGGGCACTCACACAGGGGCGCACTCTTGGTGCGTTCCGGTAGGGCTAAAATTGGTAGGCCACCCCTGGATACATCACTATACCACAACACTCATCTATACTTGGCAGCAACTCAAAAGTCTCTTAGAGCAGGGGTCTCCAACCTTGGCAACTTTAAGACTTATGGACTTCAAGTCTCAGAATTCCTCTGCCAGCAAAGTTGACTTGAGAACTCTGAGAGTTGAAGTCCACAAGTCTTAAACTTGCCAAGTTTGGGGACCTTTATACTAAGGACATTTTATTTTATTCTCCTTCAAAAAGTGCAAATGACACATAGGTACTGAAATTATCAGCTGCACAATACTTTTATTAAGATCAACACGCATGCCACAAAATAGACTTATAGGCTATCACATTTTCCCTCAGGCCTGAAGATAAGAAATAAAGAAGAAAAGAAAGAAGGAAGGAAGGAAGGAAGAAGGAAATAATATTGAGGTAGAAAATTGGGTTTAATTTCTGCAGTTACTAATTCTTCAATTAAGCTGAATTTGGAAACTGCTAGATGCCATAAGAATCATATTTACCCTTAAATTCGTCTCACTAAAGATGCTAAGAACTCTCTGGTAGATTGGTGGAAAAAAATGTCCTATCCATCATTTCTTCAAGCTGAGAAGAATTGGAGAGACAAAGAAACAATGTGGGATGAAGACAGAAAAGGTTAGAGTTACCTTTATAGATTCTATGTGTAAAACTTCGAAGGATTACATAACCTTTTATACATTAAGTAGGAAGAACAGCAGAGGTAAGTCAGGCACAAATCAAATATTTCTCTGGTCACAGTTTTATTGCTTTAGTAAGGTGTATGTTTACAGACATTACATTTCTATTTATAGATATTACTCCCAAATACTAGGTTACCAGATCTGGACTACAAAGATAGCAGCAAATAGTTACCATTTCCTGGTGGTCATCCAAATGTTTGCAGCCTAGATTATGCAGCTTAGATTTATACAATATTTATTTATACAATATACAATATATTTATACAATATATATTTATATAATATATAACATATATTGTATAAATATTGTATACTTACACAATATACAATGTGCAATCTAACTGAATGGATGCATCTATGGTATACCCCTATATCACTTTTATTTTCCTGTTTTAGACATGACGGCCTTGATTCAAAATGACAACAGAGAAAGGCAAAAGAATAATGAAACAAATGGAAGTCAGCGAGATTCCATGAAAATGGAGATAGATTCTAGGTAAAGATTCCAGAAATCCTTCACAATAGCTGAGGATTCTGGGTATACTCAGGGATATATGGAGAAATAAAGTATATAAACTTAGGGTGGGAGGAAAAATACTTTTTGTGATGCAAAAAGAGTGAGGAATCATTACAAAATTGGTCATTTTATGAACTGAATGGTGAGGTCCTGGAAACATTTTGGCTATGGATTTTATGCACAGAATTCATAATACTTCTTCCTATAGTATGTATGTACTGTATGTATGTATGCATGTATATGTGTGTGTGTGTGTGTGTGTGTGTGTGTATTTATTTATTTATTCATTTATTCATTCATTCGCCCAACTCCAGATTGCTCACAGCCAAATACAAATAATGCAATATAAAACTACTAAAAACAATTCATAAAAATTTAAAATCAACAATTAAAACAAGTAAAACAGTTTTAAAAAATTGTGCATATTTCTAGTGGCCAGATCCTGATGGTGTGCCATCTGATCAGTGACCCCAGGCCTGCTACAAAAGCCAGGTCTTTACGGCTTTTCAGAAGGCCAGTAGGGTGGAGATACTACTACAACTTTCATCAGGCATAAGTGAGTGGATCTGCTAGCTAGAGATAACACAAGTTGGATTCAACAAATCTGGGAAGTCCTCAGTCAAGGGAGGCTGATATATGGGGGAAATAATAATAATAATAATAATAATAATAATAATAATAATAATAATAATAATTTATTAGATTTGTATGCCACCTCTCTCTGAAGACTCGGAGCGGCTCACAACAGCAATACAAAATACAAATCCAATGATTAAAAAAGCAAAACTGTTAAAAATCCTTGATTTAAAAACAGTCATACAACCCAAACAAACCATACATAAAATGGAGAGGCCAAGGGGAATCAATTTTATTATTATTATTTATTAGATTTGTATGCCGCCCCGAGTCTACGGAGTGGGGTGGCATACAAATCTAATAAATAATAGTAATAATAAAAAAAAATTTTTCCCATGCCTGGTGGCAAAGGTGGGTTTTTAGGAGTTTGCGAAAGACAAGGAGGGTGGGGGCAGTCCTAATCTCTGGGGGTAGTTGATTACAGAGGGTCGGGATCACCACAGAGAAGGGTCTTCCCCTGGGTCCCACCAGACGACATTGTTTTGTCGACGGAACCCGGACAAGGCCAACTCTGCGAGACCTAGTCATCCCCATTATCTCTTGGTGAATTAATACAAGAAACCAATGAAATCTCAAAACCTTTTGGACCTACTGTTAAATAGCAAGAGAAAAACCGAGATGAAGAAGCTTTGGGAAGAAACACAGCAAGTTTAGTGCTGAGCCGAGTTAAATTTATCTCAAATATTTCATAATCTCAAATGCAGCTGACCTATTTATTTTTCAGTTAATTCTTTCACTAGCTGAGGGACTGTCCACCGAAAGTTCTTAAGTAAATAACAAAGGCAGCTTTAGTTGTATATCCTACTAACAGTTACTGAAGAAAACATAAAAAGACTCATTGATAGCAGGCTTAAAAGTATTTGCAAGAAATATGAAGGGGAAAGAGGGGAGAAAAGGCCAAATAATTGGTTTTATCACATTTGTATCACACCTATCTTCTACCTAAGAGCACACCAAAATAAATTTATATCATGTCACCTTCAACAATAACACCTTTTGAAGTATGTTAAAGCGCAAGTGACACAGGCTTTGTGAGTAAAATAACAATGTGGTCCTGAGTTTCCTTTTTTTTTCAAAGCCAGTGTGTTCAACATACTTTCCCAAATATGCCCATGTTACACCAACACTCCGCAGTCTGCATTGGTTGCCGATCAGTTTCCGGTCACAATTCAAAGTATTGGTTATGACCTATAAAGCCCTTCATGGCACCGGACCAGATTATCTCAGGGACCGCCTTCTGCCGCACAAATCCCAGCGACCAATTAGGTCCCACAGTGTGGGTCTTCTCCGGGTCCCGTCAACTAAACAATGTCGCTTGGCAGGACCCAGGGGAAGAGCCTTCCCTGTTGCGGCCCCGGCCCTCTTGAACCAACTCCCCCCAGAGATTAGAATTGCCCCCACCCTCCTTGCCTTTCGTAAGCTACTTAAAACCCACTTCTGCCGTCAGGCATGGGGGAATTGAGATCCTGTTTCCCCCTAGGCCTTTACAATTCTATGCATGATATGTATGTATGTATGTTTGGTTTTTATATTAATGGGTTTTTAATCGTTTTTAGTATCAGATTACTATTGTACACTGTTTTATTGTTGCTGTCAGCTGCCCCGAGTCTCCGGAGAGGGGCGGCATACAAATCCAATAAATAAATAAATAAATAAATAAATAAATAAATAAATAAATAAATAAATAAATAAATAAATAAATAAATAAACAAACAAACAAACAAACAAACAAACAAACAAACAAACAAACAAACAAACAAACAAACAAACAAACAAACAAACAAACAAATAAATAAATAAATAAATAAATAAACAAACAAACAAACAAACAAACAAACAAACAAACAAACAAACAAACAAACAAACAAACAAACAAACAAACAAACAAACAAACAAACAAATAAATAAATAAAACCCAACCATTGCCTTCCAAATCCAGAAATGTTGGATTCCACCTCCCATCGTCCTAAATGATAGTAGCGCACACTGGGAAGATATCACATTGTACACTGTTTTATTGTTGCTGTCAGCTGCCCCGAGTCTCCGGAGAGGGGCGGCATACAAATCCAATAAATAAATAAATAAATAAATAAATAGATAGATAGATAGATAGATAGATAGATAGATAGATAGATAGAGAAAGAAAGAAAGAAAGAAAGAAAGAAAGAAACAAACAATACCCAACCATTGCCTTCCAAATCCAGAAATGTTGGATTCCACCTCCCATCGTCCTAAATGATAGTAGCGCACACTGGGAAGATATCACATATTAGCAGGGGTGGGCTGCTGCCTGGACCGGGGAGGGGAAACGCAGTGGGGTAGCGAAAATGGAGCTCCACCCCAGAGCATCCAGTTTGCACTGAAAGATGTTGAAAGAAGATGCCGGGCATCCTGCATTGACCACACCTACAGTGTGGTAGTAAAAAATTTGGTAGCCCTTCCTTGGTTATTAGTCAACACATTCAGACAATAATTACATTGGCTGAGGTGGTGGATATTATAATCCAATGTATCAGAAAGCTGCCAACATGGGAGAACTTTTTAAACTACTATTATGATAAACAAGCTGGAAAAATCCAGTCTACGTGGCAACAACCAGCTGGGTAAACTGCAGCATTATCTCTTAGTTCCTCTGCAGTGCAGAAAGAGCAACAATTTATAGGAGCTTCCATATATTACTGGCTGTTTTGAAAGCACTCGGGCAGAAAATAATGCCAAGCCTGGGTCAAGGCTGAAGAGTCCTACAATGTATTTTAATCATTCTCTGGGAAGGACATTCCCACCCTTTGGTTTCTCATTCAAATATCAAGAATCTCTCCCAGCGTTTCTTTCCGTTTGACCTTAACTGTGTTAATTCCTCCATTTGTTCTAATGGAAAAAAATAACAAAGGGGGCATATTTCTTTTCAAATTTAATATTTAAATTTAATTCCATATTATTACATGGTTTACCTTAACATCAGGCACCAATCTGCAATATGGTTTTAACAATCATCCCAGACTAGTTTAGCATTATCACCTCCATTGTGTCTGTAGCAGACCACTGTGGGTTATTCAACAAACTCTTTTGTTTTTGTAAATTGTTGTTCTGGCACATTTTCACTCTAGTGTCATTCACACTTCTGAGTGCACCACCAATTATCCCCAAAGCGCACAGAAATCTCACTTATCTGTGCTCTTATCACCTCTGATGTTAGTATTGTCTTCTTGTCTTTGCTGCCTCTTTGAAGACATTTGCTTGGGGGAGAGCGAGGTCAGCTGATAACCATTAGAGATAAACATCCCTTGTAAGGATATACAGTATGTTTGTCCAAAGAGGAGCAACAGAGCACAGCAGAGTTGAAAAGGCTGCCTCCAAATGTTGGGGCAATCTTGAAAAAAGTTAAATGCTAGAATCAGGATAAGCAAAGTCTTTAAATCTGCCTGAATGTTAATGACACTGAAAGCAAAGCCAGACAAATACCAAATTGCTCACAGCTACACCTTGGGATTAGTTGCTTATAGTGCTGTTCTCCCCCATCCTAAATAGCAGGATTTTTATTGCTCCAGGGTAAGAATAAGAATGATCAGCCGCTGGGGCCTTGGCTGTGCTAGATGG
Organism: Erythrolamprus reginae; assembly: GCF_031021105.1. NCBI lineage: Eukaryota > Metazoa > Chordata > Lepidosauria > Squamata > Dipsadidae > Erythrolamprus > Erythrolamprus reginae. The sequence continues at coordinate 346,351,038 of NC_091950.1, read as the reverse complement.
AGAGGGGGGAGGGGGGAAAAGGGAGAAAGGAAGATAAAAAGAGAGAAGGAGAGAGGGAGAGAGAAAGAGGGAGAGGGAGAAAGGAAGAGAAAAAGGGGAGGGGGAGAGAATATTAACATTTGTCAGAAGCTGAGCCTGGCCTTGAATGTGCTTCCTTTGATCTCCTGGTTTGCTGTGACAACTTAAAATCTTAAATATCTTTTAGCCCCTTGATGACATCTTGCTACGCAGACTTGCCATTGAGAGTGGACTTTTGTGATCTGAATTTCAAATTGACCCTGCTTTTACCTACTAACTTTATTATATGCACCTCGTGCTAATCTATAGAGCTGCCCATCTCACATTCAGTAGTAGCTTAGTAAAGGCACTGAGTTTATTTTTCCTATACAGTGTTCCCTCGATTTTCGCGGGTTCAAACTTAGCGAAAAGTCTATACCACGGGTTTTCAAAAATATTAATTAAAAAATACTTCATGGGTTTTTTCCCTATACCACGGTTTTACCTGCCTGATGACGTCATATGTCATCGCCAAACTTTCGTCCGCCTTTAATAAATATTTTTTAAAATAAACTTTAATAAATAAACAGGGTGAGTAATAATCTAAATGGTTGCTAAGGGAATGGGAAATTGCAATTTAGGAGTTTAAAGTGCTAAGGGAAGGCTTGTGATACTGTTCATAGCCAAAAATAGTGTATTTACTTCCGCATCTCTACTTCGTGGAAATTCGACTTTCGCGGGTGGTCTCAGAACGCATCCCCCGCGAAAATCGAGGGAACACTGTAGTTAGATTCAGGAAGATAGTAATGAACCATCGCCTGAGGCTGACCTATTGTAAGTCCTTGGAGAAGGGTGGCATACAAATCCAATCAATCAATCAATCAATCAATCAATCAATAAACAAAAAAACCACAAAAAAACAAACAAACCCATCAATCAATACACTGCAGCAAACATTAGTCGCATTTTTTGAATTCAGATGTGGTTGAAAACCACATTATGCCATGTTTGCTTGAGAGTTGACCAAAATTGATCTTGGGCATGGTCAGTCAGGTGGGGGTTCCTACTTACCACTGCTACCCATGTGCTCAGCGCACAGCTCTGGATGATGGGTGGGCGTGCACGTCCAAGCGAGATTTTGCTTCTGTGCATGCATAGGAAGCAAAATCTTTGGGATGCGCGTGTGAGAGATTTCGGCAATTTTTTTGCTTCTGCGCATGCACAGAAACAAAAAATTGCTGAAATCTTGAGCACGTGCACATCCCCTCGCAATATTTTGCTTTCAGCTCAGATGCGCACACCATTTTAGCTACCGGAGCTGTGGTGTAGCCTGTACCGGTAGCAACTCACTACTGTGGTCAGTCATGATTGAGAAAAGGAGTATAGTAACTTTTGCTCTATTTTTTATTAAATTACTGTTTGCCAAGTTGAGTAGAAGTGGAATTTTAGTATGTATCTATGTATTGGGGTGAAATGCCCCACTTCGCTTGTGCCTGTTGATTGTTTGGAGAGCCAGTCGCAAAGGCAGCACAAGGCTTCGACCACCTGCCTGGATGCTTCCATTTGGGTTCTTTTACCCTCTGTGCATGCACAAAGTTTCCCTTCTTATCCAAGAAGCTCCTTGTACAAAAAGCAAAACATCTTCAAGGAAAAACAAAGTCCACACGACTCTTGAAGAAACACCTTTTGGATAATAATAATAATAATTAATAATAATAATTTATTGGATTTGTATGCCATCCCTCTCCGTAGACTCGGGGCGGCTAACAACAATGATAAAAACAGCATGTGACAACCCAATAATAAAACAACTAAAAACCCTTATTTATAAAACCAAACATACACACAAACATACCATGCATAACTTGTAATGGCCTAGGGGGAAGGAATATCTCAACTCCCCCATGCCTGGCGATATAAATGAGTCTTGAGTAGTTTACGAAAGACAGGGAGGGTGGGGGCAATTCTAATCTCCGGAGGGAGTTGGTTCCAGAGGGCCAGGGCCGCCACAGAGAAGGCTCTTCCCCTGGGGCCCGCCAAACGATATTGTTTAGTCAACGGGACCTGGAGAAGGCCAACTCTGTGGGACCTTATCGGTCGCTGGGATTCGTGCGGTAGCAGGCGGTTCCGTAGGTAATCTGGTCCAATGCCATGTAGGGCTTTAAAGGTCATGACCAACACTTAAGCTAATTCTAACCCACCTGCACTTTCCAATCTCTGCCTCACCACACATTAAGCATAGTAATTGCTCCTCTGCCCGCCCCCCCCCCCAAAAAAAATCAGGGTGTGCTCAGCAGCAGCAGAGGTGAGGCTAGAAGACTCTACCAATCAATTTGCTTAACTTGTTTTGCATTAAAATAGTAAAGCGTATCACTGAGGCAGAATAAGGATCAGAAAAGAGGGCAGCATAATTTATGTTTGGCATTCTTTCCCGTCACCTGACGGATTGGGAAGTAGCATTCCAATGCTGTCTGTCTGCACCGAATGGAAAAAGAAATGCAAACAAATATTTGGTGAGCATTCTGTTTCCTGATGTTTAACCTTGATAGGATCTAATTCATTGCTTGATCTTTGCTTTATCTTACCTTTCCCAAAATAATCCTCCGCCCCGCCCTCTATTTCCCCAGATAATCCGAATTGACGTCCTTTTGAAAGCGCAAAGCAGCTTCGCTCACTTTTTAACACTTTTAGTTGAAGTCTTTTATACTAGAATGCCTTAGGAGATTGCTTAGCAAGTTTTTTCCATATCTGTCCCTGGGTTTCACTTGAAAAGCAAGTTGAAACAGAATTTTATAAAACATGGGACAAAGTATATGAATGGTGGAACTTTAAAAATGTGGTAAAATTAAATAAGTAAGAACTTATAATTATTTGAACATATCGATTTGAATGTTAACTGTATACATATATGAGTGAACATTTAGAAATAAATATGACAGGGTTTTCCTTTTCAAGTTATACCAAATAAGCGAAATAAAAAATAAATAAATTTATAACATGATAATGATAGATAGAATGTAATAGTTTAAAAATAACATAAATATAGAGTATTTTTGCAATATTATAAACTTTAAAGTCTTATTTTTTATATTTTAATATTAGCTTAAGTATTTGATATTTTTATAGATAAGAAATTAATTAACATAAAGAATACAGAGTTAAATTTAACAAGAACATAGTATATGCATGTTATATTTCTGCATTGATCAGACTATAGTTAGGTTTTTTTTGTATTAGTTAGACTTCTGCGATAAGAGGAGCAATGGTAGCTCCTTAAATGTTAAATGTTGTTTGTGTTTGTCCGTCTAATGAAAATTAATTTAAAATTTTTTTTAAAAAAAGAAAAGCATTCTAAAATGCTTTGTTTGGATTCAAAGACAGAAACTTAGGGATGCTTCAAAAACAAACTTTTAGATTCCCATCTTTCTACTGAAGCAGAATGCTGAGGTACCTTCCAAATATTTCTCAAGGGCATTTCTCAATTATTTCTTGTTATGCCCCCCCTAGGAAGAAGTAAATATTTCAAACACCCCCCCCCCCAACTCTCCGCCCAGGATGATTGTTTGCAATATTCAGCATGTTTTCGCTCAAGTGGCTTATCAGCGTGATTGATTGGGGTGTAATGTATTTAAGTGATGCCTTAATTTATTTGGCCTCATGCTGTTTGCTGCCAACATTTTTAGACACAGTAAACATACTAATCTTTCCTCATCTCCCACCATGGTCACAATGAAGCCAAGCGCTACATACGCTTCATCATATCTCCTCCTCTTAGCTTTCAAGAGACTTACGTTTGTCTCATTATCTCCGTCTCACACCTCTTTTCACCCCTGTTAAATATTTTTCCATGGTGTCTCTCAAGGATTTGTTATATCCACTTCATATCTCCTATTCTGTGCTGTGTGCTATTGTTCAGTGCATAACAGCCTTACACTCTGTGGCAAAAAAATCACGTTTCCCGGGGTCACAACCCCCCCCCCCGGCATTGCTCTGTGCCCCCAGCAAGGGGGTGTCCCACTATTTGAGAAACACTGTTCCAGGGCGACATGACGTGGTGTGAGAGAGGCCACTTTATTTATTTATAACTCTTTTAACAAATTTAAATTTAATTGAGAAACTTACACTTTATTGACGATGAAGATAGTGCCTAGGCTTAATTTATTATCATTCTCTTCTCCCCGGTAGCCCCTCTCCCATTTCATTCCTCTCTGTTTAGGAGAGGCTGATGGGGGGAAAGGATGTTGCAAGAGACAGTGGGCCAAAAACATTCATGCAGTTGAATCCTTCATTTATCCCATTACTCTCAATTTATCTTCTATGAATTTTACAATCACAGTTCCTTTCCTCTGACGTGGCTATGTGGCCCTTCTTTAATGCACATTGCCCCTGGTCCAATCCATGCATATGCCTCAGTTTAATGACACTGTGCAAAAGTCCAAGATCAGCCTGATTTGAATAGTGGAAAGTCTGTGTTGATTAGTCTCATCCATCCTGATACCCTCCCGATGTTGGATTACAAATGTCCATGTTCTCTCTCTCTCTCTCTCTCTCTCTCTCTTTCTCTCTCTCTCTCTCCCCCTCCCTCCCCCCCTCTCTCTCCCGCCCCCCCTCCCTCCTTTCCTCCCTTTCTATCTGATTTATATGCCACCCAACTCCCTAAGGACTCTGGGTGGCTTACAACAATAAGAACAATATCTAAAAGATTTTAAAATAGCTTATTAAAGGGTACTTATAAGACCAGAATTGTTCTTACTTGGAATATTTAGGCAACATTTTTCAAAGAACGACAGACACGTAATACTGCATATTACAACAGCGGCCAGAATTACATATGCTCAATGCTGGAAAGAGGAACTCACACCAACGATTTATAATGTGATAACTAAAATATACCAGGTAGTTGAAATGATTAAATTGACTTACGAACTGCAAGATAAGGACATGGAGGACTTTCACAAAAGCTGGGACAGATGGTATATCTGGGTTGCAAAAAATAAAATAAAATAAAATAAAATAAAGTAAAATGAAAAGAAATTAGGAACCCCAAATCCAAATTTAGAAACAATAAATTTAAATATCATCAACAAATATTAACAAACTATAGCACCACTATACCATTGAAGGAAAAAGGATATATGATTGATACAATGATAAGGAGATTATAAGATTGTACTTATGTATTAAATGTATAACAACTGTAAAAAGGAAGATTTTCCTTTGTAAGTTAGACGTAAGCTGCACATAAATCACACTACTCTTCGAGTAGTGCCAATTGTAAATAATGATACCAAATATGCTATATATAAAGCAGAATACTTTATTTTTTTCTTTTTCTTATCTTCTTTTCCTCTTCCCTTTTCTTTTCTTCTTTCCTTTTTTCATATTCGTTTTATGTGTATATATCGTATATGTTGTCTTTTGTTGTGTAATTTTAATGTAAATATTTAATAAAAAAATTTTCAAAAAAAAAGAAGCTTAAAACCTATTTAAACCATACATAACTCCCATGACTGGATTTAGATAGTACCTCATTTAAGCCTCAGGCCTGTCAGAAGAGCCAGATCTCTATCACTTTTCAGAAGGCCAGTAGGGTAGGGGCAGTACTGATCTCTGGGGGTAGCTGGTTCCAGAGAGCTGGAGCCACCACAGAGAAGGCCCTCCCCCATGGCCCCGCCAGCCAACATTGTTTAGCTGACGGGATCCGGAGGAGGCCAACTCTGTGGGTCCTTATCAGTTGCTGGGAGTTATGTGGCAGAAGGCGGTCCCGAAGATAGTCTGGCCATGTAGGGCTTTATAGGTGATAACCCACACCTTGAATTGCATCTGGAGACTGATTGGGAGCCAGTGCAGCTCGCGGAGAGTTGGTGTGATGTGGGTGTACCTAGGTGCACCCACAACAACTCAAGTGGCTGCATTCTGGACCAGTTGTCTCTGAATGCTTTTCAGGGGTAGCCCCACATAGAGTGCGTTGCAATAGTCTAGCCACAAGGTGATAAGGGCATGAGTGACCACGTGAACAACCTCCTGACCCAGGTAGGGTGGCAATTGGTGCACCAGGCGAACCTGTGCAAAGGACCCCTTAGCTACAGCTGAAAGAGGCTGGTCCAATCACAGCTGAGAATCTAGGAGGACCCCCCCAATTGCGAGCCTGTTATGGGGGGGGGTAATTTTTCCCCTCCCAGAACCAAGGACGGACAGTTGGTATGGTTCTTCGGGGGCAGAACGCAAAGCCACTCAGTCCTGTTGGGGTTAAGTTTGAATCTGTTAACTCTCAACCAAACCCTCACAGACTCCAGGCACCAGCACATCACATCTACTACTTCACTGAACTGACACTGCCAGCTAGCACTTCAGTAGTCCCGTTGGCTAAGCCTGATGGCATTGACAGGCTTACACAGCCTAAGGGTGTGTTTTTCTCCTAAGACTTGGGGGAAAGTGTGGCGTGTGTTTCTCAAAGAACGTGCTTGGGCTCTAATCATACCCCATAGGCTTTTATTGTTTATCTTTAAGATTTTCTTCTAAGTCGGCTTCTAAAAGAAAGTGGCTGCTGGATTTACCTTTCTGGTTCTGCTATTGCTGGACAAACAATGAGATTTAAGCAAATGTCTGAATGAAAGCGATTCCGATATCACCAGGCAAGGCGTTTTAAAAATATCCAAGTGTGATGAAAAGGCAGCTATAAATAAGCAAGTAGCTCTCATGTGAAGTGGTTGAGCTTAAAGGACACGATGGAAAGAAAATCCTTCTCTAGATACGGCAGCAGAAAAATATCTTGCAGCGCTCACACCATAAGTAGAGATAACGTGTGGACTCCACAGAAAACAAATGCATGAATGTGGAGATGTGGAACACTTCATATTATCAGTTATGGGCGTGCACATAAGACCTTGAAACTAGGTGTAGAAAAACAATAAAATATTTGATAATCTTGTTTGAGGGTTGGGAGTTCAAGATAGCACAAAATACAGTGGTACCTCTACTTAAGAACTTAATTCGTTCCGTGACCAGGTTCTTAAGTAGAAAAGTTCTTAAGTAGAAGTGATTTCTGAGAGTCTCACAATGGGTGAGCAGTGTGGTCGGGCAGTAGGGAAAGCAAGCAGGATGCTTGGCTGCATAGCTAGAGGTATAACAAGCAGGAAGAGGGAGATTGTGATCCCCTTATATAGAGCGCTGGTGAGACCACATTTGGAATACTGTGTTCAGTTCTGGAGACCTCACCTACAAAAAGATATTGACAAAATTGAACGGGTCCAAAGACAGGCTACAAGAATGGTAGAAGGTCTTAAGCATAAAACGTATCAGGAAAGACTTCATGAACTCAATCTGTATAGTCTGGAGGACAGAAGGAAAAGGGGGGACATGATAGAAACATTTAAATATGTTAAAGGGTTAAATAAGGTCCAGGAGGGAAGTGTTTTTAATAGGAAAGTGAACACAAGAACAAGGGGACACAATCTGAAGTTAGTTGGGGGAAAGATCAAAAGCAACAAACAAACTTCCAGCAGACGTGGTAGATAAATCCACAGTAACTGAATTTAAACATGCCTGGGATAAACATATATCAATCCTAAGATAAAATACAGAAAATAGTATAAGGGCAGACTAGATGGACCATGAGGTCTTTTTCTGCCTTCAGACTTCTATGTTTCTAAGTAATTTTCCCCATAGGAATCAATGTAAAAACAAATAATGCGTGCAAACCCATTAGGAAAGAAATAAAAGCTCAGAATTTGGGTGGGAGGAGGAGGAGGAAGGAGAGGAGGGGGACAGTCACTGCCAAAGGAAGGAGGTGAGGTGAGGGGAATAAAAAAAATCCAAAACTTTAAGGCTTAAAAAAAAAAGAGGGACTGTGAGACAGCGAGAAGGAGCACGTGCCTCCCATACACCCAGCGCGAGGCTGTCTCCCATACACCGTGCTAGAGAGAGAAATGGAAGGAAATTGGGCAGGCCTTCATGCCTCTCTCAAATTTTTTGGAAAATTTTTCCAGGCTCGGGTTTTTAAATAGAAAATGGTTCTTAAGAAGAGGCAAAAATATACTGAACACCCTGTTCTTACCTAGAAAAGTTCTTAAGTAGAGGCGTTCTTAAGTAGAGATACCACTGTAAGACTTTTTCTCCAAAGAACCCCCAAGAAGAGCTATGCTGATGTCAGCCCCACTAGGCAGATAAGAAAGAAACTCAATTCCACAAGAAGGCTGTAACTGAGATTGGCTCAGTATTGGGCTGCCCCTGGTACTCCTGGGATCGCCGATCCGGTAGTGGAAATGGTCATGCATGTGCATCTGCGGGTCCTTGCCGTGCCCCCGCACGCCCCCATGCACCCTTGTGCAAGAATTTGCTTCCGTGCATGCGCAAAGGCAAAGAACCCACTGAAAATTGCTGAAATCTTGTGCGAGGATTTCAGTGATTTTCAGCCTTTCTTTGCTTCCGCGCTTGCGTGGAAGCAAAGAAATCACCAAAAATTCCCGAAATCTCACTCATCTGAGCATCCTCGCATGGAATTTTGGTGGTTTTCAGTGATTTCTTCTGCACATGCGTGGAAGCAAATTCTCAGGCAGGAGTGCACGCCCCCCCCCCACGCACCTGCCACAGCCCACGCCTGCCTGCATGTCGGCCTCCGGGACTGATCCAATCGGGAAAGGTAAGTGCTATATAGAGCGCTGGTGAGACCACATTTGGAATACTGTGTTCAGTTCTGGAGAGCTCACCTACAAAAAGATATTGACAAAATTGAACGGGTCCAAAGACGGGCTACAAGAATGGTGGAAGGTCTTAAGCATAAAACTTATCAGGAAAGACTTCATGAACTCAATCTGTAGAGTCTGGAGGACAGAAGGGAAAGGGGGGACCTGATCGAAACATTTAAATATGTTAAAGGGTTAAACAAGGTCCAGGAGGGAAGGGTTTTTAATAGGAAAGTGAACACAAGAACAAGAAGACACAATCTGAAGTTAGTTGGGGGAAAGATCAAAAGCAACAAGAGAAAATATTATTTTACTGAAAGAGTAGTAGATCCTTGGAACAAACTTCCAGCAGACGTGGTAGATAAATCCACAGTAACTGAATTTAAACATGCCTGGGATAAACATACCGTATATCCATCCTAAGATAAAATACAGAAAATAGTATAAGGGCAGACTAAATGGATCATGAGGTCTTTTTCTGCCGTCAGACTTCTATGTTTCTATGTTTCTATTGGCTGTAATAACGAAATCTTGTAAGCCCTCCTCCTGCTTCTGCTCTTGCACCTCCTCCTGCTTCTCTTCCTCCCCCTGAAGGCATCTGCCTGAACTGCTTCCAAATGTAAACCCACTGTTCTGGCCTTCAAAAATATTTTTGTCACTTTTGCTGACCTAATATTTTCCCACTTACCTTTCGCTACCAGTGTGCATCGCAATGTTTTGGTGGGCGTCCTCGTCCCGCCAGGCGATTCTACTTCCATGAATGCACAGAAGGACATTTTAAGCCGAAACACTACAAAAAAGATGGCAGCGCACATGGACTGGGAACCTTTACACTTATATTGCGTCATCAGTGGGCTGCTACTGGAGCGTCCGCACTGGATTGGATTGGTAGGAACCCATCCCTGATTTTCCTGCATATTTAGTTCAAGATCACCTTGTTTACTCTCTACATCACAGGACTGGCACTTTTATCAAAACCATAACAACAGTCTTACAATATAGCAACACAACCTTTTATACATGCAAGCAACGTCATAATGTAGGGGCACTGCATGCATCACAATGACAAATTCTGCTTCTTTATTTTTGACCATTCAGCTACGTGGTTGAGATCTTTTTGAAGGGTAGCAGTGCTATCAGTGGTATTAAATAGTTTAACTTCATTGGCAAAGAGAACACAATTGCTTGTGATGTGATTACAAAGATCATTTATGTAAAGTATGAAGAATGTTGGTCCTAAAACACTGTTGACAGGAGCAGGATGAGATGTGGTACTTCCTATCTTGACCACTTGTTGTCTGTCAGATAGGAATGCTGTTAACCAATCATGTAGTAGTCCAAAGATGCCATAGAATCTAAGTTTCACAAGAAGTTTGTTGTGTACAACTGAGTCAAAGGCTTTGCAAAAGTTGATATAGATTGCATCAATTGAATTACCCAGGTCAAGTTGAGTGGTCCAAATGTTTTTGCAGTGTAAGAGTTGTAGATTACAGGATAATTTTTTTCTGAAATTACTTATTGGAAATTCCTTACAGTAGACTCCAAATCCACTTTCCAAACCTTCCTTACAGTAGACTACGAATCCACTCTCAGAAGATAAGGCATGACTTGGGCACAATGGGGCACAGTATTCCTGCTAATCATGTAAGCTGGCCAAGAGAATTTGGCATATGAGCAGGAGACTATATCTCCTCTCAGCATTACTCAGGTAGTATTATCCAGTAGGCTGAGCAGGGGTTCTTGGTGCTCTCTGAGCTTGGTTGTTTGGTTGTCAGGACTAGCACTGATGATGTGATCTAGTTTGGGTAATGAAACATCTGTAAGAAAACAGGCAAGTTCAGAGAGCATCAAAAAACCTTCATTTCAACTATGAACTACAAATATTCTCCTTTAATTGCTCCTTTAAAGGCAAGTCAAAGAAGGAACTGAAAAAAACTATGATGCTGCAGCACCTAGCATATTCAACAGGCCTTCCTTGGAACCATTATGCCAGTAAGGCATTGTCATTAAAGACCAAGACAATAGAAATTCTAATTGTATTAGAAAGGTTTTATACTTCATCACACAAATGGATCCCAAATGTAATAACAGGTAAGAAATGCTGATGGGGAATCAATCATAGACTGGGTCTGTAGTTGGACGATGTTCACCAACAGAATTTGAAATGAAGAGCAGTGAAATAGCAATAGCATTTAGACTTATATACTGCTTCATAGTGCTTTACAGATTACAGCCCTCCAGGCAATCAGCATATATTGCCCCCAACAATCTGGGTCCTCATTTTACCAACCCTGGAAGGATGGGAGGATGAGTCAACCTTGAGCTACTGAGATTCAATCTGCCAAACTGCTGGCAGCTGGTGATCAGCAGAAGTAGCTTGCAGTAAAAGAAATAGAAACATAGAAACATAGAAGACTGACGGCAGAAAAAGTCCTCATGATCCATCTAGTCTGCCCTTATACTATTTTCTGTATTTTATCTTAGGATGGATATATGTTTATCCCAGGCATGTTTAAATTCAGTTACTGTGGATTTATCTACCACGTCTGCTGGAAGTTTGTTCCAAGGATCTACTACACTTTCAGTAAAATAATATTTTCTCATGTTGCTTTTGATCTTTCCCCCAACTCACTTCAGATTGTGTCCCCTTGTTCTTGTGTTCACTTTCCTATTAAAAACACTTCCCTCCTGGACATTATTTAACCCTTTAACATATTGAAATGTGTCGATCATGTCCCCCCTTTTCCTTCTGTCCTCCAGACTATACAGATTGAGTCCATTAAGTCTTTCCTGATACGTTTTATGCTTAAGACCTTCCACCATTCTTGTAGCCCGTCTTTGGACCTGTTCAATTTTGTCAATATCTTTTTGTAGGTGAGGTCTCCAGAACTGAACACAGTACTCCAAATGTGGTCTCACCAGCGCTCTATATAAGGGGATCACAATCTCCCTCTCCCTGCTTGTTATACCTCTAGCTATGCAGCCAAGCATCCTACTTGCTTTTCCTACCGCCTGACTGCACTGTTCACCCATTTTGAGACTGTCGGAAATCACTACCCCAAAACCTTTCCCTAAGATCCCTGAGTAAGCTAAGGGAGAAAAAAAACTTTGCATTGTCAGAGGCAAAGAGACAGAGGAAGGTGGATCTTAGCAGAAAGAGAACAGTGCTCACTTTGGGACATAGCTTTCTACCCAAGGAAGGATGCCTTTGAGAAAGTGGTGAGATTTCACTTCAATGGCCCAAACAACACTTTCAAAATCTGAAAGAGTGAATTGGACCCACTGTCCAACACTGAGCAGCCATTACTTGAGGAAGGAAGTGTTTGAAAGAAAAGAAGACTGGCAAATATGTGTTCGCTGGGGGTGGGGGGAAGAGAGAAAGAGAGGATGGAGAGTGTGGGACTGAGGACAAAAATATCCCCAGGAAGGAAGAAGGTGGCTCACACCACCTTAACTCAAGATGACTGAGCGACTTCTGTGGGGAGAATCACACAAATTTCATCATGAGTTCATCAGTTCATGTGCCAAGTGGTCATTCATGCTGGTATAAATTCTTGATCTGTAAACTAGAGGGAGAAGTTCTGGGGAATGTAGTAGATATCGCATGATTCAGCCAAGAAGGGCAATAACATTATATATGGCTTGAGGATCACTCTGAATCTTTGCTATTGTTCTACTGCCCATGCAATCTTACATTTAATGTCATGAGTCAGACACAAGACAGGACGCACATCGTGAGTGAACAAACCCGACGGTTCTTCTTTTTCATCAGCTGAAACTCATCAGCAGGGAACCAAGGAAGAAGACAGCCAAAGGCTGAGATACGTTTTAGAAAACCTGTTCTGCTTTGACTTCTATACAATTTTTCATAAGGCCTTAAAAACCCTGTAAGTTTCCAAAATCAATTAGCACTGCAGCTCGGAGATTTTATTTATTTATTTTATTTATTCATTTGTCCAATACACAAATACATAGGAAGAAAGATAGACATGTGATAATATAAAATAGGGTGAGAGTGAACTTAGAGGAGAGGATATATGAAAGGAAGAGAATATATAAGATAGGTGGAAGAGAGGAAAGACAATTGGACAGGGGACGAAAGGCACATCAGTGCACTTATGTACGCACCTTACTGGCCTCTTAGGAACCTGGAGAGGTCAATCGTGGAGAGTCTAAGGGAGAAATGTTGGGAGTTAGGGGTTGATACAATTGAGTCCAGTAATGAGTTCCACGCTTCGATAACTCGATTGTTGAAATCATATTTTTTACAGTCAAGTTTGGAGCGGTTCATATTGAGTTTGAATCTGTTGTGTGCTCTTGTGTTATTGCGGTTGAAGCTGAAGTACTCATTGACCAGTAGGACATTGCAGCATATGATCTTGTGGGCAATACTCAAATCGTGTTTTAGGCGCCGTAGTTCTAGGCTTTCTAGGCTCAGGATTGTTAGTCTATTTTCTTAGGATATTCTGTTTCGAGTGGAGGAATGAAAGGCTCTTCTGGTGAAATATCTTTGGACATTTTCAAGGGTGTTGATGTTTGAGATGTGGTATGGGTTCCAGACAGATGAGCAGCAGTCTAGGATGGGTCTGGCAAAAGTTTTGTAGGCTCTTGTGAGTAGTGTGAGATTGCCTGAGCAGAAGCTGCATAGGATCAGGTTAACAACTGTAGAAGCTTTTTTGGCGTTATTGTTGCAGTGGGCTTTAGCACTTAGGTCATTCAATATTAGTATTCCAAGGTCTTTTACAGAATGTGGGTTAGCAGTGAGAGATTGTTTATTCAGTTCGTATCTGTCTTTGAGGAATGCTGCACTACTTGTGGAATGCAAGCTGACCAAATTCTTAGGACAAACAACATTATTGTGGTTGTGTAGTTCTTTCTCAATACTATACTGTATTTCTGTGAGGGCCTCCATTAGAAAGTTGTTTTTGTTTTTCTCTATTCATTCTATTACCTTGGGAGGCAATAGACAAATCAGCTTTCTACAACCTATTACCTTCGCTTTATGGGAAAGAAGAAGTGCCTTCAAAATTTGGAAGCTGTAATTCATTTCATCCAAAAGACATCTAGAAGGCATCACCGAACATTCTTCCATTCAAGGATTAGAGTGTGATATCTGAGTCCCAAAATATGATGATAATGTTATGAGTGTTTTTAAAAAATCACTGCAGGAAATGTAGTCAGACCCCAAAATACCATTCACTTCACTAAAAGTAAAACTGGTGAGGCCACTTCCTGCTACCTGCTCTCTTAGTAATCCCAGATGCTACTTTCCACTACTAAAATAATTTAAAAAAACAACATCTTTTAGGGATTTATGTTCTAGTTTTAAAATGTTTTCGGATTAATTTTACATCTGTGTTCACAAGAGAGAGGCATTTTTGTAATGAACTGTAAGACTGTATGATTTGAAAATTTGCTTTCCAATGTGCCTGCTTTTCATTTATTTTCAAAAATCAAATTAGTATAGACAAAATGTGTTAGACAGGTAGCCTATCATAGAGATGCTTACAAGCACAAAAAATGCACCCCCCTTGCATGTATATGCTTGCAAACATAGATAATGGTTTGACTCAGTCTAGCAGTGTTTCAAATACAGTGATCCCTCGATTTTCGCGATATCGATCTTCGCGAAACGCTATATCGCGATTTTTCCCACCTGATGACGTCACTCTCTTCCTTTCTCATCTTTCTTTCTCTCTCTCGCTTCTTCCTCTCTCACACTCTCTTCCTCCCTCTCTCATCTCTTTCTTTCCTTCTCTCTCTTTCTCTATCTCTCCCCCTCTTGCTCTCGAGCGGCGGGCGGCGGGCGGGCGGGCGGGCGGCGGGCGGGCAGCAGCGAGGAGCCGAAGATCGGGGTTTCCCCTTTGCGTGGGCGGCGGGGAAACCCCGATCTTCGGCTCCTCGCTGCTGCCGCGCTGCCGAGCAGATCAGCTGCTGGGCGGCCGAAGAAACCTTCCCTGGGTCTTCCCCGCCGCCCACGCAAAGGGGAAACCCCGATCTTCGGCTCCTCGCTGCTGCGGCGCTGTCGAGCAGATCAGCTGCTGGGCGGCCGAAGAAACCTTCCCTGGGTCTTCCCCGCCGCCCACGCAAACTCCACCATCTGCGCATGCGCGGCCATGGAAAAAGGGCACGCATGCGCAGATGGTGTTTTTACTTCCGCACCACTATATCGTGAAAAATCGAGTATCGCGAGGGGTCTTGGAACGTAACCCTCGCGATACTCGAGGGATCATTGTATTCCCATGTTCTTATCTTATTACCGTAATAATAATTTATGCTACTTCCTATTTACACCCTTTTATTTCGTTATTAGGTGGACGTACAATTCTCATGTGGCTCTATGTAATTCTGTACATAACTCTAGCTTTTAAAAATATCTGCTGAATAATAATATGCCTCTTCAATTTTTAACTTCCAGAGATGCCTACAATTTTTCTTTTGCTTAGAAGCAAAACAAAAGTTCTCCAAAAAATACATTTCATTAAGCAGAATAGACAGAAGGCCTTATATTTAATGTTATTATAATAGAAATATGCTCTGATAGCACAATTCTTCCATCATGACTTTACCTTCATGTTACACCCAGCACATGAAGAAGGTTGACTTATATAGACATCCCTAGCAGTAGTGGATTTTAAAACCTTTGCTACCAGTTTGCACACGCACTTACTAACACATGCACCAAGGTGAATGAGTGGGTAGAGGGTCCCAGGTGGGTGGGCAGAGCCTACCACTGGTGGTGCTACCAGTTCTTAGAATGGGCCGAACCGGGAGCAATCCACCGCTGATCCCTAACTCTATTGAAGTCCCCTTCTTCTCGTCATATGGTTTTATGGTTTTCAACAATGTGTTAGACTAGGCTTTGTCATCTTCCCATTAATTGGGGGAGGGAAGTCAGATGACTGGCAGTGACTAGGAAGCGGGGCAATAAAAGAAATATAGGATCGATAAGACAGCATGCACATTTGTGATGAAGTGGAGCTCCACAAAGGTTAATGAACTGAAAAAGGATGGACTTTCATTATACAGTTGTGACTGTCAGAGGACTGGAAAAGAGCTGATGTAGTTACCATATTCAAAAAAGGAAAAAAGATTGAGGAAACTATAGACCCATCATCCTGATCTCAATGCCAGGAAAGATTCTGGAAAAGATAATCAAGCAACAAATCAGCAATTAAATTATAGTATTCCTCTGGTTCACTAATTTTGTCACTTTGTCAAAGAATGCAATAAGACCTAGAAGCAAACAAAGTAATAGCCAAAAGCCAAAAGCCAGACTAATCTTATTGCATTCTTTGACAAAGTGACAAAATTAGTGGATCAGAGGAATGCTGTTGATATAATTTAATTGGAATTCAGTAAGGCATTTGACAAAGTAGACCATAACCTATTACTTGATAAAATAGAGAAATGTGATTTAGACACCAACACCACAAGATGGATTTGTAACTAGCTGACCAACCACACACAATGTGTGGTCATCTATGGAACTTCATCTACGTGGAGGGTGGTTTGCAGTGTTTTAGGCCTAGTACTCTTCAACATATTCAATGATTTGGAGGAGGGGATAGATGGAGAACTCATCAAATTTGCAGATAACACCAAACTAGCAGGAATAGCCGACACTCCAGAAGTTACAGAAATAGCTGACAGCTCAAGTTACAGAAGGCTCTTGAGAGACTTGAAAACTGGGCTCTATCTAACAAAATGAAATTCAGTGATAAAAAAAGTAAGGTTCTACATTTAGGCAAGAAAAACAAAATGCACAAGTACAGCATATGTTGTACATCGCTCAATAGTGGTGACTGTGAGACGGATCTTGGACTCCTAGTGGACAATCACTTAAATATGAGCCAGCAGTGTGCAGCAGCTGCCAAAAAAGCCAACACAGTTCTAGGCTGCATTAACAGGGATATAATCAAAATCACATGACATGTTAATACCACTTAATAATGCCTTGATAAGGCCACACTTGGAATACTGCATTCAGTTTTGGTTGCCACGATGAAAAAAAGATATTGAGACTCTAGATACAGAGAAGAGTAACAAAGATGATTAGGGGACTCGAGGATAAAACACAAAGAACGGTTGCTGGAACTGGATATGTCTAGTCTTATGAAAAGAAGGATTAGGGGACACATGATAGCAGTGTTCCAATATCTCAGGAGTTGCTACAAAGAAGAGGGTGTCAAACTATTCTCCAAAACACCCGAGGGTAGGACAACAAGCAATGGGTGGAAACTAATCAAGGAGAGAAGCAACTTAGAACTAAGGAGAAATTTCCTGAGAAAACAATTAATAAGTAGAACAACTTGCTTCCAGAGGTTTTGAATGCTCCAACACTGGAAGTTTTAAAGAAGAGATTAGATAACCATTTGTCTGAAATGGTGTAGGGTTTCCTTAGATTAGACTAGAAGACTTCCAAGATCCCTTTTAACTCTATTATTCTTTACTCCCCCCCCCCAAAAAAAGACATAAGAGGTTAGAAAGAAGTCATACTGGATCTTTAAGTTAGCCACTGAAATTAGAGTGCTGGTTGGGAATGAAGAAGACAGCTGGTACAACTCGGACCAGAGGCAGCTACGCCACTGATATTTCCACCAACGCAAAGAATAAACTGCCTCTGCAAACTAAGCATATTTGGTATTTTTTCAACCCTGCTTCTTCAAACAAATACAGCTACCTTATCTTTATAGTATTCATCACCATCAGTTTATTTATAGTTTCTAATTATGTTCTAAATGATTCAGGAAAATAGTAGAAACCAAAAAAGCTATAACAACTTTCAGAGTAGCAGTGGCAGCAACGGCAGCAGCCGCAGCAGTAATAGTAGCAGCAACAACAACAAAGTTTTGGGCCATTGTAAAGCCTAACACATTTATTGAGGCATAGAATACTGTGAATCACAACCCACTCGCACAGTCGTCACTGTTTCTTAATGAAAATTCTGAATCCATTAAAGCAAACCAACAAAATCCATGCAATTACAAAGTTTCTCCAGACCAGTCAAAGTGAGAAGACATCAGGAGATCTTGCTAAATGGTCTCTAGCTGCTTTTTAGCAGCAAACTCAGGCCTTGTAAGAGCAAGATCATGTCCCACCAATACAATTACTGCAATATTTGCCACAAACTAAACACAAACAAGTGTTCTTGCTTTTTGGTAATGTAAACATGAGTTATTCAAGAACACAGGCATTAGATATTGTCAGACTTCATCTTTCATAGATTTATTGCAGTCTCCTTTTGTCTCTACAGAAATTCTGACACAGCCTCTGTATTTGCATCCTAGTTTCTTCCGCTTGAGATTCAATGTCTCCAGCAGGTTTAGTTTTGGATGCCAACATACAATTCTCCTCGATCCCAGCCAATCAAAGTAACAGACACAGAGATGAAGCAGTGAGCATAGGGAAGCAGAACTCTGAGGAAATACAACCTTATTTGCATCTCTAAGAAACCTAAAAATAAAAATGTGGACTGGATACTTTACCTCTGTGTGTACGTTACCTACCTGAGCAACCCCTTTTTCTGCTCCAGTTTTTCCCCCTGCTTTGCTACTTAGCACACTGATTAAATTAAGATTTCTTCATTCCATTATCCTTCTCGTTCACGCTGCCCTTTTGAATACTTCTGGAGGACAAACAAAGGAATTGTGCTCAGTTCATGTTCTTGGCAACAATGACAACACTTGTGAGTTTCGAAGCTCAATGCTTTCCAAATTGTTTGGTAAAATGGCAGCCGCACTTCCTCTGATTCTTTCCTTGGTTGGTTTTCCTGCCTCCAGAAGTGCTTTTTCCTTTCCTTGGACTATAAATAGAGCTCCCACAACACAACCTATAATAGCGAAGATGGCAGGAAGTACAGGAAAGCAAAGGAGAGACCTCATGTGCATTGGCTGTGATGAGAATTGAAAGAAGCAAACAACTTACGCATATTTCCAGGATCCACCACACAATAAACTCAATATTAACTGGTGATCACATTAAACTGTTCTGACAGTAGTTTCCAAGCAATGTTATTAACGGCAGGGGTTACAAAACTAACTCATTTTAAAGTTTTCTGCTGTTGCTATTTTTGTTGTTTTCTTAGCCAGATTTTGAAACTTATATGGGAATCCTCTGGGTTTTTTTCCAACAATCACAAATAAGATAATATTACTTCCAGTTAAATTTTGGTGCAGTGGGCAACCTCAAGGCAGTGTTCTAGGACAACATACTCTACATAATCTTTGTGATCATTTTATAAGCATCTGTGTTCTTTTTGCTGATGATGTTAAACTATTTAACACCACCGTCAATGCTGCTACCCTTCAAAAAGACCTTGATCATGTAGCAGAATGGTCAAACAACTGGCAACTTCAAATCTCAACCAACAATTGCTCTGTCTTACACATTGGCAAAAAGAATTAGAATACAAAATACAAACTTGGAGGAAACGAACTTGTAGATGACCCTCTCTCTGTCAAAGACCTTGGAGTACTTATATCCAATGACCTAAATGTTGGAGCCCAATGTAACAACATTTCCAAAAGGCACTAAGAGTTGTTAATCTAATCTTATGCAGCTTCTTCTCTGGCAATATTACACTGCTAACCAGAGCTTACAAAACATTTGTTAGACCAATTCTGGAATACAGCTCACCTGTCTGGAACCCGCACTGCATATCAGACATTAATACAATTGAGAGAGCCCAGAAATATTTCACAAGAAGAGTCCTTCACTCCTCCACTCGCAACAAAATATCTTATTCCATCAAACAAATAAATAAATAAAATCAAATAAATGTCTTTTTGCACTGTTGGCAGTCTTTGAATATTGTGGATATTTGGATATTGTCACAGGAGAATTTGGGCTTGTCACCACTTCCATTAGGAATTTGATATTATATTACAGGAACAGAGGAAGTCGTGACCATGTACATTGTCATATCCAAACAAACCTTTAAAAAAAATAGTTACAATCATTCTTTTTGAATCAGAGAACTAGGAATACAGCCCATACATGTATTCAATATCTTTTGGAAAATTTGCCTATTTTCACATAATTTCTTAATATATTTTTATACAATATACAGAGATCTGTCTAAGCAACTAACATATTATGAATTCATCATTCAGATTTGTTTGTGGTAAGTTATGCCCACATTTTCTGGGGCTTTAATTGTTTAATTTAATATTACTCGGTTTGTCATGTAGATGGTTGAGTGGTTCAGGGTGGGGAATTTGTAGTGGGTGGGACATTTTATTCTATTTTTTATTCTATTTTTAAATTTTATGTATGGTGGGAATGGTCTCTGGGTGTCACATGACTTTTGTTGCCAATGACAATTCGTTGTTTTGACAATGACAATAAATTTTTTATTATTATTAATTGCAGCCTACATCTGTCTTAGAACTATGTTACCAAGTATTGATCATCAATAGAATATGAGGTCAATTTGTATTGCAGCCATAAGCTATGAATGTCTTCCTCTAAATTGAGGTTCCAACTTCTTCTGAAAAAAGAGAAAAGCAAAAGGGGAGGAATAGGATCAGAGATAAACAGAGAAGGCTAGAAAAACAATTAGTTTCCCAGACTGACCATCACTTTGATTAATCCAAGAATGCTAAGTAGGCAGTTCAGTGAGAAGCAGTAGGAGAGTGGCTCAGACACCGTGCTCCTCAATCTGCTTCCAGTGGTTAGGTTCTCTGAATGAATCCATTTTCTGGGTTTGCACAGTAATTAATTACTTATTTAAATACTTCAGGCTGGGTTTGTACACAAAACTCTTAATGATTAAAGATTAGTATTGGGCGAATCCGTTGAAGTTCAGGTTCGGCGGATTTGGCCAAATTTGACGTCGGAGTTCGGGTTCGGACCCCGAACTCGGGCCAACTTGAACCCGAGCCCGAACCCCAACACCTCTGGCCCAGCGGGAGATGAAGCGCTGGGGGGGAGGTCAGGTTCCAGGTCTGGAGTCGCCCCTCCTGCCCTTTCCCAACCTGAGTCGGCAGCTTGAGCCTCAGAGCCCTCCCCGCCTCCCTTTCCCGCCCACTGCCCACTTGAAGTTGCTGGCTGGGATCCTGAATAGCCAGCCAGCAGAATCTGCCTCCTCACCCCTCTGGCCCAGTGTGAGGCGAAGCTCTGGTGGGGAGGTCAGGCTCCGATCCCCAGGAGCTCAGCAGGGAGAAAGTCCTGATGCCATGCCTCCCTGTCTTTGCAGCTGGCAGGAGAGCCACGGTGGAACAAGCGAGAGGCTCCTAAGCGGGCTCCAGGGTCAGGTGCGGCTCTTACCCCTTACGGCAGGGGGGCCAAGCAAATTGGAAATGGGATTCCCCACCTCCTTTTGCTTGCACCTCCACAGTCTGTGGGAAATCCACGCCTGCCCTCCCTCTTTGTGATCCAAAGGTCTGGATTCCCTCCGCCCTTTTAAAGCCCTTCAGGGGTGGAGCCCTCCCTGTCTCTCCCTCCTGCCCACCGACGCTTGAAGCTGCCGGCCAGGATCCTGAATAGCTGTCATGTGCCGAACACCTCACACCCCCTCACACACACACCCGCTGCTGCAATAGCATCGATCAAACGCCAAACTTGAACACGGACTTCTGGAAAAGTTCAGGATTGGGTTCGGTATAGCGAACCTGGCCAAGTTCGACACTAACCCGAACTATGCAAGTTCGGTTCGCCCAACACTATTAAAGATAATGTTTTAGGAATACAGCCTTTAGTATGTTGTGTGAGGTTTTGATTGGACCTGTTGTTCTGCTTTAGGCAGTTTGCTCTCTGATGTCCAGATTGGAAGAATGGTGACAGGAGATAAAGTTGAGTCAAAGACTCCATACTTTTAGATCAGAATGGCCTCCACTTACTGGTTTTCCCCATTTTCAGACAGATACAGTGGTACCTCTACTTACAAACTTAATTCATTCCATGACCAGGTTCTTAAGTAGAAAAGTTTGTAAGAAGAAGCAATTTTTTCCCATAGGAATCAATGTAAAGGCAAATAATGTGTGCAATTGGGGAAACCACAGGGAGGGTGGAGGCCCTGTTTCCCCCCCAGGAGATTCCTAGAGAGGCCCCATGGAGGCTTCTCCCCACCTTTTCCGGCCCTGTTTTCCCCCAGGGGATTCCTAGGGAGGCCCCACAGTGACTTCTCCCCACCTTTTCTGGCCCTGTTTCCTCCCAGGAGATTCCTACAGAGGCCCCATGGAGGCTTCTCCCCACCTTTTCTGGCCCTGTTTCCTCCCAGGAGATTCCTAGAGAGGCCCCACAGAGGCTTTTCCCTGCCTTTTCCGATTACTGTTTTGGACGCTCGGGTTTGTAAGTGGAAATTGGTTCTTGAGAAGAGGCAAAAAAATCTTGAACACCCAGTTTTTAGCTAGAAAAGTTCGTAAGTAGAGGCATTCTTAGGTCGAGGTACCGCTGTACTCTGATGTGAGGACTAAAACTGGAACATTTAGCCTACAAAGTCTGTGTTCTATTACTATTAAAAATTGTAGTGTCTCTTCAAACTAGGACTCGGATCGCATAAGCATAGAAGGATCCATCTCAGCCTGCAGTCTGCAATCGGAATAATGAGAGTGTGCAGGCGGGACTTGATATTCTCATATAATGTATTTTCCAGCAATATCAACTTATGAGAATAACATGTGAGAGAATTTCCAGCTGGCGGGAAAAAGAATTGTCATATGTGATACCGATAAAGGAAAAATCAAGATCAAGAAATCAGGAAATCAAGAAGTAAACAATACCCCAAATCAAGGAAGTGCCAAACGAACTAATAATAAACAGTCCAATCAAAAAGCTTCCAAGACCACTCCCACAATCTCTAGGGCAGTGATGGCGAATCTTTTTTGCTTTGCATGCCAAAATGTTGTGTGTGCATGTGCTAGCATGCGTGCACGTTCCCACACCCATTCCCTCCCCCCATGCATGTGCAACCCCTGCTCTGCCCTTGTGCATATGCACAATTCCCTCCCTGTTTCCACGCAGTGCACAGCCCTCACTGAAGCCTGGGACGGTGAAAAAATGGCCAAACAGGCAACCTGGGATTCGTTCTGCAGCGCCCGGTGAGGTCTTCTCAGGCCTTTTCAGGGTCCCGTCAAGCAGACAATGTCGGCTGGCGGGGCCTAGGGGAAGAGCCTTCTCTGTGAGGGCCCTGGCCCTCTGGAACCAGCTCCCCCCAGAGATTCGCACCGTCCCCACCCTCCTTGCTTTCCGAAAAAGTTTGAAGACTCATCTTTGCCGCCAGGCCTAGGGTCATTAAATCTCCCTCCCGACCAACGAATGCATTTAGAATAAATTATTGACTGAGTGAATGTTAACTGAATCTTTTAATTTTTAGGATGTTTTTAAAGTTTTTAAAATTATTATTAATTGGATCAAATTGTTTTATTGTGTATTCCTTGTTTGTTGTGAGCCACCCCGAGTCCACGGAGAGGGGCGGCATACAAATCCAATAAATAAATAAATAAATAATAAATAAATAAACCTGGAAGTTCGGAGAAACAGACTTCCGGTTTGCCCATCGTGCTGTTTTTTGTATTCTAGAACCTTCAGGAAGGGCACTTTTGAAGCTTCCCTGAAGCCTCCACAGGGCGAAACGGCCTTCCCCAAGGCCAAGAATTAGCTGGCTAGGGCAACGCCCAGTGAAGGGCTGCAAAAATATTTAGTACCACACTGTGGGCATGGCTTATTTTGTGGGTGTGGCTTGCCGGCCTTGTGACCAGGCGGGAAAGGCTTGATCATGTGACCGAGGTGGCTTAAAGGTTATGTGACTGGCTTAAAGGTGGCCAACTTGACATCGCTCACATCAAGGGTTTGGGTTAGGGTTCTCCTCGCCTTAAAGAGATACAATTTCCCTTACTATTACTGAACATCCAAAATATACTATTTAATTCTACGTATATATGCCATATGTGTGTTGTGGTTACCTCTGGCCCAGCTCCTGCCCCAAGGAATGTGCAGGTGGATGTGGAGGAAACTTCCACATGCCGCAGGCCTGTTTTGCTCCCGATGGAATCTGCCGACGAAGCGTCCTCTGACCAAGGAAGTGTGAGTGACAGGGAAGAGGGGAGTTTGGCAGACAGCCCAGGAGGAGATCAATCATCTGTATCATCCTTGGATTCTGAACAAGAATTAATGACACATCCACGCATGCGTAGAGTGATGCATAGGAGACAACAACTGAAGGATTATTACAAGAGAAAATGAGGCCACCTGTGGTTGGGTGGGGCTGCTGTAATTTGTGCTACAGATAAAAAGAACAGCGTGCTGGTTTAGCCTTGTGGCAGTTTATCTGATTCATTGTTTCATCAAGATGGTGGTTTTTGTGCTGTTCAAGATTGTGTGTGGACTCTCTGGACTTTAGAATTGGACTCAATTTCCCACTTATTGGGTGAACAATTGGATTGCGTTGCACCTGTGCCTTGTGTACACCAGAAAACCCCTTTGACATTTAAAAAGGGAGCTGTTTCTGTTTTTCTGTTTATAAAAACTTTTGGGTTTTCCTTTTATCGTGTAGTCTGTGTCTTCCTGGACTAATTACCCTGTAATTACGGGTGGTTGAAACACGCTGGCAGAACAATGTGTATATTCATATTACACACAGGCATATTCATATTACACACAGGCACACAAAAATATACATTATCTACTATATAAACTGTATGTGTATGTATACACACACACACGCACACACACAGCTCTTCTAAAATTATACACATTCAACCTCATTTACTGCGATAGGAAAAACATACCCAGAGCACAGAAGGGGAAAAAAGAAAAAAAAGTCAATTTTTTCCTACTGATTCTGCTACCTGGCTGTACCCGTAGGAGCCCATCACTGACATTGACCCACTAAGACATAAAAGAAGGGTAATCAGTGTTTGAAAGTGGAGAACTAGCATGGAAATGGAAGTCAGCATCCCTGCTTTCAACAGAACCTTTTGGCAGCCAAAATTTTAAAGAAATAAAAACAACGAATGCCTCTGGTAAATGGAAAGGTCTGTAAAGCAGCCAGATCTGGGCAGCAGGTTTGGCACTAGCAAATGTTGTGAAAAGGACTCTGTATTTTGATAAAGACAAAACCTGCATGGTCCAGGACTACTGGGAGGTTTCTTTTCACAATACGTACATTTTGGAAGACAATGCAAAGGAACCTTTCAATAGATCTTCACATTATACAGGATTGGGGCAGTGTGTGTGTGTGTGACATAAGAAGAGATAGAGGAATTAGTGGGATCTG
Organism: Erythrolamprus reginae; assembly: GCF_031021105.1. NCBI lineage: Eukaryota > Metazoa > Chordata > Lepidosauria > Squamata > Dipsadidae > Erythrolamprus > Erythrolamprus reginae. The sequence goes on along the minus strand of NC_091950.1, from coordinate 346,326,138 downwards.
GGGCTTCAGATGTTTCTCCCTCCTAAGAATTTGATGACACATGATTGTTTATCTGATTTTTTTTTGGAAGCATCTAGTTTTAGATTACTAAAGTTAGAAGGGACCTTGTAGGCCATCTAGTCCAACCCCTGCCCCCTCCCCCAAACAGGAGTCCCTACACCATTTCATGTCAGAAATAAATTCATTTCTGAAGGTAATATCACAATGCAAGTAAATGGTTTGTAACCATGGGAGAGGCTGATGTAAGTCATAATCAGCATGTAATCATGGGTTTGCTAATTGTGCTGAAACCTGATTGGCTGTAACCTATATAAGGAGGAACACCCTTGCATGGGTATGGTTTGTTACAGTGGGTGGTTTGCTATAGAGTGGTTTGTACTTCAGTGCTTAGTGCTTAGTGGTTGCAGTGGTAGATTTAATAAGAGTTATATGCTAGTATTGTATGATAGTTTATTTAGAGAAGCAGTTTGATAAAAGAGAAGTCAATATATTTTTACAAGAAAGCCTGCTGCTGTGTTTCACTGAAGACTTCAATTAAGTATAGTGGTTAATTGTGGCTACTTGGTGGGTTAACTTCCGTGTGCGCAAAACTCTCTCTGCCCAACAGGTTATGGGCCTAGTAGCTGTTCTGTCGGGCTCTCTGGTAGAATCCTCCCAAAAATTCACAGGTTCAAATTTCAGACACACACACGTTTGAAAATTCAAAATAATGTTTTATAATGAAAATTCACTTAAACCAAGCCCTCTTTTGGTATAGCAAAGAGCACTCGTCTTCAAACAAACTGGTAATTTGTACAAGTCCCTTATCAGTTCTGTGATACTTATCTTGCAGCTGTGAGGCAAATCACAGTCCTTATTCTTTCACAAAGTGACACACACTTTGCTCTGGTTTAGTTTCAAAGCGGGGAAAAATCAGCACACAAAAAGTCTAAGTCAGTAAAGCAGTCACGAAACACAATGATCAGATAATCCTCCACAAGGGCCAAACCCACAGGCTGCTATTTATAGCAGCCTCACTAATTACCACAGCCCCACCCAACCACAGGTGGCCTCATTTTCTTTGATAATAATCTCTCAGTTGTTGTTGCCTGTGCATCGCTCTCCTCATGTGTGGCTGTATCATTAACTCTTGTTCTGAATCCAAGGAGGAGCTAGATAATTGATCTCCTTCTGAGCTGTCTGCCACACTCTCCTCCTCCCTGTCACTCATGTCTTCTTGGTCAGAGGAGCCTTCATCAGCAGATTCCACTGGGGGGGGGGCAAAACAGGCCTGCAGCATGTGGATGTCTCCCCCACATCCACAGTCCTTGGGGCAGGAGCAGGGCCAGAGCTAACCACAACAGTAGCTATGCCCAATATTTCAGACAGACGGCCAGCCAATCTCCTCTTAAATGTCTTAAGTGTTGGAGCCCTCACAACCTCAGAAGGCAAACTCTTCCACTGGTTGATTGCTTTCTGTCAGAAAGTTTCTCCTCATTTACAGGTTCAAGCTCTCCTTGGTCAGCTTCCATCCATTATTCTTTATCTGGCCTTCTGGTCTAATGCATAAACCCCAGGAAGTTATGGTTTTGCCAGTCCTATTCACCCTTATTTCGCTAGTCCTATTTATCAGTATTTATTCTTTGGAGATGCTTCCCCTTCCTGTCTAATTAATTGGGCTAATTATGAATATGGATCTGAAGATACAGCAAAATTTCTGTCTTTTTCTCTCTCTCTGTAATCACGGGAGACAGTGCGGATTTTGCCATGTCAATTCAATTACTATGGCAACTGGATTTCAAACACTACTGTAGGTGCTCACAGGCACTTCCTGCTAACTTTAGAATTTATGAAAGAATCCTAAAACAGTAGGCACTTCTGCAAATACCCCAATGCTAATGTAATGCATTATTGTTTTTCACTTAAGGAGAGTCAGGAAATTGGAGCATATGTAGGCATATATGAAGCATGTATGCAACACTATTCATTTAAAAAACTGTGTGCCACACAATTTTAGTCATTTAATATCAGGCTGTAGTGGCACCTCAAGGCACTGCTAGGAAGTGCATAAATCTGGCACAGTGTCTGCCTAAGCTTCAGTTGGACTATGGTGTTCCAGATTATCAATTTGATTGATGTCTATCAATTTGATCAGTCTATCAATTTGATCAATTGATGTCTATCAATTTGATTGGTGTCTACCAATTTGATCAGTCAATTAATGTTTCCTTTTTGTTGGCCGCTAACTTGATCAGTGCTGATTTCTGTTACAGAAAAACACTTGCATCTTACAAAATACTTCTTACTAAAGTGTTGTGGGGGTTTTTTTTGGAAAGGCATTAATATCTTTAATGAATGAAATGCACAGTTCAAAAAATATAAACCAGTTTCCCAGATATGTCATTTGAGCTCAGCAGATGGTATGAACCAGCCCATCTTTTTTTAAAAAAACAGTGGATTATAATTAGTTTAACTTAGCCAGATGTAAACGACCAAAATGTATTGTCTTTTTATAAATGTTGGTTCTTTTCTTCCACTTCTATCCTATGGAATTCTACCCAAAGTGATCCTTACTAGCAGAAATTAAAAGCTATTTTCTCTGTTTTCCCCTGTTATCAGCTTTTATACCTGCCCCTCCATCTGATCCTATCCAGTCTGAGAGAAGCCATAAGAGAAGTCTGAAAACATCATTCTAAAATTCTCCTGTGGAAAGAACGTAAGTTGAAAGATGAGTTCTACTTAAAGAAGGAACAAGCAGGATATAAAACAATCTGTTTTCTTAAATCTTTCATATATGATGGTGTTCTGTCGAGCTCTCTGGCAGAATCCTCCTGAAAAGTCAGATACAAATTTCAGACACACACGTTTGAAAATTCAAAACAATGTTCTTTATAACGAAAATTCACTTAAACTAAGCCCTCTTTTAGTATAGCAAAGAACACTCTATCTCCAAACAAACTGGTAATTGGTACAAGTCCCTTATTAGTTCTGAGAATCTTAGCTTGCAGCTGTGAGGCAATTCACAGTCCTTCTTTCACAAAGTGAAACACCCTTTGCTCTGCTTTAGTTTCAAAGGGGGGGGGGAAGCAACACACCAAGGTCGAAGTCAGCAAAGCAGTCAGGAAACACAATGATCAGTTAATCCTCCACAATGGCCAAACCCACAGCTGCTCTTTATAGCAACCTCACTGATCACCACAGCCCCACCCAACCACAGGTGGCCTCATTTTCTTTGATAATAATCTCTCAGTTGTTGCTGCCTATGCATCGCTCTCGGCATGCGTGGCTGTATCATTAACTCTTGTTCTGAATCCAAGGAGGAGAGAGATAATTGATCTCCTTCTGAGCTGTCTGCCACACTCTCCTCCTCCCTGTCACTCATGTCTTCTTGGTCAGAGGAGCCTTCATCATCAGATTCCACCAGGAGCAAAACAGGCCTGCGGCATGTGGATGTCTCCCCCGCATCCACAGTCCTTGGGGCAGGAGCTGGGCCAGAGCTAACCAAAACAGAAGGAATAGATTACCTCATTCTGTATCATGACCCCTAGTTTTAAAAACTACTGTATATGATCATCCTTTGTTTTATTTTATTTTACTGTAACCATTTACTGCTATTGAATTCTATTATAATTAAACCTAGAGAACAAAAACGAAAGCATGTTCTTCCATTAGCCCCACCTCTACATTCCTCTTTTAAATGCTTTAAAGATCAGTATAAAACTGGGTATGTCTTATCAATCAATCCAATTCTGAATTTCAGTAACAAATTAATGGATGTTTCTTATCTTACAGGATTGGGATACATGGACAGTATTACCTAACCTGCAACATTATCAAGCCAGTTCTTTGTTCGCTTCCAGTATTATATTTTCATGTCTTTCTGTCTGTCTATCATCTGTTGCTTTCTATTCTAGCTCAGTGTGAAAAATTGGAGATCTGAGCAGGAGAAACATTTATGTATACTCTGGCTAGTTTTGCACAGATGAAGGGCTTACAGAGGAACAGTAGAAACTTATTATCCATTGTTGCATTATCCCACTACCAAGACAATACTGTAAAGATCTAACATGGAACAATGTCCTTTTTGTGTGCTGCCTTTCATCTGCTGATTGGACTTTTTGTTTACTATTCTCAACAAATGTAACAGCCAATTCCCCATTCATGGGGTAGTGTGAAAAGAAAGATCAAAGCAGTGCAACTAAAGAACCTGACTTCTATTGAAGTCACATCAATCAATGATATTTTGATTGGAGAGAAATCTTTTTCAAATATTTAAAAACAGAACAATTTTCTAGACTTTGCAGCAGCCATATATATAAACTGCTCAAAAAATAAATAAAGGGAACACTCAAATAACACATCCTAGATCTGAGTGAATGAAATATTCTCTTTGTTCTGTACAAAGTTGAATGTGCACAACAGCATGTGAAATTGATTGTCAATCAGTGTTGCCTCCTAAGTGGACAGTTTGATTTCACAGAAGTTTGATTTACTTGGAGTTACATTGTGTTGTTTAAGTATTCCATTTATTTTTTTTGAGCAGTGTACATATCTGGCATTACCACTTTCTGTCTCTAGTTCACTCGACTTAAGGTAAAAAGAGATATAAATGCTAGATGTTTTTATGGAATTAAAACTACAACTGTAAATGTTCCTGTTTGAAAAATGTCTCATCAACTGTGCATTCAAATTTGCTCACCTGGAAGTGAGTAATTTTAAAATGAATAGAATTTATTCTGAATAAATGGAACAACCACTTAGGGCAGAAAAACATAGTTTTCTCTTTGGCAAAAATTGTTTTTTGCAAAAATAAAATAAAATAAACAAACACACACACATACACACAGAGGGCTGCAAAAAAGTTTACTACCACACTGGGCATGGCTTATTTTGAAATATGGCTGTTGTTTGTTATGTAGAGTAGATTGATCCAGCTATTAACAAAGGTGATGTTGTGATTAGCTCTGGCCCTGCTCCTGCCCCAAGGACTGTGGATGTGGGGGAGACATCCACATGCTGCAGGCCTGTTTTGCCCCCCCCCCCAGTGGAATCTGCTGATGAAGGCTTCTCTGACCAAGAAGACATGAGTGACAGGGAGGAAGAGAGTGGGGCAGACAGCTCAGAAGGAGATCAATTATCTAGCTCCTCCTTGGATTCAGAACAAGAGTTAATGATACAGCCACGCATGCGGAGAGCGATGCATAGGCAACAACTGAGAGATTATCAAAGAAAATGAGGCCACCTGTGGTTGGGTGGGGCTGTGGTAATTAGTGAGGCTGCTATAAATAGCAGCCTGTGGGTTTGGTCATTGTGGAGGATTATCTGATCGTTGTGTTTCGTGACTGCTTTACTGACTTTGACTTTTTGTGTGCTGATTTTTCCCCGCTTTGAAACTAAACCAGAGCAAAGTGTGTTTCACTTTGTGAAAGAAGGACTGTGAATTACCTCACAGAACTGATAAGGGACTTGTACAAATTACCAGTTTGTTTGGAGATGAGTGCTCTTTGCTATACCAAAAGAGGGCTTGGTTTAAGTGAATTTTCATTATAAAGAACATTGTTTTGAATTTTCAAACGTGTGTGTGTCTGAAATTTGTACCTGTGAATTTTTGGGAGGATTCTACCAGAGAGCCTGACAAAACAGGTGAGCTGGGTCATTCCTTGATGGCACATTGACAAAGGTGGGGGCTGCTAAGAGTGAGTCTTTTTCCTTGCCTAAAGGCATGTTTCTGGAGATAATCTATATAATGTTCTGCCTTTTAAAAAATTTCCTAGGATATTTCCTTTTTTTCTAGGAGATGGGTGGGTGCTAACTTCCTACAGTAGCTTACTTTATAAACTGTTATTTTGGGCTTAGTAATGGATGTACTTAACTAATTACCCTCATCACCTCGAGGTTCGACTACTGCAATGCTCTCTACATGGGGCTACCTCTGAAAAGTGTTCGGAAAATTCAGATCGTGCAGAATGTGGCCGCGAGAGCATCATGGGCTTCCCTAGGTATGCCCATGTTACACCAACACTCCGTGGCCTGCACTGTCTGCCGATCAGTTTCTGGTCACAATTCAAAGTGTTGATTATGACTTATAAAGTCCTACATGGCATCAGACCAGAATATCTCCGGGACCGCCTTCTGCCGCACGAATCCCAGCGGCCAATTAGGTTCCACAGAGTTGGCCTTCTCCAGATCCCGTCGACTAAACAATGTCAGCTGGCGGGGCCCAGGGGAAGAGCCTTCTCTGTGGTGGCCCTGGCCCTCTGGAATCAACTCCCTCCAGATATTCGAACAGCCCCCACCCTCCTCGCCTTCTGTAAAATGCTGGACTCACCTTTGTTGCCAGGCATGGGGATAACTACCTCCCCCCTTCGTTGTGTTTTCCAACCTCTGTTGCATGATGGATTGAAAGTGATGGGTTGAATGTGTACGATTGTGTAATTGGGGATTTTATAATACTGGTTATGTTTATGTTTTTAAATTGATTTTTAAATTTTATTGTTAGATTTTTAATGTACTGTATTGTGTTATTGTTGTGTTGTGAGCCGCCCCGAGTCTTTGGAGAGGGGCAGTATACAAATCTAATAAATAATAAAATAATAAATAATAATAATTGTGCCTTACCTGGCAATCACACTTGAAACAAAGCAAGATTTAAGTGTTTTCTGGTGATAACCATCTATCAAGGCAAACTGGTCTCTACCAAAGTATAAGAAGTAGCGTATGGCTTCCACTTTCGCCTTTCAGCCCCAATCTAGGAGCCTTCACAGGCAGTCGCTTTCATGACAAACTATTTTTGATTTAAATTTATATTTACTGACATAGTATAGATCTATTTCAAGCTATTTAGCCTTCGTCAGCTAGCCAAATAGCCCGGGTTTGACTCCCCAAAGGGTATAATAGCTTGAAATAGATCTGTACTAGTCTCCCTTTATTTCCTTGTCAGTAAATATAAATTTAACACAAAGCAAGGTTTATTATTTTTGATCCCAGTGCTACTTTGCTTTTTACTTGCTGAATATTAGGATTATTCTAATAATGAATGAGTCATCCATTTCAATGCTCAGTTGTAGATTCTGAAATTGTGCATGAAATAACTTGCAATATGCTAAGGTCTGCAAACTGCCCAATTTTCTGTATGGTGAATGAATAGGATTTCTTTTGAAAAACAGCTGTAGCCCACCTTTCCATCCAAATGGATTGACAAGGGATTAAATCTCCCATAATCATGAAAATATCATGAAAGCCAAACCCCGCAAACAGAAGCTTTGATGACAATAAAAAGAAATGGAATAAAAGTACACTTTAGAAAAAAAACAGATTTTATTGAGCTTGAATATGTTAGGGTAACCAACGCAAGAACTGTGTTCAATTTATATATTACAATACAAACAGGAACTCCTCTAGCAGCTTTGAAAATTGGCAATTCTGGCTGTAATGCATAGTAAGTGCAGTAAAAGGCCCTGTGAAGTACAAAAGGAATACAAAAGACTTTTCTCCATGGACTGTACATTCTTTTAAAGAACAGTGCCTGCTCCACAGGGCAGTCATTTAGCAATTTTAAAAAGTCACCTGCCAATATTCCAGACAAAACTAATATTACTTCATTAATGTTTGGAAAATTGCTTAATCTTGCCATAGCTGGATCAAATGCAGAGTGGGGAGCTTTGAAAGGAGCACTAGGCAAAGATCTTGCTAAATAAAGGAGGACTATAACATATTTTCACAACTAATTATATACCAAATAAATCAAGCAATAGTAAAAAAAAAAACAACCCCCCAAACAAAATAGAAACAAAACCCCAAACTCTTCTGTTCAAAATAACAGCATTTATTGCTTATTCCCATGAATTTCATTTATGAACACATAGTATATTTAATTACTTCTTCCACACAGGGAAATGTGTCCATTTGGTCTGCTGCTTTAGTGAATATGATATATATTAAATCATCACCTTTCACTTCTAAGAGGATATTTTATTGCTTGTTTTTCATATATAGCCAACTTCTGGATTAGGCACATCCTTAACACAAGTTAAGTATGCTTTTCTCTCTTGTTGCCTTTTGTTTATACAGTGCAGAGTATACGGGCTTAAAATCACAGGGCAGCTGCTCATTCCAGGTCACTTTCTGGGTCTGAGTTCAAGGGCGTGCAGTAGTTTGGCCTGTTCGAAGGGATGAAACCCGGAAGACACACACACTTATAAGACCCTTCAGTATTGATGCAATTGGCATTCTTACACAGCGACATCCTATTATTCAGTTCATTGCATTCATTCACATCTGGAAGAAAATGTGAACAGGATCAGGTTTAGCACATTATGTTCAACCAGAGGAAAGGTACAAGAAAAAAAATGGCTGAAGCATGCCTTTGGGACACGACCACTGGAGATTAGATTAATCCCAATCTATTGGTCTTCTGAAAAGACCTGGGGTTGGAAGTGAGCAATCCTTGGGTTTTGTCTTGCTTTGAAATGCATACTGCTCAAAAAAATAAGGGGAACACTCAAATAACACATCCTTGATCTGAATGAATGAAATATTCTCATTGAATACGTTGTTCTGTACAAATTTGAATGTGCACAACAGCATGTGGAATTGATTGTCAATCAGTGTTGCTTCCAGAGTGGACAGTTTGATTTCACAGAAGTTTGATTTACTTGGAGTTATATTGTGTTGTTTAAGTGTTCCCTTTATTTTTTTGAGCAGGGTATTTCCTTATTGCAGTTCTTAATTTTTTTTTGTAAATTAATTTTTATGGTTATACTTATTTCTATTGTTGTTTTGGGGATGGTAGAGGACAGGAATGCCTGGAGGAACATTGTCCATGGGGTTGTGATGGGTCAGACATTACTTCGCGATTAACAGCAAAAATTATTGTTTCAATTTTAAATGTGTTTGCTGTCGAGAGTTGTTTGGCAAAAGGGCAGCTACACAATGGAAAATACACCAGGCAGTGTATTCAGAGATATTGAGGGTAGCACACTGCTTCTAATGTGCATTCTACATTGTGTGCCTGCTTGCTCCCTTCTAATCCCTTCCTCTCCAATCTCTCTGCTCTGCAAGGGTTACAAAAAGAAAAAACATCAGGTCAAGGATATGACAACATAAGGCTGCAATCAATTGTGACCACCTGTCTAAGGGACAATGCAAAAGTTGTAAATGAAGGCTTAGTTATAAAGTTATTTTTTCCACCATTGACATAACTTCAAACGGTCGCTGAATGAAGATGTCACAAAGTGATGACTATCTGTAAATATTTGAGTTGACTTTTTTTTCCTCCTGGCCAGAATTATATGGAGTTAAATAAAATGTTAATAAAATAAGAAGATGCCAGAACCAGGTACCCTTGGAAAGGGATAAGTTATTTTTTTTCTTAGACAATTCTTGTACAACCAATTCTCTCTGGATCATCTGATACTCTGAAAAATATTAGTGCAGTTTTCTATCTTTGAAGGTTATGGTAATTGTCTGCATATAAACAGTGCAATACTTTCTTACCAACACATGTCATTTTGGTCATGTCCAAATGGTAGCCATCAAAACAGTCACAGGTATACCCTTCCTGCACCCTGACACAACGTCCATTTTCACATCCATTCAGAATTCCACATTCCTCAGCTTGTAATTCCTCAAAGCTATTCAGGAAACCTGGATTTTTTAAAAAAAGAATTATGGAGGTAAACACATGAATTCGTATTTGTGTTCTTTCAAAAAAATAAGTGCTTCTCTAGCACAAAGTCAGAAGTTACGAAGTTGGTCTTGCAAGCTTGATTTTAACCTTTCCATATAGACCAGACAGGAAACGCAAATAGATGAACTAACTCAACTTTACTATAAAGCTACGTTAACAGAACCCTGCAACTCAAAAAGTACAATTCTCTTCCATCACCTTTATAGCCTAAGAACTAAGGAATAGTCCCTTCTGAGTCTCTTGCTTCTTCCACTATGCAGCTGTGGGCTCTGTTGTCTCTTATCTGACTATTCCTTAGGCAGCAATTTTTATCCAAGATCTCCAAAGATCTTTCTTACAACCATATATTAGAGAGACTGACTGGAGGTTAGTGATGAAAGGACAAATGAAACGGAGGAAATGCAGCAACTTGGCTTAGAAAAAAACAGCATCAATTGATAGATAGCCTTGTTACTTACCTTACTTACCCCTAGACTATCCACTGTTGTCCTCTCCCGATTCCTAAGAGGTCAGTAAGGGGCGTGCATAAGTGCACCAGAATGCCTTTCATCCCTTGTCCTAATGATAAATCTCTATTTTCTTTTATGTACATTGAGAGCACATGCATTAAAGACAAATTCCTTGTGTGTCCAATTACACTTGGCCAATAAAGAATTCTATTCTTTCTATTCTATTCTATTCTATTCTATTAATGTTTCTCTTTTACTAGTATCATGTGTATAAATATGATTATATCTTTCTATACCACCAATATGTACTTGACAAAACAAACAAACAAATAAATGTTTGCAACGTAGGCAAGACCATTTTTTATGGCATGCTTTTTTGCTGGTTCAAGATTGGAAGACGGCATTTTAACCAAGTGATGAAGAATCCTTAGCGTAGATTTTTTCCTTGAAGCAGTAGCATAACTGAAGAGAACAGTAGATGGCAGCCAAGTACAAGTTAAAAGTGCTTGTACTTTGGGGAGGGAGGGCTGGATCTGAGATCTAACAGCTTTGTAGAATTTGGTTGGTCGAAGAAGGAACAATTCCATGAGGTCATTTTTGAAGAGTACTCTAAGCAGGACTGGCTGGACACACACACAAACACACACATTGATCCTTTGTTTGCTGGATGGGAGGGGAACAGCAGTTGGAATTTTAATAATAAGCCTTATTTAAAAAAAAAACAAATACCACAGCTGGTTAAGATATACAAAATCATTTTGATAACAGGCAGCTGATTACTAAGATAAACATGTGCATGGGAATTATGAGTTTCTATACTATAGGATTCTACAGGAGAACACTATATGTGAGATTGTATTTATTCTGCTAACTATGCACGAATAAATGGTCCCCCTCCCCCTGCAGCAAATTGTAGCAAATATAGTATAGAGTTTTTAAAAACACCAGTGAATGATGTCGACTGAAAGAAATGTAACTCTGATCGTTGAAGGACGTAGATCTTATTGAAAAATGAGCGATTGCCGATTCAGTCTGTGAAAGTACATTGAGAGTTGTTGTAGATGACAGTGATGAAAGACAGGAATAGGCAGGAACAAAGGGGCTACTGTAAGTCTCTTTACATATAGAATAATATGTAAATAATGATATATAACAGAACAATGTATGTATGTATGTATGTATATATATTCTATTCCTATATTCTATATATTCTATATACTGTATTCTATTCCTATATATTCTATTCCTATATCTTCTTTTCTATTATTTCTTAGATATATTTTACCATGAGTATCTCCTCTATAACCGTCATCATGTATTTTACTATGTGTATATTGATATATACTCACTAAAACCCTCATTGTGTATTGGACAAAATAAATAAATAAATAAAATAAACAGAGTTGGAAAGGGACCTTGGCAGTAATGGCCCCCACCTGCTATGAATCAGATTGGTGATCTGGTAGGATTTTTTAGTGGGTTCTGGAGGCCGGGACACGTGCGCGGGGCCCCGACACGTATGCACACCTCCCTACACAGGATTTCGCTTCCGCTCATGTGCCTAAAGCGAAATCTCGCATGAAATCTCATGCACAAAACCAAAAAAAGGGTGAAAATTTCCCAAATCTCATGCCCCTGCATGAGAATTTGCTTCAGGTGCAGACGCAGAAGCGAAATCTCACGCGGGGGCGCATTCACATGTATCAGGGCTGGCTGCGCCGGCTTTGGGATCCCAATACTGGTAGGAAAAGGTATGTGGAGCCCTTCACTGGACCTTGGAGGTCTTCTAGTCCAGTGTTTTTCAACCAGTGTGCCGGGGCACACTAGTGTGCCGTGAGACATGGTCAGGTGTGCCGCGAAGCTCGGAGAGAGAAAGAAAGCAAGAGAGAGAGAAAGAAAGAGAAAGAAAGAGAGAGAAAGAAAGAGAGAGAGAGAAAGAGAACGAGAAAGAAAGCAAGCAAGAAAGAAAGAGGGAGGGAAGGAGAGAGAGAGAAAGACATAGAGGGAGGCAGGGAGGGAGGGAGAAAGAGAGCAAAAAAGAGAGGAAGGAAGGAAAAGAAAGAAAGAGGGATGGAGAGAGAAAGAAAAAGGAAGGGAGAGAAAGAGGGAGAGAGAAATAGAGCGAAAGGGAGGAAGAGAGAGAGAGAATTTTTTTGTCCAAACTTTTTATAGCCCCCCCCCTGCCCCGCTCAATGTGCCCCGGGGTTTCGTAAATGTAAATAATGTGCCACGGCTCAAAAAAGGTTGAAAATCACTGTTCTAGTCCAATCCCCTGCTCAAGCAACCACCCTATACCGTTCCAGACAAATGTCTGTCAGTCTCTTCTTAAAAGCCTCCAGTGACGGAGCACCCATAACTTTTGAAGGCAAGCTGTTCCACTGGTTAATTGTCCTGTCAGGAGGTTTCTCTTTAATTCCAGGTTGCTTCTCTTCTTGATTAGTTTCCATCCATTGCTTCTTGTCTTGCATATAGCAGGATGAAAATGCTAAACAATGCTAAATACTAAACTCTATTCCTATATCTTCTTTTCTATTATTTCTTAGATATATTTTACCATGAGTATCTCCTCTATAACCGTCATCATGTATTTTACTATGTGTATATTGATATATACTCACTAAAACCCTCATTGTGTATTGGACAAAATAAATAAATAAATAAAATAAACAGAGTTGGAAAGGGACCTTGGCAGTAATGGCCCCCACCTGCTATGAATCAGATTGGTGATCTGGTAGGATTTTTTAGTGGGTTCTGGAGGCCGGGACACGTGCGCGGGGCCCCGACACGTATGCACACCTCCCTACACAGGATTTCGCTTCCGCTCATGTGCCTAAAGCGAAATCTCGCATGAAATCTCATGCACAAAACCAAAAAAAGGGTGCGTTCTGAGACCACCCGCGAAAGTTGAATTTCCGCGAAGTAGAGATGCGGAAGTAAATACACTATTTTTGACTATGAACAGTATCACAAGCCTTCCCTTAACACTTTAAACCCCTGAATTGCAATTTCCCATTCTCTTAGCAACCATTTAGATTATTACTATTATTATTATTATTATGTTTATTTATTAAAGTTTATTTTTAAAAATATTTATTAAAGGCAGCAGGTTCACCACACTGTTCATGGCTACCGTGGTGCCCACCAAGAACAACAAGAACCCACGCAGCTGCCCCGTCCTGCCTGGCTGCCTTCTCTTCCGGGCTCGGAGAAGAGTGCAAGTGGGAAAACACTCCCTGTCTGGGGGAATTGATTGACAGGGCCATGCATGTTTCGTGGGGTCACATGCGCCCCCCGGCATCACTCTGTGCCCCACCTGGTGGCTCCAATCCACTATTTGAGAAGCACTGACATAAGGTAAAATTATTAGCATTTTTTATATTGCACTAAATCAAGGGTTCTCAAATTTAAGCCGCTGGGCCGGATATATGCAATGAATGCTTGTGTTGTTGCAGAGTCTGGGTCTTTTTGTGTGGGTTAGAGGGGGACAGAAATTCCAACTTGGGGTCTGCTTTGGCCTCATGTATGGGGCTTTAGGTGAAGGTTGGAGGGAAGCACCGCTGGTGGTGAAGAGCCGAAGGGCTTTGTTTCAGTGGACTGCATCGTGGCCTGGAACTGGCTGACCATCTGAGCTTGCTGAGCTTCCAGGCATTGGCACGTGGCCTTTCCCTCCCGCAGGTCTCCCCTCTGCTTGGAAAGTCTATGCTCCTAGTCTTCAGTGAGGTTCTTCTGCTTGAATCTCCTTGAATAGATGCAATTTGAACTGAGCTGTTTTGCCAACTCTTTCTCATGGTGGCTACTTAGCGCCACCAGCTGCTTTCTGCTGAGGCCCTAAGGAGCCTGGGCGGGCAGGCGAGGAGGGGCTTGGAGGAGAGTATAGGTTGGTGAGACGCCCTTTGATGTGAGTGACATTGAGTTGGCCATTCCTATCCAATCACATGGCCAGCTAGCCACGCCCACCCAGACGGTCATTAGGCAGATCATATTAGTGGTCTGTGGGATTTGAAATTATGAATTTCAGTGGTCCCTGAGGTCTGAAAGGTTGGGGACCTCTGGTCTATTAGACCATGATACATAAGCCATGTGTAAGAAATACATCTTTCAGCTGTGGTGAGGGGGGCGTTTGCCCAGGTTCGCCTGGTGCACCAGTTGCGGCCCTATTTGGACCGGGAGTCACTGCTCACAGTCACTCATGCCCTCATCACCTCGAGGCTCGACTACTGTAATGCTCTCTACATAGGGCTACCTTTGAAAAGTGTTCAGAAACTTCAGGTCGTGCAGAATGCAATGCGAGAGCAATCATGGGCTTCCCCAAATATGCCCATGTTACACCAACACTCCGCAATCTGCATTGGTTGCCGATCAGTTTCTGGTCACAATTCAAAGTGTTGGTTATGACCTATAAAGCCCTTCATGGCACCGGACCAGATTATCTCAGGGATCGCCTTCTGCTGCACGAATCCCAGCGACCAGTTAGGTCCCACAGAGTGGGTCTTCTCCGGGTCCCGTCAAAGAAACAATGTCGCTTGGCAGGACCCAGGAGAAGAGCCTTCTCTGTGGCAGCCCTGGCCCTCTGGAACCAACTCCCCCCAGAGATTAGAATTGCCCCCACCCTCCTTGCCTTTCGTAAGCTTCTTAAAACCCACCTCTGCCGCCAGGCATGGGGGAACTGAGATACCTTTTCCCCCTAGGCCTTTACAATTTTATGCATGGTATGTCTGTATGTATGTTTGGTTTTATAATAAGGGTTTTTAACTGTTTTAATATTGGATTGTTATATGCTGTTTTCATTACTGTTGTTAGCTGCCCCGAGTCTACGGAGAGGGGCAGCATACAAATCCAATAAATAAACAAATGAATGAATGAATGAATGAATGAATAAATAAATAAATAAATAAATAAATAAATAAATATGTGTTTGATTTTGATGAGATTTTTTAAAAATACAAATAGTTTATCATAGTTTGATGCCAATGCTAATATTGTACATTCTGTCTCCTAAAATGGTTGCTTTATGATTATCCCAATCTTCTCTTTCTAGGTTGGAGCAGAGGCCAACTGTGATTTGGGTGCTTTCCTCATATGATATTTCAGTGTGCAGGCCACAACTATTATGTGGCTAAAATCTAGCAAATTTGGTAATCCAGTCTGTTTCATTATATTGATTACATGGTATTGCTTTATGCAGCAGCTCATCTTGAATTTTCTTTTAAAAGCTGAAGAGGTAAATGTGAGCCTTTGTGAGGAAGTGTTTAAGACAGACACTATAGGGAAGCCCGGATTCAACTTTAGAAAGAAACGGATTGAATAACCCTCTCTCAACCCAACATACATCAGAGTGGGTTTTATGGGAATAAAAAAGAAGAGGGATTGCAGAAATGTGATCATAAAAGTTGATCTTATTATCGTATGTGGTGGACTTGTCCCATTATAAAACAATTTTGGCATAAAATTCATATTTAATTAGAGCAAATTACAAAACAAAAGATAGGTATGAAACCAGAAACATTTTCACTGAGAATACTAGAACAGAAAATAGCAAAAAAGTACTTTTATGTCATATTACATATTCTTACTGCAGCCAGAATCAGACTTGCAAAATATTGGGAACAAAAAGATGTACCAACTGAAAATATAATAATTAAGAAAATTTTGGATTGTGAGGAATTAGATAAAATGACAATGGAAATAAATGAAAAAGAGGATTCAGAATGTTATGAAATTTAGAATATATTTTATGATTGGCTTGAAAAGAGAAAACAAAATAAATCAGTAAATGTTTAACTTAGCAATATATGTGTGATTTTTATTCACTTTAAGTTACTATAATAATATGTATGAAGTAGAAATGTAACAAGAATTATAGAATTATATTAATCATAGGAACTATAGGAATTATACAGTATAAGCTACCATATATTGTTGATAGAAATTGCTGTATGATAACCCTAGAGGTTACAAAGTGTAGATGTATATATGTTAATCTATTGTTTTGTTTATTGTTTGTATGTATGCTTTCTTTTTTTCTTTCTGTGTTGTTTTTTTAAAAATGTAAATAACCAAATAAAAATTATTTTTTTAAAAAAGGGAGGAGGGATTATTATTTATCCTGCTTCAAACAAAAGACAGGATGTAAATCTAACAAATAAATAAGTAAGTTTGTCAAGTTCTCAACCATTGTGAGGTTAGCCCCTCCTTTTAATTCTAAAAATAGTTATGAGTTAAATTGCTATAGAATCTCGGAGGTGTGTTATAGCTTAAAGGAGATTTGGCAAGGTTTAAATTTGATTTAATGGCATTGAAAAAGTCTGCACTTGTATAGTACACTAGAAAGCATATGTCTTTGCAACAGCTAACACAGTCTATTCCAAACGGACCATTGTCTGACAACAAGAATATTCCCTGAATATTCATTTGAATTTAAGTGCTTGGATTGTCATCTTACCTGCTTACTTCACTTTACTGAAATAAAAACGTGTTATAGTGTGAACCCATTCATGGCTCTTAATGAATACTTTTCAAAAAAGCGTATCATCCACAATAAGCTTAGAAACATGCATCTCTTTGAATATTGTGAACTCTAAGAAGAAATGAATAAGTTATATGTTCTTAGACTTAAGGAGTAAAGGACACTTACGGTCTTCAATGAAATAGGGATCGGTTTCCGAAGTGTAATGTTCCTGTTCAAAGTCAACCAAGGCATCCTGTCCATATGGCCGGGATCCAGGAACAGGAATGTTGCATAGCTGGGCATAGTCCTCTGGAAAGAAACACATAAGAGTAGCATGTAGAAGTAATCCTCGACTTGAAACAGTTCATTTAGTAACCGTTTAAAGTTACAATGGCGCTGAAAAAAGTGACGAATGACCATTTTTCACACATAATCACTTCATCATTCCTGTTTTCCTGTGATTGGAATGTTTGACAACTGACTCACATTTACAGGACCGCTTTCTGCCGCATGAATCCCAGTGACCGGTTAGGTCCCACAGAGTTGGCCTTCTCCAGGTCCCGTCGGCTAGACATTGTCATCTGGCGGGGCCTAGGGAAAGAGCCTTCTCTGTGGCAGCCCCGACCCTCTGGAATCAGCTGCCTCCAGAGATTTGCACTGCTCCCACCCTCCTCGCCCTTCGCAAGAGCCTCAAAACTCATTTATGTCACCAGGCATGGGGCAATTAGATCAAGCCCTCTTCCTCTTTTTACGAGATGTAATGTGTGGTTGTGAATGAATTGGCTGACTGATTTTATTATATATGGGATTTTAGTAGTAATTTTCAATTAATTGGATTTGTTGTTCTGTTGCTTTTGTATCCTGTGAGCCGCCCCGAGTCTTCAGAGAAGAGTGGCATACAAATCTAAAAAATAAATAAATAACTAAATAAATTTAGGACTATTGCAGTGTCCTGGAGTCATGTGATCTCCTTTTGCAACCTTTTGAGAAGCAAAGTTAACGGAGAAGCCAGATTCACTTAACAACTTGGTTATTAATTATTTATTTATTTATTTATTAGATTTGTATGCCGCCCCTTTCCGTGGACTCGGGGCGGCTTCCAACAAACAATACAGTCTACAAATCCAATGTTAAAACAGAACACATTAAGAAACCAAAACAATCACACAATTCAACAAACCATGCATAAAACGGGACAGCAAGTAATAATGGCAGTGATCGACAAATATGGCAAGAAAAGTTGCAAAATAGGACAACGCTCAACACATTTCTCACTTAGTGACATAAATTTGGGGCTTCAATTGTGATAATTAATCGCGGACTATCTGTATTTTGAACACAATTGATCCTATGCACATTTCCCATCTTTAGCCATGTATGTTGCTTTCGTTTCTTAAAGATTAAAGTTGATTAGAGATATAACAGCCATGCCTCTACTTTACTGAACTTGAGCAATTCTGTTTTAAATTTGTTTCAAAATCACAGAGAACCATTCCACGTGAATGCCTAAAGCCAATTAAATTGTGCTGTTTTACATCGGGGGAGACATCATTGAGTAAAAGCTTGAATGTTTGGATAGAAGTTTCTTATTTTGTTGCTCGATAAAGAATATACATGCACAATGCTTTTTGCTTCACAAGATAATGGGAAGAAGGGTTGAACAAATCAAACTTTCATTCTTTTTGTCAGGCCAGGCAACTCCCTTTTATTAAAAAATATAAGATATGGCGTGAAGTGAAGCCACAAGTTTAATCCTTACCAGTATCAAGCAAATACCTTGTGGCTTTTTCTCTTCTGTAGGAAAGGAAAAATTGCAGGCTTAGTTGGCAAGCAACGAAATCTTACTTTTAATATCAACTACAAAGCCTTCGGCGTGCCACCATTTCACAACCTCAACCTTATATCCCTAATGAGGATATAGTAACATTGATCTACAAGGATATGGCATAAATGCTAAGAATAATATGTTCAACTACTTGTGGCAGTTCACAACCAAAAAGCAAGATTCTCATGGAATTTGAGTTTATTGGAGGGAAAAAGGAGTTAGGTTACAGAGAGTCTCTTGCTCTGGATATTATTATCTTGGCTGTCATTAAAAGAATACATTTAGGTTATGTTCAGGTGGGTGTTCCTACTTACTGCTGTTATTTGTGTGATGTGCACGCAGCTCCAGGAGGGTGGGCATGTCCTGGTGAGATTTTGCTTCTGCGCTTGCACAGGAAGCAAAATCTCTTGAGAGGATACACACATGCGTGAGATTTCAGGGATTTTTTACTTCCACACATGCACAGAAGCAAAAATACCAGTGCACAGTGTGCCCTCTACCGGTAAGGAACCCAATACTGGTTACATTCCTTTATTGCTTTGATTTTCTTTTTGAAAGAAACAAAATTTCAGTTGTTATTTTTATTATTATTATTATGTCAATACAACACAGCAAACGAGATCACTATGCTGGATTTCGTATTTCATCACCAGTCGGGTGCTTCCCAAGCACCCAGGACTGTGTGATGTAGTGGCGAATTATGTGTGCCGATCCCAATAAAGCGGCCTTCTGCAACTGACAGATGGAGATTTTGTCAATTCCGATGGTTTTCAAATGTCCACTGAGATCCTTTGGCACTGCACCCAGCGTGCCAAGTACCCCTGGGACCACTTTCACTGGCTTATGCCAGAGTCGTTGCAGCTCGATTTTTAGATCTTCATATTTCACTAATTTCTCTAGCTGCTTCTCCTCAATTCTGCTGTCTCCTGGGATTGCGATGTCAATGATCCATACTTTCTTTTTCTCCACAATCAGGATGTCTGGTGTGTTATGTTTCAAAATTCGGTCAGTCGGAAGACCCACAATAGTTTTGCTTGTATTATTATTATTATTATTATTATTATTATTATTATTATTATTATTATTATTATTATTTATTAGACTTGTATGCTGCCCCTCTCTGAGGACCCGGAGTGGCTTACAACACGCAATACAAAACAATGTGTATACAAATCTAACAGTTAAAACAGTAAGCTAAAAATCCCATTATGTTAAAAAAACCATCAGTCTACTCAATCACATCCACACATAACATTTAACGGTCAGAGAAGAAGGGGGCGTGATCTAGCTGCCCCATGCCTGGCGACATAGATGGGTCTTAAGGCTCTTGCGAAAGATGAGGAACGTGGGAGGCAATGCGAATCTCCAGAGGGAGCTGATTGCTAAGCAAGGCAATTCTTAAGTGGGCTTGGCTCATGTTACAATATTTTTTTTGCCAGAGTTATTAGGTGAATCGCTGCATTGTTAAATGAATCCTGTGCTTGTTAAAGGAACTAGATTTTTCTCACTGACTTTGCTACGAAGGGTGATTGTGTGACCGTGAGACACTGCAACTCTCTGAATTTTGATTATGTGACCATGGACATACTGTAACATATGGAAAGCGCCATAGGTCACTTTTTTTCATTGCTATTGTAACTTTGAATGGCCACTAACAGAATGGTTCTAAGTCAAGGACTACCTCAATACTCTCTATCTCCCTTTACAAATTTGTCCGACTTCTTTTTAGTTCTTATTGATTTGCCACATCCCTTCCCACTTCCCTCCCCTCCAAATTGTTGGTATATCTGACAACAGCCTCTGATTTTTATGCAACTGTAAACATAGATTGCTGATTCAAATTAATGACAAACTATGGTTTGCAAGACTTAAAAGAAAAGAATTAAGCAGACTATTAAAAAAAGGAAAATGACTTCATTATGTATGAAACATCCCAGTGTATTAGAAACGTGGTCTACTAGGAAAGAAAATGATCTTGATGGATGTTTCTATGGACCTGAGTGATTATCCAGCCAAATATTTTATCAATACAACACAGTTTTGCATGGAATACATTACCAAGGGAATTACATACATTTAAAAAGAACCTTCGGCGTAGAAGAACAGCCAGTATAAAGGAAAGCTGGAATGAAAACATCTTAATGAAAGCCAAGAACAAGCTCATTTTGTAATTTTGGGATCAAAAGCAGAGAAATACATTGGTACTTTCCTAATCATGCATGATTCTCAGTAAAACAACTTTTGCTCCAAATACTTTTCTGTTTGCACAACTGGCTTTTGTGTTTTTCAGGGTTGGACATTTAGAATGATTGATTTTGCTGTTTTTGTCTCTTAC
This sequence comes from Erythrolamprus reginae, assembly GCF_031021105.1. NCBI lineage: Eukaryota > Metazoa > Chordata > Lepidosauria > Squamata > Dipsadidae > Erythrolamprus > Erythrolamprus reginae. The sequence continues at coordinate 346,305,414 of NC_091950.1, read as the reverse complement.
TGAACTTAAAGAACATAACTTGTAGCAATATAAGCAACGAACTATTCCAATAAAATAAACTGAGTATAAATATTTCCACAATAACTGGAGTGGGTATAACTTTTTGCAGCTTTCCCTTCTACATGGACTAGCCTAGATTACATAACCTGAATGACGAAGAACCTGATTTATAAGTATAATGAAACAGGATATGTTGGGGTGGTGGTGAAATATTAAATGTAAAAGTATCAGAATAAAAATTTAAAAATGTAAGCATGTAAAATGTAAGGTCATGTGATTCACTTAATCATCGTATGATTCCCTTAACAACTATACAATGTTCCCTCGATTTTTGCGGGTTCGAACTTTGAGAATAGCCTATACCACGGTTTTTAAAAAAATATTAACTAAAAAATACTTCACGGTTTTTTTTCTATACCACAGTTTTTCCTGCATGGTGACGTCATACATCATCACCAAACTAATAATTTTTGCAAACAAATAACAAAAAATAATAATTATTGTTAATAAATAATTATGTTTATAAATATCAGGATCACTAAGTGTCTTATTCAATGGTGAGTACCAGTAATAATGGTGAGTAAATGGTTGTTAAGGGAATGGGAAATGGTAATTTAGGGGTTTAAAGTGTTAAGGGATGGCTTGTGATACTGTCCATAGCCAAAAATGGTGTACAGTGATACCTCATCTTACAAACGCCTCATCATACAAACTTTTCGAGATACAAACCTGGGGTTTAAGATTTTTTTGCCTCTTCTTACAAACTATTTTCACCTTACAAACCCACCGCCACCACTGGGATGCCCCGCCTTCGGACTTCCGTTGCCAGCGAAGCGCCCATTTTTGTGCTGCTGGGATTCCCCTGAGGCTCCCCTCCATGGGAAACTCCACCTCCGGACTTCTGTGTTTTGTGATGCTGCAGGGGAATCCCAGCAGGGCAAAAACGGGTGCTTTGCTGGCAACGGAAGTCCAGAGGTGGGGTTTCCCAGCGAGGGGAGCATCAGTGAAATTGCAGCATTGCAAAAACACAGAGGTCCGGAGGTGGGGTTTTGAGAACTTCAGTGTTTTTGCGATGCTGCGATTTCACTGATGCTCCCTTCACTGGGAAACCCCACCTCCGGACTTCGGTTGCCAGCAAAGTGCTCATTTTTGCGATGCTGGGATTCCCCTGCAGCATCACAAAAACACAGAAGTCCGGAGGTGGGGTTTCCCATGGAGGGGAGCCTCAGGGGAATCCCAGCAGCACAAAAACAGGCGCTTCGGCTGGCAAAAGGGGTGAATTTTGGGCTTGCACGCATTAATCGCTTTTCCATTGATTCCTATGGGAAACATTGTTTCATCTTACAAACTTTTCACCTTAAGAACCTCATCCCGGAACCAATTAAGTTTGTAAGACAAGGTATCACTGTATTTACTTCCGCATCTCTACTTCACGGAAATTCGACTTTCGCGGGCTGTCTCGGAACGCATCGAGGGAACACTGTATTGATTTTCTAAATGATGTGATCAAAATAGATGTAAACTTTGATCTGGCTATGTGATGATTTGCTTAACAACTGTATCATTTAATTACCAAAATTTTAGTCCCAACATTGGTTGTAAGTCCATGACTCCCATTGTAGACTAATGATCTCATCTGAAAGTTGTCTGTAATTATGTGTGATGTTTGTATTGTTGATCTGTTTCCTGCAGGATCTCTTAGGCTGCTGCCTGATTTTCTTCTCAACGATCTTCCAACCTTTGCAAGTTTGGAGGCTGTATGAAAATTGTCCAGAATTTTTGGGTCCGGTGATGGTTTGTGGATGGGGCACTGCACGCTACCATCTACTTTAAGGATAAAGGGGTGGCTCCTTCCTCAGACAAGCTGATGCTATTATATGGAGCCAACCACATATCACTTCCTGGGTGGCTCCAGGAGGGACATGGAGCTTCTCTTCAGGTACATAGGGGCTTTGCCATTCCACTGGAAGTCATAGGCACTAACTCACTTCAGGTAACCCCAGAAGACCAGGCCCCAGGCATCTCAATTGAACTTGCCCATTTAGAGTTCAATGTGAGTGTATGTAAAAACAGAATAACAGAGTTGGTCTTCTATTCCAGCCCCCTGCTTAGGCAGGAAGCCTTACACCACTTCAGACAAATGGTTATCCAATATCTTCTTAAAAACTTCCAGTGTTGGAGCATTTACAACTTCTGGAGGAAAGCTGTTCCACCGATTAATTTTTCTAACTATCAGAAAATATCTCCTTAGTTCTAGATGGTTTCTCTGTTTGATTAGTTTTCACCCATTGGTCCTTGTCCTGCCCTCAGATGCTTTGGAGAATAGTTTGAGATTCCCTCTTCTTTATGGCAGACCCTGAGATATTGGAACACTGCTATCCTGTCACCCCTAGTCCTTCTTTTCATTAAACTGGGCACACCCAGTTACTGCAGCCATTCAAATGTGCCCTTCACCAAGGCCTTATAAAGTGGTATTAACACTTCATGTGATCTTGTTTCTATCCCTCTGTTTATGCAGCCAAAACTGTGTTTGTCTTTTTGGCAGCTGCTGCACACTGCTGGCTCATATTTAAATGGTTGTCCACTAGGACTTCAAGATCCCTCTCACCGTTAGTACCGTTGAGCAAGGTACCACATATACTTTACTTGTGCATTTTGTTTTAGTTGTCTAAATGTAGAATCTTACTGTGTAATTCAATGTGAGTGATTTAATCCACCAGATAGGTAGAATATTCTTCTCAGCATCTCTGAAGTTGTTCCTAAACATTCTACATGACTGATGGACAGCCATGGACAGAAAGAGCTTTTTCCCCCCTGAAACAAATCTATTTTATTTATCTATTGTGACAGAATATTATTTTTAACAAACTAATCAAAGACAACAGAACAATATCCACAACACATACAATATGAATAGTAAAATAATCTGGGATTGCTTAATTTTTGCTGTTTTATGTTGGCTCAGTGATAAAGTGTGAAATGTAATAAGTGAAAGTAGGGTTTCTGGAAATAACTGGAAATAAATTTTTCATTATTTTAATTTAATAAATTAAAAGTCGTAATACAATATTTGAAAAATGCTTATAATCCAAATGCTTATTCAGTTGATTAATGCCGTGTGGGTGATATCATTGAACCCTGTCAGTGTAAAAATAACTTCAAGCATCTTTGATTTTTCTCTCTTAAGTGCCACCTGCTTGTTTCTTATTTTACTTAGTGACAAATGAATTCAGAGAAGGTACAAAAAATGTCAAAACTCCCATGTACTTAATGATGTAGACAGCCCTGGGCTACTGCTTCTTTTTAAATAGGCATTGTAAGGATTATTATACAAATTGCACTAAATTGTTGAGCTATTTTCTCAAATATGCTGCAACAAATGTGACTATTTTAGAAATAACATATAGTGATTGTTAAGTGCACTAGATTTATGCAAAAAATATGTGTTATTCCTGAAAATAATTTTTTAAACTTTAGCTACAAATCTTTTGTATTTTTTTGCAGTTTGGTAGCTTATGCAAAGAAAAGCACAATTTATATTTTCAAACATTATTTATTTCCCTCCAACAATTGCAATGTAACTTTCTTAACAAAGGAGCCAAGTAATTCTTCAACAGCATTTCCACAGCCAACAGTTTAATTGCAAATGTAATATGGCGTAATAAAGCATTTGTAGAGCCAGTTACATCTATCATCCTGATCAAAGATTTTGGATCTCAAGTATTTATTTATTCAGCTGTGCTTATGTGGAATTGCATCATCTAGAACAAAAAACTATTAAGGATTTTTTCCACTCTAACAAGAAAGACGTCACTTAAGGGATGGAATGTATTCTTTTATGTGATTATTTTTCAGAAGCATCTATTATTTTGGCCAATCATTATATTCAATTAGAAGGGCTTGTTTATTAGATGTCTCTGTCAAGATTTTAGTAGGTGAGAGCACCCAGCTGATTTGGAAACTAAATAAAGCTGTCCCTGGTTAACAAGTGACTACCATGAGTAGGGCAGAGTGACCAGATTTAGTTGGTGTGCCAACAGATGCCCTTTCTGAAGTGTGAAACATCCCCTTAATTGTTTTGTATTAGCTATTGCAATTAGCTTTACTTCCTTTGAAATCTATCTGGCAAAGTAATAGGTATTTCCTTGAATTTCTTTGATTCATTTATAGTGAGTTAATTAAGATGAAGTCTCTTTGTAATGCTTTTTCCCAGATGACTCCCAACTTTGAATGAATCGCCTTTTAGATATAATTTGTCAACTGATTCGCCCCCAGCTTTCCCACAAGCTCTCGCAAACCAGTAGGTCAAGACAGAAGGAATCTGTTAAAAATCCTACTCCAAATGAGATCAGCAAGTGAAGATAAAAGAATGAATTGCTCCTTGGTTTAGACTGTAGAACACAAATCTTCCCAAGATTAATCTGACATTCTCCTTGACAATTGTCCAGGGTGTCTTGAAGACTGAACAGTTTTGTAGAGTTTTTAAGGAGGATAATGATGCATTGAGTCGGGCTGGGCTGATTTTTTTAAACATTTGCATTATTTTGTAAGCTATGGTGAATTTTTGAAAGTCAGTTTATATAGTATAAATAAATACATTTATCAAAACTTCTTCTGTCTATTTATGTATCTATTATCCTTATAAAATAACACAACCTGGGCTACTCTGGAGAATGTGTTCGAGCAAACTCATTAGTTACAGTCAAAACAGCAATATTTGTAATTGTAACAGCAAACAGCCAACCAACAAAAGTCCAGTTGTACAATCCTTGAGTATCCAAAATAAAATAGTTTCACAGTTTTAGAGGGATCATGTTCCACAGAGCAGGGACTGCTACTAAAAACACCCATCTCCAACATCTCCTGATATCCAGAATGAATTATTCTTGAAAGTTCAAATCAAAGAAGTTGAACTGTATTTGGCAAGTATATTCCTACTGCAACCAAGCCATATATAATATTTAATGTGGGCAAATACTAGCACTCAGAATTGAACCAGAACCCTATTGGCTGTGTTAGCAATTTAATCTCAAATATGTCTAATATATACTTCTGAGAGTTGTTTAAAATTTCTGTTTTCATTTAAAATATGTCCCATATCCAACAATTGTGGCATTTTATAGAATGGCGTTTTCCGCACTTTTGATATGTCTGGTAAGAGGAAATGTAGTTTTAGCTTCAAACATGAACCAGAAGTCTTCAGCCAAATATTTGATTGCATTGTTTTCACAAATCCATTAAAAATGTAATTTCCTTATACCAGTAGTCAAAAACTGCAGAAATACAATTTTGTATTGACACTATTCCTCATTGTAATTGAATTTAGTCTTGAGACTACAGTGAACTGCCTCCCTTCCCCCCACTCTTTAATAATAATAATAATAATAATAATAATAATAATAATAATAATAATAATTATGAAAGAGTAGTTATTATTATTATTATTATTATTATTATTTATTAGATTTGTATGCTGCCCCTCTCCGAAGACTTTCCTGCTCTATTTATGGGACATCGCCATATGTGATTCAATTTGGCACAAACTATTGAGTGTTGAAGGTATTATTTTGCCTTCATGCCCTTAGTGTATTACAACGGCATGCACTTCGCACTTGGAGGGAAATGGAATGAGGACGCTCATCTCTAACCTTCCCCATAATGCCAGTCAATGATCTATTGACCACTGGTACTGGTTCTCTTCCACTGGCTTTCTGCTACACAATAGTTGTTGTTGTTGTTGTTGTTGTTGTTGTTATTATTATTATTATTATTATTATTATTATTATTATTAATTAGATTTGTATGCCACCCCTCTCCGGACTTGAGGCGGCTCACAACAACAATAAAAGAACGTATAACAAATCTAATAATTTAAAATCACTAAAAACCCCTTATTAAAAAGCAAAAAACATACACACAAACATACCATGCATAAACTGTGTAGGCCCGGAGGAGATGTCTCAATTCCCCCATGCCTGACGGCAGAGGTGGGTTTTAAGAACTTTACGAAAGGCAAGGAGGATGGGGGCAATTCTAATCTCCGGGGCGAGCTGGTACCAACTTCCCCCGTGAATATTCCCCGCAAGAGCTTGTAACCTTACTTTTCAGATAACCCTTGCATTTCTAAAATAGTCATGGGAAGAGAGAATAGTATATAGCCGTGATGGCGAACCTATGTGACACAGGTGGCATGCAAAGCCATATCTGCTGGCACACAAGCCGTTACCCTAGCTCAGCTTCATGTGTGCACTCCCAGCTGACTTTTGGTGCCCATGGAGGCTCTGGGAGGGCGTTTTCAATTTCCTGGAGCCTGGGGAGGATGAAAAAATGGGCCTACTGGGCCCACTCTGGAAGTCAGGAAGCAGGGAAGTGGGGGGAGTCATGTACACATGCGTCGGGGTGGGACAGTGCAGGGGATCATGCACGCATTCATGGGATGGAGCACAGAGGGGAACTTTGAATTATGCGTGCGTGCAATAGCGCATGTGTGCATGCTTTCGGCATCTGAGGGAAAAAAAGGTTCGCCACCACTGGTATATAGCATCAAGCTGATCTTGCAGATAAACAAACTCAATTAACAAATCAGTTGGTAAAACCAGCACAGCATCACTATTGTAGGGCTATATTCATTATAACATGTCAGATGGCCTAAATTACACATTCCAGTTACTCCCCAGCAACTACTATCAAAGGAAATATTTTATGAGCTTGAGTCACAAAGAAAACTGAAAGTTAATCTTAAATATTTATGTAAATATTTTATCCCTAGCATATAATGCCCCCTGGGATGCATATTAGCATCTTTTTTATTTATTGTCAGAACTAAGCAATCTGCCTACATGTGTCGCATTTGAGCTAACTACTTTATTATGATCTGCCCCTAATACAAGAATCTCTCCCTTGGGACCTATTAGATAAGGTTCCAAGGAATTCAGGGAAGGGTGTTTCTGGCCCTTTTACAGTTGTGCAGTGACTCTAGACTATTTTCGCACTTCATCCTTTCTCCACGCCAGGCTAGATGTTTCCCAATATCAACGTTCATAACAAAAATCTTGGGGGTTTTTTCCACTTCTAACCATCACCCACTATTTATACCAACATATTTTTTCTTTTTAATGTGAAAAACAAGCATCTTCCTGTGGCCCTTCTATCAGCATTTATTTGCTTCCCAAATAAATATATTTTAAGATATATTAACCAGCTTAATAATAATGTTTAAATATATTGATTCTCTATTTATTCTCTGTTCAGATAATACTTGGATTTTCAATCGAAAAATTTCCTGGAAACATGTAAGTGACATATTTAGTAAAAGAGATTTATTTGTTGATCACTTTAAAAATGGAAAATTCCACTGATTCGTTTTAACTGAGACAGGACAACAAACCAAATATATTTCCAAATCACAATCTGATTTGCAATGTGCCATGGGTCTGCATGTAACTGGTATCATCTTCTGGCAGCACTTATTTTAAGCTTCCTGTTTAGCAACATTCCATACTAAAGCACTGATGCAATAAAATTCCATTAAAAATGCTGTATCCTGCTCTGCCTAATAAATTCAAGTCTGTAAACTCTAATTTAGAGGCAAAAGGCTAACTGAGGAGACCTGATGTACGTATAAAGGAAAACCTCACACAAATGAGCTTTATTTAGTATTCAAAAATAATTATTTATGTATTATTTAGCTTTAACTGATTAGTAAAAATAATTTACCAATTATTTTAAAGTTTTAACTCAAAGCATAGTTTAAAACAGGTGAAATTCACCAGGTTCTGGAGAACTGGTAGCGGAAATTTTGAGTAGTTCGGAGAACTGGCAAATATTACCTCTGGCTGCCCCAGAATGGGGTGGGAATGGAAATTTTGTAATATCATTTCCCTAGGAGTGGGAGGGAATAGAGATTTTTTGCAGTATCCTTCCCCTGCCATGCCCATAGATCCAGTAGGGATTTTTTTTGAATTTCACCCCTGGACGAAAGGCTAACTGAGGAGAGCTAATGTATGTATAAAGGAAAGTCTCACACAAATGAGCATTATTTACTATTTAAAAATAATTATTTAAGTATTCTTTAGCTTAAAATGATAAGTTGTGAGCCACCCCAAGTCTTCGGAGGGGGCAGCATACAAATCTAAATAATAATAATAATAATAATAATAATTAATAATAATAATGATAATAATAATAATAATAATAATAATAATAATAATAATAATAATAATAATAATTTGCGACCAGCTCTCTGACAACTGACAGGCATGAGTGAATTGGGAGCATTTCAGCCCTGTGATACCTGTATGCACCATGTATCTATAAACTACAACCACATCAAGGCAATCATTACAATTAATAAATTCTACAAACTTAATCAGACATAAGCCCATTTTTGCTTTATTTTAAACAAAGCTGTATTTTTAAAGCTGCATTCTGCCAACAACTTCTAAATCAACTTCCCAAGTTCCCCCTAGATGTGTTTGATTACATTTCTCATCTAATATGTGAAGAGAACTACTTTGGAGAATACTTGGCCAATAGGAAATGTAAAACTCATAAAAAATCAATAAATTCTTCTCATCAGAAAACATTATGTTATAAATTAATATTTAAGGGAAATGTTTTGGCAAACTTCCAGCAACCCCAATTTGAAACTATACAGAAGCAAATGGTACATATTATTTAGTTTCCAATTTTTTTGTCCACTGTGCCCGTGATTTCCCTCCCATCTGAACTATTCAGGCACAGCACTCTGGAAATTACCGTGTTTCCCCAAAAATAAGACACTGTCTTATATTAATTTTTGCTCCAAAAGTTGTGCTACGTCTTATTTTCAGGGGGTGCCTTATATTTCTCAAATAAGACAAATTCACAGGCAGAAAAGCTGACACCCCCAAAGAAAGTGTACCATACGGTACACTGATTACTGTACGGTACCTGTCAGTATGGCACCCACACACACGAACGGCGGCACTTATATGGTACAACAGTATACTCCCGCTATTGCAGCTTCCGGCCACCAGAGGAACTACAGTCTATGCACTGTAGTGGAGACTGTAATGGCGGTGAGACAGCAGCAGACTGTGTCTGCTGTACTGGATGGTACAAAGCGATGGAAGGGGCCAGCAGGGGACGCCACATTATTACGGAACCGCTATGAACAGCTTTGAATGGTACCCTATGTTTTTCTATCGTACCGTATGTAAACTTGACTATGCCTTATTTTCGGGGGGTGCCTTATATTAGCAAATTCTGCAAAACCTCTGACATGCCTTACTTTCGGGGTATGTCTTATTTTTGGGGCAACAGGGTAAAATACAGTATGTTGAATTGGGTGGGAAAACCCCCACTGTGGAGAATATTAGGGGAATACTCCCCACCTCCAACCCATTTCAGGTTATTGAAACAGTGGATGTAGAAGCAAATATATATAACACATTGCAGGTCACTGCTTTGTAAAACATACAACTTATAAATCAATTTCTGCCATGAAGTAAAACAGCTACCATTCCCATTACCACTTGAAAGTATTAATCGCACTTCTCAACTTTTCTTTAAGGAGCCAGTAAACTGATTTTTTTCAATCAGAAGAAATGAGGGAAAAATCCATACACATTTGATATTGGAACTAGAAAATGAAAGATATATTTGTAAAATATATTCAACTGAATATATAAAGCTAGGATTCATTTATATTATTAAAGATAAATCATGTCCATTAGTCAGAGCTTAGTATTTGTTATACTATCTTTTTAAAATACATCAAATAATATTCTACAAGTATTAGATGGCATTGTTGCTTTGAATCTAAATTTAGGGATATGGATTCAGAGACATAAATATTTTCTTTATCCAGATGCACATTCATAGCACTGCTGTCTTGTATATGATCACAAACTATTTGCTGATTCAATGTAACTTACCACATTCTTAAGTTGGTTGGAACTACATAACAAATCCATTAATGGGATATTATTTTAATGTAAAGTCCTAAATATTTCAGCAGAATTAAAGCATTTTAGCATATGAACCTAAATATTTAGGATTGCCTAAATAATGCTTTAGAAAATACCAATACTGTCATTTATCATATTACTGAGAGATACATTAAATAACTAGTAACTAATCTGTGAACTTATGTAAAGATAATTTGAATTCAAACTGTGCACAACAAAAGTCAAAATAATTTGTCATCTGAACAGCAATGAAAATGTTTTGTCTTTGGGCTAAATAAAGTTTGTCAATTGATATTACTAAAAATATTAAATATTTTTCAACCTATGAATATGTGTCCTACCTGAGTTTTTCATGGGGCATAGGGCACACTGCATGCCCCATGCATCGCCATATAAACAACAGCATTCAGTGTAAGTAGTCTGCTTCCCAACAAGAGGTTGACTGCAAACAAAATCTTCATTCAGATGTTGCCAGCAAAGATCCTGATAGACTTCAGTTTCTTCAGTTTGTTCTGAAACAAAACCCCAAAAGTATTTGTTTTAACATAATATCCCTATCTATAAAAATAAACACACAATTCAATATCTGTGGAATTACATTTTAATATATTTATTTTCTGCAAAATCAAATGAGATAATTTTTGAATACATATTTTCAAATATAAACAAATAAGACAGTTGGAATTATTACATCCATTTTATTGAATGGACTTAGAGAGACTCAGGTCTCTCTAGAATAGTGGTTCTCAACCTGGGGTCGAGATCGCTTTGGGGGTCGAATGACTGTTTCACATGGGTCACCTAAGACCATGGGAAAAGGCAAATTTCCCATGGTGTTAGGAACTAAAGCTTCTATTCTGGCACCTCGGGACATATTTTTACAATCCGACCAATCAGGCATTTACAGTGGGAGTGCCCCTCTGACCTTTCTGCCAATCAGCTTAAAGCTCTGTTGGGAGAACTCAACAAGTTCAGGATATATGGACTTCAACTCCCAGAATTCTCCAGCCAGCATTCAAGGAACAGAAGTCCATATAACTTAAATTTGCTGAGTTTGAGAAACACCAGTCTAAATAAATTCCGGTGGAATAAATAGAACATTTATCTTTTGCATTTTCTCAGCACATTCTTTCCCCCTAAAGGCCTGTTCCCAGTGAAGGGCCACACTAACCTTTTCCTACTGGATTGGTCCTGTAGGCTGGAGCAAGTGCGCGCCCAGGGGGCAGGGGAGTATGCTCACCGCCACACGAGATTTTTGCCGATTTCTTTGCTTCTGTGTAAAGAAAGGCGGAAAATTGCCAAAATCTCACAAGTACGAGCATCCTCAGATGAGAATTTGACAATTTTCATTGATCTCACACAGGGATGCACGGGGGAGGGCACACATGTGTCGCAGGGACGCAAAGTTGTGCACACATCACCGTTTCCGCTACCAGAACGGCAATCCCAGGCCTAACAGGGGTAGCCCGCCCCTGCCTGTTCCTCACTCACCTCTTTCTTTTATTTTTATAGTGCTTTGTTTCTCTTTATCTTTTTAGTTGCTTTCACACTTAAATTTTGAGAGGCACAACCATAGCAGCTCACTTGCTCATGTTCCCAGAACATTTCTTTCCTTTACTTTTATTTAACCATTACTGTGCACTGCTGCTCTTGTGTGTGCAATTCCCCCTTTGTACCCTACTCCAAAACACCTCTGCTTGAAACTCACATATTCTCTATCTGGGCCTGGCTGTAATACATGAGTTCCGGGGTAGTGCCTGTATAGAACACACATTTTGGTTTGGCATGAACCATGTGAACTTGGCCATTCTGTATACAGAATGGTTTCTGTTGCAATGAATATTTTGCACATCACAGTAATTATCTCTGCAGATAATTAGATTTCCTATGTTTTGCACATTACTGCAACCCTAGACTCCACTAAATAAAATGAGATACCTAGCAAAAGGGCTTTGTAATTAGGAATCAAAACTATTTTAGAACGAAGCACATTGAATACTTTAATAATAAGCCTACAATATTATTTTTGTTTGCATATATTTTGACTTTCAACCCGAACACAGAAATGCATAAAATAATGCACACCACTAGATTCCGCTGGTCTGATGCACTGCTTTCCTGTAGAATCCAGAACCATTGGATGTGTGCAGAAACAACTGTAAGAGCCTTCAGTATTGATGCACTGGCCATCAATACAGCTGTTGATGTCCTGACATTCATCTGTATCTGTTCAAATGCAAATGAAAAGTACTTCAAAGGAAATCACTTCCTGAAAAATAGCTCGCACAGAACATTTGCAGTGATCAACTTCTGGACTGTATTTTTCATTAGCAGATATTTAAAATCAAGATAATCATACTGAACATATTCACAAGGAAGAGAACTATTAAACAGACATTTCTTCATGAAGCACCCAAATAAAATGTTGTTCTTGTGGACCTATTTCTTTCCGTGCTCCTGATATATCAGCACAGCAAGTATATTTTCAATAAATTATATGTATGTTGCCTCTCTAGAATAAGAAGACAATAATACTACTGGAAAAAAATTAACCTGATCTTCATGAATATTCAGACAAAAACTGTTATTCAGACAGCTCATTTTATAGAAAAGAAACAACAATATAAGTTCAAGAAATTAAGTGGCTTTATATCAGAAAAGAAAAGTTATCTGGCCCAAGATAATTAAACCCTTCACTGTGGTTTTCTTTCATGCTGTTATTCTAAATAGAATAGTATTTCTCTTTAGATTGCAAAGGTCAAGGCTATGACTACCAGTAGGAATAATATAAATTAAATGACAAAAAATGAATAAGTAGGCAAATCAGTATACAATGGGAATACATTTATGATAATCATGTATGAATTGCTATTCCATATTTAGGCAAAAAATACCCATCTCCTCAAATGATTTTTTAAATAAATAGAATGTGACTCTCACTGAAAAAGAATCCAAGATAATATTTATGTATTATGCATAAAAATGGAAGTCTAGCTGAACAGAAGTCAAATTGGGTAGAACTGTAAAACTTGTAATATAAAACCTGTTAGAAAATTCTGTTTTCCCCAAATTATCTTATTACGTCTTCTAGTTTCAGCTTTCTGGTACTGTTGACAAAATTTATCTCATCAAAAATATAAGAAATATTCTGCTAGATCACATCAAAATCTCACTGAGTCCACCATTTTTCACAGTAACTTTCTAGAGGATTCCTGGGAAGACTACAAATGTAAATAAGGACACTAGGCTATTTCACATTTTAATTCTTAGCTGCTATTATTCAGAGGTTTCTTCCTGTAATGGCAATATAAACTCTCCTTTTGTTATGCAACTCAGAAATTATTCCCAAGTTAATTATATATTGCGTAATAAGATCTAGTAAAACCTTTACCATAGAAAGATGAAATATAATATAATTGGGACTACTGCTATATACCCCACTGTTCAAATAATCATGTATTTTATTTCTTTGTAATGTTAATTCCATATATCCCTTCCTCTGGTTGTCTTAGAGACAAAAGAACTTAGCAAAATTTCTGCAGCCACAAGTGCAGGGCTGGCCACTGCTGCCGGAGGCTTGGAAGGGTGTGTCATGCTGAAAAATTGCCAGCCCCAGAGACATTTAGTAATGAAAGAGTTAACTGTGTGTGCCTTACTAAGATCCTCCTATTATGATGTAATATCCTGCCAAATCTCACATTACTTCCTTCTTCTTCTTCATTGTTTTCCATTCTCTTCTTTCTATCCTCCATCATGTGAAGACATGTTTGTTATGTTGTCCCTCGAGACATGTTTTATTTTCTGTTTTTATAATAAAATATATCTTGTTTGAACAAATGAATAAGGCTTCTATCTATCGCCTCCGAGGGTTAAGATCTTAACAGAGTTTAATCACTCACAAACTGCGACAGGGTGATCGTGTGATAACGCAGTGCAATCACCCAGGAGACCCTGCGCATGGTGCAGGGCATGATGGGGGCCAGGAGGCGGGGCAGAGACTCCCCATATAAAAGCGACGGGTCTTCTGCTTTCCACCCCCTTTCAATTTGTAACTCGTCAGTCCCGTTGCAGGCACGCGCCTGCCCTCCCTGTGTTCTCAGTGTAACTGCTGGTTGCCTTCAAAGGCTGAGTAGGAATTTTTTGCGGCCGTACCACATTTTAGGTCATGACCGTTTTTTTGCCTACTTCACACTGGGTCTGAGGATGGGAGTGGTTAGGGGGTGCTTAGAAATAGTCGTCCTTCAGATTGAGGTAAATTGGCTTGAATTTCATGGTCACTGGGATGGTGGTATGGGGTGGAAAAAAGGGGCTAATAGCAACTGTGTGATCTCCTTTAGGGCACCTTTTGGAAGGGGATGGGCTGCCCCTCACCAGAAGCTCAAAGCAGATTCCGCCTGATTGTTGGGGAGGGGGTGCTCTTGGGGATCACTTGTCGTAAGCCTACAAGTGGGGGTGAGCCTTCCCACATGCCTTGGGCATGGCATAGGGCAAGGGAAGGACAAGGTCACGGTCAAAGTCAACCTTCCCATGCTCAGCAAGGAGCTTTCGCCCATAGTTGCCCAAGGATGTTTGGAATGGAAATTTTATCCCATTGGTTACCTTGAAGGTCCAAATTTAAATAAATAAAGTGACCCATAAAGCCCAGTTTATGCTTATTCCACATCCGATGCAACATTCTTTCTGGTCATTGCAATCAAGCAGACTGGTGCTAGCCATTGTTCTATATTTCTCCAAATAATAAGTGATAAAAATTTTTTGAGGGAACATACAGTATGAGGAATAAAAGCAATTTGGTTCCATATATCAGCTATATATATAAGCGGGGCAAAAATTAGATATTTATCTTGTTGTCTTTCCTCGGTGAGAGGAATATGATGTTAGCTTGAACACTCACCAAAGCACTGGAGCTTTATAGGATCATAATATGTGCCCTGTTTACAGTAACATTCATAACCTGGCTGTGCATTTAAACAGAAGCCATTTTTACATATTTCTTGACCAAAGAGCTGGCATTCATCAGCATCTAAAAAGGAAACACAGGCATTCTAAAACATATACAGTAGGTGGAGTATGAATTTTCAGTTCAAATTGTTAGGACAGATATGGTTATTCTTCTTATATAACAACAGTAAATAAAGACCAGAGTTGTACATTAGCCCCTATGATGGACCAAAACAAGTACAGTGGTATCTCTACTTACGAACCTAATTTGTTCTGTGACCAGGTTTTTAAATAGAAAAGTTTGTAAGAAGATGCAATTTTCCCCATAGGAATCAATGTAAAAGCAAATGCATGCGAATGGGGAAAGCACAGGGAGGGTGGAGGCCCTGTTTCCTTCCAGGAGAGTCCTAGAGAGGCCTCACAGAGGCTTCTCCCCATCTTTTCCAGCCCTGCTTCCTCCCAGGAGATTCCTAGGGAGGCCCCAAGGAGGCTTCTCCCTGCCTTTTCCAGTTACTGTTTTAGAGGTTTGGGTTTGTAAGTAGGAAATGGTTAGAAACATAGAAACATAGAAGACTGACGGCAGAAAAAGACCTCATGATCCATCTAGTCTGCCCTTATACTATTTTCTGTATTTTATCTTAGGATGGACATATGTTTATCCCAGGCATGTTTAAATTCAGCTACTGTGGATTTACCAACCACGTCTGCTGGAGGTTTGTTCTTGAGAAGAGGCAAAAAAATCTTGAACACTCGGTTCTCATCTAGAAAAGTTCATAAGTAGAGACGTTCTTAGGTAGAGGTACCACTGTATATGTCTCTAAAAAGTTATTCTAGTGTACTTGCATTTTCTTCAGGCCAAATTATTCATTTCATTTTTAAAAAATTCATATACCTCTCATATTCAGTTATGTGATTCTGGGCATTCTACAACAACATAATAAAACAATATAAACACACGAGTAAAAGCAAACAAGAAGTTAAAATTCACAAGTTAAAAGTTAAAAAATAACAAATTGGAAAGCATTTTTAAAAAGTGTTGTTTTTTCAAAGAATCAACTGCAGAACTGTCATGGGAAGTAGCATGGCATGATTAAATTGTTTTGTTTTGTTTTTTTGAGACCAACAGCCTCATCTGGAATGTTGGAATTCTTATTCTTGCTGTTTATTTCATATAGAAATAATATATGCGGAACAATTTATTCATTTGAGCTTGTTCTTCTTTTTATATTGACAATTCTACTACATGTAGCAATCCTGTTACTATGTGACGATTGCCTTAAACAGCAGTTTTGATAATGCCAATTAATGTTAACATTTGGAAGACAATTCAATTAACTGCTTTACCTTACCTTCAACTCCAAAATTACTTTCATGTACTCTACTAACATTACTACTAATATACCCCAATTTGTGCTCATGATTTGGTTTTGTATTATATCTGATATAAAAGCTGCTGAAAATTAATGACATTTTCGATGCTTTCTACTTGCTGGATACTCTAAAGATAAAATACTAGCATACTTTTCCAGAATGAAAGAATTGGCTATTCTAATATTTTAAAAACATTTTTCCTGAATTTGAGCAGTACAGTAAAAAAAAGAAAATCTGGATGAAAGCTAGACACCCACATAATAAAGCAAAGTTTTTAAAAGCTCAGATATCTGAAAAATGGCATGTCTAGGATTGCAGAAAGAGAATTATATGTTTGTAAAGGGAAACGAGCAGTTCTTAAGAAGAGAAACCTGAGGGAAAACAAAAGCAAAGCCACCAATGATATTCCTTAGTTGACTTGGTTAAATAGTCCAACAGATACAACTGTACATTTTGGAACACTGGCTCACATACATCATAGGGATTTTTAAATATTTTCAGTAATACCAACCCAAAACATCATTTATCATCTAACTGCATTGACACTTTAGGGGATTGAAGTCTTGGTCAGTTATAAAAAAAGTGAAAAATTAATCCAAATAGTCAGCAGTTGAAGGAAACAATAATCATGAACAAATATTTAAATCATGGCATTAATTCAAGTCTCTATTCAAGTCAATATCAAGGCTGACCTTTGTAACTATGTGCAACTTCTCCATAATGTGGTTCTTCAGATGGTATGAACCCTTTTCCTTCCGGACACAGCTCAATAAACTCAGCTAGCCGGAAGATAAAATCAAGAATCCATTTAGAATTATATTTGTGCATTACAGCTTAAAATCAATAGCAACATTTCTATAACAGGAATGTGTTAATGGATTTTTAAATATCACATTTCAGATTTTAAGTTTTTAATGGTACGTATGGAAATAATGAGAGTTCAGTTCTTTCCCTTTTAATATACATGGCTTGTAAGATTTAAGTGCATAGTTTGCCATTTGTACATACAACTTAAGATTCCATGACCATGATATATTTTCAAGGTGCAAATTTGGAATCTTTTTATTAATTAGTATAGTACATGTGTAAATTCATTTTGGCTTATTGTTGGAATTGAAATTACTCTAAATTTAAGTTTGGTTACAAGGCTCAGCTTTTTTTTTCTTTAGCAGTTTTCGGTTACTGGAATTAATGTACAACTATTTATTGATTGATCTGTATAGTTGGTCATCTTATTTGCGTGTGACTCTGGGCAAAGTACACAATCAAAACAAATACTCAACAATCAGTATAATTTATCCATTAAAATGAATTGGAAACAATTAAAAACTATAATAACAAAAGGATAGGGAAGAATGTGATTAAACTTATGCTAAGCTCCAGATACGTGTTATAGTAATTCGATTGGGGAGTAGCTAGAGTGTAAGTGACTGAGAGTAGGGCCTCCTAATCCAAGAAAAGGTACAACTGGCACTCAACACAAGCTGTACAATTCAAAGGAAATGCAAAGGCTGAGATAATCTTTATTTTAGAAAGAAAGATGAGTTGAACACTGCCAATTTTTCAGTACGTGATGGACTTCAGTTGGTAAGGTAGGAGGGGAGTAATAAAAATTAAGCCTGAAAAAAACCTTTTTTGGCCTTTGTAAGCAAGTTTCCCAGCCGAATATTCACACAGATACAAGCAATCTTTAAAGTAAGTTTATTGCAACAATTCTATGGAGTTGGGAGTTCAAAAACTGGCAATTTTTAATATACTTTTTGAGAATTACTTGTAGTGCAATCATAAAATCATTCCCCCATCCCCAAAAAGTTATATACAGGAGTAAATCATAAATCTTTTTCTTATTATTTGTTGCAAAACACCATTAGATTTTACTTCTTTCAATAAAAATTAAACAACTCAAGAGTTATGAAAAGAACTAAGGACTTGCAATCTGTTACTGGTACTTGTGTTCTGGGACAGAGGTTTTATACATTTAACATACATATTAACAGAGTTGGAAGGGACCTTGGAGGTCATCTAGTCCAACGCCCTGCTTAAGCAGGAGTTCCTACATCTGCTTCTAGTAGGATAGGACTCACAACCTCCTGATTGTGAAGCAAGAGCACCACCTCTAGGCCACAGCAGCTGGGTATTTAATTAATATTAGGCAAACAGAGTCACTATCTTAGGTAGCACAAGGAAAATTTAAATCATGTAGTCTTTACAGCCACTTGAGAGAAAGATGTAGCCTATAAAACATCAAGCGCTATTTAAAATATTAACCACTTTTTTATTTCTGAGATCTAAGTTTCCTTCTAGCACAAAAAAGCAATAGAAAACATTGCTTTCTTTTAGTGTTATATAACTAAATGATTCCAATATGAATAACTTCCATGCAATTAAAGCTTTCAGTTGACAGAAAAGCTCAAATATACCAGCTTGCACCCCCCAAAAAAAATTTATATTATCTTCAATGATCCAAGTTGTTTAGGAAAATGTGACTGCTAAGAGCAAGAACATTTTAGTTACGTAACCACTGAGCCTCCTCGTAATGTTACTCACAATAATTGCCACTGAATGGAAAAGGGTAACTCACCACTTTCAAGCACAGGACATGGGAATATTTCACAGTTGTCACCCCAGCCAGCACCCAAAGTACAACAGCATTCTTGCTTTGTAACATTGGATGTTAATACATTGTCACAAAAATTTGCATCGTTTAAATTGTAGTAACACTCTTTCTTTTCCACTGTTTCTTTGGTTCTGTCTGGAATCTCTATGAAAGACAAACAGTAAAAGATACATTCCATATGTATGCAGAGAAATGATTAGTTCATAAATAAATGCAGTGTTTAAACTAAAGCAATTCACAACATCTATAACCTGATATTAAGCTGAGGGTGTAGGTCAATGTAAATATAATATCGGGCTCTTTATTGGTTATGCTTCAGAGATTAGATGATGAAATTACAACCTCAATCACCAATCTTTCCCCTGTTCAGGAATCCTATTAAAATAGGATTTGTATGTTTATTTTATCTCTTGGCTTAAAGCCTTGAAAGAGGTAGCTGTAATTGAGACTGGTTCCTTAGTACAGAGGAATGTCTGTGGAGATTTCAGATTTCAGCACTGGACTGGGTTTTTTTTCCCCTTAAGGAAGAAGAAGACATTTTGCTTCTCATCTAAGAAGCTTCATCAGTTCTGAATCTATAGTTTGAACCAATGAAGCTGCTTGGTTGAGAAGTGCAATGTATTCTTCTTCTTCCTCAAGAAAAAAAAAAACAGTTCCAGTTGCCTTTCGAAAAAGCACCTTTTTAATACAGTATATTGGAGGAAATTTAGAAAGTGTTTACAAGAAATAACTAATACAGCAATCAAATTTACGCCAGAATTCTTTCTGCTAGGCATCATTAGAAATGTATATGTTAAAATATTAAATATTTAATATTGCACATTGTAACGGCTGCAAGAATTGCTTATGCAAAAAAATGGAAAGACCCACAGATACCTAGCGACAATGAGATAATTTAAAAAATATACGACTGTGCAGAAATGGACAGATTAACTATGGAATTGAATGATCAAAAGGACTCAGATTACTATTCTACCTGGACAAAGTGGTACAATTGGACACAAAAAAGAAATGCAAATCAATAATAAGAGATGGAACATTATAAAGAAATATGTGTACAAATGTATAAATACATAATATTTATTGTGAATGTAAATATATAGAAGTTAACCCATCTGAAAGTATCAAGATGTATATATTGGAAAAATTAATAAAAAATATAATAATAATAATAATAATAAAAAAGTTGCTCAGTGTAACAGCAGAAACCTAGAAAAGAACAGTACTAGGTTCCCAGACCAGAAAGCTAGTTCTTAGGTTTCTCCTATTCTGATACAGAGTCTGAGCCAGCAGCAGCTGTGAGCATCCTGCGCCTTCAATGTGCTCTCATACAGCTTCTGTTTGGCTCCAGTAACTCCCCCAAGATCTGAACATCAATTTCATAAATATCCCTGAACATGAGCTTGTAAAACTTAATTTCAGCTTCATGCCAATGTGCTTACGTCAACCCAGTTGACAGAGAATCAAATTTAATAGCACATTAAAGCTGCTGAACCAAGGCAAGAGATTATTCTTAAATTCAGACAGAACAGGATGGGGACAGATCCATAATTATTGGGCTTGCCCTACCAACTGACACTTTCCCCACAGTCCTGTTAGTCTAGATGAGAATTAGTTGCTATAGGAAGATTGTTTAGTAAAGTTTTTGATCTGCAGATAACCAGATGTGAATCTCTAGGGAGAGCTGTGTTTGTTGATGCTGTAGCCTATTGTACAGTGTTCCCTCGCTTTTCGTGGGGGATGCATTCCGTGAAAGTCGAATTTCCGCGAAGTAGAGATGCGGAAATAAATACATTATTTTTGGCTATGAACAGTACCATAAGCCTTCCCTTAGCACTTTAAACCCCTAAATTGCAATTTTCCATTCCCTTAGCAACCATTCAGATTATTACTCACCGTGTTTATTTATGAAAGTTTATTAAAAAAATATTTATTAAAGGCAGACGAAAGTTTGGCGATGACATATGACGTCATCGGGTGGGAAAAACCATGGTATAGGGAAAAAACCCACGAAGTATTTTTTAATTAATATTTTTGAAAAACCGTGGTATAGACTTTTTGCGAAGTTCGAACTTGCGGAAATCGAGGGAACACTGTATATCAATATCCTTGCCTGAGTGGCTAGGTGCTGTTATTGGGTTAGTAGTTGAGTCCCAAAGGCTGATTGTTCTGGGGGAACTTTCATTTGTTCCCAGGGTGATGCAGAATGGGGACAATTAGGGAGTTTGTGGCAACCATTAACCTGACTTGGGTGATTTAGGCTGACACAAATCAAGAGTTGCATGATAGATTTGTTTTTTTTGTCTTGGAATAGTTGGGACATGATTTGGTAAGGGTGGTGGGTCGTCCAGAAAGTAATGCACCACATTTTTTTTTCTCAGTCTATAGTAATGGTACAAATGTGAAACTTTAGATATACATTATTTGAATTGTCAGGAGTGCGCGTGTAAATTTTGAGTTTCTTCAGACAGATAGTGTAGCTGCAGCAGTGTTTCAAAATGGCATTTGTAAGTGATGTACCTTACAAGCAGCATGTCATCGCAGTGAATGTCTCACTGTGGAGAAAGAAATTGTTGGGAACATTCACAAACGTTTGTTCCACTTGTTTGGGCCATTAAAGGATGCCATTTGTGGAAGACATTTTGAGGATGATGAAGAGGTGAATTGCACAGTACAGAAATAGCTTCATGACCAGAACAAGGAGTGATATCAACAGGGCATAAACGCCCTTGTGTCTCGCTGGAGGAAGGCCATAGAACGGGATGAAGATTATGTGGAAATATAGGGAGTGTAGAAGAAACATTATTCTTTCTTGTGTGTAAGTTGTACCACTAATTAAAAACGTATGTACTTTCTGCCTTTAGAAAAATGTATGTTTCTATTATAAAAAACAAATCAATAAAGCAACATGAAGTTTTAAAAATTCAGCACACTTGCATTCTCAACTTGTGTTTATATTTTGCAAGATCAATAAATGTGCTGCAGACAAACTAGTCCAGCCTGAGGTCTCTCTCTTTTCATTGGGCTTGTATAGTTTTCAAAAATGTCTGAATTTCATAAAATATGTGGCTTTGGGGCATTATCCACTGTCTAAGAAGAACCAAATTAAGAAGTTACATATCACACATATGTAGAGGGACTAATTTGGTGAGAGAAGGATATGTATGTCATTCCCAAAGCTGAACAAAAAGCCACTGAACAAAAAGCCACTCAAAAGAGCAGGAGAAGCAAAGAAGAGGATGAGAAGGAAGAGGAATGACATGACTTTTGCAGGTGAAATCTATCTCAACCACACAAAATGATCACCTGCACGGGCATACATAATGAATATCAAGAAGATTAAAAAAAATAACAGCTACACCAAAATATTATCCAATGGAAGAAATTAAAGAAGCTGGGTGTTATGCAGAATACAAATTAACACATTCTCAATTTTATTATTTTTGCTGCAACAGAATGTGAAACTCATAGTGATTTTTTTCCATTCTTTTTAATTCTCAATTTCTTAGTGTCCTGATTTTTTAAAATAGTTATTTACACACTATCTAACTAAAAGTTAGACAGGCAATGTGAAAGTTTGGAAATTGAATGAGACAAAAAATCTTTAGGGAAACAACAGAAATGGATTCAGAATAAACCAGTTTTACATATTTATTAGGGCTTTCCTAAATATGCCCATGTCACACCAGCACTCCGCAGTCTGCATTGGTTGCCGATCAGTTTCTGGTCACAATTCAAAGTGTTGGTTATGACCTATAAAGCCCTTCATGGCACCGGACCAGAATATCTCCGGGACCGCCTTCTGCCGCACGAATCCCAGCGACCAGTTAGGTCCCACAGAGTTGGCCTTCTCCGGGTCCCGTCAACTAAACAATGTCGTTTGGCGGGACCCAGGGGAAGAGCCTTCTCTGTGGCGGCCCCGACCCTTTGGAATCAACTCCCCCCAGATATCAGAGTTGCCCCCACCCTCCTAGCCTTTCGTAAGCTCCTTAAAACCCACCTCTGTCGTCAGGCATGGGGGAATTGACATGTTCCTTCCCCCTAGGCTTATAAAATTTATGCATGGTATGCTAGTGTGTATGATTGGTTTTAACTTGTGGTGTTTTAAAATTAATTTAAATATTGGATTTGTTTACATTGTATGGCGATTGCTGTGAGCCGCCCCGAGTCTGCGGAGAGGGGCGGCATACAAATCTGATTAATAAATAAATAAATAAATTATTAATCTTCTTTAATATTATTAGCATCTCCATGGATATAATGATTTACTTCATGCTGCAAATCTCAGGACATTTGAAAGATGTACCAATGTAATCTATTTTACAGAGATGGTTATTGTAGGCTTTGTTAGAAGAAACATTTTTACGGTATCCAGAATAAATCTGACTTTCTTGGGAAGGAGGCATGAAGTGTAGTTCTAAGCAAATACTTTGGTAAAATAAGAAGGCAATGAATGTTCACAAAAATAAACCACAATGGCAAATGATTGGCTTTCAGAGCAACAAAAAGGAATATACTTAGCAGACACAAAAATTAAAATATTTTTGAAGGGCATGGATATTAATGTAATAAATGTTTGGATCTGGCAATCAAGTTTAAACAAATAACTTTCTCTCCGTCCAGCTGTAACTTTTGCTCTTTTGTTCTTGCCTTGAATTTTGTGCCGTGCTGAAGAAATTTGACATTAGAATTAAACAGCCTTTTCAATTTCCAATATTCTTTTACTCTAGATATCTATTTTTATATTCCAAAAATACAAGTATTTAATTCTATCCTATAATAATGGTATAGAAAAAATAAATCTTTATTTTATACATGACTTAGATTTAAAATAACTTTACTGTCACTTTGAATGTTCACTAACCATGTAAACAAAAGGCACTAGACATACGATTTCCTTATTTCCTAAGACAGTGATGTAGAACAGATTGTATGGGTATTAAAGGGAACAACAATCAGAATGTCAGAATAAGATGTCTACAGTTTAATCAACAGATACATTCAAAGTCATTGGAGATTACCTGTTGAGGAGCGGAACTGACATAGTCCACTCATTGGATCGTATTCCTGGTTTTCATTGGAACACAGACATAGGAAGGAGCCTTCCACATTTTCACAGAGAGCCTCCCCACATACCCCACTCAGCATTTCACATTCATTCACATCTGAAAAATAAAGTGCAACATTAATCCAAGCATTGTTCATTTTGCCTTGCTCTATTAAATTTAACATGATTGTCACCATCATCATCACCCACCTAAGAAAAGTGTCATTATTTCTCTGTTTATCAGTGTTATCAGCTGGGAAACTGATTTTTTTTAAAGTAGTGGTATTTATTATATAGTTAACGTAATTTTTCTCGAACGTAACTCATATAATGATTTATTACAAACTGTCGTTAACATTCCCACAACTGGAATTCAGGAATGCAACTTAACTAAATCCTGGTAAGGGTATGGTTAGCAAAATAGCTTGAAATAGATCTATATTAGCCTCCCTTCCTTTTCATTATCAGCAAAAATATGTTAGATATACAGTGATCCCCCGCTCGTTGTGAGGGTTCCGTTCCAGGACCCCCCGCAACGAGCGGGTTTTCGCGAAGTAGCGCTGCGGAAGTAAAAACACCATCTGCGCATGTGCAGATGGTGTTTTTACTTCCGCAGCGCTAGCGAGGAGCCGAAGATTGGGGGTGGCGCGGGTGTTTTAAAACGTCGCTGCCGACATGGGGGGCTCGCTAGCACCCCCCCAACCCCCAACCCGGGTTTGGGGGTGTGCTAGCGAGCCCCCCATGTCGGCGGGGACGTTTTAAAACACCCGCGCGCCTTCCCAACTGAGCCCTCAAGCCAAGCGCCAAAGGCGAACTTCTGCGCTTGGCTTGAGTACTCAGCTGGGAAGCGGCCCGAGCGAACGGCGTGGGCGGGAGAAGGGTGCGCGAGCCGCGGGCGCGCGGGCAGGCAGGCTGCGGACAAGCCGTTCGCTCGGGCCGCTTCCCAGCTGAGTACTCAGCTGGGAAGCGGCCCGAGCGAAGCGGCAGCAGCAAGGAGTTTGCGTGGGCGGTGGTGGGGAAACTCCTCGCTGATGCCGGCCAAGAGGGGGAAGACCTAGGGAAGCCGCCCAGCAGCTGATCTGCCCGGCGCCATCTACGCATGCGTGCCCATAGAAAAAAAGGGCACGCATGCGCAGATGGTGTTCTGACTTCCGGGTTCAAAAATCGCAAATTACCCTGTTCGCAATGGTCGGGGACGCAATAACCGGGGGATCACTGTATACATATAGATAGATATATGTTAGATATATATACACACACACACAGACAAATTCTCTGGGTTAAATGGAAGGCATTTCATGCTGCAGAGTCAAAATATAATCTCTTTCTGGAGCAAATTTGTAATCCTTGTCCATCACACCAAGGAAAAGAAAAAATAAAACTGACCCTTAAAATAAAAACCTAGAAAACTATTAAAATTGTAATAAGTTCCAGATATCAGTAAACAGTAACACATATCAAGGGCATAAAAGGAAATAAGAAACTTGGGGGGGGGACCTCAAGATATCACCAAAGTACGTCCACATATGCCCAGGGCAGACAGAATTCCATATAAAGTTCTACTTCTGCAATATGAGGCAAGTTGAAATACCCTCAATTGATTAAGAGAACAGGAATCCATAGTGAGGAATTGTTATTTTTCTTTTGAGCCCTGCCCTTATAACTCTAAGAAGATTTGAAAGGACCAATATCTCCCAATCACACACACACAAAAATGGTTACATAAAAGAAAATGTATATTGTCTAACAATTTTGAGGAATTTCAGGAACCTGAAATTGAAATTCAGGTTCAGGGCCAGTTCAGGTCTAGTCATAGCTCATGAGATATCTAGCAATGATCTGAGATTCTATGGCAGTGGTTCTCAGCCTTTTTAATGCCACAACCCCTTAAAACAGTTCCTCATGTTGGGGTGACCCCCAACCATAAGTCTAGTGCCAATTCTCCCAATAGAGCTTTAAGCTGATTGGCAGGAAGGTCAGAGGGACACCCACACTATAAATGCCTGATTGGCCAGATTGTAAAAATATGTTCCAAGGCGCCAGAATAGAAGCTTTAGTTCCTAACACCATGGGAAATTTGTCTTTTCCCATGGTCTTAGGCGACCCCTGTGAAATGGTCATTTGACCCCGCAAAGAGTCCCAACCCCCAGGTTGAGAACCACTGTTCTATGGCATCTTGGTGGTGTTTTTTTTCTCCCATTCTGCTGAACCTGGATGAGGAAGCATGACTTTCTAAAGAGACTCTATATGGGTTTCCCCTGCATGTTAGACCTCTATGTAAATCTGAATCTCAGCCATCATGGCACCGAACTTAGATTAATGAAGAAGAAGCAGGGCACAAACTCTTCTTAAAATTATCATTTACCATTTCCTTTTGGAAAAACTCTCTTGTTCAGAGATACTTTCAGTCTGCCCAGATAAACTACTTTGGTGAATGCAGAATTTGCAACTGAAATTGTTCAATGCTTCAACTATTTTCCAAAGAGCCTTGTTTTGCTCTTTTATCACATGGGTCTCTGGGCCTTCAGTCTCTTATCTGGCAGGGCTGCAGCAGATAAATTAAAATAGCTGAAGGCACTTTTATCAAAGATAATGAAAGCTGCCCATAACCTTGCTGAGAAGGGAATGTTGTTTATTTGCTAAATGATTCATTTATTTAGTTTTGGCCAGGGAGATTGGAGAATGGCCAGTGTTGTGCCTATCCACAAGAAGGGCAGTAGAGAAGAAGCTGGAAACTACAGGCCAGTTAGCTTGACATCAGTTGTAGTTAAAATGATGGAGACTCTACTCAAAAAGAGGATAAATCAGCATCTAAAAAATAATAACTTATTGGACCCAAATCAGCATGGCTTTACTGAAGGCAAATCGTGTCAGACTAATCTCATTGAGTTCTTTGACTATGTCACAAAGGTGTTGGATCAAGGTGGTGCCGTGGATATTGCCTATCTGGACTTCAGCAAAGCCTTTGATACGGTTCCACATAAAGAGCTGATAGATAAATTAGTGAAGATTGGACTTAATCCCTGGATAGTTCAGTGGATTTCAAGCTGGCTGAAGCATAGACATCAGAGAGTTATTGTTAATGGCGAGTATTCTGAGCAGAGACAGGTTACAAGCGGTGTGCCACAAGGGTCTGTTCTGGGTCCTATTCTTTTTAATATGTTTGTGAGTGACATAGGGGAAGGTTTGGTAGGGAAGGTTTGCCTATTTGCCGATGACTCTAAAGTGTGCAATAGGGTTGATATTCCTGGAGGGGTCTGTAATATGGTAAATGATTTAGCGTTACTAGATAAATGGTCAAAGCAATGGAAACTGCAGTTTAATGTTTCCAAATGTAAAATAATGCACTTGGGGAAAAGGAATCCTAAATCTGAGTATTGCATTGGCAGTTCTGTGTTAGCAAAAACTTCAGAAGAGAAGGATTTAGGGGTAGTGATTTCTGACAGTCTCAAAATGGGTGAGCAGTGTGGTCGGGCAGTAGGAAAGGCAAGTAGGATGCTTGGCTGCATAGCTAGAGGTATAACAAGCAGGAAGAGGGAGATTGTGATCCCCTTATATAGAGCGCTGGTGAGACCACATTTGGAGTACTGTGTTCAGTTCTGGAGACCTCACCTACAAAAAGATATTGACAAAATTGAACGGGTCCAAAGACGGGCTACAAGAATGGTGGAAGGTCTGAAGTATAAAACGTATCAGGAAAGACTTAATGAACTCAATCTGTATAGTCTGGAAGACAGAAGGAAAAGGGGGGACATGATCGAAACATTTAAATATGTTAAAGGGTTAAATAGGGTTCAGGAGGGAAGTGTTTTTAACAGGAAAGTGAACACAAGAACAAGGGGACACAATCTGAAGTTAGTTGGGGGAAAGATCAAAGGCAACATGAGAAAGTATTATTTTACTGAAAGAGTAGTAGATCCTTGGAACAAACTTCCAGCAGACGTGGTTGGTAAATCCACAGTAACCGAATTTAAACATGCCTGGGATAAACATATATCCATTGTAAGATAAAATACAGGAAATAGTAAAAGGGCAGACTAGATGGACCATGGGGTCTTTTTCTGCCGTCAGTCTTCTATGTTTCTATGTTTCTATGAGACTCATTCCTTTCCCCATATTAGAAAAGGGAATAGTCAGGGGCTTTAAAAGCTCTACAGGAAAAGCAAAGGAGGAGGGTCTTCAAGCTTTGTCCTTCAACTATTTCCAGTATACAGAATGTTTTTGGAGGAAAAAATGCATTTGTTGTGGGTAGGATTTTAATTCATTTTCCTTCTTATCTAATTCATTCTAAACCCATAAATAAACAGAGGCTGGGGAAACACTTTAGTTTGCTTTATCCTTGGGTTTTTGGTCTTGATAGATTTGTTTCTTGGTGCCTCCTCCTAACTCTCAAGATTTCTTTGTACTGGAAGAAGGGTAGGAAGATGGAGGAAAGGTAGGACAAAAACAGAAGGGTAACTTGGAGCAGGGATGCATCAAAGGTGAAACTCCCCCTAGGCTTATAAAATGTATGCATGGTACGCTAGTGTGTATGATTGGTTTTAATTTGTGGTGTTTTTAAAATTAATTTAAATATTGGATTTGTCTTACATTGTATTGCTATTGCTGTGAGCCGCCCCGAGTTTGCGGAGAGGGGCGGCATACAAATCTGATTAAACTTAAACTTAAACTTGATATTTTCAGCAGGATGTAAGGATGGCGGGACTAGTGTCACACATATAAATTAAGAGGAGGAGGGTTTTTTTAACTTGGAAGTTTTCCATTTTAGAGAATTTTCATCTGTTTTCAACTTCAACATGAAGGGAAAGTGGTTGTGCCACCAATCTTCAGGGACTTCTTATTTCATTGTCATGTTGTGATCCTAATCCAAAACAATCCTATTCTTGATTTTCCATGTTATTCTGATGTCTCCATACAATATAGGCCTACTCACTGGCATCCCAATTTGAACCAGAGCCCAGTTTAAGCAAATCCAATGTTAACAGCTTTCCAGTCACCAGCTCCCCAGTCTACCCTTATTTTTCCCAGTAGACCTTGTTGCTTTTTTTCCAGTTCCTTGATTCAGTGTCATAGTCTTCAGGATCCAGTCATTCAAAAACTTGTCCTACCCAACCATTAAGTGCTGTCATTCATTCATTCATAAATTTATTTCTTTATTTCTGTACATAACAAAAATAACAAGAAATTTACATTTTCCATGTAAATTGCTTTGTCAAGGAAAATTATTAAAATATAACAACTTACCCACACAGCCCTGTCCCTCCTGTAGATATTGATATCCCTGATAACAAAGACAGCGATAGGAACCAGGGGAATTTTCACAGAAACCATGTTCACCGCATATAGTACTGTTTGCACATTCATCAATATCTGAAAATAGAAAATTATAGTTGTTATTATTAATATTACTTCTGCCTTTATTCTAAGAGCAAGGTAGCTCCTCCTAATAATAGCTCTGTAAATTTGAATTGGACTGAAAGAGAATGATATTGACGTTGTTTGGGGTTTAATTTTGTAAGCTACCCAGAGACATATGTGAGATTGGTGGCTGCAAAAACTGAATGATTAAATGAATGAAAGAATGAATCAATAAATGAATGGCTCAAAGTCAGCCCAATTTTCATGTTTGACAGAAGTTGAAAGTGAATATTCCTAATCTATGTTGTCACCTTAACTATCATACTACAATGACTTTCTTAACATTATATCCATTTATATTAGTGAACACAATATCGAGCCAAATGTTACAGAAAAAAGACATTTAGAAATAAATATCTGTTTAAGGCCAGATTATTTATGGGACCGTCTCCTGCCACATACCTCCCAGAGACCAATTAGAGCACATAGAGTTGGCCTCCTCCAGGTCCTGTCAGCCAGGCAATGTAGACTGGCGGGACCTCAGGGGTAGGGCCTTCTCTGTTGCCGCCCCGGCTCTTTGGAATCAACTCCTACCCGATGTCTGCACTGCTCCCACCCTGCTGACTTTTTGTAAGGCCATGAAGACCTGGCTGTGCCGGTAGGCTTGGGGGCCCTAAAGTAACATCAACTTCACCACCTGTATGAATATGACTCTGCGTGAATGGTATGTACACGTGTTGGTGAGTTCCTCTGTTATGAGTTTTAATTAGGATTTTGGAATTATATTTTTTTCTTGACTTCTTATTGTTATTTGTTATTTTATGTGATTATTTTGTAGTGTTGTAAACCGCCTTGAGTCCTTCAGGATTGGGTGGC
The DNA here is from genome assembly GCF_031021105.1 of Erythrolamprus reginae. Lineage (NCBI taxonomy): Eukaryota > Metazoa > Chordata > Lepidosauria > Squamata > Dipsadidae > Erythrolamprus > Erythrolamprus reginae. The sequence continues at coordinate 346,275,254 of NC_091950.1, read as the reverse complement.
ATAGAAGTCAAATTAAACAAACAAATAAACAATTGTTAGGAATAAAACTGTTGCAATGCTATCTTTCTATGGTCAAATATGAACCACATATTTTCCTGTAGGTTTCTGGATTTGTGCTGACCCTTTAATATTGTCAGAAAGAAGTTGGTATTAACCTGGCTTAAAAGGAAGAGAGAGCAACCTCATTCTTTTCTTCTTTCTCACCTAGTAAAACATAGCCGCTGACACTCATGTCTCTTACCTAAAAATCGTAGCTTACTCTTATACACAATTTGGCTATATTTGATTCTTGAGTGTAAAGAAATCAAAGACATCATCTAGGTCCATATTTCTGTGTGATGGATCATTTGCTAGTTCATTTGGTGCCCTTAGGCAGCTTATACAAGTTGATGAAATGGTTGATGAAATGGTTCTCTCTAGCCTGGGAACTGCTAGTTTACACCTTGCTAAATTTAATCCTTACCTCTTCTGAGAAAACTCAAAAGAATTTCATTCAGCTATTATTAACTTATCTAAATCATTATCCTACGCGGGACAGTGAAATATTTCCTTCCATTATCTTTGTATATCATAGGATTCTATGAGGGTCTTTGTAGAGAAAGAATGAAAACTCATGATTGGATATAATACCAAAGCTCCGTCAAACCCATTTTACCTTCACATGTTCGGCCATCTCTAGAAACCATAAAACCCTGTTCACAAATGCAGCGGAATGAACCCTCAGTGTTTAAACATTTTCCATGGGATGAACAGAGGTTGGATTCTGCACATTCATTGATATCTGGAGGGAACGCAAAAACAGAGATCAAAGAAATTTGTATTAGTATGAACCCTGGTACTTCTAAAATGATCAGCAATACAGTGATACCTTGTCTTACAAACTTAATTGGTTCCAGGATGAGGTTCTTAAGGTGAAAAGTTTGTAAGATGAAACAATGTTTCCCATAGGAATCAATGGAAAAGTGATTAATGTGTGCAAGCCCAAAATTCACCCCTTTTGCCAGCCGAAGCGCCCATTTTTGCGCTGCTGGGATTCCCGAGGCTCCCCTCCGTGGGAAACCCCACCTCACACTTCGCTGGCAATGGAAGTTTGGAGGTGGGGTTTCCCAGCGAAGGGAGCATCAGTGAAATCGCAGCATCGCAAAAACACCGAAGTCCTCGAAACCCCACCTCTGGACCTCTGTGTTTTTGCGATGCTGCGATTTCACTGAGGCTCCCCTCGCTGGGAAACCCCACCCCCAGACTTCCGTTGCCAGCGAAACGCCCGTTTTTGTGGTGCTGGGATTCTCCTGCTGGGATTCCCCTGCAGCATCACAAAAACACAGAAGTCCGGAGGTGGGGGTTTCCCATGGAGGGGAGCCTCAGGGGAATCCCAGCAGTGCAAAAACGGATGCTTCGCTGGCAACAGAAGTCCAAAGGCAGGGCACCCCAGTGGGTTTGTAAGGTGAAAATAGTTTGTAAGAAGAGGCAAAAAAATCTTAAACCCTGGATTTGTATCTCGAAAAGTTTGTATGACAAGGCGTTTGTAAGATGAGGTATTACTGTATTTAATATAGTATCACTATTTCTGAAACACTGAGATACAGAAAACTCACAGAAAATCTTTGTTAACAGTTAATAAAAATTCTATATTTGATAATTGTGTCCTACTAACTAACTGGCCTAAAGAGTAAGATGGGATTTTATTTCCTCCCCGTTAACTTACTGAACTAATGTTTAATCTGTTTCTGAGACGCATATGCTGGTACTGAACTAAATAGATTGTCTGAATACAAAAAGGCTGCAGATATCCCTATCCATTATCTTTCCCTGATCAATCATCTAACATTTCAATTTCAAATCCCAATCTAAAACAGGCACATGCCTGAGTCTACAGGATTACTTGAAAGCTTCTTTGATTGGAATCAAACATCTGCAAGGAAAAACAAACAAGCCCAGTTGCGTTTTGGAAAAAAACAACTCCTCTAGCTACAATGCCTAGATGACTGAGAATCTCCATAGACTTACAGCTCAGTACTTTGAAACTTACTTGATTTCTTATTAAAAAATATAAAGAGAAAAAGATAGGAGAGATCTTTCTCAGGAACTGGAGGAAAAGTGGTAATGATCGTACCAAATTTGGTTTACAAAAAATTCGCAAAAGGTCACTGCTTTGTAAATGCATCTACATGTTTTCAATATTGCAATTATGCACACTATTCTCAAGAACTTGCCTACTCCAGAGTATGTTGGTAAATGTTACACATGTTCCTATAAGTGGGACAGGAAATTTAACAGAATCTGTTAAATTTCCTGTCCCAGGAAATTTAACTTTTACCACTTTGGACCATTTTAACTGTTTCTCAGCCTTTTGATTAAGATCAAGCATAGTTTGGCAGTTTCTACACCGTATGTCTCCTTTTCAAGGTAACTACTCTAAAACATGCAGAAGCAGACAATTCAAGTTTTCCTTCCTCCACATTCATTCATTCATTCATTCATTTATATGCCGCCCCTTTCCATAGACTCGGGGCGGCTCACAACATAATAAAACAATTCATAACAAATCTAGTAATTTACAATTTAAAATTTAAAGTAGTTAAGAAACCCCATTTTAAAGCAGACATACCTACAAACATACCATACATAAATTATATAGTCCCGGGGGAGATATCTCAATTCACCCATGCCTGACGACAAAGGTGGGTTTTGAGGAGTTTACGAAAGGCAAGGAGGGTAGGGGCAGTTCTAATCTCTGAGGGGAGCTGGTTCCAGAGAGTCGGGGCCACCACAGAGAAGGCTCTTCCCCTGGGGCCCGCCAACCGACATTGTTTAGTTGACGGGACCCGGAGAAGGCAGACTCTGTGGAACCTAACTGGTTGCTGGGATTCGTGCAGCAGAAGGCGGTCTCGGAGATATTCTGGTCCGATGCCATGAAGGGCTTTATAGGTCATAACCAACACTTCACATCAAATATTATTGCCCAAATACTGTGCAATTTCTCTCGCTTTTCATATATATATTTTCTTCCTTTCATATATCCTCTCCTATAAGTTCACTTTTACCCTTATTTATATTACTACATGTCTATTTTTCTTCCTATGTATTTATGTATTGGACAAATGAATAAAATAAATAAAATAAAAAATTGTTGAATACTAAGATGAATGCACTCATTGGAATCACACTCATTTGCAGAGCCATTTTTTCCAGTCCATTGTTTCCTAGAAAGCCTCAATCAACTTCTATTATGTAGCAAATGATGCAAGTGAAAGGAATGTATTAAATTTTATAATTGTATACAACGATTAAAAAATGAGACATTTAAAATGTGGCAATATTTGTACTTATGAGATAATTCTTTTAAAACAGTTGTGAATATCAGGGTAGTGAAAATCTGTAGAGATTCTCAGTCATCCTAGTCATGGATGTCCCCCATGATATCCAACTTCCTGTCAGAACTGAAGAAGCTTCCTGGATGAGAAGTGAAACGTCTTCAAAAGAAAAAACAAGGAAGTCCAGTTGCCTCCCGAAAAAGTACATAAGGGTAGTGCTTGACAAATGATAGGCACAGTCATATCTTTCACTCTTTAAACAAATGATCATAAAATAATTTCAACCATACAAAATTACGTTTCTCAGGTTGCTGTTTTTTTAAAGTAGAAATCCTTTAGTGATACTATACCTTGACAACCTCTAGAAGGCATTAACTGGAAACCTTCTGGACATGTACACTCAAAAGAGCCTTTGGTATTAATGCAAGTACCCCCACGACAAACGTTCTTGTCTTCTTGGCATTCATTCATATCTGAAACAAATCCAATTTCAGACAGATAGTTTTACAAGATACTTATTTAGCAACATCTCTCTATAGAAAAATAAGACATACGAGAACGCTTGAGTGAATCATGTAAAAAGTAATTTTTGGGTTACCTTAAAGCCAACAAAATATTAACCTATCCTTCAAATGAAGCTAAAATGTACTAAATTTCAAGTACTGGAATCCAACAATTGGTGCTAATAATTTTTCAATTTGGAAACACTGGAATACACATGGAGACTATTAGGATATAAATAGAAAATAGTCGATAGAAATAGACTTTGTATGGATACATGACGGCAAACATAGAAATCATTTATACAAAACACAGTAAGTTAAATAAAGCAGGATAGTGGTATGTGTGTATTTTATATCCATACACAGATATATTTGAATTAGATAATTATATATAGAATTGCAACTGTTTATGGTTTCCAAATAGGGCCACAACTGGTGCACCAGGCGAACCTGGGCAAACGCCCCCCTCGCCACAGCCGAAAGATGGTGTTCTAATGTCAGCTGTGGGTCGAGGAGGATGCCCAAGTTGCGGACCCTCTCCGAGGGCGTCAATATTTCCCCCCCTCCAGGGTGATGGACGGACAGATGGAATTATCCTTGGGAGGAAAAACCCACAGCCACTCCGTCTTGTTGGGGTTGAGTTTGAGCCTGTTGACACCCATCCAGACCCTAACAGCCTCCAGGCATCGGCACACTTCCACTGCTTCACTGACTGGACATGGGGTGGAGATGTACAACTGGGTATCATCAGCGTACTGATGATACCTCACCCCATGCCCTTGGATGATCTCGCCCAGTGGTTTCATGTAGATATTAAATAGCAGGGGGGAGAGGACCGACCCCTGAGGCACCCCACAAGGGAGAGACCTCGAGGTCGACTTCTGACCCCCCACTAACACCGACTGCGACCGACCGGAGAGGTAGGAGGAGAACCGGCGCAGAAGGATACCATGGTCGATGGTATCGAAAGCCGCTGAGAGGTCAAGAAGCACCAGGCAGAGGAAAATCCCCTGTCCCGGGCCAGCCAGAGATCAGCGCGACCAAAGCAGTTTCCGTGCTGTAGCCGGGCCTGAACCCTGACTGTTGAGGGCCTAGATAATCGGCTTCTTCCAAGGACCACTGGAGCTGGAGTTCCACCACCTTCTCAACAACCTTCCCCATAAAGGGACGGTTGGAGACTGGGCAATTTTTATAGAGGTTATGGAAAAATATAATAATAATTTTATGTATGGCTCATCATATTACTTGATAATGAAGCTGAAGTACGGTATGAGGGTGCTATTTTTATTTATAAAATATAAAGTTATTGGAGAGAAAATACATGCTTTCCCCAGAGACCATTTATAATTTTGGATGAAACAATTATGAAGGAACGTATTTAACACATGTAAACAAAGTTTATGCTCATAAATCCAGACACTAAATATGTTATAATTATGGTGATCCTATGTAATCCTACAGTTGTTTTACTTAATTTGTGTTATAGTTAGAAATGAAAAGAAGGCAAATAGTATTTCATTTGTTAAGGGTTACAATAATATGAACATGGCTATAAGAATGTCAGCAAAATTTTAAAAAACTATGACATACATATAGCTTTCCCCACCAAAGTATTTGATTCAGATTGTTTGGAAATCATAGTTGGTAGGCAACCAAGTTTAAATAAGAATATAATAGGGGGAAAGACTCAAACAAATTCAAGTCTCTTTTTATTCTGGACAAATCTATCTATCTATATAAAATCACTTACCCGCAGAAAAAAATTAAACAGAGGCCATATGTAACATGACAGATGGAATGTCAACAAGGGAAGCATTCCCATAATTGTATTTCCACAGAAAAGAAAACTTTTGAATGTCTATGTTCCACACAGCTGCTAAATGCTATAACCATTTCTCCTCTTATATAAATCTAAGTCATACAAGAATTCAGTTTTCATGACTCGCAAAAGAATTTATGTATTTTTTTTTCAGCACTTGATCACTGGATAACAATGCTACATTTAAACCAGGCACAATTTTCTAAGAATATTTGTTTTGGTTACTAAGTTATAACATTTGGTACTTTAATCAATTCAAGACCAACAAAATATGATAAAAATGTGGGTGGAGGCATCAACTAGAGTCCAATGCCGATGAAATATGCCCATGAAAATGAATCTGCTACCATCTCTAGTGCTGTAATGTTCCAAAATAATTTCCCCCATGGAAATTAAGTTTTAAAAAGAAAGTTATTAATTAGGTTGCAGGAAGCTATCTGCCCACATCAAGAGCTTGGACTATGTGGTCTACAAAAATGCCCCTCTCCAGAAATGGGTTGCTACTGATTTGGACTGGTTCTTTAGAACCATTAAGGGAAATTTGGCGCTGCTTGCAGAACCGGTAGTGATAACCGGCGGTCCATGATCCCGAATTGGTTTTCCGATTGCTGCAAATTGCAAAAAACCCCAAACCCTTCTGTGCATATGCAAAGGCTTCTCTGCGTGCAAAATTTGCAATTCTGTCACAACACAAACTGGTGGGCTATGTAAGTAGAACCCACCCCTGCCTGCTCCCTCTCTCCATGATCATAAGCCTATGATTCTAAGTAATAATATTGTTAGGAAAAATGTTTCATACTGAATGACATTATTTCATGTGTTATCACACACACACCACACATATTGTAAAAACTGTAATTCACAAAATAGCATTTGGCTGAATTGTTCATGAAAACACGGTGGAAAGGAAAGTTACGATATACCTTCGCAATAGTCTCTTGCAGCTGACAACTGATAGCCTTGCTCACAAATACACCTGTAAGATCCAGCTACATTTCTGCATTGCCCATTTGTGCAGAGCTGCTGCTGCTGTTGCTGACATTCATCTACATCTGCAAAGAATCAATAAACATTTAGGTAGTTATTTAAACTCTGCCCCCTACATCTAACTATTTAACAGTTTTATAATATGTCCATATAATTATATTTGCAGAGAGTATTATGAATTGAATGAAACACATTACGTTTATTAGCAGTTTTAATATGGCTGTTTGACTAAGTTGCCTTTCCTGTATTAATCACCCAGGTTTTAAAAACTCACCTCTGCCAGCAGGTTTGGGTCCATTGAGCATTGACATCCTGTTCCAGCCTAATGTATGATTGTGATGGAATGAAGTTTTTTTAATAATTGGAGTTTTTAGATTAGATTTAGATGATTTTTAATGTTTGGGTTTCTTACATGCTTCTTTTTTTACAGTGGTATCTCATGATACGAACCCCTCATCATACAAACTTTTCGAGATACAAACCCAGGGTTCGGAATTTTTTTGCCTCTTCTTATGAACTTTTTTCACCTTACGAACCTGCCAAGCCGCCACTGAGATTCCCTGCCACTGGACTTTCGTTGCAAGCAACGCGCAGGTTTTTGCGATCCTGGGATCCCCTGAGGCTCCCCTCCATGGGAAACCCCACCTCCTGATTTCTGCATTTTTGCAATGCTGTAGGGAAATCCCAGGAGGGGAATCCCAGGATCGCAAAAACTGGGCAGAGTAGGGGGGACAAAAACGGGAAGAAAAGGCTCATGGAGCTCAAGGGAGGAGAAAGGTGTGGGGGAGATGAGGAGAGTGAGGTGGACAAAAACAGGAAGAAAAGACTCATGGAGCTCAAGGGAGGAGAAAGGTATGGAGGAGATGAGGAGAGTGAGGTGGGCAAAAACGGGAGGGAAAGGCTCATGGAGCTCAAGGGAGAAGAAAGGTGTTTGCCTCAGTTTTGTCTGGCCGCCGCTTTTTTATTTAAGCCTTAATATTTTGGATTCTCCTAATGGGCTTGCACGCATTATTGGCTTTTCCATTGATTCCTATGGGAAACATGGTTTCATCTTACGAACTTTTCACCTTACGAACCTCGTCCCGGAACCAATTAAGTTCATAAGACGAGGTATTACTGTATTTATTCTTGTTTTGTAAACCGCCCTGAGTCTACAGAGCAGGGCGGCCTAGAAATCCAAATTATAAATAAATAATAAAACATAATATTAGCAGGTTGAAAACAGGAGAAATTGGATAAATGGATCCGGATATACAACATTACTAGGATTTTGATTGAAATTGACTCCAATCGTATTCAGCTGTTGCTCACTCATGAGCTTACAAATAACTTTTTCCTTTCTCATACTTTAAGGACGGTCAGCTATGCCAACAGCTGGATTTCAGCAGGAATAGTCATTTAAAAGCCACATGAAAATCAGAAAAACATACGTGGCTACAGGATGGTGCTGCTAACACACCAAGCAGAGCAACTAGTTGCGAATTCATTCCACAAACAAAATGGCTCACACTCACTCAGTTGAAACATAAAGGGGTAGAATCTACGGAGGTAAGCAAAGTATCTTATATTTGGTATAAAATACACCACTCCATAGTGTTATCTGGGATTTTTAAAACCCGTGAATTTCAAATGGATGAGGCCCTTTCCAATCTTAGCTTTTCCACTAAAAAAAAACAGCAAGAGAGGAATTGCAAATTAGACCATAACTTTCTGGGAAAGGTAGTGGGACTGCAGTTTCAGAAGACCTAGGAGGATATGGATTTCCTAGACCAGGGGTAGGCAAAGTTGGCTCTTCTCCAGCTCCCAGAATTCCTGAGCTAGCATGATTGGCTCAGGAATTCTGGGAGGTAAAGTCCACAAGTCATAGAAGAACCAACTTTGCCTACCTCTGACCTAGACTCATGGCAATTCAGGTTTGAACCTGGGCAGACATTGAATTGGCTGCTCTCAACAATGACCTTGGATAGGACTTGGATGCAGAGAGTAAGACAGGTTTTGCCTAACTAGATAATTCATCAGATTTCAGTACTGTAAATTACAGTATCCTTCTGGATTACTAAAGGCACGAGAACTAAAGACACAATGTGATACCAGTAGTTCCACCCCAACCTAAGCAGACAGGTACCTATAGCAGTTGTGGGATGGAAAAATCATGGGCTCTTTGTTATGGAAAGTTTTAGAATTTAATTCTTTACTCTATTGTGCCTAAAATTTACATGAAATTACCAAAGAATTAGGCTTAGAAACATAGAAACATAGAAGACTGACGGCAGAAAAAGACCTCATGGTCCATCTAGTCTGCCCTTATACTATTTCCTGTATTTTATCTTACAATGGATATATGTTTATCCCAGGCATGTTTAAATTCAGTTACTGTGGATTTACCAACCACGTCTGCTGGAAGTTTATTCCAAGGATCTACTACTCTTTCAGTGAAATAATATTTTCTCACGTTGCTTTTGATTTCCCCCCCAACTAACTTCAGATTGTGTCCCCTTGTTCTTGTGTTCACTTTTCTATTAAAAACACTTCCCTCCTGAACATTATTTAACCCTTTAACATATTTAAATGTTTCGATCATGTCCCCCCTTTTCCTTCTGTCCTCCAGACTATACAAATCTAAATAATAAATAAATAAACAAACAAACAAACAAACAAATAAATAAATAAATACAGATTGAGTTCATTAAGTCTTTCCTGATACTTAAGACCTTCCACCATTCTTGTAGCCTGTCTTTGGACCCGTTCAATTTTGTCAATATATTTTTGTAGGTGAGGTCTCCACAACTGAACACAGTACTCCAAATGTGGTCTCACCAGCGCTCTATATAAGGGGATCACAATCTCCCTCTTCCTGCTTGTTATACCTCTAGCTATGCAGCCAAGCATCCTACTTGCTTTTCCTACTGCCTGACCACACTGCTCACTCATTTTGAGACTGTCAGAAATCACTGCCCCTAAATCCTTCTCTTCTGAAGTTTTTGCTAACACAGAACTGCCAATGCAATACTCAGATTGAGGATTCCTTTTCCCCAAGTGCATTATTTTACATTTGGAAACATTAAACTGCAATTTCCATTGCTTTGACCATTTATCTAGTAAAGCTAAATCATTTACCATATTACAGATCCCTCCAGGAATATCAACCCTATTGCACACTTTGGAGTCATCGGCAAATAGGCAAACCTTCCCTACCAAACCTTCCCCTATGTCACTCACAAACATATTAAAAAGAATAGGACCCAGAACAGACCCTTGTGGCACACCGCTTGTAACCTGTCTCTGCTCAGAATACTCGCCATTAACAATAACTCTCTGATGTCTACACTTCAGCCAGCTTGAAATCCACTGAACTATCCAGGGATTAAGTCCAATCTTCACTAATTTATCTATCAGCTCTTTATGTGGAACCATATCAAAGGCTTTGCTGAAGTCCAGGTAGGCAATATTCATGGCACCACCTTGATCCAACACCTTTGTGACATAGTCAAAGAAATCAATGAGATTAGTCTGACATGATTTGCCTTCAGTAAAGCCATGCTGATTTGGGTCCAATAAGTTATTGTTTTTTAGGTGCTGATTTATCCTCTTTTTGAGTAGAGTCTCCATCATTTTAACTATAACTGATGTCAAGCTAACTGGCCTGTAGTTACCAGCTTCTTCTCTACTGCCCTTCTTGGAGTGAGGTACAAACAATAAGCAGATAGTACTCAGTTACACATCTCCATCCTGGACTTCAGACAGTAGAAGTCATGATGTAGCGTTTGGAGGCTACCCAAATCTGAACTCCACTTAAACAAGATGGAGTGGCTGCTGAGTGAGGAGCTGACTCTCCGACAATGGCAATTTTGACTCCTGATGGGGTTGCAATTCCCTAGAAAGAACAGGGGAAACTGTAGCCATGAGGGCTTTTGCACAAATAGAGCCTTATTTGGAACAAGAAGCAATGATGATGCTCATACTTCGTCATTTCTAGATGATTGTAATTTGCTCTACATGAGATTGCCTTTGAAAATTACCCAGAAACTTTAGTTAGTGCAGAACATGGGACTGCCGTGTTATATCTCCTCACAGTTCAAGGAACTGGCCGCTACCTACAGAGCTCGGTGTGGCTTAAAGTCTGAATATCTTAGAATTTCCTAATAGTTTGTGCCTATCCTATTCAATAAATTGTGGCTGCCTGCTAAGAGTCGACTCCTCCCAGGCAAAAGTGGCTGTTTTCTGAAGTAGTTCATTTTCTTTAGATAGAGCTTGCCACTAGAAACAAGGATGACCATCCTTAATAAATAGTTTTCTTGCCATTGAATAAATCATAAGTATTAGTCAAGTATTTTACCTTCACACTGATCTCCTGCTGGGGAAAGTTGATAACCTTGGCTACAAAGACACCTGAAAGATCCCTCAAGGTTTTCACATTGGCCATTTGTGCAAAGACTGCTATACTGACATTCATTTACATCTGTGAATAGATAAGATATATTTTAAACATTGCATGAAGCTTAGCACGATGAAAACATTTTTCATAGAATCTGTCCATAAATTGTCATTGACTTCTTTCAAAGCAACCTATAGTCAAATTTCCTTTTATCCTCCACATCTTTTGGCTTCCCCAGTAGTGATGAATGAATCTATTTATTCCCATTTATCTGACACCTGCCTTTATTCATTCTTTTTAAAGAAATCACAGAGAATCAAAGAATTAGAAAACATTTGTGTTATCAGGTTCAACTCCTGGCATGTCCAAACTAGAGTATTTTTGACAGATGGTTATCCAGTTCTGCTTCAGTATATTTAGGGAAAGGGGATGTATCATGTCACTGGTAATTAGTTTTATTCTCAATTTTTTTTGTTTTCTTAATACTCATTTGGAATTTGCCTTCCAATTAAGTTAAATCTGTTATTTAAAGTCTTGAATCTAGGGATAATAGAGAAGAGGTCTTGAACTTCTGTGTCATTTTTTCATATTCTTTAGAAGAATGCTATATGCTTCCTTAAATATCTCTTCTCATGGTTGCAGTTCCCTTAGTCTCTTCTTATAGCTTTCTAATTTCTTCCATCTTTCTAATTCTCCAATTATCTGTGTTCCCTCCTCAGAATCTAATATACAGTGTTCCCTTGATTTTCGCGGGTTCGAACTTCGCGAAAAGCCTATACCACGGTTTTTCAAAAATATTAATTAAAAATACTTTGCGGTTATTTTCCCCTACACCACGGTTTTTCCTGCCTGTTGACGTCATATGTCATCACCAAACTTTTGTCCGCCTTTAATAATTTTTTTAAAAAAATAAACTTTAATAAATAAACATGGTGAGTAATAATCTAAATGGTTGCTAAGGGAATGGGAAATTGTAATTTAGGGGTTTAAAGTGTTGAGGGAAGGCTTGTGACACTGTTCATAGCCAAAAATAGTGTATTTACTTCCGCATCTCTACTTCGCGGAAATTCGACTTTTGCGGGCGGTCTCAGAAGGCATCCCCCGCAAAAATCGAGGGAACACTGTACATATGTAATATGATATATATATTTGTCCAAGCAGATGCATCTGTGTTTGCCAATTTCCTTAGTGTACATATATTTTTGCATTTTCCTCTAATATAATACAATTGAATACATTATTTTTATATACATATACTGGATTGTTTCCATAACTGTTTTTTTAAGCTGGCAAAGTGGATCATAAAATTTGGAGAAACTAACATTTTAGATTATACTGAGAAATTCAAACCAGGTTTGTTATTATTTAAAAATATGAAATTGGATGAATTCATATTCAAATTAAGAATTAAAAAAAATATCTTCTATTCTTAATCCTAAGTAATAATTGAGGAGAAATTAATTTATACTGGAAAAATGAATTACAATATCTGGTTCTTTTAGAGAAGCAAGTCTGTAAACTATAAAGCTGTGTACTAGAAGAGTTGTCTTTAAAATATATATCTTCTACATTTAAAAAATGAAGTACAAGTACTAAAAAATGAATGCAAACTCAATTGGTGCAAATTATTTGGAGGTGCATTTCATCTAGCATGAATAAAGGTTGGAAGATTTGGATTTGGCTAGTAGTCTAAAGAAAATAAGGTCTAGGAAGGGGCATGGTAGTAGTGTTCCAATATTTGAGAGGATACCACAAAGAGGAGGGATCAACTTATTTTCCAAAGCACTAGAGGGCAGGACAAGAAACAATGGATGAAAACTAATCAAGGAGAGAAGCAACCTGGAATTAAGGAGAAACTTCCCAACAGTGAGGACAATTAATCAGTGGAACAGCTTTCCTTCAGAAATTGTGAGTGCTTCATCACGGAAGGTTTTTAAGAGACCGGACAGTCACATGTCTGAAATGGTATAGGGCAGTGATGGCGAAACTTTTTTCCTTCAGGTGCCAAAAGATTGTGTGTGCACGCTATCGCGCATGTGCAAGTGTCCACACCCATAACTCAATACCTGGGAAGGACGAAAACAGCTTCCCCTGCTCTCTGGAGGCCATCTGGAGGCCAAAAACGGCCTGTTTCCCAACTTCTGGCAGGCCAAGTAGGCTCGTGTTTTGCCCTCCCCAGGCTCCAAAGGCTTTCCTGGAGGGTAAAAACTACCTCCCCCATCCCTCTGGAGGCTCTCTGGAAGCCAAGAACGCCCTCCCAGAGCCTCTGTGAGAGCCAAAAACCAGATGGTCAGCACACAGATGCATGTTGGAGCTGAGCTGAGCTGGAGCAACGGCTCGCATGCCAGCAGATAAGGCCCCGCGTGCCACCTGTGGCACCTGTGCCATAGGTTCGCCATCACTGGTATAGGGGCTCCTGCTTGAGCAGGGGGTTGGACTAGAGGACCTTGAAGGTCCTTTCCAGCTCTATTTTATTCTGATACTTTATGTTTCTCTCCATTTTCTCCTTCAACCAGTGGTTAACTTTGCCTGAGAGGTAATTCTGCTCGAAATGTACTCTATGATCTGATAGCATATGAAGGGCCTTGATAGGGCAATCCTGAGCCTTCAAGAAGATGCAGCAATGCAGAACTTCTGAGGAAAGTGTTCAGTAGGTGCTTTGGCCATCTGGAAATGGTTCACACAACACTACTAATGTTACTCATTATGTTTAGTATTGGAGAACCAAAGAAAGGCAGGTTTGATGCATTTCGCCCGCCCCCCACAAATGTCCCTGATATTTTATCAAAGCTTTTTCTATTTTTCTTTTAGAAAAGGGGGACGTAAGTTTTTATAATGGATGAAAGTATATTAATAGGTGGAGGTTCAGAAAGACTGTAAAAGTATGTCTGCTTAAAATCACAGAAAATGCTGAATAAGCCCCTCAGGGTTTGCCAACAAGTACTAGCACAATGAAAGACTGTACCAAGAAATGCTTGTGTGCTCTGGTTGTCATTTTCAAACGTTCCTTTTTTGCTTTGAAAGCAGACATCACAGGACAAGATGCCAAAAGCCAGAGTCAGTGCCAACGTAATAAAATTATCTCTCCCTGCTGCCAGACGCTAAAAGCCATGCAGTAGGATTCTAGACAATACCGGAAAACTATAATTTCTTTTAGCTGGATTTTTTTCAGAAAATGATTTCTCATATGTTCTAGCTGATTTATTCAATGATATACATTCTAAAGAAAATAAAGGATGATTAAAAAAAAAGACATACATTTTCTTCGATTTATAAAAAAACAAAAAAGAGTAGAGTGTTAAAAACCTATGCCCAACTGACTACATGGATAAGCAATAACCTTCCATGCTCAATTCAAGGTACTGGTTTAAAATATAAAGCTCTACATGGCTTGGCATCAAATACTTGCAGGTTTGTCTCTCTCAGGGAGAATCAGGACCCCATCCTATATAAAGTCTAGAACAGTGATCGTGAAGCTATGGCACGGGTGCCACAGGTGGCACGCAGAGACATATCTGCTGGCACACGAGCCGTTTCCCTAGCTCAGCTGCAACGTGCATGTGTGTGCCGGCCAGATTATTTTTGGCTCGCACAGAGGTTCTTGGGAGAGTGTTTTTGGCTTCCAAATAGTCTCTGGGGGGGATGGGGGGTGTTTTTACCCTTCCCTGGCTCCAGGGAATCCTTTGGAGCCTGGGGAGAGTGAAACATGAGCCTAATGGGCCCACCAGAAGTTGGGAAACAGGCCGTTTCTGGCCTCCAGAGGGCCTCCATGGGATGGAGGAAGCTGTTTTCGCCCTCCCCAGGCATTGAATTATGGGTATGGGCACTTGCGCATGCACGATAACACACCCATAGTCTTTCGGCACCCAAAGACAAAAAGGTTCGCCATCACTGGTTTAGAGGTAGGGAGTAGGAGGAATATCCTAGCTTGCATTTCACAAAGCTAGTATGAGTGAAAGTATCAGCACATCCAGATTGATAATGGGTCACAATATCTTCTTTCATAAACTGCCTTGAGCCATAAAAAATCTAACAATGTTTGAGATAGACAGATAATGCAGTTTATGTAACCGGACTGAAGGAGCTAGGCCAAGCTCTTGAAATATTATTATTCTTTCACTGTAATATATGAGCCTATGATAGAGCTATGGAAAACTTGAAATGGGTGTGGAGAGGAATTGAAGGGTAAAATATATCTTCTTGGTAAACAACAAATTACACTCTGGCTTCAGTTTATTATTAACAACACCAAGCAGAGAGGTTTTTAGACACACAGGGCCAATGTGAGAAGCATCAACCGTGGGTTTCGTCCCCCACTCCTGGATAAACAAGCACGACAAGCAGAGGAGTTGGTGAAAGTGCACATCAGATGAAACTGAGCAGGATCAGGGAAATTTCGAATGCAAAAATGCCATGACATTTATTTTGTTATGTCTTGATGTCTGGTTATTATGAAAGACGAGAAAGAGAAACAGGGTGTTATTGTTAGCAGCAGGCCAACATTTCCAAAAATTTAGACCCATTCTGAGGTGCAGACATAATCTATGCAAGAGTGTCCTACATTTAGTCCTTCCTGCACTAAAATCTCATCATCTTCCAGGCAACTAGCCTTATTCTTCAGACCTTTACTGAAGCCCAAATCTGATGTCTGATATGGAGCAAGACAAATAGGAGAATTAACTATATAACAGGTCTTGACTCGTACGATGTGACTCCATGCTGTCAGACTCACAATGTAGGCTGCACACTACATCCAATTTTTTATATTATATCACATGAATAATATGTCAGTTGTCCTTCACATACTTACATACATTCATACATTCATTCATTCGTACGTACGTACGTACATACATACATGTATGTATGCATACGGCCTACTTTGTACACCAATACATTTGGACATTGGAAAATTAGACAGACTTTACTTCAGATTTTATAACTCCTAACTTTCAAAGACATTCTACTGAAAACTTAGTTAAAGATTAAACTGTAAACGTTATTGCTTGATCCTGTTTTTATTTTTGCATTCCATGCTTATTATTATTGCAAGTGTTTTGTTTATTATGCTATTTTAATATTGTTAAAAGTTTTAATAAAATGAAGGATACAGATTAAATAAACAGTTCTTGGTTGCATCCCATTTTAGCAGAAATGCAAAAGAATGTACAGTGGTATGTCTACTTAAGAACTTAATTTGTTCCGTGACAAGGTTCTTAAGTAGAAACGTTCTTAAGTAGAAGCAATTTTTCCCGTAGGAATCAATGTAAAAGCAAATAATGTGTGCAAATCCATTAGGAAAGAAATAAAAGCTTGGAATTTGGGCGGTAGGAGGAGGAGGAAGAAGAGGAGGACAGTCACTGCCGAAGTAACAAGGTTAGGTGAGGGGAATCAAAAAAATCAAAAACTTTAAGGCTTAAAAAAAAAGAGACTCTGAGGCGGGGAGGAGGAGCATGTTCCTCCAATACACCCGGTGCAAGTCTGCCTCCCATACACTGCCTCCCATACACTGGCTGCTGCTGCTACCTTCTCCCTCTTCCTTCCCATGCTGAAGGGCTCCCCTCTCCTCTCGCTTGCTCGCTTTGTAGCCAGCGCCTTTCTTTCACTGTGGTGACTCCTCGGCTGCCCAGAGCGAACAGAGCATTTCTTTTCTCTGGGTGCTGGCAGAGCACCCAGAGAAAGGGAAATTCTTCGTTCGCTCTGGACTGCCAAAGTCTCCTTAAGAGCCACCAAAAGGCTTCTCTGGCAGCCCAGATGGCCGGGATTAAAGGGGGAATGGCAGGAAACTGTCCAGACCTTTGTGCCGCTCTCAAATTTCCTGGGAATTTTTTCCAGGCTTGGGTTCTTAAGTAGAAAATGCTTCTTAAGTAGAGGCAAAAAATCTTGAACACCCAGTTCTTATCTAGAAAAGTTCTTAAGTAGAGGCGTTCTTAAGTAGAAGTACCACTGTATTTGCAAAGCTGAATGCATGACTAAATGAACAGAAAAAGTGATTATATAGGATCAAGGTTTTTAAAAAAAATTTTTAACCCAGCAATAAAGCTTTTGTCCACCAAGAGCTTCAGAAATAGCACCTCACTAGCTTAATAATAAAATAATGCAATATATCGTAATATAATAATATTTAATCTGTGGCATTTTAATCTTTTAACCATTTTGACTATTTTTCACTTGCTTTATAAATTGTAAGTCTTCTAGGGTCACCTTGTAGGAGTGATGGGCTACATAAAAAATTAATAAACAAAAAAGCAAGCAAACAAATAAACAAACAAACAAAGAAAGAAAGAAAGGCAAGTAGGAAAATTGAGCTAAATTTTCATGCCAACAAACTGGCTTGAAAGTGTAACAAAATATGTTCTGTCTGACATTTTGTAAGTTTTCTATCTTAATATTAACTGTTTCAACCAGACTTATACTGTGTAATTCTTGAATGTTCTTTGAGGTAAATATTTAGTGAAAAAAGTCTACCCTTTTCATACTTTTGCAATATGGCTCACAATCCAAACATATGCATAAAACCAAGGATTTTAGGGGAAAATATATGCAAACAAACAAAAAAAGTCTTAGGAGAAACTGTCTATCTGAAATGCAAATACTAGGAAAAAATGCCTATATCTAGGAGAAATATAAACAAAAATATTTTCCATAAACAGAGTTATGTGCATTTTTAATACTGATTTCAACAGGATTTTAGTGGGATAAAAAAATTCAAGAAAATATATACCATGACACTTTCCATTCCATGCTCTGAATCCATCTCTACAAGGGACACATTGATAAGAACCAGGAGCATTAACACACTCTGCATCTGGACATGCATGTGGCAGTGAGCATTCATCAATGTCTATGAAAACAAAACATCAGTGAAAATGTTTAATGGTTATTAAAGAATAAATGCACATCAAAGCGGTAATAGTATGCAGGAAGGTATTGTAATACAAATGGAATAGTTCCACTGGCATATCTTATATAACCAAAAAATTGACTGTGCTTGGTAGTGTGTAAAAAATGCAAAACATTTTAAATCAGAACTGAATCAAATTTAGAATATACCATTTTGAGATTGAAATGCTCCATCTTGATCACAAAACTATTTTTCAAGCAAAGTTCACAGTTACACATTTAGCTTTTGAAACTTTCCAATTCAAAACCAGGGGATTCCTCTTGAAAACAGTTTACATTCAATTTGTGCATTTTTAGTGCTTAAAATCTCCATTAATCTATACAGTTTTCATGGTGGTCACAGATAAGGCACTATTTCTTCATTTAATTCCCATACAGTCTAAAAGAATAAAGATTCTTTTTTGATTTCCATCACAAAAGGGCAGTAAATAAGTTAATGGCTGAGTTATTCCCATTGATGCATATATTTACATATTTTTACTTCTTGCGTATATTTAAAGATTTTAATTTCTTAAGGCAACAAAAAGGACATTCATAGAGATAAATGATTACATGAAACTAAGATATAAAGGTCCTATAAATACATTATTGACTGAGTAATATTATGTTTACAAAAGCCCTATTCTGAAAACAAGAAGTTTGTTCTTGATGCTTCCTAGTTTTTGTTGTTGGTTTGTGTTAGGAAAAAAACTTAAATCTAAGCTTAGCAATAATGTGGCTTAGCAATAATACAGAGAAAATACATAATAATATAGTTGCTCTGGCTATTGAACTATAGCCTTATTAATTAAACCCTACTTGCATCTCTCACAACTCAACTCCACTAAGATCTTTGTACAAAGCATAACTTATTTTGCAGTTAAGAGACTTATACAAGTTACACAAAATTTGAGAACAGATTAAGAGGGACAATGGGGAAAGTTATGAACACCAATAAAGAACAAGTAGATACTGTCTGGGATTGAGAAGGTAGGTAATTTTTAAATCTTTTTGTAGATATTTGAACTAGAAATGATAGGTTTAAATGATTAATATATTCTTGATAAAATGATATGCTATAGATAAGAACAATGGAAATATGAAGACTTCAAGTAAATTTACATTGATTTCCTATTCAAAAGCAAGAAATTTCACGCCAAAACCCAATTTCACATGTTTTTGGGTTAGATGGTTTCTTTGAAGTTGATCTTTTCTGCCAGTATTTTGCGCCAACTGCAAATTGATTTTTTTGGTATGTAATTCTTGCTGTTACATAACCCCAAAGTAATTACCTTCATTGGAAATAGCAATCTTATAAGCAATTTCAGGACAGAAGATTAGCAAATTAAAAAGATAATGTGTTTCCTAAGGCAAAGCCATTCAGTTGTTTATGGTTTTATAGAGTTTATATAATAAATTAAATCTATCCCCAAAACAAGATAGCACCGAGGCAACTGATATTGTTGGCTGCCATCCATGCTGATTCTGGAAGATCTGCAACTTGATTTTGTAGGTGTGTCTCATACTATCCATTAGGCTCTCAGTCCTTCCAGAATTTTAATAGATTTTTTAAAAACCCACAAGAAAACCTTAGAAGATTGGCAGGCTTTCAAAAAAAAAATTGGTTCCAGAAGCACTTTGAAAAAATAGGCCCTGGAGCAGTAGTAGGTTGCTACCAGTTTGACAAACTGGTAGCAGCAGTGGCAGGACGCTCCACCCATCCGCCTGGATGTCAAATGTTGTGAGCATGTGCAGAAACATTGCGCAAGTGTGAAGTATGTGCTCCCATTCCCGTTCTTAAACTGGTAGCAAAGGTAAATAGAACCCACTACTGCCCTGGAGGTATTCTTCAAAAGTAATATATCCTAATACTTTATATTGAACCACCTAAGAAAAAGAGAAAGGAAAAACTGAGGCCATAGGAGTATACAATCCTTATGGGTTATCATGTGGAAAGGAGAGGCAAAGGTTGCTTTGCTTGTGCTATTCTCAATAGCATATGGTCTATATTTGTGTTAGCAAGGGAAGAAAGTGACGAAATATGCGCTCCAGAGCAAATTGAGTCCTGCCTGTACTTCTATTGTATCATGACATAATAATTCCACTGTTACTTACTTGCCTGCAACATTTCAAGAGAACTATCATGGGCTTTCCTAGATATGCCCATGTCTCATCAATACTCCGCAGCCTGCACTGGCTGCCAATCAGTTTCCGGTCACAATTCAAAGTGTTGGTTATGACCTATAAAGCCCTACATGGCATCGGACCAGAATACCTTTGGGACCTCCTTCTGCCAGACGAATCCCAGCGACCGATCAGGTCCCACAGAGTTGGCCTTCTCTGGGTCCTTTCGACAAAACAATGTCATCTGGCGGGGCCCAGGAGAAGAGCCTTCTCTGTGGCGACCCCGGCCCTCTGGAATCAACTCCCCCCAGAGATCAGGACCACCCCCACCCTCCTTGCCTTTCACAAATTACTGAAAACCCACCTATGCCGCCAGGCTTGGGGGACATAACTGACCCTTAGCTGTTTCATTTTATGTATGGTTTAATTGGATGGTATGACTGTTTTTATAATGGGTTTTAATAATTGTTTTTAATATTAGATTTGTGCTTTGTATTTTGTTGTGAGCTGCTCCAAGTGTTTGGAGAGGGGCGGCATACAAGTCTAATAAAGTAAAGTAAAGTAAAGTAAAGTAAAGTAAGAATGCTTCCAGGGAAGTAGTGGATTCTACTTATGTTTCATTATGATTTTGTCATCTCGGCTAATTGTGGACACTTCTAATAGTTTAACTTTCCTTGACAGCCCCCCGCCCCCCCCAAATTATAAATAGTTAAAGCTAAGTAATGGGGAAATTTGTTTAGGAGACATTTGTTTAGCACCCACCTTCACACTGGCCCCTTCTGTTCATCTGGAATCCCCTGTCACAATATTCACATTTATATGAACCAATGCTGTTTACACAGAGTCCTTCTCCACACGTATCAGGCCTGGCACATTCATCAACATCTAGAAACCCAATTTTATGATAATTTTAACACAAACATTAAATTAAAAATACAGCAGTTTAGATAGATAGATAGATAGATAGATGATAGATGATAGATATATGGATTGATAGATAGATAGATAGATAGATAGATAATAGACAGACAAACAGACAAATACTACTCACATAATACTAAATCCATAGATTACTTTAAATCTTAATTCAAAAGATCTAAAAGATCTTTTTTTAAATTCAAAAGTCCTTGCAAAACTATCACCATGTGTGTTATTATTACCTAACTCATGGGTCTGTTCTGCAGTATCCCCAATTTTTAAACGCCTTTTTTTTTTGCTGCTTAGATATCAACAGAAGTTGTTGTGACTGAAGTCTATGAAAAATGCTCTTTGCTTAGTCAGAAGTACATAGATATACTCAGTGAAGGGCTACCAAAATTTTTACTACCACACCGTGGGCGTGGCTTATGCAGGACACCCTGAATTTTCTTTCAACCTCTTTCATTGCAAATTGGGTGCTCTGGGCTGGAGCTCCATTTTCGCTACCCCACTGCGTATTGCCCCGTCACCCCTGGATATACTGTACATTTATATAGCTCTATAATGTATACAGATATCAATAACTCATTAGAGTTTCAGACTTTTCCATCATAGCCAGAAATATCAGGCAATGAACCTGGAACTTTAATACATGAAGAATATGATCTACCATCTTTATTCTCTCTATTTTTTTTAGTATGCTTCCTACATGAGACAGATAGGAGAAATTTGCCACTTTTATGAAAAATAAAATTGACGTCCAGATGTTGTTCACTATATTGCTCATTCCTGCTCTATCATTATTTTGATATTTCTCATTATTCCCCCTTTTTTGTTTCTTTATATACAGAGACAAATAGAAATAGTATCAGTAGAAAGAGAAAAATGATTTTAGTTCAGAATGATTGGATTATATTTGAAAGGGAAAACAATGCTAAAATAAGATACAAAAATAGTCATTTCTTGTTACATCAACATATACCCTATGTATTAATGTCCATATTAGGCATCCATTTTTTAAAGTGATTGTGTCTTGGTGGAAACAGGATGAAAAGAAATATTCCAACTTTGTTGTGTTATATAGAGAACTTAACCAAAATAAATGGCAGAGGTGGTTGTTTCCGGTCTAGCATGTAAAAACCACAATATTAGACACAAATAATTTGTACTGTAATTTCTGTCAAGTGCTTGATCACTATTGAAAATAACATTTCCCAATAAACATAATTTAGATTTGGGGGATCTGGGAGTATCTCTCTTTCTATATTAACTCTCACCATCCTGAGTAATGTATCCCCAAATTAATGACTAGAGATTGAAAAAATAGGCCATACAAATACATTCTCAAGAGTGTACATATTATATAGATTATATAATCAACAAATTATAATTCTCTACAGAGAATTATTAAAACTGCCCAGAACATCATTGGGCTCCAGCTACCTGCCCTGGATGACATCTTCACATCTTGCTGTTCTAGGAAGGTGCATACTATTCTCAAAGACTCTTCTCATCCTGCTTACAATCTCTTTGAATTGCTGCCTTCTGGCAGAAGATATAGAACAACTAGAACTCGGACCACACGTTTCCTGAATAGTTTTTATCCCAGAGCTATACTCGCACTTAACAACGAACTAAAGGGTCACCATCAGTGAACTGTTGGACAATATTAATCGGTTTGTCATGTAGATGGTTGAGTGGTTCAGGATGGGGAATTTGTAGTGGGCGGGACATTTATTCTATTTTTAAATTTACCTATTCTGATTTTATGTATGGTGGGACTGGTCTCTGGATGTCACACGACTTTCGTTGCCAAGGACAATTCGTTGTTTTTGACAATGACAATAAATTTATTTTTATTATTATTATTATTATTATTATTATTATTATTATTATTATTATTATTATATAGCTCTCCTAAATAAATATTTACAGTAAACGTTGTTGCCATTTAAAAATTATATTAACATCAGAGTCTACTGAAGAAAATACTTTGATTAGAACCCACATTCTCTCTATTATTGTGCTTCAGACATTACCATTGTTCTTATACCAACATTTTATTGTCAAGGAAGTACGGTTGTCCAAATATATATTTGAAGTCTGTATTGTGAACAGTAATTTCCCTCTGTAATTGTGATCAAATCTTAATTACCACTATAGCATGGGATAGGGCATTGTGTATTTTTTACGAATGTATCTGTTCAATCAAATTCTTTCCTTAATCAATCTAACTCATTTCCAATATATTTCAAATTCATGTTCTTGCTCATTAGCCTTAAGTATTGATAAGCTGCCTCATATAAAACTTAGTAATTACCAACACAATCTGTTCCTTGTTCATTGGCCATGAACCCAGCCTGGCAAATACACAGGAAACTTCCTTCTGTATTTTCACAACGCCCAAGGGAGCAGAGATGGGGAGTCTGAGAACATTCATTAATATCTGTAAAAGAAATAAAAATATACGAAGACTTTTTAAAAGAAAACATATTCTTACATTATCATCGCTTTACTCCCTATAATATACTTAAGTACCTAATGATTTTTTAAAAAATATTAGAATATGTTTACATAATAAGATTTTATATAAAATTTGATTTAAAAAACATAATTATCAGTTTAAAGCTTTGGGGCATTAAGTTTTTTGGTGATGAAATCTACATTTGCTGATCTTTTAGATGGAACATATATATTTATCAATATGAGGAGCAAGCGTTGTATATACATGCAATCTTTTAGAAATCAGGAGGTAAAGATTGCTCTATTTTACTTATATAGATTTAATGTCAAATTACTTATATGAGGAGTTTAAATATTGAGTTGCTGTATATATTTTTTTGCAAATATCCTAGTAAATCTGTCATAAAATTGCTTAGGTTTGGATTAGGATTACAAAATTATGAAATTCTTGAGTGATTACTCAAGAAATTTCAATTTTCTTCACTCAAATGTGTAAATCAAATTATAATTGTGTGTCTTTAAAGGAAATAAACAAATCAAGCATGCCATATATAGAAATTCGGGGAAAATAAATTAAAATTATATTTTAACTTGTATTATGTGCCCCAAAGAACCATTCTTATTTGCTATAGTAGTATTTTTCCAGACCCTTCTCATGTGCATCATGTTAACAACTGGGAACATGGAATGTAGATTACCAAAACATTTTTTTTGTTGATCATTAAGCCTATATCCATCATAGCATAAGCAGGTGTATCCAACGGGCAAGTTAATACAATGTCCTTGTCCACAGATGTCTGGATTGACTGTACACTCATTGATTTCTAAATGAAGAGGAAAATACTTGAAGTAAACAATTTCAAACATCTTATCATATCATCAATTTTAAAAGAAGGATTTACAAAACACAGAAACTAATTAGGGTCAATTCAGATTAAAAAAGAAATTCCACAGCAAAGTGAAACATAATACAGTGGTACCTCTACTTAAGAACGCCTCTACTTAAGAACTTTTCTAGATAAGAACTGGATGTTCACATTTTTTTTGCCTCTTCTTAAGAACCATTTTCTACTTAAGTACCGGAGCCCAAATTTCCCAGGAAATTTGAGAGCGGCATGAAGACCTGGTCAGTTTTCTGCCATTCCCCCTTTAATCCTGACCATCTTGAGCTTTTCTGGGCTGCCAAAGGAGCCTTTCGGTGCCGCTTAAGGAGGCTTTGGCAGTCCAGAGCGAACAAAGCATTTTCCTTTCTCTGGGTCCCTGGAGAGGGAGTAAACCACTTCACTGTGGCAACTCCCCCGTGCTGCCTCCCACACACCTGGCACGAGGTTGCCTCCTGGAGTGCCTGGGCACGGAAAGGCAAAAGAAGGTGTTTCGTCCTGGCCGAATCAACTCAGCTTCAGCCAAACTGAGGAGTCACCACAGTGAAGGAAAGGCAGCAGCTACAAAGTGAGCGAGTGAGAGAAGAGGGGAGCCCTTCAGCATGGGAAGGAAGAGGAAGCAGGTAGCAGCAGCCGCCGCCGCCTTTCAGTCAAAAAAGTGGGGCGTTCCCCCCTCTCGTCCACCTGGGTTTCTCTCTCTGCCACAGTATATGGGAGGCAGTCTTGCGCCGGGTGAATGGGAGGCACATGCTCCTCCTCGCTGCCCCAGAGTCCCTCTTTTTTTTTAAGCCTTAAAGTTTTGGATTTTTTTGATTCACCTCACCTTACCTTCTTCCTTCATCAGTGACTGTCTTCCTCCTCTTCTTCTTCCTCCTCCTCCTCCCACCCAAATTCTGAGCTTTTATTTCTTTCCTAATGGGTTTGCACGCATTATTTGCTTTTACATTGATTCCTATGGGAAAAATTGCTTCTACTTCAAACCTTTCTACTTAAGAACTTGGTCACAGAACGAATTAAGTTCTTAAGTAGAGGTACCACTGTATAAGCATCTAGATAAATTCCTGTAAAGGTCTTTTCCCCCATGTTTTGAATTTATATATACAGTAATGTATTGATGGATGCATTCAACTGCAGTTGTGCAATGTTAAAAAAACTTCATTGACTATGTTGGAGAAGTCCAATATGAGGTCACTACAATTTAACACTATGATTTAACACTGACATGATGGCATGATGCCATAATTAATTAAATTACAATATCAGTAGAGGATTAGGGCTGCAAATTTTGTCCAAAGAGCTTCTTGCCATGGCAACTTCCTGCTATTGGCAAAGTGTGCTGCCTGGGAGAACTGTGAAAATTTTCCTCGTAACAACCTAGCATCATTACCTCAGCTTTCACTTTTTTATTTTCTCCTCTGGAGAAAGTTCTGGGCAAGAGTAATGTGCAATAAAGCCAGGATGTCTGGCAATGTTTTGCTGTTGTCCTTACTAGATGGAGTAACACTATTTCTTATTCAAGATGTGAGGTTGTGAAATGTCAAATTAAAACAGATAAGAATTGTACACAGGCTATAGGCCCAATGGCGCTGGTAAGGCAAAGTTGAATTAGACGTGCATATGAACATTGTGATTGTTGATTTAATAAATTTTGCTCTCATTCATTGATTACATTCTTCACATGCAACATGGAAGATGTTTGGCCTTGAATAAACATCTGGAGGAAAAAATATCTGCAGCTGAAAAAGAGCCAATGCCATGAAAAAGTCCCCATAAGTTATTTACATGTAAAGTAGTGGAAAATAAACAGGTTGTCTAGAACAGTGTTTCTCAACCTTGGCAACTTGAATATATTTGGACTTCAACTCCCAGAATTCCCCAGCCAGCAAATGCTGGCTGGGGAATTCTGGGAGTTGAAGTCCAGATATCTTCAAGTTGCCAAAGTTGGGAAACACTGGTCTAGAATATGTAAGACCCAAACCATTCAAACAAATCTCTGTGTGTGTGTGTATGTGAGAGAGGGAGGGAGAGAGAGAGAGAGAGAGAGAGAGAGAGAGAGAGAGAGAGAGAGAGAGAGAGAGAGAGAGAGAGATGTGTGTTGAGAGGTGGTCCTTAATGTATGATCATACTCAGCCTGGCAATTATGGTCATAAGTCATGACCGTTGTAATTACATGATTGGATTCCTCTTGCAACCTTTTCTGCAACAGACCTAAAGCAAGTGCTGTGGCTATAAAATGTGATCATTAAGTGAATACCCATTGTTCACTATGGGGTGATTAATATTTTTTAATCAAAAATAAACACTTTTCCAGAAAAAGATATCAAAAATTGCAGTCGTGTGCAAATGGCCATAAACGCAGATTGGTTGCCAAGTACCCAAAATGAAATAATGTTAACGGCACACAGGGGCTGGCTTGGTCAAAAGTAGTTTTTGAAGTTCTGTTCAGAAGTGAGTTCCTCTTGGTTTGGACCGGTTCACCCGAACCAGTAGCAACCCGCTGGTGACGTCACAATAATGTCACAAAACCGGTTTGGTTAGTGCCAGTCTGTGAGCACTGCTATCTTTTTTTGGAATTATTTCCCCTCTCCCCAGAATTTTTGGGGGAGGGTTTCCATTTTTTTCTCCCCTTCTGTGTATTTGTAGAAGCCCAGTTTCCAGCACTGCGCATACATCACCATCTTGTTTCCGCCTCTTCTGGGGGTGGGTGGAATTTTTAAAAAATCTTTTGGCATTGCGCATGTACATGCCCATGACGCAGCGAGGTATGTTAGAGCCCACCCCTGGCTCTGTTATAAGTTCAAATGATCACCAAGGGACTGGTCATAAGTTGAGGAACACATATGCATATCATTACATATTAATTGAGCATGGTCCATAATAAAGTTTAATTTTCCAATTTATGATTTTTATACTTTATTTAATTAAATCAAATTTAGGTAATAATTATCCAGTTGTTCACTTTAGAAGCATGTTGTCCTAGGCACTAAAGAACAATGAGGTTTTATGAAATCTTAGGGCAGAATAAGAGTGTGATCACTTGCATAGGATAATAAATAATTTACAGTAATACGCTAATGAATATCTGCATGGCAATACAAGTCCTAATTCCTTGAGATCGATATTAAAATAAACTCTACTGGTAGATATACATTTTTAAAGGACAAACCTGAAACCTCTCAAACAGAATTACTGCAGCTGATATATAAACTTGTGAAATCATTCCAGAAGATTCTGATAACAAGTCAGAAACTTTATCTCGCCATCTAAATAATTCAACGTATTGAAGCACAGAAGCAGGCATTTACACAGAGCATTCTGTCCACCTAAAATTGAATCCTGTGGGTTCATTATTTTCTTCTGCTGCTCTGTAACATTCCATTGGTTGTTGTAATATGTACCAAATTGTACCAACCAACGATTTTTGCATCATACCTGTAACTTGAGTTGGTGCTATCACTTGACTAGCACTTGAAGTGGAGACATCTGGTCCAACTTCTACAGGCAGCGGAGGAGAGGTTTTCTCCACCACTATTGAGTGAAAGAAAAGTATTTCTATATGAGATAGGCATCCCTAAAAATATAGACAGCTTACTGCATTAAGGACCAATGTAAATGTACTAATATCCGCTTCATATGTAACAGTTTTAACAATGCATATTAAAAGCATTCCACAAGGAATCATCTAACCTATACCACTAGCTGCATTTACCCTCAGAAATATCCAAAGTAAGATTCCAGATGGTATTAGAGTTTCAATATGGATATCCAGGCATAATTACTAATAGTAAAAAATACCTTTAAAATATCTAAATTTGAACCTTTACTTCAGATTATTCATTGTTATTGTGTCATATATGGCAATATATTGGGCAATGTGCAATACAAATAACTGAAGAAAGCATAACAATCAACTTCATTGCTTAAGAGTTGCTGGAAAAATATGTTTGCAGCAGAAATGGTAGGCATCACCTTCTAATAATGCTTATTTATTTTGGGGTAACAGACAGCCCCCATATTCAAATGTGTTTTCCAAGATAAATGTGTTATCCCTGTAATTCAAAATATTGTTTAAATATGCATATGCAGATTTATATGCAGATACACGTGCCCTATTCTTGCATATAACATTAAAAAAATATTTTTATTGATTTTTTTCAAATTAAAAAGACAAAACATAATTTCACCCATACAGCTTGTCACTATCGAAAGTATCTTCTCTATTCTATATTTTCCATATCTAAAGCTATTATTCTTAACTTAAGCATTCTTATTTCTGTTTACAATTTTATACTTGTTGTATATTACCTTTACATCTATTTACATTTTACATTTACATTTATTTTGATACATCATTTTATATTACTTTACACATTAATTTTACTTTTCCTTTCAAGCCAATCATACCATTTATTCCACAATTTTATAAAACATTATTTTTTCTCTCTATCAAGTCCATTGTTAATTTACTTATCTCTGAGCATTCTAGCACCTTTTTAATAATCATTATAATCAAGGATATTTTTTCTTTCTTCCATATAACATTTTGGGCGCAATCAAGTAGGCACAGCAGCTACACAATCTCCCCAGATTTCAATGGGCTCATCAGATCTAAGACTACAACTCAAAGCTTCATTGGATATAACAGGCATATTGTACAGACACTGAAATATATACAATGATCATCTTCCCATTCTAATGAACAATACTGTATTCTTCAAAACATGGAAAAATTGAAAAGGCTTCCTAAAATATAACTCACCTGCTATCTAATGTGCTTTTCTAGATTGTATAATACATAACCTATAATGAATTTAAAATTACAAAAACCAAAGATAGTAATAAGTAGTTATTACTGTCAAGCTGAACAAGAAACTGAAAGAAAGAATGGGCAAAGTAAATTAATACCAAATTAGATTTTTATGTATAATTGTACTGATTTTCTTATTATCCCCTCAATTACTGAATTTGGCAATCTGCAACATCAACACCCCATCTTCGGTCTCCAAAGGTTCTCAGAGTAGGAAAAAACTCTCATTTATGGGTTTTGGGGTTTTTTTATTATGGAGTTATGGATTTTAAGATAGTAGTCTCAACCTTGGGCTGTAGTCTGGTACTGGCCCATTTGCAACTAGCTGCAGAAGCAGTGGGCAAGTGTGTGTGCACACCTCAATTTGTGTGAGTGGCAGGTGAGAGTGTGTTCCACAAATGGTACAACAGTTCCATTTGTGCAAGTGGCATGTGTGGGCCTGCCACCTATGCAAATACAACTGCCTGTCCATGTACACTCATCTACCAGTCATGTGCAATCATCCCCTATCCCCCTACCGCCGCCAGTCCACAAAGCCAGACAGGTTGGAGTCACTGTTTTAAGGAACAAAATGAATCCTTAAACTCTGAATAGACTTAAAACATTCTGGACCACAGGTCACCAACCGGTGGTCCATAGATCACTGATGGTCCATGAGAAGATTTTGGTGGTCCGTGGCACACCTGGGTGCTCCGGGATGACTAATGGCCAGTCATGTGACTAGAACTCTGGAATATGGGAACAGCCAGGCAGCTCATGGTGGGGTTTAAAATCTCCACCATAGAGGGAGTTACATGAAACTTGCAACTTTGCAGTGCAGCCCTCGCCTGCTAGAATAAACTAACGGTGCAAAGAGGGGGAGCGGCATAGGCAGGCTGAAGCAATGGGCATCAGCAACTTGCAGCTTGTTCTTCCCCTTACTGTGTCTGAGGGAGAGAGAGAAAGAAAGAGTTAGAGAGAAAGAGAGAGGGGAGAGATATGTCAGAGAGAGAGAAAGAGATGAGGGAGAGGTGGGGGGAGAGAGAGGAGAGGGAGAAAGAGAGAAGGGAGAGAAAGAGGGAGAGGGAGGGAGAGAAAGAAAAAGATGAGAGAGAGACAGGGTGGGGGGAGAGCTGAGAGAGAGTACGAGAGAGGGGGAGAGAGATGAGAGATGAGAAAGAAAGGGGGAGAGAAAGAGATGGAGAGGGAGAGATGAGAGAGAGAGAGAGAGAGAAAAAGAGAGGGTAGAGAGAAAGGGGGAGAGAGAGGGAGAGATGAGAAAGAAAGAAAGAAAGATGAGAGACAGATAGAGAAAGAAAGGGGGAGAGAAAGAGATGGAGAGGGAGAGATGACAGAGAGAGACAAAGAGAGGGTAGAGAGAAAGGGGGAGAGAGAGGGAGAAATGAGAAAGAAAGATGAGAGACAGATAGAGAAAGCAGGGGAGAGAGAAAGAGGCAGGGAGAGACAAAGAGGTGGGGAGAGAGAAAGAGAGAGGAGGGGGAGAGAGAAAGAGAGAGGGAGACAGAATGCCTGAAGGATCCCATCCCATCACTGGGAGTCCAGGAGCTTCAGCAAGCAGTGTTCTGGATTCGTATTAGTGGTCTGCGGGATTTTAAATTATGAATGCATTGCCCCTGAGGGTTGGGACCCCAGTTCTAGACTACCTTAAAATCCCTGAAAAACAGGCTGGTTTTTAATCTTCTCTGGGTTTGAATTTTAAGTTCTTCTCAAACCACTCAAAGTGGGAGAAAAATAATCTGAAAATGTCACCCTTGCCTACTTTTGTAATATCCCAAGTCCACCGTTTGCACCGATGGGCCTGTGATCAGGTGGAGCTGAGAAAAATTACAGTCCTCAAGGTTGTCCAGTCTTGATTGATGCTGAAATCTCAGTCTACCGTAACGTAAAGAAGGCAGAGAAGCAGCACGAAAAATATTGTGTATGCCAACATTCAAAAGACCACAAAGATTCATCGTGCTTTTAAAAAATATTTCTTCATGCCAGGAAAGGTTTTGCTAAATTTTGTTGCACTTCCATTGGAAAAACAATTCCCCTTCTTAGGATTGGTACAGACATAACATTTCTGGTGAATCCAAAGCAACAACATCAGGAGTGTAATTTCTCCTCTCTGCCATGACTAATACTATTTATTTATTATTTAAAAATAGACCATATTCCTCAGTAATGTCTTTTATAATTAATTAAAATCACACACAAAAGCAGGAAACTAGTAGAAATGCATTCAGAAAGCTCTGAGAGCAAGAGAGAGCAGAATGAGAGGGAGAGAGAAAAGGGGAAAAGAGAAAAAAAAGACCCTCCCTCAGCAAATAATTTAAAAGATTTAAAAACAAACACATTTGCTTGGCCATGAAAAGGCAGAATAAATTGCCTTTGAACTTTGTAACGCAATGACAATGTGTGGTATAGCAGGTTTTAAGCCTTAAATTACATTTAGATATTATCATACTTTTTCTAATCTTGATTAGAGCACAGATCCTATTATTGACTAATCTTATCAGTAAAATCCAAACTATCCACTCTAGTGTCTTGCGCAATCACTGGGCTATTTATCTCCATCCAATATTTATATCAATGCATTGGGCCTATAATTTGTAGAACTGATTCATCACACTTCCCTTACAAGTAGAAACTAGTAACTATTTACATCAAAAATTGATGTAAAATCATTTATAACAAAAATAATCTTCATCTTCTAATAGAAATATAATAATACAAGCCACCTTTCTGTCAATTTAAACATCAATCTTTAAAATATCTTTTTTTCACTTTTGTTTTTGTTTTTGTTCTCCCTTTTATGTTAGCTTGTATTTTAACATTTAATCTTGAAAATTAATAAAGCCATTATTTAAAAAAAACAAAACAAGTAGAAAGTATTAAGTTTTTGGACTCAGCTTCTGCAACATGTTATAATATACGGTAAGCAGGATAAGAGTATACTAGAGTAAATCTTGATTTAAATAACTATTCATGGAAAATCATGTTAATTCAATATGGATTTAAGTTATTTGGGTAAATTTATATTATTCACATAATTATATTATTCACATAATTATATAAATCACATCAGTTGTTTGAATTACATTCTAATTTACCATCCTTGCCACTGAATGTAGTTGAAGTCAGGTTTTCCAGTTAAAAGTGAAAGCTGATCAGTTTTATTGTATTACAAACAACTACATTAAACTACATTACAAAGCACTTTTTATACACGAAGCCCTGGTGATGCAGTGGTTAGAATGTATTGCATTATACTGTCTACAGTTATATTCTGACCAGCTCAAGGCTAACTCAGTTTTCGACCCTTCCAAAGTCAGTAAAATGAAGACCCAAATTGCAGGGGGCAATATGCTGACTTGGTAAACTATTCATAGAATACTGTAAAGCACTATATGGCAGTATATAGTATTGTTATTGCTATGTTGCTTTTTGTATATTCCCAGAGTTCAACAATTGGAATCCATTTAACAATGACTTATATTTATCTGTTCATTGATTCAAACCTCTGGGTTAAATAGATATGAATAACTATATGTTGTGATTCAGTCTGAGGCTCCTCAGGGAACAGCTGACCCTCTGCCAGCTCCATGCTCAGAGGGGGAGGATGAGGAACAGGAGGAGGAGGAGGAGGCCCAGACAGACGGGGAGGAGGAATATCAGGCCGAGGGAGAGGGAGAACAGCCTGAGTCCCCCGGGGTGGAGCTCTCCCCAGCAAGCAGCCTGGAGTCCTTAGATGAAAATGCCCAAGCCATCATCGATCTCAGGCAGAGAAGAGCAGCACAACGAAGGGGACAATTAGCCAGGTATTTCCAGCCCTAAATAGGCAACAGCTGGGTTTGGGTGTGGTTCTCCCCAGAAAGGCTGAAAAGGCAGACCCACCCTTCCTGTATTGTGGAGTATTATCTTTGGGAGTCCTGGGACCTGGCTGTGATCTTTGGCGTCTCTGATTCTGTCTTGTGGCCTTGAAGGCTGAAACCTTGGGGGGGGAAGGCGTGGGTCTTATTCTCTACAGTGGTGTGTGTGCCAGCAAGAAGTCTGCTGTATTGTCTGGCTGTCCTGACTCTGCTGTGAAGCCTCATAGCCTGCCTGTGTGGAAGAACAGGTTTTTCTCTGTGTTTGTTTTTCAAACTATAAAGTGCCTTTGCTTTTACCAGCATGTCTGGCTGCTTTTTTCAGGTGGTGTTGAAGTCTGGGGGCACCCAGACAGAACACTATATATCCCACTTTTGTGCAAATAAACCTTTCTTCATTGACAGTATTCTATGCAACGATTAGTACCATGTAACTATTCTATATGGTTATATATTAAGAATAATGTCATTTGTTTCTGAGAATTTCTTAACATTGGTTTATCATAAACAGTGGGGACTGAAAAGATTGTTCACCTTGAACAACAATGCAAACTATTTGACTCATCTCCACCAAAGAAAGCACCAAATACTCGAGTGGAAATTTCTCAAGAATTCTGATGAATTCTGCAAATACCGTTCAAATTAGAGCAAATACTATTTTAGCAATTCCATTAAATTTAGAGATGGATGCAGTGCAAAAATCTTGCACTGAAAGGTGTCACTCTTGCAGCAATTCAAAAGCATAGCAGAAGAATAAAATCTGCCATATAACTAATCTGATAACATACTATGACAAATCAGAATGGCTGGGAGAGCTATCAAAGACAATATCAGTTCAGATGCAGAGATTTAAAATATCAACAAAACTAAGCTCGGATGCAGAGATTTAAAATATCAGCAAAACTAAGCTTGGAAAGTAAAAAATAAGAAGAAACTTCTAGTGGTTTAGATGTCTTCAAAAAGATTAGCTAAATCCAGAGATATGTATCAGTGACAAAGAAATGCAACTCTTTATTGATTAGGAATCATTACAGGCAACTGTTGAACAGGATGTATGTTATTTAATAGTTTATATAATAACAGCCACCAAAATATCTTATGCAACAAAATGGAAACAAAATGTCACACCTAATGATGTAGAAAGTATAAAAAAAAAATTCTCAAAAGTGCGGAGATGGACAAAATGACTAAGAAGCTACAGGATAAAGAAGATTCTGAATATTATGTAATATACGAAGAGAGATTACTGGAACTGGGCATGGATAGTTTAGCAAAAAGGAGGGCCAGAGGGGATATGATAGAAGTATACAGATATTTGAAGGGTTGCCACAGAGAGGAGGGGGTCACCAGAGGACCAGACCATGAACAGTGGATGGAAACTGACCAAGGAGAGGTTCAACCTGGAAATAAGGAAGAACTTTCTGACAGTGAGAGCGATCTATCAGTGGAACAGCCTACCAGCAGAGGTTGTGAACACCCCATCACTTGACACATTCAAAAGAAAATTGGACTGCCATCTGGTTGGGGTGGTGTAGGGTTTCTTGCTTGAGCAGGGGGTTGGACTTGATGACCTGCAAGGTCCCTTTCAACTCTAATAATAAATAAAATAAATGGAGCAGACTGTACAAATGGTTAAGAAACAAGGAGAAGAATGTATGAGATGTAAATATTAATATATCAACTAGGAGCAGAAAGTAAATGTGTATATATTGAAGAGTAGAAAACATAATTATTTATATGTATTAGATGGGTATATAAATAGTATTCATATTAACTTTGATTAATCGATCTTCAATTGTAATAATAATGATTGTAATGTATGTTTGTATATTGCGTATGTTTCTAAATGTAAAAAGAAAAAAGAAAGGCAACTCCAGCATCCAAAAATCAAAAAAGGTGTGGTGTTCATGTCTACCTCTGTGTTTTGCTGCAGAAAAACTTGTCGGTGAAACAGACTATTCTATTACATTGTTTCCTGGATTAGGAGATTCTTCTTACACTCTTCTTACATGTCTTAATTACTGCTTATTTAAATTATTGCAGAACTTTGCAATTCAGTAACTATATTTGGTCTAGAACAAAGTAGTGTGAGTAATTTTTTGGCTCCTCTCCTCTATTATTTATTATCAGTTGGCTTCTGGGTGTAATTCAAGTTTCTGAATGTTGTCTATAAAGCCTTCATGGCTTAGCACCTGGATATATACAGGCCTGTCTTTTTCAAACTATTTTTTCCCTTTCCTGTAATCTCTCTTATGATGAGAATGCTCTGAATCCCATCTATGAAATATATCATCTTGTGTAGCCTGGATAGATCTATTCTGTGCTGCTTCTCACATCCTTTGAAACAACATTTTCCCTGAGAACGTTTCCTGCTGTTGTCAGGTCCAATTTTATGTTGGCTAGCAGTCCCAGGCCCAGACCCTCTTGTGAACTTAATGAGTGCTATAATATTTTGGTGCTTACTAAAAACAGTTGCTTATTAAAATTTATTTTTAGTTGCTTATTTATGATATGTTTTTAACCCTCTCCCTCTGTCATGTAGCAAGCTTTGTAAATGAATGTACATTTATGGTCTTTCAAATTGCTACCCCAAAAGGAAGAACCTGTAAAATAGAATAATTCTTCCTGTTGACAACTAATGACAAGAACAATATTGGCAGTTCTGTGTTAGCAAAAACTTCAGAAGAAAAGGATTTAGGGGTAGTGATTTCTGACAGTCTCAAAATGGGTGAACAATGCAGTCAGGCGGTAGGGAAAGCAAGTAGGATGTTTGGCTGCATAGCTAGAGGTATAACAAGCAGGAAGAGGGAGATTGTGATCCCGCTATATAGAGACCACATTTGGAATACTGTGTTCAGTTCTGGAGACCTCACCTACAAAAAAGATATTGACAAAATTGAACGGGTCCAAAGACGGGCTACAAGAATGGTGGAAGGTCTTAAGCATAAAATGTATCAGCAAAGACTCAATGAACTCAATCTGTATAGTCTGGAGGACAGAAGGAAAAGGGGGGACATGATCGAAACATTTAAATATGTTAAAGGGTTAAATAAGGTCCAGGAGGGAAGTGTTTTTAATAGGAAAGTGAACACAAGAACAAGGAGACACAATCTGAAGTTAGTTGGGGGAAAGATCAAAAGCAACGTGAGAAAATATTATTTTACTGAAAGAGTAGTAGATCCTTGGAACAAACTTCCAGCAGACGTGGTACATAAATCCACAGTAAATATGAATCAGCTGGTAAGCATCTGAATTTTGGTCACATGATCATGGAGGAGCTGCAAAGGTCATAACTATGAAAATTAGTCATAAGTCACTTTTTCAGTGCTGTTGCAACTTTAAATTGTCACTAAATGAATATTGGAAGTCAAGGACTACCTATATTCCTTCAGTACTTGAGTACAATTCTTTTTATGAATATTCAAAATTGGTCATTTAGGTTATGTTTCATCAGAACTGAGGCTAAAGCTTCCATAAAAGAGAAAGAAAAGTGAACTTAGTGTAGAAAGCAAAAATACTTTATATCACATTTATAAATCACTTTTAAAATATAGTTTCTTTATTGCATTTCAAATTCTGTGATTTGAAACCAAGGAATTATCATGAGTTGCACATTTCTATTTTATATTCTAAAATGCTGCAAAGTCAAAGCAAATCTCTCACTGATAACTGGATTAAGTGTCAGTCTGACCCTGAATGACTCATTAAAATAGGCACATTGATAAAAAAAAATTATGAGGATAAACAAAGTTTGCAAATATTTGGGTTCATCAAAATGCAACTACTTGATATTTCATGTAGATTTGTTTTAAGACAACAAAAGTGAATAGTCTAGAGAGCTACATGTAGACAGCATGAAATTAGTTCCATGTGAGTCAGGACCACAAATTGTAAACAAAAATGGAACTGAAATAATTCTTCTGAGAAAACTTACTATTTCAGCATGTTCAAGAAATAAAGAAAAGGAGAAAGCGAGACAACTACAGAGGAATGAAATGAAAAGTGTCTGTCTGTCCGTCCATCCATCCATCCATCCATCCATCTATCTATCTATCAGATTTATATGCTGCCTCTCTCCAAGGACTCCAAGGATTTAACTGCAAGGTACATATCTTTTCTCAATCCTTTGTGCTAAAATGAATCTATTCTTCCATCATTTTGATTGACCTTGTGTTTACTGTCTATATGACCTATGTTGTGCCTGACTGCCCCTACTTTCTTGTCACCTGTTTGATTAGTGCATATGATATGGCACTCACTATTAAATGTTTGGCTTCACTCGACAGCAGGGCTGATAAACCTACCCACACACATATCTATGTTCATGCACTGTTAACCATATTAATTTTTGTTTGCTGGGGGCAGAAATGTTCTGTATCAATTAAATCTCTGTCGCTGCTGTTCAGTTTAAATGTTTATCCAGGAAATACCAAGTAGCTCAGTCCCTTTCTTTGATGGATGCAAACCATCTCTTTTGTACAGTTTTTCATTGGACCAGCTGCAGACATCATGACTAACGAAACAAAAGCCTTCCCTTTTACACCGCTCCTTTAGTCACACATTAAACTCTGCTACACCTTGGGCTTTTTGTTCCTTATATATACAGGTTATATTACATTAGTAGCATGACTTTCAACTTCAAATGAAATACTCATTACTGCATACCACAATAAAAACTAAATGTTATTTTGATTCCATGAAAGAGCAAAAGGACAACTGGTTGGTAGTGTAATGTTTGATAAGTTGATTATCATGTGGATTAGTCTCAACTTTATCCTCCTTTTAAGAAATATTTTACCTTTAGTACTAGCATCTCCTGGTACAGTTTGTCCACGCCCATGACTTAAAGGACAAATAAATAAAGCTTTAATGAGATATTAACATTGCTCTCTGGTTTAAAGAAATTCCATACAAAACTTCTAACAGGAAAATAAATTTGGATCAGTTGTTATTAACACAGAATCCATCACGGACATTTTAAAATGAACAAATACAAGATAAAGATTAATATGAAAAAAATTCACATTAATTTAAGTCATTTTTATACATATCTTTGCAGCTATATATGTTGTTTAAAAATAAACATCCTCTTACTGGATTTAGATCTGTTCAAAATGTTCATTAGGTTGACAATGTATTTTTCAAAGATTAAAAGGACAACTATAATGTATGAATATAATTATTATAAACAGTCATCTCAATTTAAGTGACAATTAAACATTAACATGTAGATATTCTATGCAAAAATGGACCCAGCCATTCTAAATTAAACATATTCAGGCATCTCAAAAGAATTTATTTTGTAGGTAAGATGTAGGGTTTCAAACTCGTTTCAGAGAATTTGCTCGTTTCTGTGCTTTCTGCATTATTTCAATGCCCACCCAAGACACATTAGTATACAACCACATTTATCTACTCCGGAAGGACAATAATTCAAAATCAAAATAATCACAACATTCCACATAACACTCTGTGTCTACCAGTCTATGTTCTGTTCACCAATAGCGTGTTGGCAATGCAATCATTTTTGCACATGCGGCAAGCTCTTTGCTTTTCTTTGCATTGATGTTAAGCATGTTAAAAAAACAGGACACTTAGAAGCAGCTGATTTTAAAGCCATTTGCAGGAACCATGCAAAGACTGAGGCATAAAACTACGAAACTGACACCTAGAAATACTTGAGGCAACAATTGCAATGGTGAAAAGCTTTGGCAAGCTGTGTTTCTTTGCGAAAACGTAGAATATTCCAAACATTTCACATTTAACCCAAGAGAAATCAATTTTCAGATTGGGTGGGGATGGGGGGGAAATGAAGGATGAAATTAAGATTCATTCCTGCGCATATATCTGCAAGAAAATGTATAATTTACTAGGAATAGGTCACCTGATCCAGTTCTTTGCCCAGAGGGCTAAATATTTTTTATATGCACAAAGTTGTAGAATCTGAAACCAGTTCCTATAATAAATGATACAATGAAATACTTGATAGGCTGCTGGGAGGCTATCACATTTGATACAAGCATTCTGCACTGTAAGAAATACATAGGAAATAAGAAACATGTGAACATACTCAAAAACACACTAAACTACATATAGAAACCCTTTTCCACTCTCACCTTCTCTCACAGCCACCTCGGGCTCACGTTTCTGTGAAACAGTCAGTGCCTCCACTGGCTCTTCCTTTGCTGGGAGAGGTGGAGGAGAAGGACCTTTAACAACAGGATGAGTAATCTGGGTCTTGCCAAAGACAGGTGGCTGAACTCTAACTGCTGGGTGACGATATATCTTGTTTCTATGAGAGCCAGAAACTGTATAGCCCATTCCACCAGGGCAGATTTCCTTAAAAGCAGCTAGATTTGGGATGGGAAAACATTCCTTTTAAGAATCTAAAAATGTAAAATTTCGGACACACTGGAAAACATATTAAAGAAAATCTGACAATGAATTTTATTTTTAATCAATGTTATGTATTCTATTGTTAAGCAAAATCACAAATTACATGACAGTAATATTGAATAAGTTTGTCCCTCCTAGAAAAGGATTCAATTTGAGAATAAATTCAACCAAACAATGGGAATTTTTAAAATTCTGCTTTGGATTCAGAGATTTGGAGCTTCTCTCTCCTCTCTAGTACAGTCTTGGAATAGATTGGAAGCTATATTAGTTACTCAAAATCAAATTTCCCAATAAAAGTTTATTGTTAAACATATTGCTTGGTTGGCTGAGCAATTTATTATTTTATTAATGATTTAAATGACTTGAAACTTCCTATTTCTGTTACACGAAACTTTGATTCAGAAGCAAAATAAAAACAAAAAAACCCAACTCTCCTTTAATTCCAGCCATGTTTCATCTACAATAAACTGGTATCCTATCCTTAGCATTATAATTTCTTCCCACCTTGTCTCAGACACCTAATACGGACCAGAAGCCTTAGGAATGCCACTTTTGTTATAATTACAAGGGATATTTTCCAAGTCTAAACATGAAGACCAATATCACTTTAGAAAATTCTCATAGACACACACATTTCAATGCCTTTGTGACCATCTTGTAAAATGAATTATGCAGTAACAAGCATCACTCAACAAATGCTTTGTAATTGGAAAGCTGGTCATTACAAAATGTAGAATGAAAAAAAAAACCCTCATCTATTGTGGTTTCCAATGATAAGAGATACAATCAATACAAGACTAAGTGAATGACATTAGATTATTATTTGTATGGTATGTTATACATGGGTGCAAATACATCCGTTTTTTGGGAACCTCTTACCTGTTCCTGGAAGGGGGCATTTTTCACAGTGGGGCCCCCAGGCCTTGCCAACACTGCAACAGCAGAGCTGCTTGCTGAGCTGAACAGAGAGAGGGTGCATACACTGCTTTCCTGCACTGACAAACCGGTAGCAGGGCCCCTTCTCTTCAATGACCATGGGATTCTCAGCTGCAGCAAAAAGGGAAGGAGGATGCTAAAGTTTACTTGAGAAACAAAACAGAGAAACACCACAGGAGTTCCACCACCAAATAAGGAAAAAAAACACTTAAACACAACATTAGAATGCTGATATCTAGGAACAAAACATTTTTCATAAGTCATATCCGACATAAATTTATTACATTTCAAAAGTAAAGCCCAAATTGTTTAGAAGTAAAAGCCAGTGTTCAAATTAGATGCGGCCATGCTCCAATAACATAGAATTAGGAGAATGCCTTATTCCCATGCAGAAGCACTTAAGCAAGCTTAAAGCAGGTGAACAGTAAAAATATAGAACGCTGACAGATCACACACTCACTTCCAACACTCATATTACAAAGCTATTGTTATGTATCAACGGCCTGTATGGTTTTACCCAGGTTCAGAGTTTGAGCGGGAAAATACTCAAATGCCATTGGTGGAAGCATCTGACAGCTCCCTATAAAAGGAATAGCTGTCAAGACTGCACGTTGTTGGTTGTACAGAGAAGTTGCCAAGTAAAGAAGTTCCTTTTGAAGTCTGTTTCCTGTGATTATTCCCACTACTCAACAGTAGTGACGAGGGAGTAGAGGAACGAAGATGATATACTGAAGCACGA
This sequence comes from Erythrolamprus reginae, assembly GCF_031021105.1. Lineage (NCBI taxonomy): Eukaryota > Metazoa > Chordata > Lepidosauria > Squamata > Dipsadidae > Erythrolamprus > Erythrolamprus reginae. The sequence continues at coordinate 346,234,262 of NC_091950.1, read as the reverse complement.
GCAACCAGCCAGGCATACCTCACTGAGGATGTCTGCCTTCCATCCACTGGTGCCTTTCAACTCCGCCAAACAAAAATGGGAGTCGTATATGAGGAGGTTCAAATGCTTCTTGGAAGCAAACGACCTGTTTGGCCTGACTAATGACAGAAAAAGAGCACTTTTCTTAAGTCACTGAGTCTCCGAGGTATTTGATACCACAGAGTTGCTGTCAGACCCAACCCCCCCCCCCCCCTACCAGCAACCTTGAAGACCCACTACACTCCTACTCCATCCAAAGTCATCCGGCGATATGAATTCTGGCAGAGACATCAGCAGGAGGGGGAGACCATTAGCCAGTACATCGCAGCTACCCACAAAACTGTTGGTCGCTGTGAATTCAGAGATCTAAATGACATTCTGCTTGACCAGTTGAACTGCAATGTGCAAGATATTCATCTCCAGTGCCAGTTCCTGGCAAGACGTAATCTGACCCTGGCTGCCGCCCTGGACAAGGCTAGGGTGGCTGAATCCTCCACTAAGGCTGTGGAATTGCTGCACAAATTTGCCATTTCCTGGGCTAACACCAAACTGCCCGCCTCTGTGTGACTATGTATGCAGCACGGATTGATCCATCGAGGAGGGCAAGGGTGTTATGCATCAATTGCCTACATGGTTTCACCCAGGTCCAGTGTTTAAACTGAAAAATACTCAAACACCATTGGTTGATGCATCTGACAGCTTCCTATAAAAGGGCTAACTCTCAGACTGCAAGCTGCTGGTTGTGCAGAGAAGTTCCCAAGTTCTTTCATTCATATGTTCTATTACTATACCTTCTTTTCTATTATTTCTTAGATATATTTTACTATGAGTATCTCCTCTATAACCTTCATCATGTATTTTACTATGTGTATATAGATATATACCCACTAAAACCCTCATTGTTTGTTTGTTTATTTATTTAGTCCAATACACAAGGCTAGGGTGGCTGAATCCTCCACTAAGGCTGTGGAATTGCTGCACAAATTTGCCATTTCCTGGGCTGACACCAAGCTGCCCGCCTCTGTGTGACTATGTATGCAGCATGGATTGATCCATCGAACAAACAAACAAACAAACAAACAAATTGCTGCACAAATTACACCCTAGCCTTGTGTATTGGACTAAATAAACAAACAAACAAACAAACAAACAGTTCCTGTCGAAGTTTGTCTCCTGTGGTTATTCCCACTATTCAACAGCTATGTCACAAATGAATTACGAAATGACAACTTTGATAGGTAAGATCATTTAAGGTCACTAAGGAAACTGGAAGTCATTTACAATCAATCAATGTACATAAACTAAATCACTGGCAAAAAAAATCAGCTTAGAGCACTATCATCCTTCGCAAATGTTTTGCTCTTTTTCTGAAATTCCTTCAGTTAACAGAACTACTGTTCTATTGTTGTTGTTCTAAAAAACAATCATAGTTATAAGAACAGATAGCAAGGAGTCAATGTGAAATTAGAATATATGGTGTCTATTTCTGATACTATAAAGATAAAACAAGCTATACTGGCAGGTCAGGAAATTTGAATTGTGCAAAAATATTTTTTTAAAATGTAAAATTGTCAAATCAATGTGATAATAGCTAAGCAAAAGTTTAAGTCATGGTTACGATTAGTTATGTTCATTTTAGTGAATCCAATTTTTTTTGCAGATTTGGCATGACTTTATTTTAAAAGATATTCCACCTTTTCAAAGAAGATCCCAGGTCTCCTTACCAAGGCTTGTCCAGAGCCCAAGTGTTTCTACTGATTCCTAGCAGAATACACATTTGATTTGTAAAAGACTGGTTCAAAGGTTCTATTCTAAGCCCCAAGGAACTATTAAGAACCAACCTATCAGTTATACAATTAAATTAACAGATGTTGCACACCAGCAGTAATGGGTAGATTTCATTCATGTTATGATATACTGTATAATACGTACAGGACATTAAAGAAATAATTGTTAATGTTCTTCAACTTGACAAAGACCATCTTTCTTTATAATTCTTCAAGTACAAACAAACCTAGAAAATTTCTTTTTCTCATCTATCTGCATACAAAGAAAGTAGGAAGAAAACATTTCACCCTGAAACAATTTTTTACAGATGCAGTTTAATTATAATTCAATTAAGATAAAATTTAAATATAGTTTCTGTGTTTCAAGCCAACCATGTGCATATATTTCTACACAATAACATTTATAGTTGTAATCAGTTCTTTTAATGTGAAAATTAATGTGTTACACTCCATTGTACATTTTTAAAAATGGCCTAGTTTAGCCATGAGCAAAACAGCCCACCTCTAATAAAAATATGGCTTTAATAACCCAAAGACTCCCATAAATACATAAGGCTTTTCTCCCAATCTTGATCTTTCTAGTAACACATAAAAAGAAGAAAGGTTTATTAAAAGAAGATTCATTATTAATTCTGCCTCCAAGTAGGAAAAAGTGTGCAGATTTCATTACATTTTATTGCTATCTTCTCACATATAGAAATTTTTACCAAAGCTTTTCCATATGCAACGACATGGCTTCTCGACTACCATCTCTATTATTTTTCATCTCTATTATTTTTTGGGGGAAAGTTCTATATTTTCTGATTTTGGAAAAGGGGAGAAAGAAAGAAATACTGTATTATATACAGTATTTGTTCTAGTACTGGGTTAAAAGAAAGGGAACCTTTTGGAATCTCCAGCACAACAAGAAGTCATAGTCATTTCATTCTTCCGAAATTGACTTTAAAAAAAAAGGCATATATGCATGGAAAACTCTTCCAATTGCAACCATATAATAAATGGGTGAATAATCATGGACTCCAACGTGTAAACTTCAATTCCCAGAATTCCTGAGTCAGCATGGCTCAGGAATTCTGGGACTTGAAGTCCATGAGTTGTAAAGGGGTCATAATTGTTCACCTTGTTATAATCTATAAAATAAAGTACTGAGACCAGCAAATGCTTTAAATAATGCCAGAAACCAAACAATGTTTTATTGGCAGAGAAAATGAGAATGCAGCAACTTTCTATCACGTATGTGACACCATACAACTTGATGCTTATTCTTATTTCCAATAATTAATCTATATTTTTAAACCTTTATAAGAAATCACTACTTACCCATGTATTAATAAAGTGATTCTTACTTGGGACTAATTAGATGTAAAGTTTTATATTCTACTCCTCAAACACTTTTCCAAGTTTCAAAGACAACCCATATCTTCTTATTCTTCTTTATACAAAAAAAATCTCAAGTCATTCCCAGGTGTTTATTATGTTGGCAATAATAGCATGTGAACTGGCTGGTTAAAGATATGCCTAATAACAGTTTCCATTGTCTTGGCAGATAGGAGAAAGGATCACTTCAGCTATGGAAAGAATACTTGTTTATCTGAAAACTCTGAGCTCAGAGTGTCCACAACTGACTTATATTACTCCATGAAAGCAAACATTTCAGTTGGATTTGAACTGGGCATGTGAGATATTTATGAACCACTTGAGAGCCCTATCATGTAAAAGGCTTTTATTAAAAATGTGACTGGAACAAGGAGAACAAGGCTCTATTTTATTTAATTTACAACTCTTAGCAAAAGGTTTCACAAATGGGACTTGTAACAAATTGTTGGAGTTTGGCTCATTCCTCAGAAAAGTTTCAGCCAACCATCTTTTCAGAATCCTTCTTTACATTTCCCCTTCGGTGTTTTTATTTTTTATTTTCGCCTTGCAATAAATCACAAACATGCTTTAGTTATTGAGCACACTCAGTTATTAAAACTTTACGAAGAAAATAATTTATACATATAATAGATTTGATTTTATATACATAGCAGGACTTTGCATGATTTGAAAAGGATCCGGAATAAATATTTTAGACTTTCCGTGAGCATTGTACCTGTCCTCTGTTCATTCAAGCAACTCTTTAAAAAGTTGTGGCTGCTTTAAGAGTCTCTTTAGCAAAGTTAGGGAGCTTTGATAAATGGAAAAGAAAAGCTGTATTCATGTAAGATCAAAAATACTACTTCTTTCTAATTAATATATAATTATTAGATAAAATACTAGACCTAATAAAGTAATTATTAAGGGTGAAGGAGAATGATCATTAATAACCCATGCAGTTCTTGAAAATGAAAAGACCAAATTAACAATGTAATTGCAGAACCAGCTACACAAGGCTTTATACTCTAAATATCTCAAAGATCTTGCCATCAACATGTCTGGGATGCTTCCTGCATTAGTAATTACTCTTACTTTATGATCAAAAGAGCATTTATTTAAGTGCTGATAAAATCAGAAATCATGAGATATCAAAACATAGTTTATATGGTTGCTTATTTTAATCAAACCCTGTTGAGATTGGTGGGTTTTAATTACTAAAATTTAAAATATCAGTTATTTTACTCAGCCACTGATTAAACCTCACTTTTTAAGGCAGGGGGTGTTGGCAAATGATCTACCGATGCATACCCTAGGAGTTTTTATTTTGTTTTTATTACTTATTTGGGAAAATGAACTTTCTGGGTTCTATTGCAACATACACTCTTATTAACTTTTAAAGCAAAACAATTCAAAATGGTGAAGTAAAATTTATCCTAGTATAAGTGCTATAGGAATATTTAAATTGTCAATGACTAAGCTGTTTCCAAGACAAATTTTAAGAATTCCGGGAAAAAGGAAAACACACAACTAATTGGAATGAACTGTTTTGGTTACTTACGGATACATCTGGAAAGAGTAGGATCTGGTACAAATCCCATTTTGCAGGTACACCTATAGCTGCCCATGGTATTTAAACATTCACCATTAGGGCAAACCCCTTGCAACTGGCATTCATTAATGTCTGAAAAGGAACACAACTGTTTGTCAGTTAAATAAATCAATATTAGAATCTATATAAACAATTTTATTACTTACTAAACATTACAGAATCTTTCAGTTTTCAAGTCTGGTGCACATTTTTCTCTTATCTCTTTAAAACACAGAGAAGGAATGCCCACAAAATTCCTAAAATGGCATTAATTTCTAAGATATAAATGAACCAAATTTATATATTTATTTATATCCTGCCCTTATTGTTTTTTTACAAATAACTCAATGTGGGGAAGATATCCACCATATCTTGCCCCTCTTCCCCACAACAACAACAACCCTTTGAGGTGAGCTGAGCTGAGAGAGAGTAATTTGTGATTTGAGTGACATTATTATTATTATTATTATTATTATTATTATTTATTAAATTTGTATGCCGCCCCTCTCCGTAGACTTGGGGCAACATATTGGAAATTATTAAGTAATAAGTAATGGAGTTTACAGTTGAATAAATATTAAAGGCTCATAATAATTCAACTATTATACAAAGCTATTTATAACAATGTGTTTACTCCACACCTGATATTCAGTTTTAAAGTATTAAATTAAGGAATGGTTCATCAAAAAGATTCATCAAAAATTTGGCACTGGTAATCTAGAAAGACAACAATTTTGTCATGAAAGGACAGAATACATAACCCCAGTGCTGTGTTGATCTCATTTAACATTGGGTGGTCCTCATTTAAATACATCCACACAATGGAAAGAAAATCCTGAATAATCCTGATATTATTCTTTGAACCTTCTTCTGTATTACGGGGGAACAAAAAATATTTAACTACATTTTATCTAATACAGTATATCTATATTTTAACAATGTAGTTACTATAATCTAATTTTATCCCATATCTTGACATATGGAACAGACTACCTTTTTAGTCTATTTTAATTATTTGTCCAAGGACATGATATTATTCTGAATGAAAAACAGGTATGCACAATATAATGTACATCATGGTAATGAATTATAATACCAGAATGTGCCATGATCACAACTGTGTAAATCTTCCCTTAGGAAGAGAGGGTTGCAGTTTGCACATTATGTGAACAATCAATTGTGTGAGATATTCATTTCATACATAATATTTAGATTTATAGCACAGATTTATTTATTTATTTATTATTTGGATTTGTATGCCGCCCCTCTCCGAAGATGTTCTAAACAATTTGAATTCAATTTCAGCCCATCACCACCATGTTATAAATTGTTTTATTCTGTTGTGAGCCGCCCCGAGTCTACGGAGAGGGGAGGCATACAAATCTAAATAATAATAATAATAATAATAATAATAATAATAATAATAATAATAATAATAATCCATGATAAAATGTTATCTCACAGTTATGGTCACAACCATAGCATTGGAATCAGAAATGAACCCAAGTATCTGCCACATTCAATTTTATGGCATAGCGCACTGAAAAATCCCTGTGAAGGCCTTGAACATTTTGTCAAACAGATTAAAATTTGGAGCAAGTTGAAATCCATTCTTGAACTACAACAATCTGGTTTATTAAATACAATATCAAGTGAGACCTATCCAGTTTAAACTCTGCCTCTTATCTGTGAATATACTCAGAAACCAAACCTGATTACCTGATCTATTGTGATCTAATTTTTAAACTAATAGTTTTCATAAAAAAATTATAGGATGCCTATATTATGGAACTTAAATCATTATATCAACTGAAATGGAAGGACAGAGATCTTTGATGAGATAATGTATTATTACAGACAATAAAACCATTAAATAGAATAGACACCCAGTGTTGGCCCACTGTCTCAGCCCATACATACAGCAGTCCTAAAGTTCGAAGTCTACATCTCTTTTTTTACTTCCTGTTGATCCTAACAGGCTGAAAGTAGCTACCTCAGTGAGAAACAAGAAATAATCAATATGTTTAATTTTTCATTTTGGCTGGACTGCAGTCTGACTAAAACAACTGGATTTAATTTATGAGCGACAATGTGTTCTTCTTTGCAACAGACTAAACAATATATGATTTGGATGATCTTTCTATGACAAGGCTATTTAAACCCCAAAACTGTGTTATATGTCATTTGTTAATATAACATTTAAAAAGTAAATATTTCTAATTATGTTGCTTCCATAGAATTTATTTTTTAAAGAATTCGTGTTTGGGAAGGCAAACGGCATTGGAGATGTGAGCTGTCCAGAGTCATTGGGATTCAGGTGGCAAACTAATTTGATAAATGAACTAAAAATATTTTATTCTCCACTCTGTGGCTTGCATTGGCAGCCGATCAGTTTCCGGTCACAATTCAAAGTGTTGGTCATGACCTTTAAAGCCCTACATGGCATTGGACCAGAGTACCTCCGGAACCGCCTGCTACTGCACGAATCCCAGCGGCCAATAAGGTCCCACAGAGTTGGCCTTCTCCGGGTCCCGTCGACTAAACAATGTCGTCTGGCGGGCCCCAGGGGAAGAGCCTTCTCTGTGGCGGTCCCGGCCCTCTGGAATAAACTCCCCCCGGAGATTAGAACTGCTCCCACCCTCCTTGCCTTCCGTAAACTACTTAAGACCCACCTATACCGCCAGGCATGGGGGATTTGAGACACCTTTCCCCCAGGCTTATTATAATTTATGTTTGGTATGTATGTGCTGTTTGATTTTTAATTATGATAGGGTTTTTAGTTTTTTTAATATTAGATTTGTGCCAGTATAATATTGTTTTTATCGTTGTTGTGAGCTGCCCCGAGTCTTCGGAGAGGGGCGGCATACAAATCTAATAAATAAATAAATAAATTAATAAATTATTATTATTATTATTATTATTATTAATTATTATTATAATTGCCAACAAGAATTGATTAGTTGTGGTTTTTGTCACATTGCATTTTCATTCACTCACTGAGCAATTAGAATTCTGATTCTTTCTCTCTTTATTTTGAATATATCTTTAAAACGTCCCTTCCGTTGTCCTTAGCATTATTTAGCTCTTCTGATATCCCAGTTACAGTTCTGAGTTCTATGTCTGCACTTCTTGGCAACCTATTTTTCTTTCCGTCTTCTTGTATGCATTCTTTCTTGTTTTTAGAGCTCCACTAAGCTTTTCGTAAAGCCACATTGCTTTTTCTGCAGTCTTTTTTTTTGTACCTCACTGAATCTTGTCTGTAAGGATTTGATATCCTTTCAATATCTCATTTTTAAAGAACTCCTACTCATCTTGAGTTCTGCTTCCAATTAGCTCCTCTTGCCCTGGACTATAACTCATGGTTGCTCTGAGTTTATTACTATAAGATTTAATATATACATTTGATTAGGTTCAGCTTGCTTTCTCTAAAAATCAAGAATTCCAAGATTACATAGTTACTTCCCCCCCAAAGTATTTGTTACTTTAATTTTCTCAATTAAGTCTTCCCCATTGGTTAGCATCAAAGTGAAGGGCAACTTATTCCCTAGCGCTTTCCTTCACTTTCTGAAGAAGAAAATTGTCAGCAAGACAAGTCAGGAATTTCCTGGAAAGATCATGCCTGGCACAGTTTGTTTCCCAACAGATGACAGGGGAATTTAAATCCTTCATCATTATTGCTTCAGGCCTCTTGGAAAAATCTGTAATTTGCTTTTGAAAGGCATCTCCACTTTCCCCTTCTTCGGGCGGGAATTTACTAAACATTAACAACTGCATAGCTTTTATTTGTTTCTCTACTTATTTTTTAACTCAGGTGTTCTCTATAGTATTAGAACGTTCCTTCACTTTCTAAGCAGAGAGAGAGATATTTTGAACATAGAAACTATGCTTCCCATTCTGCGGTTTCTTTAGAACAGAATACCACATACTGTGGAAACTCCACTTCAAAACCTCTGATTAACTCTCCCAGCACGTTCATTTATATAGGAAAGTGTCATTTATATGAATCATTTTATGTTCAACAGATGTTAAATGTAGGAAAAGGAAAAAATGGAACGGAGGGATGCCAAGAGACAGGATCTATAGCAGTGATGGTGAAACTTAGAAACATAGAAACATAGAAGTCTGACGGCAGAAAAAGACCTCATGGTCCATCTAGTCTGCCCTTATACTATTTTCTGTATTTTATCTTAGGATGGATATATGTTTATCCCAGGCATGTTTAAATTCAGTTACTGTGGATTTATCTACCACGTCTGCTGGAAGTTTGTTCCAAGGATCTACTACTCTTTCAGTAAAATAATATTTTCTCATGTTGCTTTTGATCCTTCCCCCAACTAACTTCAGATTGTGTCCCCTTGTTCTTGTGTTCACTTTCCTATTAAAAACACTTCCCTCCTGGACCTTATTTAACCCTTTAACATATTTAAATGTTTCAATCATGTCCCCCCTTTTCCTTCTGTCCTTCTGTCCTCCAGACTATACAGATTGAGTTCATTAAGTCTTTTCTGATAAGTTTTATGCTTAAGACTTTCCACCATTCTTGTAGCCTGTCTTTGGACCCATTCAATTTTGTCAATATCTTTTTTTAGGTGAGGTCTCCAGAACTCAATGCAGTATTCTAAATGTGGTTTGGTTTGCATGCCAAAGGGTGTGTGGGGGTGTGCTAAGATGCATGCACATGCCCACATCTCTTCCCTCCACCCATGAAGCACACCCCCATGTGTTGCCCCATGCATGTGCACAATCCCCCCCATTGCTGTGCATGCACATAGGCCTCACTGAATGTGAAAAAACGGGCAAAACGGAAGTTCAAAAAAACACACTTCTGGTTTGCCCATTGTGCATTTATTTGCACTCTGGATGGTTCAGGAAAGTTACCTGAAGCCCCCGGAGTGCAATAAACAGCCCAATGAGCAAACCAGAAGTGTGGAAAACACATTTCCCATTGTGTTGTTCTTTGCACTCTGGGTCTTCAGGAAGCTTCCCTGAACCTTCCGGAGTGTAAAAAATAGCACAATGGGCCAACCATTGTGTGCATTGTCTGAACTTCCAGTTTGTCCATTGTTTGGGTTTTTTTGCACTCCGGGTCTTCAGGGAAGCTTCCCTGAAACATCCGGAGGGCAAAATGGCCTTCCTGGAGACTGAAAATCAGCTGGCCAGGGTGCACATGCGTACTGGAGCTGAAATAGGGCAACATCTCACATGGCCTCCAATATGGTTTTGCATGCCGCCTGTGGCACACTCATTCATTCATTCATTCATTCATTCGATTTTTATGACGCCCTTCTCCTTAGACTCAGGGCGGCTTACAATATGTTAGCAATAGCACTTTTTAACAGAGCCAGCATATTGCTCCCACAATCCGGGTCCTCATTTTACCCACCTCAGAAGGATGGAAGGCTGAGTCAACCTTGAGCCGGTGATGAGATTTGAACCGCTGACCTGCAGATCTACAGTCAGCTTCAGTGGCCTGCAGTACAGCACTCTACCTGCTGCACCACCCACATGTGCCATAGGTTCGCCATCATGGTCTATATCATTGAATAAATACCTCCTAGCACCTACATAAAGCTCCTGTCTTAATACGAAGACTCATCTAATGCCTGCATTGGCTGCCGATCAATTTCCGGTCACAATTCAAAGTGTTGGTTATGACCTTTAAAGCCCTTCATGGCATCGGACCAGAATATCTCCGAGACCGCCTCCTGCCGCACGAATCCCAGCGACCGATTAGGTCCCACAGAGTGGGCCTTCTCCGGGTCCCGTCAACTAAACAATGTCGGTTGGCGGGCCCCAGGGGAAGAGCCTTCTCTGTGGCGGCACCGGCCCTCTGGAACCAGAACTGCCCCTACTCTTCCTGCCTTCCGTAAACTCCTTAAAACCCACCTTTGCCGTCAGGCATGGGGGAACTGAAACATCTCCCCCTGGGCACGTTTAATTTATGCATGGTATGTCTGTGTGTGTGTCTGTTAGCATATGGGGTTTTTAAATATTTAAATATTTTAAATTTGTCTGATTGCTTATGATTTGTTTCTACATGTTGTGAGCCGCCCCGAGTCTTTGGAGAGGGGCGGCATACAAATCTAAGTAATAAATAAATAAAATAAATAAAATGCAATCTTCCACAAAATTACAATTTAGTAACCATACAAGAAACAAATTACAGCACAAATGTCTGAATGGAATATGCAGGATGTACCAAAATAATACACAGGAATACTCTCTCCTTATCTCTTCTTCTTTCCATCTATGTAATAAACAAGATTTGCTTCCATTTTTTATCTTATGTCATTAGATCTGCCTAAACTCAAATAAATTGTTAAAATTTACTGACAGTCAATTCCAAACTTTATTTAACAATCCAAACATGTATCAACCAGCTTTGAATAGTAATTGCAATGCATAGTTCAGATGGGAGAGAACTCTCTGACCTGATCACAGATAAGAGGAAGGATGAATAAGCAGCTTATGACTTTAATGCAAAGAATTATATGTAAGACCACTGTAATCAACAGAGTTAAAACTGATTTACTGGAAATAAACCCTAATAATAAAGACATCTAGTTGGAAAGAAAAAGCTAGTCTCTGCTCAGTTGTCAGGCAGCAGAACTACCGTATACTGAATGAAATACAAGAGATGCTCATTTCAAACAGAAGACCAACTGTAGATGTTATAAAAGGATTAAGATTCACGAGAAGAGCATAAAACAATCATTTTCCTTCAAATATTAAGTCTTCTTGATTCTATTATTCAAATCCAACAATTCGTTTATTCGATTTTTTTAATGCAATAACACTTTTTAACAGAGCCAGTATATTGCCCCCATAATCCTGGTCCTCATTTGGAAGGATGGAAGGCTGAGTCAACCTTGAGCCGGTGATGAGATTTGAACCGCTGACCTGCAAATCTAGCAGTCAGCTTTAGTGGCCTGCAGTACTGCACTCCACCCACTGCGTCATCAATCAATCAATTTAATTGATTGATTAATTTCCATAGACCCCCATTTCTAAACGGAAAACAATTCTAAAACACTTATTGTAAACTGCCCAGTTTCTGTTTGAAACTGGGCATATACATTAACAGTTTCTATACATTAAGGCTAGCAAAAGTTATTACTCAAGAATTAGAGCAACACATTTATTTTCTCCTGATAAAATTATGTCATGTCTCCACCGACTAGTCTTCTGAGGTCGGCCTTGCAGGGGTTAAATAAATTTAAAATAAAATATCTCTCCTGTGTCCTAACAATTTTCATAATCAGATTGAACTATTTTATCACGATAGATTTAGTTAACTATTGTTATAAAGTCCCAAGTTAAGTTTTTAAATTATTTTGATGTTACTGTATAATACTAAATATTGATATATTATGATTTTAAATTATGTTAAATGTGAACATCATTAGCCACTGCTATTAGCAGTGGAAATTCATACTATATTAATACAAATAATATAATAAATAATTATTGTATTTATGGATAATCATACAAATTGCTTTTGTGCTTGATAATCATGTAATCCTTGTTGTTTTCTGGTAGAATTTTGTCTCTTTCCAAATAAAATGGTAAGGTCAAATGTATCTCTTTAATTCCAATTAAATAAATTGAGAAATACAAACTGTTTTAAATCAGCAAAGTTACTCAAAACAAATGCTATAAATATCTTACCTTGACAAAATGTTGCATTAATTCTCTTATAACCTTGTGGACAATCCACTACCTAGCTATATCCAAAATAAACTAAATTTGAGAGGAAAAAAAACAGAAAAACAAAGAATGATCCACCTGTTATCATCCAAATGTTTTACCGTCATATCACACAACTTTTTTTAAAGGGTTGAACTCTGATCCCAAATAAAAGTTTGTACAACATGTAAATATGTCTTAATACTGTTGATACTTCTAATTTGCTTTTCGGGGATTATTTAGTTCCAAACTGGCATTAAAAGTATTTCAGTGTTGAAGGCAGACACCAAAAGCCACAAAAAGTCTACTTTCATCCAACAACTCAAACAAGCAGTGTTCTCTCGTTTGGGAAAAAAAAGTTGAACTATTATGGAAACAAAGTAACTTTGCAATCAATCAACCAATACCTATGTGACAAAAATCTGAACATCTTGTACTCTTTTACTCTTATGGCTTGTTGGAGATCTTAGATGTATCACTTTTGTTTTCCTTTAAAATTAGTAGGCATGCGAATGCTTTCTTTTTCTTCCCAATAAAAGTGTGTGCTAGACTGCAACCAAATACAAGAAGGAGAAATCCTCAGCTCCTATGGAGTCTCATTATGAATAGATACTCTTTAATTAATTAGACTAATTAATGTAAATGGGCCCTATTTCTTCTTTCTTCAATGATAACACTAATGTCATCAGAAAAGATCTTTGAAGCACATAGCACAAACCCAAAATTCTTATTGATTTTCAGATTATTCTGAAAAAACGTTTTCATATGCTTTCACCACTTTATTTGGAAAAAAAAATGTATATACTGTATTCTATGCAAAATAACAGAAGACATATTGTTAAAAGCTTACCAGGCTTCTTTGGACATTTTTGGCACTTGTTAAAACCCCAGGAAGTTCCCACAGTCCCACAGCAATCTTCTTGCTTGGAGAGGCCAGGAAGTGCCTTGCTACACTGGAAAATGTTGGAAAATCTCAAATTAGTCTTTCTGAAGGACAGATGTCTTCTTCCATGCTGCTAATTCAGGATCACACCAGACCAGGTAGCTTTTAAGATTCACAAGAATATAAAAATTTCTGCTTCAGGTCTTCAGTTTTTCCAGTGTGAATTAGCATTTTACCTACAATACATTTCTCAAAAACCTCTTGTAAATTAGTCTTCACTTATTCCTATGGGTACCCAAGAGTTCTTATCCATGATACTGTTTGGTGCTCCAATTTTTCTTTTCATGCTGAAATCACACGAGGCATTTGCCTTCTCTATGTGTGCTTGACTTTGAAATGTTTGCCTGTCTGTATACATGGTAAATTCAGCTCAAAGTGACATTTGGTATAGCACTAAAAATGCTGTGTTGGCATGCCAGAAAACAGTGAGAAACAGACAACACCCTGATTAAAAGAATGAAACATAAGAGAAACAACCAATATCTTAGTCTGGAACAACTGGAATCACTGCATAGAGAAAGAAAAACTACTCTACATTGGAGAGGGATTTTTAAGAAGATGAAGTATTAAAACATTGACCTGTTCAGAAGAATCCTGGGCTAAATGCTATGGAAAATGTTAATTATTGTCAAGAGGATTAATGGGAATTAGTAAATACTGCCAGCTGTCCTGGTTCAGGAAAGAGCAGGAGCCTAGATTACAGGATAGGTGAGTGTTAGGAATATTCTAACAGATTTTCTAGCATATCCTTCAATATTATTATTTATTATTATTATTATTATTTATTAGATTTGTATGCCGCCCCTCTCCGTAGACAATGTACATGCCATTCCTTCCAGCATCAGTAGACTGCAGCGGCCTTAGAACTCTTTTTTGTGTGTGAAAGATGTGAAATTAATTTATAGGTAAACAAAATCTTAAGCACCTGTTTATCCTTCTTTATATCAACAACTCAAATATTTTTTATAAAAATATATAATGCTTTTCTTCATTGTTCATATAAGGGAAAAAAATAGTGCTAGTACTGTACAGAATAGTTTCTGCCAGCCTCTATGTTACGTTTATTAAAAAAAATGTTTCTGGTTACTCATCTTACTGCCAAATTTACGCTCTGTTTATTGCTGGAACTGCAAAGATAGGCACACCCTTTCCTCTTTCTGGATAACTTACACATAGAGCTAAAACAGACCTAAAAATTCAGTTTTGAATTGACTACCTAAACATTCAAGAAGAAGCTGTTCTTGTTTTTTTTAAAGAAATACAAACCTATTAACCAAAAATGTTAACTATTTTCACAAAATTCAAAATATTCTCTTCCAATTTTTCAGTGTTTCAAACAGCCCACATTCAAAAATTAGCCATTAAAACATTAAATAGGGACAACATATTAGCTATAGTACAATTATATTACTGCACTTGTGAGATGATTGAACATTGACTTCCAGTGATAATCAATTTCAGTCCATTAAAAATCAAATGCTGCTGTTTGAACACATCAGAAGCAACAAGATAGAACTGATACAAAAGCAATAGTATTTGAATTTTTACATTCTACTAGAATCAACTTCTCACACATATTCATCAGAATTTGAAAACTGATCAAGAGTATAAAGATCATAAAATTCCAAAAATCATTCCAAACATTATTTAATATACTAAATCATGAATATAAAGTCCCAAGTAAAGAACTGCAAATCTTTTTACAGATTAATAGCTGACTAATATCCACACACATACACACATGTAGTTTTCCCATATAGGCCCCTAGAACTTCCAGACACTGGGACAACTACCATTTATACTGCATCCCAAATCTATTGCTGACGTTTTCCAGAAACTTCCTGTAAGTGTTAAACAACAGAGGTAAAAAAAAATCAACCTATAAGGTATACCATATATGAGAGGCTATCGGGCTGACCTTTCCTCCCAGTCTCCACTGACTGCAAACTCCTGCTAATGCAAGACTCGAACCCATACAGCTCCTAATGCCATAGGTCAGTGGTTCTCAACCTGGGGGCTGGCACTCCTTTGGGGGTTGAACGACTGTTTCACAGGAGTTGCCTAAGACCTTGGGAAAAGACAAATTTCCCATGGTGTTAGGAACTAAAGCTTCTATTCTGGCGTCTTGGAACATATTTTTACAATCCGACCAATCAGGGGTTTACAGTGGGAGTGTCTCTCTGACCTTCCTGCCCATCAGCTTAAAGCTCTGTTGGGAGACTTGGCGCTAGATTTATGCTTGGGGGTCACCACAATATGAGGAACTGTATTAAGGGGTCGCGGCATTAGAAAGGTTGAGAACCACTGCATAGGTGATCCAGATAGATACAGTAGTTTGTTATTTACAGTATCAAAAATAGATGAGAATTCTATCAGGACCAGAATAAGTCCAGACAAGATAATTCATCAGTGCAACCAATGTTTTTTCCATTCTGGGATCATGTATGAATATCAACTAAACAGAGCCTAAACCCATTTCTTCTAGGGTACTCTGTAATAGAATTCCCACAATTCTATTAACTGGACAATAATGATAAGCAATCCAGAGAAGGATTCTTTAGGAAGAGTTGTATTTTACCAAGGTCACAAGCATCACCTTCCCTCCTAAAGAGCATTGACCATCTCCCACCAACTAGCCCTCTATGTTAAAGTGGTTTTAAAATGGTTGATTATGATACATTTTGTTTTAAGAATGTGTGGTTTTAACTTTACTACTACAAACCCCCCCCCCCCCCAATTTAGTTCACACTCAATGTTGCAACTGTGTGTCTTATGTCCATCATCAGTCATGGAACTACTCTTTCACTACTGGCGTTATCAATAGCCAGACTTTATTCTGGCCACATCACCTCCTCCTGTACTGGAGGGTTTGACACCTCCAGATATTCTGATATACTAATAACTATGGATATATCTTTCATCCTGGCAGACTTGTTATATGACACCCAAATCTGGATTAATGTTACATCTATGCCCATACAATTTTAAAGAAACAATACAATGTTAGTTTTCCAACTTTTTCCTGAATTTGGACTTTCTTTTTATAAATTGCTTGGATTTTTTCACATCTACAGTAAATGACTTCATTCCCTTTATGGATTACTGTTAGTCTGTACTCTTTGACTTTACCAGCAAGAGTGACTCCTTCCATTAGAAACTTATTCTGCTGCTTGCATCATTCTAAGGATCACTGAAGTTACTGCAAAATTCTATAATAACAAAGTGACAACATACAAGAGGTATTTACAGAAGAACTATAATACCATAGTCTGGATATCAAATGAAGAGAAAATAAAATAATACAGTGATCCCTCGATTTTCGTGGGTTCAAACTTCGCGAAACGGCTATATCACGGTTTTTCAAAAAATATTAATTAAAAAATACTCCGCGGGTTTTTTTCTATACCACGGTTTTCCCCACCCGATGACATCATACGTCATCACCAAACTTTAGTCTGCCATTGCTGATAGGCCGAAATTTCGGCCAATCAGCATTGTCATCACAAAAATTTCACCCGTCATTGCTGATGGGACAAAAGCGCTCTCAGCTAAAGGACTGCGAGAGGCGCGGGGCAGGCATTCTCAAAGTGCTCAGAGCAGCTAGCGGCCAAATAAGGAGGACGAGAAGCCGTAGCTGCCAGCGCTACTGCAGGAGGACCCGCGCCCCAAGAAAGCCGATGAAAGGAGCGGATTGGGCGGGCAGGGGGTAGCGGCGAGGGGGCCGGAGGCGCTGGGGGGCGGAGGCGGCCGACATTCAAAACAATCTTCGCCGGCCTCCGCACTTTCGTCGCTCCCCACCCACAGCTTCAAGCCCAGCTCCTTGCGTGGCCTTGGAAAAGGGTGCGCGGGGGGTAGTTTTTGGCTGTCCATAGTCAAAAATTGTGTTTTTATTTCCGCATCTCTACTTCTTGGAAATTTGACTTTCGCGGGCGGTCTGGAAACGCGAGTCTGCGGAGAGGGGCGGCCCATAAATCCAATAAATCTAATCTAATCTAATCTAACCCCCGCGAAAATCAAGGGATCACTGTACAATATTTTCTTCTTCAACCTGAAGTATAATCTATTGTGTAGTTTGTTTACTATAAACTATGCCTTATTGAATGCACTGTTATTCTGTTATTACTCCAACCTGCTATGTAGACTAGATATTATCCATACTAACAGCTAGTATAGTATACTCAACTGAGAAAGTCACAGACCAAATACAATGCCTTAATTCCATAATCTATAGAATTAAACTACTAATACTGTATCCTCCTGAATATAATATAGCACATTTCATAATTGTCTGAAACTGTTATGAAAGTTACATATAATGTACAAAACCCAATAGTTATACCATATAGTTGAAAATTAAGGAGTCAAAACTACAGATAAGTACTTAATTTAGAGTTATTGGGAAATTTACTGTTCTGAAAATAATATTGAAAATTAAAATTATTGTACAGATGCCATAGCATTGATGACACACTGTATTCAGAAAAAAGGTCATGGGTTGATTATAGACGACATAGCTTAAAACTCATATAGCAGACAATCATTATATGGACATTGTCACTCAGTGCAATTGGTGCTACAATCCAAGGCAATTAAGGAACTGTATGATAAATAATATAAACTTAATCTATCCAGAAACTAGATTTCAAACCTGGATTGGACTAGATTCAGTAGAAGACGCCCAGAACATAGTTCAGTAAGATTATAAACTAAATTGTAGGCAAAAATATAGGCTCCAATAATTCAGTTGATTGATAACTACAGAGCAAAGACCTCAAAGTTTTATGTATTGTTTCTAGAATTTACACTTTACTTGTTGCAATTTAATTAAGTTTCTGGTGACCTTGGAAGATTCTTGAAGGATACAAATGATGGCCTTAGAATACAAATGATACAAATGATGGTCTTAGAAGACTGGTACGTATCCATCATGGTCCTCCCTTGGTTGGGAACCTCTGGTTCTTGCATCACAAACTTCAATCATTGCACTACCTTGGGAGTGAGGGGTGTTTTGCCATACATTTTGTGCACATCCTCATTTCCACTTTCCACTTTTTTTCTCTTCTTGCATATTTTGTTTTACGTGGCCTCTCCGATATGTAAACATGAATTCCTAAGTGCAGTGCAACCTTAGCAGACTGCAGTTCTTTGCTTATCTTGGCTAATCTCAAAAGGCAAATAGGGTCAGACCTAGTTAGCATATGGATGGAAGAATCCCTAGGAATTCCAAACATGCTTCTTGACCAAAAAGTTAACCAAAAAAATTGTGCCAGAAAAGTAGAATGGCAAGCTATTTCCACATCTGTCCTAACAAAATTGCTTGGATGCAGAAACCAGGAGCTTAATTCAACTCAAGGGTGCTTTTACTTAACTGCAATTTAAAACTTTTTAAAATAAAATGCTTACTATTTTCCTTTGCTTGTCAACACTCGTGTTTTCAATCATAATAATAGAGATGGACTTGTAAAATCTCAGTGATTAATAAACATATTTAATATGGTAATACTGATTCATAAAAGAATCTTTTCTATTTTAATTGGCCCTGAATCAATTACAGTGGGCATTATATGTTCTGCTTGTTAGGTTTGGTCCTACATGTGAGGAAATCCACGTGTGCAGGCAAGACTCAAACAACTTTCCAACAATGAGAAAGGGCCTTGCTCACCATCTATTTCAATGTTGTTGAGCTACTGCACATACTTGAGCTTAGCCAAAAGGCCGAGAAATGATCCATGCACTACTCCTGCAATAACATAATAGAGCTCTTAATGCAAATATCAGCTTCACAAGCAGTGCCAAATGTTGCTGATGGGAGGATCTGAAATACTCCCATAGTTCTGTGATCCAGCTGCTGCCTTCTGTTGGGAGTTTTCATTTTTAAAACAATAAAAATGATATTATAATATTGAGGATAACTGGATTCAACTTGTGTTATCTGGGAAGACATGGCTGGGGATTCCACTTGGAAGCAGTAATCGTGATTGCCAGAATTTTGCTCTGAAACAATGACAGTCATTGGGAGGACACACTACTCCCCTACATTACAGGTAGTTCTGTCTTAATGATCTTAACTGGGACTAGAATTTACATTTCCAAGTGATTTGATCACTTGGAAGATAAAACTTCATGTGACAGCACAGCTTTGTCCCAGTTGCATTTGTTACGCCAGGACTGTGCCATTTTTAGGCAACGACATTACACTCCTCCTTTCCTGCTTTGCTCATCTTTACTTGAATTCCCCCTATCTATCTAAGTCCTCTAACATAGTGTTAGGCGAGGAGGTTTGGAGCAGTTCAAATCTCTGGGGGGGAGTTGATTCCAGAGGGCTGGGGCCACCACAGAGAAGGCTCTTCCCCTAGGCCCCACCAGACGACATTGTTTGGTCGATGGGACCTGAAGAAGGTCAATTCTGTAGGACCTAATCGGCTGCTGGGATTCGTGCGGCAGAAGGCTGTCCTGTAAGTATTCTGGTCCGAAAATAATTTAGTTTAAGATTGAAACCCTTACTATATTACAAATACATTGATGCAAGTTGCAGCATACTCTTTATTTTTTCCTTTCTATTATATTTAACTTTGAATGAAAATGCCAAAATAATTTTAATGTTCAAAATATCTTAAATTATATCTAATATTAATATATCTATTTTCTTTTTTTATTTCCAATATTCTAAGTAGTCTAAACCAGTGTTTCCCAACCTTGGCAACTTGAAGATATTTGGACTTCAACTCCCAGAATTCCCCAGCCAGCGAATCAATCAATCAATCAATCAATCAACCAATCAATATTGGAGTCAGAGGCAAATTACCACAGCCATGAATGTATGCATTAAAGCAGTGTTTCCCAACCTTGGCCGCTTGAAGGTATCTGGACTGTATGGATGTTTGGTTTTACAATAAGGGTTTTTTAGTTGTTTTAGTATTGGATTTACATGCTGTTTTTTATTACTGTTGTTAGCCGCCCTGAGTCTACGGAGAGGGGCGGCATACAAATCCAATGAATGAATGAATGAATGAATGAATAAATAAATAAATAAACAAACAAACAAACAAACAAACTCCCAGCATTCTGGGAATCTTCAAGTTGCCAAGGTTGGGAAACACTGGTCTAAACAATAGAATGTCAAGTATTTATAGTTATATAAATATCACTGTCATGAAGTAAAAAAGATTATTTTATGCGTTGTAAAATATTTTAAACCATTTTTTGAAGAAACATACTCCAAAAAAACCATGGAATCCTTGACTATAATATTGTTTTAAATTAGCAATGCTAATTAGTAATGTGGTGGTTTACAATGGAGATGTGAATTAACGAATGCATTTTTAAAAACTTCTCTAAGAGCTATTTGCAAATATCTGCAAATGGAGAAAGCATTTCATTATCAAATCCCTCTGACTTTACAGTTAAAACTGGATGATTGCTGATTCCACATGCTTTTATTTCCATGCATCCATGCCAATTCCTACTTGCTCACTCACTTAAATAAAACAAACTAATGAAACTGTTTATAAATAATTACTGAATTGAGATGGTTTCTATCCTTTTAGCAATATCAACTGTTCCAAAGAGGTATGCAGACAATCTATTAAATGGGAAACTGCCATCAATCTGAGGGAGTAATCATGTATGTATGTCTTTGTCACATACTTGCTTAACTCCGTTCCTTTCAATATCTGGAAAAGATGAAACTGATTTTATTCTTAAATTTCTATTTTAGAAAATCAATGCTACCTGCTGTTTATACCAGCCTTATATTTAAGCAATAGCCAGATATGTATATAATGGGGGCAGAGTGGAATTTCATAGAGGTGTTCAAACAAGCTGAAGTTCTCCATTTCTGCTGTGTGATGTACAAGAACATTCAATAGGACTATTGCAGAAAGAAAGAAGCTCTCTGCAAGCCCCCAAAACCAGTATCAAAACAACAACAAAAAATACCAACCAAAACCAAAATAAACCCTGAGGTAATAGTTTTTGTGGAGTTATTTTCAAAAAAATTATTTTCATGACTAGTGTTTAGTCATGGGGAATTCTAGGAGTTGCTGGGAATTCTAGGAGTTGAGGTCCATGTATTTTAAAGTTGTGGTGATTGAGAAACACTGAGCTACAGTATTTTATTTAATTATTTGACAGTAATAACTTCTATGAAGGATAAACTTGTCAACAATAATTTATAATAATAATTTATTAGATTTGTATGCCAGCCCTCTCCGAAGACTCGGGGCGGCTCACAACAATAATAATAACAGTATACTATGTAACAAATCTAATATTAAAATTATCTAAAACCCATCATTTAAAAATCATACAACACAAGCTTTATAAGCCTGGGGGAGATGTCTCAATTCCCCCATGCCTGGCGATATAGGCAGGTCTTGAGCAATTTACGAAAGACAAGGAGGGTGGGGGCAGTTCTGATCTCTGGGGAGAGTTGGTTCCAGAGGGCCGGGGCTGCCACAGAGAAGGCTCTTCCCCTGGGGCCCACCAGACGACATTGTTTAGTTGACGGGACCCGGAGAAGGCCAACTCTGTGGGACCTTATCGGGTGCTGGGATTCGTGCAGCAGAAGATGATCCCGGAGATATTCTGGTCCGGTGTCATGTAGGGCTTTATAGGTCATTACCAACACTTTGAATTGTGACCGGAAACTGATTGGCAGCCAGTGCAAGCCACGGAGTGTTGAAGAAACGTGGGCGAACCTAGATGACCCCACAATGGCTCTCGCAACCGCATTCTGCACGATCTGAAGTTTCCGAACACTTTTCAAAGGTAGCCCCATGTAGAGAGCATTGCAGTAATCGAACCTCAAGGTGATGAGGGCGTGAGCGACTGTGAGCAATGACTCCCTGTCCAAATAGGGCTGCAACTGGTACACCAGGCAAACCTGTGCAAACGCCCTACTCGCCACAGCCGAAAGATGATGTTCCAATGTGAGCTGTGGATCGAGGAGGACGCCCAAGTTGCAGACCCTCTCCGAGGGGGGCAGTAATTCCCCCCCAGGGTAATGGATGGACAGATGGGATTGTCCAATGCTTAGCAAATGAATTGCATAGCTAACTCATTACATATAAAATTGTATGAAGATTATGTAACTGCCTACATTACATATGCAGCTAAAATATGTAGAAAAATGTATTACTTTTATGGGAATACATATGTTAAGTAGCTCAATATTTGATTTAAACATCAGTGATTACATTAAAATATAACAATTATAACAAAACAGATGTAACAGTGTGAGTTTCCATTGTGTGCTTTTTTCTTTTTCTATATAAACTTTACACACGGTCAACATATGCATTAAATTATATTAATCCTACTTTCAAAATGTCCAACAACTATTTCCACACTCATTAATCAGAAGAAAAATTAATAGGGTTCACGTTAGAAATAGAAACTTTGCTATCTATATTAATGCTATAAAGACACAGTGAGGAATGATACAATACAGTATTTTAAATCAGAGCAAGAGCATTTTTATTAAAATAAAATGTAAAGCAGATAAATGAAGAAGGAGTCAAGGAAAAAGAAATATAAACTTGCTATCCTGTTTCCTTTTACCAGGGTTCGCATGAATTTAACATGTTTGTTTTCAGAAGGATCCAGAATAGATTATAGATATGAGGTTACCATTATTTTAAATGGTAGAAAAAAGGTCAAGAGTTGCAATTGAATTAATTTTGGTTTCTGCATGTACACTCCATAATACAGTGGTACCTCATGATATGAACCCCTCATCTTACGAACAACCCGAGATACGAACCCGGGGTTCAGAAATTTTTTGCCTCTTCTTACGAACTTTTTCCTTCTTACGAACCCGCCACCGAGAAGCCCCGCCGCCCTGCTGTCGCTTTTTGAAACAGCCGGGGGGCTTCTCAGCGTCCTCCTGAACCCCAACGCCAAACCCGAACTTCCGGGTTCGGCGTTCGGGAGACCGCCGAGAAGCCCCCCGGCTGTTTTAAAAGATGACAGCCGGGCGGCGGGGCTTCTCAGCAGCCTCCTGAACGCCGAACCCGGAAGTTCGGCAAAAGTTCGGGTTCGGGAGGCCTCTGAGAAGCCCCGCCGCCCGGCTGTCATCTTTTAAAACAGCCGGGGGGCTTCTCAGCGTCCTCCTGAACCCGAACTTTTGCCGAACTTCTGGGTTCGGCGTTCGGGAAGATGCCGAGAAGCCCCCCGGCTGTTTTAAAAGACGACAGCCGGGCGGCAGGGCTTCTCAGTGGCCTCCCGAACGCTGAACCCGGAAGTTCGGCAAAAGTTTGGGTTCGGGAGGCCGCTGAGAAGTCCCGCTGCCCGGCTGTCACCTTTTGAAACAGCCGGGGGGCTTCCCAGCGTCCTCCTGAACCCAAACGCCAAACCCGAACTTCTGGGTTCGGCGTTCGGGAGGCCGCCAAGAAGCCCCCCGGCTGTTTTAAAAGGTGACAGCCAGGCGGCGGGGCTTCTCGGCGGCCTCCCGAATGCCAAACCCGGATGTTTGGCAAAAGTTTGGGTTCAGGAGGTCGCTGAGAAGCCCCGCCACCCGGCTGTCACCTTTTAACACAGCCGGCCCGGGGGGCTTCTCAGCATCCTCCTGAACCCGAACGCCGAACCCGGAGGATCTATTCTTAAGAACTTCAAGTGTTTCACAAGTATTGGAAGCACCATTGTTCCACTGATTAATTATTCTCGCTGTCAAGAAATTTCTTCTTAGTTCCAGATTGCTTTTCTCCTTAATTACGTTCCATCCATTGTTTCTGGTCTTGCCCTCAGATGCTCTGGAGAATAGGTGGAGTCCCTCTTCTTTGTGGTAACCCCAGAGACAGCTGTGGGTTGCTCCTGATTCAGCCCAGTTCTGTGAAACAGCAGCGCCAGCAGTGGGAGGCTCCGCCCACCTGCTCCGCCCGTCGTGCACATGCAAACTGGTAGTAAAGTATTTAGAACCCACTACTGCCCTGGGCAGTAGTGGGTTGTAAATATTTTTGTTACTGGTTTGCGTGCACAACGTTGCTGCACACGCACAGAAACATCCCAACGGGTGGGCGGAGTCTCCTGCTACTGCTGCTATTGGTTCTAAGAACTGGTCCAAACCTGGAGCAACCCACTGTTGGCCCTGAGATATTGGAACACTGCTATCATATCATCCCTAGTCCTTCTTTTCATTAAACTAGACGTATCCAAATCCAGCAACCATTTTTTGTATGTTTTAGCCTCCAGTCCCCTAATAATCTTTGTTGCTCTTCTCTGTACTCTTTCTGAAGTTTAAACATCTTTTTTACAAGACCAAAACTGGATGCAGTATTCCAAGTGTGGCTTACCAAGGCATTATAAAGTGGTGTTAACACTTCACGTGATCTTAACAATCAGTTGTTGCAGCAAATTCTGTGGCTTGCCAGATAAAAGGCCACATACACATGTGCATTACATTATCGGTCTCATCTGCAGATAATAAAATCACCCCTAATCCCAAAGTAATTAATAAAATGTTTTAGACTACTAAGCCAACTTCAGAAATCCACTGTGCAAGAAAATATATAAACAATGACAACTGCTTACTGAAGTAATATTACAGAGATTACTCAGAACAGATACAATTATTTAAACTGTGTATATTGTTTTAAAAAGCAGCCAAATAAGGCTACACTAATCTAGAATGACATGATTCCATTCCCAAATAAACACACACACACACACACACACACACATAACCCTCATCCCTTTCACCTAAAATATCATGTAGCTTTTCAAGATTTTGGCATTAAATTTATCTCGAGATAATGCAAAACTTTAGGGTATTTGCAGAATAAAATTGAAATAAAACATTGTAGCCACACAGCCACACAGCATATCCTATAAATATTATTTTTGATTAAATAGTGAATAAAGCACCCAACCCACATCCATCCATTATCTGGAAGGATTTATTTTATACGTGTATGTATATATAGTTCTAGATGTCTGTCTGTCTGTCTGTCTGTCTGTCTGTCTGTCTGTCTGTCTGTATGTATGTATGTATGTATGTAATGTAGGCAGTTCCATTAGAGCAAAATGGAAATATGCTAAAGGATTTACTGGTTATTGAAAATTTTAAAGGATGTGGAAGTCACTGCAAAAAAATATGATATTAGAAGATAGTCTTCAAGTGGGAACTACTCCATGGAAAGAATATTTATTCAAGATATTATTTTGTTCAGACTGTGCAGAGTTAGCTCTTCAGTTAAGAAATTGACTGCCTTCTAATTTTAAGCATTAAGTAAATTATGATAATTACTTATGTTTGAAATTAATTATGGAAAACAAATGCTATAGTATTTATTTTTATTTTATAAGCCACCCTGAGTCTATGCAGAAGGGCGGCCTAGACATCCGAATAATAAATAAAATATTGGTATTTTATATCCCATATTCCAAAGCAACTTGACTGACGCTAGGTATTCTCAGAAGATGCTCTGCTTAGCAACAAAATGACTTGGACCAACTATACCCTCTATCACAGTACTCAAATACATCACTCAGTATTTAACTTTTAGGCAACTCTATGCAGTTAAGATGTCACATTCATCATTATTATCTTGCAAACTTACTACATAATAAACTAAATATTTTTTAGATATGATTGCCTTAAAATAAGGATGCAGATCACTTGATCCTTAAGGATGTATGCCACATTAGCTTAGAAAAAAGTTGAATTACTTTGAATTAATGTATCTTTAAGCTTAATTTCAAATTAAATACAAGTTGACTTATGACCACAAACTCAAGGCCTGCAGGCCATATCTGACCTATGGGGCTGTCCTGGTCTACCCAATGTGAAGAGGAAAAATTGGCTAAGCATGGTTTACCCAACGCAAAAAGGAAAATCAGGCCAGTGTAGCTTTGGCCTGGTCTACCCAGTATGAAGAGAAAACATCAGGCCAAATGTAGCTTTATTCCGGTCTACCCAGTGCAAAGAGGAAAGATCAAACCAGCATAATTCGGCCCAGTCAACTCAATGCGAAGAGAAAAGATCAGGCCAGTAGGGCTTCAGGTCGGTCTGTCTAAAGCAAAGAGGAAACATGCCAGCAGGTTTGGAAGTTGTGTTAAGCTGGCCACACCCACCCAGTTGGCCACACCCACATAGCCACCTGACCCTTCCACCCACCCAATGTCAACCACAGCCCTGATGTGACCCTCAATGAAATTGAGTTTGACAACCCTGGCGTAGAGAAAGGGAAAGTATGATGTTTCCCAAATATACTTCTCAAAAAAATAAACGGAACACTCAAATAACACATCCCAGATCTGAATGATTGAAATATTCTCATTGAATACTCTGTTCTGTACAAAGTTGAATGTACGCAACAGAATGTGAAATTGGTTGTCAATCAGTTTTGCTTCCTAAGTGGTCAGTTTGATTTCGCAGAATTTTGATTTACTTGGAGTTATATTGTGTTGTTTAAGTGTTCCCTTTATTTTTTTGAAAAGTATAGTGACATTGCATTATTAAGAATTTAATATTTATCTATATAGTCTAAACAAAATTCAGTAATAACCAAATTAACTTTGGGAATAATTTTTAAAATCTTCTACCTATACAAAACAAACACATAAAATTAATTTTGAAATAAAGCAAATTATAGTGAACATTCAGGTTTTAGGTCTACCAGCTACAGGTGGGTTCCTCCTAGTTCAGACTGGTTCTATAGAACCTGTAGTAACTTGGCAACTTTGGTTACTGGAACCGTCAGCCCCCCAGGCCTGCCACGCCCCCCAATGACGCCGCCCCTGGTGGTGCCATAGGCAGCACCATTTTGTCTTTTGCTTCTGCGCATGTGCAGAAGCTTTTTTTAATAGTACTGCGTGTGCACAGAGGGTCATTTTCGGAAAATGACATGCATATGCGTGTGAGCGAGGCACGTGTGTCAAATGTCCACTTTCGTCGTGATGCGAACTGGTGGGGAAGGTTAAGTAGAACCTATCCCTGCTACCAACTATATGCTTTTTTGAAATAACATTAATAGGCAACCTGGAAAGAATAAAATAACAAATTCAAAATGAATTTTTTCCTCTCTCAATCTTCATAATCTCTTCTAGTTTTCCCTATTGTAGCCTCTTTATTCTTTGCCACTTTTTTGGTACTTTGACAGAGCCAATATTGTGTTCTCATTTTGTGCCAGACATATTCCATAATCATGAAAATGGCAACTGGATCGTAGAATTATGGCAGGGATTAGTCTGAGAGTTTCCAGTAAATCTTAGGCTGTTTCCCAGTTCAAACATCTCCCTTTTTTTTCTTTCTCTTTTGAATAAATTGCCATTTCTGAAGGTATTTCTTGAGTTTACAATCTCCAACTGAAAACTTTAAGGTTTAGTATCTTGAGCATTACAATAAATTTCAGTTTAAAATGATGATCTATGTGATTTATAGTGTTTAACAAATCTGTTAATAATAAGATCATATGTCACAAAAATCTAACTTTCAAGATACCCCATGAATAACTTAAGAACTAAAAAAAATGTTATTTGGCTATCCAAGTTCAAAATTAGTAATAGTATTCGTGAATGTTGTACAGTATCTGGAATGAAGTCTAAGGATTAAAATTGGTATGCAAATAGACTTTCAATATCTAGGTTTTGAATGGAGAAGGAAAAGACTATACCTGAAGAAAAAGACAAAATCTTAAATTAAAGTTCCATCTCTAATGCAGTGTTTTACATACTACTCAAACATATATAAAACCTGAATACATTTCAACAAAATATTCAAACAAATGTTACGAAATTGAACTAATCAGTTACATTGCTAACATATAAATTAACAACTTAATCTAGAAGCACATTGTTTTTAATCCACAAAGTATTTAGATTTATGGCATGTGGGCAAATGTGAAGAAATATAGCTTTTCAAAATATAACACTTACATTAGAAGGTAAATATGCGTAGGTTATTTAGAAACTCCTTATTTTAATTTAAAAGACAAAACATGGAATGGAAACGTTTGATAGTAGCCTTATATTATGCCTCGAATTTTAGAGGGAAAACACTAAGAATAATAAAGAGACTACAGTGTTCCCTCAATTTTCACGGGTTTGAACTTTGCGAATAGCCTATACCACGGTTCTTCAAAAAATATTAATTAAAAAATACTTTGTAGATTTTTTTCTATACGACGGTTTTTCCTGCCCAATGACATCATACGTCATCGCCAAACTAATAATTTTTGCAAATATTTAAAATTTATTGTTAATAAATAATTATGTTTATAAATATCAGGATCACTAAGTGTCTTATTCAATGGTGAGTACCAGTAATAATGGTGAGTAAATGATTGTTAAGGGAATAGGAAATGATAATTTAGAGGTTTAAAGTGTTAAGGGAAGGCTTGTGATACTGTCCATAGCCAAAAATGGTGTATTTACTTTTGCATCTCTACTTCGTGGAAATTCGACTTTTGCGGGTGGTCTCGGAACACATCCCCCGCGAAAATCGAGGGAACACTGTATATGGAGAACTTTTCTAAAATGCAGTACCTTGTTCATTTCTCAAACACATTATTTTTGTCCTAAAGTGTAACTCATATTAACAGATTAGTGGAGTCATTTTTTTAACACGGTATCTAATACGTGGAGCAAAATAGGGTTTTTTGTTTACAAGAAATGCAGAAATTACCTGGGTCCCAACTGTCTCCTGGAAACATCGTCCAAGTTGTGTTTTAGCAGAAACAGGAAAAGTATGAGTGATAGGCTGATGATGAATGTAGGTTGAATGAATTTTCTGGGTCTTCTGAAATGGTAGGCTTTGATAAGAACTCTGGGAATGTCCCGATGTGGGAAGCTTTGGTTTTGATTTTTGACCTGCTGAAGTGCTGTCAATCCTTGAAACTTGATGAAATTGCAAAGAAGCTTCAGGTGGATGTTTAACGTGGATATTTACAAAGTTAGGAGGAATTTTCACTGGAAAAGTAAGAAACCAAGCATTAAAAATATCCAAATAAGAGAAAACATTTGCTCAACTTGGAAATTATGTATTGATTTTCATAGCAGCATTTGAAAAACCTTAAATTTTGCAAAAGACTGTTGGATTATATTAAAAAAGACACAACAATAAGTTAAAAGCACACACCAGAGGTTTTCCCTTATCTTTCCTACCAGTTTGCATCACATTGGAAGTGCATGTTTTGCGCGCACTTGCTCACTTCCCTCGCATATCACCATCATGTCATGTAAATGACCCTTTACGCATGTACAGAGGGTTCTTTGCAAGATGCTTTCAAGATGTTTTCCAAGCCGCTTTCAAGGAACGGCGATCAGAGAGCCAGTTTGGGGGGCGTTGCTGGCCAGCCATCGCTGCCAGTTCGATGAGCAGGGACAACTTTCCTTCCAAACCAGCAGCAACCCAATACTAGTACTCACACATATACAATCTTCCTCTTCTCTGAGAAGGAAAGTTCTTCGTGATTTTGAATCCAGCATTATGATTAAGTTCACCCAAAGGCACAAGAATCATTAGCCAATTTTAAATCCAGTCTTATTCTTATATAAATATTGGTTTGGAGGTGAGTTTCTCCGGGTTTGCACCCGTTCTATAAAACTGGTAGTAAACCGGTGGTGACATCACGGAGCCAGTTCTCTCAGTGTCAGTCCGTGGATGCCATCATCTTTTGGGGGGAAATTTTTTTGGGTGGGGGGAATTTTGTTTTTAATTTTTTTTGTGTGTTTCTAAGCATGCAAAAAACTTGAGTTTTTGGCACTGCGCATGTGCCATCATCTTATTTTCATCTTTCTTGGGGGGAAGGGGTTTGCTTGTTTTTGCTTCTGCACATGCGCAAAACATGAGTTTTCAGCACTGCGCAAAGCGTGTCTGCATCTGTGCAGCCACATGGCGTGCAATCACACGGTGCAGGAGGAAGCAAACCAACAGCAAGGTAAGATAAAACTCACCCCTGGTTTGGATACACTTAGACATAAGCCCTAGCTTAGATGACATAGAAACATAGAAGACTGACGGCAGAAAAAGACCTCATGGTCCATCAAGTCTGCCCTTATACTATTTCCTGTATTTTATCTTAGAATGGATATATGTTTATCCCAGGCATGTTTAAATTCAGTTACTGTGGATTTACCAACCACCTCTGTTGGAAGTTTGTTCCAAGGATCTACTACTCTTTTAATAAAATAATATTTTCTCATGTTGCTTTTGATCTTTCCCCCAACTAACTTCAGATTGTGACCCCTTGTTCTTGTGTTCACTTTCCTATTAAAAACACTTCCTTCCTGAACCTTATTTAACCCTTTAACATATTTAAATGTTTTGATCTTGTCCCCCCTTTTCCTTCTGTCCTCCAGATTGAGTTCATTAAGTGTTTCCTGATACGTTTTATGCTTAAGACCTTCCACCATTCTTGTAGTCCATCTTTGGACCCGTTCAATTTTGTCAATATCTTTTTGTAGGTGAGGTCTCCAGAACTGAACACAGTATTCCAAATGTGGTCTCACCAGTGCTCTCTATAGCGGGATCACAATCTCCCTCTTCCTGCTTGTTATACCTCTAGCTATGCAGCCAGACGTTTTCAGGAATTTAAGAACAGTTTGACATTTTATAGGAGAATGGTTTAAAAGCTCCTCCTTGAAGAAGGTGGGCAACTTAGAAATATTAAAATATAAACAAAGAAACAAACAATAAAAGGAATCTGTCAAGAAAAAAGCCAGTGTCCATATCTTGAAATCTAATATGAAAAGTAAATCTGTTGCTTTGAAATATACTGATAAAGTTGCAGGCTTTGATTAATTGTAATGTCTAAGTGAAAAGGCTGAACACATGATTTCTATTAAATTAAAATAAACAGAGGAGATACAAACTGAATGCATAAAAACCACAAGCTCAGAAATTAATGGCACAAACAACAACAATTGTTGTCTTGACAATACAGATATGAAAAAGGTAAGAAACACCCACCAAGCATGGAAAGATAAGTCATTTTTATTTGAAAATCGTACTTTTTCAACTTCACAAAGAAGGGAGGGAAATCCTTTTCAGTTAATTTTTTGCTAACAATTTAAAAAAATATAATTAATAATTGTAAATGCAAGAATGCAATGAATGCTAGAAAGCAGATTGTGTCATTCCAGTAGGCTTGAATGACAGATCAGAGCTATGCGAGGAGACATTACCAAAGTCTCTGATAACTTGGCAGGTTAAATTATAAAGTCTCATTGCAGCCAACCTAGAAATCTAGCCAGAGAGAAGAGAAAGGAGGTTTACCTTTGGTTCCTTGCTGCCCAGGCACAGTCAGTGGTAAAGTATGTGTGGAATGGATGACATGAGATCCCACTGTTTTGCTGACTTGTTGCGAATTATGATAAAGTTGCGAAGTACTTCCACTC
This sequence comes from Erythrolamprus reginae, assembly GCF_031021105.1. Taxonomy (NCBI): domain Eukaryota; kingdom Metazoa; phylum Chordata; class Lepidosauria; order Squamata; family Dipsadidae; genus Erythrolamprus; species Erythrolamprus reginae. Next base: position 346,202,548 of record NC_091950.1, on the reverse strand, counting down.
TGCACAGGGATCTGGCAGAGTTTACCAGTGTAATTAGGAGGACATTGGCACTTGTCTCTTGAGCTGCACTGCCCACCATTCATGCAAGGAAGGTGGCAAATAACTGAAGGAGAAAAAAAATCCCAAAGAGACTAGTATTAATTTTTTTCATTGTTAATATCATGATTTTTTTTTCCTAATGTCAAACAGACTTCCTATGATCTTCAGTGTTGCCACACGGCTTTTATTCAGATGCAAATCAATGGAATATTTCCAATTATAACCAAGCTTAGGTTCAACCTAATGATAAATATGTAATATCGCATTTGAATGCAATGGCATGATGCAGTACAAGACTAGGGTTTACTAAGGTACATTTTTGATATAGGCAAGAAACTGAAATGAGATCTTTATAATCAGACATGTACGATTTTATTTTGCAACAGGGAATCTCACACTTCTCAAAGAAGCCCTGCTGGTGCAGTGGTTAGAATGCAGTAATGCAGGCAAACTCTGCCCACAGCTTGGAGGTCAATTCAATATTAGATTAGATTTATTGGATTTATATGCCGCCCCTCTCCGCAGACTCGGGGCGGCTCACAACAATGGTGAAGAACAATACATAGTAACAAATCTAATATTTAAAAATCTAGGCTACAGTTTTAGATTAAAAGTCCCCCAAAAAAGAAACCCCAATATATAAAAAGCAACACACAATCGAATCATACACAAAAACTACATGGGCAAGGGGGAGATGTTTCAATTCCCCCATGCCTGACGGCAGAGGTGGGTTTTAAGAAGTTTATGAAAGGCTAGGAGGGTGGGGGCAATCTTGATCTCTGGGGGGAGCTGGTTCCAGAGGGTCGGAGCCACCACAGAGAAGGCTCTTCCCCTGGGTCTCGCCAGATGACATTGTTTAGTCGACGGGACCCGAAGAAGGCCAACTCTGTGGGACCTAACTAGTCGCTGGGATTCGTGCGGCAGAAGGCGGTCTCGCAGGTATCCTGGTCCGATGCCACGAAAGGCTTTATAGGTCATAACCAACACTTTGAATTGTGACCGGAAACTGATCGGCAGCCAAGTGTTGGAGTAACATAGGCATATTTAGGGAAGCCCATGATTGCTGTCGCAGCTGCATTTTGCATGATCTGAAGTTTCCGAACACTCTTCAAAGCTTGATCCTCATTTTCCATCCTTCTGTAAAATAAGGACCCAGATTGTTGGGGGCAATATACTGACAAAGGAAACCATCCAGAGAATGCTATACAACACTATGGAGTGCAGCAGTGGGTTGCTCCTGGTTTGGCAGGAGGCTCTGCACATTTGCCTGGGACGCTTCTGTGCATGCGCAGAAGCATCGTGAGCATAGGCGCAAACCATTAATAAAGAGTTTTAGAGCCCACTACTGATGGAGTGGTATACAAATCTAAGTGCTATTGCTATTGTCATTATAATTAATCAACTGAATCTTCCCTAAATTGTCAATAATGTAATGGAATCATATTGAGATTCTCCAGTTCACCCACAAAACAAAAAATAACTATGAGCACTTTAAATCTTGTCAGTTCAAGGTGGCAACAGATAGATGTAAAGATAGGATAATACTGAACATTACAAAGAGTAAAATGTCTAAAATGTTGTTATGAAAAAGATGATTCTCCCTAGATAGCACAGCAAGGTGGTGCATCAGCCAATTTCACAAGTGCCACAAAACCAGAATCAAACTCCGAGAATCTACAACAGTAACTACAACAATCCTTTAAACTAAGACGCCTCAAACATGATCTAAGTATTGCCCACAATATCATATGCTGCAACATCCTGCCTGTCAAAGACTACTTCAGCTTCAACCACAACAACACAAGAGCCCACAACAGATACAAGCTTAATATTAACCGCTCCAAACTTGACTGTAAAAAATACGACTTTAGTAATCGAGTTGTCGAAGCGTGGAAATCACTACCGGACTCTGCAGTATCATCCCCTAACCCCCAACACTTTCCATTAGACTATCCACGATTGACCTCTCCAAGTTCCTAAGAGGTCAGTAAGGGGCGTACATAAGTGCACCAGAGTGCCTACCATCCCCTGTCCTATTGTCTCTCCTATATCTTCTCTTCTATATCTATATCTTTTCCTGCTATTCTCTCATAGTTATATTTCACTCCTTTATTTTCTCCTCTATTCCCCCTTTAATACATTCTACCTGATTATATCCTCTATAACCCTCATTGTGTATTATTGTGCATTGGACAAAACAAATAAATAAAAAAATAATAAAAACAACCCTGTAAAGGTTGCCTTGGCCACTCCTTGCCTAGGAGGGATCAAATTACCCAAAACAGTGTCATCAACGGGCTAGATTCAACTGCAGATTCATTAAGAGAAAGGCTGTATAGTTTGGAGGACAGTATAGTTTGGAGGACAGAAGGGAAAGGGGGGACATGATCGAAACATTTAAATATGTTAAAGGGTTAAATAAGGTTCAGGAGAGAAATGTTTTTAATAGAAAAGTGAACACAAGAACAAGGGGTCACAATCTGAGGTTAGTTGGGGGAAAGATTAGAAGTAACGTGAGAAAATATTAGTAGAAAAGAGTAGTAGATGCTTGGAACAAACTTCCAGCAGACGTGGTTGGTAAATCCACAGTAACTGAATTTAAACATGCCTGGGATAAACAGTATATCCATCCTAAGATAAAATACAGGAAATAGTATAAGGGCAGACTAGAGGTCTTTTTCTGCCGCCAATCTTCTATGTTTCTATGCTGTAACATTCAGGGTGAACTCTTGCTTCAGTCTCTGTCCAAGTACAAAGCAAAGAAGATGGCCAAAATGGTTACTCTTCTGTGTGACTGATGTGATCAATGATGTGATCAGTGGGGGGAGAGAGCAGTTTGGTGATCCAATTAGAGAACCAATTTGCCTCCTGCAGCCATTATCCAATTCCAGTGGCGTATTCAACCGCACACCTGGTACTTTATTCACTATCATCAAAGACATTGAGATCTTGAATTTATAACCCATAAAAATGGGAACAAAACTGATAGTATCAGTACAAATAACTCTTGGAGGACATTAGCTTCAGTAAACAAAAAACAAACAAAACCCCCCACTTTTGTTCCTCATGATTTTTAGCCAGTATTTTTATATTATAATTATTAACCTACATATCTGAAAGATAGAAAATAAGGAAAAATAAGCAGTGAAGAGCTTTGCTTTGATAAAGGCCATCTGTTCTTTGCATGCAAAGTATTTCACAAATGTTGATAGAGCGGACCAGGTGGCTATTTTCTGCAAGATAGTCTTGGAGATCGCCCTAGGGTAGGGAGAAAAAGTATCCATGCCCTTGATGGAGGGATTTTTCACTTCAGCCAAGCGGAGCTTCTTTGCCAACTTATAACATATGATGACTGTGGAGAGGAGCCAAAGAGAATGCTATAGGGAAATTCAAAAATCCTGCTAGGGATTAACTGGACAAATGAGCAGATAGTGATACTTCATGAAGAGTATCATCCTATACGAATTAAAGGGAAAGACCTATGGAAGTCTAGGCTCAGACTAAGGGTATCAACTTGCAGATCAGAGGAAAACTGGAATGACAACATCTGTTGTAACCTCTTAAGTCCAAAATGCCAAATAAATGTGCAACATAACCTGATGCTAATGCAAAGAAAGAAAACGAGCAATCTAATATAGGCACAAAGCTCAGTTGCCTATTTTATGCCATCAGAAGTAAGAAGTTTAAGTGAATAAATAAGGGGGGGGGACACATACAAAAGATTCAAAACTCCAACAACAGGTGCGAGAGAAACATTGATAGCCTTCAAGCCAGACTAAAAGTCTTAATTAGTATATTAGCGTATACTTGCAGGCCTGGGTCGCTGCCGGTTCTAGCAACTCAGGCCACCAAGTTACTACCGGTTCTATATAACCGGTGTGAACCAGGAGGAACTCACCTCTGTTATAACTTCACTCAAATAGTAATAACACTTTACATTGCTTTACAGACCACTCTAAGCAGTTTACGGAATCAGCATATTGCCCCCAACAATTTGGTCCTTCATTTTACCTATCTCAGAAGGATGGAAAACTGAGTCAATCTTGAGCCTGGTGAGATTTGAACCGCCAAGTTGTACATAGCCAGCAGCCATGGTGGCGCAGTATTCTAACCATTGCGCCACCATGGCTCATGAGTCCAAGGTAGATATTAAATATTTTGTGGAATTGAAAGTTATTGTTATTAAATTGTTATATAAAGCTATATCATCGTTGGTACTCTCTGAACTATTTTTGCCTGGAGACATTTTATTATCCGACTAGATAACATCACCAGTGCACTATGAATTGAACATCTATGAGCAAACAACCAAGCCCAGAGAGTACCAAGGACTCCAGTTTAACCTGGTGCTACATATATACTGTATTTTTCTGAGTATAAGATGCACCTTTTTCCTCCTAAAAATGGTTCAAAATTTGGGTGCATCTTATACTCTGAATGTAACTTTTTTCAGAACTTATTTTTTCAGCCCTAACTAGGTGCTAATGATCTTCACAGCTGTTACCTTGTAGGTTCCTTCTTTGTTATTCTCTGCAAAGAATGTTTTCCAAGCCCTAAGGGTTTTTTCTATAGCTCTAACTTGCTCCAAATACGTTTCTTTCTAGCCCATACCAGATGCTAACAATGTTCACAGTTCTTACCTGCTTGCAAACTCTTTCATTGTTACTCGCTCCAAACAAGGTTTTTTAAAGCCCTAACCAGGGGATAAAATAATGTGCTGAAGCTGACCAGACTAAGGATGCTAGCTAGCTAGATGAATATCTGGTAAGCAAATTTTTTCCTCTATCTTTCTCCTAAAAAACTAAAGTGCGTCTTATATTCCGGGGCGTCTTATACTATGAAAAATATGGTACTCCTCTATTGGAAGTTACTTGAATAGCCCTCCTCACATAAATATTAAATTGAAAAGAGGAAAAACTCCTTCACATAGAAAAGTTCATCAGTTCTCCAGTAATAGCTCTATATGCAGAGAATATGGCTGGCAATAATCTCCATCACTTACACTGAAGGAGCAAGTTATTTGATATCTTATGGATAAAATCCTATGCAGAAGCTTGACTCTATCTGGCAATAAAATATAAACCCTAATTTAATAATAAACAAGGAAAGTCTCCATCCTTTAAGGGCATTTAGCACCTGTTTCCTGAAATGATTGTTTCAATCAACCTAATCTGCTAAATTTGTTATCTCCGGGTCTTGAACAGTATCTGTGGTATTATTACAGTGAAGATAAAGAGTCCAATATTATGGCTGCAATAGGGTCACAGAAAAAAAATGCATGTATTTTTTGCTGAAACAAGAATTCCAATTGAAATGCAGTTCAATGCATTTATGGGGGGACGGGACCACAGGGAAATTCCCATGCTATTTGCAAGACAAACTGAGCTGCCATTTGTGAGAGAAACAATATATGAATTCTTCTTCCTATCCTGGATTCTATATGTCTAGAATTAATCTCACTTCTTTCGCAGCATCTTCACACATTTTCATAATCTTACCTGGTGTGTCAGCGCCTAACGCTTTCAAAATACATCATGGGATACATTTCTTAACCACAGCAGCTTTAAGATAGGTGGACTTCATGCTATAGGAAGTCATCATGCTCTATAGGGCTTTACATCATGTTATATAGGTGTTCTGACCCAGCTCCCAGAACACAACAAATCATCTGTAGTTAAATCAATGACTCCTTCATTAGGAGCACCAGCAACCCCAGCAAAAAGTTTATCTCTCACTGCAGACTGTCTGTCCGGCAAGGAGATGAATAGTTGCCTGCCACATCCATTCATCTTTGCCCACTGCCTTTTATCCCCAGAACTAGGGAGGGGCTTTGCTAGCAGTGGTGGCTCTTCCTTCCCAAGGATCAGCCCATGGATTTCCACTACTCTCCTCTCCTCTGCCTTCTGTGTATCTGTGCGTCAAGTACTGGACCCAGCTGCTCTTACTCATCAGCCACCTCCATCAGCCTGGGGGCTATTGACTCTCCATCTGGCGGGCTGACAGATGGCTCAGGCTCTGCCTCTGTGTCTCTCTCTCTGACGGCTCCATTCTCTCTTCCCCCTTGGAGCTCTCAGGTTGCTTTGATGCTGACCCTTAATCGCACACCGCCTCCTCATCTGATTCAGCTGCTGGAGGGGCTGACGGCTACAACAATAGGGCTTTACATCATGGTATACAGTATTTGGCTTTAATCTGCACCTGGAAGTATACTGGCAGCTAGTCCAGGGGCCTTGGAATTGGGATAATCTTACAATTAATGCATTCAGTAACAAAATGTTTTCCATCAATCATTACTTCTCCACTCTATAAAATTTTCTTCTAACTCTTTTTCTATGAAACAATTATGATTACGTTTTAAACAATGATGAAGGAATGGGAGAAGACACACATCAGTTTCTAAACTTTCAAAGCAAGAGTTATGTATAGATTTATGTAATAGATATTAATTTTTTAATGAGCCAGAGTATTGCCCTAACAGAACGTCTACTGCAGTAGTGGGTTCTAAAACACTTTATTACCAGTTTGTGTGTGTGATGCTTTGTCCTGGGTGGGTGGAGCCTCCCGCTACTGGCGCTACCGATTCTTAGAACAGGGCCACACCAGGAGCAACCTATCATTGGTTTACTGTTACCTAAGTTGGTAGCCATTGAGCATTATAAGAATTCCTTTTTTTTTTTTAATAATTTTTTTAAATTAATTTTCATAAAATAAACAAACACACATACAAACACTAAACATAAAGTGGGGGTGTATTTCCCCCGCTACTTTTGAAAGTGTACATTCAAGTACAGAAAAAGAATACATAATTGAATATATGTTAAGTGTTAAAAGGTTTAGTAAATTTGAGTTAAAGTTTTACAAATCTTGAATACAATATGAATATTAGGTAAAATTAGTATAGAATAGTCATAAAAAAAAATACCTTTAATATAATCTTAATTACTATAGTAAAATGCCATATTCATCAAACAAAACATTTAAACTAATTTCAACTATTATACATATATAGACCAAAGTTCTTAATATGTTACTTATACTTATACCTATAGATAAACTACTATGTCATAATCATCAAAAAATGCATTTAAGCTAGTATTGATATTGTTATCACCTAAGTAAAAACAAATACAAAAAGTTAACTAGAAATAAGTGTGTATATCTTATTTTTTCTTATCTATCCATTTATAAACATTGTTCCATGTTTCATAAAATTTAGTATCTTCTTGATCATTTAATCTTCTTGTCATCATGTCCATTTCAGCGCAATCTAGTATTTTAGCTATAACCTCTTCTTCCTTGGGGATTTCCTCCCCTTTCCAATTTTGCGCATATATTATTCTAGCCGCAGTTAATATGTGTATAATTAAGTAAAGAATTTCTTTCTTATAGGTCTGATTGGTAACTCCTAATAAGTAAAATTCCGGGGTATTATCTATATCTTGCTTTATTATTTCTTTTAATATTTTCTCAATCATCTTCCAATATATTTTAGCTTTACCACATGTCCACCATTGATGGTAGTAGGTTCCTATATCCTTCTTACATTTCCAACATAATGGGGATGTTTTGGGAAACATTTTTGCTATCCTATTTGGTGGGAGATGCCATCTGTAGAACATTTTGATTTGGTTTTCTTTTAATGAAACTGATTTGGTCATTTTCCAGTTATTAATCCAAACTTTCTCCCATGTATCTATGTCTATTTCCTTACCAATATTTCTACACCATCTTATCATAGTATCTTTTAAAGTCAACTCTATATTTTTATGAGCGATAAGAAATTTATATATTTTCCCTGTCATTTTTATTGAATTAATAGTAATTAAATTGCTTAAAAGATTCTTACTTTTATTAAAAATATAAAGAGTTTTATCCTTCTGGTATCTAGATCGAATCTGAGCATAATGCCACCAGTCTATTATTATCCCTTCTTCTTGTAATTTAATCCTAGATTTTAGCTTCATCTGGTCATTTAATAATTCTTTATATCTATAAGTTATTTTCTTGTCTTTTATAGACTTTGGATGCGTTATTGCTTCTAGGGGAGCTAGCCATTCTGGGATATTTAAAAAGTGATTTTTCTTTATGTCTTTCCAAACTTCTAGTAGATACTTCCTTAATGTATGCCTTTTAAAATATGAATGATTTTTTTTCCTTATCGTACCATACAAATGCGTGCCATCCAAGCATAAGATCATGTCCTTCTAAGTTGAGTATTCTTTTGTTCTCTAGAGTTATCCACTCTCTAAGCCATGTTAATGCGGCAGCCTGATAGTATAATTTCCAATTTGGAAGGCCAAATCCTCCTCTTTCTTTGATATCTTCTAAGCAGTTCATTTTTATCCTTGCTTTTTTCCCTTGCCATATAAATTTTTTAACTAGGTTTGTTAAAGTTTTGAAAAAAATTCCCCCTGGATTTATTGGAATTACCTGGAAGAAAAATAAAACCTTGGGTAAAATATTCATCTTAATTGTTGCAATTCTTCCTAAGAATGATATTTTCAGATTATTCCACATTGCTAAATCTTTTTTAATTTCTGTTAATAATTTTATATAATTATCATTTTTTAATGTTATTGTTTTCGCTGTTAAATTTATTCCTAAGTATTTTACTTTTTTTACAGTCTTTATTCCAGAGATGCTTTCTAGTTTAGTTTCTTGTGTTTTGTTCATATTTTTAGTCAAAAAATGTGTTTTGCTTTTGTTTATCTTTAAACCTGCTACCTTTCCATATTGTTCAATAGCTTGCAATAAAGTAGGAACTGTTATTATTGGTTCTTCAATTATGAACGTTAAATCATCAGCAAAGGCTTGGACTTTATAAGTTTCATCTCCTACAGTTAAACCTTTTATTTTAGGATCCGCTCTTATTTTAATTAATAGAGTTTCAAGAATCATGATAAATAACAATGGTGATATAGGGCAACCTTGACGAACTCCCTTATTTATATCAAGTGTTGGTAATTGATTGTTGTTCAATATTATGTTAGTTGTTTGTTTTGAATATATAGTATCTATTAAGTTAACAAATTTTGGGCCAAATCTCATTTTATTTAGTTGCATTTTTATGAATATCCAATTGACGTTGTCAAAGGCCTTTTGAGCGTCTAGAAACATTAAAGATGCTGTCTTGCCTGGATATTGTTCATAATACTCTAATGTATTTATTACTGTTCTAAGATTGTTTTTAATTTGTCTCCCTGGTAGAAACCCATTTTGGTCTTGGTGTATTATTCCATTTATAACTCTTTTGAGTCTGTCTGCATAAATGGCGATAAATATCTTATAATCTACATTTAGTAATGATATGGGCCTATAGTTTTTGATTTTTTCTGGGTCTGTGCCCTGTTTATGTATTAAAGTTGTCAGTGATTCTGACCAAGATTTAGGAATTTTACCCTCAAGTCTACATAGATTGAAGGTTTCTAACATATGGCTTCTTATTGTTTCATTTTCTATCTTGTACCATTCTGCCGGTATGGCGTCTGGGCCTGTGGCCTTGTTGCTTTTCTGTTTTTTAATTGTTGTTAGGAGTTCTTCCATTGTTATTGGTCCATCCATGGTGGCCTGTTGGTCTTCTGTTATTTGTGGTAATTTTGAAGCTTGTAAATAGTTAAAGACTTCATCTTCACTAACATTATCTTTGGCATATAGATCTTTATAAAAATTATACACAATGTCTGCCTTTCCTTCTGTATCATATTTTATTGTACCATCTTTGTCTTCTAGTTTTTTAATTAATTTTGATTGGCGCTGTTTTCTAAGTTTATATGCTAACCATCTGCCTGGTTTATTTGCATGTTCAAAGTAGTGTTGCTTTGCTCTTTTAATTTTTTCAGTTATTTGGTTTTGTTCTATAATTCTAATTTTATGCTTAATTACATTTATTTCTGTTTTTAAGTCTCTGTTCTTAATGTGTTGCTGTGATAAAAATTCTAATTGTTTCAATTCATTTACTAATTGTGCATACTTTAATTTATTTTCCTTGTTATATTTTGCAGTATAGGATATTGTTAATCCTCTTATATAGGCTTTAGCTGTGTCCCATAAGTTCTGTGGGGTAGTTTCTGAAGTTTTGTTGATTTCAAAAAATATTTTTAATTCCTTTTCGATCCAATCCTTATATTTCTTATCATTCAATATATTTCTATTCATCCGCCAATTATTCTGTTTGTTATTCATTCTCATAGAAACCACTATTGGATTGTGATCGGCCCACGTATTAGCATCTATCTCTACATCCCTTATTTGTTCTGCAACCGTTTTTGGTGCCCATACCATGTCTATTCTTGTCCATATTTTGTGGGGGTTAGAGTAAAAAAGTATATTGTCTCTTATGGGGGTATCTTTCCCTCCAAATATCATTTAACAATAATTCCCCTTTCATTTTTTGAAAAGTACTAGGTAGCAAATTCCTTCTTGTCTTTTTGTTTCTTTTCCTTTTATTGTTACCTCCCCCCCCCTGAGTGGTCTAATTGTCTATTCGCGATAGCATTAAAATCACCTATTATTAATACATTTTCAATAGCTAGGTCTATTATTGTTTGATGCAAATTTTTATAAAATGTCATTTGATCTTCATTAGGGGCATAAATAGAGACAACAGCTAAAGGTCTAGGTTCAATATCAACTTGTACAATCAATATTCTACCCTCATTATCCTTAAATATTTGTTTAGAATTTATAGAGTTCTCAACATACATTACTACACCTCTTTTTTTTTGATCTGCTAATGCAGCATACATTTTTCCAATTTTTGGATTCAACAGTAATTTTTGGTTATTTTTTTTGATATGCACTTCTTGTAATATTGTAATTTGAGCATTTTGATTTCTAATTTTAGAGAAAATTTGTTTCCTTTTCCTTGGTTCATTAAGTCCATTGACGTTTACAGAAAAGATTTTTAAATCTTTACTTGTTATCATTTAATAGGTTTTTTGGTTTCTCGCTGGGGTTGAACTCTTCTGGCACCTTGGTCCTGCTCTATTACCTGAGCAGTAGCCCCCAGATCTTCTTCTTGCTGCATTGTTAGTTTTTCCCCTGGTTGTTGTTGAACTAGTTGTTGTTCAACCACTTGTTGCTGATTTGCATGGTCCAGGCGGCTGATGCCACTGTTTTCAAAAAAGTACATAGCTTGTTCTACATTTTCCAATTTGTATCTTGTAGAGCGCCATGTCAGAGAAAGACCTTGTGGGATAAGCCAACGATAGGTTATATTTTCTTTGATCAGAATTCGGGTTAGAAAGTGGTAATCTCTTCTGCTTTCTCTGACACTTCTTGGAACTTGTTTTAGTATTTTTATTTCAGCTCCTTGATGTTGGAGTTTGGCATTTCTTGACCAGTGAAGTATGTCATCTCGCAGAGCTTTTCTTGTGAATTTAATGTGTATCTCTCTTGGGAGGTTATGACGACGGATGTAGCTATTCGAGATTCTGTATACTTCATCAATTTCTTTCAGTAGCGCTGTGGGATCCTCTTGGAGTATTCCTCCAATAGTTTCAGCCATAGTCATTTTTAAATCTTCATCTTTTTCCTCTTTTATATTCTGAAATCGAAGTCCATACGAAGCTCGTTGCATCTCCAACTGAGTGATTGATTCGTCATATCTTCTGTATCTTGCATCAGCTCTCCCTTCAAGGTAGTCCATTCTTTTTTCATTTTTGTCAGATTTCTCTTTGACTTTTTTGACTCGGTCATCACTTTCTTGTAATGTTTGTTGAATCTCCTTTATCTGGTCTTTCATCTCACCCACATCAACTTTCAGTTGGGCCATCTCCATTTTAAATTCCGCCAGGTCTGCTTTTATAGCTTCTCTTTGTTGTGTTGCATCCTCTTTTATGGCCTCTCTTTGTTGGGTGGCTTCCTCTTGAGATTTAAACATAAAGTCCTTCAAAGTGTTCAAAGTTTCTTGTAATGTTGCAAAATTGGACTGCATTGTTTTTTCTTTGTCTTTGTCCTTTGTAGACATGGTTAACACCTGGTGCGACGGGGAGGGGTGCGGTGACCCTTGTGGAGAGGGAATTGTTGCTGTAGTTTGTTTTTTGACCGTTTTGACAAAGGTTGAAGTATTTGACATTGTCTAATTTGAATCCACTCTTTAAAATTTGAATTGGTTTAAGTTAATTTCCAATTGTATGTAGTAAAAGGAGAAGAATTCCTATAAATTCCAAATCTGTCAGACTATTTTTTGACAATTTCCCTTAAAATATAATTCAATTACCAACAATTACCAACAGAATTATTGTGATTTTTAAAACTCTAAATATGCAATGCCAAAGAGCAGGTGTAAAACTTTTTTTTTTTTAAAAAAGTAAAAAGTAAGAGTTAGAAATGAGTAATCTAGTAGGAGGACAAAGTAAATAAAAGAAAGGAAAAATATTAGCTATTCATAAAAAATAAAAGAAAGCATGAAAAAGAAAATTTATGAAAAAGAAAAAGGAGAGGGAGAGAAGAAAGAGGAGAAAATTAATAAAATTAATAAAAGGAGTGAAAGAAATTGTTTTAGGGGAAATAAAAAACAAAAAGGAGGTGATATTTTAATTCAGCTAATTAAAATAGAGCAGGAGACCAAGGTTTGTTAACAATGCATATGTTTTATTACCAGTTTGTGTGTGTGATGCTTTGTCCTGGGTGGGTGGAGCCTCCCGCCACTGGCGCTACCGATTCTTAGAACAGGGCCACACCAGGAGCAACCTATCATTGGTTTACTGTTACCTAAGTTGGTAGCCATTGAGCATTATAAGAATTCCTATCATGTCAATTTAGTGATTTACTTAAAGGAGACAACATTTTCAAATTTAGTATCTCTAACACTCCATTGTGCTAAATACTGTTTGCCTTACTTTCTCATTAATTAATTAAAATAGTTATCAGCCTACGGAGTTGTCAATCATTCAGATTAGAGCTGGAAGGGATCTTGGAAGACTTTTAGTCCAACCCACTGCTCAAACAAGAGACCCTATACCATATCTCCGGGACCACCTTCTGCCGCACGAATCGCAGCGACCAGTTAGGTCACACAGAGTTGGCCTTCTCCAGGTCCCCTCGACTAAACAATGTCATTTGGCGGGACCAAGGGATAGAGCCTTCTCTGTGGCAGCCCCGACCCTCTGGAAACAGCTCCCCCCAGAGATCAGAATTGCCCCCACCCTCCTCGCCTTTCTTAAGCTCCTTAAAACCCACCTCTGTTGTCAGGCATGGGGGAATTGAGATACTCCTTTCCCCCTAGGCCTATACAATCTATGCATGGTATGTTTGTGTGTATGCTTGGCTTTAATAAGGGTTTTTAGTTATTTTAAATATTAGATTTGTCATACGCTGTTTTATTGTTGTTGTTAGCCGCCCCGAGTCTGCGGAGAGGGGCGGAATACAAATCTAATAAATAAATAAAATAAATAAATAAATTTCAGACAAAAAGCTTTCCAATCTCTTCTTAAAAAGCTCCAGTGATGAAGCACTCACAACTTTCAAAAGCAAGCTGTTCCACTGGTTAATTTTTTTTATTAATGTTGATTGTTTCTTCATTGCCTATTTGACCCCTATGACAATCATTAAGTGTTGTACCTCATGATTATTGACAAATGTATTAGTGTTAGTTATGACCTACAAAGCCCTACAAGACCAGAATACCTCCGAGACCGCCTTCTGCCGCACGAATGCCAGTGGCTGATTAGGTCCCACAGAGTTGGCCTTCTCCGGGTCCCGTCGACTAAACAATGTCGTCTGGCGGGACCCAGGGAGACAGCCTTCTCTGTGGCGGCCCCGGCCCTCTGGAACCAACTCCCCCCAGAGATTAGGACTGCCCCCACCCTCCTTGCCTTTCATAAGTTATTAAAAACTCATCTTTGCCACCAGGCATGGGGAAACTAACTCACATACCAATTGTCAAGGCTGGTGTATGGTTTGATTGGTTGTGTGATTATTTTATTTTATTATAAGGGTTTAAAATTGTATTTTAAAATTGTATTTGTACACTGTTTATGTTGTTGTGAGTCGCCCCGAATCCTCTGAGAGGGGCGACATACAAATCTAATTAATAATAATAATAATAATAATAATAATAATAATAATAATTATTATTATTATTATTATTATTATTATTATTATTATCTTTTATGTACACTGAGAGCATATGCACGAAGGCAAATTCCTTGTGTGTCCAATCACACTAGGCCAATAAAGAATTCTATTCTATTCTATTCTATTCAGAATTCTAATTGTCCTCATTGTTAGGAAGTTTCTTTTTAATTATAGATTGCTTCTCTGCCTGATCAGTTTCCATCCATTTTTTCTTGTCTTGCCTTCTATTTCTGGGAAAACAAGTTGATCCCTTCTGTCATATGTGTATCTATGCATGTAAGATCAGTGTATCTGTCATTTATGTATCTAAGCATGTACCAAGATGCATACATCCCCATATCAGTCGCTTTTCTGCTTATGCCAGAAGCTGCTGTTATCTCAATGAAGAAAGGATTATGTGATCCAAGAATACAGGGTCAATTCTAGCTAAGTATTCTGCTCAGAGGTTAACATGAGGTGATAGCAGGCAGCCCTCTGGTATGCTCTCTTCTCATTTGTGTCCCCCCAAAAATTCAAGTTGTGTGGCTCCTGAATAGAATCCACTCATCTCCTCAAAGGCTTTCATGAAGCCACCCACAATGTTCATCATTGGAATAGAATGCCATACACTCATCATTATTGTAAGTCAAGTATTAGTAAGAAGTAGCCACCCATGGCTAAGAGGAATTTTAATTATCAGTGATACTGTAGAAAACAGAAATTAAACCCTAAAAGACCTCACGCTCTGAATATTCTTTCTGTTCAATGAAGCGTTTTATGAAATTCAAAAACTTTCACGACTTTTATGATTTAATCCGATGAAAGATTTTTCCCCTTCATTTGTTTCTGTGGGGCCAAGCAAATTATTTAAACGTTACAAATCATGTATTCCTTGAGCAATTATGCGGCTTGGCCTAAACAATGAAGTAGATGAATCATTCTTAATCCTTGAGTGTAATTAAGCAAAAAAGAGAAACAATATTAATAACCAGCCAACCCTCTTATTAAAAAGGGGGGCATGTAATCATATTGGTACATTGGGGGAAGGAATCTGAAGCAGAATTAGGATAATTTCTTTTTGAAGTTCTGCTAATTCTGCAGGAGTTCCCAATGGAGGGTATATTTAGAATGTTCAGCCTATATTGTAGACCTTTTTACAAGAGGGTCAATTAGGGTTATAGCTCCCACCAGCTTTCCACATGCAAGTCTCTCCTGCCACCTTTTCTCCCTATAGAGCAGTGATGGCGAACCTTTTTTGGTTCTCGTGCCAAAAGTGTGTGTTTGCATGAGCTAGTAAGCACGCACATGCCCATACCCTTTCCCTCTCCCCCCATACTGCCCAGAGCGCAGTGGGATAGCAAAAATGGAGTCCCACCCCACAGCACCCAATTTGCACTGAAAGATGTTGAAAGAAAATGCATAAGACACGCCCACAATGTGGTAGTAAAATTTTTGGTAGCCCTTCACTGCTCCCCCCCACACACATGCATACCCCCACGCTGCCCCTGCGCATGATCCCCAGCCATCTCTGCGCATGCACACGGGCTTCAGTGAAGCCTGAGACAGTGAAAAAATGGGCAAACTGGAAGTTGGGAAAAATGGAATTCCGGTTTGCCTGTTCTGCAGTTTTTCGTACTCCGGAACCTTCAGGGAAGCTTCCCTGAAGCCTCCGGAGGGCAAAACGGCCTTCCCCAATGCCAAAAATCAGCATGCATGCGTGCTGGACCTGAGATAGCATAACACCTCACGTTTCCTCCGATATGGCTCCATTTGCCACCTATGGTACACGTGTCGTAGGTTCGTCATCACAGCTGTAGAGTATGAGATCCCAGGGATCATTCCACGGTACGCACTCGGGCCACAGCACCCCCTCCCCTGCTCACCTGCACTGGCCCCAAGCAGCAGCGCTCTCTTCTCGGCCCACATGTACTCTTGTGGCAACACATCCCCATTCCTCCCAGCCTGCACACACTTGTGCCTCGCAGCGGTACCTGCTTCCCAGTTTGTTGGTACTGGATTACCTCACTCCACCGTAGTTGCCCCAAAACCTCCCTGCCTGTCTGCTTGTGAGTCACCCAGGATTTTCAACTTCCCACTAACTTCCCCAAAGACTTTGTTCGTGGGACAAGTTAGTTAAAACAGCAAATGCTTTCCTAAGAGAACTGGCATTCACCTAATGTGATCAAACTATAATCTGAGCCTGGTCATTTGTGTTTCAGTGAGAAAACTGAATGATTTGTTCCATGTTTTTTTTTCTGGACACTTTTTCATACTTATGTCTTCTTCAATACCCAACTTAAAAAAACATCAATGCTTTATCTATCCTGCTTTTTCAAAGTCTAACTTTCACAGAATGTCACAGGAAAGACCCTTGACTGTGCATTCCTAAAGTGCAAAAACTACCTACACCATCAATATCTTCATTATCAATTCTAAGGCTAGTCACTGCACATTCTGTCATCTGTTTGTTTTTTAAAGTTTAATGCCTTTTTTCCCCACTGTGCTGCTTCACTTTAATTACTAGAGCTCTCAATTTGCACTTTCAGTTATCATAGTAGTATCAACTGCATAATACAGAGGACTCCAATTATTTCTTCTAATTGTAAAACCGCCCTAATCTTTTTTCAGACCAGCCTCCCTCATTATTTAATCAATATAGATTAAAGGAGAAAAGGAGAAAAGATGCATTGTTTTTTTATCCTTTGCCAACCTGAAAGAATCTATTTTACCATGTCCTGTAGTCTTCCTATTTGATGGTGGCATCTATTTATAGCATTTAGACTTATATACCGTTTCATAGTGCTTTTACAGCCCTCTCTAAGCGGTTTACAGAATCAGCACATTACCCCCAATAATCTGGGTCCTCATTTTACTCATCTCGGAAGGATGGAAGGCTGAGTCAATCTTGAGCCGGTGGTGAGATTTGAACTGCTGAACTATAGCTAGCAGTTAACTTAAGTAACCTGCAGTGCTGCACTCTAACCACCACTCTAACCACCACTAACCACCACTCTAACCACTGCGCCACCATGGCATCACGGTAAAGAGTTCTGGTTTAACTTTTGCAACTGGGGTTTGGTGGGTTTATTGTAAGTAGCTTGGATGTTGACATTCCTACTGTACAGAATGCCCACATACTTTTGCCATCTTTCTTTGATCTTTCTATTTGTTACTATTTGACTGTTGACATCCTTTAATATACCCTTTTGTGGGAACCATCAAAGCTCCATCAGAGTTCACAGAACTTTTGGAAGACTTTCCTTGTCTTTCATGTCTGTTTCCATCATTGCTATTTCTATAGATGTGTCTGTAAAACTGCTTGAAATTTTTCATCTGAAATTCTTATGTTGTTTCATCCTGTGAAATCTTATGAAAAGCTACTTACAAAAGCTGGATTAATAGCAATAAACAATGTTAAGGGATAAATTCACAATAAGGAGAAAAATTATTATCAACTGTAACTCTGTTAGTCATGACAAATTCCTAAAGCAAGAACTATTTATACATGGAAAACATTGATAATGAGTAGAAGTCACTTTTCCTATAGCAATGCCTTTGTTGAAAGATATATTATGGTAATAGCATGTTTCTTGCGGATAGTTCAGTGGGAACGCCTCAGTTTTAAAGGATGCATCCAGGAGTAATATTTTCTCATCCATACTATTTGCACAACTGCCTAGTTGTCATCTTAATGGCAAGCAGGTTTTACAATCAAACCTGTAAAAACAGACAGAAACTTGACCCATTATGTGGCAAGGAAACAGCAACTATATAAAATATTTCAAATAAGTTGTCTCCCTACATGAGGTTGTACAAATTGGGGGGGGGGGGTTATTAAGATTAGACACAGAGATCTTGCTCAAATTAAAGGATTTGATCACATACCTACATTACAGGTTGTATATTTATTTATTTATTTATTTATTTATTGGATTTGTATGCTGCCCCTCTCCGCAGACTCGGGGCGGCTAACAACAATGATAAAAACAGCATGTAGAAATCCAATTAATAAAACTACGAAAAACCCTTATAATAAAACCAAACATATAAACAAAAATACCATGCATACCTTGTAATGGCCTAGGGGGAAGGAATATCTTAACCCCCCCATGCCTGGCGGCATAAATGAGTCTTGAGTAGTTTACGAAAGACAGGGAGGGTGGGGGTAGTTCTGATCTCCGAGGGGAGTTGGTTCCAGAGGGCTGGGGCCGCCACAGAGAAGGCTCTTCCCCTGGGGCCCGCTACACGACATTGTTTAGTCAATGGGACCCAGAGAAGGCCAACTCTGTGGGACCTTATCGGTCGCTGGGATTCGTGTGGTAGCAGGCAGTTCCGGAGGTAATCTGGTCCCATGCCATGTAGGGCTCTCAGATTGCTAGATGCAAATAGTAAATCCCATTCTTGCCATTAAAAAAACCTGTTTTTTATTCTGGGATACATGTATAACTCGTTTTTAAAGGAGCTTTAAAGACATGACTATTCCATTGAATTTCAAGTAAATACCATTTTTATTAGGACATGTCAATGTTAACCACTGAAATAAAGTTTTTTGGGTTTTTTAAAGTGAAATTCATCAAATCAGGTTAGACTACATGGAAACATCAATTCTAATCCTTTTGGTAACTGAACAGAATGGTTTGCTGTGGTGTTCTTCCAGGAATTTTTTCTACTTTGATCTATTCTATAGTTTTAAGTTTCTCTGGTAATCCCCATCCAAATACTAATCAAATTTAACATCTGCTTAGGTTTTCACAGTAGATAGGGCATGCCAAATAGAAATCCAATGTTGGATTATTGAAAAATATTAAATTATTTGATAGCTTGAAGTCTCTGTGGAAATTCATTCATCTGGTAACTAGCATGGAATAATAATTTGACAAAAATAAAATGCGACAGCATGAAGAGAAGTCCCAAATCTTTTAACCAAACAAGGTAAATTAGGAAATTCTGAATTTGATATATGGGTGAAGATGACACAAAGTTTTAATGTATGCACCATACAAATATAAAAGACCTGAACCAAATTCTGAGCCATTTATCCTGAATTAAGTTCTTGTTGATAATTTGATTTTTATGTCAATTTCTCAGTCACAAAGATACCTTTATAATGCAGGTATAGCACAATCATACTTGTGTATTAATTTGCTGTTTGATAAAAAAAATGAGGATTATCTACTATAATCTTGATTTATTTTAATAGTGGCAGACACAATGCAAGCCAAACTTTGTCAAATTTCAGTCTATTTTAAATACATATACTGAACAGGGGGGGAAATGATCAAGAAATATTGGGAAATTG
Source organism: Erythrolamprus reginae (assembly GCF_031021105.1). Taxonomy (NCBI): domain Eukaryota; kingdom Metazoa; phylum Chordata; class Lepidosauria; order Squamata; family Dipsadidae; genus Erythrolamprus; species Erythrolamprus reginae. The sequence goes on along the minus strand of NC_091950.1, from coordinate 346,183,152 downwards.
TTGTTTGTCAACAAACATTTACAAAGGGTGCATCTAATTTTCAGTTGCCAATTTAGTAATAAAAATGTAGCCAGTTTTTCTAAACATGAAGTCAACTCTTTTAGTATCCTGACTTAAAACTTGAATTCTAACTTAATGTAACATTGTCTTAATAAATTACATTACCATTAAAACACAATTATTGAATGTTCTATTAAAGCTTAAAACATTTCTTTTATTTATTTATTTGTAATGTTTATATGCCCAATTCCAATAGGACTCTGGGTGGCTCACAACAATCACAACAATTAAAAGCAATATAAAATGTAATAACAATAAGAACAGCAAAGACAATACTTTAATAACCCTTAAAAACCATTCAAACTCTCAATTATTCATGATCCCAGGCCTTCCAGAAAAGCCAGGTCTTAACGGCTTTCTGGAAGACCAGCAGGTTGGGGATAATATGAATCTCAGGAGGCAATTGATTCCAAAGGATCGGAGCCACCACAGAGAAGGCCCTTCCCCGCGGCCCCACCAGCTGGCATTGTTTGGCACACAGGACCTGGAGAAGGCCAGCCCTGTGCATCCTTATTGACCGCTGAGAGGTATGAGGCAGAAGGCAGTCCCGTAAATAGTCTGGTCCTAAGCCATTTAAATAATAACAAACAGTTTGAATTGGATCCGGAGACCGACTGGTAGTCAATGCAGCTCACGAACCGTTGGAGTAATACAGGTGTACCTTGGTACACCCACTATAGCTCACGCAGCTGCATTTTGAACCAGCTGAAGTCTCTGAATGCTTTTTAGGATAGCCCCATGTACAGTGCACTGCAATAATCAAGGCGGGAGGTGATGAGGGTGTGAGTAACCATGCGAAGAGCTTCCTGGTCTAGGTAGTGTCGCAACTGGTGCACAAGACGAACTTGCTCAAACGTCTCCCCTAGCCACAGCTGAGGGAGGTTGCTCTAGCGTCAGCTGGGGATCTAGGAGGACACCCAAGTTGTAGACCCTATTTAGGGGTGTTATTGCTTTCCCACCCTAGCACCAAAGACAGACAGATGGCATAGTTCTTAGGAGGCAGGACCCACAGCCACTCAGTCTTGTCAGAGTTGAGCTTCAGCCTGTTGATTCCCATCCAAACCTTCACAGCTTCCAGGCACCAGCACATCACATCCACTGCTTCGCTGAACTGACATGGGGTGGAAATGTACAGCTGAGTATCGTCAGCGTACTGCTGGCATGAAGTCCACAAGTCTTAAAGTTGCCAAGTTTGAAGACCTCTGATCTAAGTTCTGTATCCTCCTTTTCAAAAGATCACCGAATGACACAGCATAACTGGTGCCTATCTGCTCTGAAGGATTAATTCGTCCAATTTGTAGTGCTACAAAACTGATTATCATTAGGAAAGAGAGAAATGTTTTAAATTCTTCTACTTTGCTTTTGGCAGTATAACTGGTTTTATTGCAACACAAGGGGCAAGATGCACAAAGAAACAATTATAAGAACACCAAGCACAAAGTGATTGGCACAAGTTGCCAAACATTTTTAAAGCTTTGTTCCACTTCTGTCCAAGTACTTTTACAAGCTGTTTTGTCTGACTGGGCCTTTCCTTAATCTGCTTTCCCTGGCACCGGATCCTTTTATGTCATCAGGTCTCTCTCCTGTCCAGTCCTCCAATGCTATTTAAGGCATACATTTGTCCAAGATACTGACATATTATCCACAAATAAACTGTTCCTCAAATATCACAGTTTTAATGTAGTCCCTTGGATTTATCACGATTCCATTTAAAATATAATAAGGTGAGAGAACATGAACAGAAATGAGGGGAGAAGTATTGTTTTGCATTCTATTTTCATGGAACATAAAATTGGTGCTCGTTTTCTTTCTTCTGTTGAACCACAGTGGCAGAGTGGTTAGAATGGTGCAGTGATTATAATGTAGTGCTGCAGGTTACTTCTGCTGACTGCCGGCAGTTCAAATCTCACTGGTTCAAAGTTGACTTCCATCCTTCCAAGGTCAATAAAATAAAGACCCAGAATGTTAGGGGCAATATGCTGACTCTGTAAACTGCTAGAGTGGGCTGTAAAGCACTGTGAAACATATATAAATCTAAGTGCTATTGCTATGTTAAATTGTTTCTGCAAAAAACCCCAACAATTTAAAGCAACAATCTGCTATTGCATATTTTTCTGATTTATGAAGAATTTGTCTCTTTACAAGTCACATCCACATTTTAAGTAAAATGAGTTATTTTCTACCATTTCTTCATGGAGCAAAACTTCCCTAAAATGAAGCATGAATACAGTAGTCCCTCGCTATACCGCGCTTCACCTACTGCGGCTTCACTTCATCGCAGGTTTTCAAGAAATATTAATGAGAAAAATCATTCACGGATCTTCGCTGGTTCGCGGGTTTCTGAGGAAGTCGATCAGCAGATTTAAACAGCCCGCCGAACTCGATCGGCAGGTTTTTTAAAAAAAATATATATCTAAAATTGTAAATACTGTATTTAAATACTGTATCTAAAATAAATACTGTGTGGGAAGGGTTTATAAACACTTAAAACAATGAAAACTTACCAAACAATTACAATATAAATACTTAAATAAGTACTATCAGTCGATAAATTCCCCATCGCGGATTTCACCTATCGCGGCCGGGTCTGGAACGTAACACCAGCGATAGGTGAGGGACTACTGTACATACATTTCTCTCATATACCTCTAACTATCCATCCATCCATCCATGCAGAGGTGGGTTCTAACTTTCCTTGCTGGCGGTTACTTCCTCCCGCATCATGTGGTCGTGCCTCATAGGCACTTTGCACATTGACTAAACCGGTTCCGTGACATCATTGTAACATCACCAGCAAACCTACCTACCTACCTACCTACTTACCAACTACCTACCTACCTACCCATCCATCCACCCATCCACCCATCCATTATCTTACTATCCAAGGAATATAGTTGAGCACTTAGCTTTTATTCCCAAAATTGTTCTAAAAGAGAAGAAATATTTTTTAAAAATGCTATACTACTTGGGAGTTTGTGTTTCTCCATCATAGGTGTAAGTCAATCACAAGTATGTACATCTAGCACTAGCACTTGGACTTATATACCACTTCACAGTGCTTTACAGCCCACTCTAAGCTGTTTACAGAGTCATCATATTGTACCTAACAATCTGGGTCTTCATTTTATTGACCTCAGAAAGATAAAGTCCTTCCGAGGCAGCTGACAGTCAGCAGAAGTATGCTGCAGTATTGCAATCTATCTACTGCACTCCTACTAGCTTCTGAATCAAACCACAATAGCTTTTCAGAACTTAACCTTCGTATGGTGTAATGCAGTGAGAGGACTTGGATTTATTTATTTTATTTTATGTGTAAATAAACATAGCCCAAATAGTAGAAAAATAAACAGTGAGATTTACAAATAATTAAAAGAATTTATACATGGAGCAGTTAGGTTAGGTTTATTGGGTTAGGTTTATTGGATTTATATGCCGCCCCTCTCCGCAAACTCGGGACGGCTCACAACAATAATAAAAAAACAGTACAGTACATAATACCAAATCCAATGCCCACCCATCTAGTTGCAATTTAAATTAATAATCTCATAAAAACAGTATATATAAAAAACAGGCACACAGTCAATCAATCAACAAAACAACATGGGCAAGGGGGAGGTGTTTTAGTTCCCCCATGCCTGACGGCAAAGGTGGGTCTTAAGGAGTTTACGAAAGGCAGGGAGGGTGGGGGCAATCCTAATCTCAGGGGGGAGCTGGTTCCAGAGGGTCGGGGCCCCCACAGAGAAGGCTCTTCCCCTGGGTCCCGCCAGACGACATTGTTTAGTCGACGGGACCCGGAGAAGGCCAACTCTGTGGGACCTAACCGGTCGCTGGGATTCGTGTGGCAGGAGGCGGTCCCGAAGATATTCTGGTCCGGTGCCATGAAGGGCTTTATAGGTCATAACCAACACTTTGAATTGTGACCGGAAACTGATCGGCAGCCAATGCAGACTGCGGAGTGTTGGAGTGATATGGGCATACTTGGAGAAGCCCATAATTGCTCTCTCAGCTGCATTCTGCACGATCTGAAGTTTCCGAACACTTTTCAAAGGTAGCCCCATGTAGAGAGCGTTACAGTAGTCGAGCCTCGAGGTGATGAGGGCATGAGTGACTGTGAGCAATGACTCCCGGTCCAAATAGGGCCGCAACTGGCGCACCAGGCGAACCTGGGCAAGTGTTTAGATTACAATAAGTCAACATAATGACTAGGTCAAATTCTCCAGGGTATAATCTATTATAAAAGGTATAGTGGGAAGACTTGGAGTAATGTCAATATTTATGGACAAGAAAGATGAAAAATAATACATTTGGGCTTAGATGATTCTAGAAGAAACTAACAGGTTTTTAAAGGTCAGAGTTAGAGCTAGAATTTGGCAGCCTTATTGCATGTTTTGGTACAGTGACGCAAACAAAGAAAGAACAGCCAATGAAAAAAGGGAACAACCTTTTATGGACCAATAGCCACCTCCAGAATTTGAAAGGACTGCACTACGAATGTAGAACACATGATTAAATCTCCATATATGTACTTTGTAGCTTTTCTTTCTTAAAAACTGCAATGTGGTAAAAGCTTTCGGAGATCCCTGGAAGCACTTCCAAGATTTGGGAGGCCTGTGTATGACTAGGAAGTCATGCATTTCTGGAACACAATATTATTTTACTTTGTTTCAGATGTGCAATACAAAAAAATTGGAGGCAAAATTTTAAATGCACAAGAACAGAGTCATACCATTTTTGTCGGTACACGAATAAGCATCAGTTTAGACTTCTGTTGTTTAATCTTCCTCAATCAGAACAGATTTATAAAGCAAGAATGAGTCACATAATTACAAAAGTTAGCCGGGAAATTCTACAACATTCATCATGCTATTCTTTTTTTTTTTCCATTTCCTGTATTACTCAGTTCCTTGCCAAAAAAGTAAATAAATGAAATTAAAATTATATATTCTTTGAAAAGCACATTCTTTGATGGAAAAAATGCATATATATATATATATATTTTTAAAAACTATGAGACGAATTTATCTAGTTTCTCTCTACTAACAGAAAACTTTCATCAGCACTCCAAGAATAAGGGATTCTCTGCAGCACCAAAACCTTTTTTCTTCTTCAATCCTCCAGAGCAGATCTGAGATATACAGTAAAGGCATTGAAGTGCAACATGGAAATCACAGAATAGTTTCCTGTTCCCTATTCACCTTTGTCTAATAGAAAGGACTTACTGGATATCACCCAATAATGACATGATTAAGGTTATATTCAGAAGATAACAAGAGTGCTAGTTTTTCTCTTTAGCTAAGATAACAGTGACTGTTATAGCTGACAGTTACTATTTGTTTTTTGTGCTCAGGTACAAATAAATCTAGATTATGGGCTGAGGGGTTTATAGGAAGAAGAACAGACAATGTCATGAAGTCTAAGGACATTTTAGTAACAGAATAATTAAAGCAATGATCATGCCAGTGATAATACACAACTGTGTGAAAGCCAGAAACTAAGAAGAAGAAGATAGAAAACTCTGATTTAGCGATTTGGGGAAAGTTATTAGAAATGCCACAGAAGGTAAGAAGAATGGACCAGTTAGTTCTTGATGAAATAAAGTCTTATATTCCTTGGAGATCATGAACAGCAAGCAGAAATTCACAGACTGAACAGTACTTTGGCCATGTGATGCAGGCAGCGGATAGACTAAAAATAACAACAACTGCAATAAGTAGAAGAAGAGAAAGACCACAAATAAATAGTGGACTTGAGACACAGAGATTACCAAAGTACCAAGAGAAGAATAATGAAATATTTTCAGAGGGCTACTCAACATGGTATTTGTCTAAGAGTCACCAGGGGTAGAGCTTGCCTCAGTGTCACCTTCCAACTTGGACTGGGTTTGCATGTTTTATTTTATTTTATTTATTTATTTTGTCCAATACACAATGAGGGTTTTAGAGGATATATATCTATATACACATAGTAAAATACATGATGAAGGTTATAGAGGAGATACTCATAGTAAAATATATCTAAGAAATAATAGAAAATAAGATATAGTAATAGAACGTATCAATGAAAGAATAGAAGAAGAGATATAGGAATTGAAGAAAGGTATAGGAGATATAGGAGAGCAATAGGACAGGAGACGGAAGGCACTCTAGTGCACTTGTACTCGCCCCTTACTGACCTCTTAGTAATCTGGATAGGTCAACCGTAGATAATCTAAGGGTAATGTGTTGGGGGTTTGGGGATGACACTATGGAGTCTGGTAATGAGTTTCATGCTTCGACAATTCGGTTACTGAAGTCATATTTTTTACAGTCAAGTTTGGAGCGGTTAATATTAAGTTTAAATCTGTTGTGTGCTCTTGTGTTGTTGTGGTTGAAGCTGAAGTAGTCACCAACAGGCAGGACATTGCAACATATGATCTTGTGGGCAACACTAAGATCTTATTTAAGGCGCCTTAGTTCTAAACTTTCTAGGCCCAGGATTGAAAGTCTAGTCTCGTAGGGTATTCTATTTCGAGTGGAGGAGTGAAGGGCTCTTCTGGTGAAGTATCTTTGGACATTTTCAAGGATGTTAATGTCTGAGATGCGATATAGGTTCCAAACAGATGAGCTGTAGTCGAGGATGGGTCTGGCAAAAGTTTTGTAAGCTCTGGTAAGTAGTGTGAGATTGCCAGAGCAGAAGCTATGTAGGATTAGGTTTACAACTCTTGAAGTCTTCTTGACTATATTGTTGCAGTGGGCTTTGGCACTTAAATCCTTTGTTATTAGTATACCAAGGTCTTTAAATATGCAGTATGCACACCAAAGTAAGTAAAAGTATTCTTATTTTTATTTTAATAATGCATGGCTATTGTTACTTGCCACATGCAAAATGCCATGAAAAATGGCCAGATGAGCACTGATGGCAAAGCTTGGAAATAATGATACACATTCCTGTTAATGCAAAATGGAAAGTTCCGTTGTTGTTTCTCTGTTGTTTCAATTATTTTTTTGTTAAATTCAAAAACCTAACAATCTTATCAAGAGCTCAAAACAGCATACGCTGTCAAACTGAATAGAAATTGGATTGTCAGAGAGAGATTGGCCTAAAGTCACCCAATGGGTTTTCATAAACTACTGTAATGGGAAAGTTAAATGTATCACACAGAAATATTATTATTGAGTTACAAAATTCTACTCATTGTGTAAAGATTGTTAGTATCAAAAGAATGACCACAAGGATATTACTGGTATTTTGGAATTCACCACAATATACCTACTGATTTCTTTTTAATTTTTTTAAATAAATATTTTTTCAAAATTTGTATTTATATTTTATATACATTTCCAATGAGATGATTAATAATCTGACCAAATGGGATCACTCATTATGACAACATGTCATAATAAATGCTGTGGTTTTAAGGTTAGGCTCTTATTAGCTCTTGAGAATTAATAACAGAATTGAGCCATCTAGAACTAGGAATGGGATTGAAAGCCTACATTTCAATTAATACTCCAGATGCTCAGATGGATTCTGAAAGCTGCAGATGCTTTCACTGTAGACTAAAGACCCTTTGTTTTCATAGCTACTACAGCTGGATTTTGTCCATCCCAGTCCTCAATCATCTACAGGGGTTTTTTTGCTTCTAAAACTTGCAAACAAGGCAGCCCTACTTCTAGCTTATAAAGCCATGTGTTTTTCTCCCCATCCCAATTTTAATCTTTATTTCAGTCATGGTTTAACACAAAATTGTACCCATATCTGTTTATACTACTTACTGCTGCTTTCTTTTTAAGAAAGCTAATAGTTTCACTGTTTTTAAAATTTGTAGTGTAGTACAATGAAATAAGTGTAAAATATCATTTAAAAAAAAATATCAGTTACTTCAGTTCTGCTTTTCCATCTGAAAATTGATGTTGAAGGACATTGAAAATAATTAAAAATAATAAAACTTAATCGTTTACAAAAAACATTCTTTGTTCAATGTTTTCATTCAATTATTAATAGATGTATAAAATAAATGGATAATTTCTTATCATTATTTCTTCCTACCTATTTAAAAATAGACATTCTGAAGAAACTTATATTTTATGCTATTTTATACATGTCCTTTAAAACAAATGAATACATTTAAATTCAACAATAATCATAGCTACTGAGTTTCTTAGGAGCACGCATTCAAAAAAAAATCTCCATTTTTTTCAACACTTCATATACTACCACATACTTTAGAGTCTGAATCCACACCAGGTATGTTACTGACGTAGTTTACATGCTATTTTCACGCACAGATCCCATTCGTATGTAATGTCAAGCCAAATCTGATGTTACTGGAAAATGTTTAGATGGTTCTTCAACTATTGGACCCATCTATTTTCCTAAGCTCAAATATCATAATCCCTACACACCCACTTGCTGCAGCCACAAACACACAGATGCTGTTGTTTTACACAAACATCTTGGCAGCAAGAATCCCAAACTGGATTCTCAATTCACAAACAAGCAATTAAAAATTGCTCCGTTACCCCCATTTAAGAACCACTGCCCTAAAATGTGATTATAATGCCAAACCACAATCTAATCTGAAAGCAATATGTAAACCATGGTCCCCAATTTTGTTTTTTGCCAAACCAAAGGTTCCCCAGTAGTTGGGGAAACTATGTGTTCTATTTAGCAACCACACTTGATTGCTAAATTGAAGCTCAGTGAGGTTCAATGTCAGAGAAAAAGATATATAAGCTTAATTTTGTTCACCATAATTTAATGATAGGACTAGCCAGCCAGCCCATAGTATTTTATATGTAACAAGTGTTCACTCTTGGATGCCTCTTCAGACTGAAGCATTGCATACCACCCATGATGTTAGAGGTACTGAGAATATTTTAAGGCAAAGTTCAACTTACTATAAAGAAAAGCAATGAGACTATCTCTCTCATTGCCTTTCTTTATAGTATTTTGACCTAATCTGCCTTATATTCTGCACAGGAATAACATTATTCTATTTGAAAAGAGAATCAAAAAGCAACTAACAAGGACAATATAATAAAATTTCCTGAATTCGCAACAAAGATGTGAGGTTTGTGCAATAAAACATTAAAATATATGGCATTCTGCTTGGTATCATTCCTAGCATTACAAATTGATATGAATCTCCACTGAAATCAACTGGATTTTATAAATCCAGGTCAATTGATTTACAGGTGGGAAATCATACAGGACATAAATATCAATCATCTTTTGAAAACTAGTTGTCTAAAATATGACAGATATACTGTTTGAATGTTCTATTTGGAAGCAGACCAAGTTCATTTATTGTAAGAATACCTTTCATAACATTTTAAATATTCATTTTATCTGGATATCTGACATATAATATCTGTAGTGGTCACGGTGCATTCAAAGCACATGGTTTTAAGTTGCTGCCCATTTCATTCATAGGAATACAGAGTTAAACAGTTCCCAGACAGTGTTTTTCAGGAATGTTTCATTTAACACCAATGAGTTTTTACACTTACTTACCCAAACATTGAACATTAAACTAAACTCAAAGAGTGTTATTATTCTTCAGTTTTGCCACTGCTCTATACAATCTTGTGGGTTCATAGGAAAATGTGTGGGTTCATAGAAAAGTATAGTACTGCCATACTGTGCACATAATCATAAGCAGATTTTGAGTAATTCTAGTCTTTTTTTTGCCCTTTAGAAGAAATATTAAGAGCAATGAAGAAGATACCTAACAGTCTGGCTTACAGAGAACATATGATAGGTTCTTCAGGAAAAATCCCAAGTGCATGAACAGCTAAATCCAACAGGATTAACAAGAGCAAATAAGGATTCACCAAACTTACCTACTCGGAAGTTGGGAGCTGTCAAGGTGTCAGCAGCATGCCCGTTTTCACTAATCAGCGTTGTTGTATTTCCTTTCTCACAGCTGTTTTGACAGGTGCCTTTTTTACAAGTCACTTTACAAATGCTGGGTGTAAAAACCACCTTGATGCGTCCTGTGTGATTCCCCACTGGGAGCAGAGGCAAAGAAAAAAAGAAAAACAAATAGATCACTTTGGTAGCCATTGAGTTCTTTCCAATGATTTACAGGTGAAGAAAGTTGTGAAAAGCAGCAAGTTCTAAATGGAACAGGGGCAGCCGGCAGCGTTCTCTCCTCAACATCCAGTGATGCCTCTGAAACAGGAGTAGAAAGCTTAGCAAACAGGATGCCGGGATTCACTCCAAATCCACATTTAAAATCAAGTCACTGGAGTGGGATTAGAAATCACAATGCTGCACTTTATTCACAGTCAAAGAGCAATACCAAGGATCTGACAGCTTCAAAAGCCAATCCCAGCACGCAGATGTAATGTAAGATGACTAAGTATTCACCTAGAGGGTGAATAAACTCTTGCGTCTTTCTCCCCTGCATACTTTTCCTGATTCTACACTTATTAAGTCACTATTTGTAGCCCGTCCCCTGGAAATGATTCAGGCATGCCGCATGTCTGAAAACATCTGTCTCAAATCTCCTGGCACCCTGGTCTGAACAAATCTTCTGACGCAGCTGCCGGGACCCTTTATTTTATTTTATATTTTTTTTCCACAGATTCTTGGAACAGTCGCTCCATGTGGATGTACATATTCTAGCTTTCATTTTATTCTTAGCTTCTGACATGTACACCAGGATTTCAACTGAAGGTGGTGATTCAACAATATTGCAGATAAGAAATGGACAAATCCTACCCATTTTGCAAAGTTCAGTTCTAAGCATTTTCTGACCAATTATGTCATTATTTTTTGTTAAGAAAAAGTTACTGTGCAAAATTTATTTCGTTAAGCAAGTGTTTTTGGACAAAAACTGTTCATGTACCATTTTTCTCAACAGGCTTTTCTAATTTTTATTTCGCTTTTCCCTTATAAAACTATTTTTTATATGCAACTTTTAGTAAAGAACACCAGGACAAAAAGTGACGATGCCAATCTATATCTATAAGTGTAAACAAAATAAAATTCTATTATTATTATTATTATTATTATTATTATTATTATTATTATTATTAATTGGATTTGTATGCCGCTCCTCTCCGCAGACTCGGGGCGACTAACAACAATGATAAAAAACAACATGTAACAATCCAATTTAATAAAACAACTAAAAACCCTTATTATAAAAACCAAACATACACACAAACATACATAACTTGTAATGGCCTTGGGGAAGGAATATCCTAACTCCCCCATGCCTGGCGACAAAGGTGGGTCTTGAGTAATTTGCGAAAGACAAGGAGGGTGGGGGCCGTTCTAATCTCTGGGGGGAGTTGATTCCAGAGGGCCGGGGCCACCACAGAGAAGGCTCTTCCCCTGGGGCCCGCCAAACAACATTTCTACATTTCTTTTAGCATTCCAATTTTGTTATTGTTTAGTTGGACAACATTCCCCCAGGCCTTCCTGTTCTCTACCATCCCCAGAGTCCAATGATTCAGTGACTCCATCCAGCCACCTCATTCTCTGCCATTCCCTTCTTCTTTTGACCTCAATCTTTCCCAGCATAGGGAAACTGAAGAGACTTTTACAAGCAGTTGCTAGGTGTTAACACTGTGATCTAAGTGTATATAGCTGATATTGAATGTTAAAACACCCTGCATTTCATTCATCATTATGACTTCAGCTAAATATTCAGCTTCATATATAAAGCTAAATATTGACTTTTTCCAATGTTAAATTGTATTTTCCAGGAACAAATACAATACCTATTTCAATGAACAGGAGCAAAAGTGATGAAGCAATAGTTGCTACAGATGGAAATTAAATCAACCTTTATTACGGTCCAACTTTGGGAGGGTGGGATAAAGGAATGTAAAGGCATAAACAATACAAAATGCAAAAATAAAGTTACAAATACAGCCATGATTAAATTACCGTATTTTTCAGAGTATAAGATGCATCTTTCCCCCTCATATAAGAAGCTGAAAATTTGGGTATGTCTTATACTCCCAAAGTGGCTTTTTTGAAGCTTCTTCTCCCAGCCCTAAGTGCTAATGATCTTCTCGGCTCCTCGCGGCTTGCAGGCTTGTTTTCATTGCTAATCCCTCTGAAAAAAGTTTTTTTCAGCCCGAACGAGGTTCTAACAAACTTCCTGGCTTGCAGGATTTTTTCATTCCTACTCCTTCTGAAGAAGGTTTTTTTTCATCCCTAAGTGTTTGCAGGCTTGTTTTCATCACTACTCCCTAAAAAAATGTTTTTTCAGCCCTAATGAGGTTCTAACAATCTTCCTGACTTGCAGGATTTTTTCATACCTACTCCTTCTGAAGAAGGTTTTTTTTCATCCCTAAGTGTTTGCAGGCTTGTTTTCATCACTACTCCCTCCAAAAAAGGTTTTTTCAGCCCTAATGAGGTTCTAACAATCTTCCTGACTTGCAGGATTTTTTCATACCTACTCCTTCTGAAGAGGTTTTTTTCATCCCTAAGTGTTTGCAGGCTTGTTTTCATTGCTACTCCCTCCAAAAAAGGTTTTTTTCAGCCCTAACGAGGTTCTAACAATCTTCCTGACTTGCAGGATTTTTTCATTACTACTCCCTCTGAAGAAGTTTTTTCCCAGCCCTAAGCCTTTGCAGGCTTGTTTTCATTGCTACTCCCTCCCAAATAGGTTTTTTCCGTTCTAACTAGGGGTTAAAATAATGTGCTGAAGCAGACCAGACTAAGGACGTTAGCCAGATGAATACCTGGTAGGTAGTGTTTCCCCCCTATTTTCCTCCCTCCAAGATTAAGGTACGTCTTATACTCCAGTGCGTCTTATACTCCGAAAAATATGGTATAAAACTAAAGAAAGTCCAAAAAGAATCTGAAAGAATGGTAAAAACAATAAATGTACATAAAAAGTAATGCAAATTAAATATATTATGATACAAAACACTTTATGATTACAAGTTTAGGAGTCCAAACTGATTTGTGGCACAAGTCACCTTGTGATCTATTCTAGGTGCTGTTTTTCCTTGTAGAGAAAAAGCAGCATGGAGGAGGAGAATTGTCCTGTGAGCCCTGAAAATAGATTGAGCAATAGTTAAATGAATCTGGTCCTGATGTCTCTGTAACAGGCCTTAGTTCTATTGCATCCTCATGTCCAGAGTCACAGGGCCACTGCGTCTTTGATTGATTTGATTTGATTGGATTTGTATGCCGCCCCTCTCCGTAGACTCGGAGCAGCTAACAACAGTAGTAAAACAGCATATGACAATCCAAAATTAAAACAGTTAAAAACCCTTATTGTAAAACCAAACATACAGACAGACACACCATGCATAAAATTGTAAAGGCCTAAGGGGGAAAGAGTATCTCAGTTCCCCCATGCCTGGCGGCAAAGGTGGGTTTTAAGAAGCTTACGAAAGGCAAGGAGGGTGGGAGCAATTCTAATCTCTGGGGGGAGTTGGTTCCAGAGGGCCGGGGCCACCACAGAGAAGGCTCTTCCCCTGGGTCCCGCCAAGTGACATTGTTTAGTTGACGGAACCCGGAGAAGACCCACTCTGTGGGACCTAACTGTTCGCTGGGATTCGTGCAGCAGAAGGCGGTCCCTGAGATAGTCTGGTCCGGTGCCATGAAGGGCTTTATAGGTCATAACCAACACTTTGAATTGTGACCGGAAACTGATCGGAAACCAATGCAGACTGCGGAGTGTTGGTGTAACATGGGCATATTTGGGAAAGCCCATGATTGCTCTCGCAGCTGCATTCTGCACGACCTGAAGTTTCCGAACACTTTTCAAAGGTAGCCCCATGTAGAGAATGTTACAGTAGTCGAGCCTCGAGGTGATGAGGGCGTGAGTGACTGTGAGCAGTGAGTCCCGGTCTAAATAGGGCCGCAACTGGTGCACCAGGCGAACCTGGGCAAACGCCCCCCCTCGCCACAGCTGAAAGATGGTTCTCTAATGTGAGCTGTGGATCGAAGAGGATGCCCAAGTTGCGGACCCTCTCTGAGGGGGTCAGTAATTCCCCTCCCCAGAGTGATGGATGGACGGATGGAATTGTCCTTGGGAGGCAAGTGGGTCACTGGTAATAAAGATTGGGCACCTGGTTACAACAGCCAGTCTGTGTCTGCAATACATTGTTTAATTAGAGCTTTGACCCAGAGGTGGGTTCCTTCCAAATCACACCGGTTCTTATAGAACCGATAGCAAGCCACTGGTGACATCACGGAGCTAGATCTATTAGTGTCAGTTTTTGGATGCTGCCATGTTTTTTGGGGTGGGGATTTCTTTTGGGAAAAAAATGGGGGGGATTTTTTGCTGATTTTTTCTTCTGTGCATGTGCAGAAGCTGATTTTCTGGCACTGTTCATGCACTGCCGTCTTGTTTTGGGCTTTTTAAAAAAAAATGAGAATTTTCAGCAGTCTGCAATAATAACAATAACAATAACAACAACAATTATTGTTGTTGTTGTTGTTGTTGTTCTTCTTCTTCTTCTTGTTATTATTATTATTATTATTATTATTATTATTATTATTATTATTATCAGTACAACACAGCAAACGAGATCACTATGCTGGATTTCGTATTCCATCGCCAGTCGGGCGCTTCCCAAGCACCTAGGACTGCGTGCTGTAGCGGTGAATTATGTTTGCCGATCCCAGTAAAGTGGCCTTTTGCAATTGACAGATGGAGATTTTGTCAATTCCGATGGTTTTCAAATGTCCGCTGAGATCCTTTGGCACTGCGCCCAGCATGCCAAGTACCACGGGGACCACTTTCACTGGCTTATGCCAGAGTCGTTGCATCATCATCAGCATCATCATCAGCATTATTATTATTAATTAGATTTGTATGCTGCCCCTCTCCGAAGACTCATGCACATGCGCCCCGGGAGGCAGCGAACTGGCAGCGAAGTAAGTTAGAACCCACCGCTGCTTTGGCCTGATTAGTTGCCACTGTCTTTGTCCTTGTTAACAGGATGGGGCTTAGAGGAAAAAAGACAATCTAAGACAATAGTTGAGTATGGCATCTACACTCTACTTTCATGAGGCCTCTCTCTAATCTGAAGGTGGCAATATCTTCAAGCCTATGGGGGCTTGAAGAGGCTTAGAAATGTGGACTGAACAAGTTCTAATGGTGTAAAGTTGGAGAAGGAGACAAGATGGACATAATTGAGACATTTCACTATTGGCTTGGCTTGAAATAATTTGAGTGCTGCAGGAATATAGTCTTGTTTTGAGGAATTTAAGGATGGTATAGGAACTTCTTTGAGCATTTTCAGTGATGCAGTCACCATGGGGATTCCTACTCTTGGCAGAATATAGGACAACTCCCAGATATTTGAAACAGCAAGATTGTATTCATGCTCTTCATGCTCTTTTAAGGCCAACAGATGTTCCTGAGTACAGCTACATCATCCATATAGTGTAAAACTGAAATATGATTTCTAGCTAGTTTTTGGGAGTGAAAGTTCATGTCACAGAGGTTTGGTTTGTGATATGGTATCAAAGCTGCTTTGAAGTGTATGAAGATAGCATAAAGGGAGGTCATATTTTTTCAATTGGATGTGGAGCACTAATCACTGGTTGATAGTGAATTGTCCTTCCCCAAATCCAGCTTGCTCTTCTTTAAGTATGCTCCAACCAGTTCTGGAATTTCCAAAAATCCATAAATGTATGCATGTTTCCATCTTGCATGAAGTTTGCTGATTGTATCAAGGAAGCTTAATTGAATTGGTAGCATCATTCTTTTTACTCTTTATGAGACCCAATCCTTGGGTCATCAGCCATAAGTGTTGATGCAGGTAAACAGCAAGCCTATCCCCTCTGCTGGTGGAGTGAGGAAACAGGAATTTCACAGAGGTTGTGCATTCTGGGGAACAAGTCCAGAGATGGATGGCTTCTCCAAAGCCCTTTGTATTCTAAGGGCATCCTTATCAGAAGCAGATGATCTGGATTTGGAATGAGAGGATTTGGACCTGGTAGAAGCCTTTCTAGCCCTTTTAGGCTGGGAACATTCATCCATCCATTGAGAGTGGAAAGAATCAGCAGAGCTACTGCTAATAGAATCCCTTCGCTCAGCCATAATAGGTGCTGCTCCAATAATGTGAATCAATCTTCCAGCTTACAACCGCAAGCAGGGGATTTTATACCTGATAGGGATGAGTAGTACTCACTGCGCCTCATGACAATTAGAGATAGTGCCAGGCCTATGACCTGGGATCCCAGATCTGGGCAAGAGCAATCAGCTGTAGTAGTGTTTTGGGGCAAAACGACAATACGGTCACATAAGATTCCAAACACTTATGCCTCACGTCTGCAAGTCGGCAATAGGGCAGCTTGCGTGGAACAAGGCTGGGAGATCTCTGACCAAAGCCTCTGTCTTTGAAAGGGCTATTTAGGCCAAAAGCTCTTTAGAAATCTCACCATGCCCCTCCTGGGCTTCAAGTTGATAGGAACTGCAGGTAAAAGTCACCCACAAAATGACTGCTTATCAGTGAGCCGATCAACACAGCATTGCTGAAATCCGAAGTTCCAAGCAGCCAGCCGATGTCCTCAAAAATGGATTTGCTGCACTGTAGTTTTCCTATCGAGCCAGACCTCTTAAATTAATATGTGGCAATGGTGGCTACAAGGCGATCTCAGCACTACACTGGACGCAGAGACAGAAAACCTCGCAAAAATGCAGTAGGCATTTTTCCCAGCCAAAAAGTAATTTTCTTCAATTTAACACAATGAATCAATGACAATAATGAGCAGCAACTCAATTTGTTCCTCTAGGCTGACTGAGTTGAAAAAAACTGGAGCTTGGCTGGAGAAAGAGGCATGGCCAAAGAAATTATAACTCAGTCCCTGGCCAATCAGATGAATGATAACCCATGCTTGGACTCTCCAAGCAGTGCACGGGAGAATGCAGTATTGCAAGCTAACTGTGCATTCCCATTCCTAAACAGATCAGTCTTCCATCCTTCTCCGAGGTCAGTAAAATAAGGAGTCAGATTATTGGGGCAGTAAGTTGACTTTGAAAACTGCTTAGAGAGGGTGGTAAAAGCACTATGAAGCAGTATATAGGTCTAAGTGCTATTGCTATTGTTACAGTAGACAGTATTTTTCTTAATATTTAAGTCTGTTCATTAAAAGTCACACAGTTCTTAATACAGTATTTGAGGAAAATAATTCTTGAGAAAAATTACAATTTATCTTTGCTATTTTTACTTATCTTTTGCAATTATTTTGTTCCTTCCAGGAAGAGATCTAATTAAAGCATGCCAAAGGGAATAACCATTATCAACAATTCAGTAGACATTTTGTTGAAATTCAGCTACAATTCATCAGTGCCACAGCATGTCAGTACAGATAGGATGAGCTCCTAAATCATTATCAGCAGCAGCACCAGTGGCAACAGCAGCAACTTGAACAAAATCAATTGTGGATACTAACTCACAGCGGGGGGGGGGGGAATCATTTTTGTTTTATGCGGATAACCTAAAGCTACTTTGTAAATCAAAATCTGAAACTGAGTTTCTGTTCGTCATTATCCATATTTTTACTGAAGACAGGACAATAATATTTGGCCCAGACAAATGTGCCAGTTTTGCAATTGCAGCAGGCAAGATTGTAAGAGAAGATGGGCTACAACTCATGCCATTAGACATCTGGCACCTCAGCAATACAACTAATTATAAGTACCGCAATAGAAGCTATTGATTTAGAGTACAATGAAGTCTAAAATGCTTAAAATCTAAATTAAATGATGAAAGTATTTTTAAAGCAGTAAATGTTTTGGCGGTCCCAGCAATTAGATATATTGCAAGTATAACTGATTGGTTCCAAGCAAAATGGGATAATCTTGATTGAAAAATAAGGGAACTAATGACCATATATTATATACTGTGCTTATACAAGTACAGTAATACCTCGTCTTACGAACCTAATTGGTTCCCAGGGGAGGTTCGTAAGGTGAAAAGTTCGTAAGGCGAAACATTGTTTCCCATAGGGAACAATGAAAAATGAATTAATGCGTGCAATGAAAAAAAACCCCAAAAAACCGCCGCCCGACTGTTTCAATTGAAACAGCCGGGCGCTTCTCAGGGTTCTCCCAATGCCAAACCCAGAAGTTCAGCAAAAGTTCGGGTTCGGGTGGCCGCTGAGAAGCCCCGCCGCCTGGCTGTCACCTTTTGAAACAGCTGGGGGGCTTCTCGGCGGCCTCCTGAACGCCGAACCCAGAAGTTCAGGTTTGGCGTTCGGGTTCAGGAGGATGCTGGGAAGCCCCCCGGCTGTTTCAAAAGGTGACAGCTGGGCAGCGGGGTTTCTCGGCTGCCACCTGAAACCGAACTTTTGCTGAACTTCCGAGTTTGGCGTTCGGGAGGCCGCCGAGAAGCCCTGCCGCCCGGCTGTCATCTTTTGAAACAGCCGGGGGGCTTCTCGGCGGCTTCCCGAACGCCGAACCCAGAAGTTCGGGTTTGGCGTTCAGGTTCAGGAGGATGCTAGGAAGCCCCTCCGGCTGTTTCAAAAAGTGACAGCCGGGCGGCGGGGGCGGGTTCGTAAGACAGAAAACGTTCGTAAGAAGAGGCAAAAAATATCCGAACCCCGGGTTCGTATCTCGGGTTGTTCGTATGGCGAGGGGTTCGTATCATGAGGTACCACTGTATATAAATATTAGAAATACTTATATTTTATGCTTTTGATACTTTTTACCTTGTTATACACCCAGAGTTGCTTTGAGATGAGACAATCAATAAAGACGGAAGGAAGGAAAGAAGGGTGGAAGGGAAGGAGGGAGAGACTTCTGACAACACATAAACTAAAATAGAATACAAGAAGGAACTCATTCTTAGATGATTAATATTTTAAAAAATAAACTAGCCCATGGCCACTATATGGACAATACTGAATAATCATATATCAAAATCTAACATATTTGAAATCTGGAGCACCTGAAAAAGAAACTAAGGAAACAATCAGAACAGCTTAGAACAAACCCTTCAAACAATGGCATCAGAGCCAAAGTCAAAGTAATTCCAACAATGTCAAATGAAAATTGCATGCCACTAAGGATGAAACTATATGTGATCATATTAGTGGTGGAAGTAAAAACACTTAAAAGTGTTAATAATACTATCAAAGGATTGCAAGAGTTGTCCATTGGAATTTCTATGGCAAATTTGGCGGTACTTATAATTAGTTGTATTGCTGAGGTGCCAGATGTCTAATGGCATGAGTTATAGCCCATCTTCTCTTACAATCTTGCCTGCTGCATTTGCAAAACTGGCACATTTGTCTGGGCCAAATATTATTATAAAGCTCTTCATGGCACCGGACCAGGATATCTGCAAGACTGCCTTCTGCCACACAAATCCCAGTGGCTGGTTAGGTCCCACAGAGTTGGTCTTCTCCGGGTCCTGTCGACTAAACAATGTCGTCTGGCGGGACCCAAGGGAAGAGCCTTCTCTGTGGCTGCTCCGACCCTCTGGAATCAGCTCCCTCCAGAGATTAGGACTGTCCCCACCCTCCTTGCCTTTCATAAACTCCTTAAAACCCACCTCTGTCATCAAGCATGGGGGAACTGAGACATCTCCCCTGCCTATGTAGCTTTGTGCATGATATGTGTATGCATGCTTTTTATATATTGGGGTTTCTTGCTTTTAGACTTTCTAAATGTAATACTGTTATTTTAGACTCTAATTATTAGATTTGTCATTATGTATTGTTTTTATCACTGTTGTGAGCCGCCCCGAGTCTACGGAGAGGGGCGGCATACAAATCTAATAAATAATAAATAATAATAATAATAATAATAATAATAATAATAATAATAATAATAATAATAATAATTGTGCAAGAGCCTTGATTCTGAAAATAATTTGCACCCTCTTCCACTTGGAATATGACCTTACTGCACCAAACTCTGGACAATTTTTATACTGAAGTCAAAGGAAATCTATTGTCTAGAGAAGACCATATTTTGCTTGAATTAATACGAAATTGCAGACAAAGCAGCATGATACTGGACAAGAAATGCAAACACTAAAATTACAGAGCTTTTACCAACTATTTCAAAGAATAACTGTATTTAAATGACTAAATGGAGGTTTTTGTACATAGATGTAACAAAAAATAATCTACCTTTAAAAAGTGCTTCCATTCCAATAATACATTGTTTTAACATGATATTTCTTTTCATCTAAGGTCCATTTCTATTGTGGTACTAACAGTCTAATATTACTTAATGAACAACAGATAAATAGCCTATCCAATCCAATATTGCTACAAGATACAACAGAAACTTTATTTTGTACAATAATGTTTAGTGATACTAAAAACCTCTGATGCTCTTTAACTAGATTTTCTACCATTTAGACTGCTGGTACTCCACACTCAAGAGAAAATTATTGATTTCCTAATATCGGTCCATATTACTTATCTAATTGTCACATCCAAATTAGCTTTCTGGGAAGAAAGTCATCTAAAAAAAATCTGATATTGTCAAAATACAATGAAGTACTGTATACCTTTTTTCCTTTGAGAACAACCTTTCCACCCATACAACTGTCCCCAAAAATTCCTTCACAGCATTTTTCCATATGCTCTTTAAAAAAAAAAGTTTCTTTTTTCTAGTCATACATACTATTAAATACTGCACACTCTTACCTTTGTAGATTACTATCTACATATAACAGATTTTCATTATATTTTGGCTTAACATTTGATTATCTATCTATCTATCTATCTATCTATCTATCTATCTATCTATCTATCTATCTATCTATCTATCTATCTATCACTCTCCCATAGAAATGTACTGAGAGTTTTTGCAGCCTAACTAACATGGGGTTAATGTAGAAACTCACAACATTATTTTCTACAACCGACTTGTTGAAAGAACTAAATCCATAGAGAGTGATTTGAATTCCTTATTCAGAAGACCTTTCCAAAATGTATTAAATGTGATGATATTCAGAGCTATTAAGAGATCCAGTAAAAATAATTGAGCTGCATTCAATCTTCACCCTGTTCTCCATTTGTTTCCCTGTATAAGTTATTCCTCAAGGCAATCAAGATGGTTTGAGTTCAAAATATGGACCAGAATCCAGCTGAAGTCATTGCACATAATCAATTTATACTATGGCTTAGAATTAGCCAGCCATTACTCACTCAAAATTTTCTTTAAAAAAACAACTTTCGTGTGCAGTTAGTAAATATTATGTTTTCTAAACGTAATACTCTTAAAAGGAACATCAAACGATTAAGCTACAAAAAGCAAGACTAGAGTTCACAGTAAACTGGCCTATTCCAAGCAATCCGGCCAAAACAAATCAATCGCAGTTCACAAAAGTAGACTAAATAATGTACTGAACACTTTAAAATACTGATATGAATAGCATAATTTTTCTTTAATTTGTTAAAAGTATCTTGAAGATTTAAAATAGATATCACAATAGATTTGTTGGAATGGAAGTTGAATTTCAAGGGGCTAAAACTATAATACTGAAAATGTATGCCCCATTTATGTGGACAAAGTGACTTTTTACAAAAACTCATGGAGATATGTTTTATGAATATTTTTTTAAATCTTCTGAACAATGTATAGAAAAAAATTAATTCTAGAGATTATACCTACTTTTCAGAAAAACATGTATCCTTCTCCAGAATAGATATGATTTGGATTTCAAAAAAATTGATCATTAATTTATAGCATATACTATAATTTATGGCATAGATTATATCAAAGATTTTTCCAGATCATATCCTTTTGACTTTAGTTTATAAAAGGAAATCTACTTCTTCTAGATGAAGATTAAATGAAACATTGTTACAGAATTTATTTGTTTTTTCTTAAAAGACATTATAACAAATGATGTTAGAACTGTGTTGGACATTCTAAAATATTTGAATGAAATTGTTTCTACACAATTGCATTTGTTTAGGTGTAGAGAAAGCTTTTGATAATCTGAATTGGACTTTTCTGTTTAAAGTTTTGGGGATTTGAATTTT
Organism: Erythrolamprus reginae; assembly: GCF_031021105.1. Lineage (NCBI taxonomy): Eukaryota > Metazoa > Chordata > Lepidosauria > Squamata > Dipsadidae > Erythrolamprus > Erythrolamprus reginae. The sequence goes on along the minus strand of NC_091950.1, from coordinate 346,161,174 downwards.
TGAGGCAATTTTATAAAAATGGGTAAAGTTTATCTATACTTCACAATTATTGTTAATGGAGATCTCACAAAACCCTTTAAGATACAAGAAAGGATTGCCTGCTTATTGCCTGCTTTAAGATACAAGAAAGGATTGCCTGTTTATTTCAGTATTTGAAATTCTGAATAGAGACATAAGAAAGGATGAAAAGATTGTGGGAGAAAAATTTAAAAAAGAAACAAGTTGACAACTTTTGCACATAATTTAATCCAGGCTTTAGAAGATGTCTTAAAGGGACTAAAAATTATTAATGGGAAAACTAAAGGAATTTGGTGCATTAGCTAATTTAAAGATTAACAAACAGAAGATAACAATGTTAACAAATATAAAACATTAAATAGAATTGATGAATAAAACAGTTTTGAGATTGAGAAAAATGTGAAATATTTGGGTATTCATTTGACAAATATAAATTTTATGTTATTTCAAAATTATTACATTAAGACATGGAGTGAAGTTAAAAAGATATGTTAAGATGGGTTAAGATATGTTAAGATATGTAAAGATATATCTTATGTTAAGATATGTATAGATATGTTAAGATGGGATAAGAGATGTTAAAATATGTAAAGATATGTTATAGCTTGTCATTTTTGGACAGAGGTTCTGTAATTAAAATGAATGTTTTGCCTAGGATGCTATTTTTGTTTCAGACAATTCCTATTTTGACAACTGATGTGTAATTTAAAGGATGTCATAAAGTTATCTCTAATCTGATGTGGTGGAGAAAAAATCATGAATTAAATATAAGGTGTGTTACAAGATACAAACGGAAGAAGAAATGTATCAAAAATACATACTGTACATTAATAGGAATACATGGTACATGATACATAGATATTGTCAATTATTATCCTAAAAACTCAAGTCAGAAAATAGTGGGGGCATTGTTCTTGTGTTATGAAAACAGGAAAATTAACATACTAGGAAAAGGTATGCCTAATTTTTATCATCCTTTATTTTGAGGAATTCATTTTCAACAAGATATCATATAGTTTTTGATTCATTATGCAACTAAGATATACGACTTAGTTTTCTAGCTAGATTATGAGGCAGTACCTACATTCCACAGAGTTAAGAATTTGATCTGCTTTATTCTCCTAAAAGAACCAAGTGTACAACTATCTGCTGTCACAGTTTCTTTAAATGTGACAAGATGACAATTTCAAGAAAGCCTGGTCAGCATTCTAATAAAAGTTCTACCTTCTCTTTTGTGTTTAGTTATCATATTATAAATTCTACAAATTATACATTAACTTATTTTGTCCTGTATCTGTGTCCATATGAATATGTAGAAATATCTTACAGAAACCGAGGCTTAATTTTTTTAACTAAATCATAATTTCTTCATATTTTTTTAACTATCATTTTTTTCTTGAACCCACTCACTGGGAATGCTGTTTTGGATTCTTGCTACTGCATGACATACTTAACACATGTCTTAGAGTTAACAAGGAACAATATTCATATTATTTCTTGACAAGCCCTTTCAGCTTTTGCTGAAAAAGAGGGATTTACTAAAACAAAAACAAAGAAGAAAAGAGGTGATTTGAGGTAAACTTTTGAACCTGAACTTATTATGATTTAAAATATGCTTATGAAAGAAAAACATTTTCCATACAGATTTGCTGAGGATCAAAACAGCTCCTTCGTAAAACTAGCTTTTATTTTTTAAAAGCCATATTTTTATTTGCAACTAATAAAATATTCTTTCTCAATAAAATAAGGCAGCGTTTCCCAACCGGTGTGCCGCGGCACACTAGTGTGCCACGAGACATGGCCAGGTGTGCCGCCAAGCTCCAGCTGGGCGGGGCGCTGCTGGTACTTCCGTCCTGGGGCTCCCGCTCGCAACTGTCCCCCGGCTCCTGCTCGATGCCGCGGTTTTCGGCGCTCTCCTGCTGGGCCCCAAAGAAGGAAGGCAGGAAGAAGGAGAGCTCCATTCTTCGCGCCTTTTTCCCGCCTTCCTTCTTTGGGGCCCAGCAGGAGAGCGCCGAAAACCGTGGCATCGAGCAGGAGCCGGTTGACAGCTGCGAGCGGGAGCCCCAGGACGGAAGTACCGGCAGCGCCCCGCCCAGCTGGAGCTTCTCTGGCGTCGACGGCAAGTGTCCTTTGTGGCCCGGTGGGAGGGCACTGGTGATGGGAGCGGGGGGGGGGGGGCGGACGCAGCGGACGCAGGCAGTCGCGGGGAGATGGCGGCGGCGAGAGGGAGTGCTCTCTCTCTCTCTCTCAGCTGACTGCAAGCGGGAGCCCTGACGGTGGCGGTTGGACGTGTTGATGGACATCGTACATGCTGGCGCTGCGGGCCTGGCATATACGGTGTCCAGCAGCACGTCCAGCTGCCGCCATCAGGGCTCCCGCTTGCAGTCAGCTGAGAGAGAGAGAGAAAGAAAGAGAGACATATAAGAGAGGCAGAGAGAGAGAGAAAGAGAGACATAGCAAGAGAGGCAGAGAAAGAGAGATAGAGAAAGAGAGAGAAAGAGAGACATAGCAAGAGAGGCAGAGAGAGAGAAAAAGAAAGAGAGACATAGCAAGAGAAAAAGAGAGACTTAGCAAGAGAGGCACAGAGATAGAGAGAAAGAGAAAGAGAAAGAGAAAGAAAGAGAGACATAGCAAGAGAGACAGAGAGAGAGAAAGAGAGAAAGAAAGAGAGATAGCAAGAGAGGCAAAGAGAAAGAAAGAGACATATAGCAAGACAGTGAAAGAGAGAGAGAGCAAGAGAGAGAGAAAAAAGCAAGAAAGAGATAGCAAGAGAGACAGAGAGAGAGAGAGAGCAAGGGAGAGAGAAAGACATAGAGGAAGGGAAGGAGGGAGAGAGAAAGAGAGCAAAAAAGAGAGGAAGAAAGAAAGAGAGAGGTATGGAGAGAGAGAAAGAAGGGAAGGAAGGAAAAGAGAGAAAGAGGGAGAAATAGAGCGAAAGGGAGGAAGAGAGAGGGGTTTTTTGTCCAAACTTTTCTATAGCCCGCCCCCCCCGCCCCACCCCCGCCCCCCTTTCAGTGTTCCCCAGGATTTTGAAAATATGAATAATGTGCCGCGGCTCAAAAAAGGTTGGGAAACACTGAAATAAGGAATAGTCGTATAAAAATGATTTGACCTAACTAAATAGCTCAGCAGATTTATTTATTTATTTATTTATTTATTAGATTAATAGAAAAGCAAAATTTGGGCCCTAGGTAAAAACAACATCAATCCAATTAAACTGAAATTATACTTCATAAATAATTAAAGTATTGTTACATATTTATTACAGCATTAGGTGTCTACGAAGTGCGAAGGACTACAATTCCCAGCAGCATAGTCAATGGCCAAGCCGGTAGGAAATTCTGAAAGTAATAGTCCAACACATCTGGGAGGTTGCTATAATACATTATATATAATCATTTGGGATTCAAATCACGCTTTTACTCCATCAGTTACATCCTTATGGAATATAACATGACAGCAGCTACCATTCTTAAAGGCTCCCCAAAAATATAACATCACCCTATATGCTATTCAGATAATGTAGAAGTTATATGTTGAGAACTTGATAAAACATTTAAGGCCAAAGAAGGTATCCCAATCATGACAAAATATACATCTTTATAAAATAATATAACCTATGATAGTTCTCTTGCCTTTTTTTCTCCTCAAATTCTTTTAAAATAACTTAACTCAGAGGTAGGCAATATGTGGCCTTCCAGATGTTGCTGAATTACAGCTTAAAATAGTCTAGGCAACAAAATACAATAAAATAAATACATATAAATACAATAATAAACGCATATAAATACAATAAATAAAATACAATAAATAAATAAAATTAAGAGTAAGGGATACTGGAAATTCAGCAACATCTGGAGAATGGATTCTTCATTTAAACTTCAATTAGCTCCAGTCTAGTTTTGGAGTAGCACTGGCTATATATTTTTTGCTAAGCTCTGGTTTGAGCTTAACAAACAGAATCAAACACAAATCATAACCTACATTGACAGGGTTCACATAAATCAAGTCCAAACAATCCATGTTTTGCTTGTACTGCAGAAAGCCTGGCATGGATGCTTGACCTGAAGCTCTTACTGAGAAGATGTACATCTTTAGAGAAGCCTTAATTACTTTATATCCCTGCCACAATTGTTCCGGAGCTTTTCTATAAGCCAAAGGGCTTGTTATGTTTGGCTGCTGTCTGCTTTTCTCTATCAGGTGAAGTACAATTCGCAGTAGTACTGCCAACACTGAAGACAGTTCTTTTCAATCAGCTCTTATGTCAGTTGCTTTTACTTAAAACAGACATATTTCATTCACAAATCTGGAGGAACGATATTCTGGAATTCCCCTGCTTTGATGGCTGGTATATACAGCAAACAAGAAGTCAAGTCTACCAAACATATTATTGTGCTTTGAAATTTTATACTGCTGTGAAGCCTGCCAAAAATTACTAACATCTATACTAAGAAAATCCATTTTATTTTATGCCAGGTATATTCAAAAAATAAACATTTCAAGGGTCATTCCATTGATGATTGTTTCTTTCAATGGCTACTAGAATAAGGACGCAATTTTGTGGGGAGGACTAGGTTAGGGGCTATTCTGGGTTCTTACACTATACTGTACTTATGTACTTATATCAGTGATGGAGAACCTTTTTTCCCTTCGGTTCCAAAAAAGCATGTCCATGCACTATCGCACATGCACAAGTGCCTACACTCATAATTCAATGCCTGGTGAGGACAAAAACAGCTTCCCCCCCCCCCCCGAGGCCCTCTGGAGGCCGTAAATGGCCTGTTTCCCAATTTCTGGTGGGCCCAGTACATTCTTGTTTCATCCTCTCCAGACTCCAAAGGCTTCCGTAGAGCCGGGGGAGGGTAAAAACGCCATCCCCCAGAGGCTCTCTGGAAGCCAAAAACGCCCTCCCAGAACCTCTGTGTGAGTCAAAAATCAGCTGGCCAGCCCACACATGCACATTGCAGCTGAGCTAGGGCAACTTGTCATGTGCCAGCAGATATGGCTTTGCATGCCACCTGTGACACCCGTGCCATAGGTTCGCCATCACTGTACTGTACTACATTATTACAGGTACTTCTTGATTCACCAGCACAGCTGAGCCCAGAATTTATGTTGCTAAGTGAAAACTTTGTTAAATAGGTTTTGCCCCATTTTACAACTATTCTTGTCACCGTGAATCACTACATTTGTGAAATTAGTAACATGATTAAGTGAATTTGGCATCCCCATTGACTGTGCTTGTCAGATGGCCACAAAAGTTGATCACATGAGCCCAGGTCACTGCAAGTGTCATAAAAACAAGCCAGCTGCCAAGAATTTGAATTTTGATCATGTGACCATGATCGGCAATAATTGTTAAGTGTGAAAAATGGCCATAACTCATTTTTTTCAGTGCCACTGTACCTTTGAACTGTCACTAAACAAATTGTTGTAAGTTGAGGACCATCTATAGTTCATACATCTGTATTTTTATTGTATTTAATGTTTGTTTTTATTTCAGCTCTGATCTAATGATGTAAACATAAACCTCTGGTAATAATAATAATAATAATAATAATAATAATAATAATAATAATTTATTAGATTTGTATGCCGCCCCTCTCCGAAGACTCGGGGCGGCTCACAACAAGCGATAAAACAATATTGTACAGGCACAAATCTAATATTAAGAAAAAACTAAAAACCCTATCAATTTAAAAAACCAAACAACACATACATACCAAACATAAATTATAATAAGCCTGGGGGAAAGGTGTCTCAAATCCCCCATGCCTGGCGGTATAGATGGGTCTTAAGTAGTTTATGGAAGACAAGGAGGGTGGGAGCAGTTCTAATCTCCGGGGGGAGTTGATTCCAGAGGGCCGGGGCCGCCACAGAGAAGGCTCTTCCCCTGGGGCCCGCCAGACGACATTGTTTAGTCAACGGGACCCGGAGAAGGCCGACTCTGTGGGACCTTATTGGCCGCTGGGATTCATGCGGTAGTAGGCGGTTCCGGAGGTATTCTGGTCCAATGTCATGTAGGGCTTTAAAGGTCATGACCAACACTTTGAATTGTGACCGGAAACTGATCGGCAGCCAATGCAGGCCACGGAGTGTTGTAGAAACGTGGGCGAATCTGGGAAGCCCCACGATGGCTCTCGCGGCTGCGTTCTGCACGATCTGAAGTTTCCGAACACTTTTCAAAGGTAGCCCCATGTAGAGAGCGTTGCAGTAATCGAACCTCGAGGTGATAAGGGCATGAGTGACTGTGAGTAATGACTCCCTGTCCAAATAGGGCCGCAACTGGTGCACCAGGCGAACCTGGGCAAACGCCCTCCTCGCCACAGCCGAAAGATGATGTTCCAATGTCAGCTGTGGGTCGAGGAGGACGCCCAAGTTGCGCACCCTCTCTGAGGGGGTCAGTAGTTTCCCCCCCCCAGGGTAATGGATGGACAGATGGAATTGTCCTTGGGAGGCAACACCCACAGCCACTCCGTCTTGTCTGGATTGAGTTTGAGTTTGTTGACACCCATCCAGTCCCCAACAGCCTCCAGGCACCGGCACATCACTTCCACTGCTTCGCTGACTGGACATGGGGTGGAGATGTACAACTGGGTATCATCCGCATATTGATGATACCTCACCCCATGCCCTTGGATGATCTCACCCAGCGGTAGCCTATAAGGCAGGGGTATCCAACCTCGGCAAGTTTAAGACTTGTGAACTTCAATTCCCAGAATTCCTCAGCCAGCTGAGGAATTCTGGGAATTGAAGTCCACAAGTCTTAAAAGTTGCCAAGGTTAGAGAACCCTGCTATAAAGCATAGTCTTAATTCTAGGTCTACAATGAAATCACAATGGCCATTATAAATTCTTTGCCCTAATGTTCAGAATGACGCTATCTCAGAACACATGCATTTCCTGCCACAATACATTTGTTTTCAGATGTCATACACTCCTTTTTGCTGTACTACCAACAGATTGACACTCCCTTCATCGCCTACAATGTCATATAGATTAAATGCATTTAATTATAATTGATCTGGTTTAAAATGTCACCTGATGCAAAAAATGGACAAAAGGCTACCGATGCTTTGAATGACTGCTATTGGTCTCCCTGATCAGGTAATAGACCTACCTACCTGGAGAGGAGCAAATACAAAGCATTTATGTGAGGAACTGATGATGTTGAAATGAAAGTAGATGAAAACCAGAGAACTGAGGCTTTGAATCAAATTAGCTGCAGTCACAACTAAGAAGGGAAAGGAAAACCAATGGCCCTGTTCCCTAGTCCTGCCTGACTCAGTTACTGCAGAGATGGGAGAGTGGATAGTGTGATAGAGGAACATCTGAAAATAGTTAAATTTAATGCAGAACATACTGAGTCATGCACACGGTTAAACTAGAGTTACAAGAAAATGAACTGGAATGAAAGCTGCTAAAAAGAAAACCTTAGTATGAGAGAGCTCACTACAAGACAGAGGATAGTTCCCACTTACTGACCAGCTCCAGTAGGCAAACTATGCCTCCTACGGAGAGGGGCGGCATACAAATCCAATAAATAATAATAATAATAAAATAATAATACTATCAACCTAGCCTGTTAGTGTCAAACTCAAGGATTTGGCCTGCGGGGTGCTTAAATCTGGCCCTTGGGGCCGCCCTGGTAACAGCGAAGGACCGGCCAGTGAAAATGGAGCCTCTGCCTCTGGCAGTGAAAATGGAGCTAACTGGCCACGCCCACTCTGGCCACACCCAGCAGCCCCACCCCACCCCAAGGTCAAACACAACCCTGTTGCGGCCCTCAATGAAATTGAATTTGACATCGAACTAGCCAATGGACAAGTTTCCAGTGATGTATTGCTTGTAACCTCCTGATGTGACAGCATATGTAAAGCCAGGATGCTCTATGAGAAAATGGGTATAGCATGCCAAGAATTACATACAATTACATAATTAAAGTATGATTGTGTGCTGTTATAACAACCAGAAATAAGCTCTAAGTGGGTTAATAACTGATTAGATTAAACATGTTGTAGAAACATGTACAACATGTTTAATCTAATCAGTTATTAAGTTATTAAGTTATTTAATCTAATCAGTTAGTAAGTGTTGAGTATTCCCAAATAGCTTTACTCTATGAAGCTGATGTGGGATTGGTGTTTATGATTTATGCTAATAGTAAGGTGTGGGGTTTTGGCTTGCTGTGACTGGGCTGTTAGATTTGAGCTAGAAAACCTTGGATCACTGCATGATAGCAGAAAAATGTTTTCTGTACCTCTTTGGTAATGTCTAGTTTTCCTTTGAACCTTAGCAGTCAAAATCTGGCTGCCTTATTTGAAAACAAAACTCATATTTATATATTTATAAAATAAATCTCTTTATGTTATATATACTAGGTAGGGAATTTTGAAAAGCAACATATTCGGACAATCCAATTTTATTTTTGTTTATTCACTGTTTGGTAGATCTTATTCTACTAACTAATGTATCTAATTCTACATGTAGAATTAGATCTATCAGCATGCTTTATTATCTATAAAGTGTTAGCAAAAACTTCAGAAGAGAAGGATTTAGGGGTAGTGATTTCTGACAGTCTCAAAATGGGTGAGCACTGTGGTCAGGCAGTAGGAAAAGCAAGTAGGATGCTTGGCTGCATAGCTAAAGGTATAACAAGCAGGAAGAGGGAGATTGTGATCCCCTTATATAGAGCGCTGGTGAGACCACATTTGGAATACTGTGTTCAGTTCTGGAGACCTCACCTACAAAAAGATATTGACAAAATTGAACGGGTCCAAAGACGGGCTACAAGAATGGTGGAAGGTTTTAAGCATAAAACGTATCAGGAAAGACTTAATGAACTCAATCTGTATAGTCTGGAGGATAGAAGGAAAAGGGGGGACATGATCGAAACATTTAAATATGTAAAAGGGTTAAATAAGGTCCAGGAGGGAAGTGTTTTTAATAGGAAAGTGAACACAAGAACAAGGGGACACAATCTGAAGTTAGTTGGGGGAAAGATCAAAAGCAACGAGAGAAAATATTATTTTACTGAAAGAGTAGTAGATCCTTGGAACAAACTTCCAGCAGACGTGGTTGGTAAATCCACAGTAACTGAGTTTAAACATGCCTGGGATAAATATATATCCATTGTAGGATAAAATACAGGAAATAGTATAAGGGCAGACTAGATGGATCATGAGGTCTTTTTCTGCCGCCAGTCTTCTATGTTTCTATGTTTCTATCTTTCTGTCTTTCTGTCTTTCTGTCTTTCTGTCTTTCTGTCTTTCTATCTTTCTATCTATCTTTCTATCTATCTATCTATCTATCTATCTATCTATCTATCTATCTATCTATCTATCTATCTATCTATTATATATAATTAAAAATACGAAAGAAAATAGTAGGAAAATAGCGGGGGAAGGGAAGGGTCAAATGGTTAAAAAGAAAGAAAATGCTTTGATTTTCAACTCCCTTTAGTGCAATAGAACAAGATAACAATATCAAAACTCAACTTTTTACTTTCATGCAATAATATAAGCTATGCATTTCTATAACAATAAATCTATTAATTAATAAAACTCAAAACCAATGTTTCATTTTTTCCACCTCAAGCACAAAGTCCAGAAGCAGTTTCCAAGTGGAGAAAAAATTAATTGTATTTTGTTTTTCCTTTGATCAAAGCAGTCAATTTGGCCATCTCTGCTTACCTCCTCCTCCTATTTTTACCACCACAACAATCATATAAACATAGAAACATAGAAGTCTGACGGCAGAAAAAGACCTCCTGGTCCATCTAGTCTGCCCTTATACTATTTTCTGTATTTTATCTTAGGATGGATATATGTTTATCCTAGGCATGTTTAAATTCAGTTACTGTGGATTTATCTACCATGTCTGCTGGAAGTTTGTTTCAAGGATCTACTACACTTTCAGTAAAATAATATTTTCTCATGTTGCTTTTGATCTTTCCCCCAACTAACTTCAGATTGTGTCCCCTTGTTCTTGTGTTCACTTTCCTATTAAAAACACTTCCCTCCTGGACCTTATTTAACCCTTTAATATATTTAAATGTTTCGATCATGTCCCCCCTTTTCCTTCTGTCCTCCAGACTATACATATTGAGTTCATTAAGTCTTTCCTGATACGTTTTATGCTTAAGACCTTCCACCATTCTTGTAGCCCGTCTTTGGACCCGTTCAATTTTGTCAATATCTTTTTGTAGGTGAGGTCTCCAGAACTGAACACAGTATTCCAAATGTGGTCTCACCAGCATTCTATATAGCGGGATCATAATCTCCCTCTTCCTGCTTGTTATACCTCTAGCTATGCAGCCAAGTATCCTGCTTGCTTTCCCTACTGCCTGACTGCACTGTTCACCCATTTTGAGACTATCAGAAATCACTACCCCTAAATCCTTTTCTTCTGAAGTATTTGCTAACACAGAACTGCCAATACAATACTCAGATTGAGGATTCCTTTTCCCCAAGTGCATTATTTTACATTTGGAAACATTAAACTGCAGTTTCCATTGCTTTGACCATTTATCTAGTAAAGCTAAATCATTTACCATATTACAGACGCCTCCAGGAATATCAATCCTATTGCACACTTTAGAGTCATCGGCAAATAGGCAAACCTTCCCTACCAAACCTTCCCCTATGTCACTCACAAACATATTAAAAAGAATAGGACCCAGAACAGACCCTTGTGGCACACCGCTTGTAACCTGACTCTGCTCAGAATACTCGCCGTTAACAATAACTCTCTGATGTCTACGCTTCAGCCAGCTGCAAATCCATTGAACTATCCAGGGATTAAGTCCAATCTTTACTAATTGATCTATCAGCTCTTTATGTGGAACCGTATCAAAGGCTTTGCTGAAGTCCAGGTAGGCAATATCCACGGCACCACCTTCATCCAGCACCTTTGTGACATAGTCAAAGAAATCAATGAGATTAGTCTGACATGATTTGCCTTCAGTAAAGCCATGCTGATTTGGGTCCAATAAGTTATTGTTTTTTAGGTGCTGATTTATCCTCTTTTTGAGTAGAGTCTCCATCATTTTAACTACCACTGATGTCAAGCTAACTGGCCTGTAGTTACCAGCTTCTTCTCTACTGCCCTTCTTGTGGATAGGCACAACACTGGTCATTCTCCAATCCTCAGGAACTTCTCCTGTTAACAAGGATTGGTTAAACAAATCAGTCAGGGGGGTAGCAATGACAGATCTGAGTTCTTTAAGAACTCTGGGGTGGATGCCATCTGGACCCATTGCCTTATTTATCTTTAATCGTTCAAGTTCTTCTAAGACATCGGCTTCTAAGATCACTGGAGCTGAATCCGTACAGCTGGAAGCAATGCTATATCCCAATGCTAATCCTGTGAGATGAGTTGGGTTTAAAGTGAGTGACTGGTCCAAAATCACTCACCTGGTTTTTATGCCCAAGGCAGGATTAGAACTCACTCTCTTGATTAAGTCCTTGGAGAGGGGTAACATACAAATCCAATTAAATAAATAAATAAAATAAGCATACTGCCTTATGGATTAAAAAATATGCAGTACTATACCACTAGAAGGCAATAGGCACTCAGTGAAACATAGTCTACTTGGTGAAAATATGTGTGTGTGTGACAGGGGGAATTTTCCATGACTCCAAGGATTTGTTCCAATGCTATCATAAATTGATATTAGAAAACTGTGTAAGGAAAATTGTATTTCTCTGTTGGTTATCTGTATTCCCAATTCTCAAAAAAATACATTGAATACAACTACAGTACGTCCATTGCATGAAATATGTAGGATAAGTCTGTCAATAATCACTTTTCAAAGAGAAAATCTCAGCTTCCATTTTCTCCAAGAGCGACAGCTAGGTAAAGAATTGGGCTTGATCTGTCAAAGGACATGGACCAAATCATACAATCTTAAAAAACGTATTATGTGAAGCTAATCCTGTAAACCAGAGATCTTCACACTTGGCAATTTTAAGACTTGTGGACTTCAACTCCCAGAATTCTCCAGCCAGCTGTGCTGGCTGGAGAATTCTGGGAGTTGAAGTCCACAAGTCTTAAAATTGCCAAGTTAGGGGACCCCTGCTGTAAGTCATCCAGAATCACAGTTTGTGACTTGTACAGTCATGTATGTTTGTTTAATGTAAATAATGTAAATAAATAAATAATCTTCTTACTTTATATTATTCAAAAAGCAAGAGATACATGGAGGAGAAGCAGTTGAAAGAATTTATTTATTTATTTATTTATTTAATTAGATTTGTATGCCACCCCTCTCCATAGACTCGTAGAATGCTACCTATCATTAAAATTGTCCATGAAAATCCTGAGACTTGATAATGACTGATCAAACTTCATTTTCTAGTGCAAGAGGTTCTTGTAAGAATAGAATATCTTCTGAGATATCTTTAATTTTTACATCACTCTGTACAATATTTCAGTCTGTCTGTTCGTCTATTGATCTATGATGTTAGGCAAATCTTCAGATTCAGATTTTAAAGCTAGAGTATGCGTTCAACATATTCCATATTCTTTAAAAAAGTCTTCTATGTTTATCTATGTTACAAATCATGGAACTTTTATAAGGTCCAAAAATACATATAGAACAAGTTGGTGTCTTAAATATAAGTTTTTAGTTCCAATGTATTATAGTAATATTTTATTCTCAAAATAATGTAGAAAATGCTAAGTATGTTTTTTTTTAATTATTAGAGTCTATTTAGCATGTATTGTGGAAGATATATTGTAATAAATCAATCCCTAAACAATATATCTTTCTTGATCCTTTGTTTTGATATGTAGGGGAAAAATGGAGACTGACTAAAACAGTCTTGAGAAATAAATCCCTGATAGATTGACCTCTACATTTTCCAGGGCTTTAGGAACTAAAAAAACTCAAACCCATATATATTAAGAATGCTTGGAAAGATGACAAGATTAGTTCACAAGAATCCTGGGTTAAAAGTTCTCCACTACTCCATAGTCTTGAATTAGATGATCACATATTTGATTATTCCTCTATGGAGCCCGTAACTTATTTTCAGTGCGCAACATCAACAATTGGCCATAATTCGGACAGCTGTTCCATATTTATTTTAAGCGTATCTTCCAGTGTGCACTCTCAATCTATACTTACTGCCTATTGTGAAAACTCTGCACTTTTAATTTCACCTGTTGTTTCCTCTAAAAATTACTAACATGGCTCCAACTACCAATTCTCATCGTAAAGGATCAAAATTGTGACCTTAGATTCTACCTAGGAAAGTAAGCCTACATTTCAGCCTATCGAAAGATGGAGAAGTGCTTGTGTAACATTTTTTGCTCAACTGTTTAGTTGAGAAAATAAAAGGACAGGCAGGAATTTTAGGCCATTTAGTGGCAGGCCCAAAAATTTTCAGATATGGACTTCTGGCACAATCATACTTCATGCTGTTGGAAAGAACATTCTAGGGTGGTGTTTGTAAATGTTGATCTTAACATTCTTAGTTCCAGAGTGCCAGAACGTTGTTTTATTCTTAAATTCTCATATGAGTAATTCTTTCCCAAAACTGAGAAAACTGAATTCAAATTGATTAATTAAGTTGATCAATTAATTAAACACTGCATTTATAAAAAATATACAGCAACATTAATTTAAATTGGCTTTCCATCAAAAGGTTCCTAATTCACATATCACACATATAGAAAAGCCACTCTGTGTTCAGTCTGTTTTCTTTCATTTCTAATATAAAAATCATATGATGATGCATTTTCTTGTTAATTCATGTTGTGTTTATTATTGTTGTTAGCCGCCCCGAGTCTGCAGAGAGGGGTGGCATACAAATCCAATAAATTATTATTATTATTATTATTATTATTATTATTATTATTATTATTATTATATGAAGCAGTCTAAAACAAGGACACAAGTTAGATGAAAAAATGGAAATATTCTGCTTCTTGTATCAAACAAAAGCTCCATAAAGCCGCCCAGAGTCTGCAGAGAGGGCAATCAAATCAAATAAAATCAAATCAAATCAATAAATGGTGTCGAACTGGTGGCTCCCAGGCTGGATGTGTCATGCGCAGGCCATGCCCACCCTGGCTCCACAAAGATTAAAAAAAGGGCACGATACATAACGATACGTGATGTCACACAATCAAGTTTGTCACCAATGCATCTATACAGAAACCTCAGCCATTACTGAACTAACTGATCCCAGTTCATCTATTTCCACTATCAGTAAAATCTTCCTTAATAACAATGTGCATACATTTCATCTTTTGTGTAACCTATTTTACTGCAAGTTCAATTATTCCTAGTGCTGGGGTTTATCTCATAATATTAAACAGCAATAGCATTTAGATTTATATACTGCTTCACAGTGCTTCAGAGTCCTCTCTAAGCGGTTTAGAGAGAGTAAGCAATTCCCCCAACAATCTGGATCCTCATTTTACAAACCTTGGAAGGATGGAAGGCTGAGTCAATCTTGAGCCTACTGAGATTCGATCTGCCAAACTGCTGGCAGCTGGTGATAAACAGAAGTAGCTTGAAATACTGCGCTACAACCACTGTGCCACACAAGGCTGGTAAAGTTGTTGAGTCACAATTTAAATAAACCTTTTGTTAACTCTGCTGGATACCTCCGGAACCGCCTGCTACCGCACAAATCCCAGCGACCGATAAGGTCCCACAGAGTTGGCCTTCTCTGGGTCCCGTTGACTAAACAATGTTGTTTGGCAGGCCCCAGGGGAAGAGCCTTCTCTGTGGCAGCCCCGGCCCTCTGGAACCAACTCCCCCCGGAGATTAGAATTGCCCCCACCCTCCCTGTCTTTCGTAAACTACTCAAGACTCACTTATACCGTCAGGCATGGGGGAACTGAGATATTCCTTCCCCCTAGGCCATTACAAGTTATGCATGGTATGTTTGTGTGTATGTTTGGTTTTATAATAAGGGTTTTTAGTTGTTTTTTATTATTCAATTGTTCATGTTGTTTTATCATTGTTGTTAGCCGCCCCGAGTCTAGGGAGAGGGACGGCATACAAATCCAATAAATTATTATTAAATTATTATTATACAGCTCCAGGAAACTATCGCTTAGAAGAGGGATTCTGGGAGCTGAAGTCCAAAATTCTAAAGTTGCCAAGTCTGGAGACCTCTGGCTTAGAATATCTAATACAACATAATTCTCACTTCAACATTTAAAAGTATCTCAAGTGATGCATATGCTCACCTACTGTTTCATTTGTTTTAAACGTTATCAATTAATTTCTTCTTATTACAAAATGTAATTGTTACCACCTACAGGTTTTGAGCAGCACCCGCATATGAATAGAGCATGCTTTCTAAAAACAATATTTTTAATGGGGGGGGGAAAAGGCATCAACACTGGAAAGTGTGGAAGCAGGCAAGCCAATCTTTTATATGCAAATGCAAGAAATAACATGTTTAAAGGAACATCCCCTAAAGAGGATTGCTAAAGGAAAGAAACCTGTCATTTTAGATGATATTTTTTACCCATTTCTTGAGCTCTCCTTGTTAACAAGATTGATTGTTATTATTGTGTATTGGACAAAATAAATAAATAAATAAAAGAAATAAGTTTGGAAATTTGTTGTACAGGAATTCTGGAGATTGGGAAAGACTGCTATAGATCAAAATGTTTTATAAAACGTTTTATAAAAATAAAGTTGATACACAATAGTCATCAACATGACAACAACAAAAATTAGCTTTAGTAAGAGCTTCTAATGGAAAAAAACCCCACTGAAACATAAAATCTCTTGTTTGTAATGTTTAATATTAAGGAATCCATACCCTGTAATATACAACTGAAGCTTTTATCACTATCAGCAAGTAACTTCCATTACAGTATTTTATTTTAGCATCCAGCTCAACCACAATTAATCACTGAAGTTGCTTTCTTTTTAAAAAGCTAAGTGGCCAATATTGTAATATATCTTAATAAAATGCTAAATACAATGGTATATTGCCAAAAGTAGAAGTGCTTACTGCTGACATGTCAATAGTACAGTATGTGGAAATGCCCTTTGGAGACAGGGAAAGGATGAGGAGGAAGGGATGTTGCTTAGGGAATGGTCAGATAAGAGTTATCTTGCAGCTGCATAATACATGGAGAAAGAGGCTCAAAAGAGAGCAGAAATAATTTATCAGACTCTAAAGAGACAGTGGAATTTGTAATTTCAAACTTGCGAAGTTCAGTTAATGCCCTAGTCTTACAATAAAGTAGAAATAGTTCATCTGGTTGTATTTCTCCTCTGATCTAAGCTGACATAACAGTTTAGAACAAGGGATTTTTCTTCTCCTTCTCCTTGGATCAAAGTAATCAAACTTAGCTCTAGAAGTTCCACTATCTGTCAAAGTGATTTTGAGAATTACAAAGAAGAAAAGAGAAAATGAATTTTTTTGTGAATGGACTTTGTTCCTGAAGTTCCATAGATTGCTGAAAAAAGGTTGAATCTTGTTAAGTAGTGTTAAGAATAACCCTTGAGTTATCAAGGACATGCACAGAGGGAAATGTGGAATTCCAGCAGATATCCAGGAGACATAAGTAATTATTCAGTCATACAAAACTTAAACATTAAAGTTCAATTAACATTTACTTTAGAAATACGTAGTACAGTCAAATTAAACAGTCCAGTATAATATTAGAAGTCTGTCTTACATATCAAGACATATATTACAGTTTACAAATACATCAAGCTAACACAGAATTTACTACATCAATCACAATCAGCAGAAAGAATAGAGAGAGCAGAGAGAGAGAGAATCATGCTTTCTGGCTCCCCCTTATGGCAATTTGCAATGCTAACTCTTAAAGCTATAGTACTTCAATACATAAAAACATTCCTTGTTAGCTTGTTTATATATTGCAAACCCAACTGTTCTTTTTTACAGAGTACTAACAAGCCTGCTGCTATTCAACTCAAATCCATAATCATTATTTTAAAAACTTATCTAAATCACTAAATTAATAGACAGCATTTTGCAACAAAGATTTTAAAGTCCTTGTACCAGTGGAAGAATCCTGAAGACATCATCTGATCCCAGAGTATCACAACATTCTGATACAGGACTATGCAGAAATGGTATACAGTGTTCCCTTGATTTTCGCGGGGGATGCGTTCCGAGACCGCCCGCGAAAGTCAAATTTCCACGAAGTAGAGATGCGGAAGTAAATACACTATTTTTGGCTATGAACAGTATTACAAGCCTTCCCTTAACACTTTAAACCCCTAAATTACAATTTCCCATTTCCTTAGCAACCATTTAGATCAGGGGTCGGGAACCTATGGCTCGCGAGCCAGATATGGCTCTTTTGATGGCCGTATCTGGCTCGCAGACAGGGCTCCTAGCACTGAGCTCCCGCTCGCAGCTGTCCCCTGGCTCCTGCTCGATGCCACGGTTTTTGGCGCTGTCCTGCTGGGCCCCAAAGACGGAAGGCAGGAAGAAGGAGAGCTCCATTCTTCTCGCCTTTTTCCCGCCTTCCGTCTTTGGGGCACAGCAGGACAGCGCCGAAAACCGCGGCATCGAGCAGAAGCCGGGGGACAGCTGCGAGCGGGAGCCCCAGGAGGGAAGTACCGGCAGCGCCCCGCCCAGCTGAAGCTGCACTGGCGTCGGCGGCAAATGTCCTTTGTGGCCTGGTGGGAGGGGGGGGGATGCAGCGGCCGCAGGCAGTCGCAGGGAGATGGCGGCGGCGAGAGGGAGCTCCAGCTGGGCTGGGGGTTCGGGGGGGCCATGAACGCCGCCCGGAGCCAATGGCTTCTTTTGGGCTTACTTGAATTCCTGCTGCTGGTAAGCGCGCGCGGGTGGCCGGGTGGGAAGGGCGAGGCGCGAGGGGGAGGCAAGTGGAGAAGCGGAGAGAGAGAGAAGTGGACCAAAAGAAAGAAAAGGGAAAGAGAGGGAGGGAAAGAGAAATGGAGAGGAAGGAAGGAGGGAGGGAGGGGAGGGAGGGAGAGAAGGAAGGAAGAGAAAGGAGGGTAGAAAGAGAGGGAGAGAGAGAGGAGAGAGAAAGGAAGAGGAGAGATAGAAAGGAAGAGAGAGAAAGAAAGAGGGATAGAAAGAGAGAGAGAGTGAGAGATGCTCAGTGAGCCTTTCTTTGAAGTTGCCTTTCTTTCTTTCTTTCTCTCTTTCTCTCTTGCTCTTTCATTCTTTTTTCTTTCTCTTGCTTTCTTTCTTTCTCTTTCTTTCTCTCCTTCCTTCCCTCCTTCCATTTCTTTCATTCCCCCTCTCTATTTTTATTTCTCTTTCATTCTTTCTTTCTCTTGCTTTCTTTCTTTCTTGCTCTTTTTCTTTCTCTCTTTTACCTTCCCTTCCTCTATTTCTTCTTTTCTTTCTCCTTCCTACCTTCTTCCCTCCCTCCCTTCCTTCAGTCCTTCCTCTCTTACTCTCCCCTTTCATATGTTTCCTTGCTTCCTTCCTCTGTTCCTGTCCCTTCCCCCTTTCTTTCTTTCTTTCTTTCCTTTCTTCCTTCCCTCCCTCCATTTCTTGCTTTCCTTCTCCTTCCTCCCTTGTTTCCTCCCTCATTCCCTTCTTTCACTCCTTCTTCTCTTACTCTCCCCTTTCACACCTTTCCTTGCTTTCTTTGCACCCTTCCTCTGTTCCTGTCCCTTCCCTCTTTCCTTCCTTCCTTCCCACCCTCCGTCCATTCATTCACCCATTCCTCTCTTGATCGCCCCTTTTACCATTCCTTCCTTCCTTCCGATGTGGGCCTGGGCCAGCAGAGTAGTTTGCTTTTGCACCCCGTCTCGAGCTCCCTTGGTGCCAACCCGGCCCTCCCCACTTCAGAGAGAAGGGGGAGAAAGAGAGAGAGAGAAAGAGAAAGAGAGAGATAAAAAGAGAAAGATAGAGGGAGGGAGAGAAAGAGATAGAAAGAGACAAAGAGAGGGGGAGAGAAAGAGAGAGAGAAAGAAAGAGAGAAAGGGAGATACGTACGGCTCTCGCGGAATTATATTTCAAAATATGTGGCGTTTACGGCTCTCTTAGCCAAAAAGGTTCCTGACCCCTGATTTAGATTATTAAACACCATGTTTATTTATTAAAGTTTATTTTAAAAAAATATTTATTAAAGGTGGATGAAAGTTTGGTGATGACATATGACGTTATTGGGCGGGAAAAAACGTGGTATGGGGGGAAACCATGAAGTATTTTTTAATTAATATTTTTGAAAAACCGTGGTATAGACTTTTCGCGAAGTTTGAACCCGCGAAAATCGAGGGAACACTATAACATTTTGAATCAACCAATTATTTTAATATCAAGAAACCAATAACAATCCTAAACATAAAATTGGACTAAATCTAAATAATTCTGAAGGATGGTTCTGAAGTTATGCTTTAGGGATTCTACAAAACTCTATCTGATCTTCCATGCTGTTCAGCTTTTTTACACAGGGTCATCTGGTATTGCAAATTAAGGTTTTCACATATACATTTTGGATTCCAAATTAATGTCTCTTTCCAGAATTCACCATTAGTGAATTCCCAGATATGTCATATGTAGTGATTTTGGCAACAATATAGAAGACATTTTCTGCTGGTTTTCACTTATTATAATAACATAACTTCCTTTTAACTTTTGTTTGTTTATTTCACTGCAGCATTTCAGCCATACTTACTCTGATATGATGTTGCAAGCTGATCCTGGCTCATTCTTAGAGGTAAAGAGCTCTCTGTAGACTGTTCTCCTGAGAGCACTTTCTTTGACGGATAGTACTTAGGCTTGATAACATATTCATGTGTTTGGCCATGATGCACATTCATCATCAAACTCTGGGATGAAAGAGGGATAATTCTGTTTGAAGAAATAAGAAAAATAGAGAAATTCATAGCAAAACAGGTTGGTCAGAAATGAAATAAATAACATAAACAATAATTTCAAAGACTATGGCAACATATTTAAATCTTGATGTTAAAAATATAATCTAAGCAAACTTGTTATGTGATAGTTGCAAACATACAAGAAAATCACAGCCCTTCCTTCTTACAATTGAACCCTAGTAAGTGTGTATACTTCCTATGATTGTGGAAGATTTAAAACTCTCATTTCATGAGAATGCAGAATATAAGTGTGTACTTCAGCTCTAAGCTTAGAGCAGTGGGGAGAAAAAGGAGGAGAATGGGTGGGGGGAAAGATAAGTCCCATATGCAACTGGAACAAACCCAATCTTTAATACAAATACAATGGATTCTGAAAGAGATTCAAATACTTAAATTAACTGAACATTGTTACAAATGCAATGGCTTTGATTTTCAGAGATTATAAAAAATAAGTAATATTCAATTCCTAGTGAGGACAAAAGCCTGCAACATATCAGTAGTCTACCCTCCATTTAAATCAGTAGGCAGGAATGTATAATAAAACAAGGATACGCAGAAGTAGATTTACTTCTTTTAGATTTCTATTTAATTGCATGAGGTTAGCAAGAATTTTTGCCTTCCACGCTGTAATAAAAACCACAATGAAATTGCTACTTCTTCCTGCTAAAAATTATACTACTAAAATGAAGAAAGCGCTCTCTCATGCGCGAGGAAGAAAGGAAGCAAAATTGCATGAAGAAATGTCGTGTTGCGCATGCAGCACACCCATATGGAAGTAAGAGGCACCTGCCGCTGGTCGAAAAAGATTCACCATCACTGATTTAGAAACTTTCTTTTTTATACTGTATAATTAATCTTTTAGAGGTTTTTTTGAGTAGGAGGCTATAACAAATGTAATAAATCATTATCATCTTGATCGCACGTTAAAAATGTGTGTTTATATATTGTTCCATTCATACGTTGCAATAATGATTGCTGGGTTATTGTTATTGGATCTCCGTTCTCTTGTGAAAGCCACCACCAAATTATAATAGTATACAGAATAGCTAGTCAAAGTGGAATGTTTTTTAGGCCTATTGGTTTCACAAAAGTTCACCATTTACTGTATAAGTAAGTTGTTTATATTTACAGGAATGAGTTATTAACTCGGAATTGATAGCAACATTTTGACATATGTCCAACTTATAACAAGGAAACCACACACTTCAATAATCAGCATTTCGTCAATGCAAAATTTCAGCTATGTATATGAATGGACAAAGGTTTAAAACTTACTCTTAACATCAAAGGGCATGTTAAAGTCCATAAATGAGACCCAACAGTGGCCAAACACAATCAATGTGTCCTGAAAACTTAATACTCCCTATGTTGCTTTTATGCAGATAGAAATCATTGTGGGAGTTGTGTTGGCCTCCTTGTTGAAACAAATTTAAAATCATTACCATTTAGAGCATAAGCTGAAATATCACTCATCTAGAGCTCAAGAAAATTATCCTGATACATGAAAAAAAAATCCTGGACTCCCTTTATCAAACAGTTATGACAGGCAGAGTTGAGAAAAATAACTTTTGGCAAGGAAAATGATGTCTAGACTAAATAAGCCAGTCCTAACTTGAGCTTTCTTTTATAAATGAATGCTATTTATTGGAAGCCTTATACTTCCTGTGTAGCCAACAAAGAACCTGCTTAAAGAACCTGGACTCCCCCCCTCCAAATCATAGCTTAAGATTCTAAATGGCAATGTATATTTTCTAATTTAAATTTGTCAGAATATTTCCATTCCTAGTACTGTATATCTCTTTTCCTTAGAGAATCTAGTGATGCATTTGTCATTCTGCTCTCGTGCAGTTATATTTACATATAACAGACAATGAAAGTCTGTCAAAAGTAGCATATATTGTTCCACAATAAACTGCCAGCATAACAAATTCAGCCAAGAACCAGAAACACCAGTTGCATAATAACAAACAGAGTCTGACTAGTAGCTATTATTGGAAATTTTCTGAGAAGCATATACTAACTGGGTCAGTACTATTAGTTCTGCATCGAAATGGGAACTGTCTGTCCCAAAATACTGGCAAACAAGCCTTCTTGCTGGTAACAGAGGCTGTCTAGGAAAGATGTAAATCTTGTTTCTGCCATGGACCACAAGGCTCTTCTGCTAGAGTTGTTATTGCTGTCCCCAGTTAATAGAATAAATTGGGATTGAATACTATATTCTTTGGTAAAGAAATTCAAATCACCCAACAATTAATTTGTACAGTGGTACCTCTACTTACGAACTTAATTCGTTCTGTGACCAGGTTCTTAAGTAGAAAGGTTTGTAAGAAGCAATTTTTCCCATAGGAATGAATGTAAAAGCAAATAATGCATGCGATCAGGGAAACCACAGGGAGGGTGGAGGCCCTGTTTCCTTCCAGGAGATTCCTAGAGAGGCTCCACGGAGGCTTCTCCCCGCCTTTTCTGGCCCTGTTTCCTCCCAGGAGATTCCTAGAGAGGCCCCACGGAAGCTTCTCCCTGCCTTTTCTGGTTACAGTTTCAGAGGCTCGGGTTTGTAAGTGGAAAATGGTTCTTGAGAAGAGGCAAAAAAATCTTGAACACCCGGTTCTTACCTAGAAAAGTTCATAAGTACAGGCGTTCTTAGGTAGAGGTACCATTGTATTAGTTTGTTAAGTTAAGATAATTAAGTAACAGGGAAAGAGTTCACCTAGAATGACAAAAATCTAGTTTCAAACCCAGCTTCAGACATTGAAACTAGGGGTGGATTTGTTACCTTCCTACCAGTTTGGAAGTGTGCATGTTGCATCGGAAGTGCGCATTTGGGTACATTTGGGTACTCTGCGCATGTGTAGAAGCCTTTGTGCATGTGCAGAGGTTTCGTTGTCAGCCACTTTCAAGAAGCGGTGACCAGGGAAGCAGTGTGGGGGCCTGGCAAGCCAGCCATCACTACCGATTTGGTGAATGAGGCCAAACCTCCGCCACCATCTTGCACAAATTGGTCTGAGCTGGTAGCAACCCACCACTGACTGAAACTCTGAAGAAGTTCTTGGGCCAGTTGCTAAGAGAGAAAACTTGAGAATGCATCCCTTTCCTGAAGATGAAATCAAAATCCAACAAGCCAACAAATAGAATCACATGTTTCTTCCTTTCTCCTTCATGGAAAAGAGAGAGAGAGATACACCCAGTTTGAGGAAGATGTTAACCACCAGGCTAGAAACTAGGAGACCAGGAATTCTAGTCCTGCCTAAGGCATGAAATCAGCTTGATGACGTTAGGCCAATTCTTCTATCTCAGCCCTGGGAAGGAAGCAATGATGAACCACTTTGGAAATATAACCAGGAAAACTGTAGGAATCTGCCATGGCAGCTGTCAAGAGTCAATACTGACTTGAAGGCACACATAAACACACTACCTTAGAAATCTTGAAACATTCCAAGGGAATCTAAGAAGTTTGAACAGTCAATACTAAGTAAATTCAATATTGTTTCTAAGGGTTCCACAATACTCTTAAAATAACTCTACATGGATATAAAATACGTGCATCCATCAGGGTTATTAAATCTGGATTGCAATAGTGCAGTGACAATAAAGGATTAGAACTTCTTGCGTTTCTTTGCTACCAAGAGTGGTCATTTATCCTTTTTTTTTTTGCAGATCAAACTTAGATGTCCTAGTGCATGCCTTAATTGAGATAGTTTTAAGAGTATTTCTTCAAGGGGTTTGGGTGAGCTACAGTTGAATTTTGAAAAAAATATAAGCCCTCCCACAATTTATTTATTATTTATTTATTATTTAGATTTGTATGCCGCCCCTCTCCGAAGACTCGGGGCGGCATACAAATCAATGCATGAGGGTCGCCCAGAAAGTAATGCACCACATTTTTTTCTTCAACAATTATTTATTGAATAAAACAAAACTTACACACAAGAAAGTACTGTATGTTGTTTCTTCTACACTCCCTATTTTTCCACGTAATCTCCATCCCGTTCTATGGCCTCCCTCTAGCGAGACACAAGGGCGTGTATGCCCTGTCAGTACCACTCCTTGTTCTAACAGCCTCACCCTCTGTTCTTCTGTTCTTCTAAAGGCCTCACCATCTGTGCCCAGAGACTAACCGTACTTCTGTCAACTGCAGATTCTCCATAAACTGTTTGTGAATGTTCCCAACAGTTTATTTCTCCACAGTGACAAATTCAATGATGACACGCTGCTTGTAACATACATCACTTATAGATGCTATTTTGAAACACTGCTGCAGCTACGCCATCTGTCTGAAGAAACACAAAATTTACACATGCGCTCCTGACAATTCAAATAATGTATATCTAAAGTTTCACATTCATACCATAATTGTAGCCTGAGAGAAAAAAATTAGCGCATTACCTTCTGGGCGACCCTCGTAGCTACTTTGGGGATAAAAAGAAAGCTTGTTCAAAGGGTGGACTGGTGAGGAAGTTCTCAGCCTTAAGGATCCTTCCTACTCTTTATCATTATTTTGTTTTATTTTTTTCAAAACAAAATATTAGGGTGACCCACTATTTTACATTTTAAAGGGTGCCTACAAAGCAATGTGAGGAAGAGAGATGATGCCAGCAAAACGTACGCTTTTGCATTTTTAAAATTAGGAGAATGTAAAATGAATAAAGTTGGATGTGTTAGGAGAATCAACAGCTGCTATGATATTTGGATTCTTATACCAAAATACTAAGAAAGTAAACTATCTCCGAGAGTCTATTATGTAACATTAAAAATATTTTATGGTAACAGAAACAATAGAAATAATGTAATGTAATAGACATGATGCATCTGAGTACAGATATAGAGTGCTGTGACATTCTCATCACTGAAATGTGATAAATACTCTGACAGTCCAAGTCATAAATATTATAAGCACGATAAAAGTTCACGATAAATGTTGTTCATTAGAAGTGTATTTCAGATGCTTGTGATAGGTATATCATTTTCATTTTGGTTCTATTTATTACTCTGTGGCCAAAATGATTTTTTCTAATCTCAATTTTTCTATTATTACTATTACTATTACTATTACTATTACTATTACTATTATTATTATTATTATTATTATTATTATTAATTAGATTTGTATGCCGCCCCTCTCCGTAGACTCGATCTTTCCTGATCTTTCTTTTTCTTTTAAAATTCTGGCTAGCAAAATAGATTGATTAAAAAAGAATTAATGTCCAGATGAGTTTTAGTTCCCAGGCAGTCCTCAATTTACAAAGGTTCAAAATTATGATGGCTTCAGAAAATGACTTACCATCCGTCCTCAAAATCACAACTGTCATACCACCCTGATAGTCATGTGATAGCAATTCAAGCATTTGGCAACTGCAACATCTAAGGGTCCTGAAATTGCAATATGTGACCTTTCCAGCCAACTTCTAACAAGCAAAGTCAATTGAGGAAGCAACCATGGTAAAAGTTCTAGTAAAATTAGGATTGATGATGTGATGATTCACATTACACAACTGCGCTGATTTGTGATGGAAATTCCAGTTCCAAATGTGGTCATAATTTGTGGATGATTTGTATTTTATTTCTAAGATTTAGAAATCTAAGATTTCTAAGTTTCTTTAAAATTTTAATTACATCTAATTTTTGAAAGGTTTATGTTTATCTTAAGTAAATGTAAATATAGATTCTAAGTGTCTCCAGAACCAAGCAGGAGTAGAAATGATCAATCAAGAAACAAACTTCTCTAATCCTTGATTAATAGGATACATTAAGGAATATTTGAAGATGATAACACTAGACTTCTGATCATACTCCTTTCAAATGTGACCTTTATACATGTATATAGACACTCCTTGCTTTCTCTTACACATTACATATTATACTGACTCTTCTGAAAGATAAAGTGACCAACGACCTGGATACTGTTTACACAATGGCTACTAAGTATGTCAGAATCCACCCATACTAGGCGGATCCAAAAATTTTACTTAGCAAAAATTAAAATTAAGCTGAAGTCCTAATTGCTGCTAATTACAACCAGCATCTAGTCAAGTCAACAAAAGTGAAAGTTAATTCTGAATATTTTCCCCTAAATCAAATAATTTTAAATCCATTTCTCTGAAAACTTCAATTTTTGAAGAACGAATAAGGAACTTATTAAAGCTGAATGATCTAGGACAACTGTTTCTAATTTACTGCTTCCTGCAGCTTTAGCCAGAATGGCTAATTATGTGGGAAGGGGGGGGGGGGTTGTCCACAATGTCTGCACTAATAAGATTTTCAATTGACAATGTGGAAAGAACAATTGCTGCCAGTGAAAACCATAGGCAAACACATGATACAGAGAACACCACAGTTAAGGAAGAACAGCATCACAAAAGATCTACAAATACAAAAAGTAACAAGGGAAAACTCTTGAAGGCATAGAGTTAGAGAAAAAGTTGATTGAAGTCACTTTCTTTGCCTGTATAAACATATCCTATTATTATTATTTATTAGATTTGTATGCCGCCCCTCTCCGTAGACTCGGGGCGGCTCACAGCAATAATAATAACAATGTACAACAAATCTAATATTTAAAAATATCTAAAAAACCCTTATTGAAAAGCCAGACATACACACAAACATACCATGTCCAAGGGGTGGCTCTATATGAGTGTTAAAGTATTTCAGAATGCACAGCTCATATTTTACCCATTTTTCTTCAAGATACACACAAAGTCTGTCAGTTTAAGACTGTTCTTTTGAAGAATTGTTGTTTGCATGTGCTGCCAAGGACAACAAGCAAAATACAATAAGTTTCATTTGAGGAATACTCTACCAAGAATAGGGGATTTTTAAAAAAATAAGTATTATGAAACTGAATACTGTAGAAGGGACTAAGAAGGGACTGAAAACTTACCTTTTGAAATACAGGTAGTTCTTGCTTAACAATCCTTATTGGGATTGACAACTCCACCACTAAGCAAAGAGGTCACTAATGGGAAATCATATAAACTACAACTACATATTCTGGCTGGAATAAAAAGGCAATACTAATCAGTTTCACAGCTTCTGCTTTTGTTTGTTTCCTAACCACTACTCCTCTGTTCTTTGGAATGCTCAGTGTCTGCTTACTGACTTGTACTCATCAAAAACAATGCAAATGCCCCATAGCCCAGGGCTAAAATCCATAGGCTATATACACAGTTTATATATACAGTTCACAGTATTCTCCGTAATCCCTTTCTCTGATGCCTTTATCTATGAGGAGAGAGTAGGCTAGCTCTTAAATGACAACAACAACAGAGTTGGAAGGGACTTTGGAGGTCTTCTAGTCCAACCCCCTGCTTAGACAGGAAACCCTACACTACTTCAAACAGATGGTTATCCAATATCTTCTTAAAAACTTCCAGTGTTGGAACATTCACAACTTTTGGAAGCAAGTTGTCCCACTGATTAATTGTTCTAAGTGTCAGGAAATTTCTCCTTAGTTCTAAGTTGCTTCCCTCCTTGTTCAGCTTCCAGTCATTGCTTCTTTTTCTACACTTAGATGCTTTGGAAAATAGGTTGACTCCTTCTTCTTTGTGGCAACCCCTGAGATATTGGAATACTGCTATCATGTCTCCCTTGGTCCTTCATTCCATTAAACTAGTCATGCCCAGTTCTTGCAACCGTTCTTCATATGTTTTAGCCTCCAGTCCCCTAATCATCTTTGTCGCTCTTCTCTGCACTTTTTCTAGAGTCTCAACATCCTTTTTGCATCGTGGCGACCAAAACTGAATGCAGTATTCTAAGTGTGGCCTTACCAAGGCCTAATAAAGTGGTATTAACACTTCACGTCATCTTGATTCTTTCCCTCTGTTAATGAAGCCTAGAACCGTGTTGGCTTTTTTGGTTGTCCACTAGGACTCCAAGATCCTTCGCACAGTTACTACTGTTGAACAATGTACCACATATACTGTACCTCTGCATTTTGTTTTTCTTCTTCACATCAAAATCAAAGCAATTTTATCTGCAGCAGGAATGGGTCAAGCAAAGACTAGATTGATTGCAAAAAATATTGTTTTTTTTCTCCCCCTCAAAGAATACAGAGATTGGAGAGGGAATGTTTTCAAGAGAGTACTATACATTGTTTGAATAGTGCACCTCTGACTCATAGCCCAGGTTGCCAGCATGATCACATTGCTATCAAATGTATAGAAGAGAAACAGCTTAGTCTCTTACTCTCTGCTCTGAAAGGTAGAGCAGGTGAGTGGGTGGGAAAAAAACACAGGTTCGGCATAGGATAATACTTACTGATTCTAATAGTATTCATGTGACTGAGAGAGGCTGCAAAAGTTGTAAATGGTCATAAATTAGCCATAAAAAAATATTCAGCACCATTATAAGAGTGGTCACTGAATGGTAAGCATGGAATACCTGTAAAGTAAAAAGTGACCAAGTCACCAAGAAACTGGTAGGTTTTTTTAAAAAGTGATTGTTTCAAAAATATATGAAACTTTATGTGCATAAGAAATTATAGTGTGAAAAAGTACATATTCTCAGATAAGAAAACCTGTATATACACAGTAGGAATTGATAAACTTTTAATGACCAAACACCAGGCTTTTCTAGCACTTCCTGTCTTGCATTCACAGATGTATGTTCTATGTGCATTTTAACCAGAGGACATATGACATTGCACTGTTAAATGCTCATGCAGAAGAACTATGCTTTGGACCAGGTCCTAATTTATACTAACTAATAACCAATTAACTTCACTTATAGCAGGGCTCTAGTGTAGATCTTATCCAATTCAATACTCATTTGAGCAACTTGTTTACAGTCCCAGTGACATAGCCAGAAAATGACTAACTTTTGAGAGTCTAAAAGTTGCAGTAATTGAGTGCCACAAAACCTGGCTCAACTAACATAATTGTTTGCAAAAATAGACCCTTGGGACTACTTGCACAAATGAAAAATGTATTTTTGGAATTCAGCCTAGGAGTTTGCTGCTTGTCAATCAGCTGCTGATGTCCTGGGTTTGTAAAACATGCAACTATTACAGTTGCTAT
Organism: Erythrolamprus reginae; assembly: GCF_031021105.1. Classification (NCBI taxonomy): domain Eukaryota; kingdom Metazoa; phylum Chordata; class Lepidosauria; order Squamata; family Dipsadidae; genus Erythrolamprus; species Erythrolamprus reginae. The sequence continues at coordinate 346,132,333 of NC_091950.1, read as the reverse complement.
CCTTCTTTAACCTTCCTTAGGAAACTAAATGGTATACAGCCTGTTCCCCCTCCCTTAAATTTGTCACCCTTTAATGAAGAAATGTGCAAACAAATCTAGGTAAGAAATACTGTATCCCTGGCCTCAATCTTGGGATCAACACAGATAAAATATGTGAAAAATAATCTAGCTGTTCTGCTGTAAAAAGAGGTATAAATTCAGTCCAATATCAGCTTACAAGAAGCAACTATAAGCTATTTCAGACACAGGCTTAAACCAACAATGTCTGGAAGAACTTGGCATTCTTATTCCAAAACTACTTTGCCTATATTTTTTTTTTAAGTGTCCTGGACCAAAAACCCAGACTGCATACCAGAAGTCTAGGAATAGGTTGTTTTCTTATTTGCATTAGGTAAATGTAAAGTCTATAAGTCATTCCTCTGGTAGTTCAGAAAATGGACGCTGGTCTTACCTGATATACCTCTTCTTCAAGTAGTGGATATAGCATCCAGAAATGGGTTAAATCTGTCTGGTCTCTGATTGGATTGAGTCTTATCAAAGCTGTTCAGGTCCCACTCTTGTTACTATGTTTGAAACGAAGACGCGAAAGGGACAGACTCTCTGCCAAAGTCAATTAAATATTCAGATTTGTGAAACCCATCAGTCCTTTTGATGTAAATGCACAACCTTCGGCATACATCAAGTTTATACCACCACTTCTCTGACCAGTGGACTGTGTGCGGACAAAAGCTAGGAAAAACAATCTCCTGAGCACGATGAAAACATGTATTCACCTTCCACAGAAAAGCCGGATTGAGTTTAAGGACAACTTTGTCCATGTGGAATATGCACAGGTTGGGATGAACCGACAAAGTTGCCAACTCGGACACCTGCTGAGTTGACATAATAGCTACCAGAAATGCTACTTTACATGTAAGATGATGCAACAAAGTGGCGCTCAAGGCGGCAAGATGCGCGTATCATGCCGCCTTGATTGCATCAACGGAATCCCGCCCGGCCGCTCTGTTTAGGGTGACCCGCTCCCTTCTCAACCAGAGGGGAGCTGGGGAGTCCATACAGAGTAGTGCCGAGGATTTTAACGCGTTTTTCGCTGATAAAATCGCTCAGATCCGGGCGGACCTCGACTCCAATTGGAAAACAGAGTCGACTGACAACGAGTCAGTCGAGGTGACTGGGGCCCGTACTTGTCCACCTGTCTGGGAAGAGTTTGATCTGGTGACACCTGATGAAGTGGACAAGGCCATTGGAGCTGTGAGTTCCGCCACCTGTTTACTGGATCCGTGTCCCTCCTGGCTGGTTTCGGCCAGCAGGGAGGTGACACGGAGCTGGGTCCAGGAGATTGTTAACACTTTCTTGGGGAGGGGATCCTTTCCAACACCCTATAAAGAGGCGCTCGTGCACCCCCTCCTCAAGAAGCCTTCCCTGGACCCAGCTGTACTTAATAACTATCGTCCATTCTCCAACCTTCCCTTTATGGGGAAGGTTGTTGAGAAGGTGGTGGCACTCCAGCTCCAACGGTCCTTGGAAGAAGCTGATTATCTAGGTCCCCAGCAGTCGGATTTCAGGCCCGATTACAGCACGGAAACTGCTTTGGTCGCGTTGATGGATGATCTCTGGCGGGCCCAGGACAGGGGTTTATCCTCTGTCCTGGTGCTTCTTGACCTCTCAGCAGCTTTCGATACCATCGACCATGGTATCCTTCTGCACCGGTTGGAGGGGTTGGGGGTGGGAGGCACTGTTCTCCAGTGCCTCAGCGGTTGGTCCTCTCCCCCCTGCTATTTAATATCTACATGAAACCGCTGGGTGAGATCATCCAAGGGCATGGGGTGAGGTATCATCAGTACGCTGATGATACCCAGCTTTACATCTCCACCCCATGTCCAGTCAACGAAGCAGTGGAAGTGATGTGCCGGTGTCTGGAGGCTGTTGGGGCCTGTATGGGTGTCAACAGACTCAAACTCAACCCGGATAAGACGGAGTGGCTGTGGGTTTTGCCTCCCAAGGACAATCCCATCTGTCCGTCCATCACCCTGAGGGGGGAATTATTGACCCCCTCGGAGAGGGTCCGCAACTTGGGCGTCCTCCTCGATCCACAGCTCACATTAGAGAACCATCTTTCAGCTGTGGCAAGGGGGGCGTTTGTCCAGGTTCGCCTGGTGCACCAGTTGCGGCCCTATCTGGACCGGGACTCATTGCTCACAGTCACTCATGCCCTCATCACCTCGAGGTTCTACTACTGTAATGCTCTCTACATGGGGCTACCTTTGAAAAGTGTTCGGAAACTTCAGATCGTGCAGAATGCAGCTGCGAGAGCAGTCATGGGCTTACCTAGGTATGCCCATGTTTCACCAACACTCCACAGTCTGCATTGGCTGCCGATCAATTTCCGGTCACAATTCAAAGTGTTGGTTATGACCTTTAAAGCCCTTCATGGCACTGGACCAGAATATCTCCGAGACCGCCTTCTGCCGCACGAATCCCAGTGACCAATTAGGTCCCACAGAGTGGGCCTTCTCCGGGTCCCATCAACTAAACAATGTTGGTTGGCGGGCCCCAGGGGAAGAGCCTTCTCTATGGCGGCCCTGACTCTCTGGAACCAACTCCACCCGGAGATTAGAACTGCCCCTACTCTCCCTGCCTTTCGTAAACTCCTTAAAACCCACCTTTGTCATCAGGCATGGGGGAACTGAATCACCTCCCCCGGGCATGTACAATTTATGCATGGTATGTTTGTGTGTATGTTTGCTTAGTAAATGGGTTTTTTAAAAAAATATTTTAAATTATATTTAGATTTGTCGTGAATTGTTGTATCCTGCTGTGAGCCGCCCCGAGTCTAAATATCAAATCTAAATAATAAATAAAATAAATAAATAAACAATGCCTCCCGGAGTGGCACAAAATGAAAAGAAATGTCAACTTAAAACTCAAGCCTCATTTTCGCTTGTAAATTGCATTTTAAATGGCTGCCACCACTTTAAAATGGCCACCACAACTGCTGAACCAAACAATTATTGTAATTATCTCTTCAGACAGCTCGGATGGATGTCAAACGGGCCAAAACCCTTCTGTCTTTCTACTAGTCTAATTAGACAACCCAATGACCAAACTATAGCTTGCTGAAATTGCGAGTGAAAACTTAAATTTGTGATTGTCTCCTGCAAGAGGTAGCAATGATAGGCTGCCTAAGGCAGGCCAAACCTGCACTCAAACCCAAAGGAAGCAAGAAAACTTACAGTTTCCAGGAACCGAATGTCATCCACAATATCAGAAATGGAAGACACAGCTAACCACACCAATTCAACTCAGGGCTATCAAGGTGGTCTAACAACCAAGAATGACGGCGCTGGACTTACCCGGCAGGCAGGCTTTGCTGGAGGGACCGGGAGACAACGGACCCTCTGGCGGCCGCCATTTTGGATCCCGAGTGAAGTCTCGCGAGGCGAGACTTCGCTCGGGATTTCGGGCCTGTTTGGCCCGGCTGCTGATTGGTCCGGGCGGGGCCTGCTTGCCCTATATAAGGGCGAGCAGGCCTGAGGCTCAGCCTTCTCGCCCGGACAGCAGCCTCGAGCAGACACATGGCTGTCTGCTCGTGGAGTCCTTTCGGCAGCCGCGTGGGCGGCCGCTGCTTGTGGAAGCCTCGTCGGAGGCTTGAGGAGGCTGCAGCTCAGCCCTTCCGAGGCCTGCGGTCTTCTCTTCGCAGGCTAGGCTGGAGTCCGGCGTGAGCCCCCCCCCCGCTTCATAAAAGGCGGCCGCGTGTTGCGGCCGCCATCTTGAGAGCCTCATTGGAGGCTCGTGGAGCGGTACGGGGCTTCGGGTCCGGCGGGGAGGCTGGGCCTGTGCCATTTTCGGCTGTTGGCCCCTCTATTTCGTCCGGGGGGGATCGTTCCAGTCGCCCCCTCGGGAACGGGGGGATCGGGCGGAGGGCTCGCGTGTGCGCCTCCCCCCCCATTCGTGGCCCCTGTTCAGAGGGCAGTTAGGCCCTTGGCGGCAGCTTCTTGCTGCTGCGCTGCCTGTTTGGGCAGAGGCCATTTGCTGCCCTCTTTTGGGGCCTGGGCGGCCCCGGTTTCATTATTGTTAAAATAAGAACCATGGTGTGAAACAAAACATACATAATATTAATAATACTGATATTTATAGTTAATATTATTTAATTATTTATAGAAACACAGAAGTCAGGAAAAGACCTATTGGTCCCTCTAGTCTGCCCTTATAATATTTCCTGTATTTTATCTCAGGATGGCTATATGTTTATCCCAAACATGTTTAAATTCTGTTCCTGGGGATTTATATACCAAGTCTGCTGGAAGTTTATTCCAAGGGTCTACTACTTTTTCAGTAAAGTCGTAGTCAAACTTCAGTACAACAGTTATAGCCAAACATTAATTATTTAAATATTTGGTAGCCTAGGAAGGTGATGAGGCCCTTGGCCAGGGTAGCTAGGAAGCCCCCCCCCAGTGGGTCCTGCTGGGGGGATTATGGTTGGTGGCCACCCGGTCCTGGTTTTCTTGGGGGTTTTCGGGGGGGCACCTGTAATCGGGTTTGCCCCCCCCGCCGGCCCCTACTGCAGGGGCACGGGCCCCTGGGGCAGCTTTTTGCTATGGCCTGGTGTCAGGAGCGGGGGGTTCAGACCCTGCCAACGCAGGCTGTAGTGCCTCCGCCCCTTTTGCCCGCCCCTAAAAGGGGACGGTTGCGAGGGGAGGGGGTCCAGGGAACAAACCCCACCTACTGGGGGAAAATGGGCCCTGCCCAAGTATGTAAGCAGGCTCGAGGGTTGGTTGAGGGACTACCACCCTCGCTCGAGAGCGGCTGCTCTCTTGCTAGGTTTCTTACAGGGATTCAGGATCTCTTGCATGGGAGGGGTCCCCTTTAGGGGTGGTCCCCTGAAAGGCAAGTGGTGAATTTAGGTTGATTCACCACTTGTCTTTTTCTAAAGGGGAGTCAGTGAATGATTTCATTCCTGACGAACTTTGTTCGGTGCGGTACGCATCCTTTGTTGCGGCCGTGATCATGATTAGGAAGTGTGGGGTTGGAGCCCTTATGGGAAAATGCGACATTGAGTCGGCATTCCGGCTCCTCCCCATACACCCAGACGGATTGGGGCTTCTGGGCTTCCATTGCGAAGGTGGGTTTTTTGTGGACAGGGCACTGCCAATGGGCTGCTCTGTCTCATGCTCTCTTTTTGAGAGTTTTAGCACCTTCTTGGAGTGGTCGCTCAGGAGGCGCAGCGGTCTGGGATCGGTCGTTCACTACCTTGATGGATTCTTGTTGGCGGGGCCTGCGCGTTCAGAGCAATGCTTTGCTCTAATGCTGGACTTCGAAGCCCTTTGCGCTCTGTTGGGGGGGCCTTTAGCCTCTGAGGGGACCGAGGGCCCCGCCACCAAGATTACCTTCCTCGGTATTGAATTGGACTCGGAGGTGCAATCTTTCAGATTGCCCCTAGAGAAGTTGCTTAAGAGCAGAAGAAAGCTGATGAGGTGCTGGGCTGCCGGAAGGTTACCCTACGGCAGCTTCAGGAATTGGCAGGCATTCTTAATTTTGCCTGTCGGGTGGCTGTTCCTGGTAGGGTTCTTTCCAGGAGGTTGTACGACGCGATGAAGGGACTCCGTTTGCCCCATCATCGTACCCGCCTTTGCGCTGGGGTCAGGGCTGACCTCGGCGTGTGGGATTTCTTGGTCAGGTTTAATGGTTTGTCTTTTTGGAGGCACGAGCTTCTTTTGGAAGCCGAGTTGCAGCTCTGTTCTGATGCCGCGGGGACTTGTGGTTTCGGGGTAGTTTTAGGTGACCAGTGGTGCTGGTCGGCATGGCCTCCGGAATGGAGTGCCTCTTAGTTGGTTCAGGACCTTACGTTCTTAGAGCTCTTCCCCTTAGTAGTGGCCTTAGAGCTTTGGGGGGAGCAGTTTAGGGACAAGACTGTGCACTTTTGGTGACTACCTAGCGGTTGTCCATGTGGTGAATGCCCTGTCCTCTAAGAGCGACAGGGTCATGCGGCTTGTCCACCATTTTGTGCACAGGTCCTTGTCCCTAAACACGTTGTTTTTGGCTAGGCATGTCCCCGAGATGGATAACGGGTTCGTTGATGCCTTGTCCCGTGGTCAGTTGTCCAGGTTTCGGACCCTGGCCCTGTGGGCCCGGGAGTCGCCAGAGGCGTTCCCCGGCCACCTTTGGAGTCTGGGGGGGCTCCCGGGCGTAGGAGAGTAAGGGTCTGCTGGGCTATGGCCCTCTCTGTGGTGCCTGGCACTCTGGGGGATTCGCAGCAGACGGGTGCAGAGTTCGGGGAGTTCAGGCAGGATACGGGTTATACCTATAGCTGGCCTGCCCCAGTTGTGTACCTGGCCATATTTGTGTCCAGTTTAGGCAGTGGGGCCTTTCAGTTAGGACTTTGAGGTCCAGGTGGCCGGCCTCGCCTTTTGTCTAAGGCGGGGTTGGTTTGTGGATTTATGGTGAGTTCCGCATAGTGAAGATGCGGGACGGCTGGCCAGGGCCTTATCGCTGGTTGCTTGGTCCTTTTGGCCTTCCATCTCATTGCCTTAGTCGGGCGGGTTTTGGAGTACAGGGTTTGGCTAGGCCAAGCGTGGATCCCGCCGCTTGTGGGAACGCTCGTTCCGCAGTGGCGCCGCCTCTAGTGCGGTGATGGCGTTCTCGATACTGAGGATTCGGGGATGCCGACCGCTGGCGGTCGACGGCCTGTTTTAGGCTACGAACGGCCAGTTGAGGGTCCGGGGTAAGATCTTAGGCCAGGGCTCCCTTTGGTCCCCTTCTATTCAACCCCGCCAGGACGGACCGACGGTGTTGCTTTGGGTCATGAGCGCTCCGAGACCACTCAGCAACACGGTACCGTCGGGGGTGGGGACCCTGCCATCGTGGCGGCTGGGTCCTTGTTGTCTGGCGGGGGAGACGGGGTGTGCAGTGGGACGGGCGTTTCTACCGCTATGCTGGGTGGGCGGCATCCCATTGCTGCGCCCAGGTGGTCCTGGGAGGGCGGCATCCCATTGCTGCGCCCAGGAGGTGCTGGGAGGGCGGCATCCCGTTGCTGCGCCCAGTTGGTCCTGGGAGGGCGGCATCCCATTGCTGCGCCCAGTTGGTCCTGGGAGGGCGGCATCCCATTGCTGCGCCCAGGTGGTGCTGGGAGGGCGGCATCCCATTGCTGCACCCAGTTGGTCCTGGGAGGGCGGCATCCCATTGCTGCGCCCAGTTGGTCCTGGGAGGGCGGCATCCCATTGCTGCGCCCAGGTGGTGCTGGGAGGGCGGCATCCCATTGCTGCACCCAGTTGGTCCTGGGAGGGCGGCATCCCATTGCTGCGCCCAGTTGGTCCTGGGAGGGCGGCATCCCATTGCTGCGCCCAGTTGGTCCGGGGAGGGCGGCATTCCATTGCTGCGCCCAGGTGGTCCTGGGAGGGCGGCATCCCATTGCTGCGCCCAGGAGGTGCTGGGAGGGCGGCATCCCGTTGCTGCGCCCAGTAGTGCTGGGAGGGCAGCATCCCATTGCTGCGCCCAGTTGGTGCCGGGGCAGCATTCCACTGCTGCGCCTGGATGTGTGCTGGGAGGGCGGCATCCCATTGCTGCGCCCAGTTGGTGCCAAGGGCGGCATTCCATTGCTGCGCCTGGATGTGTGCTGGGAGGGCGGCATCCCATTGCTGCGCCCAGTTGGTGCCAAGGGCGGCATTCCATTGCTGCGCCTGGATGTGTGCTGGGAGGGCGGCATCCCATTGCTGCGCCCAGGTGGTGCTGGGAGGGCGGCATCCTGTTGCTGCGCCCAGGTGGTGCTGGGAGGGCGGCATGCCATTGCTGCGCCCCGGCGGTGCTGGGCGGGTGGCATCCCATGGCTACGCCCAGTTGTTCGGGGAGGGCGGCATCCCATTGCTGCGCCCCGGTCGCTGGTCTTGCTCTTGGGGCAAGGACCGGTACGGCTTGGGGGTCGGTTGGGGACCCGCCAGGCTTGCGGAAGCCTGCGGTGGCTTCACGCTGTGTGGCCCGCCACGTATGTGGTGCGGTCTTCGATCCCCTGGGGATCTTTGTGGGTCGCCCTTTCCCTTAGGGCCATTCACCGGGTCAGGTGTAGAGGCAATAAGGCCCTAGGAAGGGTAGTCAGGGAATTTAGGTGGGGTTGTAGTGGCCCATCCCCTCATCACTGTAGATCGGCTGTGGCTTTACCGGGCCGATGGCGTTCACCTGTCAGTACAGGGGAACGCCATTTTCTTACAGGACCTGCAGCGGTCTCTGCGTGAGCTGGCGCAGCTAGAGGGGGGAGTCGGGGGGCCAAGATAGAGATCTGACCCCCGCTCCGTGGCAGGTTAGGGGCGGAAAATTGGGGGGGGGGGTTTAGCAACCGCGCATTCTCCCTTGGGCATCTTTGGGGATGATTGACAGGTTCTCTGCAAGCTCATGAAGGGAGCGACTGCCTGAGCGGCTGGGGGGAACCTGTCTTTGGGTCCTGCACCTTTAAATTCCTGGATTCGGGTTAGCCGGTGGGACCCCCCTCATGCAAAGCATGGCAGGGTCGCAGGTGATGGAGTGGTCCCTCACCTGGACTTGCATCGAGATACGCCCATGAGTTGCCCAGGAAGTTTTGCCCTAACGTCATTTCCGCCCCGGAAGTGTTTGTTTGACCCTGCAGGTCCATTTCCGGGTCATAGTTGATTATGCTAATATATGCAAATTTAATGAATAAATTCTGCAAATTTATGTTAATAAAAAATGACCCAGTTTAAATCCAGCTCTTGTGTCCGTGTCGTTACTCTGTCTCTCCAGCAATAGGTTAATGACACAAGAGGAAAGATTGGCTCAACTGCCCTTGCTGAGTGACTGAGTGAAAAAGCTGTCAAGCATAGTAATAAGGATGGGATCTGAACAGCTTTGACAGACTCAGTCTAATCAGAGGGCAGACGGATTTAACCCAGTCCTGGACGCTATGTCTACTTTGAAGGAGAATCTCCAGTTTCTTCTACAAATGCTTTTTCTTTAAATTTGTCTGGCTAGAAACTCTGCATTTGAGAAAACTAAAAATCCCTGTACTTCAAATACAGACACACACACATTCACATAAACACACAATCCAACCAAGAGCACCTGTAAATAGGACACCTCCCAGGATGTTGCCAAATTTGAAGCATTTCAAAAAAATCAGTCACTCAAAAATAAATAAACAAAAAGCAAAAATTCCATGGGGTATGTCCAATTCTTAGACAATTTACTCTAAACTGCCCTAAAGTAGTGGTCTGGATTTCTGTGGATATAATTAAATATTCCATATTTATTTAACAATACACTTCAGATCTGTCCAACTGTCAGAGTCAATAAAACAATTCCACTAAAAAACACAGATGGAAACACATTAAAAATACAGTTGGCATTTATTTAATGGCTTGGCTTTTGTATATAAAAAATATAAGATGGTAATCTTTCTGTGGGAAGGCAGAAAAATTCTTTCTGCAAAGGCAGAAAAATGGAATGGCTTGAAAACGTATTTGACTGGTGTGGGTGTGTGTATACATACATACACACACACATACACACATATGAGAGAGGTGTCTGACATTGCATCTTTAAACTTTGAGTTTAATTCTTTTGATTTAACATGCTTCATTATTGGATATCTGCTCTAGGCTTTTTCAGTTCCTCCCACTCCTGCAGACTTCAAAGCAGTACATGCTTGAATTCCCAAATATATTAGCCTAGTTCAAATCTTAAGCAGCAGTTATTGCCCATCGATCAAGAGGAAAAAAGCAGAGGCACATACACACTGGGGACCCTAATAAGATTAAATTAAAACAATACCACAAACTAAGACTAGTAAAGGCACTAGCTTTCAGTTGTTTTCTTCAACTGAATATGATCTCTTTGCATATAATAATAGTGATGGGCGAACCCAACGGTGTTCGGGTTTGGCAAGTTCGGACGAACTTTACGCAAAATTCGGCCGAACCCGAACCAAACCCAAACCCGAATGGGGAATCCCACCAAGAGATTCCGGGGACGGAGCTTTGATGTCACGTATACCGGCAGGTTGCTAAGGACGCCAAGGTGATCACTTCCTGGATTCCATGGAATACAGGAAGTGATCACCTTGGCGTCCTTAGCAACCTGCCGGTGACGTCAAGGCTCCGCCCCCGGAATCTCTTCGTGGGAGGGATTCCCCAGCTCATTCAAAGGGAGGTCTTCACGTAAAAATAAACATGTTTATTTTTACGTGAAAGGACCGCCCTTTGCTTGCAGCGCCGCTGCGGTGTCCTTTCACATAAAAATAAACACTATCACTATGGCTGTCCCAAAATTACTCCATGTAGTATTTCCGTGAGGTGATACATAATCTGACAATTAACCTACTACATTTCAGCATCTACCATTACAATGCAAAGAAAGGTAAGCTATCTGGACTGGCAGAAAAAACTTTATTGATCTGCAAATCTGCTGTATTTGTTTCATAAAGAAAAGCACAACATAAATATTTTTAAGAACAAGCATTACACGGGATTATCACCTACAGCTTTAATCTATTTGTAGTTTATTATAGGCACTGCACATACACTTGAGCATATTCTGATAAAAGTGATTATTTCAGCAAGTATTTCAGAAAGTAGAGAATTTACTGTTTCCTACTTTCTCCTTGTAGCAATCTTATCAAACTTGCATAATATAGACATCTCTCCCTTTAGTCATTTCACAAAGGAAATAGGTCAAGATTATATATTTCAATACCTATATCTGCTTGCCAACAACATCCAAACATCAGGGAAAATGAAGATATACTCAACATCTTAATTAGACTGAACAATAGAAATTAAATCAATCTACTAACACATCTGTTGAGGAAAACCTCAAAAAATTCCCTCATTCACTTTCATGTCTATATAGATTACAGCTTGTATCCCCTCCTAGATGAGTCATAAAGTGGTAAAGCCATTTTAGATGAAACCTGTCAAAAAAAATTAAATCAGACCCCCCCCCCCCCCAAAAAAAAAAGCAGGAAGTTCCTCCTTCACCAACTTGCTTTTGGCATTATAAATGTACATAAATGTTAAGTTAAACTTTTCTATATTGGTCTCCAATATAAAATGTCCATGCCGTTTTAATAAAACACAATAAAAAGTTAAACGACCTGTAAATATAATCAAGCAAGATTGAGACTAAACATCAGAAGTCACAACAGCTATAAAAACACTAAACAGCCAAGCCGTTTTGGAAACAGAAAATTCCACAGCAAAACACTGCCTAAGAAAGATCCCCTCGTCGGAACTCACAGTGAAATACCATTAAGCAAAATCCTTCTGAGCTACAAGATGTCTTTCTTCGTGAACAACTTAGGGCCACCATAACAACTGAGGGACCATTGAAGGGATCTTCATCTTCCAGAATTCTCAACAACAAGCGCATTGGCTGTGAAATTCTAGGAACTACAGAAGACACAGCTAGAAAATACCCAGGCAAAAGAAGAATGTATTTCCAAAAGTAGAGCACCATTTCTCACAAATAATGGCTCAACACTCAACAATCGTGCCTTGTTGCAACTGGCTTTTAAGATTCTAAAGTTCAAGTTATTTCCTCCCCCACCTGTCCATAAATCCTGCTTCAAAGTGGACTACAGTGAACTATTATGTCTTTCAAACAGCTGAAAAGCCTTTCTAGTAGGAGACAATGGTGAATGAATGATACTGAACATCTATCATAATCACCATCTGTCACCAACCCATATCAATGGCTTTAAAAACCTTATCTATTAGTGTACTTTCATTTTCCACAATCTTATTTTTCTACCAGGCCTATAAAATAAAACAGCTTCTTCAGATCTTTAATACAGTAGCTGGACAAAGCCTCATTCAGGGAACTATGTGAGGATGAACAAATAATTCAGACCTAGGTATTTTTTTTAAAAAGTGCCCTCTTAATAGAATAGAATAGAATAGAATTTTATTGGCCAAGTGTGATTGGACACACAAGGAATTTGTCTTGGTGCATATGCTCTCAGCGTACATAAAATAAAAATATACATTTGTCAAGAATCATGTGGTACAACACTTAATGATTGTCATAGGGGTCAAATAAGCAATGAAGAAGCAATATTAATAAAAATCTTAGGATATAAGCAACAAGTTACAGTCATACAGTCATTCCAGGGCGGAGCTTTGACATCACGTATACCGGCAGGTTGCTAAGCACGCCAGGGTGATCACTTCCTGGATTCCGGGGGCGGCACTAGAAAATGGGTGATAGGAATGATGAGAAAAACTAGTAGAATAGAAGTGCAGATTTAGTAGAAAGTCTGACAGTGTTGAGGGAATTATTTGTTTTGTATGTTCCTCACCCCACTGCATAAGGTTCATGCAGTGGGATGGGGTTGGTCCTCGGATGGATAAGCCAAGTATTCCAGGCATTTAACTCAAAAATATATTCTTCTAGCAAGATTACTCAAGGTGTGGCAGCTAAAGAAGCAGACATCTGTATTGTATTGGGTAACAGAAATATAGGAAGATGCTGGAGCTGGATGATCAATTGCAAACAATGATAAAACACTTCTTTATTTTACCAAAGAGATTACATGAATAGGCATGGTAAAAGTCACTGACAATATAATGATGAATCATGATCCTCTAGGGTTGGTTGGCGTTCATCCTGTTGAGGAATAGCCAAGGATCTTTTGGAATACTAATAGCGCTTATGACACAGATAGATTAAAGTCTTTTGGATAACTAGATGTTGCATTACACTGAAAGAAAAGAAAATCTAAAGCTGCAAAGATTGAATTACAGTGGAAATGTGGAGGCTTATATAATTAAAACAGTAAAAGATTACAAAGGAGAAAAACTAATCAGCACCAATACATAATCAAACCAGTGGTGGGTTGCTAGCGGTGCGCCCCAGAGCTCCATTTTAGCAGTGCCCCGTGGATTGCACGCTTTGGGCACGATGGCTCTGGGGCTGTCTTCGCCAGTCCGTCACATGGCGCCATCTCTTTTTGGGAATTTTTTCCTTTATTTTGCTTCCTGCGCATGCGCAGAAGCAAAATCACATTAGGGGACACTCTTGCATGTGCAATTTCAGCAATTTTTTGCTTTTACACATGCACAGAAGTAAAATTCACTGAAATCACACATGCACATGCGTCCCCTCAAAAGATTTGGGTGCTTTTTTGTTCCCTGTGCATACGTGGAAGCAAAATCGCATAGTGGGAATGCACTGTGTGCATTCAATCATTGCAAGCATGCATGCACACAAATTGTCATGATGCACGCACAGCACATCAGTGGGCAGGTAAGAGGAACCCACCCCTGAACCAAATATATCCCTAGCAGAGACTCAATCATTGTTCTGTTACAGGCCTGTGAGAATAGACAGTCTTCAATAGCTTCCTAAACATAATCAGGATGAGACCCATCTGGATCTCCAGAGAATAAACACTATGATAGAAAAGACTGCTCAGGTTCCTCAAGACAACACTACTTAACTGATGGGTGTGTACATAATGCCCTATCACGCTAGACAACAAGGAAGAACCAGGGGCATAGAGCTTTGTAAAGATAATGAGCACCTAAACGTTAATTGGTAACCAGTGCCTTTTGTTACTTGAGCATAAGAAAATATGCCCACCACTGCCTGTGCTGGTACATTGTAACCAGCTATAGTTTCCAAGTGGTCATCCAATGTGGCTTCATGTAAAGTATGCTTCATGTAAAGATAGTAATCCATTCATGAGCTTTCTAAGGTGTGAATGACTGTTTGAAGGCCCACCTAGTCCAACTAAAGGTACAAGTGACACACTAGAAGTATTTATTGGTACATGTACATACAACCTGGGAGAAACCCCTCTTAGCAGTAGCGACTGCGAAAGAGACCTTGGAGTCTTGGTGGACAATCAACTAAACATGAGCCAACAATGTGCAGCAGCAGCTAAAAAAGCCAATACAATCCTAAGCTGCATCAACAGGGGAATACACTCCAAGACCAGGGAAGTCTTAATACCACTCTACTATGCCCTGGTCTCACCACACCTGGAGTACTGTATTCAGTTCTGGTCACCACACTTCAAAAGAGACATTGAAACTCTGGACAAGGTGCAGAAAAGAGCAACCAAGATGATTAAGGGATTGGAAACCAAGACTTACGAAGAGAGACTGAGGGAACTGGGCATTGATAGCCTAGAGAAAAGAAGGGCCAAAGCGGACATGATAGCAGTCTACAAGTATACGAGGAGATGTCAGGGAGAGGAGGGGATCACTTTATTCTTCAGGGCACCAGAGGGCCAGACGAGGCACAACGGCTGGAAGCTGACCAAGGAGAGATTCAACATGGAGATAAGGAGGAACTTCCTGACGGTCAGAGCGATCAACCAATGGAACAACCTACCAGCGGACGTTGTGAACTCCAACACTCTTTGAACAGGAGCTGTGAGTCACTATGCGTTGAATGCAGTTGGTTAGCCAGTTTTGAATCCATCTGGTGGTGTTGCTGTCTAACCCACCTTTTCAACTTTATCTACTAGTAGGTCTACTTTATCTAATGCCTTACTGAAGTCAAAATAAAAGAAATGGACACTTTCAGTCAGAAAAAAAATCATACTATTTACTTATCAGGCCCCAAAAAACAGTATCAGGGGAATATTGCAAAGATGGTACAAATTCAATTGTTGACTTCCTTGGGCACAAGGAAGTCAACAATTGAATAACATCAATTACATTTTGCAAACAACCTTTTAATAAACATCAAAATTTCTGCTTCAATCTCGGAGGCAGAAGAAGAGGAGGCATACTAGAATTTATTATATCAATTTATGTAGCAGCCCATTTCTAAGACAATGAATCCAGGATTAAATCCAATAAGAGCAAAAACATAAATAAATGTAGTAATTCAATATTAAAATAATGGACCATGAAGACACTATAATCCAAGTCACACAACCACAGTTTGGACCAGGAAGGGGGGGGGGGGGAAACCACTGACAATCTCATTCAATTTGCCGTCCCTAGACCAGTGTTTCCCAACCTTGGCAACTTGAAGATATCTGGACTTCAACTCCCAGAAGTCCCCAGCCAGCATTCGCTGGCTGGGGAATTCTGGGAGTTAAAGTCCAAATAGCTTCAAGTTGACAAGGTTGGGAAACACTGCCCTAGACAATCTAGGACCATGATGGCAATCCTATGGCACATATACCACAAGCGGCCCGCAGAGCCCTCTCTGCTGGCACGTGACCCATTGGCCAGTTCAGCTCTACTGCGCATGTGCAAGTGAGTCCTGACGGCCAGCTGATTTTCAGGTCAGATGAGCTCATGCTTTTGCCTCACTTTCTGTGGCCAGTGCCTTCCCAGATTTCTGGAGATTCCACCCCAGCGCTGTTTGGGCACGCAAGACCTTTCCCCCCTCCCAGCTCCATTTGAGGAAAGAGGCTTCCCCCCTCTCCCACCACTGTTTTGGGATGGGAGGCCAAATGGGGGGGAACCACGCATGCATGCACAGTGGGTCACATGCACATGTGCAGGGACAGAATATGCGAGAGGGGCATTGCATTATGTGTGTGAGCACTCATGCACGAGCAACATTTTCGGCACCCGAGGGGAAAAAGGTTTGCCATCACTGTTCTGGGACTATGAAATGTCGACAGGATTGGAGATGAACTAATTAGAACACATTGCTGGCTCTCAGATGTCTTTTATTCAACTTTCCCTATAGCTCATTTCTCATTCAAATGTCAATTATATCTGCATACCATTTTAAAAGTTTATTTTTTCAACATTTTTCCATAAAGTTCCCCTGAAGTACTGTACTAACAGTAATAAAGCCAAAGGAATATTAGCCGCTTCCATCTGTTCCTGAAAATAAAATAGCTGCTTTCTACACAACTCTGCTTCGGGTTTTGCAAATTTAGTTAACCTTCTATCCAGAAATTCAATTCAATTCAATTCAATTTATTAGATTTGTGTGCCGCCCCTCTCTGAAGACTCGGGGCGGCTCACAACAATAATAAAAATAATATTCCAGCGAGAACAAATCTAATATTAAAAAGCACATAAAACCCTATCATATTTAAAGAAGCAAACAACATATACATACCCAAACATAGATATTTAAAAAAAGCCTGGGGGAAAGGTGTCTCAACTCCCCCATGCCTGGCGGTATAGATGGATCTTGAGTAATTTACGAAAGACAAGGAGTGTGGGGGCAGTTCTAATCTCTGGGGGGAGTTGATTCCAGAGGGCCGGGGCTGCCACAGAGAAGGCTCTTCCCCTGGGGCCCGCCAAACGACATTGTTTGGTCGACGGGACCCGGAGAAGGCCAACTCTGTGGGACCTTATCGGTCACTGGGATTCGTGCAGTAGCAGGTGGTTCCGGAGGTTACCTTCTTCATATGCTGCCCAATTTACTGCCTGGTAAGTATATTATAAATCATCATTACAACAAACTGATAGAGCAGGATGGCTGTATCAAAGCTTTTGGGGACAAATCTATTGTACAAGAATGTGGTCATTAGTTTGTGGGCAGACAGAGATCGTTGATGGTGATTGCACCGATTAACTCCACTCCTAGCATTTTGTTTCATTTTCACAGTATACAACTGCATCAGAAACAACACGAAACAGTCATTTAGCATAGGGGGGTGTCTTGCAATAAATATGGCATTCATAGCACAAAATAGATGGTGTATAATTAAAGGGCTGGTTCTGGATTATACATCATGCTCCTTTCATTGCTAAACAAAAATTATTATCTCCTCATAATGTTACATCATGACCAGAATGCATTTTAAAAGTACTAAAGTACAGTACAACAAAACAGTTCCACTGAAAAATATTGGAAAAAGGAATCTTACATCACCATTAGTGAAATGGAGTTTAATAATCCTGGACTGGTCCTGATATATACACATGGATTATAGTATTATTTTTAAAAAATAAGAACATGCCTTGGGATGTTAAATAGGATTAAGCCTTTTATTTTCAAAACAGCAAGACCCTAATGAACCAAAGGGCAATAGAGCAAGGATAAGTATTTCTAAACTGAACGTAGCTCTCATTATATGAGGGGATCTTATCCAACCTAGGTACTCCAGATGGCAACAAGAACTTAAAAATGGATTTTATGTATATATAAAAGTAATTTACTATTTTGCACATATGTAAGAGTACTCTTTCAGACAAAACTACAGGTCATAAAGTGAAGATATGAAATGTGGGAAATTGCATGTGGGAAAATACAGGTTTTTGTTTTTAAATAAAAATCTGGCTGTTGAAGATATCAAAGAACTAGCTACCCAAGTACAGTCCTCTTTACCCATGAAATGGCATTCTCATTTTTAAAGAGAGTCAATTCCTACCCAGAACTAATTAATGAAACGTACAATCAAGAAGAACTTCAGAAGAAAAGGATTTAGGGGTAGTGATTTCTGACAGTCTCAAAATGGGTGAACAGTGCAGTCAGGCGGTAGGGAAAGCAAGTAGGATGCTCGGCTGCATAGCTAGAGGTATAACAAGCAGGAAGAGGGAGATTATGATCCCGCTATATAGAGTGCTGGTGAGACCACATTTGGAATACTGTGTTCAGTTCTGGAGACCTCTCCTACAAAAAGATATTGACAAAATTGAACGGGTCCAAAGACGGGCTACAAGAATGGTAGAAGGTCTTAAGCATAAAACGTATCAGGAAAGACTTAATGAACTCAATCTGTATAGTCTGAAGGACAGAAGGAAAAGGGGGGACATGATCGAAACATTTAAATATGTTAAAGGGTTAAATAAGGTCCAGGAGGGAAGTGTTTTTAATAGGAAAGTGAACACAAGAACAAGGGGACACAATCTGAAGTTAGTTGGGGGAAAGATCAAAAGCAACGTGAGAAAATATTATTTTACTGAAAGAGTAGTAGATCCTTGGAACAAACTTCCAGCAGACGTGGTAGATAAATCCACAGTAACTGAATTTAAATATGCCTGGGATAATCCATCCTAAGATAAAATACAGAAAATAGTATAAGGGCAGACTAGATGGGCCATGAGGTCTTTTTCTGCCTTCAGACTTCTATGTTTCTATGTTTCTATTTTCAACATAGAATTTTGAATTAGGGACAGTCTACGCAACAAAGCAAATTCAGGAGATTCGGTAAAAAAATGAGACAATGTGCCTATTTTATAACAACAACAAAAACCAAGTAAACAATCTGCACTATACACTAGAAAAGAAGCACATATTTTTTTGTCAACAGATCTGACCAAATATGGTAGGATATCTGGCTCATTGTAAGTTCTGCAAACTTCATTTCACAAACAATTTTCTGAACCAAATCCTATTTCTACACATTCCTGCAGATTATTCCATATACAGTGTTATGTGAAAGCAAAGCCAGATACCATGTAAAACATATGCTGCTGACACTATAAAAAAAGCAGTAAATGAAAGCATCTTGAAAATAAAAAAGATGCTTTGAGCATAAAATCTAAAAATCCTAACAATACTCTGTACAGAATTTTGTATTATTTTTCAATGCGAAATTTACAACAGAATACAGGTCACACAATTGGGCATTCATTTAAAGTTCAGGCTAGCTCAGTGTTTTCCATATGAAAGAAAAAGAATGAATAGGAGTATTGTAGTGAATTCTTGAATATGTTCTTTATTTTGATAGCTAAAATTTGTCAGCACATATAGATAAAACCTAAGTGCTTATATACTAACTAAAATCACTAGAAAACAGTTTACAAAGAAGTTGATCAAGATATTTAAAATGAAACAATGACATGGATTTCAGCTATATTGCATTGCATATTACACAGGATATTAGATTAGATATAAAATCCTTTGTGAGTCATCCCTAATTTAAAGCACTGGAACTATTACTGAAAGGAGAAAGCCACAGTAACATTCATAGTAAGTCAAACAATTTGGCAAAAATTATATAGTAACTTTCATCAATCTGCTCCTTTCAGCATCAAAAAGGTTTGCCTTTGAAGTTCACTTATAGTGCAAGAAACATTTAACAGGCGTTCTCTAGGAATTCTCTACAAAGCCCACCAAAGCTAAAATAAAAATGAACTTGACAGTTATTATTGCTTCTCAATTGGCAGAGGACTTCCCAACAATTTATTGTGAAAAATCAATAGCAGCTTGTCTTAACCGCTAATTTAGTTGATTTTAATCAAATACAATTTATAAGTATGCTATTTTTATTATGTTTATTAATTTTCCCCTTTCCTTTTATTAAAAATTATAATGATGAGGTATAATAAATGTTCCATAAATGTTGTGATTCACCAAACTTGATACAAAACATGGTCATTGCTTCAAAAAGCTTTTGCATAAAAACCCATTTTCTAGATTCTACATAAACCAAGATTAATAGACTCCCACAATGAAACACCGTCTAAAAACTTTCCCTAACTTTGTAAGAGCCTCAAGTTGGATCGAAGTTTTTAAATCTGTCACTATTTGTTTTTGGACAGATCTCAACAAGCAAAAAGCAGTTTCAACAGCTCTTCTCTGTAAGTTACGCTGGTGATGCTAAGTAAGATCTTTTTCAATACTGTAATTCTAATAGGAAGAAATAATTTATGATAGCTATCCATCATCTCTAATCCTTGGGCTGTCCCAATAGATAAAGAGGTTTCAAATTCACAGCTTTGTTTCACCTCCATGCAATCAGCCAACTGTCCCCACAGATATTCACAGGTATAACCCAAAGCCTCAGGAATAGAGTTCTTCATAACTTCTTTGCCTTTTAGATGGCCATGCATGTGATTTTGGATATTTCTCCACAGTAACTGAATTCAAATATGCCTTGGATAAACATATATCCATCCTAAGATAAAATACAGAAGAGAAGGATTTAGGGGTAGTGATTTCTGACAGTCTCAAAATGGGTGAGCAGTATGGTCGGGCAGTAGGAAAAGCAAGTAGAATGCTTGGCTGCATAGCTAGAGGTATAACAAGCAGGAAGAGGGAGATTGTGATCCCCTTATATAGAGCGCTGGTGAGCAGTGTTCCCTCTAATTTTTTTGGGGGGGCGGAAAAGTATAGTGTCTGAGCGGCAGTTCCTTTGGGACTGGGTGGCACAGAAATAATAAATAAATAAATAAATAAGTAAGCAAGCAAGCAAGCAAACAAACAAACAAACAAACAAACAAATAAAAAACCCACCCTGTTTTGCCTCAGAGAATTTCAAAATAAAATACAGTAATACCTCATGATACGAACTTAATTGGTGCAAGGAGGAGGTTCGTAAGACGAAAGGTTCGTAAGACGAAACATTGTTTCCCATAGGAAACAATGTAAAGTCAATTAATCCGTGCAACCAAACCCCCCCCCCAAAAAAAACCGGCTTTCCGGCTGTTTTAAAAGGTCGCAGCCGGCCTGGGGGGCTTGCCAGCACCCCCCGCACCCGGGTTCGGGGTGCGGGGGGGTGCTGGCAAGCCCCCCAGGCCGGCTGCGACCTTTTAAAACACCCACGCTCTTCCCTCACCCCCGCCCCCGCAAGGCATCGCAGCGACAAGCGGGTTTTTCCGACGCGGGTCTTATGCGCCCGAGCCGCGTTTCCCCCCACGTCCGGGCCCACGCACCTGTTCCAGCGGGCTATTTTCCGCCGGTAGTAACGCAGCGCCTCCTGCCCATTGAGCAGCTTCTCGGCCGGCCTCTCGGGAGTGCTGTAGAGCGGGTGCGCGAATAGCCTCCTCAGCTTGGAGTGCGGGGCCTGGCTGCTCAGGTTGGCGGGCGGCCGAGTCCGGAGCTTTGGACCGGCAGCGATGGCGGCTTCTTCGGCGGGGCAGGAGCAGCGGGGCTCAGCCGTCTCCGTGGCCGGACCGAGGCGCCGCCGCATTTGGGGCCAGAGGTGGAAGTAGAAATCGGCGCTGAGCAGCGCCCGGAGAAGCAGCAGAATGAGCAGCCGGTCGCTCCGGGTCCCCAGCATGGTCAGCGCCAGCGGCTGGGCGAGAAGCAGGCCGGGCGCGAAGGCAGCGGCGCACGGGCGATGCCGGGCCGTGGGTGGGAAAGGAAGGCGAGCCACGCGCCTGTTTGGCCGCGAGAGCCCGGGCGAGTCCGGGCAGGGCCTCTGCCCCGCTGCCGCCGCAGGAGCAGGTGGGGGAAGCCGAGGCAGGGGAAGCAGCAGGCAGCGCCCCGCTTGTGGCCGAGAGGCGACCAGCTGCATCTTTGCCCGGTGGCCTCTCCCGAGTAGGCAGACCGTGCCGCCTCTGGAAGGATGGATCTGCTCGGGGTGGGAGAGGGAGGGAGGGGAGCCGCCACCAGCCTCACCTACTACTACCCTCCTTCTCAGCTCAGCAACCGGAGCTCGTCGGAGAGACCGCTTGCCAAAGTCTCTGGCTTTCGGACACATTGGGCGTTTGTTTGCATCTCGTGATTGACCGGGTGAAATAAAAGATCTAAAAATCCCTTGTCTCCCCAACCCGGATTTTTAGATCTTTTATTTCACCCGGTCAATCACGAGATGCAAACAAACGCCCAACGTGTCCAAAAGCCAGAGACTTTTGCAAGCGGTCTCTCCGACGAGAACCGGAGCTCGTCGGAGAGACCTCTAGCCAAAGTCTCTGGCTTTCGGACACGTTGGGCGTTTGTTTGCATCTCGTGATTGACCGGGTGAAATAAAAGATCTAAAAATCCCTTGTCTCCCCAACCCGGATTTTTAGATCTTTTATTTCACCCGGTCAATCACGAGATGCAAACAAACGCCCAACGTGTCCAAAAGCCAGAGACTTTGGCAAGCGGTCTCTCCGACGAGCTCCGGTTGCTGAGCTGAGAAGGAGGGTAGTAGTAGGTGAGGCTGGTGGCGGCTCCCCTCCCTCCCTCCCTCTCCCACCCCGAGCAGATTCATCCTTCCAGAGGCGGCACGGTCTGCCTACTCGGGAGAGGCCACCGGGCAAAGATGCAGCTGGTCGCCTCTCGGCCACAAGCGGGGCGCTGCCTGCTGCTTCCCCTGCCTCGGCTTCCCCCACCTGCTCCTGCGGCGGCAGCGGGGCAGAGGCCCTGCCGGGACTCGCCCGGGCTCTCGCGGCCAAACAGGCGCGTGGCTCGCCTTCCTTTCCCACCCACGGCCCGGCATCGCCCGTGCGCCGCTGCCTTCGCGCCCGGCCTGCTTCTCGCCCAGCCGCCGGCGCTGACCATGCTGGGGACCCGGCGCGACCGGCTGCTCATTCTGCTGCTTCTCGGGGCGCTGCTCAGCGCCGATTTCTACTTCCACCTCTGGCCCCAAATGAGGCGGCGCCTCGGTCCGGCCACGGAGACGGCTGAGCCCCGCTGCTCTTGCCCCGCCGAAGAAGCCGCCGTCGCCGCCGGTCCAAAGCTCTGGACTCGGCCGCCCGCCAACCTGAGCAGCCAGGCCCCCCACACCAAGCTGAGGAGGCTATTCGCGCACCCGCTCTACAGCACCCCTGAGAGGCCGGCCGAGAAGCTGCTCAATGGGCAGGAGGCGCTGCGTTACTACCGGCGGAAAATAGCCCGCTGGAACAGGTGCGTGGGCCTGGACGTGGGGGGAAACGCGGCTCGGGCGCATAAGACCCGCGTCGGAAAAACCCGCTTGTCGCTGCGATGCCTTGCGGGGGCGGGGGTGAGGGAAGAGCGTGGGTGTTTTAAAAGGTCGCAGCCGGCCTGGGGGGCTTGCCAGCACCCCCCCGCACCCGGGTTCGGGGTGCGGGGGTTGCTGGCAAGCCCCCCAGGCCAGCTGCGACCTTTTAAAACACCCGCGCCGCTTCCCATGTGTCTCCTGGAGCCGAATGCAGAAGTTCGGCTTTGCTGTTCAGCTTCAGGCTTTGCTGTTCGGCTCCGGGAGACAGCTGCGAAGCGGCGCGGGTGTTTTAAAAGGTCGCAGTCGGCCTGGGGGGCTTCCCAGCAACCTCCCGAACCGAACCCGGGGTTCAGCAAAATTTTGCCTCTTCTTAACGAGTTACGAACCGGCGTTCGGGAGGCTTCTGGGAAGCCCCGCCGCCCGGCTGTTACCTTTTAAAACAGCCGCGCGGCTTCCCAGCAGTCTCCGAACGCAGGTTCGTAACTCGAAAAAAGTTCGTAAGAAGAGGCATAATTTTTCTGAACCCCGGGTTCGTATCACGAGTTGTTCGTAAGACGAGGGGTTCGTATCTTAAGGTACCACTGTACTGTACTGTGTGTCTATAACAGTGAGCTCATAATAGGGCAACTCTATCAATATCAAAATGCCACTTAAATAGTTGAGCTAGTTTCAAACTAGATTTTGATTTTCTTTCTCTCTTCCTTACTCCCATTCTTTTTCTTTCTCTTTTCCTTCCTCTCTTTTTTCTATCTGTTTCTCTCTCTTCCTCTCTCTCTCCTTCCCTCTCACTCTTTCCCTCTCGGTTTCTGGGCAAGTTTGGAAAACTTTGAGTTGATGATGATTTTTAAGTGAGCGATTGCTCACTGCTCAGCTTAGCGGGAACTATGCTGGTGAGACCACATTTGGAATACTGTGTTCAGTTCTGGAGACCTCACCTACAAAAAAGATACAGTGGTACCTCATGATACGAACTTAATTGGTTCCAGGAGGAGGTTCGTAAGGTGAAAAGTTCGTAAGATGAAACAATGTTTCCCATAGGAATCAATGTAAAAGCCAATAATGCGTGCAAATCCTTCAGGAAAATCCCAAACTTTAGAAGGGAGGCGAACAGAGGGCAGGGAGGAGCAGCTAAAGGGGGCGGGTGGAAGAAGCAAGGCTAGGCTAAAGGGTGAGTGGGAAGGAAGGAAGGCAAGGGGGCACCCCTCCCTTTTCTTTCTTAAAAAGACACTCCCCTCAGTGCTTGCAAAAACGCCGAGTCTTTTCCTCCCTTCAAGCCACCCCTCCCTTTTCTTTCTTAAAAAGACACTCCCCTCAGTGCTTGCAAAAACGCCGAGTCTTTTCCTCCCTTCAAGCCACCCCTCCCTTTTCTTTCTTAAAAAGACACTCCCCTCAGTGCTTGCAAAAACGCCGAGTCTTTTCCTCCCTCTAAGCCACCCCTCCCTTTTCTTTCTTCAAAAAAGTGGAAAAAAAGAAACCCCTTCATCTTAGCAGCAGCGGCTTGGGTTCGTAAGGTGAAAATAGTTCGGAAGAAGAGGCAAAAAAATCTTAAACACCGGGTTCGTATCTTGAAATGTTCGTAAGACGAGGGGTTCGTATCTTGAGGTATCACTGTATTGACAAAATTGAACAGGTCCAAAGACGGGCCACAAGAATGGTGGAAGGTCTTAAGCATAAAACGTATCAGAAAAGACTTAATGAACTCAATCTGTATAGTCTGGAGGACAGAAGGAAAAGGGGGGACATGATCAAAACATTTAAATATGTTAAAGGGTTAAATAAGGTTCAGGAGGGAAGTGTTTTTAATAGGAAAGTGAACACAAGAACAAGGGGACACAATCTGAAGTTAGTTGGGGGAAAGATCAAAAGCAACGTGAGGAAATATTATTTCACTGAAAGAGTAGTAAATCCACAGTAACTGAATTTAAACATGCCTGGGATAAACATATATCCATCCTAAGATAAAATACAGGAAATAGTATAAGGGCAGACTAGATGGACCATGAGGTCTTTTCCTGCCGTCAGTCTTCTACAGGAAAAAGTATAAGGGCAGACTGAATGGACCATGAGGTCTTTTTCTGCCATCAGTCTTCTATGTTTCTATGTTTCTCCTTGTTCTTGTAATGGGGAATTAATATTCCTATTTTTATATATTGCTATTTACTGTATCGCAATGAAATTCACTACTGAATATAACTCTTTTTGTTCTCCTAGGTTTGGGGCTAGTGTGGTTGGTGTCCCTTTTTGGTCAGATTTGCCAACATTTCTGCAAATACTATTAATTTGGGGACAGCTGCTATATCAAGAGTTAGGAATTGGACTGGACTGGACTGAAACAGAGAAAAAGGAGTAAGTGGAATCTGGAGGTTCCACAGGGATGGAGAGAAGGAAAAAAAGGCACATTTGCAAGGGAAACAGTTATGTACATGACACAAATGAAAGATGAATGTCTAGGTAGGGAAACAGAAAATAAATACAATTCTATACGGCACTAAGTATTTTCATCCAAAGAAAATAAAATATTTGCCCAGAAAAATCCAAAGAAAATAAAGTATTGGATCAAAAGATATAGCTGAATGCTACAGCTTTTTCTTTCATTGTGTAGCTTTCTCCCTACAAAACTATTTCTTAGATTTTATTATTTATTTATTTATTATTTATTTATTTATTTATTTATTTTGTCCAATACACAATGAGGCTTTTAGTGGGTATATATCTATATACACATAGTAAAATACATGATGAAGGTTATAGAGGAGATACTCATAGTAAAATATATCTAAGAAATAATAGAAAAGAAGATATAGGAATAGAACATATCAATGAAAGAGTAGAAGAAGAGATATAGGAATAGAAGAAAGGTATAGGAGATATAGGAGAGCAATAGGACAGGGGACGGAAGGCACTCTAGTGCACTTGTATTCGCCCCTTACTGACCTCTTAGGAATCTGGATAGGTCAACCGTAGATAATCTAAGGGTAAAGTGTTGGGGGTTTGGGGATGACACTATGGAGTCCGGTAATGAGTTCCACGCTTCGACAACTCGGTTACTGAAGTCATATTTTTTACAGTCAAGTTTGGAGCGGTTAATATTAAGTTTAAATCTGTTGTGTACTCTTGTGTTGTTGTGTTTGAAGCTGAAGCTGAAGTAGTCGCCGACAGGCAGGACGTTGCAGCATATGATCAACAAGTGAGTAACATAAAATCAATGAATTAGTCAAAGGGAAAACAAAGAGTGGTTTCTACGCAGACTATTTGTATTACTCCAGAATGCTCTCTTACATGTTCTCATGATCTGTGTTTAACTGAACGAATGTATTTCTGCAATAACCATTTGCAGCAATGAGGCCCTGCAGAGCTTTCACTTCTCTTCCCACCCAACTTTACACTTTCAATTCACCTAGGATTCGGTGCACTGATCCTTAAAGGGGAAAGGTGCCTTGGTAGCTTGACAGGTCAAACTTGACAGAAACAGTGTGGATCATGTTTGCACATCATCAGGCACTATATCCTGCTGGTTTCCCTTTCAAATGCAACTGGGTTTAAGCCGAACTGCTTGGTCCCTTGGCAGATTCTTGCATCTGTTTCCTTGGTGATAGACAGGGAGAAGAAGCTGAGGGAAAATTGACAAGAATTCTGCCTCCCACCCCTTTTCTTTTATGGCAATCATCCAGCTGCAAAGAGCGCTGTGCTGTTGATTGGAAAGTGGCTCTGTTTCACGCATGGCTGAGGATGATGGGATTTTTGTTCTTTCAGAACCACCTGTTCTTTTCTAAGGCAACTTTTACTATTCTGACCCCAGTGACTGTCTGTAAGCCTACTTTAGAATTTAGGCTCCTCCCCCACCAATTCCAGCCACTTCAACGTGTCACTATGGTTACAGCTGCTGAGAATAACAACTGACTGCATAATTCAATTTCAATTCAATTCAATTTATTAGATTTGTATGCCGCCCCTCTCCGAAGACTCGGGGCGGCTCAAAACAATGGTAAAAACAATATTATAGTGGCACAAATCTAATATTAAAAGAAATAACTAAAACCCTATCATATTAAAACCAGACAACACATACATACCAAACATAAATTATAAGGAGCCTGGGGGAAAGATGTTGCAAATCCCCCATGCCTTGCGGTATAGGTGGGTCTTGAGTAGTTTACGGAAGACAAGGAGGGTGGGAGCAGTTCTAATCTCCGGGGGGAGTTGGTTCCAGAGGGCCGGGGCCGCCACAGAGAAGGCTCTTCCCCTGGGGCCCGCCAGACGACTGTTTAGTCAACGGGACCAGGAGAAGGCCAACTCTGTGGGACCTTATCGGTCGCTGGGATTCGTGCGGTAGCAGGCGGTTCCAGAGGTAATCTGGTCCAATGCCATGTAGGGCTTTAAAGGTCATAACCAACACTTTGAATTGTGACCGGAAATTGATCGGCAGCCAGTGCAGGCCACGGAGTGTTGTAGAAACGTGGACGAATCTAGGAAGCCCCACGATGGCTCTCGTGGCCACGTTCTCCATGATCTGGAGTTTCCGAACACTTTTCAAAGGTAGCCCCATGTAGAGAGCGTTGCAGTAATCAAACCTCGAGGTGATGAGGGCATGAGTGACTGTGAGCAATGACTCCCTGTCCAAATAAGTACCACTTTTCACCCACACAGGTAAAAATAGGGGGTTTTTAAAAGGAAGGGTGGCTTGGTGGTTTTGCAGCTATTCTTTGACAATGATTGCTCATGGCTTTGGCTCATTCCTTGCCTTTTTCTTGCTTTCCAAGATCTACAGTGGTAAAGATGACGGCATTAGTTGGCTTCAAAAGAATTTGAGGGATTCTGGAATGGAAAAAGTGTTGTGTGTAAATTCTCCCCCCCCCAAAAAAAAGGGGGGGGATCTCTTCAGCCTAGAGTCTGAGGCCATGTTAAGTAGGGCATCAGGAGAAACTTTTCATCCAGAACAAATGACATAATCAGCTGCTTAAAGGTCAAATGAAACTTTTCTCAGAAGCAGAAATATACAAGAATGGCACCAATCGAACAAGCCATATTTGGGGCATACCACATATCTCCAGGTCCCCACCTGTCAAAGATTAGAAGGCAAGCTTATGAGAAGCCACTTTGCTAATGATCTGTCAGCTGCAGGACACAATCATTTAGTAGGAAAGAAGTCTTTGATATGTCATTTACAGCTCAAAATATTACTCCAACTTCTTAGAAACCAATTCGATACCCTGTAAAACATGCCAGATTAATCGGCTAATCGGGGATAAATAAGCTTCTTATAACTAAGGAGTCACATTAACATTTATGGAAGGGGGAGGGACACAAAGCAGTGCAGGTGAGAGCACTAAGAACTTTTATTATAGTTTTCATCTGTTCTCCAGCTCAAAATAGTACAAAAATGTGCCATCCCCTTTTAATATAGAAGCATTGACCTCGATCAGGTGCCTTGTCACTCTTCCAGATAAACCACAGAAAAGGTGAGAAGCTGAACTAATTCTACTTTACTGTAAGGCAGTGTTTCTCAAATAGTGGGGTGGGGGCCCCTGGGGGGCATGGAGTGATGCCAGGGCGGAACGTGACCCTGGGGAACACCCTTTTTTTGCTGCAGGGAGTATGAGTTTTTTACATCGAACAATAGCACACAGCACAGAGCAGGAGAAATGAAGTGCAACATACAAATCTAATAAATTTAATCTAACCTGGGGAGGGTGAAAACGGTCTTCCCCACTGTTCCAGAGGCCCTCTGGAGGCCGGAAATGGATCATTTTGCAACTTCTGGTACGACTGGCTGGAAGTCCTGTTTTTGTCTCTCCCCAGCCTTCAGAGGCTTTCATGGAGGTTGGGGAGAGTCCTTTGCTTACCTCAAAACAGGCTGTGGTGACTCTGGGAGAGGAGGGGGGCATGGCCACCAAAAATCAGCTGGCACACAGGAGCTGAACTACAGCAATGGTTCCCAGTGCCAGCAAATATGGCTCTATGTGCCACCTGTGGCACACATGCCATAGGTTCGCCATCACAGTTCTAGGTTGTCCAAGCCCAAAATTTCAATTTTCAAATTTCTAAATTTCTTGATTCATTAAGATGGGTATTTCCTAAGTTTATTTCTCTAGTCATTCAGTGGCCATGGGCTCCTGCATCTCTCGACTGACTGTTTTCTGGCCAGCATTTCCCAAAAAAAGGTCATTCATACATTCTATTATAGAACTTTGCATACACATAATTATTCTTTTTGGTTCCTTCTTCTTAGGGCAATAGAACACCAGCTATGGGCGGAAAGGGGGGCATAGTAATCTAATTATTATTATTATTATTATTATTATTATTATTATTATTATTAATAATAATAATAATAATAATAATAATAATAATTATTATTATTATTATTATTTATGAATGACATGGAAGAAGTCTTCTCAGATCAATTCATTGATTTATAACCAGATTTGCTCACAAAACTGTCCCACAGGAAGAAGCAGAGAAGCGCTATTCATAAGTGCCATCTTTCCTCATATCTGGAAGGAATGTATCCCATGGGTGAATATGCCAGGTCAATAATAATGCTCCACCATGATTAGGAATATACACGCCCGAGAGGGAGTTGCGGGCAAAGGTGTGCCAGGTGAAAGCTGTGATAAAAATAAGATCTACCAGGGGTGGAATGGGTATACCTGGTCAGAACATGAGGGGATATGTACCACTCTAAAGGGTGCGATGAAGGCCTCATAAAAAGCTAGTAGGGAGGGATGGTTGCAGGCCATCAAGATGAACTTGAGAGTGTAACCAGTGGTCCTGCAAAAGGCACTGTGGGAGGAATTACAATTTGTTTGTTTGTATGTGTGTTTGTTTGTTTGTTTGTTTGTTTGTTTGTTTGTTTGTTTGTTTGTTTGTTTACTTACTTACTTACTTACTTACTTACTTACTTACTTACTTACTTACTTACTTACTTATTTATTTATTAGATTTGTATGCCGCCCCTCTCCGTAGACTCGGGGCAGCTCACAATACAATAAAACAGTTCATGACAAATCTAATAATTTACAATTTAAAATATTTTAAAAACCCCATTATTAAAAAGACATACATACAAACATACCATACATAAATTATATAGGCCCGGGGGAAATATCTCAGTTCCCCCAAGCCTGACAACCAATTTGGGTTTCGAGAAGTTTACGAAAGGCAAGGAGGTTAGGGGCAGTTCTAATCTCTGGGGGGAGCTGGTTCCAGAGAGTCGGGGCCGCCAGAGAGAAGGCTCTTCCCCTGGGGCCCGCCAAAGGAGATCATTTAGTTGATGGGACCCGGAGAAGGCCCACTCTGTGGGACCTAATCGGTCGCTGGGATTCGTGCGGCAGAAGGCGGTCTCGGAGATATTCTGGTCCGATGCCATGAAGGGCTTTATAGGTCATAACCAACACTTTGAATTGTGACCGGAAACTGATCGGCAACCAATGCAGACTGCGGAGTGTTGGTGCAACATGGGCATACCTGGGGAAGCTCATGACTGCTCTCGCAGCTGCATTCTGCACTATCTGAAGTTTCCGAACACTTTTCAAGGGTAGCCCCACGTAGAGAGTGTTACAGTAGTCGAACCTCGAGGTGATGAGGGCATGAGTGACTGTGAGCAGTGAGTCCCGGTCCAAATAGGGCCGCAACTGGTGCACTAGGCGAACCTGGGCAAACGCCCCCCTCGCCACAACTGAAAGATGGTTCTCTAATGTGAGCTGTGGATCAAGGAGGACGCCCAAGTTGTGGACCCTCTCCACGGGGGTCAATAATTCCCCCCCCCAGGGTAATGGACGGATAGATGGAATTGTCCTTGGGAGGCAAAACCCACAGCCACAAAACCCACAGTCTTATCAGGGTTGAGTTTCAGTCTGTTGACACCCATCCAAGCCCCAACAGCCTCCAGACACCGGCACATCATTGGCGGCCCCAACAGCCTCCAGACACCGGTACAATACATGGACATGAAAAGCGGGACTGCTATGCCTTACGCTGAAGGATAGAGGATTTCTCGGGAGTAAAGGATTTAAGCCAACAATTCTTTCTTTTCATTTCCTTCAGCCAAATGCAGGTATTTTATTTGTGGCAAGTGAGGTGTGATAAACTGGGAACTGATTTTTCATAGGATACTCTCACAACTAGGGAAAATGTTTATGACCCAGCTCCATGACACAAATTAAATAGAACTGTATTTGGCAGCTACTTAGTAATGTTTTTGTTAAATCCAGTCTTGAAACAATAATTTATGCATTTATTCATATTTATTCTACCCTCTAGAAATAGGGAAAAGCCAATCTACTCAAAATTCCAGTTGAGCAAAAAGAGGTCAGTCAAATTTATCCTGCCAAGAAATGACATCTTGCAGAGAACTCAAATAAGCCTCTTGAAATTCTGGCTATCTGTAGTTTGAAAATAAATACAAGGAAAAGGAAAAGTGAAGTTTGCCACCTACTGACCAACAGCATAACAGTAAAAACACTGTATTAGCTTTGTATTTTCAAAACTCTAGAGATGATTTATTCTTTGATTGAATATTATATATTTTCAATTACAGTGGTACCTCGAGATACGAGTTTAATTCGTTCCGGACCTGGGCTCTTAAGTCGAGCAGCTCTTATCTCGAACGACTTTTCCCCATAGGAATTAATGTAAATAATTTTAATTGGTTCCAGCCCTCAAAAAACTCACAAAGTTAGTCTAAATTATGCAGAAAGACATGTTTTTAATGAAGAAATGTACATGTAAATATAAATGAATAATGAAGTTTCTTTCACTTAATTTGTAAACTTTCTTAAACTTTTAAATTTACATATGTTCAACTTCTCTGCCACCCAATCCTGTAGGACAGAGGTCCCCAACCCTTTTTGCACCAGGGACCGGCTTTAAGCGATCAAGAGAGGAATGGGTGAATGAATGGACGGAGGGTGGGAAGGAAGGAAGGAAAGAGGGAAGGGACAGGAACAGAGGAAGGAAGCAAGGAAACTTATGAAAGGGGAGAGTAAGAGAGGAATGAGTGAAGGGAGGGAGGTAAGAAGGTGGGAAGGAGAAAGAAAAGAAGAAATAGAGGAAGGGAAGGTAAAAGAGAGAAAGAAAAAGAGCAAGAAAGAAAGCAAGAAAGAAAGCAAGAAAGAAAGGGGGAAGGGACAGGAACAGAGGAAGGAAGCAAGGAAACTTATGAAAGGGGAGAGTAAGAGAGGAATGAGTGAAGGGAGGGAGGGAGGGAAGAAGGTGGGAAGGAGAAAGAAAAGAAGAAATAGAGGAAGGGAAGGTAAAAGAGAGAAAGAAAAAGAGCAAGAAAGAAAGCTGCAAGCACCCCCCCGAGCCCCCCAGGCCGGCTGCAACCTTTTAAAACATGCGCGCCGCTTCGCAGCTGTCTCCTGAAGCCGAACGCGGAAGTTAGCGTTTGGCTTCAGGAGACAGCTCCTTGGCGCTTGTATCTCGAATTTGGGCTTGTAAGTAGAACAAAAATATCTCTCCCCTCCCAGCTCTTATCTCGAGTTGCTCTTAAGTAGAGCAGCTCTTATGTCGGGGTTCCACTGTACTAGACACAATATACTTTCCTTTTTTTCTTTTCTCCTTGCAAATACATTAAGATAATATTATTTCAATTCACAGGCCCAAAAGAAACAGTATTAACTAAAAAGAGTATCATTTGAACACTGCATAATACATGTGATAGGATTACAATAAAGTTTATTATAGCATACAGCCTAGCAAGGAATCCCTTTGAAAAGAGGCCAACAATATCGTGTGTTCAAAAAAAAAAGTTTGCCATTAAATTGGAAACAACAGAATAAAACAATAGTTTAGTTTCACGTGAAGTTTAATATGACTGTTTTTGCATTGTCAATTAAAGGCATCAAAGAGGGTATGCTAAGCAGAGAGCTCAATAGGCAAACATACAACAATCTTGTGTCTAGAAGCTTATATGTCTCAGTGGATAAAAGGGTGTTAGTTAGAGTTCTTTCTTGCAAATGTCTACAATTCAAGATAAAAGACAGGGTTCACTGAGTCTTTCTTTAAAAATAGCAATTTTGATTTCTGAACATTTGAAAAAGGCTCAGCTTTCACAAGGTATTATTGAAAAGCTGGGAAGAATCCCTACTTCTATTTTAGGCCATGTAAGTGTAATGTAAATTAAAGGTAATCTGAACTTCAACACTCTGAATTTATTTGAATGAGAATTTTTCAAGCAGCGTTGATTGAATCTATTTTTGTGTTCTTTGAATGAGAATTCTTCAAGCAATTATTATTATTATTATTATTATTATTATTATTATTATTATTATTATTAATAATAATAATAATAACAATAATAATAATTAGATTTGTATGCCGCCCCTCTCCGTAGACTCGGGGCGGCTCACAACAATAACAAGAACAATGTAAGAACAAATCTAATAATTTAAAAAACACTAAAAAGTGACTGAATCCATTTTTATATTCTTTCTACATTTTTAAACTCAAATTCCTTGTGTCCCGCTTATGAATAACTTAAGGAATTATAGATGACAATAATTGTCTTAAAGGCCCAAACCTGAATTTCCTCTCCTTATTCTGGTAAGATCTATGGCAAAATCACTGGCAGAAAACATTTTTACTTTGTTCTGGGGCAATGTTGGTTGCTTTCCGATGTCTGACAAAAGATACCTTCATTATAAAAGGCATTAATTTTCCTCTACATACTACTACATACAGCAATCATGATATATCTCAGATTGCTTTTGGGATGGAGGAGGTGTACATGCGCATTATCATGCTCCCTACATGGGACTACCTCTGAAGAGTGTTCGGAAACTTCAAATCGTGCGAAACGCAGCCACGCGAGTGGTTATGGACCTTCTAAGGCAGTGGTCCCCAACGTTTTTTCCACCAGGGACCAGTTTCAGCAAGACAATTTTTCTATGGCCCGGTGGGAGCGGAAAGGGGTGTGGTTGGGGGCGGGATTAAGCATGGGGGTGCTGGTCCTCTCCACCCCTCTTTACCGCCATCGCTCTATGGCTGACAGAACCTGGCTCCCAAGCCCTCTTGCCCAGCGGGAGCTAAGCGCTGGAGAGAGGAGGTCAGGCTGGCCCTCCTGCCTCTCAGCCAAAAACGCAAAAGCGCCCCACGGCAGAAGCCAAAAGAGGCTTGAGCCTCTCGGTCCTTCCCGCCCCTCTGTCCCGTCCATCGTCCTGTGGCCGGCAGAACCTGCCTCCTGAGGCCTCTTGCCCGGCAGGAGGCGAAGCGCTGGAGGGAGGGGGTGGCGGCATGAGGGCCGGCAGCTGCTGACTCCACGGACTGGTGCAACATGCCCCGCGGCCCGGTACTGGTCCACGGCCCGGTGGTTGGGGACCCCTGTTCTAAGGCATGCCCAGATCTCTCCAGCACTCCACGGACTGCACTGGTTGCCAATTGGTTTCCGGACACAATTCAGAGTGTTGGTTATAACCTATAAAGCCCTACATGAGATTGGACCAGATTACTTGCGGGACCACCTTCTGCCGCATGAATCCCAGTGACTGCTTAGGTCATACAGAATTGGCCTTCTCTGTGGGGGCCCCAGCCCTCTGGAATCTCCCCCCAGAGATTCATACTGCCCTCACCCTCCTTGCCTTCCGTAAGAGTCTAAAGACTCATTTGTGTCGCCAGGCTTGGGGTGTTTAGACTCCGGCCCCCTGGCCAATGAGTGTAGGTATGTCTGTTTCTGAATATTAGTTAAATTAATTGGATTTAGATATTTGTACTGTATATTGTGGTTTTTGATATCATGTAAGCCACCCTGAGTCCTCAGAGAGGGGCAGCATATAAATCCAATAAATAAATAAGTAAACAAACGAACATTATTTATATCTATTTATAGGCCTAGGTCTACATCAACTATCTGGGAATGGGAGCATTCATTTGTATATTTATATACAAGCATGCTGAAGAATATTAGTGACAATTGATCCAGATAATATTTTCTTTTTGAGATTCTACAGCAGCATTTATATCAGTGAGCTTATAAGAATCCACTTTATTTTTAATATAGCAGACACTTCATTCAAGGTCCTAGGTTATGCCTGATTTTCCAGCTCTCAAGGCAACTAAATTGGAATCCAACTGTTGGTGCTATTATATAAAACTGGCCTGTACTTTCTCAGTGCCATGGTTCTCCATTGAGCTGTCACTGTTATAACTCCATGGGCCACAAAATGCTACTAAACCAAATTCCTTGATACCATTCAACCAGTTTTTCAAAGGCAATTTTCTTATGAACGTTACTTTTCATTGATGTAATATACAACAAGAATCAGATCTACTGATTTTTTTTTAAAAAAAATGATGTCGCGACCTTTAATTCTAGAAAAATGTTTGCCTTATGAAACTGCTCAAAAGTGTAGAGAAAGTTCTCTATGCAACAGCCTAGGAAGGAAGTTGAAGACACTCATAAATTTGCCTTATAAAAGCTACACGATCCCATGTGGCTCATATAGCAAATTTAAAACATGCTCACATGCATATAGTAATGAAAAGGCTTACTGTGGCTGTGCCTGCTGAGATGATCCAGGAGGCTTCTGCTTGAGTGTGAATGTCATCTGAGCCATGGGATTCGATTTCTGCTGGACCTGCACCTTCTTTGAAAACATCTGCTGAACTGACCGTTGAGGTATAGGCCAGGGTGGAGTCGCTGGACTTGATCCCCCAGGTGAAACAGTTTCTTGCTTGGTGGCATCCTCACAAACACTTCCTTTTGTACCTGGCTTACAGACACATAACTGGGGTCGTAGACACATCCCTCCATTCTGGCATGGTGGTGAACAGTTAGCTAAAGTGGGGGGGAGAGAGAGAGAAGTGAATAGAAAGATAAAATATGTTTGTGTTATACAATCTTCAAGCAAAATCAGCTCTTTGGGATTAAATTCTATACAGTACAAACAGATTTATTTATTTGTTTGTTTATAGATTAGATTAGATTAGATTAGATTAGATTAGATTAGATTAGATTAGATTAGATTAGATTAGTATGCGGCCCCTCTCCGTAGACTTGGGGCGGCTCACAACAACAATAAAACAATTCAAGACAAATCTAATAATTTAAAAACATTTTAAAAAACCCGTTATTAAAGCAGACATACACACAAACATACCATACATAAATTGTATAGGCCCGGGGGAGATGTCTCAATTCCCCCATGCCTGACATGGGGTGGGTTTTAAGGAGTTTACGAAAGGCAAGGAGGGTGGGAGCAGTTCTAATCTCTGGGGGGAGCTGGTTCCAGAGGGTCGGGGCCACCACAGAGAAGGCTCTTCCCCTGGGACCCGCCAAACGACATTGTTTAGTCGACGGGACCTGGAGAAGGCCAACTCTTTGGGACCTAATCAGTTGCTGGGATTCGTGTGGCAGAACGCGGTCCCGGAGATATTCTGGTCTGATGCCATGAAGGGCTTTATAGGTCATAACCAACACTTTGAATTGTGACCGGAAATTGATCGGCAACCAATGCAGACTGCGGAGTGTTGGTGTAACATGGGCATACCTTGGGAAGCCCATGATTGCTCTCGCAGCTGCATTTTGCACGATCTGAAGTTTCCGAACACTTTTCAAAGGTAGCCCCATGTAGAGAGCAATACAGTAGTCGAATCTCGAGGTGATGAGGGCATGAGTGACTGTGAGCAGTGAGTCCCGGTCCAGATAGTGCCGCAACTGGTGCACCAAGCGAACCTGGGCAAACGTCCCCCTTGCCACAGCTGAAAGATGGTTCTCAGATCCCATATATGAAGTCCTTGAAGTCATTGTCGAGTAGCAGACACAAATATTACACTTATGGTTGTACAAAATAGGCAGAATTTACAACTTCCTGAAATCCTCCGTCTCATGCTGTTTACTGGAGTTATCTGAAGAGTTAAATCTGGTAGAAGCTGTTATTATGACTATCAAATTAAGAGTTTCTTCAGGGTGAAAATAAAAACCAGATTTCCCTAACCTGCTGCTACCTTGTTACAGCCATGTTGTCTGGGAATTAATGAAATTGAGCTTTATAACTGAAGGGCACTAACTGGAGAAAAGCTGATGGAAGTTGTTTGTTACCAGCAAATCTATAAATCTGTCTATGTCAGTTAGTTGGTTTATATCCCACGACACAAATATTAAATTCTTATGGCACATGTTTTATAAAAACCCTCCTCACTTTTGCCAAATCAATCAAAGCAGTAGTTGTACAGCTTTTTCTAGTATGGGAGGAGAAGCAAATATATTGAATGTTTAGAACATGATGCAAGCAAAATGGCTGATAATACAGTAGAACCTCTGGTCGCGAGCATAATTCGTTCCATAACTTTGGTCACAAATCGATTTGGCGGCGACCCAAACCTAATTTTGGAAATTTGGCACTTACAAAACAAATAGCGCAGAAGGGGTAATCAGACGGCAAAATAAAATTGTGAATTTTTTGATTGGAACCTGATTTGGACCTGGTGAGAAGCATTTGTGACCAGTACATCCAATTCCTAAACTAGTAGGTATAACTCTAGCCAATTATAAAACACTGGTTTACCCAAACACGTACAAATTCCTATATTTTGCCTCTTCCCTTCCAGATGATCGCTACCCAATCAATTAAGGGGAATTTCAAACAACAGGGTCACTGAATAGAGAACTAATCTTTGTTACAGGATTTCAAATGAAAGTTGGGAGTCATTTGTCAGGGAGATTTAGTAGGATTTAGTTGCTTCCAGCACATGTATTCTACGATCTCTAATATATTTTTCTTGCAGGTAAACCAACATTCATGCAATGCACTGGGTGGCAGCTACCCATTTTCATTTTTTAAAAAGTGCATGTGATCCATTTGAGGCATGGCAGCACCCATTTCCTTTTTGATTGAAATATCCAAGTTTGAAGGTACCAAGCAAGACTTCTGTGATGGCACTTAATGTCTTTTCTCCCAAAAGCTTCTGACAACTATAGAAGAAAAATCCTTGTAAATTCAAAGGAGGCTGCAAATTTCTCTCTGATTGTTTTCAGATATATGGAAGTGTTTTCATAGATCATCACAGTAGCCTTATTTATTTATTTATTTGTTTGTTTGTTTGTTTGTTTATTCATTTTATTTATTCGATTTTTATGCCGCCCTTCTCACTTAGGGTGGCTTACAACATGTTAGCAATAGCACTTTTTAACAGAGCCAGCATATTGGCCTCACAATCCGGGTCCTCATTTTACCCACCTCGGAAGGATGGAAGGCTGAGTCAACCTTGAGCCGGTGATGAGATTTGAACCGCTGACCTTCAGATCTACTGTCAGCTTCAGTGGCCTGCAGTACAGCACTCTACCTGCTGCGCCACCCCGGCTCTTCTGTTTGCCTTAAGTGTTGAGGAATATAAGAACTCGGGCAAGTTTCAAGACTATGAGAAGTCAAGACAAATCAACCACAAAATGTAAATCTGTAAGAACTTACTAGACATGAATGATGGTCTTCTAGCAATCAATAATGTAAACCATATGACAATGTAAACCATATGACAATTGGGGAGGGTGTAGTAGGTATGGAATGGATGATTGGGATGGATGGGATGGATGGGATGGATGGGGTTATAATATGGGTGAAGTGAATGGGAAGGATGTAAGTAACATAGTTGGCCCACCTGGCGCTGGAAGGGCAGGAGGGGGGGAGGCACCTATCTCTGGGGGGACAGAGGGTCAGAACATCCCGGTGTTGCTGGGGAGAGGCAGATATGGCGGGGGCCACAGAGTTAGCCGTTACAAGGGGAACGAGGGATCGTTGTGTAATAATGATCCCTTGTTCTGGCTCTGTCAGCTCAACCTTGGGTACTGGTGGTGAGTGTAATTCTGGCCCTGGGATCAGGTTGCTGCTGCTTAATGCCAGGTCGGTGGTAAATAAAGCTCTCCTCATCCGGGACTTAATCCTGGATGAGGAGGCTGACCTGGCATGTATTACTGAAACCTGGCTGGGCCCAGAGGGAGGAGTTCCTCTCTCTGAAATTTGCCCAGCTGGGTTTCAGATATGGCATCAACCTCGACCCCAGGGAAGTGGGGGAGGAGTGGCTATTATAGCCAGGGAGAGCCTTTGCCTGCGTAGACTCATTGCTCCAGAGATTGCGGGTTGCGAGTCTCTCTTGATGAAGTTGGACTTAGGGGTTCAGGTGGGCTTGTTTCTCACGTATCTGCCTCCCAGCTGCGTGTCTAAAGCCCTGCCTGTGCTGCTCGAGGAGGTAGCCGGGTTGGCGGTGGAGTTCCCCAGACTTATTGTCTTGGGGGACTTCAACCTGCCGTCACTCGGTGAAGCCTCTGGACTGGCACAGGAGTTCATGGCCACCATGACAGCCATGGACCTGACTCAAGTAATACAGGGTCCAACGCACGAGGGAGTGCACGCACCCGACATGGTATTCCTCTCTGAGCAATTGAGCAATGGTCTGAGACTAAGGGGCTTAGAAGTATTGCCTTTGTCATGGTCAGACCATTTCCTACTACGGCTTGACTTCCTGGCTCCAATCCTTCCCCGCAGGGAGGCGGAACCAATTAAGATGTTCCGCCCCAGACGCCTGATGGACCCAGAGGGCTTTCAGACGGCGCTTGGGGTTATTCCCGATGCACTTGTCCACAGTTCGGCGCAATCTCTTGCAGGCGCCTTTGCGACCTCTCCGCGGCGCTAGACCCCGTAGAGCTCCATGGTTCAACGAGGAGCTCCAGGAGTTGAAACGCCAGAAGAGACGTCTAGAGAAGCGATGGAGGAAGAGTAAGTCTGAATCTGATCGAACACTTGTAAGAGCTTTTATTAAGACTTACAAAGTGGCGCTCAAGGCGGCAAGATGCGCGTATCATGCCGCCTTGATTGCATCAGCGGAATCCCGCCCGGCCGCTCTGTTTACGGTGACCCGCTCCCTTCTTAATCAGAGGGGAGTTGGGGAGCCCTTACAGAGTAGTGCCGAGGATTTTAACACGTTTTTCGCTGATAAAATCGCTCAGATCCGGCCGGACCTCGACTCCAATTGGAAAACAGAGTCGGCTGACAACGAGTCAGTTGAGGTGACTGGGGCCCGTACTTGTCCATCTGTCTGGGAAGAGTTTGGTCTGGTGACACCTGATGAAGTGGACAAGGCCATTGGAGCTGTGAGTTCCGCCACCTGTTTACTGGATCCGTGTCCTTCCTGGCTGGTTTCGGCCAGCAGAGAGGTGACACGGAGCTGGGTCCAGGAGATTATCAACGCTTCCTTGGGGAGGGGATCCTTTCCATCATCCTATAAAGAGGCGCTCGTGCGCCCCCTCCTCAAGAAGCCTTCCCTGGACCCAGCCGTACTTAACAACTACCGGCTAGTCTCCAACCTTCCCTTTATGGGGAAGGTTGTCAAGAAAGTGGTGGTACTCCAGCTCCCGCGATCCTTGGAAGAAGCCGATTATCTAGGTCCCCAGCAGTCGGGTTTCAGGCCCGGTTACAGCACGGAAACTGCTTTGGTCGCGTTGATGGATGATCTCTGGCGGGCCCGGGACAGGGGTTTATCCTCTGTCCTGGTGCTTCTTGACCTCTCAGCGGCTTTCGATACCATCAACCATGGTATCCTTCTGCACCGGCTGGAGGGGTTGGGGGTGGGGGGCACTGTTCTTCACTGGTTCTCCTCCTACCTCTCCGGTCGGTCGCAGTCGGTGCTAGTGGGGGGTCAGAGGTCGACTCCGAGGTCTCTCCCTTGTGGGGTGCCTCAGGGGTGGGTCCTCTCCCCCCTGCTATTTAATATCTACATGAAACCGCTGGGTGAGATCATCCAAGGGCATGGGGTGAGGTATCATCAGTACGCTGATGATACCCAGCTTTACAT
The DNA here is from genome assembly GCF_031021105.1 of Erythrolamprus reginae. Lineage (NCBI taxonomy): Eukaryota > Metazoa > Chordata > Lepidosauria > Squamata > Dipsadidae > Erythrolamprus > Erythrolamprus reginae. The sequence continues at coordinate 346,092,066 of NC_091950.1, read as the reverse complement.
CTCCACCCCATGTCCAGTCAATGAAGCAGTGGAAATGATGTGCCGGTGCCTGGAGGCTGTTGGGGCCTGGATGGGTGTCAACAGACTCAAACTCAACCCGGATAAGACGGAGTGGCTGTGGGTTTTGCCTCCCAAGGACAATTCCATCTGTCCTTCCATTACCCTGGGGGGGGGAATTATTGACCCCCTCGGAAAGGGTCCGCAACTTGGGAGTCCTCCTCGATCCACAGCTCACATTAGAGAACCATCTTTCAGCTGTGGCGAGGGGGGCGTTTGCCCAGGTTCGCCTGGTGCACCAGTTGCGGCCCTATCTGGATCGGGACTCGCTACTCACAGTCACTCATGCCCTCATCACCTCGAGGTTCGACTACTGTAATGCTCTCTACATGGGGCTACCTTTGAAAAGTGTTCGGAAACTTCAGATCGTGCAGAATGCAGCTGCGAGAGCAGTCATGGGCCTACCTAGGTATGCCCATGTTTTACCAACACTCCGCAGTCTGCATTGGCTGCCGATCAACTTCCGGTCACAATTCAAAGTGTTGGTTATGACCTTTAAAGCCCTTCATGGCACTGGACCAGAATATCTCCGAGACCGCCTGCTGCCGCACGAATCCCATCGACCAATTAGGTCCCACAAAGTGGGCCTTCTCCGAGTCCCGTCAACTAAACAATGTCGGTTGGCGGGCCCCAGGGGAAGAGCCTTCTCTGTGGCGGCCCCGACCCTCTGGAACCAACTCCCCCCGGAGATTAGAACTGCCCCTACTCTCCTTGTCTTTCGCAAGCTCCTTAAGACCCACCTGTGTCGCCAGGCATGGGGGAACTGAGACATCTCCCCCGGGCATATACAATTTATGAATGGTATGTGTGTATGTATGTGTGTTTAGAAATGGGGTTTTTAAATGTTTTTAGTAGAAATTTAGATTTGTTATAAATTGTATTTTTTGCACTTTGTTGTGAGCCGCCCCGAGTCTGCGGAGAGGGGCGGCATACAAATCTAAATAAACATAAACATAAACATATGAGGATAAATAAACAAAAAAGAGAATGTAGTCAATAACCTTAGCCTACTCCAATTAACACCACCAATTTATGATCATAGTGGATGCCTACTCGGGTTGGGTTGAACTAGACATTCTCCGGTCCACTACAACAGAGAGCATAATTAATATCTTATCTAGACACTTTTCCACGCACAGACTGCCAGATATGCTAGTAAGCCACAATGGGCCACAGTTTACTTCTGCGCAATTTCAAATGTTTTTAGCAGCATTAGGCATTAGGCAAATACTAATGGTTCCATGGCACCCTAGGAGTAACGGCCAGGCAGAGAGAGCCGTGAGGTTGGCAAAAGAGGCTCTGGGCCGCATTAAGGGATTAGACTGGAGAAGCAAGGTAAACCTCTACCTACTAACCCAACATTTGACTCCCTGCCCTGTTACAGGCAAGAGCCCAGCAGAGGTGCTCATGGGCTGACGCCTATGCACCAGGTTGGATTGCATCCATCCCACATACACCTCCAATTCAGATAGGGAAATACTCAACCCCATGAGAAGTTTCACTTTAGTGGAACCAGTATATGCTCGAAACTATGGGGGGAGGGGGAGAACTCCGTTGGGAGCCAGGTTGGGTCTCTGAAATAACCGGGCCTTATTCTTATAGGATCCAACTAGATGATGGATGGACCTGGCGCTGGCACATAGACCAGCTGCGCAGTCGAGCATTAGATCCTGCCATGCCGGCATCACAAACGCCATCCGTCCCATCATCCAGGACCACACCGTTCGTTTCCCCAGAGGTCATTCCATACTGGACAACCACACACCAAGATCAGTATCACAAACACCTGTAGTGGACAAGTCCTCTACAGAAACAAATACAGAAGCCTACCCACAGCCATCACCTGGGGGATCAATGACACCACCTTCTTCACCAAGGAGCAAACCTCGTTGTTCTACAAGACCACACAAACGTCCCTCATATTTTCAGGACTTTGTGTGTGCAAACCAGGTGGGGAGGGGTGTTGTCTCTAGAGGACAGTTTGTTATGGGTAACCGCCCCTATGTTTTCGGGCTGGAAAATACAGAGTTTGGATTGGTTGGCTCAGCCTGGCAGCAAGGGTATAAATAGCGGCCAGGCACGGCCATCTTGGTGATTATTGTTAGCAATTCCAGTTATCGGTTATCGTTATTACAAGTGAAATAAACCTTACGAGTTCTCTGACCTATGGTGTCCTTATTGGCAGACATAAAAGTAATGCTAACTGTACAGATATTATATACAACTGATGTACATTTTTTTAAAAAGCCAACAAGGCAACACTGCAATGCAAGAAACACATTTTATGGGGGGGGGGATTATTTGTTAATTATTTTAAAAGATAACCCTTGAGAGTTAAACTTTATTTCGCTTTGGATAAATATTTTTGCTGAGTACTATGGAAAAGGGTTGACACATAAGTGCTTCATATGTTTTTTGTACTTGTTTTGTCCTAAAACAAAAAGAATACACCCTCTGATACAATTGCGTTTCTCACTTTCAAATCTGCTCCATAATGTAAAAGTGAAATTGGCAAGCTGTTTCTATCTGGACTAAGAACTCATTGTTATTTCCAATTAACAATTGCTTTCAATTAAACGCAAAACAGAACCACCATGCTCTTCTTAGCTCATGGGACGTTTAATTGCATATAATACACAACAAGGAACTGACAGACAAAAAGCCTGACACTTAACTATAACGATTAGTTTAGGAGAGAATGATTGAGTAGTTGAGGCAGATATCCTACAGGCTTCCTAAAAGCTAAAAGCTTCTACTGGTTAAGCACTCAAAGACATTGGCAAAGCAACTGGTCATGCATGATTTCTTAGCAAAGCATAACTTATTTATGTTCAGTCTGCAAACATAAACTGGCATTGGTCAATTAACACAATGAGCAGATCCAACTCTTCCATTAGGGCAGATAATTTTCAATAGCATACCTTGACTATCACCTGTAGCCAGATTATTATTAGTTACCTAAGAGACTTTGCAATCTCACCCTTTTGTATATATCAGGCCTCTAAAACACTGACACTTTTATTCCTCTGGCTTTAAAATATAGAACAAGACACAGCGTGTTTAATTCACCTATTAGGAAAAAACCCTCCAGTCAAATCGTTTTTATGCTATTTCTGGCAATAGTGAGAAAAAGCTATTTTGTGTCACCAGAGGCCATTTCTAGTTGCCTTGCTATTGAAGCCACAGTAACAAACAAAAGAAAATTGTTCAAAGACAAAATATCAGGCTTTACTTCTAATTCAAAATAAAAATTTAATCTATTATTATGTCAATACAACACAGCAAACGAAATCACTATGCTGGATTTCGTATTTCATCACCAGTTGGACGCTTCCCAAGCACCTAGGACTGCGTGATGTAGCAGCGAATTATGTTTGCTGATCCCAGTAAAGCAGCCTTTTGCAATTGACAGATGGAGATTTTGTCCATTCCGATGGTTTTCAAATGTCCGCTGAGATCCTTTGGTACTGCGCCCAGCGTGCCAAGTACCACTGGGTCCACTTTCACTGGCTTATGCCAGAGTCGTTGCAGCTCGATTTTTAGATCTTCGTATTTCACTAATTTCTCTAGCTGCTTCTCCTCAATTTTGCTGTCTCTGTTATTATTATTATTATCTCTATTATTATCTCTATTATTATCTCTATTATTATCTCTATTATTATTATTATTATTATTATTATTATTATTATTATTATTATTATTATTATTAATTAGATTTGTATGCCACCCCTCTCCGGAGACTCGGAGCGGCTCACAACAACAAAACACAGTACAAAATCATATTTTTTTAAAAAAATAATAAATATCCAGCACACTGTTACAATGTGATAATATACTCGGTTCAGTGGGAATTGTCTCTGGATCTACCGTACTCTAAGAACGAAATTCTCCTGAATTTTGCAGGTATTGTATGCAAGGCATTAAGGACAGAATACTACTGCTGTTATAGAGATGAGAGATTGTATAAAGGCTGGGGAAATAATTTAAAGGAGAGTAGACCTAAACAATCAAGAAATAGAAGGGAGGTCCATTGGCAGCTTATGTCATAAACAGCAACTCAATCCAGGTGGAATTCATAGAGACTCTGCTTTATGAAACTCACCAAGATGAGAGTAGGAAATATTGGAAGTTTCCAAGATTCTGTATTTACCTTAGTCTAGCTTCCCCCCACCCCAACCCACCATAGCAACTTTAAGATGTGTAGACTTAGTATTTGCCTTAATATAGACTCAGCAGGCTGGCTGAGAGTTGAAGTTGACATTTCTTTAAGTTGCCAAGTATGAAAAACAGAGTTCTACATTAAATATTCCTGAATAAATACATGTTGATCTTATTTCCTTGGCCTTGCTCAGATGCATGGGGTTTGAAACCTGCCATCAAATCCCACAATTTTCTTTAAACCCAAAATATTTTAATATAAAATTAAAATGTAGTATGCTGTTTGTCACTTGCATCTTCCAAAAGGACCCTTCACACGATTAAAGACAAGTACCATATTTTCCGTACAAGATACACCGGAGTATAAGATGCACCTTAGTTTTTAGGGAGGAAAATATAGGGGAAAATCTGCTTACCAGGTATTCATCTGACTAGTACAGTGATCCCTCGATTTTCGCGGTCTCGATTTTCGCGAAACGCTAAACCACGGTTTTTCAAAAAATAATAATTAAAAAATACTCCACGGTTTTTTTTCTATACCACGGTTTTTCCCACCCGATGACGTCATACGTCATCACCAAGAGTCACTTCTCTCTCCCTTTCTCTTCCTTTTTCTCTATCCTTTCTACCTCTTACTCTTTCTTTCTTTCTTTCTCTCCCTCCTTCATTCAATTTTCTCTCCCTCCCTTTCTCTCTCTTTCCTTTCTCTCCCTCCCTGTGCCTGCCCTGCACCACCCAACAGGGACGGACAGCCCCCGATCGTCGGTTCGTCGCCCCCCCCCACAGAGGGAGATCGGGCTGCGAGGGCAGTGGATCCGCGTCCCCAGCCACAATGCCTTCCACAGTCTCTTTATACTACTGAACCCCTGCTGTTTTGGTCACTAGCTCTTTCTGTTTTCTGAAGGATACAGTAGTTTTATCTAGGTCGGGGGTGTCAAACTCAATTTCATTGACGGACGCATCATGGTGCCAGGGAAGAAGGGAGCAGAGACCCTCCCCGCCCCATTCCCCTTTCTTTGCAAGGCACTTCTGAAAGTGAAGCAGGTGGGCTCCCGAGGGAATCGCTCTTTTTTTTTTGCCATGCACGCGCACGCACACACGCACACACTTTCTTAAACCCGCCTGTCAACTCAAGCAGGATGAATCATTTCCAACGCAGCTCTGGGTAGCCGGGAGAGGGAGGCGAGGCGGCGGCAGCCGCAAACAGCGGCGACTCCCTGAGTCCGTTCGCCAAGGGGAGGAATATGCATGAAACCCGCGAGCCTCCTTTTCCTTTGGCAAAGCGGGAGCGGGGGAGGCTGGGCGGACTTTTCTTTAAAGATAACCTCGCCGAGCCCCTCCGGTCATCCCGAGCGCTTGACAATATATGTGTGTGCATGTAGCGTGACCCGGGAGCCACCACCGCCACCAAACGCCGAGGAAAAATTGTCCTCGCTTCGCCCCTCCATCCTCAGCGCAGCCTTGAAGGGGGGAAAAGCGGCAGACGTGCCAAATCAGTGCAAGGCGCTCTGAGGAGAAAGGCGGCAAGGGTTGTGAGGGCAGCGTCACTTGTGGCGCGGCTCGGAAGCTCGCCGTAACCCCTGACCTCCTCCCTCGATCCCTCGGCTTCCTTGCTCTCGCTTTTAATCCACCCCCGCGACCCCCTTTCTTTCAATCCACCGCACTACCGGTTTTCCCCAATCCGCTGCCACTTAATCCCGCACGACGGCGAATCCACCTCCCCAGCCACCGGAGGGAGATCGGGCTGGTGGGGGCGGCGAATCCACCTCCCCAGCCGGGCAGCAGCCGGCCGAGCGAATGGGAGAGCGGCGAGTGAGCGAGCGAGCAGCCGGCCGGGCAGGCGGGCGAGCAGCGAACGAGCGGGTGCTGGGGGGGCGGGGGCAGCCGACATTCAAAGCAATCTGTTGGCTTCTGCACTTTCGTCGCTCCCCGCCTCCACCATCTGCGCATGCGCGGCCATGGAAAGAAGGCCGCGCATGCGCAGATGGTGTTTTTACTTCCGCACCACTATACCACGGATAATCGATTTTCACGGGAGGTCTTGGAACGTAACCCCCGCGAAAATCGAGGGATCACTGTATTCTTCATCTGGTCAGCTTCAGCACATTATTTTATCTCCTGATTAGGGCTTTAAAAAACCTTATTCGGAGAGAATAACAATGAGAGAGCCTACAAGCCAGTAAGAGCTGGGAACATCATTAGTACCTGGTTAGGGCTGGAAAGAAACTTATTTGGAGTAAATTAGAGCAATAAAAAAAAACACTGCAAAGACTTAGGGCTTGGAAAACATTCTTAGAAACATAGAAACATAGAAGACTGATGGCAGAAAAAGACCTCATGGTCCATCTAGTCTGTCCTTATACTATTTCCTGTATTTTATCTTACAATGGATATATGTTTATCCCAGGCATGTTTAAATTCAGTTACTGTGAATTTACCAACCACGTCTGCTGGAAGTTTGTTCCAAGGATCTACTACTCTTTCAGTGAAATAATATTTTCTCACGTTGCTTTTGATCTTTCCCCCAACTAACTTCAGATTGTGTCCCCTTGTTCTTGTGTTCACTTTCCTATTAAAAACACTTCCCTCCTGAACCTTATTTAACCCTTTAACGTATTTAAATGTTTCGATCATGTCCCCCATTTTCCTTCTGTCCTCCAGACTATACAGATTGAGTTCATTAAGTCTTTCCTGATACGTTTTATGCTTAAGACCTTCCACCATTCTTTTAGCCCGTCTTTGGACCCGTTCAATTTTGTCAATATCTTTTTGTAGGTGAGGTCTCCAGAACTGAACACAGTATTCCAAATGTGGTCTCACCAGCGCTCTATATAAGGGGATCACAATCTCCCTCTTCCTGCTTGTTATACCTCTAGATATGCAGCCAAGCATCCTACTTGCTTTTCCTACTGCCCGACCACACTGCTCACCCATTTTGAGACTGTCAGAAATCACTACCCCTAAATCCTTCTCTTCTGAAGTTTTTGCTAACACAGAACTGCCAATGCAATACTCAGATTGAGGATTCCTTTTCCCCAAGTGCATTATTTTACATTTGGAAACATTAAACTGCAGTTTCCATTGCTTTGACCATTTATCTAGTAAAGCTAAATCATTTGCCATATTACAGACCCCTCCAAGAATATCAACCCTATTGCACACTTAGAGAATAACAATTAAAGAGCTTGCAAAGTCAGAATTGGGAGGATCGTTAGCAACTACTTAGGGCTGGGGGGAAAAGCTTCAAAAAAGCTACATTCAGGGTATAAAACATGCCCAAATTTTCAGCCTTTTAGAGAGAAAAAGGGTGTGTCTTATACTCTGAAAAATATGGTAAGTAACAATTGCAGAATTAGGGGAAAACACAACCAATTAACCTTTTTAACTGTTAACCTTTTGCTAAGCTTTCCTCTGTTGTTCTGAATAATTTTGCCTCCCTGGATTCCCTCCCTACCTGACTTCACTTTTATGTTAATTTTCTACATTAAATCATAAAAAACTGAGAAGCCGCAAGGCAAAAAGCATCAGGCTTTAGCATTGTCTTATTTTATAAAAATCCCAACATGCTCCCCTTAGAGAGCCCGTAGCTTTCTTAGAATGGTTTTGCCTCCTCAAAAAAAAAAATTAAGTAAGCTGGGAGATGCAGATAACATCTTACTTGCCTAGAGGAAATGGAAAGAATAACATCAACAGTTTGACTTCAGGTAAAGGGGTATCTTGTAACTAATTGTGGTCGTGTGAGAGCATGTTGTAGACCTCCTACAGCATGCTTTCAACATTCCAAGTGTGGCCAAACTGTTTCATATCCCCAAAGCATAGCATTTGGAGGAAATTATTTATGCTAGCAAAATACATAATTAGGGTATTCTAGGATGCTCAGTTCTCTGAAAAATTTCCAGCATTGTATTCCATGGTCATTGATGATCATGATGAGTTAAATTATCTGCCAGCGACCAGTTAGGTCCCACAGATCTTCTCCGGGTCCCGTCAACTAAACAATGTCACTTGGCGGGACCCAGGGGAAGAGCCTTCTCTGTGGCAGCCCCGGCCCTCTGGAACCAACTCCCCCCAGAGATTAGAATTGCCCCCACCCTCCTTGCCTTTCATAAGCTACTTAAAACCCACCTCTGCCGTCAGAGATCCTCTTTCCCCCTAGGCCTCTACAATTCTATGCATGGTATGTATGTATGTATGTTTGGGTTTTATATTAATGGGTTTTTAATCGTTTTAACATCAGATTACTATTGTACACTGTTTTTATTGTTGCTGATAGCCGCCCCGAGTCTCCGGAGAGGGGCAGCATACAAATCCAATAAATAAATAAATAAATAAATAAATGACCGGTATGGGGATTGTCTTGATTTTATTACAAAATAAAATAAAATTCTTTACTGGTCAAGTGTGATTGGACACAAAAGGAATTTGTCTCCGTTGCATATGTTCTCAGTATACATACTAGCAACAAGTGATAAATCATGATCATAATCTTCATAAAATACATTCATCATAAATGATAAAATACAACACACTAATAGCCATAGGATACTAAATAAGCAATCAACATAAATCATAATAGGATACTAAATAAAAGTTATCTGCTTATTCTAGTTTGGGCTCAGTGGCCTTAGTAAGCTGGGAAAATTGTTGTTTTATACCATTGTTGTATTTCTACCCAGACAGATGACACTGGCTAATCTTTTCCATACTGCTGTCAAGAAAATGACATAGTCAGGTGGTTATCAGAAGTAAGATTTGATAATAGGAATTGACTAGTTTAAGTGGATTTTACCCTAGCTCAAGCTAAGCATGCACATTCTACTAAATTACCTCTAATTTTAACTCCCAAGTTAAGGTTGACAGAAACATGTCAGTGGAACCTATTCTGTATAATGCCTGCTGATGGATTTCTTGTGATTACAAATTATTATTTCTAGTGATTAAGATTATCTAAAGTGAATGTTCTTTCATGATAAAATAAGGAAGGATGCAATACCAGTGCATACTATACTATACCTATTCATTAAAAATCACAGTATATAAATTTCTAAGCAATTTTCAGACAGGAAGGCAAGTTCTCTAAGGAAACAACGCAGCCATCAAGGAATAGAACTTTTCCACATATAGAAAACTGAACTCAGATGAAGGTGATCCATTTGTATTAATCTTACATTCTTTCATTCACCTAGACCAGTGATTTTCAACCTTTTTTGAGCCGCGGCACATTTTTTACATTTACGAAACCCTGGGGCACATTGAGCAGAGGGGGGGGGGCTAAAAAAAGTTTGGACAAAAAAATTCTCTCTCTCTTCCTCCCCTTCGCTCTATTTCTTTCTCCCTCCCTCTTTCTCTCCTGTCCTTCCTCTTTCTTTCTTTCTTTCTTTCTTTCTCTCTCTCCATCCCTCTTTCTTTCTCTTCCTTCCTTCCTCTCTTTTTTGCTCTCTTTCTCTCTCCCTCCCTCTATGTGTCTCTCTCTCTCCTTCCCTCCCTCTCTTTCTCTCTCTCTCTCTTTCTTTCTTTCTCTCTCTCTCTTTCTCTCTCTTTTTCTTTCTCTTGTTCTCTTTCACGCTCTCTTGCTTTCTTTCTCTCTTGTTCTCTTTCTCTCTCTCTTGCTTTCTTTCTCTCTTGTTCTCTTTCTCTCTCTCTCGCTCTTTCTCTCTCTCTCGCTCGCTCTTTCTCTCTTGTTCTCTTTCTCTCTCTCTCGCTCGCTCTTTCTCTCTCTTGCTTTCTCTCTCTTACTTTCTTTCTTTCTCTCTCTTTTTCTTTCTTGCTCTCTGAGCTTTGCGGCATACCTGACCATGTCTCGCGGCACACTGGTTGAAAAACACTGACCTAGACAGACCTATTCTTGAGTAAATCCCAAGAAGGGGTATCGTACTCCTTCACTTCTGAAAAAATTAATAGGAATTATCAAAAGATACTGAGGAGATAAAAAAGGATGCTATTTTACCTGCCATCCTGTTTATCATTCATAAACTGCATGCAATAATTTCTTTCTCATTTCAATATTTTCCAGGAGCAGAAACAATTAAACTAGGGGATTATTTTAAAAAGTAGCATGTTATCTGAATGAAGATCTACCTTTCTCTTCTCAAACAAATTAGTAGAAAGTGTCAATTTGATTTGCAATTTTTTTCTATATAAGAACGCAACCAGCTAGGATTCCCAATTCACAGGAGAAATTAAGGCTTTGTGAGTGATAAAACAGGGCTCACCCTAAATCTAATTGACCCTTTTTAATTAATTTGATTTTTAACCCCGCTCCCTTTTTTCTTAACTTTATAAATAACTCAAGGCAGCACGCAAACTAATACTCCCCTTCCTCCTCCTGTTTGCCCCAGAACAACAACGTTGTCACTATGTAACTTGTGGCTCTGCAGGAATTGTGCAGTGCACTCTGGAAGATTAAAGCAGTTATGCATGGCCTCCTGAAGAACTGTAAATCACAGCTGTTGCTCTCAGTGGCATTCGGATGCCACAACGTGGGATGGTATATGGGTGATTCCAAAGAGTTACGCTAGCTTTAAAACCTCAGTGAACCTATCCTGTTATGCACATTACAAAACAGTTAACTTAGCCATTGGCATCTTATGGTCCCCAATACCCCTTAGCCGTCAAAGTTCTCAGTTACAAAACAAGCAGTGAACTTCCATGCCTTAGATTGAGAGTTGAATCCTTTCATGAATGGGAAGGAATGCAACAACACAGAATTACACTACATCTTAAAAACAATACTTTATACTTCTAAAACCTGACACAGATTTCAGCTCAAACAGGTAATATTCCTAGACTGTAACCGAATTAACACATCCCAAATTTGAGTTTATCTATGCATCGAATTTTACAAGTTGCTTAATCTTTGCAAGTTACAGAATAGCTTCTTAGTAATATGAATGAAGCTTATTATAATATATGACATTATTTAAGCGATTTATATTACGTTAACGTGGCTCTTGATACCCATTTCTAGTAGAATTTGAATGTGATTAAATATATACAATATGCTTAACAAATTAAGGGTAAGATAATTTATATGAATTTTTAAATCCTTGATTTATTCATTTGAATTATAAGCCTTTTATGGTCTTTCTTGTACTTACTAAAAATGTTTTATTTAATGAGTTCAATCAATGGTGATCTATCTGTAGCCTAAAAAACTAACCTCGTAAAAAAATTAAAGGTATTAGTAAATAAATCAGCCTAATAAATTAAATATTTAATACCGTGTTTCCCCGAACATAAGACACTGCCTTATATTAATTTTTGCTCCAAAAGTTGTATTACGTCTTATTTTCGGGGGGTGCCTTATATTTCTCAAATAAGACAAATTCACAAGCAGAAAAGCTGACACCCCCAAAGAAAGTGTACCGTACGGTACACTGATTACAGTACAGTACCTTTCAGTATGGCACCCAACCACACAAACGACGGCACTTATATGGTACAACAGTATACTCCTGCTATTGCAGCTTCCGGCCACCAGAGGAACTACAGTCTACGCACTGTAGTGGAGACTGTAATGGCGGTGAGACAGCAGTAGACTGTGTCTGCTGTACTGGACGGTACAAAGCGATGGAAGGGGCCAGCAGGGGACGCCACATTATTACGGTACCGCTATGAACAGCTTTGAATGGTACCGTATGTTTTTCCACCATACCGTATGTAAACTTGACTACACCTTATTTTCGGGGGGTGCCTTATATTAGCAAATTCTGCAAAAACTCTGACATGCCTTACTTTCGGGGTACGTCTTATTTTCGGGGAAACAGGGTAGAGGTGTTTGAAAAATAAGACTATAGCTAGTACTGGTTAGATAAAGATACAGTGGAAGGCATCAAGCTGAAAATGCATTTTTTTTCCATAACTGTCCTGGAGACATTTGGAAGAACAGATATAATACAAAGTTACTCACAACATGTTAGATTAGATAGTATGCCATAGCTTCACAGGATGATACACAGCCCCAGAGATTGTTCAATAAGTAAAAGTCTATATTCCATTGATGGTGAACCTATGGCACGTGGAGCCATATCTGCTGGCACGTGAGCCGTTCCCTAGCTCAGCTTCAACATTCATGTATGGGCCGGCCACCTGATTTTTGGCTCGTACAGACTCTGGGACAGCAGTTTTGTCTTCCAGAGGGTTTCCAGCGGGATGGGGGAGGGCATTTTTACCCTCCCCCAGTTCCAGGGAAGCCTTTGGAGCCTGGAGAAGGAGAAACATGAGCCTATTGGGCCCACCAGAAGTTGGGAAACAAGCCATTTCCAGCCTCCAGGGGTCCTCTGGCGGGCAGGGGAAGCTGCTTTTGCCTTCCCTAGGCATTGAATTATGGGTGTGGGCACCACTGCTATATTCCAAGCAATGTCATTAATGACCCACCCAAGAATCATTAATCTATATTTTTAATGGAGGAGGCAGGAGATAAAAAGACCTACTTCATACAATGCAATTATTACTTTAAATTTGTTATGGCTGGCATTTCTGCAGATGTTGGATGGGTTACGATATCCAAGGAAACAGTAAAAACATAAAACAAACTAAAGCCCAACCATAACAGTTGGTCTAATCAACAAACTAACCACAGGCCCATTATCAGAGCAGGATCTTCAAGGCTTTCTGGATTCCAACAAGAGTGGGCCTCATTTGAATCTTGGATGGGGGAATTTTGTTTCAGAGGGACGGGGCCACAACTGAAAAGGTATGTTTCCTTGGTCCCATAAGATGACAGCATTTAATAGAGAGGTCTGCACTCTGCCAGAACATACCAAGTGGGCAGAAACTATGATCTGTGATCCATCAAACAATCAGGCCCTATACCATAAAGGGCTTTATGGTCTTAGCCCCTTGAACTGAACCTGGAAGCCAACTGATAGCCAATGCTGCTTGTTTTGCAACCTAGAAATAATGTAAAATAATCATTACTGCTCATGCCATTAAATTTTGAACCAGCTATAGCTTCCTTAGCTTTTATTCAAGATCAACCCTGTGTAGAACACATTGCAATGACCCAGGCAGGAGGTGACCAGACCGCGAATAACTATCTGGACAGTCTATATCAGTGATGGCGAATCTTTTTTTCCTCGGGTGCCAAAAGAGCATGAGTGCCCACACCCATAATTCAATGCATGGGGAGAGCGAAAACAGCTTTTCTTGCCCCTCGGAGGGACTGGAGTCTGGAAACAGCCTGTTTCCCAACTTCTGGTGGCCCCAGTAGGCTCATGTTTCGTCCTCCCCAGGCTCCAAAGGCTTCCCTAGAGCTGGGGGAGGGTAAAAATGCCCTCCCCATCCCACCCGGAGGCTCTCTAGAAGCCAAAAACGCCATCCCAGAGTCTTTGTGTGAACCAAAAGTCAGCTGACTGGCACACACATGCATTTTGGAACTGAGCTAGGGCAACAGATTTTGTGCCAGCAGATATGGCTCTGCATACCACATGTGGCACCCGTGCCATAGGTACGCCATCACTGGTCTATATGAAGGTGACAGCTAAGTTCTGAAAAATGGAAACCAAATTGTGAAAATATACTTAATAGTAAGTTCAAAGCAATGTATGGACTGATTTTCTAATTTCCAATCGTATTTTTGAACGTTCCCGTGAGCACTCCACATTTCATTCTTTACAACCTCCTGTTTGTTACCAACTGCGTAGAACTCTCACTTTCCTCTGGTTCTTCTTTACCTTAAGTTTTCAACCAAAATTTCGTTCACTCATCATTATAATAAATTGTTGTTTTTCGGTTTATTCTACCTCATTCCTTCAGTTTGCGTAACTAAGCCATGTTTGGCTGCACAGTCTTTTCATTTATATCTTCTCACTACAAACATTAAGGATTAGATAAATGCATGACTTCTGCACAAACACAGTCTTATAGCTCTCACGTGATAACAATTTGCTATCTGTCAATACAGTTTTCTGTATTTTGGCACTATATTTGGGAGGGAGGAGCTCTTCTACAATTCTTGGCAGGACCAGTGGGTTAAATATGCAAGGCTATGTTTTTCTATAGAGGCTATGACTTTATCATATTTGTGAAAGCACTGGGAATTCTAATAAAAGTGTGTGTCATTGCTGAAATTCTTGGTTGGCCCATTTAAAAACATCTGATGCATTCCTGTAGTGACATCTACAGTTGTGTAAACATGACCTCTAGAAATCAAGCAGAAGCCATGCCTTCATCTTGCCAGTCTAAATCCTGCACTCCCAATCAAACTTTAAATTTGAGCTTTGAACAACATAGCCCATAAAGAGCACTATATTCTTGGTTCTTTGTAATTTGTTAGTTAAATGCAATTTGTTATATAAACTGCTACAAATGTAGTTTTCTGGAATGTTTCTGATACCTACTAAATGAATTTAGTAGGCTAGATACTAAAAATGATCTCATGTTGCTATCATGCAACAGTTTTTCTTTTTCAGTTAATGTTTGCATTCTTTGCATCATTGTGTAAACCTATCACATTTGCAGTGAATTACATTATGGCAGAGCAGAATAAGTTAGGACTCAATTATTGGGTCTTGCAAATCCAGACAGTTGATAAACAGAAAAAAAGATTGTTAGGTCTGGTGAATTATCCTATATCACTAGAAGCTACATTTGGCCAGATGGGTTATAATTTATACCAGAGGTCTTCAAACTTGGCAACTTTTAACACTTGTGGACTTCAACTCCCAGAGTTTTGGGAGTTGAAATCCACAAGTCTTAAAGTTGCCAAGTTTGGGGACCCCTGATTTATGCAAACTTATACTTGCACTAATTTCTTTTTCTAACAATAAATCAATAAGAGCATCTCCCTTCTTTCCTTGAGAGGTAAGCTCTGCGAAGCAGCCAGCTTGATTTTATTTCTACTTTTTAAAATATATATTCAAACTATATGTTTTCAAAACCATACTACCATATTCGCCAGCTGTTGCATTACAACTTGGTTCACTCCATCCAGAAATTTTCTCCATCCAGAAATACTACCACTTTTTCTCCATCCAGAAATACTACCACTATTTTCTCCATCCAGAAATACTACCACTATTTTCTCCATCCAGAAATACTACCACTATTGCAGGAACTGTAAAATGAAATATGGCACATTCCATGGCAGCAGTGGGAAACAGAACAAACACCTCTTCACAGTCTCTTTTTTTTTTTTAAAGGAGCATGTAAAGCACCAAAGTCCCACAATATCCATTCATCTGATTTATAAAGCTGACCAACTCCACAGTGTCTCTGGACAGCTTACATCCATAGAAACAATCCAAAAGCAACAGCCGAAGAAAAACAACAATGCACATCCAGGAGAGCAATAAATCATCCAATCTAACATGCAGGGCTCCATTAAAGGCTCACCACCCACCAAGCTCAAAGCCTGGGAGAAAAGCCATATTTTTAAAGATACTTGGTATCACACAAAGCCAACAAAAGCTGTTGCAGAGCTTGGCTTATTATGGTGCAAAACCTGCCCTAGAGTACTCTACTTACGATGGAAAATGATAGAGGGACAGGGCTACTCTAGCATTCCCTTGCAGCAGTGGAAAGCAGGTATATATTGATGGAAGCAATTTATGAGCGCTTACCATGAGAGTCACATCAGTGACAAGGATGGTTGTGTATCCTTGCGCTGCGTGCACAGCAATCAAAAAATAACTTTTTTCACATGCACAGGAAGAAACATTACCTTCTGATCATGTGTGGAAGCAAATTTTATTCATTCATTCATTCATTCATTCACTCACTCACTCACTCACTCACTTACTTACTTATTTACTTACTTACTTATTTATTTATTTATTTATTTATTTATTATTGTTTGGGGTTTTTTATTTATTTATTTAATTAATTTTTATGCCACCCTTCTCCTTAGACTCAGGGCAGCTTACAGCATGTTAGCAATAGCACTTTTTAACAGAGCCAGCATATTGCCCCCACAATCCGGGTCCTCATTTTACCCACCTCGGAAGGATGGAAGGCTGAGTCAACCTTGAGCCGGTGATGAGATATGAACCGCTGACCTACAGATCTACAGTCAGCTTCAGTGACCTGCAGTACAGCACTCTACTTGTTGCGCCACCCCGGCTCCAAGATGGCAGTGCCCACAGACCAGCACAGACAGAACCAGCCCTGTGATGTCATCACCGTTTTACTAACAGTTCTAAAAAACCAGTTAGAACCAGTAGGAACACACCTCTGATCAGTGACCACTGAAAGCAGTGTGCATTTCTCTATAATCAAAACTAAAATTCAGTGATACAAACATATAAAAAATGCCTAGAACAGTGATGGCAACCTTTTTTCCCTCAGATGCCAAAAGAGCATATGTGCATGCTATCAAGCATGTGAAAGTGCCCACACCCATAATTCAATGCCTGGGGGAGGGCGAAAACAGGTTTCCCTATGACCCCCTGAGGCCCCCTGGAGGCCGGAAAGAGCCTGTTTCCCAACTTTTGGTGGGCCCAGTAGGCTCATGTTTCGCCCTCCCCAGGCTCCAAAGGCTTCCCTGGAACCAGGAGACGGTAAAAATGTCCTCCCCCATTCCCCTGAAGGTTCTCTGAAAGCCAAAAATGCCCTCCCAGAGCCTCTGTGCAAGCCCAAAAAATCAGTTGGCCGGCACACACATGCACGTTGGAGCTGAGCTAGGGCACTGGCTTGTGTGCCAGCAGATATGGCTCCATGTGCCACCTGTGGCACCCATGCCATAGATTCGCCATCACTGGCCTAGAATATCAGGAGAGGAAAGTGGAATTAGCTCACTCACAAGCTTAAGTTTCACACTTGCAAAGAAATGGCATAAAATTGCCATGGTTGCAGTCAGCAAATACATTGCTTCTTCTCTTTCCCCAAACTATCAAAGAAAACAGAATCTCAATCAATTCTGCATCAGCTATAGGTATATTATCAAAAACAGGGCTGTTCTAGCAGAATTGGTAAAATCCAGTTGACCACTAAGTCATAGCAAAGACTGCAGGAAGCACTAATCCTTTTCTGCCACCTACCTGTTGTCCAACTTACTGCAATTCTAGTAGTCCAACCAGAAATATATAGATAGTCCTTGACGTATGAACACAATTTGGATCAGAATTTCCATTGCTAAGCAAGGTGGTTATTGAGTCCTACCCCATTTTACAACCTAAATTTTTGCCATGATTGATAAGCTAATCACTGGATATGTTAAGTGAATAATACCATCATTCGGGGTGGGTTCTAATTTACCTCACTGCCGGCTTGCTTCCTCCTGCAGTGCCGAAAAAAAATTATAAATGGTTTTTAATAAAACCAAAAACAGGATGGTGATGCATACACAGTGCCAAAAACTAGGTTTTTGCATATGCTGAGAAGAATTCTTTTTTAATCTTTTTAAAAAAAAAATAAAAAAAATTGAAAATGATAGCAGCGCCCACAGATTTGAACCAACTGAACTGATTCCATGATGTCTTTGTGACATCACCAGCGGGTCACTACCAGTTTGGGCGAACCAGATCAAACCAGGAGGAACCCATTTCTGCCATTGTTAAGCAAATCTGGCTTTCCCCATTGACTTTGCTTATTGAAAGCCATCTGGTAAGGTTGCAAAAGGTAATCACGTAACCATGGCAATGTTGCATCAGATTTAAATCATTTCAGTACTGTTGTGACTGTAAACAAATGGTTGTAAGTTGAAGACTACCTGCAAGTACTGACAGAAACTGTTAAACACAGTGAATTTGTTCTTTACATTATCAGAACAAGCTCTTCTACATCATTCATTCACACATAAAATTTATTATTATTATTACTGTATTATTATTATTATTATTATTATTATTATTATTAATTAGATTTGTATGCCACCCCTCTCCGCAGATTCTATCACAAGACAATAAAGTGTTCTCCGTTACCATTAGACTGCCTATTATGTTCTAAAATGTATCAGGCCCTCTCTTGAATGGCATCAGTTTGGAAAAATATATACAGCTTCTTTCTGAATGGCATTTTGCCAAAAATCTAATGAGATATGCACTTTATTTTGGGGGGTTTTCCCAGCATACTAATACTTAAACTGATGGACTGCTTTGGCTATCTCTTTTCTGATTTGTTTGTTTGTTTGTTTGACTTTGTGGGAGTTTTTAAAAAGGTTTTGTTAATCTTTAATGAGTTGTCTTGAGTGCTTCATACCGAGGCATAAGATGTAATACAAATGTTTTCATCTTTCTCAAGATATGTATCTGGAGCCAAATCTGCTTGTCTCCATGTCTTTAGAAACAGGAACACACAAGTAGAAGTTAGGTGATGAGATGCTTTGAATAAACAAAACACAGAAGGCTGCTGGAAAGAAAAGAAAGAAAGAAAGAAAGAGAGTGTGCTGAAACATACAGTTTCCTTAATAGGTGCTCTGCCTCGATAACTTCAGGCTAAAATCATAACTACAACATCAGGAATAAAGAACCACATTTAGAAAGGGAATTCTAACCAGAGTTCTACAATCTTCCATCTTTTCTCTGTAAACACCAATTCAGAGTTTTCAATTATTGGCATGTACCCATAATTTTCAATATGAAATATCATACAGGATTTACTATAGCCATTTATTTTCAGACCAAATCTGGGAAGCCCGCTAGCCACAGCTTTCTACTTCCAAGAGTCATTAGCATAATCACCATCAGAATTGCAGATCTCTATTTTCCTTTTTATGTGACAAATCCTTGCAATGATAATTATGACACCTCAGCATAGTGCTTGCCAGCCTCGTCCCCAACTCTCAGTTCCCCATATGTTGGCATTCTTAACAAGTTTATTTTCAGGGAGATGAGCGTTTTCTGACTGACCACAACTTCAGGGGCAAACATTTTATGAACTGGCAGTTCTCACCACAACAAATATTTGGTGTTTGGCATCCAGAACCTGTTAGCATGGAACTCACTACCAGACTCTGTTGTTTGATCACCAAATCCCCAAACCTTTACCCTTAAGACTATTTACTGTTGACCTAACTGATTCCTAAGAGGTCAGTAAAGAGCGTGCATGTGCACCAGAGTGCCTACAGTCCCTGCACTACGTTCCTCTCTTATTATTACCAATATCATGTATATAAACAGTGTTATTTCTCTGTACACTACCAATACGTACTTGACAAATAAATATAATAAAATAAAATAAAATAAAATAATAAAATAAAAAGTCTATATTATATTTCAGATCCTCTAACCCAGCATTTTTCAAACTCAACAGCTTTAAGATGTTAGCTGGGATATTCTGGGAGTAGACGCTCACACATGTGAAAAAAACACTACAGTAGGCTATAGTAACCTAACACACGTGGTCCCATGCATAGTCATGACTGTGTCCCATCTGCAACACAGTCCCTTAAAATCCAAAACCTTCAATACTTAGATCCAAGCCTGGATACAATCTGATCCAAAGAATTTTCAGAATGCTCTGTGTCTACCAGTCTACCTGGTTCCTCTCCTTATTGAGATTGTGGGGGCAATATGCTGGCTATGTTAAAAAGTGCTATTGCTAACATGTTGTAAGCCACCCTGAGTCTAAGGAGAAGGGCGGCATAAAAATTGAATAAATAAATAAATGTGATAGCCAGAATTTCACAGGTGTATATACCAACAACACTAAATCTATTTTTACCTTACCCACTCCTATATGATTAATATAATCATTTCAATCATTCAGTTGTTTCATTACCATATTTTTCGGAGTATAAGGCGCCCCCTTTTCCTCCCTATAAGAGGCTGAAAATTTGGGTGTGCTTTACACTCTGAATGTAGCTTCCCCCCCCCCGCAACCTTTTATTTCCAGTCCAAACTAGGTGATAACCATCTTCCAGCTCTAACCTTGCAGACGTTTTCATTGTTACTCTCTCCGAAGAATTTTCCCACGCCCTAAGTCTTTGCAGGCTTTTTTTTATTGCTTTACTTGCTCTAAGGAAAGCAAGATTCTTTCCAGCCCTAACAAGTTGCTAATGATTTTCCCAGCTCTTACTGGCTTGCAGGCTCTTTCATTGTTACTCTCTTCAAATATGGTTTTTTAAAGCCCTAACCAGGGAATAAAATAATGTGCAGAAGTTGACCAGACTAAGGACATTAAGCAGATGAATATTCCCCTTATTTTCCTCCCTGAAAACGAAGGTGCGTCTTATAGTCCAGTGCGTCTTATGTCTCTCTCCCCCCCCCCAAAAAAAATATGGTATCTCTTCTATCTCTGCTTGGATTCTTCTTTTCCATTTCTGTTATACCATGTGTCAACCTTTCTAGATTGAAGTTGAAGCAGTATGGATACAGTATGTCTGACAGAATCCATATCTCAAGAGACTACTAGCAGAGACCATTCCAAATTCTCTCAAAATTCCAATTGCGTCCATTGATAAAAGGGCTGATTCTACAGTTGATATGTGGAAGGGATTAGCTCAGTTAACCATATTACACTAAAGAGTTTCCATTCTACTACCAAGGCATAAAAGTCCAATTAATAAATAATAAATAAAGGACAGGTTTCGTTCATGTGGAAAGTTTCCAGGCTATTGAAAGAATCACATGTGACCATAACTATATATTATAGCAGTATGAAGAACTCGAAACATAAAGGATGTTTTTAATAGCTTCTGCATTATAAAGATAACATCTGGGCTGCCTTCTCATTTGACCAACACCTGATATATGGAGCACATATACAGTTCCTGCTCGTCAGGACTCAGTGCTTATTGCTTAAGGTCCAATGTTTGCATTACATTTAAAGTGTCAGAGTTATTTTCATGTGGTCAGTAATTCTTAAGAATGTACAGCCACAAGGAATTTACCACATCCTGGAGAAGTTTATCTTTCCAATGGGTCTATAAAATATGGTGAACAGCAGAACTTAAAAAAAAAAAACCCCACCACATGAAAACGATAAAGAAACGTTAAGTCATGGTGATGTCAGAATCTAGAGGCCCAACAAGTTCATATCTCCCACATGCTAGCTCCATGCATGGGAGGCATATTGGTCCTAACCACTCAGCGACACTGGGAGCAAGGCAGTACAGAGGTACCTCATCTTATGAACGCCTCTTCTAACAAACTTTTCAAGATACGAACCCGGTGTTTAAGATTTTTTTGCCTCTTCTTCCGAACTATTTTCACCTTACGAACCCAAGCAGCTGCTGCTGGGATGAAGGGGTTTCTTTTTTTCCCCTTTTTTGAAGAAAGAAAAGGGAGGGGCTGCTTGGAGTAGGAAAGATTTTGCAGAGAACAGCGTGCTTGCAAAGGCACTGAAAGGGTGTCTTTTGAAGAAAGAAAAGGGAGGGGCAGCTTGGGGGAGGAAACATTTTGCAGAGAACAATGTGCTTGCAAAGGCACTGAAAGGGTGTCTTTTGAAGAAAGAAAAGGGAGGGGCAGCTTGGAGGAAAGATTTTGCAGAGAACAATGTGCTTGCAAAGGCACTGAAACGGTGTCTTTTGAAGAAAGAAAAGGGAGGGGCGTCCCTCTTGCCTTTCTTCCTTCCCACTCACCCTTTAGCCTAGCCTTGCTTCTTCCACCCGCCCCCTTTAGCTGCTCCTCCCTGCCCGCTGTTCACCAACCTTCTAAAGTTTGGAATTTTCCTGAAGAATTTGCACGCATTATTTGCTTTTACATTGATTCCTATGGGAAACATTGTTTCATCTTACGAACTTTTCACCTTACAAACCTCCTCCTGGAACCAATTAAGTTTGTATGATGAGGTACCACTGTATATAAATTTAATATATTATCAGTCATCCAGATACAGACACTAAATTTGATATTTTTGTCCTTTTGCTGAGTCCTTCCCAAGTTGTCTTATGAATAACAATAGAATTTTGATTTATGTAGTTTCACAGTGCTTTACAAACCTCTCTCTAAGCAGTTTACAGAGAGTAAGCATATTGCCCCTAACAATCTGGGTCCTCATTTTACAGACCTTGGAAGGATGGATGAGTCAAAATTGAGCCTACTGAGATTCGATCTGCCAAACTGCTGGCAGCTGGTGAACAGCAGAAGTAGCTTGCAGTACTGCACTGTAACCACTACACCATCAAGGTTTATGAAATTGACTGATGGTGATTTTGTCAGTATTATTAGTGTTCAAGTGGTGCTCCAGTTTGTATTTGGAAATCCCACAATGTTTTAATTTGCTCATTTTTTATTATTTTTTTCAATTCTTATATTCCAACCAGTTTTTCATTAGTGGCACATAATAATTTTTCAGTTGTTTCAGTGAATCATTCTGGCCTTGGCGTTATGTCTTTGTTTATAATCAGTTGGTGCAATCTTCCGCATGAGCTGAGTATATAATTGACTGTTTCTTTTTCTTTTTTTCTTTTTGCACAATCTGCATTTTGAATCATTTGGTGATATTTTTCTTTTTCAGTTCTGGCTTTAGATTGCATTAGTTGAAATCAAGCCTTCAGTTTCTTTTTTTTTTTTCTTTTTTAACGTTCCAATTGTTAGCCATTTTCATTTTATCCTTATCCACTTTCCCTTCAACCTTGTGCAGAAATTGACCATGTAATGTTTTTCCTTCCCAGTATTCTATCTGTGTTATATTATTTTGTTTATTCATTTTTATTTCCTGCACATTCAGTAAACTCCAATGTTTAACTTGTATCAATGATCTATTTTGGCTGTCTTATAAAGCCAGTCAATGCATGTTTTTCTTCTTTGACATGTTTACCATATTTTTCAGACTATAAGACACACCTTTTTCCTCCCTAAAAGAGGCTGAAATTTTGGGTGCTTCTTATACTCCAAATATAGCTAGACGCTAACTACTTTCCTGGCCTCTTACTCCAACTGAAGGTTTTTTCCAGCCAAAGGTCTTTGCAGACTTGCTTTCTTTCCTACTCCCTCTGAAAAAGGTTTTTTCAGTCTTAGTGAGGTACTAATGATTAGTGATGGGCAAACCCAACAGTGTTTGGGTTCGGCAAGCTCGGACAAACCTTACGCAAAATTCGGCTGAACCCGAATGGGGAATCCCTCCCACGAAGAGATTCCGGGGGCGGAGCTTTGACATCACCGGCAGGTTGCTAAGGACGCCAAGGTGATCACTTCCTGGATTCCATGGAATCCAGGAAGTGATCACCTTGGCATCCTTAGCAACCTGCCAGTGATGTCAAAGCTCCGAACGCCGAACACAACCCCGAACTTTGCCCGAAGTTTGAAAAAAATTCGGGTTCGTGTACGGCATACCGAACACCTCAAAATTCGGTATGGACCTGAATTGTGCGGGTTCGGTTCACCCATCACTACTAACAATCTTCCTGGCTTGCAGCATTTTTTTTTTATTCCTACTTGCTCCGAAACAGTTTTTTCCTGCCCTAGGTCTTTGCAGGCTTGTTTTCATTCCTACTCCCACTGAAAAAGTTTTTTTTCAGCCCTAATCGGGGAATAAAATAATGCGCTCTAACTGAACAGACTAAAGATGCTAGCCAGATGAATACCTGGTACATAGATTTCCCCCCCCCTATTTCCCCCCAAAAAACTAGGGTGCATCTTATACTCTGGGTGCATCCTATACTCTTAAGAATACGGTATTTAACTTGATGTAAACATCTGCTTTTTTCCTTCAGAACAGGTATTATTTATCAATATCACTATGGGGATTCTCTACATCTGTAAATAGGTCAAATGCTTGCACTTATTAAATGCATCTAACCTTAAAGATAAAGCCAGTAGGCAGTGTTCCAATGTTCTTTTCTCAATATTGAATGTGTATATGCAGGAGAATGCATCCCTGGAGTGAAGATTCCAGATTGCAACATAATGTATAGATTGGCAATCTACCATTTGATAATTGCACTAAGCTGCCATTTTCCTTTTTCGGGGCCTAGAAGAAAAAGTCCAATTCATCCAATTATTATTCTGAGGGAACTTTGGGGCTAACATATTTAATAAAAACAAGCTAATATGAAGCAAGGTAGTTTTATTTGCTTACTATATTTTAGCACTGCCATATTTACCATGGTAAAAAAATACACTATTAAAATCAAAATCCATCACAACCACTCACTAAGACACTACATAATAAATGAAAACAAATAAAAGCATATCAACAATATCACTAAAACTAATACACTGCTCAAAAAAAAAAATAAAGGGAACACTTAAACAACACAATATAACTCCAAGTAAATCAAAGTTCTGTGAAATCAAACTGTCCCCTTAGGAAGCAACACTGGTTGACAATCAATTTCACATGCTGTTGTGCGCATTCAACTTTGTACAGAACAAAGTATTCAATGAGAATACTGTATTTCATTCATTCAGATCTGGGATGTGTTCTTTGAGTGTTCCCTTTATTTTTTTTGAGCAGTATATAAATAGGCGTCCAATGAATAGATATTAAATGTACATGTATTAGAAACTCTCCACAAGAAATGGTAGAAAGAAAAGAAGTTTCATACTAGCAGTTATAACAGTAAATAAACCAACACAAAGCATTAGTGAATTTTTGCAGCTGTAGAGCGAAGGGATCACTACCAGTTCGCTACAAAAATAAGTTGCTTCTTAAGAAGAAGGAAGATGAATGATCCATTAAGGCATGCCCTACGAGATGAAAGCTTCCATCATGAACCTCAACATGGACCTTAAGGAATGCATATCAAAATGCAAATGCGTTGTTGTAATAACATATGCTTCAGCAACAGATGCTCAGACCCATAAAGCCACTGCTCTGTTGCACATTAAAGGCAGATTATTTTCCGTCTGGGATGGGAATGTACTAGATTACAGTGTGTCCCCAGTAAAGAATTGCTACTTCTGCATGCAGACTGGGAGACAGACATTCTAATCAGGAATGCATTGGATGTGTTTCTATATGTAAATGTGGAATGAAAAAGAAGCATTTATTTCTGACTATGTAAAATCAAGGTCTTTGCAGGACATCTGCAAGCCAGATTGATGGAAACAATTTCAGCAGTAGGAACAAAGGAAACAGCATCATATGAAGACCAGGTGGGCAGCAGCCAATTAACTTTTCCCCACCTGTCACATGAAAATACTGCATTAATACAGACTTCAATATTAACATCGCAACGACTGAAAATCACAGCAAACCAGATGTTCTTAGAAACGTTTCTAGCCCTTTGAACTGAAAAGATGAATCATTAATTAACATATTAATATCAATAAATATTCATTGATAGGATGTTGGAAAGGGGAAAGGAAGCCAGTAATGTCACTGGCATGGAACTGGGGCTTTCTTCTCTGTATTTTTTCTAAATTTTCCAATAGATGTTTGAAGTTCAAATTTCACCACCAGCTCAAGGTTGACTCAGTCTTCCATCCTGCCGAGGTGGGTAAAATGAGGACCCAGATTGTTGGAGTCAATATGCTGATTCTGTAAAGCGCTTAGAGAGGGCTGTAAAAGCCCTGTGAAGCAGTATATAAGTCTAAATGCTAAATGCTATAAAATATTAGTCAACTTTTCTTAAAGGGTATTACAAATGAATAACAACCGATAACATACTGCATAAATATCATGCTTGTGTGTAAAGCATTAAAACATTAAGTTTCTATTCAGTGAGATACGCATGGGTCTGTTTCCTGTCAATGCTAGAAAAAATGAACAGTCATACTGAAATTAGAAGCAAGATCCTAGGAGCCACAGGGGTTATATGAAGGTTTGCTCACAAAAGCTGTTTGTCAATATCATTTTCATAAAACATTAAAATTAAATTAATTAAATTAAAGTTAAAAGTCTTCCCAGTTAGAACTGTAACAGAGGCAGTTTATCTATTTATTCCTTTAATACCAGAAAAGCCTTGGTAGTGCAGTGGTTAGAGTGCAGTACTTCAAGCTACTTCTGCTGATCATCGGCTGCCAGCAGTTTGGCAGATCGAATCTCAGTAGGCTCAAGGTTGACTCAGTCTTCCATCCTTCCAAGGTCGGTAAAATGAGGACCCAGATTGTTGAGAGGCAATATGCTGACTCTCTGTAAACTGCTTAGAGAGGGCTGTAAAGCACTGTGAATTTGGTATATAAGTCTAAATGTTATATTGGAAGCATTCAAGGGAATTGCTTCATGTCTTCCGTAAACTACTTAAGACCCACCTATACCGCCAACCATGGGGGATTTGAGAAATCTTTCCCCCAGGCTTATTATAATTTATGTTTGGTATGTATGTGCTGTTTGGTTTTTAATTATGATAGGATTTTTAGTTTTTTAATATTAGATTTGTGCCATTATAATATTGTTTTTTATCGTTGTTATGAGCCGCCCCGAGTCTTCGGAAAGGGGCGGCATACAAATCTAATAAATAATAATAATAATTATTATTATTATTATTATTATTATTATTATTATTATTATTATTATTATTATCATCTTTCCAGAGGTAGCGGAAAGTAGCCATCAAGAATGCCTGGGGCTAAATTCTTTGGGCTTACATGATATATTAAGAATGTAACACTGAGTCTCAGCAATTATTTTATCTTTTCTTCTATAATGGATTTTTGTAGCATGAAAACATGTGATTGAAAGAGAGAAGAAGGTTGTAGACAGAAGATGACATCATTTATATCTACAGTAAAATTTCGTGACCAGGGTAAGGCAGTACACAACAAAATCCTTTAAGAATCTCGAGATAACTTGGTGCACAATTTTGATGTTTTTCCTAATTCTGCTAGGTATACCCTCTCCTTTCTTTCATACAATTGTAATTTTTGTGTACCAGATATTCTATAATCTAATCCAGTTCCATTATAGGTCCAGCCAGAGACTAAAGTAACATTTTCACCACTGACACTAAGTAGATGTCTTGCTGAGTGGATAAAAAATTCTGGAACACAAACTGCATCAAATTCAAAACACCTAATTTTGAGTTCAGAATGCCCTGTCCCAAGCTGTTTTAATAGTTTTGGAAGTATTCCAAGATCAGAACACCTGGTTTGAATGCGAAATAATCTGTTTGGAACGTGAAACACATTCAGAACAATCAAAACAAGCCTATTCCATATTTGAAACAGTTTTTTCTCCTTTAAGATAAGGTGTTTCAAATTCAGAATGGTTTTACTTCATGAGTACTCACAGGGTGGCGAATGAAGCATGCGTGCCATGAAATGATAGCACAAATACCATGGTTGCATACTTGCATCAAAGTACATAAATGCAACATTTGCTGATGACAATGTGAAGTAATTATAATAATAATAACAGAGTTGCAAGGGACCTTGGACGTCTTCTAGTCCCACCCCCTGCTTAGGCAGGAAACCCTACACTATTTCAGATAAATGGTTGTCCAACATCTTCTTAAAAACTTCCAGTGTTACAGCATTCACAACTTCTGGAGGTCAAGCTGTTCCACTGATTAATTGTTCTAACTGTCAGGAAATTTCTCCTTAAGTCTTAGTTACTTCTCTCCTTGTTTAGTTTCTACCCATTGCTTCTTGTGAATATAATTTTAACTGCACTCTGACTGCAGTCTGACGTATGTGTCGCTATTCAGATTCAAAATGTTTTATATGTTATAATAATAACAACAGAGTTAGAAGAGACCTTGAAGGTCTTCTAGTCCAATCCCCTGCTTAATAAATCACTATAAATCTAAATGTTATTGTGTGGAGAGTTGCTTCTCTACTTGATTAGTTTCTTGCTATGTTATTGTTTCTTGCTGTCTCAAAATCGGAAATGTAAGGGAAAGACTCAATAAACCAAACTTTTCACTGGAGTCCTTTTGCTGTAATGTTTTCCTTGTACCAGTTCTACCATTATGGATTTATTGGGAAGGACTGAAAAGAGGGTCTTGTATTTGCATATTTCCAGAGATTTCCTTAGAAAGCTGAACTTGCTTTATCTTAATATAGTTTTGTTTTTCATCACTTACTTGATTATGACTAGGTAAATGAAGAGCTACCTGCTCATTATCTCCAGCAACTGTTGTGGCAATATAGCATGTGCTGATAAAGAAACTTTGTTTTTCACATCCCAAGTCAGAAAACAAAGTTCTGCCTCTCTTGGCTTTCATGCAGGATAGACCAAACAGATCCTCATCCCACATCTGCTACACAGAAGTTCAGTAGAGAAACCTCTGACTGCAAAATGTTTAAACAGCCTTCAGCTGCTGTTCTGCATATTATCTGATTTTTGTTCGGGAATAGTCAAACTCTTGCACTTAAGAAAAGAAGCCATTTCTATTTTGAACCCCAGCAACTTGGCAAGTAGAGAGGAATTACGGTAAAAGGATGATTAAGGCTCCTATAACTCAAACGCAAATATCAACATTTAAACCTCTCTACCCTTAAAGAGATGAGTTCACCACCAAGAAGATCATTTAAATTGGAGGAATTTATGCAAATCTGATCCAGAAGCCTACTGGAGTGGCTCTTATGTAGATCTCTCTTATGTAGATCTCTCCATCCTTAATGACATTTAACTCACTTAAATGTCATAAAGGATGGAGAGATCTACACAAGAACCTCAGTGATGCAGTGGTTAGAGTGCGGTACTGCAAGCTACTTCTGCTGATCACCAGTTTGGTAGATCGAATCTCAGTAGGCTCAAGGTTGACTCAGCCTTCCATCCTTCCAAGGTCGGTAAAATGAGGACCCAGATTGTTGGGGGCAATAGGCTTACTCTCTGTAAACCACTTAGAGAGGACTGTAAAACACTGTGAATCTGTATATAAGTCTAAATGCTAATGCTAAATGCTATGCAAAGCAACCCAATATCCTAAATTCTCATTTTCTTTTAAAATAAGAGTTTTAAATATTAAGTATAAAAACCATTGGAGTTGTCATGCTGTGACAGCTTCAAATCCCAAAGGAAAGGGGCGTGGAGTTTACATCTCCCCTGGCCTATATATTTTATGCATGGTATGTTTGTGTGTATGTTTTATTTTTAAATAAGGATTTTTTAGGTTTTTTAATTATTAGATTTGTTACTGTATATTGTTTTTACTATTGCTGTGAGCTGCCCCGAGTCTACGGAGAGGGGCGGCATACAAATCTAATAAATTATTATTATTATTATTATTATTATTATTATTATTATTATTATTATTATTTCCTAGCACAAATGCATTTTGTGATCTGGTACAGAAATCTCCCAAATTTGTATAATTTATAAAGAGTGCATTATTTTAATTGCAGCAAAAGAGGCGGCAAAATAAACAAATAAACATAAACAAACAAACATAAATAAATATAAACAAACAAACATGAATGAATGAATGAAGGAATGAATGAAGGAATGAAGGAATGAATGAAGGAATGAATGAATGAACAAACGACTGAATGAATAGTAGGTCTGAATATAAAGTTAGCCTGGTAAATTTCTAGTGACAAGTATCAGAGGGAGATTTTAGGCCTTCGTTTCAGGCCTTGCAAAGTCCTGCATACTGCAGGACTAGGCAAAGACCAGTAACTATTTTTATACTGTGGAGAGGAGAAGCCTTTGGTTCATGTTTAAAAGCTTATCTTCCCACATGGTACTTACGTTTGGTGCACCTCTGGGACCCAGGAACTTTGCTCCAGCCGTGACAGCATTGCCCACCACAGACATTCACCCTGGGGAGAAAAAAAACACAAAACCCAGTCGAGAAAAGGATCAACTGCCAG
This sequence comes from Erythrolamprus reginae, assembly GCF_031021105.1. Lineage (NCBI taxonomy): Eukaryota > Metazoa > Chordata > Lepidosauria > Squamata > Dipsadidae > Erythrolamprus > Erythrolamprus reginae. Next base: position 346,062,331 of record NC_091950.1, on the reverse strand, counting down.
GTGCAGACGGGGCCAATAAATTCTGCTGCATTTCAATAGCTCACTATTTTTCTCTCCTTGGGGACCCTTTCAAAGCAGGGAGAGGGAGGGGGGAATGAGCTAAAAAAGCGGGCTAGAACTATAACAAGAGACTAAAAGGGGGGGAAGAGAGGGGGAGAGATTGAGTGGACACTTCGGTGGAATGCTGGGGGTAGGCAGGATGGGTGGGGGATTTCGGGCCTGGAGGAAAGTAATTATAAGTGTTCCAAATAAGAATAGATTCTTCAGTACTTAGAAGGCAATAGGTCTTTCCTGACTGTCTGTGAGAGGGCTTTCTTTTTTTCTCTGTGGTTACCTCACTTTTATTGTATGTGACCTAGAGGCATATCTCTCTTGGCTGCAGAAGCATGAAAAGAAGTAGAGGCATCCAAATGCCTCAGCTGTTTACATTCTCACCACTTTCTCTAAGATTAAGGACCCAAAGCTGTCTCTGACCACAGTGGGATGCAGGTTTCTGGCTCAATCTACTTCCCACAAGCCAAAGGAAAAAGGAAGTCTAAATCAATCAGTCAATCAATAAAAACTGGCTAGTCCATCTCATGCCAGGTGAGAAACCTGAGATACCAATATCATGAAGGGGTTTTAGGGGCATAATTAAAGGCCAGTTGAGGGCAAATATTTAATACTATGTTTTTACAACCCTTGTTTTGTAGGTGAGGTCTCCAGAGCTGAACACAGTATTCCAAATGTGGTCTCACCAGCGCTCTATATAGCGGGATCACAATCTCCCTCTTCCTGCTTCTGGGAGTTGAAGTCCAAATATCTTCAAGTTGCCAAGGTTGGGAAACACTGATTTAATGAGTTGGGCAAGTGCTTCTTAAAGTATAGTCCTAGGACCACTTAAGGGTCCCCCAGTAGCGTTTCAGAAATTAACTAAATCAAAATTATTTGCCATTCTATATTGAAAAATACAGTAGTCCCTCACCTATCGCTGGTGTTACGTTCCAGACCTGGCCGCGATAGGTGAAATCCGCGATGGGGAATTTATCGACTAAAGTACTTATTTAAGTATTTATATTGTAATTGTTTGGTAAGTTTTCATTGTTTTAAGTGTTTATAAACCCTTCCCACACAGTATTTATTTTAGATACAGTATTTAAATACAGTATTTACAATTTTAGATATTTATTTTTTTTTTGAAAAACCTGCCGATCGAGTTCGGCGGGCTGTTTAAATCTGCCGATCGACTTCCTCAGAAACCCGCAATGAAGTGAAGCCGCAGTAGGTGAAGCGCGGTATAGCGAGGGACTACTGTAACACAATATTAAAAACCCATCAAACAATAGTAAAAGAAACCCAGTAGTGGCAGCGAGTGCATCAATTTTAATTTATTATAACAATAACAATAACAACAATAACAACAATAACAACAATAACAACAATAACTATTATTATTATTATTATTATTATTATTATTATTATTATTATTATTATTATTTATTAGATTTGTATGCCGCCCCGAGGACTTTTGTCTAATATTGTGAATATCTAATTAATATAATTCATACAAACAAAAGCTCTTTGGGACCCCTCCATCATTTTTGAAGTGGAAAGGGAATAAAAAGAAAAGGGTTTAAGAAACAGTGTATTAGGATATTGCTTTAAAGAAGAACCTGCTTTCTATTATAACATTCTTAAACTAACCATATGGGTTTACACATCATATAAAACCAGGTAAAGACATTTTAATGTACAGTATAGGTCAGTGATGGCTAACTTTTTCTGGCCTGAGTGTCCAAAGCGCATGTGCCCGAATTCCCCAAAAAGTGCAGGTGTGGCTGCTCCACGTGCCCCTACCCTGATGCATGCATTCAGCCCCACATGAGTCCCACCCCCACATATGTGCGCAGGCACCCTGCACGCATTGTGTCCCCTCATGCATGGCAGAGACCCAGTGACCAGCTGGTTGGCAGGAGGCGCACACACATGCACCTTGGAGCTGAATTGGGGTGACAGCTCATGTGCCGACAGAGAGGGCATATCACCTGTGGCACGTGTGCCATAGGTTCACCATCACAGGTATAGGTAGTCTTCAATTGATGATCCTAACTGAGCCTGGAATTACAGCTGTAAGTTGTTGCAGTCATAAATTGAGGTGTCACATGATTGCATTAGAAGTTCTGACCATTTGGTATAATGGTTGTTAAGTAAACAGGAGGTTGTTAAATAATTTGATTTCTACACATAGGCTTTTTTACCGGAAGCCAGAAATAAATGTTAGAAACCCATTAAAAGATGTTGCAAATCATGATCACCTGATACAGGATGCTGCAAATGGCTTTAAAGGTGAGCCAATGACCAAGCATGTAAAGTGTGATCACATCGCCACAAGAGTTTATGCAGACATCATAACTCCAAAAATACATTGTAAATACATCTGGGAAGTATGTTGTTGATGTTGTTAAATACCAGTAAATGATTGTTAAGTCACTAATCATAAGGACAGGACTATCTGTATTTGCATAAACTACAGAACTTTCAAGCTTTTTAAAATATTGACAGCTTTGTGTGCATCAAGCAGTGTTGACAAACAATTCACCCTTTATCCTAGTAAGGAGTGGGCATTTACAGTATATGAACATTCAGCCAGAGGTATCTCCAGTTTAACATGCTCCTCTACAAAAGCCATGAACTCAAAAGACTTATAGACACCTTGCGTTTATATTCTTCTTTCAGTTTCTATTGCTATGGTTCATTTCTGTGAATGAGAACCAAGCCAAAACTTTAAGAATGGAGATTCTGCTCCTGCTCCTTTTCACCCTGTCTTTTAAACTACAGCTCAAAGCAGCTTTTCCTAACTTGCTGTCTTCCAGATGTTTCTGGACCTTAACTCCTAGAATTCACCCAAACGCTGGCTGGCCTTGCCGTTTCACTCCATCTGGAGAGAACACCCAGCTTTGGAAGTGACTCTAAATAACAAGGACCAATACGATGCTGTCCAGAGATAATCATGGTTCCTAATCACCTCAATCTATGTTGGGTCATCTGTCTGTCTGTCTGTCTGTCTGTCTGTCTGTCTGTCTATCTGTCTACATACATACATACATACATACATACATACCTATTTATCTGTCTATTTGTCAAGCACGTATAGGATAATAATAGTTTGCATAAACATAAAAAGAAAGTAAGGATAAAAGAGGACAATAGGACAGTAGGACAGGGACGGTAGGCACAGTGGTGCACTTATGCAGACCTCTTAGGAATGGGGAGAGGTCGACTGTAGACAGTCTAAGGTTAAAGTTTTTGGGGTTTGGGGAAGCTCCTGTTTGGGAATTACAGGAACTGCCCTCTGGAAGGCAACAGATAAAAGGAAAATTGGAAAGAAGAGCCCCCCACCACAAAAAAGGTCCCAAAAGTCAACCTATTCTCCAAAGCACCTGAGGGTAGAGCAAGAAGCAATGGGTGGAAACTAAACAAGGAGAGAAGTAACTTAGAACTAAGGAGAAATTTCCTGACAGTCAGAACGTGGTTGATCAGTGGAAAAGCTTGGCTCCAAAAGTTGTGAATGCCCCAACATTGGAAGTTTTTAAGCAGATGTTGGATAACCATCTGTCTGAAGTAGTGTAGGGTCTCCTGCCTAAGTAGGGGGTTGGACTAGAAGACCTCCAAGATCCCTTCCAACTCTGTTGTTGTTATTTAAGAGCTAACCTACTCTCTCCTCATAGATAAAGGCATCAGAGAGGAAGGGATTACGGAGAATACTGTGAACTGTATATATAAACTGTATATAGCTTGTGCCTTTTAGTCCTGGGCTGTGGGGCATTTGCGTTGTTGTTGTTGTTGTTGTTGTTTTTTATTATTATTATTATTATTATTATTATTATTATTATTATTATTATGTCAATACAACACAGCAAACAAGATCACGATGCTGGATTTTGTATTTCATCACCAGCTGGGCGCTTCCCAAGCACCTAGGACTGCGTGATATAGCAGCGAATTATGTATGCCGATCCCAGTAAAGGTGACCTTTCGCAACTGACAGGTGAAGATTTTGTCAATTCTGATAGTTTTCAAATGTCCACTAAGATCCTTTGGCACTGGGACCACTGCGTACCACTGGGACCACTTTCACTGGCTTATGCCAGAGTCATTGCAGCCCGATTTTTAGATCTTTGTATTTCTCAAATTTCTCTAGCTGCTTCTCCTCAATTCTGCCGTCTCCTGGGATTGTGACGTTGATGATCCATACTTTCTTTTTCCTTTACTTTCATACTTTACTTACATGGCATTGGGCCAGAATACCTGTGAGACCACCTTCTGCCCCATGGACCCCAGCGACTGATCAGGTCCCACAGATTCGGCATTCTCCAGGTTCCATCAACCAGACAATGTCGTTTGGCAGGACCTAGGAGGAGAACCTTCTCTGTGGGGGCCCCGACCCTCTGGAATCAGCTCCCCACGGAGATCCGTACTGCCCCCACCCTCCTTGCCTTCCATAAGAATCTTAAGACCCATCTATGCCGCCAGGTTTGGGGCTACTAGATTCTTTCTTCCCCCCCCCCCCCCCCGGCCAATGAATGTGTTGAGAGAATGTGGAGCAAATATTATGACTGTTTTATGGCTTTTGGGGGTTTTTTTAGATTTTTAATTAATTAATTGGATTAAAGATATTGTATATTGTTTATTATATGTTGTGAGCAGCGAAGGGCTACCAAATGTTTTACTACCACAGTGTGGGCGTGGCTTATGTAGGACGCCCTGCATTTTCTTTCAACATCTTTCAGTGCAAATTGGGTGCTCTGGGGTGGAGCTCCATTTTCGCTACTCCACTGCGTCCGTCCCCCTGTTCGGGCAGTAGCCCACCCCTGGGCGGCATAGAAGTCCAATAAATAAATAATAAATAAATAAAATACTTTACTTTCTTTTAATGATTCTGGTTCTGATTATTATTATTATTATTATTATTATTATTATTATTATTATTATTATTATTATTATTAAAATTAGGGCTAGAACACCCATTGTGGGAAACTTGAACAGTGTGAGCATCATGCATAAGTCAAATGGGTGGGTAGGTAGGTAGGTAGGTAGGTAGGTAGGTAGATAGATAGATAGATAGATAGATAGATAGATAGATAGATAGATAGATAGATAGATAGATAGATAGATAGATAGTCCTCCAGTCCACGAGCATTGGCGATCTTAAGTGACCCCGGGTGGAAGGGGGAGGATAGCCCCTCTCAAAGGGCGAGAGCCCCTCGGCCAGGGCGGGAAAGGCCCCTGGTTGTCTCCTTACCCTTGCAGCTGCCGCAGATGGGCTTTCGGGTGGATCTTAGCGCCGGAGGTGCCGTTGCCCTGGCGCTGCTGGCTCTTGGAGCGCAAGACGAATTTTCCAACTTTGCCGAAGGAGGAGGAGGAAGAAGAAGAGGAGGAGGAGGAAGAGGCTGCCGTGTGGATGCCGGCAGGTTTGGGCTGGAGCCCCACGGCGGGACCCCAGCGGAGCTGCTGCACGGCCGGGCTGCTCGCTTTGCTCATCCGGCGACTCCGCTCCAAGGTGGTGCCGCCACCGCCGCGCCGCGAGTTGCCGTAAGGAGCCTCCACCAGCTTCAGGTTGAAGAGCCGCTGCTGCTGCTGCTGCCTCCCGCTCGGCCGGCGGCTCTGAGACGCTCCGGGCTGGAGCACGTAGGTGACCGTCCTCACCTTCGCCTTTTGGGCAGCGTCTGCCAGCGCCGGACACCAAAAGGCGCAGGCACCGAGCAGGAATGCCCACCTGATCCAAGCCATCTTCCCTCCGACCGTCCGATCGCGGGGCGAACTCCCCACCACCTCCCGAGCGCAAGACAAAAGAAACGCACCGAATCCCTTTGGAGGGGGCTGCTCCTTTCACCCACCCCACCCACCCACCCCAAAAAAGAATAAAAAACAATAAATTCGGCGTCTTCGTCCAGCCGATTTCCCGCGTCGCTTTTGCACCGGGCGAGGTAAATTCAGTCCCCAAAAGTTTCTGCACCGGATTAAGAAGAGTGCATGGCTATCTCGCGGGAGATAGCTGGAAGCCTTGCAAGAAGGAGCGTCGTTTGCAGGGGTTTTCCTCCCTGGGGGGAGAGAGAGAAAGCAGGCTGAGGAAGTTGGTAGTAAGCCTAGGTAAGAACAGGCAGTTCAGACTGGCGGGGAGGGGACTGGGGGGGGGGGGGGAAAGCCAGACTTTTAAAAGTTTCTCCGGCTCCTGGGGCTCCCCTCGAGTGTCGGCTCTGCCCAACCAATCCCGGATGGGCGTGACGTCAGGCAGCCGTTCCTAATTGGGAAAAGTAGGAAAGGGGCTGGAGCACCAAAGTCACAACCCAGTTTCAAAAACAGAATTTAACGCGAGGGTGATGCCAGCCTTTCCTATCCCAGCGGTGGGCAAAGACCAAAGGCTTCAAGCCGCCTTATCTACCGATGTTTTTACGCGCCCGCTGGCATGTGTTGTATTTTCCTAACATATCGGGCATTAATACACTGGAGAGAGTCCAGAAATGTTTCACAAGAAGAGTCCTTCGCTCCTCCCCTCGCAGCAAAATACCTTATTACACCAGACTTGCAATACTGGGATTATACAATTTACAACTATGTTGCTTCCAATGTGATCTCAAGGTAGCTCATAAAATCATATACCAAAATGTCTTTCATATACCAAAATCATATACAAAATCATATACCAAAATCATATACCAAAATCATATACCAAAATCATATACAAAATCATATACCAAAATCATATACCAAAATTACTACATCACCTTGAACCTGAGCAATACACAAGCACCTAATAGATTCAAACTAAATGTAAACCGCTCCAAACTTGACTGCCGAAAATACGACTTCAGCAATAATTTAATTTAATTTAATTTAATTTAATTGACTTTTAAGCCGCCCAACTCCTTGCGGACTCTGGGCAGCGTACAAAGTAAATAATATAGCATAAGACAATATAAACAATAGTAAATAATATATGTGGCAATGTGGCAATATGGAACAGTTTTAAAACCCTGAAATACAACAATCATTCAGCACACATTCATATTTCTTGGGCCGGGCTAGTTGGTACTCTGCTACCCCAAAACTTTAACCTTAGACTATCTACTGTTGAACTCACCCTTTTTCTAAGAGGTCTGTAACATCCCTGTCCTACTGTCCTCTTTTATTACTTTTTACTTTTGTTTCTACAAACTACTACTATACATTTTTGACAAATAAATTAAATGTAAGTAAGTAAGTAAGTAAGTAAGTAAGTAAGTAAGTAAGTAAGTAAGTAAGTAAGTAAGTAAGTAAGTAAGTAAGAAAACAAACAAACAAACAAACAAACCTGCTAGGTGCTGTACTGGTAATAGAAAGTTATAAAGAAGCTTTCCTTATCAGTGATAGGGAATATTCTTTAATGTTTCCCCTTGTTCCCCTTTGCTGGCTGTGGGGAATTCTGGGAATTGAAGTCCTCCAGGCTTAAAGTTGCCAAACTCTGCTCTAGTGCTATCCTTGTCTGGTTTCCAGGCTCTGTTTTAGGCATCTTTTTTCTGGTCGGTTTTGTGTCACCAGCAAGGAGGGTGGGGAGAGAAATATTCTGCACGGAAGTTCTTTTGGTTACCATTTCTGCAAAAAGTGGCTTCTGAAGAAACAAATGGATGTTTTTTTACAGGGTGTTTTTTTTTCTTTTATTCAGACATTGGGGAAATCATTTGGTAAGTGTGAAAAGATCCCTAGCAATCTTCACAGAAGTTCAAAGTGCAGAAGTTAACATATGTATATGATGTGAATAGATTGCTATGACTAAAAATAATATAAATGCAGACTGGAGCTTTACAACCATGTTTTGTTTGTTTGTCTGTCGGTCTGTCTGTCTGTCTGTCTGTCGGTCTGTCTGTCTGTCTGTCTGTCTGTCGGTCTGTCTGTCTGTCTGTCTGTCTGTCTATCTATCTATCTATCTATCTATCTATCTATCTATCTATCTATCTATCTATCTATCTATGCCGCCCAGTCCCAAAGGGACTGCCGCTCAGACACTATACTTTTCCGGCCACACCGGAAAAAAATTAGAGGGAACATTGTACAGATCATGATGCTTAAACACCTGTTGTAAAGGAACATTCATCTTCTGAGGCAGCCTATTCCATTGTCAGATAGCTCGTAAAGCTGGACATTCAGTAAAAAAATTCTACCTCTTGAACTTTAAACCTGTTGGATCAAGTATTATCCCTGTGATTAAAAAGCATCCATACATTTTTATTATTTATTACATTGCTTCATTAAAAGAATGATGTTTTAGTTTTTATATTTTGTTGGCTTTTAGAATTGTAACTATCCTAAGTTCCTTTGGGAAGAAAAGTGTGTTATAAAAACACATCTTTGACCATTATGTACCATTATATTTAAGACCAAAAGGAATGGTAATCACTCAGGGTAAGTCTGTGACTGGAAGATTTGTGTCTGTCCAGATGTTAAATTAAAAACCTTGTTATCCTTAACTATTGGCCATGCTAGCTGTTGGCAATTGGATTCCAACATCTGGAAGACTATAGTTATTTCAATCCTCCTAGAATTGCTTATGGGAAAATAAGTCCTGCCTGCATATAATAAATGTATTTCCAGATAGTTATACGGACATTATAAGGTTTAACCCTAAAGAAATGTAAATTTATTACTGAATTCAGTAAAATATTTTTGAATCACATGCCTGGAATGATACTGTACACCAGAAGTTAACTCTATACAATTTTACATACATTTGTTCCGATAAAACATTTAAAATCACATTATATAAATTTAATATGACATGCATTTTCATGTGTTAAATATCAAGTTTCAAGTTTCAAGTTTTATTGGATTTATATGCCGCCCCTCTCCGAAAACTCGGGGCGGCTAACAACAATCAAATATCAATATATCAATGCCTCAAAACTATAAAAAATTATTACAACCCTTCTAAAGTATATTTTCTTTCTTCATGCTGTTGCTTCTCACCAAAGGTTGTCTTGCAAAGTATTTAGAATTTCTAATTTATTGTCAATAACACATATTTTACATTTAGATATCAGTCAATTTTATTTAAAAAGACTTTCAAATAGATAAATCATATAGTTGGCTAAAAGACAATGGTTAAAAGAGAACTCTTGCAAATTTTATCAGATTTGGCATTTGTGAAGTCCATGCATAGAACAGAATCAGAAGAGGCTCATGGCTTTTGAACACTGTAAAGACTAATGTAAAACTCTAGGAGGCCTTTACTAGTATAGTATCCTTCAGATGTACTGGGACTGCAGCCCCCATAACTGATAATCAGGAGTTTTAAGTTATAAGTTCAGTACCACATGAATATATTGCTCCTATGGACTAGCAACATCAATCAACAGTCATCTCTGATTATAACATTGAATAAAACCATTTTTGCCCTCTTTTTAACCAATCTTTTATTTGGGTATTACAATACCCTTGTGAACTTGATTTCCCAATTCTTTTGCCCAGAGCAAACTTTAATTAGATTTAATACTGACTGCATTCCAGAAGATAATCAACATTTTCCACTTCTGGAAAAAGGATGTGCATTTTATGAACCTTCTCTGGGAGTGTCCATATCACTAAACAAACGTGATCAGGCATCTCTAGGTCCCTAGAGAGATCCCTTTATAGGAGGCAAGCTGTGTTACTCTATACTTATGGGGAAAAAAGTATGGTAGTACCCAGTGGTGGGCGCCTGCCAGTATGGCTAATTGCGTGCAGTTTTGCGGCTCTGGCATGTGAGTGCGGGATCGAGCTCAATTTTGCTTCCCATACCCATGCAGGCAGTAATGGGCAGCCAAATTTTTTACTGCCACACTGTGGATGTGGCTTATTTTGTGGGTGTGGCTTAATGGCCATGTGACTGTGTAGGGGTGGCTTGCCGGCCATGTGATCAGGTGGGAGTGGCTTGAACGATCATCATCGTTCATGTGAACTGTTAAGTCCTCGACTTACAACCTTACCAGTGTCACTCACTGGGGTGACAATTTGCTTTGTGTTTCCCATGCTCTCCCTCCTGGGCCGCCCCCCACCCACGCCTCAGGCTGGGTAGCTAGGCGAACAGGTGTTGCCAGAAGCATAAATGCTGCCAGTGCTGTTTCCACCCACACCTTCTGCTTGCACCTCAGACGGGAGGTGGTCGTGTGAGGCTGGAGGGGAGCCAGGAGAGAAGAGAGGGAAGCTCATTGGAGGCCAGAAAGGAGGAAAGAGGAAAAAAGCAAGGAGAGCAGATGCAGCAGCAGCAGCAGCAGGGGGGAAAAAGAGAGCCGAGCCGAGACCAATAATCCAGGAAGTGACAGCCGCCGATCAGCTGGAGCTGCGCACGCATCTTCATTTCCACTGGTGGAACTGTGTTCCACCCTGTCCTGCCTATTGCCCAGCTCTGCATGCGGGATACAAAATCTCACATGGGGATGTGCGTTTCGGTGAGGTTTTTTGCTTCCCCACATGCAAGGAAGCAAAAAACCTTGCCAAAACACACATGCACCGTGCCTGTGTGAGATTTTGCATCCTGCACAGGTGCGGGAAGCAAAATTGTGCTTGATCCTGCACTCGCACACTAGAGCCGCGGAAATTAGCCACACCAGCAGGAGCCCACCACTGGTAGTACCCTTTCTAACTAGCACATTTTATTAAAAGGCATAAGCATTCATGAGCTTCTGCTCACTTCATCAGATGTATAGAGTGAGTAAACTCAAGTAGGATTTAAATTGGGATGATGCAGGGTGAAGCCAGGCTATTTATGCAGATATAGGTTACAAGGGCTTTCAAAAAAATGATCTTGGTATAGTAACTGATTGCAAGCTGAACATGAGCCAGCAGTGTAATGTGACTGTAAAGAAAGCAAATGAGGTTTTACATTGCATCAACCAAAGTATAAGTTCCAAGTGCTGGAAAGCAATTGTTCTAGTTTATTGGTCAGATTTCAGCTTGAGTACTCCAATTTTGGCATCAAAGAGTCAGATAAATACCAAAAAAATGGATCAAACAAGGGCAACAAAGATGGACAGTGGACTTATGATCCTTCATATGAAGACAGGTATGTTCAGCCTTCAGAAAAGATGACTGAGGGGAACAGGATAGCACTTTTCCAAAGTGGTACCTCTACGTATGAACTTAATTTGTTCTGTGACCAGGTTCTTAAGTGGAAAAGCTTGTAAGAAGAATCATTTTTTCCCATAGAATCAATGTAAAAGCAAATAATGTGTGCGACTGGCGATATCACAGGGAGGGTGGAGGCCCTGTTTCCTCCCAGGAGATTCCTAGAGAGACTCTACAGAGGCTTCTCCCTGCCTTTTCCATCCCTGTTTCCTCTGAGGAGATTCCTAGAGAGGCCCCACTTCTCTCTGCCTTTTCCAGTTACAGTTTTGGAGGCTCACGTTTGTAAGAAGAAGCAAAAAAATCTTGAACACTCAGTTCTTATCTAGAAAAGTTTGTAAGTAGAGGCGTTCTTGGGTAGAGGTACCACTGTACCTAAAAGAAAGTCACACAGAAGAAGGTCAAGACCTGTTTTTCTTTCCAGAGTGCAAGATAGACTTCATAATGGATTTAAGTTACAACAATACAGATTCTGAATGAGTGTGAGTTAAACACCCACCCACACACCCTATAACTCTTAAGAATAGTTCAACCGTGGATTAATTACCCAGACTTGGTAGGCTCACCTTTTGTTTCGGCAAACATTGGTATCTGTTTGGAGTTGGACTGCTTTATTTAAAATTCTTGCGTTGAGCAAGATGTTGAATTCAATGGCTTAAATTGCCTCTTCTGTCTCTTGTGATTTTATAATTTGAAATACCAATATTAGCAGTAGCATGCACTCATAAATCACTTTCTAAGCAAAGCATATATGTGAACATCTCTCTAATACTGATGCACTACTACAGTATTGCATTTTCATTGTCTTCTCTGTTGTCACATATGTTAAAATTGCTGTAAATTCGGCAGGCTTATAATTTTAAATTATCAATGGAGTTAAGAGTTCAGTTGAAGGAGAAGACAGTCTCAGTTCAACTATAAAGGCATATGATTATCGTTTACTGGCATGGTTACATGAGCTAATTATTGGGAACTTCTTTTTGTTTATAGTAAAACTGTGGTGATGAGATGCAACTATATGTCTGTCCAAATGTCTGCAGCTTACATTCTAGCAAAATTCCAAGAACAAAAAGTTCTAAATATCCCCTCTTTAGTTGTAGCAAAACACTCCAAAAGAACACATATGGATGTTTGGGATGGTTTCACTGTTCTGAACTTTGTCAGAATGAGATCATATCTATTTTTTAGCTGTATCTATTCCGTAAGTAGTAACAACTGCGTCTTCCTCCTCCAGTGGAATTAGTTATTTTTAAGGAAATGCAACAAGTTACATTGCAGCAAATAGAAATGTCAGTTAAAAAGACAAACCTACTTATTTTATTTATTATAAAATATTTTATCTGCTTCCTGCATTTCACACAACAAATGCTACCAAAGCAGCTTGCAAGTAGCTTTGAAAAACTCTAGAAAAGCTCCAAGAAGCAAGATTTAAGCATAAGGTGTATTAGGATTCATAATGCTAATGGTTTTTTATTTTTATTTTATTTATTTATTTGTCAAACATGTATAGTGGCCGATAAGGTCCCACAGAGTTGGCATTCTCCGGGTCCCGTCGACCAAACAATGTCACTTGGCGGCCCCAGGGAAAGAGCCTTCTCTGTGGTGGCCCCAGCCCTCTGGAATCACTCCCCCCAGAGATTAGAACGGCCCCCACCCTCCTTGTCTTTTGCAAATTACTCAAGACCCACCTATATTGCCAGGCATGGGGGAACTAAGACACCTCCCCCAGGCTTTTATATTTTATGTTTGGTATGTATGTGTTGTATGGTTTTAATTGTTGGGGTTTTATATATCTTTTTCTTTTAATATTAGATTTGTTCTACTGTTATATTGCCTTTTATTATTGTTGTGAGCCGCCCCGCATCTTCAGAGAGGGGCGACATACAAATCTAATAAATTATTATCATTATCATTATCATTATCATTATCATTATCATTATCATTATCATTATCATTATCATTATCATTATCATTATAGGATAGCAGTACTTTGTATAAACATAACATAAGTAAAAAGTAACAATAAAAGAGGACAGTAGGACAGGGACGGTAGGCACAGTGGTGCGCTTATGTATGTCCCTTATAGACCTCCTAGAAATGGGGAGAGATCAACTGTAGACAAACTAAAGTTTTTGGGGTTTGGGGAAAAAACTACAGTCAGATAGTGCATTCCAAGCATTGATCACTCTATTGCTGAAGTCATATTTTCTATTGCTGAAGTCGAGTTTGGAGCGGTTTATATTTAGTTTGAATCTATTATATGCTCGTGTATATCTGCATTTGAAGGTGAAGTAGTTATTTACAGGAAAGACATTTTGGTATATGATTTTATGAACTACATTTAGATCAGATCAGGGGCGACATAATCCCAGTATTTCAAATCTGGTAGAATAAGATATTTTGTTGCGAGCGGAGGAGTGAAGAACTCTTCTTGCGAAATATTTCTGGACTCTCTCCATTGTATTAGTGTCTGATATGCAATGTGAGTTCCAGACAGGTGAGCTGTATTCCAGAATTGTTCTAACAAATGTTTTGTAAGCTTTGGTTAGCAGTGTAATATTGCCAGAGAAGAAGCTATGTAAGATTAGATTAACAACTCTTAGTGCTTTTTTGGCAATGTTGTTACAGTGGGCTCTAGCACTTAGGTCATTGGATATGAGTACTCCAAGGCCTTTGACAGAGAGAGGATCATCTACAAGTTCATTTCCTCCCATGTTTACACAGTACAGTACGTATAATTTAATGACTCTTTGAAAACATATTATAGTAGTCTTCGACAGTACTACAGCCAGAGAATAGTGCATGCCAATCAAGAGATGAGAGGAGGTCGGTTTCATTATGTCATAGTTGGCTTTTTTAAAGTTATAATTGATTATCCCATCATTAAGGTGGTTTCTGTAAGGAATATATTGAAAGAAAAATCAAATACTATTGGAAAAGGGTTCTTTTATTTGTAGTCCATAAATTAAATGTAAACTCTTACAGAAGATGAGATCAAGACCATTGTTGAGTCTAGTATTGTCTATCATTAGTTGATCTAGCCCTAGACCATTTCCTCCCATGTTGACTATATGACTGTAACTTGTTGCTTATATCCTAAGATTTTTATTAATATTGCTTCTTCATTGCTTATTTGACCCCTATGACAATCATTAAGTGTTGTACCACATGATTCTTGACAAATGTATATTTTATTTTATGTATGCTGAGAGCATATGCACCAAGACAAATTCCTTGTGTGTCCAATCACACTTGGCCAATAAAATTCTATTCTATTCTATTCTATTATGTATTTTTCTGTGTGTATGCATGTGATTTTATGGTTGTTTCCATGGTTTGGAATCTATCAGACATGGTAATTAGATTATCCATTATATCAGACAATCATGTCAGACAATCCCTTGTGATAGAATGTCAAGCAATCCCATAAGATAGGATCTGAATAACACCAGTATCTCCTATTTTCTTCATTTAGATCTGTCATTATGCTGACTTTCTCTGAACACAGGTCTATTGGGGAAGAGAGACAGTCATATTAATTCTAGCCCTTATATATATTTTGCTTGCTTGCTCTCTTGAGGTCCTTCCTACACAAAATACTTGTTGATAGAAACGGGCTGAATAGAGGGTGGAGCAGTCCACTGGGAATTGCAGAATGCACTTGACATTTGCCCATGTTGCAACTGCCCATTGGGGGGAAAAAGCTACTACTGTTGCTAAATAGACCACCTCTCTTTTCTAATGCTTCATGGGAGAAAATATTTTTATGGAAAGCATATAAAGGGGATAAGGGTTTTCCCTCTGCTGCTTGCATGCACATTTCAGTTAAAAACAGAGCCTCCTGTGCCCAGTATTAATTATTCTAAAATCCAGAAGAAGTTGTACATTAAACTTTAGCTTGAGATAGGAATTTTTTTTTTAAAAAAAAGTTCCTTTCCATTCCATATGGAATAGATATGCAATAAAAACGGAACTGGGTTACGTATTAATGTCAAGCCTGGTTTTGATTTTGGCCGGATTTGAACCCTATAAATTCACATAAGTGCTCAGAATAGGTTTTGCTGTAATTTTGTGCATTCTCTGTCTCATTTATTCATCCTGTCTCTGACAAGTCTACAAAAGATCCATGGACCAAATATCTCCCAGACCCAAATCTGGAGTAACAGAATGAGCAATACTGGTAGGATGAATTTGTGAAGAATATTGTACAGATCAGCGGTGGGTTGCTCCGCCTACCCACCTGAGATGCTTCTGCACATGCGCAGAAGTGTTGTGAGCACATGCGCACACGAGTAAACCGGTAGCAGCAGGATTTACAACCCACTAATGGTGCAAATAACTAAGTTGGGAAAATCACCAAGAATTTCTTCATGAGGTTTAAATACACACTATTTGAAAGACTTTGTCAAGCAAATATAATTACAAATATTGATCTTTAGAAAGAGATAATAATAATATTTTTTTAAAAAAACACAGAGAGCCAGTTTGGTTTACTGGTTAAGGCTAGAAACTGGGAGACCATGAATTCTAGTTCCACCTTAGGCACAAAGCCATCTGGGTGACCTTGGGCCAGTCAATCTCTCAGAAGGCAAACTATTCCTGAAAAAGCTTCCCAAGAAAATTGCAGGGATTACATTGAGCAGTTGCCAGGAATCAACAACGATTTGAAAGTGTGCATACACAAATCAAAGACCTGGAGGTTCTGAGCTAATTTTGTTATTATAAATTTGCTATTATAAACATCAGGTCCCGTGCATAGTTCCCTCTAAGCTGAGCAGTGAGCAATCGCTCACTTAAAAATCATCATCAACTCAGAGTTTTCCAAACCTGCCCAGAAGCCGAGAGGGAAAGAGTGAGAGGGAAGGAGAGAGAGAGGAAGAGAGAGAAACAGATAGAAAAAAGAGAGGAAGGAAAAGAGAAAGAAAAAGAGAGTAAGGAAGAGAGAAAGAAAATCAAAATCTAGTTTGAAACTAGCTCAACTATTTAAGTGGCATTTTGATATTGATAGAGTTGCCCTATTATGAGCTCACTGTTATAGACACACAGTACAGTATTTTATTTTGAAATTCTCTGAGGCAAAACAGGGTGGGTTTTTTTGTTTGTTTGTTTGTTATTTCTGTGCCGCCCAGTCCCAAAGGGACTGCCACTCAGACACTATACTTTTCCGCCCACCCCCTCCAAAAAGTTAGAGGGAACACTGGTCCCGTGTCTTTCATACATTGCATGAAAATGGAAAGCTTGTAGCAACATAAGAACATTAAGAATTCTCTCAAGTAGATTAAACTGCTCAAAAGCTGACTCCTGAAAGAGAAAGCAGTGGTGACAGCTTGAGGTGGTTGTCCCCAGAAGAGGCGACCTTCAGGAATTACATTGTTTACTTAACAGAGGTTTTCAAAGCTTTGATGGCTGGAGAATTCTGGGAGTTGAAGTCCACAAGTCTTAAAGTTGCCAAGTTTGGAGACCCCTATTTACTATTTGATTTTTAGAAGACTTACAGTTCCTTGGCCAACATCTCATTCTGTCATCCATCACTGACGTTGGCTACCAGATACAATGAAGCTACTTGCTTCAAGCCAGCTGGATTGAGCTACCTTCTGTGGATGGGTGCTTTGCTAGTCAGAGCGAAAGAGGGTTTTATGCATTTTCATCTTCTTTGAAATTCTATCCAAACCAGTAATTTTAAAAGGAATTATTCACAGGAGCCTTGATATGTTACATTTTACTTGTATACAAACAAACAAAAAAGATTGACATGGACATTTGTTTATTGGAATAGACAAATGTCTATTGAAACTTATAAAATTGAAATATTTTCTTTCCTGTTTCTGGAAGCTGAAGTCTAAAAGTCTTAAAGTTGCCAAGTTTGGGGACCCATGGTTTACCTGTATAACGGAAGAAGAAATATTATAGGAAAGAAACCAAGAAACCTCTTTCAGAATTTTTCAAACTGCTTTCAATTCCCTTTACAAAAGTTACAAAATGTAATATTTAATTAAAACTATATGTAAATACACACAATAGTATAATACAGTGATGGAACATTGGCCATAAAGTTAATCCTGTAACTACTTGAGGCAACTTTTTAGAACTGAATATCAACCTTTACACCAATCAGAAACTATTGCACTGGTAAATGGGGTACTATATTGTGAAGCCACAAATAATTATCTATTAAGAGCCAGGCAGAGAATTATATCTGGATTATGTACTATAGTTATGCATTGATACCAGAAGCCAGGAGTTTTGTATCTGGAAATGCAAGAGAAAGAATCTTTCAACTTCAGACTCTGTCAAATAGTTTTGATGGCCCTGAAGACATGATGAGGAGACTGACAAGAAGATTCAGGTTAGTAAGTGCCTAGTGAAAGCAACCTCTTCTACAAGCAACGAGACTTCTCCTTCCAACTTTGTTTTGAGCCTGTCATAATAATTAGACACTTTGCTGTTGCCACAATCTTCCTGAGGTTTTCTTAAAGTGCCTCTCTGAACCTGTTAATAACTACAACAATAACAATTGCTGGTAGAACAAGTCCATCAAAGTCAACAAAGCTAAGGTTGCATTCCTAACAGACTATCTATCCATTAGATTAGACACATTAAAGGCAATAGAAGCTACATCAAGTAGGTACATCCAAGAAAACATGCTTCTACTTGTGACAAGGTGAATTCACTGTCAAATCAGAGTACTTGTCATATTTTGCCTTAGAACCTCGCTACCATTTTTGCTTCTACTGTGGAAGACTCTTTACTCTTTTATAGAATATCAGGTATTAGTTTAAGATGGTAAAATATAACCTTGAATTGAGGAATTAGCTAAGTGGAAGGAAGCTGGCTGATAAAAGTTTTTCCTGTTCTTCCTTCCATTGCAGCCCTCTCTGAAAAATCAGTCTAGGTTTCATTGAAGCATCTTAACCAGGCTAGCTGTGGGTTTGTGTAAATTCTGCCGTATGTAACCTTACCTTCACATTTTAAATAAACTGGGATTTCATACAGCAGACTTGCACATTTGAATTATATGTGCAGACTTCTATCAGCAAACAGACATGTGCTTCCCTCCCTCACCCGCACCAGTCAAGTGGTATAGTGGTATTTAGACCAGCTTCGTATTAGAGAAACCTTTCCCAACCGTAGCAATGTAGCTGAGCTGGATTTAATTGACCTCTGGCTAGAAAAAATGGGAGTTCCTGTTGAAAGCATCTGTATGATGCCAGGTTGGTAATTGAGGAGACCTTTTATGTTGGTTCGGGCGGCTGGATTAAATAAGAGAGAAATATTGCTAATAGAGAAAGTATGTTTGTTTTTGTTTAACGAGAAGATTCCCAGAGGTGCGATTGCTTTGGGAAGATGAGATGCTTTCTGAATTTTCATCTTGTCTTAGACAGTCTGCCCTAAATTAAATATCCATAACTGCCAACTCTAAGTTTTTCCTCCTCTTCAAATATTGCCATAGCAATTTTGCTGTGGTTACCTAAGCCAACAACTCCAAACACTATGCTGTTTGTGGTGTAGGGAATGACATCTTCCTGTGCTCACACATTGCTCTCACTACTAGTCAGTGATTCATTTTTCCTGCTGTCGATTCTTAATCTAAACCCTCACAAGGAAAGACCACCCATAGGTTCTAGTCTCCCAATTCATTGATGTCTTCTGTTACAGTTAATCCTCTTAAATATCCATATTTTTATATATATATATATATATATATATATATATATATATATATATATATATATATATATAGTCTAGTGGTTTTATTTTTATTTATTTATTTTTCACATCTCTGAACTGCTCATCTCTCTCAAAGAGAGAAACTAGGCTAAAGGCTAGAACCCAGAAGAATGTGGGTTCTAGAGCCTCGGTGGCACAGTGGTTAGAGTGCAGTATGTACTGCAAGCTACTTCTGCTGATCACCGGCTGCCAGAAGTTTGGCAGATCAAATCTTAAAGGCTCACAAAAGCCGTTTGTCAAAGTCATTTTTATAAAAACTTAAAATTAAATTAATTAAATTAAAGTTAAAAGTCTTCCCAGTTAGAACTGTAACAGAGGCAGTCTATCTATTTATTCCTTTAATATTGTTGTGCCGGCCTCTCTGATAGGAGCCTCCCGAAAATTCAGGGGTACAAATTTCAGACACACACACGTTTGAAAATTCAAAACAATGTTCTTTATCACAAAATTCAAAATAAACTAAGCACTCTTTTTGTATTGCAAAGAGCACTCGTCCCAAAACAACCGGGTAGTCTGTACAATTTCCCTTAAGCAGTCATTAAGTACTTAGCTAGCAGCTGTGAAGAAACTTCACACTCCTTCTTCTTCCAATGAAGTGAGACACACACACACACACACACACGTTGCTCTGCTTTGTTTTCCAAGCCGTGAAAAAGCAATAAAGTCCAGAGAACACAGGATTCCTGACAAACTCCAATCAGATGTTGTTCCACAATGGCCAAACCCACATGCTGCTATTTATAGCAGCAGCCCTAATTACTGGAGCCCCACCCAAACACAGGTAACCTCACTTATTTCCTGTAATATGTTCTTACTTGGTCTCTTCTACGCATAATTCTGTGCTTGCGTGGGTCCAAAATGTCATCATCTGAATCAATGGAAGATAAGGGAGATTGACTGCCTGGGCTGTGTGCCAAGCCCTCCTCTGCCGAGTCACTCCCACCTTCTTCTTCGTCCGAGGAAACTAAACTCTGAACTGATTATGTCGGCAATAACACAGGCCTGTGAAATGTTGAATTTTCCCCTGCATCCACCTCCCTATTCCCTGGGGCAGGAGCTGGGCCAGAGCCAACCACAACAAATACCAGAAGAGCCTTGGTGGAGCAGTGGTTAGAGTGCAGTACTTCAGGCTACTTATGCTGATCACCGGCTGCCAGCAGTTTGGCAGATTGAATCGCAGTAGGCTCAAGGTTGACTCAGCCTTCTATCCTTCCAAAGTCGGTAAAATGAGGACCCTTATTATTGGGGGGAATATGCTTATTCTCTCTAAACCGCTTAGAGAGGCGTATAAAGCACTGTGAAGCGGTATATAAAATCTAAATGCTATTGCTAGTAAGCGACAGGTTCCTCTTGTTTCCATACTGGTGTGTTGTGCATGTATCGCAACGTCCTCATGTGCAGAAGCAAAACACCAAAATCCGTGCTTGTGTGAGCGTCCTCTTGCATGCGCGGAAGCAAAAAAGCACCAAAAGATTGTTTTGAAAAATGGCGCTGCACATGGTCTGGGAAAGACAACTGTTGCGTGCAAATTGTACAATTGGCGGGCTACTACTGGATTATTGCACTGGTGTGCACCAGTAGAAACTCACCTCTGGTTCTAGTTCTGATATAGATATGAAAACTGGCTTGGAGATTTTGGATCAGCTATTTTCTCTCAACTCCCAGGATTATTCTTGTTGTGGAGGAAGGAAAATTCAGTACGTTTGCCATGAGTTATTTATAAAAATAATAAAGGCAGGAAGTACATACACACATACATATTGACAGTAGGAAAATCTTGAAGGCATGGAGACACAAAGAGTAGATACGACTTATGATCATAATTGAGCCCAAATGTTCTGTTGTTAATTGAGACATTTGTTAAGTGAGTTTTGCCCCCTTTTTTGACCTTTCTTGCCACAGTTGTTAAGTGAATCACTGAAGTTAATAAGTTAGCAATTCACTTGTTAAGTGAATCTGGCTTCCTCATTGACTTTGCTTGTCAGAAAGTTGTAAAAGGGGTTCATATGACATGGGGAAACCGCAACGATCATAAATATGAACCAGTTCCCACGCATCTGCATTTTGATCACATGACTATGGGGGGGCGCTACAAAGGTTGTAACTGTGAAAAAGTCATAACTTACATTTTCAGTGCTGTTGTAACTTTGAGTGGTCACTAAACAAACTGTTGTAAGTCGAAGACTACCTGTACTTTTGTATACTTGCTTCTAGCCTTAAAAGAACCACCATTAGGGTAGACCTATCTAATGTGGACTACCAAAATCCAGGTGACTTTTAGGTGGCAGCATTTATGATTTATGCATCTCTTTACTGTCATCTAGTGGTGACGTAGACTTTTGCAGCTTCGACACAGTAGATTAGCCCAAACAGCTCCACTGCTGTTGCAGCCACTTCAGAGGTGGGTTTCAGCAGGTTCTGACCAGTTCTGGAGAACTGTTAGTGGAAATTTTGAGTAGTTCGAAGGGCAGGTAAATACCACCCCGACTGGCCACTATCTATTCTCTGCCCCCCAAGTCCCAGCTGATAGGGAGAAAATCGGGATTTTCCCCACTCCAAGGGAAGGTTACTGCAAAAATCCCCATTTTCTCCCTATCAGCTGGGACTCGGGAGGCAGAGAATAGAAAAGAATAGAGTAGAATAGAGTAGAGTAGAGTAGAGTAGAGTAGAATAGAATAGAATAGAATAGAATAGAATAGGAGATTTTACAGTATCCTTCCTCTGCCACGTCCAACAAGCCCCACCAAGCCACCAAGCTAGCCCTTAGAACAAGTAGTAAACAATTTTGAATCCCACCACTGGGCCACTTCTGCTCTTCAAGTCAACTATCATTTCAATATTTATCTACTTACTTACTTACTTACTTACTTACTTACTTACTTACTTACTTACTTACTTACTTACTTATTGGATTTATATGCTGCCCCTCTCTGAGGACTCAAGGCAGCTTACAACATATAAAAGGAACAATATCAGGGACCGCCTTCTGCTGCACGAATCCCAGCGACCAGTTAGGTCCCACAGAGTGGGTCTTCTCCGGGTCCCGTCAACTAAACAATGTCGCTTGGCGGGACCCAGGGGAAGAGCCTTCTCTGTGGCGGCCCCGGCCCTCTGGAACCAACTCCCCCCAGAGATTAGGATTGCCCCCACCCTCCTTGCCTTTCGTAAACTGCTTAAAACCAACCTCTGCCGCCAGGCATGGGGGAACTGAGATACTCTTTCCCCCTAGGCCTTTACAATTTCATGCATGGTATGTCTGCGGAGAGGAGCGGCATACAAATCTAATTAATAATAATAATAATAATAATAATAATAATAATAATAATAATAATGTCTGTATGTATGTTTGGTTTTTATAATAATGGGTTTTTAACTGTTTTTAGTATTGGATTATTATTATATGCTGTTTTATTCCTGTTGTTAGCCGCCCCGAGTCTGCGGAAAGGGGCGGCATACAAATCCAATAAATATAAATATATAATATAAATATAAATATAGACATCCTTAATCCAATTAGTGATGACAAACCTGAGAATATAACCTTAAATAGCATCTCTACATAAGTCTCTGCCAAATGTAATATCACAGCAATGTCTGGGTTACCATGTCCATCTATTTCAGGAGGACCATTTAAAAAACAAAGAATTTAATACTTTCCTAAGTGTACATTCACTGAGTCTTTCGGAGAACCATTTTTAGAAGAAATGGTACCTCATAACCACAAATGCATCATCTATCCAAAAATGTAACATTCATGATGAGTAGCAGTTGGGCCACTTCTGACATTTCTGTCGCATAGACCACATACAGACATCTTCTAAGAAACAGGAAAAAATACCCTTAAGGTTCAGGTTGAAAGGAGACCAAGTTGACTTATATTTTATTTTCCAAAGGCAAAGTCTTCAGGGGGAAAAAACCAATTGTGTGGATATGCTAGGTTTATATATGGTTTAGAGTGTGTCCTTGGAGACCTGTGATGGTTAATACAACAGGAGAAAATATTTAACATGCTTGTGACTTTGAAGAGAAAGATCTTAGACTACATCAACAATTAAGAAATCAGAAAACACACTCAAAATTAAAGCCACAAAGATATATAATTTCCCCGTAACTGGATTATGTACTTATAAGAGTTATGTGATTATAAACAAATTTATACAATTATATTGGTAATTAATGTCAACACTATAGAGAAAAATTTGTAACAATGATGCTATTCTTTAACATGTCTACCATTGTGCTGATCCTCCTCCAATCCTGGAAAAGAACAAACCACAAAAATATTTCACATTCAAGAGCAGGGATGATATATATTAGAATCATATTTTCAATCTAGATGTTTGAATAGTAAGTTCTGCTATAACTATCTTAAAGAAAACAGCCAGCCAGCCACCGCTGTAAGTTGGAGAAACCACAATTATTAAAATGGATCTCTTCCTAGTTTTTAAACATAATCTTCCAATATTGCCTTTTCCTTGGTCAGTTTTTGAATCTGAAGATCAACTTAATCTTGGCTAGTTTCCCATCATTTTATTGGAATTTTAAAAGATCCTGTAAATACCACCACCTTTCATGTTGATAGAACCAACCATATATTGGAATTATTGGAATGAATGGAATACTGTGAATGAAAATGAATGGGAGGGGAGTGATAGATGGAATGGAGTGGGTGGGAGGGATTATAATATGTATGGAATGAATGAATATGACATGAATGGAATTTTTGGCACACCTGACGCTGGAGGGGCAGGAGGGGAGGGGACACTTATCTCTGGGGTGGCAGAGGGTCAAAATATCCCAGTCTTGCTGGGGAGAGGCAGGTATGGCGGAAGCCATGGAGCTAGCCGTTCCAGGGGAAGGAGGAATCGCTGCTTAGTAGCGATCCCTTCTTCAGGCTCCATGAGCTTAACTCAAAGCACTGGTGATGAGTGTAATTCTGGCCCTGGGCTCAAGTTGTTGCTACTCAATGCCAGGTCGGTGGTAAATAAAGCTCTCCTCATCCGGGATCTGATCCTGGATGAGGAGGCCGACCTGGCTTGTGTGACCGAAACCTGGCTGGGCCCGGAGGGAGGAGTTCCTCTCTCTGAAATTTGCCCAGCTGGGTTTCGGGTATGGCACCAACCTCGACCCCAGGGAAGGGGGGGAGGAGTGGCTATTATAGCCAGGGAGAGTCTTGGCCTGCGTAGGCTCATTGCTCCAGAGGTTGCGGGTTGCGAGTCCCTCCTGGTGAAGTTGGACTTAGGGGTTCAGGTGGGCTTGTTACTCACGTACCTGCCTCCCAGCTGCGTGTCAACAGCCCTGCCTGTGCTGCTCGAGGAGGTGGCCGGGCTGGCGGTGGAGTTCCCCGGACTTATCGTCCTGGGGGACTTCAATCTGCCGTCGCTCGGCGGTTCCTCTGGACTGGCACAGGAGTTCATGGCCACCATGACAGCCATGGACCTGACTCAAGTAGTTCAGGGTCCGACTCACGAGGGTGGGCACGCACCCGATATGATATTCCTCTCTGAGCAACTGAGTAATGATCTGAGATTAAGGGGCTTAGAAGTGCTGCCTTTGTCGTGGTCAGATCATTTCCTACTGCGGCTTAACTTCCTGGCTCCAATCCTTCCCCGCAGGGAGGCGGAACCAATTAGGAGGTTCCGCCCCAGACGCCTGATGGATCCAGAAGGCTTCCAGATGGCGCTTGGGGTTATTCCAGATACACTTGTCCACAGTTCGGCAGAGTCTCTTGCTGAGGCCTGGAACAAGGCTGCAGGGGAGGCTCTTGACCGGATTGCGCCGTTGCGACCTCTCCGCGGCACTAGACCCCGTAGAGCTCCATGGTTCAACGAGGAGCTCCGGGTGTTGAAGCGCCAGAAGAGACGTCTGGAGAAGCGATGGAGGAAGAGTAAGTCCGAATCCGATCGAACACTTGTAAGAGCTCATATTAAGACTTACAAAGTGGCGCTCAAGGCGGCAAGATGCGCGTATCATGCCGCCTTGATTGCATCAGCGGAATCCCGCCCGGCCGCTCTGTTTAGGGTAACCCGCTCCCTTCTTAATCAGAGGGGAGTTGGGGAGCCCTTGCAGAGTAGTGCCGAGGATTTTAACACGTTTTTCGCTGATAAAATCGCCCGGATCCGAGCAGACCTCGACTCCAATTGTGAAACAGAGTCGACTGACAATGAGTCAGTCGAGGTGACTGGGGCTAAACGTCTTTGTCCATCTGTCTGGGGGGAGTTTGACTTGGTGACACCTGATGAAGTGGACAAGGCCATTGGAGCTGTGAGTTCCGCCACCTGTTTACTGGATCCGTGTCCCTCTTGGCTGGTTTCGGCCAGTCGAGGGGTGACACGGAGCTGGGTCCAGGAGATTGTCAACGCCTCCTTGGGGAGGGGGTCCTTTCCGCCACTTTATAAGGAGGCGGTTGTGCGCCCCCTCCTCAAGAAGCCTTCCCTGGACCCAGCCGTGCTTAATAACTACCGTCCAGTCTCCAACCTTCCCTTCATGGGGAAGGTTGTCGAGAAGGTGGTGGCACTTCAACTCCAGCGGTCCTTGGATGAAGCCGATTATCTAGGTCCTCAGCAGTCTGGATTCAGGCCCGGCTACAGCACGGAAACTGCTTTGGTCGCGTTGATGGATGATCTCTGGCGGGCCCGGGACAGGGGCTTGTCCTCTGTCCTGGTGCTCCTTGACCTCTCAGCGGCTTTCGATACCATCGACCATGGTATCCTTCTGCGCCGGCTGGAGGGGTTGGGAGTGGGAGGCACTGTTCTTCAGTGGTTCTCCTCCTACCTCTCCGGTCGGTCGCAGTCGGTGTTAGTGGGGGGTCAGAGGTCGACCCCGAGGTTTCTCCCTTGTGGGGTGCCTCAGGGGTCGGTCCTCTCCCCCCTGCTATTTAATATCTACATGAAACCGCTGGGTGAGATCATCCAAGGGCATGGGGTGAGGTATCATCAATATGCCGATGATACCCAGTTGTACATCTCCACCCCATGTCCAGTCAACGAAGCAGTGGAAGTGATGTGCCGGTGCCTGGAGGCTGTTGGGGCCTGGATGGGTGTCAACAAACTCAAACTCAACCCAGACAAGACGGAGTGGCTGTGGGTCTTGCCTCCCAAGGACAATTCTATCTGTCCGTCCATTACCCTGGGGGGGGAATTATTGACCCCCTCAGAGAGGGTCCGCAACTTGGGCGTCCTCCTCGATCCACAGCTCACATTAGAAAAACACCTTTCAGCTGTGGCGAGGGGGGCGTTTGCCCAGGTTCGCCTGGTGCGCCAGTTGCGGCCCTATTTGGACCGGGAGTCATTGCTCACAGTCACTCATGCCCTCATCACCTCGAGGCTCGACTACTGTAACGCTCTCTACATGGGGCTACCTTTGAAAAGTGTTCGGAAACTTCAGATCGTGCAGAATGCAGCTGCGAGAGCAATTATGGGCTTCTCCAAGTATGCCCATATCACTCCAACACTCCGCAGTCTGCATTGGCTGCCGATCAGTTTCCGGTCACAATTCAAAGTGTTGGTTATGACCTATAAAGCCCTTCATGGCACCGGACCAGAATATCTTCGGGACCGCCTCCTGCCGCACGAATCCCAGCGACCGGTTAGGTCCCACAGAGTTGGCCTTCTCCGGGTCCCGTCGACTAAACAATGTCGTCTGGCGGGACCCAGGGGAAGAGCCTTCTCTGTGGGGGCCCCGACCCTCTGGAACCAGCTCCCCCCTGAGATTAGGATTGCCCCCACCCTCCCTGCCTTTCGTAAACTCCTTAAGACCCACCTTTGCCGTCAGGCATGGGGGAACTAAAACACCTCCCCCTTGCCCATGTTGTTTTGTTGATTGACTGACTGTGTGCCTGTTTTTTATATATACTGTTTTTTTATGAGATTATTAATTTCAATTGGAATCTGGATGGGTGGGCATTGGATTTGGTATTGTGTACTGTACTGTTTTTTATTATTGTTGTGAGCCGCCCCGAGTTTGCGGAGAGGGGCGGCATATAAATCCAATAAACCTAAACCTAAACCTAAACCATATTCGTCAAGGTAGCTCTGTTGCTTTTTCTTTATGGCAATAAGCTTCACAGATCCTGAGCTTTTAGTTTTAGACCTATTTTTTAAACAATTATGGTTCCTAAATTTGAGCAGGTAATTGGCTGAAATATCAGGAGTTTTTTATAAGACAGTCAACTGGCAAATTGAGAAGAGAGCAGAATTGATTCAAAAGAAAGATTATAAAATAAAATAGACTAGGCATTTGATGTTCCATGTGAAAGTATATCCCCTTGTTTTTATTTAAATGTGATCCAAATGAATGCAAATACAAGACAATATATTGTGGCTTTGTAATTTTCCATTTATAATGTTCCAAAAATTGAGAATCCAGATTAAGTTAGAGAATATTTGCATTTTAAAAATTCCTTTCTTATTTATTTATTTATTCATTAATTAATTCATTCAATTTTTATGCCGCTCTTCTCCTTAGACTCCGGGCAGCTTACAACATGTTAGCAATATCACTTTTTAACAGAACCAGCATATTGCTTCCACAATCCGGGTCCCCATTTTACCCACCTCGGAAGGATGGAAGGCTGAGTCAACCTTGAGCCGGTGATAAGATTTGAACCGCTGACCTACAGATGTACAGTCAGCTTCAGTGGCCTGCAGTACAGCACTCTACGCCACCCCGGCTCTCTTATTGGACTGAGAATGCAATTCAGAGCATCTAAGAGACATCCTGAACATTTTTTTAAAAAAATCTCAACATTTTTTTAGTTCAAGGGTCAAGAACAAACAACACTTCTCTTCAGAGAGCCAGGGTGGTGCAGTGGTTAGTGTGCAGCACTGCAGGCTACATCAGCTAACTGCTAGCTGTAGTTCAAAAGTTCAAATCTCACCACCAGCTCAAGATTGACTCAGCCTTCCATCCTTCCAAGGTGGGTAAAATGAGGACCCAGATTGTTGGGGGCAATATGCTGATTCTGTAAACCACTTGGGGGGGGGGGCTGTAAAAGCACTATAAAGCAGTATACAGTATAAGTCAAAATGCTAATTAAACTGCTCAATTTTTATTTTTTTTGCCACTGAATTAGTGACAGAGGAGAAAAATTAAATACTTTACCTTAAAGAGTATAGGGCAAAAGTTGACGACTCACGTTCAACCATTGCCTCATTGCCCTTCGCATAAATTCTTGGTCACCAAATGGTTGTCAGCTGATATTCTAGAAGTGTGTCTTATACTTCTAATGTCATTGGAAGGCTCTAGATTGGTAATAGCCACTGACCTCTTAAGCAGAGAATATATGCTGCTCTGGAATTTCCTTAAATGTAAGAAATGGACCTCATTCAGTATAAATACAGATGATAGTAGATGACTTACTTTTTCTTAACTCTGTTCAACATAATTTCAAGATTTGATTTCAATAGAGAATATGATGCCAAGAACTTTTTAAAAGTGTATTTATAGTTTAATTTTTCAGAACACTAGTGTGAGCATTAATTCTGAAGTCTAGTCAGTTGTGACAGACGAAAAATATGATGTTGAGCTTTAGGGGAGAAATCTAAGCCAAAAGTTACATATCTTATGGGATCTTGATGGAGCTAAGGTCTAATAGCTTAACTGGCCAGGTGGTGATTTCAAGGATTTGTAAATAAGTATGGTGGTGGAACTGTCTGACAGTAAGAGAGGAAATATAATGCATTAGTAAAGGTATGGTATTTGAGCTGGAAGACGTAGATTCAAGTTCCTACCTGAGAATAAAGCTCATTGAATGACTTTGGGACAATCATTCCCTCGTAATATAATCACCAAACAGGGTTGGTTTTTTTAATGGAAACAACAGAAGAGGTGATAGTCCTTCCTATGGTATACTACATTGAATGCTAGTGAAAAGGTAGGATTGAAATACAGTAAATAAAAATAATAATGAATAATGTTATTTATTTTATTTATTCATTTATTTATTGGATTTGTATGCCGCCCCTCTCCGCAGACTCAGGGCAGCTAACAGCAGCAATAAAACAGCATATAACAATAATCCAATACTAAAAACAGTTAAAAACCCATTATTATAAAAACCAATCATACATACAGACATACCATGCATAAAATTGTAAAGGCCTAGGGGGAAAGCGTATCTCAATTCCCCCATGCCTGGCAGCAGAGGTGGGTTTTAAGCAGCTTACAAAAGGCAAGGAGGGTGGGGGCAATTCTAATCTCTGGGGGGAGTTGGTTCCAGAGGGCCGGGGCCGCCACAGAGAAGTTCTAGATTAGTTAATTAATTAAGTTCTCTAATTAGAAGTTTATCGCTAAACCAATAGTTGTGCCTACTTTCAAGAAACACCATTAATCCGGTACCAGACTACTTCTTTCTATACACACTTTTGTAGAAAAAGTGTGTAGGAGAAAGTGAACAAGAGCTGCATATTGACTGGGTTCACATGTGGTATCAATTCACCATATGGTTCAACTGATCCTGGCTTGGCATATTGTACATCAGTAGTTCAGCCTGATTGTGGACCCAGTTATAGTGGGTCATTCAACAAATTATAATTAAAACCAACTATGGCATAATACAAGAGTCAGTTTGGCATAATGGCTAAGATATCAGGCTAAAAACTAGGGGACGGTAAGGTCAAGTTCTGCCTTAGGCATAAAGTCAGCTGGGCTAGTAATTTTCTTTCAGTTCTAAATAAATAAAATGAAATTCAATGCAGAGAAAAGTAAAATCTTACACCTAGGTAAGAAAAACCAAATATATACATATAAAATGGGCGAAACCACACTCAATAGCAGCGACTAGAAGAGGGATCTTGGAGTCTTGGTGGATAACCAACTAAATATGAGCCAGCAATGTGCAGCCAAAAAAAATAAATCCTAAATTGCATTAACAGAGGGATACAATCTAGGACTAGGGAGGTACTAATACCACTCTATAAAGCTTTAGTTAGACCACACCTAAAGTACTGTATCCAGTTTAGTCACCACACTACAAAAAAACACATTGAAACGATTTCAGCAATAGAGTGGTCAATGCCTGGAATTCACTACTGGACTCTGCTGTTTCTTCTCCCAATCCCAGAATCTTCAACCTTACATTATCTATAATAGACCTCTCCCCCTTAAGAGGTCTGTAAGGGGCGTGCATAAGTGCACCTTTGTGCCTCCCATTCCTGTCCTAATGTCTTTTTATCTTTTCTATCTCTATACTTATATTATGTTAAACATACTACAATACTATATTTGTATGACAAATAAAATAAATAAACTCTAGATAAAGTGCAGAAGAGAGCAACCAGGATGATAAGAGGATTGGAAAGTAAAACGTACCAAGAGAAGTTGCAGGAACTGAGCATGGTCAGTCTAGCGAACAGAAGGTCCAGGGGTGACATGATAACAGTGTTCCAATACTTGAGGGGTTACCACAGACAGGAGGGGGGATCAGACTGTTTTCCAAGGCACCAGAAGGCCAGACAAGGAATAATGGATGGAAACTGACCAAGGAGAGATTCAACTTGGAAATAAGGAGGAACTTTCTGATGGTGAGAATGATCAATCAGTGGAACAGCTTACCTGCGGAAGTTATGAGAGCTCCAACACTTGAGACTTTCAAAGGGAGATTGGACAGCCATTTGTTCAAAATGGTATAGGGGCTCCTGCTTTGAGTGGGGGGGTGGACTAGATGACCTACAAGGTCCCTTCCAACAATCTAATCTAATTTATAGGAAGAAGGCAACAGCAAACCATTTCTGAAAAAACATGCCTACGAAAGTGCCTGGCCTTGTCTATACAATCTCTGATAACATGATGCATAAACACAGTCATTTTCTTTTGACTGGTGGAAGAACCAGAAGCTCTGAACTGAAGAATCCTTAATGCAGAACCTTTGTTATATAGGTCAGCATAAATTAAGAGTATCTTATTCTATGAACCTTGAACTAGACAAGGGTACAATGAATCCAGAAATGTTTGGTCAACTGAATTGGGCTACGTGGGTTTTTATTATGTTAATTAACAGGCTATAGCACTAGAATTTAAATTAGATTGTAAGTAGAAAGAATCTGAAAACAGTTTCTAATTTTAAAAAAATAACCGTATGAAGTGAAATCAAGTAACATATATTCATTTTTAGTGTACAACCGATTTTAAAAAGTCATGAGCAGCTGTGTCTAAAAGTGATGACAATAGGAATAAACATGCTAAATTCATGTGTACTCACGATAGAATGTTTGCAATGATGGTAAGAATACAATTAAGCTAGAAAACTTTTTCTAAATATTAAATATTAGATTTGTTTCACTATAACATTGTTTTTTATTATTGTTGTGAGCTGCCCCGAGTCTTCGGAGAGGAGCGGCATACAAATCTAATAAATTATTATTATTATTATTATTATTATTATTATTATTATTATTATTATTATCATCATCATCATCATCATCATCATCATCATCATCATCATTATCATTATCATTATTATTATTAAACCTAAACTAATACATATATATTAAACATTGTATAACATATTAACATCATCATGTATATCAGGGTGGTTTTTTTAGAAAATCTCTTGAGTCCATAATATACTTAGAGTGGTAAAATTCTAGAGTTAGACCATAAAACCCAATTTCTCGCTTGGGTGCAGGAATCCACATTAAAGCATAGCTTGCCAGACTGATAGATGGGGAAGCCCACTGTTTCTTTGCCTAATTGTTTCCACCATGAAATTATCCTTATTGAACTAGCTGAGGGTTGTTTTTTTTCTGACATTCAATTGGAGTCTGCTTTCCTGTAATGCCGATCCATTACTGCATATCCTGCACTTGATACAATGAAGGTCAGGACCTGTTATTTTGTGTGACATCCTCTCACACATTTTAATGTGCTATAGTTATCTACCCCCACCCACATCTTTCAGTCTTTTCTTTTCAAGGCTAAATGTTTCCAAATCCTTCCATCTCTCTCCATCCCACTTAGTTGCTAGTCTGCTGGTCTGCCCTTCTCTAACGTTAAGAGTTCTTAAGAGTTCTCATTCTAAAACTCAATTTTAAAGAGTAGGTTTGTCCAAAAGAGACTAAAGTTGAACTATTATTTTCTGTGATTTGTGCTTTATATTCCTGTCACTTAACATAAAAAAATGCAAACTGCATTTGTCTTTTTTTTTTGCAGTCACATCTCACTGTAGATTCATATTTTTATTTACAATCAACCGAAAATCCAAGATCTTCATAACTATTGATTGTCAGATAGCTCCCACTATTCTTGTGTGTTTGATTTCTGTTTCCTAAATGAATATCTTTTCATTTGGCTATTTAATACAGCTGTGTTATTTTTATCCATTTCTTTAACATCAGTTTCCGTCCTTTTTCTACTCTTTGGACTATTAACTATTACACTCAGAGGTGGTTTCTCTACCAGTTCTAACTGGTTCTTTAGAACCGTTAGTAACTCAGTGATGATGTCACGGAGCTGGTTCTGTCAGTGTCTCCATGGAGCGACGCCATCTTAGATTTTGCTCCTGTGCATGTGCAGAAGCTATTTTGTTATTCTGTGGGTGCATGAGCACACATAAAGCATGCACATGTGCATGGTGCGACCCTGAGCAAACTGGGCAGCAAAAGGATCCAGAAACCCACCCCTGGTTATACTCATTCTATGTCATCTGCAGATCTTTTTTTTGTAAAGATTTTTCATTTTTTCCTCCATAACTTTCATATATTCATCAATGCATATACCTTAAACATAATTATACATTTTTATCCAATTCTATTTAGTGCCTATTTTTGATGTTGTTTATCAATCTGTTTTTCTTCTTTCTTTTGAACTGGCATGTGCAGATCTGATAAGTGCCTCTATATCCAATTTTTAGTAATAAGATTAACACTGAACTGGGAGATTTCCTAGTACAGTGGTACCTCGAGATACGAGTTTAATTCGTTCCGGACCTGGGCTCTTAAGTCGAGCAGCTCTTATCTCGAACGACTTTTCCCCATAGGAATTAATGTAAATAATTTTAATTGGTTCCAGCCCTCAAAAAACTCACAAAGTTAGTCTAAATTATGCAGAAAGACATGTTTTTAATGAAGAAATGTACATGTACATATAAATGAATAATGAAGTTTCTTTCACTTAACTTGTAAACTTTCTTAAACTTTTAAATTTACATATGTTCAACTTCTCTGCCACCCAATCCTGTAGGACAGAGGTCCCCAACCCTTTTTGCACCAGGGACCGGCTTTAAGCGATCAAGAGAGGAATGGGTGAATGAATGGACGGAGGGTGGGAAGGAAGGAAGGAAAGAGGGAAGGGACAGGAACAGAGGAAGGAAGCAAGGAAACTTATGAAAGGGGAGAGTAAGAGAGGAATGAGTGAAGGGAGGGAGGGAGGGAAGAAGGTGGGAAGGAGAAAGAAAAGAAGAAATAGAGGAAGGGAAGGTAAAAGAGAGAAAGAAAAAGAGCAAGAAAGAAAGAAAGAAAGAAAGAAAGAAAGAAAGAAAGGGGGAAGGGACAGGAACAGAGGAAGGAAGCAAGGAAACTTATGAAAGGGGAGAGTAAGAGAGGAATGAGTGAAGGGAGGGAGGGAGGGAAGAAGGTGGGAAGGAGAAAGAAAAGAAGAAATAGAGGAAGGGAAGGTAAAAGAGAGAAAGAAAAAGAGCAAGAAAGAAAGCTGCAAGCACCCCCCCGAGCCCCCCAGGCCGGCTGCAACCTTTTAAAACACGCGCGCCGCTTCGCAGCTGTCTCCTGAAGCCGAACGTGGAAGTTAGCGTTTGGCTTCAGGAGACAGCTCCTTGGCGCTTGTATCTCGAATTTGGGCTTGTAAGTAGAACAAAAATATCTCTCCCCTCCCAGCTCTTATCTCGAGTTGCTCTTAAGTAGAGCAGCTCTTATGTCGGGGTTCCACTGTACTTGATCCCTCATGTCAGCTTTATCAGATGCCACTGACTAGTATTTTTCTGTATAGTTTTCAACCATGTATTTAAAAATCATGCCATCTAATATATACAGAATCTATTTAGTAGTTATTTTGTGTGCTATTTTGTCAAAACATTTGCTTAAGTATTACATCTACAACGTTCCCACCATCTACTAAAAAGTCATCCAACTAAAAATGGAAGATTAATGTAGCAATGGGAATTGTTTTCATGAATGTTAAAAGTTGTTGATCATCAGCTCCAGAATATATAGTACAGTGGTACCTCTAGATACGAGCTGCTCCATATGCAAGTATTCCAAGTTACGAGCTGCGACGTGAGCGAAATTTCTGTTCAACACCCGAGCTCAAATTCAGGATACGAGCCAAGCTTCCGCTAGGTGGCGCAAGAATCTCCTTGCTTCCAGTTATCTCGGCACGAAAAACAAAGTCTAAAGGCATTCGTTCGAGATGAGAGTTGATTGACTTACAAGCTCGGGTCTGGAACGAATTAAACTCATATGTCGAGGTACCACTGTATCTGGCTTGCCTAAAGTTCCCTGGAGTTTTCTTTCATCCTGTTTACAGAAAGAAACAACTTTCACCTTTTTCCAGTTGCCTGGCATTTAATCATTTTTTCCGGATTTATTAAAGATATTATATAAAGGTATGTGATATCACCAATAAACTAAACTCTGAAAATTTAAAATAAATTAAATAGAGGTATTCTCTGATCATATTTCTGTTAGCCCTAAGCTTCGATTCAAAGTGATTTCTCCCACTCCTCTTTGTCACAAATAGGAATGAAGCTTTTTAGGATTCAACCAGACAAACCTTAGTTGTCAAAGACTTTATAAATCATTTTTTCTTTAATTATGACTTAACTCAAGAGAAAATCTTCATTTCTTTTTCTGCTACCTAAGGTGGATCATGTAGATTGATCACTCAGCTTAGGTAGACTGTATTTTCCCCTCCTGTTCAAGATTGCAGAGTTGCAGTCTGCAAATAGCAATAACATTTAGACTTGTATAGTGCTTTACAGCTTTGTTTAAGCAGTTTACAGAGAGTTAGCATATTTCCCCCAACAATCTGGGTTCTCATTTTACCAATCTTGGAAGGATGGAAAACTAAGTCAACCTTGAGCCTACTGAGATTCTATCTGCCAAACTGCTGGCAGCCAGTGATCAGCAGAAGTAGCTTGCAGTACTGCACTCTAACCACTGCATTACTGAGGGTTCAGAAGAAAAGTTGGGATGCAACAACTCGATGTATCACTGTGCTTTTTCAAGCTTAGTTATAGCCATCTGTAAATGTAACCCTTCTGATACTATTATAATGAGTGCGGCTAATTTAGAATGTAATTTTGTAGCAATGCATATAGGAAGTAATGTAATTATGTAGCAATGCATATAGGAAGTCCTTGACTTAGAACCATCCATTTAGTAACCATTCAAGTTACAATGGCACTGAAAAAGGTGACTTATGACTGTTTTTCACACTTATGACCACTTATGACCATGGTCACGTGATCAAAATTCAAATGACTGGCAGCTAGTTTATGGTGGTTGCAGTGTCTCAAGATCAGGTGATCGTCTTTGCAACAAAGTCAACGGGGAATACCTTAACAACTGTGTAACTAACTTAATAATTGCAGTGATTCATTTAACAACAAATCAGTTATTTGTTGTCTTACTTAGCAACAGAAATTTTGGGCTCACTAACTCATAAATCAAGGCTTACCCATAAGGTCCCCTTTAGAGTTAATCAAGAGTGTCGGATAAACTTGGTTGGCCATTTCTGATGACTAACAGAAAATTGATTTTATTCTCTTTTTGGAATTCTGTGCTGATAAGGATGATCCTCCTTTATTTTTTATTATCTTCCTTTCATCCAGGACTCTCCAGATCTTTAGTGGTTTTCAGTTCATCCTGGAACCTGCCTTTCTTGGACAGATAAATCCACCTAAATCCAATTCAAATTCGCCTTTCATAATTTATTTTCACCAACTTCAAAAGTTCTTATCTACCAATTCGTCTGCCCATTTCAACTTATTTTGTCCTTTCCCATCATAGTTCTGTACGTGTGAAACACCCTTATCTGCTCCAGCTCAACATTTTCCCAGATGAGGTTATCAACTTTCGAAGTGCAGCTTGTATGTCTGGGAGATATCGTGGCAGGATAGCAGGCAGTGCTTCATTGTTACTTTCTGTCACAAATTTCCCTCTTTTAGTGGGGGATTCCCTAAGATTTCCATTGTCTTCAATGGTATCTCTTTTGCATGTAGCAATTTTGGGTTCAGTTCCATATCTAGACAGAAAATCAACAACTTATTGCTGTTCCTTGGCTGATGGGAATTTGTGGGTGTAGCTTAATCTTCTCTTAATGTCTTTAATCTTTTCCAACCAAAATAAATGGCTATTGATCTCTGGCCATAGTTAATTCATAACCCCAAAGAGCTCTCTAGAATGCTGTTTATTCTTTTTCTAGGTACAAGAACTTTTGAAAAGTTTAAAATTTGATTTGAAAAGATCTGAAAGGAATTTTTGAAAGAATTGTTCCCCATCCTCAGTCTCTTGCTTAGTCTCAAAAACCATATCAGTTGCATCAACATACAAATCAAAAGGTTGAAATACAACTTTTTAATGCTGAATTATTAAGCAAGGAAATTTAACCACGGTTTGCCCTGCATGGATAAACCATAATCAAATCAGGCGAAATCTCATAGATGCTGAATGCTGTCCTTTTAACAGATAAAAGGAGTCTCATTGGACGGAAACTGTCCCCATTCTGTTCTTGGTGTTTAGGCAGTCCTCAACTTATGACAATGGAGCCCAAAATTTCTGTTCTTAAGTGAGACATTTGTTAAGTGAAGTTTTGACCCATTTTATGACTTTTCTTGTCTCACTTGTTAAGTGAATTACTGCCAAGTTGATAAATTGGCAACCCGGTTGTTAAGTGAATCTGGTTTCCCTGTTGACTTTATTTGTGAGAAGATCACAATAGGTGACCTTGGGACACAGCAATAGTCTCATAAACATGACC
The DNA here is from genome assembly GCF_031021105.1 of Erythrolamprus reginae. Classification (NCBI taxonomy): domain Eukaryota; kingdom Metazoa; phylum Chordata; class Lepidosauria; order Squamata; family Dipsadidae; genus Erythrolamprus; species Erythrolamprus reginae. The sequence goes on along the minus strand of NC_091950.1, from coordinate 346,025,560 downwards.
CGGTTGCCTAGCACCTGAATTTTGATCACATGATCATGGGGATGCCGCAAAGGTTGTAACTGTGAAATACATTCACTTTTTTCAATGCTGCTGTAACTTCAAATGGTCACTAAATGAATTGTTGTAAGTTGAAGACTACCTGTATAAAAAAACAAACCAGAATGCTTAGACTACAGGGAGGCATACAGTCCTTGTAAACCCCTTCACGAAGTAGAAAAACAATTGTTTTAAATTAATTACAATTATGCAATTTACACTTTTTATATTTTAAAAAAACCATAGGGTAGGTAGGAAGGAAGTCAATATTGATACTGTGATATAAAGTAGGACTGGCTATTTTCAGCACTTTGTGTTCTCCTTGAAAATACATGTCCAAACACCACAAGCTACCGTGTTTCCCCAAAAATAAGACACTGTCTTATATTAATTTTTGCTCTAAAAGTTGTGCTGCGTTTTATATTTCTCAAATAAGACAAATTCACAGGCAGAAAAGCTGACACCACCAAAGAAAGTGTACCGTACGGTACACTGATTACGGTATGGTATCTGTCAGTATGGCACCCACCCACACAAACAACGGCACTTATATGGTACAACAGTATACTCCCGCTATTGCAGCTTCCGGCCACCAGAGGAACTACAGTCTACGCACTGTAGTGGAGACTGTAATGGCGGTGAGACAGCAGCAGACTGTGTCTGCTGTACTGGATGGTACAAAGCGATGGAAGGGGCCAGCAGGGGACGCCACATTATTACGGTACCGCTATGAACAGCTTTGAATGGTACCGTATGTTTTTCCACTGTACAGTATGTAAACTTGACTATGCCTTATTTTCAGGGGGTGCCTTATATTAGCAAATTCTGCAAAACCTCTGACATGCCTTACTTTCGGGGTATGTCTTATTTTCAGGAAAACAGGGTACTACTCGGCCCTGGAGGAAATACAAATTATTGACAATGGAAACTTTTCTGGGGCAGTTTTAGTCAACTTCCAGGGAGCAGTAGCCAGTAGGGGGCTGCTACCGGTATAGTAAAGGGCAGCACATTGGTAGCAATTGCTGCACTGCACATGCAGCTTTGGTTATCTTGCGTGTGCGCATCCCAGCATGCACAGGAAGCAAAATCTTGTAAGGGGACATGGAGTTTTTTTCTTCTGTGCCTGAACGGAAGCAAAAAAAATTGCCAAAATTTCGCACATGTGCGTGTTCCCTTGTGAGATTTTGCTTCCTGCCCATGCACAGAAAGCTGTGTGTATGCAGCAACCCACCGGTAGTGGCGGTAAAAGGAATCTGCCCTTAGCAGTAGCTATCATGTTCCCCCTCTCTTTACGTGCTGCGGTTCCAGTTCATGGGGATTTGCTGTCCTATAATTACTTATGTATAGCTTATTTCTCAATAGACACAATCCAATTGTCCCTATTCTTCCACGTTCTATAAATTCAGCACACACACACACAAAAGAGAGAATACAGATATGTTTGGCAGCTGCAAGGTTTTCATCACATCACTGCTGATCAGAACAAGAGTGTAATGGGGACATTAAATGAAATAGATTATTCAGAGAGGGAGCAGTTTCGGAATTTATTATGTGAAAAAAAAACATATGCCTAATCTTTCCACAGCACTGATAAAGAGATAATTGAAAAACTAATAATCGGCAACAGTACAGCCTTGCTTAGCAGCAGGGGGAAATCCCAGGCTAGCCATTTTAAGACAATATGCATCATAAACCACAATCCCACACAAGAGACTAGCCCAAGACTTCTAGACAGGAAAGAGAAAAGGCAGCTCTGAAGTCTTCTGTGGACACACAATCCTAAAAATAAAAAGCTATAAATATGCTCCAGAGTAAATTAGCGAGTTAAACATTTTGGGAGAATTCTAAAGGGTGGTGTATGAGGGGAAGCAAAACAGCCCATGGGAAATTATTTTTTTCCCCTCAGACATAAAGTGGACACATAAACCTTCTGGCTTTTCCTGCCTGGAAAAAAGTTGTCTACGGTGCTTAGAGTAATATGTTTTGATGTTTTATGGTGTCTTTTTAAAACCGTCTAGCCATTCAGACAACAGGGATGTAAATGGGCATATGCAAATTTATCTCCATATAAAATGCAAATAAGGAATTTAGTGGAAGATTGGGAAAAACCAATAAAATGCATGGGATGTTTTAAGCGTTGGTTACATATTTCTGAATTGGTCCTCATTCTACTACAATGTTAGTAAGGTGTATAGTCATTGCCAGCATCCGATTAAATTAATCTTTAAAATCCAATATTATGGCTTTAAATAACTTTAAGTGACCATAAGGTCCTGTTTTACTCAGGGAAATGGTTTGAAAATTTCTCTATAGATATAAAAATAGAAAGTTAGACAAAATAAATAATGAGGAAAAAGTTTATTTAATTGTAGCAAATGAGTTTTTTAATTCTATTTTTAAAAAATCTGAAGAGATAAAGAATCGTGAAATATATATTAAAATACAGTGCTTTTAATATCAGATTTAATGTTGTATGCAAGCATTTTAATAATGGCTCTGAATGAAGGAAAAAATAAGGGACATATAATTGTCTTTACACATACACAGCTGAATAGAATAGAATAGAACAGAACAGAACGGTGCATATCCTCTCAGTATACATACAACCACAGAGTGATAGGTCATAGTTCATTGATCATAGTTACAACCATTAATTATAATATACAACAACTAGTGATAAATCATATATACCAGTAGGAGAAGGTAGTAGGAAAAATGAGACAGATGAGAGGATAAGAAAGATAAGAAGATGAGAAGGATAATATCAATACAACCCTACTAGATGGGTAATATTTTTTTTAAAATTAAAGTACGTATTTCTAATATACATAGGTATAACATTTAACATGGGTACTAATAAGATTGAAAAAATGGACAGAGATGGTAGGCACACTGGCGCATTTATGCACACCCCTTACTGACCTCTTAGGAATTGGGTGAGGTCAACAGTGGACAGTCTAAGGGTAAAGTTTTTGGGGTTTGGTGATGAAACCACAGAGTCAGATAGTGAGGTAGTGATATCTTTAGTCCTAAGACAGTGCTGCATGAATTAGGTGTTCAGCAGAGTGATGGCATAGAGGAATAGATTATCTTTGTGTCTAACTGTTTCGGCATGCAATAACAATAGCACTTAGACTTCACAGTGCTTTACAGCCCTCTCTAAGCAGTTTACAGAGTCAGCATTACATTCCCCTCAACAATCTGGATCCTCGTTTTACTGACCTCAGAAGGATGGAAGGCTGCATTAACCTTGAGATGGTGAGACTTGAACTGCTGAACTGCTAGCAGCCATCAGTCAGCAATACTACATTCTAATGACTTAATGTCCTATAGCGGTGTCCAGAGGGGAGAAGTTAAAGCAGTTTATGTCCAGGCTGCGAGGGGTCTGTAGTTATTTTCTCAACCTGTTTTCTGGTTTGTGCAGTGTAAACATCTTCAGTTGAAGGCAGGGTAGTTGCAATTGCTTTTTCTGCAGTTTTAACTATCTGTTGAAGTCTGAACCTGTCTTGTTTGGTTTGTTAGTAGGTACAGAATACTGATGGATGGACTCTGGTGATAAGAATGGAAAACTAACTGGGACCACTTTGCCCTCAGACATTCTGTCTGCAAACTCTGTTTTGTGTTGTGGTTAGCTCTGGCCCAGCTCCTGCCCCAAGGAATGTGGATGTGGGGGAGACATCCACATGCTGCAGGCCTGTTTTGCTCCCGGTGGAATATGATGATGAAGGCTCCTCTGACCAAGAAGACATGAGTGACAGGGAGGAGGAGAATGTGGCAGACAGCTCAGAAGGAGATCAATTATCTAGCTCCTCCTTGGATTCAGAACAAGAGTTAATGATACAGCCACGCATGCGGAGAGCGATGCATAGGCAACAACAACTGAGAGATTATTATCAAAGAAAATGAGGCCACCTGTGGTTGGGTGGGGCTGTGGTAATTAGTTAGGCTGCTATAAATAGCAGCCTGTGGGTTTGGCCATTGTGGAGGATTATCTGATCATTGTGTTTCGTGACTGCTTTACTGACTTTGACCTTTGTGTGCTGATTTTCCCCCCTGCTTTGAAACTAAACCAGAGCAAAGTGTGTTTCACTTTGTGAAAGAAGAAGGACTGTGAATTGCCTCACAGCTTCAAGCTAAGTATCACAGAACTGATAAGGGACTTGTACAAATTACCAGTTTGTTTGGAGACAAGTGCTCTTTGCTATACCAAAAGAGGGCTTAGTTTAAGTGACTTTTCATTATAAAGAACATTGTTTTGAATTTTCAAATGTGTGTGTGTCTGAAATTTGTACCTGTGAATTTTTGGGAGGATTCTACCAGAGAGCCCGACAGAACAGTTTGTTTCCCTAATAATTTTTAGGCATATACCGGTATTTCTTTACTGCTCAAGAGAATGTTCAGACAAGCTTCAGCTAATTATTATTGCTGATTTTTAAGGATCTCTTTAAATCCTCTCTGCACGTTTATCCTTATGAATTACTGTACACTATATGTTTAATTCAACAGATGCTGGTTTTGCATAGCATCCAATGCAACCTCTTTACAAAACAGATGCTACTAGTTTTAATGCAGCATTTGGTTAAAAGCTGTATCTTACGATGAGCATTTCAAAAGAAAGGAAATTTCAGAAAGTTGCCTTCCTTCTTTTGAACCATACAAATTACAAACATGCCTTTGCATTATAATTCTGAGAGCAACAGATACTATTTTTCCTGTTGATACGAAATGAGAAGCTTTTGTGAATGATAACATTTCACTGACGTCAGCACGAGAGGTTCCAATTTGTTTGAATGGGGGAGTTTAGTATTGTGCTGCCAAAACTTGAGCTTCACTTTTTCTCCAGCTGTTCATTTTAATTGTGAAATGATGTTGTATAAAGGTTTGTGACTGCATGGGCTCAAGTCTCAAACTTCTTTTCTTCATGGAATTAAATGGGTGAAAATTTGTGGATTAGCAATGGAACCAACTGGATTCAATTTCATAAAGAAGCATAAATCTCAATATATGGCAGTCTTAAAAATGCCAGCTCCTTGAATGTTTTGGGGGAGCAAGGAGTTAAGAGGGGGTACTATATTCTGCATCACTAAACTATCTGAAACTTTCAGTAAACTAAGAAGAACAACAATATTGCACAGTGGGTTGTGTTAAAATTGTAGGCATATGTATTCTCTCTGCGATAATATATATTTTGCATTGCACAGAACATTAAGTTGGTTGAAAAAATTACCTGTTGCTTTCCCCAAATAAATGGCAGCTTTTTAGATGGGCTGGGTCTACAATTCTCAGAATTCTAGTATAGCATACTGTAAATTCTAAAACTGGTTAACATAAAAATAATAATGGTAATCCAGAAGGCTTGGATTATTAAGAAGCAACCTAGAACTAAAGAACTAAGGAAAAATGGAGAGGGGGGGGGGTGGAGAGAAAGCGCTTCATACTGAGCTATGGTTTAGGCTGGGTTTGTTGGGAAAACGTAATGCAACACTAGAGAAAAAACATGTTAGGTTTAGTAAAGTGTAAAAGTTCAGTCTCTATATCCTCAAGGAAAAAGTGATTTTGAGTCTACAGTATTAAGATTAAAATAAGTTATAGTGGCCTTGTGTAAAATAAATTGTATGACAAACTGGCCCAAATGCATTCATTTTCCTCAGCTGTTTTATAAGACTTTAAAATCAACAAGAGAAATTGTTAGTCTGGAGAGAAACCAACAAAGAGTTTACTCCCTACAAGTTACAGCAGTTTTTAAATCTCATTCTAAGGAAATCTCACTTTAAATTGCCACGTGTCAGAAGATGACATATTATATCCCAACCAGCTTTCTAACAGAAACTGGAAAATCAGGAAAGGAAGGGAGAAGTCAGAAGTGAAGATTTTTTTTTTTGGTTGTGTTTGATTGTATCCATTAAGAATAGTTTCACTTGCTGGAAAGGAAGATCACATTTCACAGTGTTAAGACATTTCAGCTGCACTAGTTGGGGCTCAAAAGAAAATTAAAAATTCAAAGCAATGGCAGCTTTTCTATCCAGATGATGATCACATTCATTGCTTTCATTATTTGTGAAACCCCTTGTCAATGTATTTAATTTCAACAGGATTATTCTATTTAGTTTTAACAAAATGACAATGCATTCCTCTGAATAGGTGAAAGCTGAATTTTGGCTGGTTTCAGGGCAAATGCTACAATTAGACAGAGTAATTTAGTTGCCCTGGATAGAAAATTCGGGGTCTCAGAAAAAGGCATGATTGTTGCTGTTGTAACTTATTCTATTAATATTTTACTTTTATTGTTGGGTTGGAAAGAGATCCACGTGGGATTTTTCTGCCTCATGAGCCAAGATCATTTGGTTGTTTTCTGTCGGGCTCTCTGGTAGGAGCCTCCCGAAAATTCAAGGGTACAAATTGCAGACACACACACGTTTGAAAAGTCAAAACAATGTTCTTTATCACAACATTCAAAATAAACAAAGCACTCTTTTTCTATTGCAAAGAGCACTCTTCCCAAAACAACCGGGTAGTCTGTACAATTTCCCTTAAGCAGTCATTAAGTACTTAGCTAGCAGCTGTGAAGAAACTTCACACCCCTTCTTCTTCCAATGAAGTGAGACACACACACACAGTTGCTCTGCTTTAGTTTCAAAGGCGTGAAAAATCAACAAACAAAGTCCAGAAAACAGCAACACACAATTTCTGAAGAACTGCAATCAGATACTCTTTCACAATGGCCAAACCCACACACTGTTATTTATAGCAGCAGCCCTAATTACAGCAGCCCCACCCAACCACAGGTGGCCTCATTTTCTCTTGTAATAATCCTTCATTTGTTGTCTCCTATGCATCACTCTATGCATGCGTGGATGTGTCATTAATTCTTGTTCAGAATCCAAGGATGATACAGATGATTGATCTCCTCCTGGGCTGCCTGCCAAACTCTGCTCTTCCCTGTCACTCATGCTTCCTTGGTCAGAGGAGGCTTCATCAGCAGATTCCATCGGGAGCAAAACAGGCCTGCAGCATGTGGATGTCTCCCCCACATCCACCTGCACATTCCTTGGGGCAGGAGCTGGGCCAGAGCTAACCACAACAGGTTGGACCAGTGTTTTAGATATCTGGATAGTCCTGGCAAGATGCCCATATTGTTTTCATCTAAGAAAGGAGAAAAAAAATCTAAACCACCATATCAAATGTAAATCTTCTAAATTTTCTTAATAAAGACAAATGGTTAGTTTAGAGTTTTCTCTTCCATTAAGTCTCACCTAAAACTGGAGTTCTTTTTCATATAGAACAATAGTTTGGGAGGGAACATTTTCTTTCCTGTAAGGAAAAAAAACTTCTCTCAGGCCTGCTACATAAAACTGAAAATGGAACAAGTGGCCTCAACAGCTCTGAGAGAGGGATGACTCTAAATCAGTGTTTTTCAACCTTTTTTCTTTGGTGTCGTCAGGTTTCTGGCGGAACCCTGGTTGAAAAACACTGCATTAAGTTGTACATCCTGAAGCTGAAATAGAATTCTTTTATTGGTCAAGTGTGATTGGACACACAACGAATTTGTCTTTGGCGCATATGCTCTCAGTGTACATAAAAAAAGATACATTTGTTAAGAATCATGAGGTACAACACTTAATGATTGCCATAGGCGTCAAATAAGCAATCAAGAAACAATGAATATAAATCATAAGGATACAAGCAACAAGTTACAGTCATAGTCATAAGTGGGAGATCGGTGATAGGAATGATGAGAAGACTAATACTAATAATGCAGCCTAGGAAGATGGAGACAGAATCAGCAAGTGCTGCTACCACATGGGGATCCATGGCTGTGGAGTAGCAGAGAGGATGAGAGAGAGAGAGAGAGATGCTGTACCACGTATCCTCACCGGGAGTGCCGGGCCTGAGTGGGGCAATAAGTGAAGGCCGTTTGCTCCATTCCACCCGTTTTCCCTCCCCATTTTTTGGCAGTGGGAGGGTCGGAGTGAAGGCAAAGCCAAAGCAGACGTCTTTCCTTCTGCCTTCTGCTCCACCTTCCATTTCTCTTGCCCTCTCAGGCCCCGAGTGTGAGGGGAGTAGTAGGACGCGCTCTCTTACAGTGCCCTGTGCAGGGAAAAGGGAGATAACGAGTTGGCCACTTGGCCACGGTGGCATGTACACAAGAGCGGGAAGGAGGCGTGAGGAGGAGCAGGTGAGAACCTTGAAGTGCCTTGAACCGCCTGGCACACCTCGGCCCTGGACTGGGAAGCTCCGCGTTGGAGGTGCTGGAGAGGCAACTGCTCCCGCCTCCTCCTCTTCCTCCTCCTGCCGCTGCAACCCGTGTTTTGGCCCCAGTGCTGCAGCGAGGGGATAGAGGGGTGCTGCTGCTGCTGTTGGCGCCAATGCTGTCACCGCTGCCACTCCTCCTCGTGCTGGACGGCTGCTGCTGCTGAACATGATTGATCTGCCGGACACCAGACAGATGAAGAGGCTGTCCCGTTGCACAAGCGGGCGGGATTGAAGGGGGGAACTGCCTTGCCTTGCCTTCTTATTAAGTCACAGAACCAGTGGCATACTCTTGCAGAACCCTGGTTGAAAAACACTGCTCTAAAAAAATACGTTCCTTCTTTTCCACCCCCCTCCACCATTCAGTCAGAACTGATGAAGCTTCTTGGTTAAGAAGTGAAACAGCTTCTTTTTTTCTTAAGGAAAAAACATAGTCCATTAGCCTTTTGAAAAAGCGCCTTTGAGACAACCTTGACCCGAATGACTGAGAACCTTCATCGGCATTGAAAATAGAACAATTAATGTACATGTTTAAAGTGTGAGTTGGACCCAAAAATCCATGCAATACCAAACCATGGAGATTTGACTTCAACATATGTTCATGTAGTAGAGAATATATACTTAAACTTCATCTCATATCTAATCACATTTAAGTGAAAATTGACATAATTTCTTGTCTCCTGAGACCAGCCTAGTAAACAGTGTGGTAGTGAAGCAGCAGATAGAAGAACTACTGTATTTCTATCCTAAAATGGGATCTGAATCTTGTGTTCTTTTGTCCCGAAGCATCACAAATTCTGCTTAGCTGTTCTATTCAAGTAACAAAAGCTTCTGTATTAACATAAAATCATATGCTACAAGATTCTCCTGGTCAACGACTACTTCAGCCTCAACCACAACAACACAAGAGCATACAACAGATACAAACTTAATGTAAACCGCTACAAACCCGACTGCAGGAAATACGACTTCAGTAACCAAGTAGTTGATGCATGGAATTCATTACCGGACTCTGTAGTATCACCTCCTAACACCCAAAACTTTACCCTTAGACTTTCCACTATTGACCTCTCCCAATTCCCAAGAGGTCAGTAAGGGGCAGGCATAAGTGCACCAGCGTGCCTTCCGTCCCCCGTCATTACTGTTTCGTTATTTTTAATTGTTGCTTGTATTTGAATATTCAGACATTTACTTGTACCATAAATAAAATAAAATAATAAAATAAAATAAAATAAAATAAAATAAAATAAAATAAAATAAAATAAAATAAAATAAAATAAAATAAAATAAAATAAAATAAAATAAAATAAAATAAAATAAAATAAAATAAAATAAAATAAAATAAAATAAAATAAAATAAAATAAAATAAAATAAAATAAAATAAAATAAAATAAAATAAAATAAAATAAAATAAAATAAAATAAAATAAAATAAAATAAAATAAAATAAAATAAAATAAAATAAAATAAAATAAAATAAAATAAAATAAAATAAAATAAAATAAAATAAAATAAAATAAAATAAAATAAAATAAAATAAAATAAAATAAAATAAAATAAAATAAAATAAAATAAAATAAAATAAAATAAAATAAAATAAAATAAAATAAAATAAAATAAAATAATTTTCATCTTACTCGTCAATGAACCCAGAATAGCACAAGGACTCCCTCCTCATGTTTTCCTCCTAAAAACGTTGAGGAGAAACATCAGGTTGTTAGGCCTAAGAGTGGTCAAGCTATGAGTTCATTACCTATCTGTTATTTTGTATAAATTAACATTGTTTGTATAAATTAAATTTCCTAAATTAATATCATTTTGTAGATTCATTGAAAAAGCTAATTAGACTAAAATGTGGTTAACTACTTTAGTTCAATATGTCGCATGAATGCATCCTCTGTAGGCTTCATTAGTGAAATGGAGAGTTGAACCTCAATGCATACTTTTATACATAAGTCTCCCACAATGTGGTCTTTAACCATCTAGAGCTTTCAGATCTGCAGCTTCCAGCATCCTTGTATTATAAGATGAATTTATTGTTTGGCTTTTACTAATCCACTACACAGTTCTTTTTAAAAAAAAGTTCAGTCTTTGTTTAGGGATATATAAACAGAAGGCCCACTCTCATGTTCTAGCCATAATATCCACATAAGTATTGTCTCTATAGAGCAAATTGCCTTCCCTCATCCTGGGTTTTTAACCTATTTGTAGCAGCTATGAAAAGCCACAGTAATTGTGGGTGGCCATGCAGCCTTCCTTCAGTTTTATTCAATTATTCACTTGATTACACTTGAAAGAGCAATAAAAAAAGCATTTTAATTGCCCAGTGTTACACAGAAGGATTTCAGAACCAACCAAATGTGGCAGTTCCTAGCAATGTCACTTCTATACATTCCAGATTTAAGCCTCAGCCTAAAAGAATTAAGAGGCGGAATTACATTATGGAAATGTGTAATTCCCTTCCTCACATTCCTTTATTGGCAAATAAATGAGTATCAACCTCAGAATTAGTAAAGCAAGTCATTATTTCTGTGGTAATGTTCCTGGGAAGGCCTATATTATGTTTATTATAAATATAATATAATATATTTATATAATAAATATATTAGGGGAAAGATGCTGTAACATATGTAAAAGGCTCCTAGCATAAACCTCAAGCATTTTACTAATATTGTAAAAAGCTGGGAGTCTGCCTGTGTTGCTTAAAATGTATTAGATAATTGTGCAGAACAATATTTCTGTCTGTTTGTCTATCATCTATTTCTCTATCTCTATATTTATTTATTCTCTATATTCTCTATATTTTGTAACCCGCCCCAAGTCTTTGGAGAGTGGCGGCATATAAATTGAAAGAAAGAAAGAAAGAAAGAAAGAAAGAAAGAAAGAAAGAAAGAAAGAAAGAAAGAAAGAAAGAAAGAAGAAGAATCTATATATTTATCTATCTATCATCTAGCTATCTATGTATGTATCTGTCTGTCTCTCTCTCTGTCTATCTATCTATCATCAATCTATCATACATCTATCTATTTATCTATCTATCTATCCATCCAACCATCCACCCACCCACCCACCCACCCACCCACCCACCCAATAATAATAATAATAATAATAATAATAATAATAATAATAATAATAATTTATTAGATTTGTATGCCGCCCCTCTCCGCAGACTTGGGGCGGCTCACAAAAATAATAAAATAATGTACAATGTGCGCAGAAGCAAAATCTCATTCAGATGCAGGCACGCGCATGCCCGAGATGTGAAGCTGTGTGCACAGTGCACAGATAGCAGTGGGAGCCTGTTTGGTTTTTATAGTCTATGTAATAAACAAACAAACAAATGCTATTTTGTATTTCTTGCTACATGTAGCATGGCTACAATGGAAATCCAGTTGCAGCAGAGTTCAGTTACAATGAACAGGCAGTGGTAGACAGGTGTTCTAATGGCACCTACCTTTCAGCACCTGAAAAAATGGTCTCAAACTTCCTGCAATTCTCTACCATTAAATAAGCATTCGGAAAATGCAGGAACTACTCAGTTAAACAAACAAATCCTCCCTTTGGATTTTTGTTTGGTTTTTGTTCTTTAAAAGCATGGGAATTCATGTGTTTTTGGCAAATTTGACAATGATTATACCATAGTTATATTCCTTCCACTCCATTTCCCAAGTATTTAATCCAAAATTAAGCCATTAATTTTGTCTCCGGAGTCTCTGGAGAGGGGCGGCATACAAGTCCAACTAATAAATAATAAATAAATAAAAATTATTAACTAATTGAATTCTACAAAGTGGACAGTAGAAATCCTTGCATACTAAGAAATGGAGCATGTGATTGCCGTGTTTTTTTTGCACAGGTTGTTTGTATGAGATCACAGTTTCACTTAGCGCAGCCCATAAGGACTAAGTACAGTGATGGGCTCCTATGGGAATGGTCAGGAACGCAGTTAAGGTAGCAAAATTTGGAGCTCCACCCCAGAGCACCCAATTTGCACTGAAAGATGTTGAAACAAAATGCATACCCACAGTTTGGTAGTAAACAATTTGGTAGCTCATCACTGACTAAGTAATAGTACTGAATATCCCCTTGGTACTGTCCAATTTTCTTTACTTATTTATTTTATTTTAAAGTTTGTTGCAAAATCAAAAACCGAAGCACACACAAGCAGGAGAGTTAGTTTCATTTCAGCAGAGCAGACAAGCACAGAGAGCAGACAAGTGGAGAGTGGAGAGTGAGCTATTGCCAGCCTTAAGCTTAAGTTTCAATTTTGATTCTCTGCACAGACTCTGAAATGTTTAGCTCCCATTGGCTGCCTTAGCTGCTCTGTCTATTCATTGGCTAACCTTGTTAATATGGCTCTCCCAATTCATGAATATCTTCACATTTTAGTACTCTTTTTGCTGCTTGTATTACCATTTATATACTCTGGGGAACCAGTTTTCAGCCACTGATTCATTTTTGCAAACCTGGCAATAAATGGGATACAAGGGCCTGGCAATAAATGGGATACCTGGCAATAAATGGGATACAAGGGCCAAAGTAACAAAGGGGCACTGGCCTGGCCAACTTCTGGTGGATATTGGTAGACAACAGGTGCTTCCCTGGAGCACAATGTGAGAACCTAGCTTTTGAGTTTCAATGAGATGCTAAACTAGAGGGTTGTCTGCATCCTGCAAAGCAATTTTATTGAAGGAAGGAAGTGGGCAGGAAAAAAATGTTTGAGTATTTCTAAATCTAAAAATATTTTTAATCGAGTTAATAAAAATAATAGATAAAACATAAGGAAGCAGTGATAAAATACAAAGATTAGAGTATTTCGGTTATACATATTGCTGCACCAATGCTGTCTTTTTTTCAGTTTAAGAACATTTTAAGCACCAGGGACAGCCAGCTACTAGTTGAAATTTCCACCTTCTCAAACCTTACTCCCAAAGAAATATATATTCAGACTGAGTGCACTGAGGCTATTTTCCAAGGACTGGACTCATAATGTGGTATAAATTTTGAACTAGAGGAAATAAATACAATTCTCTGTGATATGAATGGCTTTTGTAAGCATACCCATTTTTAAAATCTGAATTCTTGTTTTTTGTTCATAAGAACAAAACAAACTATTTCCATTTTCCTGGTTCTGAAATACCACGATTTCCTTTGCTCATATTTCAGGACTGCCACTAACCCTCATATGTGCTTGCTTAAATTTAACTCACAGCTGTGCAAGATGAAATCATGGTTTGTTTCCTGACTTTTTCCCTTTTGGCATTTGCTATAACTAAGCTACACTGCAAAAGTCACACCAAGACCCATATGCATTCTGTTTTATGAAGCTCAAATCAATTTCAGAGGCTGAAAAATAAGTTTATTTAATCAAACTAATTGTGGTGATGCAGATTCTCATATCATGATCAGCCACAAAATGAAATTAGATATTTTAGGACCAAAGTGCTTTAAAAAATGGGTAAACATCAAGAGTTCTGCTTTGGACCCACATGGCATTAGCTGATAATTCTATGCATGTCTATTCAGAAACCGGATGAATACAGTTTGGAACCTAAATCATCAATCTTCTCCTACAATGTTTTCTTTACTTTATCCTGTTGGGTTCACATTGGGAATGCAGTCTTTGCAATCATACATATCTATCACACTATTCCCTTTGGGGGAAAGCAACATTATGCAAAACACAGAAAGAGTAACAAAAAGAAAGGCAATAAATTAAAGACATCAAGAAAGGAAAGGAAATAAACTTAATTTAGTGTAAACCAGCCACGATTTACTATGTCTATTCATACTTTTCCTGCCTTGCAAATAATTTTTGTTTTCATCACATTCATACAATGGTTCATATGTTGCCTATTGGTTTTTTTTTCAGTTTGTCCCATTTTTCTTTGGGGGGATTTCATCATGTTAATTCATCAATAATAAAATAAATAAAATTACAAAAAAAGATAATTATTCATCAATGACTCTCTTGATATTCCCCTTCCTTCATCTTCATAATCCATCTGCCATTCTGTCACATATTTGTTGCTTGGTTTTAATCCCTTTCAGTCTCCCTGTATAACCAAGCCACCTCAATGTACTTCCTTTTCATATTTAACTAATATTCATCAATTCATTTTTGACCCTGTCTCTTATTTATTTATTTATTGATTGATTGATTGATTGATTGATTGGATTTGTATGCCACCCGGAGAAGACCCACTCTGTGGGACCTAAACGGTCGCTGGGATTCGTGCAGCAGAAGGCGGTCCCTGAGATAATCTGGTCCGGTGCCATGAAGGGCTTTATAGGTCATAACCAACACTTTGAATTGTGACCGGAAACTGATCGGCAACCAATGTTTTACTTATTAAGGAACCCATTTCCATGGCGTTTAGCTTAATGCCTTCTCTTGACATACTGAACTTTCCTCTACCTCTACCCATTTTTCCATATCAAATGGGGCAAGCATATAGCTAACTACATAGGTGGTTTTACTTATTTCAACATTCATATGCAACACACACACACACATATATTACCCTCAACTTTTAAAACAGAATTTTCACATCTTAAAATATCTTCAACTTTTTCTCTACCTTTAGAAAACCATACACCAATATGGTTACTTGGTCTAGATTTTCACCATTGATGTATCATTTTTTTCCGTTTTCCCCATCAAACATGAATACCTGGGTCTTTGATACATTTATTTTAGTGGTGAAATCCAAATTTTTTATTACCATTTCTGTGGGCATGGTGTGACTTGGTGGCCGTGGCAGCAAAAGGATACTGCAAAATCTCCATTCCTACCCCACTCTGGGGCCAGCCAGACGTGGTATTTGCCAGTTCTCCGAAACACTCAAAATTTCCACTACCAGTTCTCTGAACTACTCAAAATTTCCACTACCGGTTCTCTGAACTACTCAAAATTTCCACTACCGGTTCTCTGAACTACTCAAAATTTCCACTACCGGTTGTCTGAACTACTCAAAATTTTCGCTACTGGTTCTCCAGAACCTATGAAAAATTGCTGGATTTCACCCCTAATATATTTTAAAATCCACATTCCTTGTTACATTGTGTAATCTAATGTTCTCCCTCAATCACAACAACCATTCTCTGCACACAGAGTAACATGTACATTCATGTCCCCAGCTAAAAAACTTAAAATATCACTATAGGCCTCCGTAAATACCTTAAACAACTATGGGAACTTTACACATCCTTTAAGTTTTGAAATGGTAGAGATGTCGATATACTCAGGGTTTCATTTTGAAACTAAGCATCACCTTACAGAGGAAATTAATTAAAACTTTCCCCAGGCAGACTTGGGATGTATGCCCCAACATTTGCTGTCTCACAGGGATAGAAATATCCACTGAACTTGCTCGAAGACACACTTTTCTTATTACTTCACATTCCAGTACATGTTCTGACACACATACACACACAAAAACAGTCCAGGCTAGCTAAGGCCTGACTCATAGTAAGTCCTGAGGATCTTCCTTGTTTGAAACTCCTTTCCCATAGTTTTCATAGCATAGGCAGATGAGAAAGACAGCTATCACGTGTAACATGCTGATCAAGCATATTCTCCCCATCTTCCATTCCTTGCCTTCTTCATCCACATCTGTCTTTTCTCAGAAGGCAGCATTCTTCACTGAAATGGAGCCAATGCCAACAAGGGCCAAATCTGGAATTCTCTTTATGAGTCAAATCCCAGCTTGGATGGTAAATCATTTAACAAGAATGTGCCTTAATGAGAGGTATTTGCATCCACGTTTCACTACACCATGCAAAAACACATTCCTTTTAAAACAAAACATGCCTTTTAGTCCACATTATTTCTCCTGAGCAATCACAGCATTGCTACCAAGCCCCATCTGTTCTGAATGGGGAAGTTGCATAACAATTAGAGATGTATTGCAGATAGGAATTGTCCTTTAAATGGTTGCATTAATTCTTGAGGCATTGGAGTGAATTAGTGATTAGTAATTAGATGCTTAGAGCGAACAGTAATTTGTATGTCTACTGAGCCAAACGGGTATTTGTTGATATTTATGGAAAAAGGCGAGACTTTGTTTTGCTTTGTGTGATGATAACATCCAATTATATTACTCCCCATCAAAATTCAAAGAAGCTTTTTAAGTACTAAAACAGCATCTTTTGTTAATGGATTGATTTAGAGCTAATATACTGAAAGGTAATTCAGAGCCCCCCCACCAAAAAGCAAGTAATGGATGCTACTATGCTGTAAAACAAAGTATCAGCTTTGTATTGTAATGCTGACGCTTTTATATCTTGTAGATGAGGACATGCTTTGCCAAAGAACGGAACAATAAAGTCGTCTCACCCCAAAGGGTGACATGATCTTTTCCCCTAACCCACCACAAATACTTTTGCAAGTCCTGTTTGATTTCTGAAATATTGGAAGATGTTAACAGAAGTAATATCAGTAAGAACATATTTTTTGTTGATTAAAAATATCTCAAAGTAAGTGTCTGTTTTGTAAGTGTTGAACTGGGAACCAACCAGCAGTTTTCAAGAGACCTTGGTTTCAAGGCCACCAAACCACTTTCATCACCGGTTCTCATTGTGACATTTTACGTATGTGCCTTCATACAACTCTGCTTCCATGCATGCTCAGTAGCTATAATCGTTCTGAAACATAGCTGAAGAGCTGATCAATTGTGCTTCGGATAAAGGAATAAAAATAAGTATAAACCCAGGGGCAGGCAGGGGGGGCATTTTTCAAGCAGCAGCAAGGAAAAAATTTCTAAACAGTAAAAAATTCAGAAAAAAGTTCCAAGAAAAGATGGTGCCCATGGACGGATTCAGATGAAACCGGATCCATAATGCCATTGTGACATCACCAGTGGGTCACTACCAGTTCAGGAGATCCAGTCTGAACCAAGAGGAACCCACCCCTACACCAAGCCCTGCACCAAAAGCTTCCTAAATTGAAGGAAAGGCAGAAAAACTTTGCAATTAGCTTAAACCTCTGAGGAAACAACCTTCTACATCATTTACACCCTCTTTCATGGGTCATGAACATTCATTCCTTCATTCTTGCCTGCAGTAAGGTTTCTTCTCTAGATGACAGGACTGTCCTCGGGCCTGATTTTAAATAAAAGTCAAGATGGTAGCTGTGACCCTAGGATTAAAGCTCAACATGTGTATTTTTAAAAAAATAATGTTTCACATGCAACACATATATAAAACAGCTAGAGCTTAGATCATACCACTGTAGCCACCATCCTGACCTTTTATTTTATCACACCCTGAAGATGCCCCTTGATCGTTGAGCTGTGTCTGTGTGACATCTGTGAATTAAATATAGGAGTGAAACTTCTGCACCTGTCCAAGAGCCCCTCCTAAAACCATCCAAGCAGCTTCAGACAGTTCTGAAGAGTATTTTGGTGTTTTTAACAGATAAATGTTTCATTGCTGCACCTCCAGGGCATTTCTTCAGAGACAAACCTGAGCTACCCCATACAAACCTAACCCTAATTCTGCTTTTTAGAAGTCTTATTTTTTTATTTTAAAAGCTTTGACTTTTTCTTTTAATGCTTTAAACATTTACAGAGAGAGGAAGGAGCCCATACGTTCTCTGACATAGATCTGGTTTGTTTAAAAACGCAGCATGGATGTCTGGCGATACAAAAAAAGTTATGATGGTCTTCACAGATGTTTGAGGTTAGTAGGGGGAGAAATTATAGGAGGACCAAAAAAACTTAATTTGCTTCCAGGGGTGTCCCTCATTCATATAATTTGGAAGGCCTACTATGGGGAAATAATAAAATGTGTGCAATACAAATGGAATAAAACTTTTATATGAGCATCTCTGGGGGGGGGGGGTTTATAGACAGAGATGTGTTGAATAGCAAAACGTTTGATCAGATACAGAGATTTTCAGGTTGCATTCATTCTCCCCAAAACAGTTGATCCTCCCAGAAGCCTCTTCTCTGCCTGAGAAATATTTATGGAAGTTTTACTATCTAGATGCACAAACCCTGTCAGGCTTCAAAATATTGAAGCAACTGCTTCTTCTCCACACTGATGTGAACGTGCATAATATTTCCCGCCTACAAATACTGGATCATAGATTTGTACATGCTTATAGCCAGCCAAGTAGCAACAACTGGATTTGCTTCAGTGACACAAGCATAGTAGTCAAACCGTTCAGCAATTCTGGTCCTTCTAGAGGTCCAGTTATTAGCCAGAATGTCAGCACAAATGTTAAGTTTGCTGTCATCTCTTAGCAATTTTCCATTACACTTGACAATCAACAGCCTGGTCAATTTATAGGCAAAAGAATAAATGGATACAGAAATGACAACAGAAATGTTAACAGAAGCAGTAGGGAGTTTGGATAGAGATATTTCAACTCTCCAGGGAATGCTGTCACAGACCTCACCCATTCTTTAGAAAATGAAGACTGATTTTTTTCAGAAAACAAAACAATAACAGAGTTCTTTAGGTAATTTAGAGGCCACGTCTTTAAAAATCAGATTTATGTGTACCAAATTATTTATGTGTAATTAATTATCTTTAAAAACAAACAGCAACTTCTTCTCAAAATGCTATCACATGCTACCAAAATCATGACATTCTACATAATATTAATAGTGTCAGGGTTCCAAATAGCATCCAAAATAAAATAGGAGTCTGAGTCCAAGTATTTCTTAAAGTTCCAATTTACTTCTAGAGCCAGGTTGGTACATCTGGATGAAACCCAATCTGAAGTTCTCCAGGTTTCACTACCCAGTTGAAAGTTCAAGTCCTTCACCCACACTCTCAAATCCATCATGTTATCCAATCTCCAATTGCCATACTGGCAGAGTCCACCCATCTCTTTCAGTGCAGGTGCAGGGGTGCAGAGACAAAGGATGACCTTGCCTTCCTAGTAAGAATTTGTTACGGCTGCATACTAACAACTTCATACAATCCCCTCTCCCATTTTCCCACAGTAGAAAATGCATAGTCGAATGGTATAAATTGTGGCAGGCCAAAAATCCCATATAAAATGGGTTCTAACAAATAAAATGGCTTTGGCCATTTCTGAATCTACAATTTAATACTTCTAACCAGTAGTGGGTTCCTACTCCATGTGCAGAAGCAAAGAAACCTCAGTGAAATCTCACGCACACGTGTGCCTCCTCGCAAGATTTTACTTCTGGCACAGGTGCAGGAAGCAAAATTTTGCTTGAACGCACGCTTGCACGCTAGAACCGCGGAGCTGCGTGCAATTATCCATATTGGTAGGAACCCACTACTGCTTCTTCTAACTATTATTTTGTTAAGGTTACGGAAAGTAATTCTCAATATCGCTCATATTTACTAATATTCTCTTCCTTTCCCCACAATACCAACAACTCTTTATGCTTATATAATAAGTTTTGGGACTATGCTGTTAAACATCAAATAAAGCAAACTCTGATCCAAATTTTTTTTGCAATCATCAATCTGTCTTTTTGCTATTTTGGAGGGGGAAAAATAGGGTTACTGGTATTCTGTTCTTCGACAGTTTCCCTAAACAGCATTAAAAAGCCCTGAAAGTTAAAAACCACTTTAATGGAGCAAAATTAAGAACAGATTGATTGCCACAACATTTTCAAGCTGGAGTCTCAATTCTCAGAGCAAGGACTTGGCCTAATTCAATAAAATTCCTTCAAGGCTTGTTTCCAAACATCCAACTCCGCAGAACTACTGTGCTTTTAAAATACATCAATCTCAAGTGATGGATGTTTGCTGTTTAGAAGGAATGCAAGGATATTGGCTTCTAATAATTTGGAGGGGGGGAGAGGAAAAGCTATAATAGCACTTGAGGGCATGAGGTTCTGTGATTATGCTAGATCTGAAGATCATATTGGCATAAAGCTGTAGGAATATATTACTGACTTTTGCCACATATTAAGATAACATTCAAAATATCACACATGACCGCCTGCATTGTTAGCTAAGCAGTAAGTGGTACAGTGGTAGCTCTACTTACAAACCTAATTCGTTCTGTGACCAGGGTTTTAAGTAGAAAATTTTTTCCCATAGGAATCAATGTAAAAGCAAATAATGCATGCCATTGGGGAAACCACGGGGAGGGTGGAGGCCCTGTTTCCTCCCAGGAGATTCTTAGAGAGGCCCCATGGAGGCTTCTTCCCACCTTTTACAACCCTGTTTCCTCCCAGGAGACTCCTAGAGTGGCCCCACAAAGGCTTCTCACTGCCTTTTCCGGTTACAGTTTTGGAGGGTCGGGTTTGTAAGTGGAAAATGGTTCTCGAGAAGAGGGGAAAAAATCTTGAACACCTGGTTCTTGTCTAGAAAAGTTCGTAAGTAGAGGCGTTTGTAGGTAGAGGTACCACTGTACTTGTTCATAATGAGATACCGAGATGTTGCTCCAAGCCACCCACTTTTCATTAGATATTTTTCTCTGTCTGTGTACCAATACAGGCTTCCTTGGCACATTTTTTATTTCTCAAGCTTAGATGGTTTTGTGGCATGTTGGCACACACTGGATGCTATAAACAAGTATTTATAGGTCCAATCACTGTTTCTTTATGGGAAATACTTCACCAACTTGCAAATGGATTTCTAATACCTGCAAAACAAGGACTGTTTAATTTGCTTGTGGAAACAAGTAACCCGAACAAAGGAATTTTTTTGGGTTACATCAAGGAACGTTACTTGCTATGATGATTTGTATATTGATTGTCATGTTTTTAAAATTCTCTAATGATTAACAAGAGATCAGATATTCAGGTGAAAGTTTCAGAAATATTTTTGTAATTCAGAACCTTCAGTTGGTTCAAAATTCTTGGCTGGTCCCAAAGAGATATTGTGTTCTACACAATTACAACAGATAATTGCATTCTATTATTTGCTCATTCCTGACAAGTACAAAATTATTGTATTCTATTGTAGCACTTTTTCTAAGAGATGCCCACAGATACTCTCCATTTGAACCGTAACAAAAAATATGTTCATTTGGAACATGAGCTGAATTAAATAATACTGTAATTTCTATTTTTTTTAAAAAAATAGTTTTTATTATATAAATATTAAAAAAACAATAAGACAGTACATAATTTATCATTTTACAATATAATTATTTGTTTGTTTAGGTATTGTACCTATGTCTTATAAGACAAATAACAAAACAACACAACATAACAGTGATGTGCCGGTGCCTGGAGGCTGTTGGGGCCTGGATGGGTGTCAACAAACTCAGACTCAACCCAGACAAGACGGAGTGGCTGTGTCTTGCCTCCCAAGGACAATTCCATCTGTCCCTCCATTACCCTGGGGAGGGAACTATTGACCCCTTCAGAGAGGGTCCGCAACTTGGGCGTCCTCCTCGATCCACAGCTGACATTGGAACATCATCTTTCGGCTGTGGTGAGGGGGGCATTTGCCCAGGTTCGCCGGGTGCACCAGTTGCGGTCCTATTTGGACAGGGAGTCACTGCTCACAGTCACTCATGCCCTCATCACCTCGAGGTTCAACTACTGTAATGCTCTCTACATGGGGCTACCTTTGAAAAGTGTTCGGAAACTTCAGATCGTGCAGAATGCCGCTGCGAGAGCCATCGTGGGGCTTCCTAGATTTGCCCACGTTTCTTCAACACTCCGTGGCCTGCACTGGCTGCCGATCAGTTTCCGGTCACAATTCAAAGTGTTGGTAATGACCTTTAAAGCCCTACATGGCATTGGGCTAGAATACATCCGGAACCGCCTTCTACCGCACGAATCCCAGCGGCCGATAAGGTCCCACAGAGTTGGCCTTCTCTGGGTCCCATCGACCAAACAATGTCGTTTGGCGGGGCCCAGGGGAAGAGCCTTCTCTGTGGCGGCCCCGGCCCTCTGGAACCAACTTTCCCCAAAGATTAGAACGGCCCCCACCCTCCTTGTCTTTCGCAAATTACTTAAGACCCACCTTTGTCGCCAGGCATGGGGGAGTTAAGTTATCCTTTCCCCCTAGGCTACTACAAGTTATGCATGGTATGTTTGTGTGTATGTTTGGGTTTTTGTTTTTCTGTTTTTTTATAATAAGGGTTTTTTAGTTGTTTTTATTAATTGGATTGTTCATGTTGTTTTACCACTGTTGTTGGCCGCCCCGTGTCTGCAGAGAGGGGCGGCATACAAATCCAATAAATAATAATAATAATAATAATAATAATAATAATAATAATAAATAATGCATTCAAACCCATTAGGAAAGAAATAAAAGCTTGGAATTTGGGTGGCAGGAGGAGGAAGAAGTGGAGGAGGAGGACAGTCACTGCCGAAGGAAGAAGGTGAGGTGAGGGGAATCAAAAAAATCTAAAACTTTAAGGCTTAAAAAAAAAAGAGGGACTCTGAGGCGGCGAGGAGGAACACGCGCCTCTCATACACCCGGCGCAAGGCTGCCTCCCATACACTGTGCCAGAGAGAGAAACCCAGGGGGAATGCCGCTCTAAAATTTCCTGGGAAATTTTTCCAGGCTCGGGTTCTTAAGTAGAAAATGGTTCTTAAGAAGAGGCAAAAAAATCTTGAACACCCAGTTCTTATCTAGAAAAGTTCTTAAGTACTGTATAGGCATTCTTAGTTAGAGGTACCACTGTACTTTAATGAAAATGATCTTGCTAAAAACAAGCTAAATAAAACTTGGTTCCAAAATGTCTTACATTTTACCAGTTTAAACATTTTATTGTTATGAAAGAAATGAAAAAGAAGATGGATATTGCTTGTGTCAGTGATGTTCAGTGCTAACATCAAAGCAGCAAGGCATCAAATTTAATTTGGTATCAATTGTTGATGCTTCACCAAGTTTAGGACTGACAAACAGCCGTGCCATTGCTATTCCAAGTTACGGGAAATTCTCAGAAGACACATCAGTAATCCTGGATAAGTACGATACCCAAAATTGATGCAGTTGCCTCTCCACCCACCCGCCTTTTTATTCTTTTCCTTTTTGAAAGTCTGAACATATGTTCTTACCATCCAAGCCCAAGAGAGTGGCAAGCAACATTTTTAAGGTCTTTTTTAGATATGCAGTAAAAATAACAGCACTGACTTGATAGATTTGCACCATTCAGGATAAAGATGTTGTACTGTATACCAGTACACGAGAAAAGAAGTAATATATCATTATTTAAAACAATATAAAGCTTGGAAATAATAAATCAGATATTGGGTTAAAATTACACTAAGAACAACCCACTTGAATATTTATTATATTTAGATGCACATCCTATTTTACCACTTCATGGAATTATAGAAACTTTCCATGTTCCTCCATGCAACACCAGGATTTAATAATGACTCTGTCTGATTATGTTTTCTTATACAGTATTTGTATCCATAAAGGAAGGGGCTCAAAAAGTTCAAGATAGCATAGATAGTCATTGGAGCTCCAAAGAGCCATTGGAGCTTCCATGATTGAAGTAGATTTAAATTTATGTTTGTTGTTTTTAACCATTTAGTTATGCCCAATTCTTGATGACTTTATAAGCAATTGCTCGCCATATAACCCTGTCAAGTACAGCTTCTTTCAATTGTTCTATGTTCAACTTTGTATCAGATTATTTTGTACCAGATTATTGTGCATTGGACAAAATAAATAAATAAAATAAAAATAAAATAGATTTGATGTTATCAAGCCACCATGTTCTTTGCTTGTCCCTTCTTCTTTCTCCATTGACCATTCTTAAGCCATTGCTTCTCCCATAAATTTGCACTCATGCCATGGCAAGGTAAACCAGACCTAGTCTTATGATTTTAAGCTTCTAGTGATGTGTCAGGTTTTATACGATTTACTTCTTCTCTGTCAGTTATTCTGGATGTCCATAGCATACGTCATAATTTGCACCAGTAGTACAAGAATGCATTTAAATGCATTAATTCTTCTTTGACCAGCCATTCTTAGTGCTTTATTCATATAATTTTAAGAATAGAATAGATTTTTTATTGGCCAAGTATGATTGGACACACAAGGAATTTGTCTTGGTGAATATGCTCTCAGCGTACATAAAAGAAAAAGATACATTTGTCAAGAATCATGTGGTACAACACTTAATGATTGTCATAGGGGTCAAATAAGCAATGAAGAATATTAATAAAATATCTTAGGATACAAGCAACAAGTTACAGTCATACAGTCCTAAGTGGGAAGAAAAAGGTGATAGGAATTATGAGAAAAACTAGTAGAAATAGAAGTGCAGATTTAGTAAAAAGTCTGACAGTTTTGAGGGAATTATTTGTTTAGTAGAGTGATGGCGTTTGAGAAAAAACTGTAAGTGTATTTAGTCTAACTCCTCTTTGTGTTACACTCTTTACAGAAAGGCAGGTTATAACCAGACAAGGAACAACAGTTGGAAGCTGATCAAGGAGAGATTCAACCTGGAAATAAGGAAGAACTTCCTGACGGTCAAAGCGATCAACCAGTGCAACGGCCTGCTAGCGGAGGTTATGGACTTCACAACTCTGGACATTTTCAAGAGGAGATTGGACTGTCATTTAGCTGGGGTTCTGTAGGATTTCCTGCTTAAGCAGGAGGTTGGACGTGATGACCTGCACGGTCCCTTATCTCTAAAAATAAAATAAAATAAAATAAAATAAAATAAAATAAAATAAAATAAAATAAAATAAAATAAAATAAAATAAAATAAAATAAAATAAAATAAAATAAAATAAAATAAAATAAAATAAAATAAAATAAAATAAAATAAAATAAAATAAAATAAAATAAAATAAAATAAAATAAAATAAAATAAAATAAAATAAAATAAAATAAAATAAAATAAAATAAAATAAAATAAAATAAAATAAAATAAAATAAAATAAAATAAAATAAAATAAAATAAAATAAAATAAAATAAAATAAAATAAAATAAAATAAAATAAAATAAAATAAAATAAAATAAAATAAAATAAAATAAAATAAAATAAAATAAAATAAAATAAAATAAAATAAAATAAAATAAAATAAAATAAAATAAAATAAAATAAAATAAAATAATAAAATAAAATAAAATAAAATAAAATAAAATAATAAAATAAAATAAAATAAAATAAAATAAAATAAAATAAAATAAAATAAAATAAAATAAAATAAAATAAAATAAAATAAAATAAAATAAAATAAAATAAAATAAAATAAAATAAAATAAAATAAAATAAAATAAAATAAAATAAAATAAAATAAAATAAAATAAAATAAAATAAAATAAAATAAAATAATAAAATAAAATAAAATAAAATAAAATAAAATAAAATAAAATAAAATAAAATAAAATAAAATAAAATAAAATAAAATAAAATAAAATAAAATAAAATAAAATAAAATAAAATAAAATAAAATAAAATAAAATAAAATAAAATAAAATAAAATAAAATAAAATAATAAAATAATGAATGAATGAATGAATGAATGAATGAATGAATGAATGAAGACTAAAAATATTACTTGGGTTTGCCTGAAAGCAACATGATTGGTTGCAAGGCTAGTTTGTTACACTCTGTATTGGGAAGACTTACATTGTGTTCTATATTTCATTCTCTATATCAATCACCCAGCTATGGAACTTACTGGCAACTGTGCATAAATAATCCTGTTTTAGCCTATCTTATGCATGAGGTTGTTTTGAAAAAAACAAAGGATGAAAATGAGAATCAGACATGTCCAACCAAGTTTAATAAAGAAATAGAGAGAGCGGGGATATAATAAATAGATGCATATGGTTTAAACAAGAAATACTTCAGATCTTTAGCAAGTAATGGAATCTGCAAGCAGCCAAGCTATTTTTCTACTTTCTTGCCAGTAAGACTATTCTCCATCAAAGAATAAACATTGTTTTCCCCCTCATAAGAACCCATGAGGCCAAAAATTAGCAAGACACACCATTTATTGGCATCAAAAGATTCAGCAATATTACACTGATTTGAAACAATTCAGTTGTTTCAAATGAGCAACAGTTTCTAGGAGAGACACAAAAAGAAGAAGGGCAACTGTTTTCCAGTATGAAAAAACAAGGTAGTGGGCCTCCGTTCTTCTATTAACGGATACATTAATCAGGACCTGTTTGCCTCCTGGCCATACTGTTGTATATAAAAGGCAGAACAGCTGTGAATATAGAGAAAAGCTATAGAGAAAAAATTAAGTGGTCCCAATACCACATTGGTATTTGAAGTTTTATTTTAAAAACAATTGCACTACATTAAGTTAGGGTAAAAAGTAAGTTATTTCCAGTCTGATATCTTTGAAGAGCGATAATCCCTGTCAAAATAGAAAGCATTCAAAAGATCTGTATTTTTATCTCAGTTATTTCTGGATTCTAGTTGCATAACCGACAAATAAAGAAGTCAAGGGTTTGGTCTTATATTTTCAGATAGGGTACAGTTCACAAAAAGAAGTATGCAACTATTAGATTACAGTGTCCAGCATAAGTATTATAAATTACCACCTGTATCTGGGGTAAGTGGCAAAATGGATGTCATGCTGTTATGACTCAAAAATTGTGACTTATGTAATTTTGTCAGCCCTGGGACACAATGACCTAAGATGGGATTTGCGCCGTTGTGTTACTCTGCATGTATTTCATCTGTTTGACATCTTGCAATCTCCATTTATTATTTATTTATTTATTTATATATTTAATTATTTATTCATTCATGCATTCATTCATCCATTCATTTATTTTATTTGTCAAACATGTATAGGATACTAGTAGTTTGTATAAACGTAGCATAAGTGAAAAGTAACGATAAAAGAGGACAATAGGATAGTAGGGCAGGGACAGTAGGCATAATGGTACACTTATGCACACCCCTTACAGAAAGAAAAAAGGAGCAGAAAAAAAGAAAGAAAATAAGAAACACTATTCATACCATATCTTAATATATACATAGGAGAAGGGTTGTCGTTAGAAATTTTAAAACACATTAAGGTTGAAAATCACTGTTCTACTCAATTCATTTATTTAACTTCTTTGATTATATCAGTATATCATTTCTACTTTAATAGATCAAAGTAAATATAAATCATTATTATTCCACTATTTTGTGCAAAAAGTATCTTCCATTAAAAAGACCAAAGTATTAATAATCTTCCCTAATCTAGATATTTTCCACTGCCGTTCTTAGTGTGATAATCTTCCCTAATCTGCAAGCCCCGCTGCCAATTCCACAAAATAATCTTCCCTAATCAAGTACTGTCATATCAGTGAAATAATCTTCCCTATTCTAATTATTTTCACTGCTAAATGCAGGACTGTAAATAATCTAAGGTTAAATTTTTGGGGGGTTGGGGAAGAAACCACAGAGTCAGGTAGTGCATTCCAGGCATTGATTATTGCTGAAGTCGTATTTTCTGCAGTCAAGTTTAGAGTGGTTTATATTTCGTTTGAATCTATTACATGCTCTTATATAGTTTGCTGCAGACCTTTATGTAAACTTTAAATGATCACCAAACTCCAGTGATGGGTTTGTGTGTATTTGTGAAGCATAAACCTTATTTTCTTTGCTATCACATAAAGACATAGTTGAAGACAATAAATGAAACTTTATTTTACAGAAAAAGAAACAGATTCCCTGTTCATTTTCCAGCAAAATGGATACCTGTGCAACTTTATCAAAAAATACCTGATCATAACCATAATCATAATATAATCATAACCCATAACCAGTGAAGGGCTACCAAAAGTTTTACTATCACACTGTGGGCGTGGCTTATGCAGGTTGCCCTGCATTTTCTTTCAACATCTTTCAGTACAAATTGGCTGTTCTGGGGTTCCCCCCCCCAATCTGGGCAGTAGCCCACCTCTGCCCATAACCAACACAAACTATTAAAGGGATAGGTTGCCATCTCAGAAACAATGAACACTCTGTTTTAATCACATGACATTATAGGACACT